>NC_138868.1:99912836-101360682 GCF_965194805.1 Balaenoptera borealis | reverse complement strand
GAAAACGTACATTTTGTATTGGGCGCCCGTTTTCTGAATCTTCCTTGAAGTGATGCATTTCAGTGAGCACTTGTCACCCCCCTCTTGAAGTCAGGTGGGGAAAGAGAAATGCTCTTTTGGATATTTTCCCTCCTAGATTTGTGTCTGGGTTGATTTTGGTTTGATTGTTTTTTCCTTAAGTTGGTTGCCATTCGCTTTTTTTAAAGTTTTTGTTTGTTCGTTTGTTTCGTTTTGTTGTCTTCTTAATAAGCATGGAGAATACTTCTGAGACTTTCCAAGGCGAAGTTAAAAATCTACCCATAGTTTAAATATTTAGGCATGGATATAGGTCCTATCTGCTAGGAGTGGACCTCAGTCTTGTCATAAACCCATGGAATAAACCCTACACTGTGGTCACAGGATGAAGAGGAGCAAGATTAGAATTCACCTCGGTCTCTTATCCCCAGCTCAGTCTTTTATCTCTGCACCATGCTGCCTTATACTCTGTGAGGTAGCTAGAAGCTAGCCATCCTCCCCATGGCTCATGGGATCCCAGTGTCTACCCTCATGGTGATTGTCTTAGTCATTTTCTGCTTCAGCCTAATTATGAACCAGTCTAAAGGCTTATGTATCTTTGCTGGGAGTTGTTCTAAAAGAATATATTACAGAGTTGTTCCACTCAACGGTTTTATAATCTAAAACAGACAACAGCTACATGGATCTAATGAAAAGAATGTATAGAGAATAGAGCAAGCTTAGGGAATTTTTCCATTGGTCATGTTTACCTTATTAATATTCTTAAGATAAGTAAATATTCAGGGTGAAAAGTTCAGTAAAGGATAGTTATATCAGTTTCATGTCCAAGAAGACAATCATTAGGCTGTGTAAACTGAGGTGGGAGATAGGATTAGAGGAGCTATTTGATTGAGGTTTGGTGAGGGAAGTCAAAAGGGTAGATACTCCAGGCGCAATCAAGTTCTCTCCGTGACTATTTCATTCTTCCTTATATAGTTACATTCGTTTCTGCCCATTCTTCTTAACTTTTTCCAAACCTACTGCTAATACAACATCTACTTTTTCCTTCCCATCACGCATGGGTGATTTTTGTTGTTGTTGTTAAATTTGATGTCACAATATTCTTTTGATCATTATAGATGTGTTTATAAAAGAATTTCAGAGTCTAGTAGTTCTAGGGGTTAAGTATTGGGGCAGGACAAAGAATATTCTTCCAGAAGGTCCTAGACTAATAGCGACAACCATTAGCTTTCTTTCTCTTGGCATTCAGAGTGAATTCTTCCTCCCTGACTCCTTTATCAGCCTTTTCTATTTCATTCCAACTCACAGTAGCACTGCCATTGCTGTTACCCTAGATATTTAATGCTTCTTCCTCATGCACTTCTCACATTCTTCTCATGCATTTCTCAGAGATCCCCATCTCTCACCCCCTCCACCTATTTGTGTAATGCTTGGTATGTGACTGTTGCCATGAACAACAATAGGCCCTGCCCAAATCATGTGACTTTAATTTATCATGTCAGACACCGTTTTTTTTTCTGCAGAGAATTAGTGGGTGCCCTAAAGCTAATTTTCTTACCCAATATGATATGGTTTCTGATCTCTCTTCACCCCATGCTTAGATTCAAATAAAGGCTACTGTGCCTTTATCCCCCAAATCAATAACCCAGTGAAAAGATGGTACAGTCAGGAATCCAAGAGCAGCATTCTTTTCCTCGTACTGTAACTGACTTCTTACAACTCAAGACCAGCTGCTTAATCTCTCTGACCTATCATTTCTCCATCAGAAAATTGTCTTTTTCCTCCCTCCCTTCTTTCCTTTTCCTTTCTTTCCTTTAACTCATATGTGCTGCACATCTCTGTTGCCTAGGAGAGAACAGAAAAACCAAACAAAACATTAAAGTAACAACACAAGACCACTGTAATTAAATGACCAGATAACAAGGAATAAACTCCATATGCATTTGTAAAGCACTGTGTAAAACTATGATATTGTTATGGGAGAATGACACTCTTGGGAAGACTGGATAACACAGAGGTTAAGAACTTGGGCTTCTGCATTAAAAAACATGAGTTTCAATCCTACTAGCTGCGTGACCATGGGCACATTAAAGTTTCCAAGTTGCAGTTTCCTCATCTATAAAATAGGACATGTTAATAAAATTACATAACTCAAAGAGCTGTTGTGAAGATTCACTGAGTGAGATTATATACGTAAAAGGTGAAGCACAAATGCCTAGCAAATCATAAATGCTGAAGAAATTTAGCTGTTATTATTGTTAAGGAGGGCAGAGTAACTTGCACTATTATCATGTCATTTTTGTTGTTTAAAATAACAGTAATAACTGCAAAGGAAACAAAGTTCAGTGGGGGCTGAAGGAGTCAAGACTTCTCCTACGGGGTGTCAATTTCCTCTGAAGAAAGGAATTCATGAAAGTAGAGGCTTGGCTGTGCTTGGGATAGAGGCACAGTAATGTTAACGGTTAAGGTTTATACTCTTGAACACCCTTTTCTGACTGTGAGCTGTTTGAAGGCAGGAATTATATTGTATTCATCTTTGTATCCCATATCTTAATTATTTGTGCTTAGTACAGCAGAGAACTAGACAAATGAAATGAATTTGTTTATATTGCCTTGAATTCAGTCTTTCAAAGGAAAAAGCAATGAGTCTGCTTTCCTGAGAGTTTTCAAGGTCTTGCTGGAGCTGACTTGGGAGCATACAACCAAGGAAAGGGCCCAAGGGCTTGGAATTCCAGCTCAAATCCCCATGTCCACCACAAGCTGCCTCTGGATCTCAGAGCTCTCCATTACTGACTAGGTGGCCTTAGGTCCCTTGAAGCTGGAATTAAAGATAACCCATGTGCAATATTTGGATAAGTGCCTTAATAACATGACTCTAATGATCATGAGGCAACAAGAATGTTCCATTTCGCTTATTTTTGCTGTGTGCTTATCAGAGCTTGGAGCACACATCCAGGACATTCAGATGGCTGGAGTTAAAATGATTAAAGGGTATGGAGCCTACGTTTGGCTTAATGCTGCTAAGAAATTCCTGGGCTAAAAAAATAATAATCTTTTGTTTTTTCTTTCTTTCTTTTTATACATTTGTATAAGTTGATAGAAAAGAAAATCTTTGCAGTTCAACATGGAGTTTCTTTTTCCTTTTCTCTCTGTCTCGGGGGTCTTATCTGATTTTAATCAGCACTGGCCTAATATGATTTGAAACAGCTGAGGCTGAAATGCCCTTAAAAAAAGATATCTGAAGTTGGAACTATTGGATACCTACCTATTCTACTCCCCTTGTCCAAGGCAGTATGTGCTATTAAGTGTAAACATTGGGGATTATGAATTTACCCTTAAAACTTTTCAATGCCCTGCAGAGTTTTCTCAGCAATTTGAAAGTCCTGTTAACCATAATACAGCCAGTTCTTGATTATCCACAAAAAAAGGAAATGAATAGTGGCACAGATAATCCGAAACAGAAAAACAATCAAAATGTTTCTTATATTTTACTTTGGAATGCTTTGTATGGCTTTTGGGGATTCAGATTTTCCTTCCCAGGGATGTTGTGCTCAGGAAAAAGTTAAAATGAGTTTGCATTCCCTAAGCCCACACTAAATAGCTGAAGGGGGATGTGGCCCAGCCACATGCTGGGTGGCAGAGAGAAGGAGCCTGAAATCGAGGGGAAAGAATTCCACTGATAACCTAGAAGTGGAAAATGCCCATATGAATAATTAAGTGCTGACTGGAATATAATTCGGTCTTGTAAATTAGTGTGGACAATTTTCCAGCCCACGTTTTTGAAAAACCAGGTTATCCTTTTCAGAGAAGTTACACTGGTAGTTCAAACAAATGACCTCAATGTTCTTTACTGCTCCCAGGCCATTGGCCCTGGAACTGTGTGAAGGAGTCAGGACCTATTGCTAATGCCACGGGGATTCAGTCCTTGGCTAATGCACTCCAGCTCCATCCTACAACCATCTTCAACTGAACCTACATAGGTTTATAAAATGCCAGACTCTCTACTAAGTACCATCTCATCCACTAGGGTAGTTACCATTATTGGTCCTGTTTTACAGATGAGAAGACTAAGGCTCAGACAGGTCCATTACTGATTTAAGTTCCCAAAGCTAGTCCCCGGGAGAGACTAAATTTGAGCCCAGGACCATCTCACCTAGTCTGGGATAAGGATGGGTAAAAAGCAGAAAGGATTTCAAAAAGGAGGTTTAGTGAATGAATGAACACAAGTTAGTGGGTAATTACAATGGACTGTGGGTGATGTTACTGCAGGACCAGGTACATGGTGCCATTGAGATAGGTCCTAATGATCAAATGGCATTTTTTAAAGAGCTCTGAAATGGACAGGATGGGATTCCCAGTGGTGGGAATACCTTTGGCAGGTACACACAGGTTAGAAAACACCAGACATGTTCAGAGACCCATGAGCTGGTCTGAAAAGAGAATCTGCTCAAGGTGAAGAGATGTTAACAAAAATGAAAATAATCACAAATAAAAAGAAGTGTCTAAATAGCATAATAGTTGTGCCTTAAAAAATCAGCATGGGGAACAGGAAAAGGAGAGAAAAGAAAGGACAGGGGAAGCCTGTTTTTGAACCCCCATCATGTTTTCTTATGTTTTAAAGAATGTAAATCCTCACTTTGTTATCTAGTGCAGGACAATGAGTACGCATCTTTCAATAATTTTAGTGTTGGGAAAAGATGAGGAAAATAGGTAAAGATAAAGAATTGGTTAGGTCAAAGTAACCCAACTGGCCAAGTGGATCCCCAAACACAGGTTTCCTGACCCCTACCCTAGGGATCTTTCACTGCACAGGCTGGGTTTGGGGTACCATGTTAGCACCGAGGCCAATCCTCCAGGAAGCCTCAGAGTAGTTTTTGGGAAGGAAGTAGGGACTCCAGGATACTGCAAAAATAACTCAAGCCTTATAGATTTTCAGTTATTTCTGGAAATTTCCACAGGCATCTTAGCTAAATTATATTCCTTTTTACAGGCAGACTGTTTTGTCTTCTCTTGATCCCTTCTTTGACATCTCCCCACCACCACCACCTTTTACTCCATCAAACCTGAGTTATTCCCTGTTTAAAAATACAGGACCCATAGAGTGGTTTACCTCTAGGTACCATTACCATCTTCTGGGTCTCTGCCTCTTTGGCCTTTGGAGTCTTAGATGTCTATGGGCCCCATTACTTGGTCTAGGAACAATTTTTCATCACTGTGGACATGACCTCAATGAAATTGGCCCCCAGAACTCTGGGTCCTCAGCATATAGTTCTACCTTTCCTCCCATAGTGGATGCTGTGGGCGCCTTTTAGGACCCGCCAAGGTGCTCCAGCTGCCAAGAGTGTTGCCTGCTAACTTCCCACAGCTGAGCCTTCCCTGGAAATTGCTCTCTGTCAAAGGAAGCTTCCTTGCCCAAGGTCATGCCCCCTCCCCAAATGTGGCTCATATCTAATGATTGCCCAGATCCATCGCCACAATTCCACACAATTGTTCAGAGCTATCCGTGCTCCAGAATTCCCTGCGGGATCAGTTAGGCCCACTCTTGTGAATGCAGCACTTTCAGCTTCTCCCTTTGCCTGGTCCTGCTTCCCCTACTCTCTCAAGGGTACCGTTCCTGAGAGCACTCCTAAAGAACTCCTCATGTGCAAATCTCCCCTCTGGAGTCAGTTTTCCAAAGAACTGATGTATGACATTCCCATCGCCCTACATTTATTGTGACTTCTTTGTTGTTGCTGTAGTCACCTGCCCAATAATGAAAGAAAAACTCACAAACTTTGAAGGGGTCAGAGAGTAAATTTTTGGTGGATTTTGTACAGCAGAATCCATCAAGTCAGGTCTTTAGCTCAGTTCCATCATTTTCTTCTTGGCCTGGAGTAAGAAATTTAGCATTCCTATGTACTTGCTTCTTCTGGTTCAAAATGGGTAATAACATATAGGATGGGGGTGACGGGGAAGAAAAATGAACAGCTGGCTAAGCAAGTCCTAGAAGACCATTAAGTGCTATGGGAACACTTAAACTCTGTGGTGAAAGCTCTAAAATCTAGGGCCCTGTAAGACTGAGATTCTACAGCCCACTTCCTTGGAGGTAGTTTTAAAAACACCCTTTGCTTCATTTCCTGTGGATTATGCAACCACAGAATTCCTCTGGGGACTCAGCCGCACCCCAAATCTTAGCCTAAATCACTGAGTTTGACACAGATTCACAGGAATTTGGCAAGGAGCTCACCCAATTTTTCTATCTCAAATTGGATCCAAATGTTGCCCAGGTTGGCTGAGAGTTCAGTCAGAAGAGAAGGAGGCCCAGGCCCATAACTGCTAAATGGTGATATTTGAAACTCAAATGAGTTTGGCTTGCCTTTAAGAGTGGGAGGAAGTTTTGAGCCATAGTATATGATATAAGCCCTGGTCCAACTCAAAATAGTTTCCACTTTTTTTTTTTTTGGTTATTGTTTCAGATCTGGATCTGCTGCTAACATTCACAGGTCACTATGCTCATTCCAAATGCCAAGGCCAGTTGTGGGGAACTTCGGGCTCCTTTGGGGTCAAGGTATAGTGAAGAAGTAATGTTCCTTGAATTCCCTCTGGAACAGAGCAAGTCTTGACAGAGGATGGAGAAGGGGGATGTTGGAGAAGGACTAAGGGAAATCCTTGGTTCAGCTCCTGTGAAGAGTCCAACATGGAGTTGGCTGCTTTGATTGAATTCTCCCTCTTTTCTCTGGGTATTCAGAGAGTGCTGGCCTCCTGCTTCCTGGAGTAGTGGCAATGGCTAATACTTGTAGCAGTGATTTGGATAAAATTGTGAATTAGAGAAAGTTAGATTTTGCTGCTCGCGTCAAATTTTCTATCACAACTTCTTAAAAACTTTTTCTTATTCTATTTTTTTTTTTCACCCGAAGAGCTTCCATCACAATCTCCACTGTTTTCAGGCTTCATCCACATCTCCTCCAGAATCCCCCACTACCCCAGCACCCAACCACCGGGCTGGCCTTTCCCAAGCAATGTCACATTCTCTGGGCCTTTCTCCCTACACCCACCCCACATACTTGTCTTCACCTGATCTCTCGCCACCTCCCACCATCATTAAGATTCAGCTTTCATAGATCCTGTCTCCTACCTGCTTCGACAAACCACTATGTTATAAAATATATATTTATGGGAAAACCCACTAAAACTGTTGTCAAAATATGTGTGAGTCTTCACTTTGTCACTCACATAGCAAGTAACATCAGGTAAGCCATTTTGATTCTTTAAGCCTCAGTTACTTCACCTCTAAAACAGAGATGAAAAAAACTTAACTCATAGGGCCTCAGATTAAAATTAACTCCCATCAAAAAACACCTCTTGATCTTCTGAAATAAGATGAAGTGCCCCTTCCCTATGCTGCTATGTCACCCAGTAATTCACTATCTTGAAGCATGTAACTTTGCATCTAAATTGCCTCTTCCCTTTCTGACCCTCTCACTAGCCTGAGGCTCCTGACAGCAAGGACTACAGTTGATCACGCTTGAAGGCCAGTGCCTCACATGATGTCAGGCATGTAGCTGGTACTCAAAATGTGTGTGTTCAATGCACGGCCCACTCTGAGAGCATTTATAAATAGTCGAGATTGTTTCTCTCAGAAAACATATTTATACTGGAACAGGGTCCTTTTTGGACCACGTCTTTCCTGGAGGAAAGACCATAATGGTGCAGGATATTTGGAAACAGGTGGAGCTCATGTCGTCCCTCAAATAACTCCATGTAGGTGGCCTGTTGCTCTTTGCAGACATCCAGCTGGCCCTGGGCCCGTGCACCTGAGGGGGGATATCAGAGACTCTTGAAATTTCCTGTTGCATTTCGGTGACACCAGTTTGGCTCAGTTTTCGCCTCCAAGCTGGGATCAAATGTTGCCCAAGTATGGAGAGAAGAAGAGAGATATCTCGTTCTCTCCCTTGACTTTCCTCACTTCAACTCCTCTCTTCTCATGTTCTTCATGGAAGCTTAAACTAGATTCCCAGGGAAGAGTCCTGTCCTGGTCACCAGCAGCCTACACAGCAGTGGGCTCTGCCACTGCTCTAAGCAGCTCACGATGGGTACAGAAAGTTCCTGGGCGGGGGTGGGGGTGGGGGCGGGGCGTGCTCCACATGATGGGGAGAAGTGAAGAGGAGTGGGATGCAGGGGATATGGGATGTGGGAGATGCCTATGTTCACAGAGCAAAGTGATGTTGTACAGAAAGCCTGCCTCTGCTAATGAGCCTGGGAAAAGGACAGAAAGGAAATGGATTATTTCTGTTATGCCTTTTGGGAGACGGTTTTCCATGTGTCTGTCTCACATTTTTCACGTCTGGCAAGCAGGAGCAGTGACTGCTTTCCTTCCATCTTTTCAAGGCTCTTTCTACAGCAAATAGCATCGAAAGAAAGAGCTAGCCTGGCGCACAGGGCAGGTATGCTGACTACCTATTATACAGGATGGGCTTCTCTAAGCTCAGCCTCCTCTCCGTGCTGCACCCCACAGTGCGATCGGCCATCACCTGGCTCTCTTCCCATTGCCCTGTGGAATTTGGGTCCAGGGAAACAATGCCAATGTGTTGATACGCATGTTGCTTGCTGTGCTATGAGTGATCAAGTCCTTCATCTCTGATCTAGAAGTCTCACGGATTGGTTCAGCATCCATGAAACCGTGTCAGGGTAACTTGTAAGCTTAATAGGAGCGTAGCATTTCAGACCCTTCACAGTTCTTGACAATGCTCTCTCCTCTCTACCTAAAGGCAGCGATACAAGAATTCGGCCCTTTATGCCCTATCTCCCCTGGGAAAGGAGGAGTGAGAGAAAAAGAGCATCTGTTGATTGAATGTCCTCTGTTTGCCAAGCTGCACTGCGCTGAGCTGAGCCTGTCATCTATTAATTCATTTAATCTTCACGATAACCCTGGGAATAGGCATTATCCTACCCATTTTACAGATGAGGAATCCTAGGCTCAGTGAGGCGACGTGCCTCTCCAAGGTCACACGCAGGTACAATGTAGGGGCAGGATTTAAACCTAGGCCTGTGTTTGCTAGGAGAGCCCCTGATTCCTCTATTACACCATTCTGGAAAGTCAATCAGTTCTTCGTGTTGACTAGGTGCCCAGCCCAAGATAGCTTGGGAGATGCCAGCAAGCCTAAAATCATTTCTCTCCCCAATCTATCTGCCTTGTGATTTTGCCTAGTTCTACCCCTGGGTACACTCCTTTACTCCTAGTTTAACAGAGAACTTTTTACTTTTTTAATTTGATCTAGACTTCTACCTTCTCTTTTCTGGGACCCCTGCCTCCCACCGATACCATGCTTATTTCTTAGCCTTGATCTTCTTGATTCTGCCTATTACCTTGTTTTATTTTATTCTATTTTTCCTACTCAGAAGGAAGGATGTGAAGCAATTTCTCTGATATCACAGAATCCGTAACACTCTCCAGACTTCACAGTTCTAAAAAATCTTGTTTGGTTTTCAGATGTGACTGGAGTGATTTGCACCCGGATGCTTAGACTGGCCATCTGCTCAAAGGCTGCTCAGAAAGACATGCCCACGTGTTCTCCTGCCACAGACCAGTCTGCTCTGCCTGCAGCTGTGGGTTTCCAGGACCTTGTACCTATGCCACATTGTTTGAAGCTGAGCTTCAAGGAATCATAAGAGCATTTGCCTGGACCTACTACATAACCTAAATACAGCATGAACTGACCTTGTCTTATAGGAAGTGGGTCAAGGAACGAGCCTCTTTTTTGTGCAGAGCTTGTTTATTTTCCAATTAAGAGGGGAAAGCACCAGGCAGATGGAGTATACATGTGAGGACAAGGGAGACAGAAAAATGAGCAGCCCTTTCCATCGAGAGGGTTTGCTGAGGTCTCAGGCTTTAGAAAGTCACTGTTAATTCCTCTCTCTGAGGCTCGATATCACTAGATAACCAGGTTCTTGTGGGAGCTTTCATGAGGGTTATAGGTCACTAATAAAAATAAATGTTGTAAAATAAGCTAAATGTTTGACTGAGAATATACATGTTTCTTTACGGAATAGACTTAGTTTGGCAATAAACTTATATAGCTGACCTAACTCTAATTCTCTGGGGAAGAAAATTGCCACCTACCCCAGAACACCATCCAAATACTCACAAGAATGGGCCAATTAGCGATTCATATTTTTAAACACTTATTAGCACTGCCCATACTCAGGCTAAGCAAATTTTGAAATAAAAAGAAAAGGATGAAGGGACATCGACCATGCTTTATGGAGCTCATAACCACATTGAAGAGAAAGACAGTAATACTTGCAAAAGAAATAACCTACACCAGACTGTAGGTGAAGAGACACATATGAGCAGCAGAGATGATAAATAGGAGTTGCAGAAGTTGTGAAAAAGCATCATTAGTCTCCTAGTTACCAAGGCTCTAAATTGGGGTGACATCTTGAAAGCCCACACCTACTTCACTCCCACCCAGACGCCTCCCAAATCCCTCTCACAGCCTCCTCTTTCTCCTTTCCATACCTAACGTCAGCACCTTACTTCAAGACTTCATCAATTTATATTTAAATTTTAAAAACTCGCATGTCTCCTTGCTGGCCTCTTCCCACTTTAATTCACATGGAGTACAAATTAAGCTCTGATCCTTTTCCTTCCCTATTTCCAAATTGAAATAAAGTCAAAATTTGAGGACTGGCATGAAAGAAGAATCCAGGTTTGAGGTGATCTGGGCTTAGTTCTGGGAATGGTAACAGTGGAAAAGGGAAAGAAAGAAAGGATAAGAGAAGCAAGATTTGATGTTTGGAACGTAGGGGATGACAGCAAGTAGCATTACTAAGAACTATGGGCTTAAATCCAGAAGACCGGAAGGTGGGCAAAGGGCAAATATAGAGAAGAGCACGTTTCCAAGGAGAGATGCTGAAGTGAGGAGATTTGGGGCTTTAGTAATATCATCCACCACTTGGAATGCACTTAGTAGGACATAGGAGGTGTTCAATAGATGTTTGTTGAATGAATGAATAAAAGAATGAATGAATAGCCCTCAATTTCATCATACCCATCGTATTTTATCTTTACAACAACTCTGTTTGGTGGTTCTTTTTATTATCTCCGTTTTTCTGATGTCTGAACCAAGGCTCAGAGAGGTGGTATGATTCTCCCAGGATCCCACAGTGATGAGTGGCAGTGCTTTAAGGCGAAGCCAGATCAGCATGAGTTTGCAATCCATCTGTCATGTTGCCCTCTGGAAATATCTGAGTCCAGCACACATGGAATTGGGGCTGGGAAGATAGGTCATGGCTAGCTGTGGGACTCGTTTACAAAAGGTGATTGTTCATAACTGAAGCCACGACCATGAATGAGACGCTAGAGGAATGTTGTGAATGTCTTTGACCTGAACAATGGGTAAGGCCAACATTTCAGAGATAAGGAGAGGAAGAGGAACCCTTGAGAACAGCAGAGAAAATCAGAGGAGAACTAACGGAAGAAGAATCATGGAACCAAGAGAGAAAGGAGATTTGTCATAAATATAGGGTCCACAGTATCAAAAACTGCAGAAGTATCTTTGAAGGGAGCACGGTTTGAGGGAAAGGGAAGAACCTGGACCATAGCAGATCACCTGGGTTAAAACCATCCTTTTGCTTTAACCTCGAGCAAGTTGCCTTAACTATATGGAATTTGTTGATTTATCAAATGGTCAGCATATCCATTTGTCAGGATTAAATGAGCTCATGAAATAAAGGACCTAATACCAGGCTTGGCATCGTGGAGCAGACAACAGCTGACATTTATAAGGCACCAGGTACTGATCCAAGCGCTCAACGTGTATCCATTCATTTAAGCCACATAACAACCTTGCTAGCTGGGTTCTGTTTTCGTCAGCTTCAATTTGCAGATGAGGAGACACAGGCTTAGAGAGTTTAAGTAAATTCCTCAAGGTCACACAGCTTGTGAGTGGCAGAAGCTCGGATTTAAACCCAACCATTCTGTTCTCAGAGCCTATGCTTTTAACCACCATGTTTGCTGAACTTTGTTGAATAAATTACCCATAACTATTAGTTCCCTTCCCTTCAAGAACAAGTGAGCTACATTAACTTTTTCAAGTAGGAAGATTAAAAGTATTTAAACTAGGGGTGAGCAGACAACATACCATAGGCTAAATGTGGCTCATTGCCTCTTTGCAAGGCCCACAAGCTAAGAATGGTTTTTATGTTTTCAAATGGTTGAAAAAAATTTTTTAAATAATATTTTGAGACACGTGAAAATTATACAAAATTCAAATTTTAATTTCTACCAATAAAGTTTTATTGGAACACAAATATGGCCATTTACGTATCGTCTCTGCCACTTTTGTACTGTAAGAGCAGAACTGAATAATTGCGAGAGAGACCCTACAGCCCCCTAACCCTAAAATATTTACTCTCTGATCCTTTACAGGAAAAGTTTGCTGATCCCCTAATCTAACCAAAAACTCTTTGGCAAATGAAGAGAAGTGGATTTAAGGGCTTGAATTTCTCAGGAATGTTGTTGCCCTTCACCCCCCCTTCTCAGACCCTCGATGGACTGCTCCCGCACCTGCACTTCATTAGGAGATGGGGGTGGGGAGGAAAGAAATCTCCAAGCCGCTAGTTTGTTGAATTTCTTGGGTGGAGGAAGAAGGTGGAAGGATGCCCGCTGGTGAGGGTGAAGGTGAGGCTTTCTTTTCAGTCCTGAATTACAGCCAGATGAGTTTATCCCTTTTCTGGCTGTGGAATGATAACTTTTAATGCGCTTAGTAAGCGCGGGCGCTCAGCAGTCAGGGGAAGAGAGGCCGTAACCAAGTCGCGTCACAGGTGTCTTCTCCCGAGGGCCAGGCCCGGAGCGGAAAAGCCGCCTGCTTAGACGCGTTCCAAGTGTCTACCTGCTCTTCGCTGGGGAATGCTAATGCCTCTTGGGCTTTTGCACAGGGCTGCGAGCCAGTTCACCCGGGTTCCATGTTGAGATTTCTCAGCAGATCTCCAGCGTGGTAGCACCAAGTGGATTCCTTTCTTTCTGCCTTGCTTAACATAATTAAACTGAAGTCAGCTGTTTATCAGATTCTCCAGTGTGTTCATGCATCCAGCCTATAAGATAACCAGTAAACAAGAGGGTGATAACGGCAGGGATATGCCTGCTTGTTTTCTTTTTTTTTACATTTTCTAAAATTGTGGTAAAATATATATAACATAACATTTACCATTTTAAACATGTTTAAGGGAACAGTTCTGTGACATTAAGTACATTCACATTGTTGTGCAGCCATCACCACCATCCATCTCCAGAACTGTTTCATCTTCCCCAACTGGAACTCTGCTGCCACTGAACAATAACTCCCCATTTTCCCTCCCTCCAGAGACCAACAACTACCTCTTTCTGCCTCTATGAATTAGATTTCTCCAGGTATCTCAGGTAAGTGGAAACATACAGTACTTTTCCTTTTGCGTCTGGCTTATTTCACTTAGAATGATGTCTGTAACGTTCATCCATGTTGTAGCATATGTCAGAATTTCCTTCCTTTTTAAGGCTGAATAATATTTGATTTATGTAATTTTGTTTATCCATTCACCTGTTGATGGACACGAGTTTTTTTCTACGTTGTGGCTGTTGTGAATAATGCTGCTATGAACATGGGCATACAAATATCTGTTCAAGTCTCTGATTTCACTTCTTTTGGATATATATCGCAAAGTGGAATTTTTGGGTCACGTGATAACTCTGTTTTTAATTTTTGGAGGAACAACCATACTGTGTTTCATAGTGCCTGGACCATTTTGCATTCCCACCAGCAGTGCATAATGGTTCCAATTCCCCACATCCTTGCCAATACTTGTTATTTTCTCTTGTGTTTTTTGTGTTTGTTTGTTTAGTAGTAACCATTCTGATGGATGTGAAGTGGTATCTCATTGTGGTTTTGATTTGTTTTCCTAGTGATGTTAAGCATCTTTTCATGTGCTTATTGGCTAATTGGTGTCTTCTTCAGAGAAATGTCTGCTCAGGTCGTTGCCCATTTTTGATTTGGATTGTTTGTTTTTGGTGGTTGTTGAGTTGTAGGTGTCCTTTCTATATTCTAGATATTAACCCTTTATCAGATATATGATTTGCAAATATTTTTTCCTATTCCATGGGTTGCCTTTTCACTCTGTTGATAGTGTCCTTTGATGCACAAAATGTTTTGATTTTGATGTAGTTGCTGTTATCTATTTTTCTTTTTGCTGTTGCCTGTGTTTTTGGTGTCATATCCAAGATATTGTTGCCAAATCCAATGTCGGGAAGAGTTTCTCCTGTGTTTACTTTAAGAGTTTTATAGTTTTAGCTTTTACATTTAGGTCTTTATTTCATTTTGGATTAATTTTTATATATGGTATAAGGTAAGTGTTCGACTTCATTCTTTTGCACATGGATATCCAGTTTTCCCAACATCATTTGTTGAAAAGACTGTCCTTTCCCCACTGAATAGTCTTGGCACCCTTATCAAAAATCTTTGACCATATATGTAAGGGTTTATTTCTGAGTTGGCTTGAGTTTTGATATTAGCAGATATGCCTCTCAAATCAAGACCCAAGTTGTATAAACTTTCCATAGACGATCTAAGAGCCAATGCATTCATGCTATTAGAACATCGGTGATAGCCCATCTCAAGCTAGAGTTTCAAATGCATGAATCTGTATCACCACTAGTTTGTGAGTTCCCAGAGAGCAGGAACTCTCTTACAACTCAAATTTAAACTTAATCTATATGTTTTGTTCATCCATTATGTGTCCAGCATCATGATAGCAGTAAGGATGCAGACACTTGTATTTAAGAGCTTGCAAATTAGCGGAGAAATAAACATGCAAACATATGAATGTCTCTTTGTGAGAAGAATACTCCAGAAGGTAAAGTAAGGGTACAAAGATAGAAGTGGTGACATCTAGTTGGAGAGGAGAGAGAACTTTCTCAGAAGTGGTCAAACTTCTGCTGAGTTTTGAAGGATGATTAAGAGTTTGCCTAACAAACAAAAAAGGCAGAGGTCATCAGGACATTCACAACGGAGGAACCACACCTGCAGACTTAGAGGGGGGCTGCAGTATGGTTGTTGGAGGACTAGCACATATATTTCAAGGCCAGGAGGAGTGGGAGAAGAGCCTAGAGGGGTAGGCAGGAGACAGGTCCCAGAACTTGAACTTTATTTTGAGAGTGATTGGAAGGATTGACCTGTCTATCCCTTAGACTAGTCCTTAGCACTTATCATTGTTTATTGAACTGATTTTAGTCCAGTACAACAATGATATATGTTTCTTTTCCTTCTCAAACATTATCTCTTCCTCTTTTTTCCTTATTTTTCTTTTCCCTCTTTCTAATATGATTTTGATGGCTTTGCTACTTTTCCTCGGCTCAATATCTCAACTACCAAAGGACATAAACTACACTGGGGCATGAATTTAGACAAAAACAACAACAAAAAATGTGAACTCATAAGAGAAAACATTGAAACTACCTAGCTTAGGCTCAGTTGAACTTCCAAATGTGTTTTAAATTAGGTCGTCTCAACCATGACTACAAGTTCAAAACATTCAAAGCAACCTTATTGGAATTGGAACAAGGCATATTTGGTTTCCTCTAAAGGATTTTTAAAAAGTAGAGTTAAGAGCAGAGATCCTAAATGTAAAAATACATGAAAAGAAAGCCCATAAGCAAATTGTCTTCATAACAAATGGCATTAAAACTTCCAAACTATCAAAAGTTGTGATCTCTTAGGAACATCTCACTTAGAGGAACAATGCCTATGCCACACTCTTATTTATCTGGGCAGGGCCAATCAGATGCAAGTGAGCGGAGGAAGCATTTGGAACCATCAAAACAGATGTGAAGGGTCCAGAAACTCAGATACGTTTTGCTCTTATTTTATACAGCATACAAGCAAACTTGGTTGCCTAGTTTCTTAAGAGGACAGAATATGAACAGTAAGGTATAAGGTCACCAGAAGAGAGGTGTCTAGAAACATGCCCAAGGATTCTTTTGAGAAAAAAAAAATACTGTTGGTTTGACAAAGAGAAGACAGAAAAAAATTTGAAAGTAAAAATCTACAGACTCTAAAAAGAAAACCCACATACAACACATAAAGCATCCTTGGATTATTTAATAAGGAAATAGAGGCCTACCCCCCCTCAGTAGCCTCCAATGCATCTCCAAAGGAAGGAGCAGAATCAAAGCTAATGTTCAAAATGATTCCTTCGTTCCGTATAGTTATATTGATACTTCAAACATTTAGGCCTGCAAAGTAGTACAGATGAGCTATTCTGGAAAATTTACTTCTGCAGAAAGAACTGTATCTCATTCTGCGATGATGCTAGTTAAATGAAGCATCAGACCACCTCACCTAATGTTAGCATAATTTCCTACTTAAATAGCAAACCTTTATAGTTAGAGAGCTTATATAATTTTCCTGTATACTAAATATGATCTTAGTCAAGACTGTCTCCTTATCTGTGAAATGATAATAATAATACTAAGTATATCAGAGATCTGTTTTGAGGGCAAAAAGAGATAATGTATGGTATCTAGCATTTTACATAGTCAATACTTCATAAATGTTAAATACTGCTACTACTACTACTACAGCTAATGTTGATCTTATAACAGGACTGTACCTGGGTTCCTATCCTAACTCCACCATTTATGAGCTATAAGATCTTGGGAGAGGTACTCTACTTCTTTCTGCTTCAATTGTTTCATCTGGAAAATGAAAACGAGGCTATATCTTACCTACCTCAGGGGGTTGCTACAAGGATTAAATGAGATACTATATGAAAAACACTTCAGTTAGGGCCAGGCCCGGAGTAAGGATTTAAGTACTATTAGCTGTAATTATTACTGCTGTTGTTATCCTCCATTTTGCTTGTAAGGACGGTAGTTCTCAAAGAGTGGTTTGGGGACCCCTGGTGGTCCCTTTTGCAGACAGCCCAAGAGGTCCAAACTGTTGTGTGCCTTTTTCACTCCTTGAATGTACAGTGGAGTTTACCCAAGACGACATGAAGTGTGATATCACCATAGGTTGAATGCAGTTGCACATTTGAGACTCTAGCTGTCTTCTATTAAATAATAAAAAGATTTGCAAAACTGTAAAACAATCTTATTCTCTGTCTATTTTTTTGTAAAATAGTTATTCTTCCAAAATTATGTTTTATGGTAGCCTATGATGGGTTTATTGCTGTTATTTTAAAATGAATCAATTTTAATGCTTAATTTTAATTTCTAATATGGTTAAATATCAAAATATATAATCCACATAAAGAAAAATTCTTTGGGGCTCTCAATAATTTTAAGACTGTAAAGGGGTCCTGATACAGAAAAGTTTGAGAACCACTATCTTAGTACATAAAGCTTCAGAGTTGTTGACATCCTTCAAGGTCACTTTCTTGAGATTTGAGTAGAGGTAGAGTCAAGTCTCAACCAAAGTTTACTGATAATGAAACCTGTTGATCATTATAATACATCACACTCCAAGGGTCATGGAGCTCCTACATGGGGAGAGGGCCAATGGTCATTACAATGCTTTTATAGTTGAGTATGGTTGCAGGGTTCTGTGTGGTCAACTTAGCAAGACTCTACTCTAGACATGGCATTCAAGGCTAATATATGTTTCCCAGCATCTTAAATTTTATTCACGTGGCCAACCACTGCAGCACTGAATTCACATACAGTTCTCGCCTGGTGATTAAGAGGAGGCACCTAGTGTTAATACTCTTGAGTTGTAGCTTTAGAGTCCAAACTGATTCCCATCACGGGTTTTCAATCTCAAATGTCAGGCAAGAATTCTCACCCGTTTGTAAGCCACTTTAAATACACTTCTCAGGAGTTCAAGAACTAATCCCTGAAGAAACTGGGTCAAGTTCTTCCCAGTCCCGTCCCCATACCACAGATAGCTAAGCTTCAGTCTTAAGGAAATACTTTGGGACACCAGGGCATACTTAAAGGAGGGAAAATAAACAGGACAGACTTCCAGAGAAAAGACATATGTGGTCTCTCTTCCAATAAGCATTTGATACTTGCTTGTTCCAGTGTATTTCGCTGGAACAAGTTGGTTTAAGTATGTACTGTTCTGACTTAGGGTTTCCATCATTGTCTTGATGCAAAGTTGACACCTGCTATGTTGTTTAAGACCTTTGTCTCAGAGGCTTCAGATTTTTACACGCATATACACACGCACATACAATGCATTTGGTTGGGTTGGATGGAAATCTTCAGTAGTAATTCAAAGAGTTTGGCTTCTGGGGTAATGTCACAGGTTTGCATGCATTATGCAGAATTTTCTGCTAAGTGCAATAGGCCCTTGGAAATTGAATTGGTTGATTTCAATCCAATGCTTATTTGACATAAATGTCACATTTATGCTGAAGAGTCATATCATTCTTCTATTTCTGCTCCAATAATGTTAATTCTTAAAGTGTTACCCTACATAGGCTATGACTACACGATGCCAAATATCCATCTGGAGGTAAGAAACCTTTATTTTATTATCCCAATGTTCCTAAATCTAATATTTGATAGGATGGAGTTAAATTACCTGGATGTTTAACTATTTTCATTTATGGCTAGATGCTGCAGTGTTGTAGAAAAAGAGAAATAAGTAATATGAAATGAAAACCATTTTGATCAAACTATATGGCACCACAGAAATAAACAACCCTCCTCCAATATTTTGCTCAATTGAATAATCTCAACCAAATGTTATCAGATCAGTTTGTGTGTGGAACACAATGTGCCAAACAAATAAATTGACTATTTTACTGTTGAAATAATGTGAAAGGAGCATGGGGCTCAGGGAAACAAGCACGAGATATACTGGGCAAGGCAAAGGAGGTTCAATTCTCTCCTCCTCCTCCAAGGAGGGTCTGACCAGAGCTGGCTATCTCCAGCAACAGAACAGGGACACTGGTACTCTTATCTTTGACTCTACAGAGGACGCTTCTCTTGTGATGCCTTCAACCCAGCCAGGCCTGTGGTTTTGGAAGAGAGGCATACAAGGTAGTTCTAACTACTGACTTATAGGGAAGGTTTCTCCCTCCCTCATTTTTCCAGCCAGTGTCTCAGCACATACTGGAAACACTCCAGGCTTTAGGGATGACCCATTCATTGACTCTTCATCACTACCTTAACCTAAGACTTGGAAATTCAGGCAGCAGACCACCACACCATCCACAGTCTACTACTGCTGGGTGCTGGTTTATCTTGTCCTAGAGAAGTACCTAATTGAGATATTTCCTGAGACACAAGACTACACAGCACAGGCTGACCAGTAGGAGAATAATCCTGTAAAAGCTGTCCAGACTCGAGATAACACCATCAAAGTGGTTGAGGCATTTAAATATTCTGAGATTTTCATTTAATTCCATTTTTGGCCGGCTTAGAGTTTGACTTCATATTCCCCTTCTCTAATCAGATCTACAGTATTCAAATGGACATTCAAGGTTAGCCATTTTCTGATAAATCTGGGGGAAAAAACGTGAAGCCATATTACGTTTCCAAGCTCTACTCTTTTCTCCGCTAGCCGGGCCAACTGAGCCACAAAGTGGGTTTGGCTTAATGACCCCATTAAATAATTTATGTCTGGGTAGTCTTGGTCTTTGTCTCAAATGGGTGAAAGTAGAAATATAGATGGAGCTTTTCAGATAAACAGTTCTGGTACATTTGCCAAAAAGAAACATACTTATTCAGACTTCCCTAATGAAATTGAAAGACGGACGTGTTATACACTTATGCAATTTAGTTAAACAAATAAACCATTTAACCCGTATTTCTTGGGTGCCCACTACGTGTTAATTTTTGAAAACTAGAGTTAAGTAAAAAACGTATTTTAAGGCACTCACAGTCTAAGTAAAAGACACAAAAGTAAACATAATTTCCTATCCGTGTAGTTTATACCTGAGATACAGGTATGTGCAGCATGCTTTGGGAACACCGAGGGCGATGATAATTTCCTCATTATGATTACCATTAACAAGCACCATATATATATTGTACCCGGCAGAAATACACTAAGAATTCCCGGAGCTGCCTTGTTCCGTCCTAATTCTCCATTGCCAAGGCTGCAATGATTAATCTTTAGAAAAGCTACAGTTTAGCACCTGTTGAATGATATTAGAGAAAATCATCTGTGTTGCAAATAAAGAATATGTTAGGGAGGCTGGACTCAAATGGATCCAGGTTTTGATATCTTTCTCCTTCTGTTTTAGCAGACAAATAATCTGTTGCAACTTTGCTGCTTCTCTTCCCTAGCTTGGCTCTGTTCCCATGCACCATTTTGTTCTAGAGGGATGCCTAAACTGATTCTGCAGCGTTAGCCAAAACAAATGAGGAGCTTGGCTCTGGGTCTGGTCACAGCAGCTGCTGTGATTGAAGTTCTCTGCACCTAAGACAGTGGGGCAGCTTTCCGTTTGACAGATGAACACATTTTCATTACTAGAGAAACAGGAAGCATGGCCTACTGGGCAGAAAGAAAAAAAAAAAAAAAAAAGGAAAAAAGAAAGAAAGAAATATTTGGGAAGTCGCTTTGTTCTTTCTTATATCAATCACGGTTATTGTTCAGCTGAAATGTTGGTGAGGAGGTTGACCGAGTGGGAGCCTCATACCCAAGCCTCAGGCTTCTCTTCCCCCCAGACCGTAACTGTGAGCTGACAGCTGCGTCGTTTCCTGACCTCAGGTTGCCTCAGCCAGAAAATTCCTTTGCAGATCTGCTCTGAGAGGCTGTTTCTGTTCACGCATGCAGCACAGGGCAGGGAGAGGCCAGGAGGTCTAGGGGGACCCACATGTAAAGGAAAGGAAAAGAAACATTTGGCTGTTTCCATTAATTCAGTCATACAATGGAGCTGAACTGTCAAGTGAGTATTTGAAGGCCTTCAAAATAGCTACTCAAGACTTCCATGGTGATCTGGAAGTTTGTGAGTGACTCAGCTGCAGGGGGACTGGGTACAGGTTCTTGAGAGAATAGAGCACATTTCTAGTAGGGCAACCTTGTGACAGCCTTTCCTTTATCATTTCATACTCAGATTCCTTTTATCAAAATGGGAGCCTTGGGAGGCAGCCTTGATCCCCAGGTTTTATGTGTTGAGCCTCTAGGTAAAGGTTAGTACCATCCAGTGATATAGAAATCCAAAAAGCAGGGGCAAAGTATGGGAAGGAGAGCAGAAGAAGATGATAAGGAAATACATAAATCTAAGGGGTGAAGTTGCACATGAAATGGCAAAAATTTAAGTATTAGGGGATGTCTTCAGGAATGAGAGGAGTCTAGAGTCCTCACAGACACATGATTGCTGAACCCTCGTTTACAATGATCACTAGACCAAGAACATCCTGGCTACCGTGGAATCTGTTGAAGAAGTTGGATGTCAGTCAAGGCAGCTAACATATGTTGATCAACTACTATTTGTCAGACACTGTGCTTGGTGCTTTATACAATGACGCGCCTACAATAGCACATAATGTAGGCATTTGATACTTTGTTATATACATTAAAGAAGCTGAGACTTGGGCTGTCCTAGGTCACATGGTTAAGTGACGAAGCAAGACTTCCAACCCAGTTCTGTGTACCTTCAAAGCCATCTTGGAGTTTGAAAGGTTCTTCTACCCACATACCCAAGCCCTGTTTCTCCTACAGCCTTGATAGCCTGCAGTATTCTTTCCTGCTTGGCCTGGACAAACTCACCAATCTCTCTACACATGACACCAGGCTGCTGGCAATTGATGGGAACTGGCACACAAGATGAATCCTATTTGCAGCCCTTGTGCCTTTACCAATGGGCCGGGGCAGGAGGAGGGGAACCGATTCTGCTCTCTTATTTATTTACCAAAGATTTCCAGTATAGCAGGCCATGCACTGGACTTCTGTGTTCATGACCTTAGTTAGTGGGTTCCTTAAGGACTCACGAGGACTCTTACTTTTGCATCCTTGTCACGTGACATGCATAACGCTTTGTCTCTGGTCTTCAAGCTAAGGACTCACACTTGCTCATCTAAAATATCAAATCCCTTCCTATTTATCATTCCATGTTCATAAAAGCATTTGCTGAAGGCCTATTAGTGGTGGTGCCTCTGATGCCAGAAGGGTTAGAGAACTTAGTCAAAGGTTCTGCAGTAAGTTACAAAACCAAGCAAAAACTCCACTTTTCTGTTCCCCAATGAACTTCTTCTTACAGATCGAGATTTTAAAAATCACATCTCGTAGAGCTGTAAATCTCAGTTAAAGCTTCCTACGATTCCTTAGGTTTTTTTCCCCCAAGCCAATCAAAGTTTAATTGTTCTTATAATAGTACTATATCTAAAATAAGCCTCTGATAGGCTTTTTTTCCTTCTTATTTTAGTTTCTTTCTTCTTGTCTCTAAATTACCCTTTTATCTTTGCTCTTGCAAATGAATTTGTTCCCAAGTGCAACCAAGGGCATTTTGTGAGGAAAGATATGTGCAAATGTTGCTTTCTATAAGCAGAAAGGTTATATGTATGAATTACTAAGCTTCTCAGATTTAGTTTCCTCATTAGTGGTATGAGATATCAGTGCCCACCTCTTAGGGTTGTTGTGGGAATTAAACTAATTATTTTATATAAAGCATCTAACAACATGCCAAACACATAGTAGGCGTTTAGCAAATATTAGTCTCTATTACTGTTAATATTGACGTGAACTGTGTAAGGAACGACATAAAAAGGATAAAGAAAAGTACTACCACCATAACTTCTAAACCTTACTACATTATTATTTTTGTACCTATGATTTCCTTTTACTATAGATTATTGATTACAGGCTAGGTTTGATTTGATATCTATCTGAAATCCACCTATCTGTCTATCATTGGGTGAGTCAGGGTCAACTATTATGCCTGCCATGCCCACAGCCTTTTCTCAGGGAGACCACAGCACTTCCTGAAGGACCTAAGGAGCACCCTGGACAGCCATATTCTCAACCCAGTGGTCTTGTGTCCAGGTTCACCAAGTCCGATTAACTGACTTGAGGGTAAGCAATGCATAGGCCAGCAAGTGGCCTGTGAAATCTCTCTCCACTCAGGAGTAAGCTAAGCTAATAAGATCCTCTCAACTCTGCAGTTAGTCTTGGGAGTTGTGGAGAAGATTAAGCTTTTAACAGTAAGAGCTGAATTCTGAAAGGAGACACAGAGAGAGCTCATGAAGTAGAGTGAAGCCATACCCTGGAGTTGTGAGCAAACGGAAACTGAAATTTAGCAGAAGCACTTGCTACTTATGACGACTGACAACCGTCTCTCCATGGCCTCCAGTTAAAAATTCTGTGCACCTGTGTCCCCCTGGTCCCAACAGTGAGGCTCCTCTTGGGTGGCTTTGAATTCCCAGCCGCTTTTCTCATACCATGTCTTGTTTGGAGGGACTCAGAGCTATTCTCAGATCCACCTGTTGATTTGCTTCAGTGGTCACTGCTCTATCACTCAAATGCCATGTTGGACCTGGAATTTCTCTACGAAGTGTGCAGTCACCCAGACTGCATAGGGCAAATTAGAAAATGATGCCTTCTGTTTAGGAATCAGAACAGCTTGTCTGCATGTCTGGTATTTCTGTCAGGGATTCTGTTATTCCTGTTAGTTCCGACCACAGCTGGGACATGGGCTACTTCTCAGGGACTGAAGAGCATGGCTGTTAATCCACCCTTTCTTCCTTCTTTGATCAAACTGTTCTCAGATAATGAGTCCTAGTGTCTTCACATAGTCTTCCTTACTCTCTGGCTTACGGTATATATAACTGTGGGGTTTTGTTTGTTTGTTTGTTAGTGGTTGCCTTCAAGTTCACAATGTGCATCTATAACTAATGCAAATCCACTTTCAAATAATACTGTACTCCTTCATGGTAGTGCAAGTACCTTATAACAGAGTATTCTTAATTCTTTCCTCCTGTCCCTTATAGTATTGCTGTCGTTTATTTCACTTATTTCACTTATAGGTAAACTATAATCTCCAAACACATTGACGCTATCATTATTTTGAACAAACTGTTATCTGTTAGATCAATTAAGAATAAGAAAAATAAAAGATTTTATTTTACCTTCATTTATTCTTTCCCTAAAATTTTTCTCTTCTTCACATAGGTCCAAGTTTCTGACCTCTATCCTTTTTCCTCTCTCTGAAGGATTTCTTTTAACATATCTTACAAGGCAGATCTACTGGCAACAAATTTCCTCAATTTTGGTTTGTCTGAGAAAGTCTTTATTTCTCCTTTACTTCTGGATAATTT
The DNA here is from genome assembly GCF_965194805.1 of Balaenoptera borealis. NCBI lineage: Eukaryota > Metazoa > Chordata > Mammalia > Artiodactyla > Balaenopteridae > Balaenoptera > Balaenoptera borealis. The sequence goes on along the minus strand of NC_138868.1, from coordinate 101,336,450 downwards.
TACTAGACACAGAATTCTTGTTGGTGGGCTTTTTTCTTTTAACACTTTAAATATCTCACTTTACTTGCTTCTTGCTTGTTTGATTTGTGAAGAGAAGTCTCATGTACTTCTTATCCACTTTTCCTCTATTAAGTGAGGTGAAGTTTTTTCCTCTCTGATTCTTTTTATTATTTTCCCTCCCTCCCCCAACCCTCCCCTCAATCCCACCCATCTAGATCATCACAGAGCACCGAGCTGAGCTCCCTGTGCTATACAGCAGGTTCCCACTAGCTATCTGCTTTACACATGGTAGTGTAATTATGTCAAAACTAACCTCCCAATTCATCCCACCCTCCCCTTCCCCCCACCCCATGTCCATACGTCTGTTCTCTACATCTGTGTTTCTATTCCTGCCCTGCAAATAGGTTCATCTGTACCATTTTTCTAGATTCCACATATGTGTGTTAATATACGATATTTATCTTTCTCTTTGTGACTTACTTCACTCTGTATGACAGACTCTGGGTCCAGCCACATCTCTATAAATGACCCAATTTCATTTCTTTTTATGGCTAATATTCCACTGTATATATGTACCACATCTTCTTTAACCATTCATCTGTCAGTGGACATTTAGGTTGTTTCCATGTCCTGGCAATTGTAAATAGTGCTGCAATGAACATTGGGGTACATGTGTCTTTTTGAATTATGGTGTTCTCAGGGTATATGCCCAGTAGTAAGATTGCTGGGTTATATGGTAGTTCTATTTTTAGTTTTTTGAGGAACCTCCATACTGTTCTCCATAGAGGCTGTGTCAATTTACATTGCCACCAACAATGCAAGAGGGTTCCCTTTTCTCCACACCCTCTCCAGCATTTATTGTTTGTAGATTTTTTTGATGATGGCCATTCTGACTGGTGTGAGGTGATACCTCATTGTAGTTTTGATTTGCATTTCTCTAATAATTAGTGGTGTTGAGCATCTTTTCATGTGCCTCTTGGCCATCTGTGTGTCTTCTTTGGTGAGATGTCCATTTAGGTCTTCCACCCATTTTTGGATTGGGTTGTTTTTCTTTTTCATATTGAGCTGCATGAGCTGTTTGTATATTTTGGAGATTAACCCTTTGTCCATTGCTCCATTAGCAAATATTTTCTCCCATTCTGTGGGTTGTCTTTTCATCTTGTTTATGGTTTCCTTTGCTGTGCAAAAACTTTAAGTTTAATTAGGTCCCATTTGCTTTTATTTTCATTACTCTAAGAGGTGGGTCATAAAAGATCTTGCCATGGGGACTTCCCTGGTGGTGCAGTGGTTAAGAATCTGCCTGCCAATGCAGGAGACACGGGTTTGAGCCCTGGTCTGGGAAGATCCCACATGCCGAGGAGCAGCTAAGCCCGTGCACCACAACTACTGAGCTTGCGCTCTGGAGCCCACAAGCCACAACTACTGAGCCTGTGCACCACAACTACTAAAGCCCGTGCTCCTGGAGCCTGTGCTCCACAAAAGGAGAAGCCCGTGCAATGAGAAGAAGAGTAGCCCCCACTCGCCGCAACTAGAGAAAGCTTGCGTGCAGCAACAAAGACCCAATGCAGCCATAAATAAATAAATAAATTTATTTTTTTTTAAAAATGATCTTGCTGTGATTTATGTCAAAGGGTGTTTTTCCTATGTTTTCCTCTAAGAGTTTTATAATGTCTGGTCTTACGTTTAGGTCTTTAATCCATTTGGAGTTTATTTTTGTGTATGGTATTAAGTAGTGTTCTAATTTCATTCTTTTGCATGTAGCTGTCCAGTTTTCACAGCACCATTTATTGAAGAGGCTGTCTTTTCTCCATTATATATTCTTGCCTCCTTTGGCATAGATTAGGTGACCATAGGTGCCTGGATTTATCTGTGGGTTTTCTATCTTGTACCATTGATCTATATTTCTGTTTTTGTGCCAGTACCATACTGCCTTGATTACTGTAGCTTTGTAGTATAGTCTGAAGCCAGGGAGCCTGATTCCTCGAACTCCATTTTTCTTTCTCAAGATTGCTTTGACTATTCAGGGTCTTTTGTGTTTCCATACAAATTGTAAAAATTTTCGTTCTAATTCAGTGAAAAAAGCCATTGGTAATTTGATAGGGATTGCATTGAACGTGTAGATTGCTTTGGGTAGTATAGGCATTTTCACAACATTGTTTCTTCCAATCCAGGAGCATGGTATATCTCTCCATCTGTTTGTGTCACTTTTTATTTCTTTCATCAGTGTTTTATAGTTTTCTGAGTACAGGTCTTTTGCCTCCTTAGGTAGGTTTATTCCTAGGTATTTTATTCTTTTTGTCACGATGGTAAATGGGATTATTTCCTTAATTTCTCTTTCTGGTCTCTTGTTGTTAGTGTATAGGGATGCGAGAGATTTCTGTGCATTAATTTTGTATCCTGCAAACTTACCAAATTCACTGACTAGTTCTAGTAGTTTTCTGGTGGCATCTTTAGGATTTTCTATGTATAGTATCATGTCATCTGCAAACAGTGACAGTTTTATTTCTTGTTTTCCAATTTGTATTCCTTTTATTTCTTTTTCTTCTCTGATTGCTGTGGCTAGGACTTCCAATACTACGTAGAATAATAGTGGAAAGAATGGACATCCTTGTCTTGTTCCTGATCTTAGGGGAAATGCTTTCAGTTTTTCGCTATTGAGAATGATGTTGGCTGTGGGTTTGTTGTATATGGTCCTTATTACGTGGAGGTAGGTTCCCTCTATGCCCACTACCTGGGGAGTTTTTATCATAAATGTGTGCTGAATTTTGTCAAAAGATTTTTCTGCATCTATTGAGATGATCATATGGTTTTATTCTTTAATTTGTTAATATGGTGTATCACATTGATTTGCGTATATTGAAGAATCCTTGCATCCCTGGGATAAATCCCACATGATCATGATGTGTGATCTTTTTAATGTGTTGTTGGATTCTCTTTGCTAGTATTTTGTTGAGGATTTTTGCATCTATGTTCATCAGTGATATTGTGATATCTTTGTTTGATTTTGGTATCAGGGTGATGGTGGCCTCATAGAATGAATTTGGGAGTGTTCCTCCCTGTGCAATTTTTTGGAGAGTTTGAGAAGGATAGGTGTTAGCTCTTCTCTAAATGTTTGATAGAATTTGTCCGTGAAGCCATCTAGTCCTGGACTTTTGTTTGTTGGAAGATTTTTAATTACAGTTTCAATTTCATTACTTGTGATTGGTCTGTTTATATTTTCTGATTCTTCCTGGTTCCGTCTTGGAAGGTTACCTTTCCAAAAATTTGTCTGTTTCTGCCAGGTCATCCATTTTATTGGCATATAGTTGCTTGTAGTAGTCTCTTATGATCCTTTGTATTTCTGCGGTGTCAGTTGTAATTTCTCCTTTTTCATTTCTAATTTTATTGATTTGAGTCCTCTCCCTTTTTTTCTTGATGAGTCTAGCTAAAGGTTTATCAATTTTGTTTATTGTCTCAAAGAGCCAACTTTTAGTTTTATTGCTCTTTGTTATTGTTTTATTCATTTCTATTCCATTTATTTCTGCTCTGACCTTTATGATTTCTTCCCTTCTACTAACTTTGTGTTTCCTCTGTTCTTATTTTCCTAGTTGCTTTAGGTGTAAGTTTAGATTGTTTATTTGAGATTTTTCTTGTTTCTTGAGGTGAGCTTGAATTGCTATAAAATTCTCTCTTAGAACTGCTTTTGTTGCATCCCATAGGTTTAGGATTGTCGTGTTTTTGTTGTCATTTGTTTCTAGGTATTTTTAAATTTTTCTTTGATTTCTTCAGTGATCTCTTGGTTATCTAGCAGTGCACTGTTAGCCTCCATTTGTTTTTTTTTTACAGTTTTTTTTTCCTGTAATTGATTTCTCTTCTCATAGCATTGTGGTCGGAAAAGATGCTTGATACAATTTCAGTTTTCTTAAATTTTCCAGGGCTTGAATTGTGACCCAGAATGTGATCTTTCCTGGGGAATGTTCCATGTGCACTTGAGAAGAAAGTGTATTCTGCCGCTTTCAGGTGGAATGTTCTATAAATATCAAGTGAATCTACGTGGTTTATTGTGTCATTTAAGGCTTGTGTTTCCTTATTTATTTTCTGTTTGGATATCTATCCATTGGTGTAAGTGGGGTGTTAAAGTCCCCCACTATTATTGTGTTACTGTCAATTTCCCCATTTACGGCTGTTAGCATTTGCCTTATGTATTGAGGTGCTCCTATGCTGAGTGCATAAATATTTGTAATTGTTATGTTTTCTTCTTGGATTGATCCCTTGATCATTATGTAGTGTCCTTTCTTGTCTCTTGTAATAGTCTTTATTTTAAAGTCTATTTGATATGAGTATTGCTACTCCAGCTTTCTTCTGATTTCCATTTGCATGGAATATCTTTTTCCATCCCCTCACTTTCAGTCTGTATGTGTCCCTTGGTCTGAAGTGGCTCTCTTGTAGACAGCATAGATATGGGTCTTGTTTATGTATCCATTCAGCCAGTCTGTGTCTTTTGGTTGGAGCATTTAATCCATTTACATTCAAGGTGATTATCGATGTGTATGTTTCTGTTACCATTTTCTTAATTGATTTGGGTTTGTTTTCGTGGGTCTTTTTTTTCTCTTGTGTTTCCCGCCTAGAGAAGTTCCTTTAGCATTTGTTGTAGAGCTGGTTTGGTGGTGCTGAATTCTCTTAGCTTTAGCTTGTCTGTAAAGGTTTTCATTTCTCTGTTGTATCTGAATGAGATCCTTGCTGGGTAGAGTAATCTTGGTTGTAGGTTTTTCCCTTTCATCACTTTAAATATATCCTGCCACTCCCTTCTGGCCTGCAGAGTTTCTGCTGAAAAATCAGCTGATAACCTTGTGGGGATTCCCTTGTATGTTATTTGTTGCTTTTCCCTTGCTTCTTTTAATTTTTTTTCTTTGAATTTAATTTTTGTTAGTTTGGTTAATATGTGTCTTGCTGTGTTTCTCCTAGGGTTTATCTCTGCACTTTCTGGACTTGGGTGGCTATTTCCTTTCCCATGTTAGGGACGTTTTTGACTATAATCTCTACAAATATTTTCTCAGGCCCTTTCTCTTTCTCTTCTTCTTCTGGGACCCCTATAATTTGAATGTTGGTGCATTTAATGTTGTCCCAGAGTCTCTGAGACTGTCCTCAATTCTTTTCATTCTTTTTTCTTTATTCTGCTCCTCAGCAGTTATTTCCACCATTCTATCTTCCAGCTCACTTATTCGCTCTTCTGCGTCAGTTATTCTACTATTGATTCCTTGTAGTGTATTTTTCATTTCAGTTATTGTGTTGTTCATTACTGTTTGTTCTTTAGTTCTTCTAGGTCTTGTTAAACATTGCTTGTATTTTCTTGATCCGTGCCTCCATTTTATTTCTGAGATTTTGGATCATCTTTACTGTCATTACTCTGAATTCTTTTTCAGGTAGGTTGCCTATTTCTTCTTCATTTATTTGGTATTGTAGGTTTTTACCTTGCTCATTCATCTGTAACATTTTTTTTGTCATATCATTTTTTTTGATGGGTGGGGCTGTATTCCTGTCTTAGTGGTTGTTTGGCCTGAGGTGTCCAGCACTGGAGTGTGCAGGCAGTTAGGTGGAGCTGGGTCTTGGTGCTGAGATGAGGACCTCCAGGAGACCTCACTCTGATTAATATTCCCTGGGGTCTGAGGCTCTGTTAGTCCAGCAGTTTGGACTCATCGCTTCCACCACAGGAGCTCAGGCCTGACCCCTGGCCTGGCCACCAAGATCCTGCAAGCCACGCAGTGCAGCAAAAGAAAAGAAAAAACAAGTAGCAGTACAATAACAATGAATAAAAAATAAAATAAAATTAGAAAAATAGAAAATGTATTAGGAAAAATTAAAATATAAGTGAAATAACTGAAACTGCAACAAGGTAAAATACAACCACAATAGAAAAAACAAAAAAACAGGGTGGGGAACAAGCCAAAAGGAGCAGAATAATAACAAAGTATAAAGAATAAAATAAAATTAGAAAACTAAAAAATTTATTAGAAAAAAATATATAAATGAGTCAACAACAACAAGGTAAAACAAAACCACAACCTGGTCACTTGGGGGTTCCTCCCATCCCCTTAGGTGTCTGTGGTCCCCCACCAGTGCCTGGTAAATGCCCTAGTTGTGCGGAGACGTGAACTCCATGTCCTCCTAGTCTGCCATCTTGACTCTGCCCCTCCCCTCTGATTCTTTCAATATTTTCTTTGTCTTTGATTTTTTTGCATTTTGAATGTGATATGCCTAGGTGTAGATTTTTGGTGTCATTGTTGTATTTATCACGGTTGGTGTTGTCTGAGCTTCCTGGACCTGTGTTGTTTATTTTGAAAAATTGTTGGCCAGTGTTACTTCAAATATTTTTTCTTTCTTTCTCCCTCCCTCCCTTCCTTCCACCCTCCTTCCCTCCCTCCCTCCCTTCCTCCCTTCCTTCCTTCTCCCTCTGGTATTCTCATTACACTTATGACACATTTTGTAATTGTCCCACAATTCTTGGATATTCTTTTCCATTTTTTTCTTTTTTTTTCTCTTCCATTTTAATTTTTGAAGTTGGAAGTACTGACATATCTTCAGGTTCACTGATTCTTTCCTCGGCCATGCTGATGAGACTATAAAGGCATTCTTTATTTCTACTACAGTGTTTTTAATTTCTACTATTTCCCTTTGAGTTCATTAGAGTTCCCATCACTCTCTGCTTACATTACCCATCTGTTCTTGCTATACTGTGTTTTGAATCTTCTAGGCCTTGCCTCTTCCACATTTAAAGCCAAGGAAGTTAAACAATTCTTCTTCTTACAATAAAAATCATGGTTCTTGCAATAAAAATCATGGCTTTCAAAACTTTTTCCTACTTTAGATCTACCCAAATTTACATAAGAGCTCCAAAGTGAGGAATTTAACTCTTTCTTGGCTATCAGCTCTACCTAAAGGCAGCATTATAGCAAGTTCTTGATGATGCTTGAATCATTAAAGGATGGTGAAGATAACAGACTTCAATTTTAAAATATCCTCCTACTATGTTTTGCTTCTTAAGGGGTTTGTAAAACCTGGAACACAGAACTCACACTGCACTGACCCAGCTGAGAAGCAAGATAGCCCTGACCAATGCTGGGAAGATGAGACAGAAGGAGCACCTCCACTCCAATCCTGGGCATTACTTACAGCTCATTTACCCATTTGCTTGGCCAATCGATTTACACCCTGGTGGTCATAATACATAAAAGGGAACCCAGACATAACCCACTTCACTCCAAAAAAAAACCAGAAAAACAAATAACAGAGAAATTTTTTATTGTACTTGGGATTAAGGAAAACTAATTGATTTGACAGCTAAGCTAAAACTCCTAAGGGAAAAATCAACATAGAACAAAATAATCTCGTCTGTAATTTTGTATGCTGTTCCCCCTAGTATGTCGATTGGATATCAATGTCATCTATTTTAGATGGGAATGTTACCAACTCTAATGCTTCTGTTGATATTTCGAAAAGATTCTAATCTCACTGCAGTAATAGCTTCTGTCATTCCTAGCAACATATATGCCATAACATTCTTGGTTGCATTGACAGAAATATTAATGTGCTCAGATTTTACATTATTCAGACCACTGTATGTCTCTTTCTTAGTGTTCAATTGCTTTTGCTTTATATACAGTGTTAGAGCCTGACTGCCCAGTCCCAGTGCATTAGGTGTTATTCATGAGGAGCATCAGTCTTCTCATCTCTGTGTGATTTGTGTCTTCTCTAGCAGAAAACCTTTCTACAATTCTATGGATTTCCTCCTTAAACATTATACTTTCCCGTGTTCTGTAACTCAGATGAACTTGCTATATACCTTGATCCTCATCTTCATTTTATCCCCTTAGAGTTATTGCCTCTCAGGTTGCAATCGATTTATGGTCCACGCATCAGTCTGATGTTTGAAACTTTCATACACCTTCTCTGCCAAATTCCTACTCTGTCCTTAAACTCATTGCCTTCCAGTTCTATCTTTGCTAATACTATTACATAGACCTTACATGAGCAGATATATTTCAATGTAGTTTTTACTTTTTACTCTAGTTTCACTTTTTAGTGTCACTTAGAACAATCCAAATCTTTCTTCTACTCCATAACCCTTCAGATATTTAAAATAGCTACCAGGAACATTTACTTCTCTGGGCTAAATATCCCTAGTTCCTTCTATCATTAATTATAGAATATAGTTTTGACTTGCCTTATCATTCTAGTTGGTGACTCATTATGCATTTGAGTTATACACCTACAACATTTTGGAAGGGATGTTAGGAAATTTCTCCATTTTGGCATCAGAATCCAGACTGGAATGATTAAGAGTATATGGCTATCTCTAACATTTTTAAATTTAAATGGAGCTTTAGAAAAGTAAAAAAATAATAAGATTAAAAAAGATAGGGGTTCAATGGGATCCACTAATACATACAGTAGAATAAAATCTCATACAATTTGCTATAAATTTGATAATGAACATGTTTAGATGTCATTTGTTATGAGGATCAAACCCAGTCAGTCTGGAACCCAGTCAGTACCGTGGGAGTGCGGTTGGAGGCTTGGAGAATTATCTAGGAGGTTCCATAGTGGTTTCAGAATGTCCTTAGTGGAGATTGGGTCGAGGGTGGTGGGGGAGGGCAATAAGGTTAGAAAGAGAAACTAGAGGATTTGTCTTGAAACTCTGCATAGTTTATTATATTTTTACCTACATTGTATATGACAGAATAGTTAATGTAATAAGGTTCTCTAAAGATACTTTTGGTCACACTTCACCTAAGATTAAGAAATTACCCATTGTCCATATCAAAGATTATTATTTTTATTTAGGGTAGCTTTAGAAAGTGATGGAGATTCTGGGAAGGTAAAAGCTAATCTCCCACCAAGACATTGGAGCCACCATTACTCTGATTCCTCATATTGTTACTTTTGTCTTAGGCAATTCTGCATTGGGTGTACACTGATTATAAAAAATATGCAAAATGCCATCAATCCCTCTGAAGCAGTTGCTTAACATTTACTTGAAATAGCAAGACCTACAGTGGGTGTAGAGAAATACTTCTGATACGCCCTGTGAAGTGTCTGCTACCAATTACTTTTTATTCTGGAAATGATTTGTTCTCCCTAAGTGCTTCTGCATTTTACTGTCTCTGTGTCTCTCGGTCTCTTCCTCAGATGCCTCTATGTTCTATCTGTATTGTGTTTCCAGAAGGAAAGAATATTCTGTTCATTTTAGTTCACAATTGGTCATTTCCAGGCCAAAAAAAAAAGTGCTCCCATCAGAGTGACATTTATCCCAAAACACTTTTAAACATTCTTCCTGGCTACAGCTGTTCATGATTTTACTCTCTAATCCTTCCAGGCCCATTAATCCTAAGACTGCACATGTGATGCTTTTAAAGTACGGTATCTAGAACAAAATCCAATACCACAGGTGAGGTCTGATCCTAGCTTCCTCTTAGCTTGAAAGTCATGTAGATTACAGTTGGGGAGCTACTTTGGACTTGAGACACTGATGACAGATTGCTTTTATTAAACACCCTCTGTAAATAGAACATTATGTTCAGCCTTGGAGCATCAACAAACTTATAGACAGCCTTGGAGAAGGCAGAGAATCTTCCCTTAAGAACTGCCATGTACAACAAAGCTGAAAACCAAGCTGCCACTTGCTGCTAATCATAAAGCCATCATCAAGTGAAATTCCACTTACTGGTATTTGCGCAGCCATTGAACCATGAGAGATCTAGGCTCATAATGACAAGATTTAGGCTGCAATACTTATTTGATGCATTTCATGTAGACACCTCTTTGGGGACAGTTTAGAAGTACAAATATCTTCTTAGGGCCCTCAATGTGCCAGCACTACCTCACTGAACTTTCAGAATGATTCTCTAAATTTGGATTGTTGTTCCTGTTTTATAAATAAGGAAACTGAGTCTCAAAGAAAGGTCAAGCAGCATGCATTTGAATAACTGGCAGAGCCAGGATTAAAACTCAGATATTTTACTCCAAAGCCCAAGCTCTTTCACTAAAACATGCTTCCCAGGAGGTTGCCTGTGGGCAAAGTGAAAATTATGTTCTAGATATTTAGCATTAGCAGACATATGAAAGGACAAAAAGACATAATACGAGTAACCAACAGTGGAAACTGTTCATAATTCTTAATTGTTGCAACGATTCTAAACTGAAATGCGTTAGATTTTACCATATTATTACTCAACAGATATTAACCGGTTATCTTAGGTATATATCGCCCTGTGGTCTTTGGTATACTCTCGTCCGTGTATCTTATATAAACTGTTGGTGACTTCACAGGCAGTGCTGCATCATTAATGCATGTAAATTCAGTAGGCGTTTTTTCCACCATTCATTCTGCCCTAGAAATTCTTATTTCTTGTACCATAGTGGAGGATCCCTTTGCCCTTTTCAGTGTTGATAGGTTGCTGAGACAGAGTGTTTACCCTAATAGACTTTTCAAGCAGATAGAAAGCTTTGATGCAAAGATATCTATAAATGTGCAAGGAATCATAGACATTAGAGCCAGAAGGGACTTTTAACGTTTTCTACTCAAGCATCCCATTTTTATCAATAAGGGAACTAAGACTCAGAGAGGCCTATAAATAGAATGTTCTAATAACACCTACCCTATGTAGGATGACTGTGTTGTTCATTTTCCAAATATGACACTCTGAAGAGTAAAAGGAGTGCTCACCGAATGGGATGCTGGCAAGTGGGCCCTGCCCTAGGCAAGCCAGGATCTATAGTTACTCTAACCTCTTTGAACTTTTTTAATCATGAAATAAGATGGCATATGTGAAAACACTTGGATTAATACCTGGCGCATACATGGAAAGTGCAAATAAATTTTGCACTGAATCTGAAGTCCAGTTGCCTAGGAAATCAGTGGAAGAGCTGGGAGTTAGGCATATGTTTTCTAACTTCTAAAGTCAATATAGTACCAAGTGAAACAAATGAAAACATAAAGTGACAACTAATCATCAGGTTTTGTTTCTGTTTAGCTTAATTTTTGTTTCTGTTTTGTATCTAACATAGCAAAACTTCCTGTCATCTTTTCCCCATTTTATAGTTTGACCACATTATCCAGTGGCTTCAAGATAGAAACACATTAGTAAACAGCTGTGCAGACTAATAAATCCTGCCGGAAGGAAGGAAAAGATAAAGGAAGGCACGGTGGGGAGGAGGGATGAGGAAGAGGGATGGTGAGAGCAGTTGTTTCTGAAGATATTAGATTCTGTGGAATCTGTACCCAGATAAGATGCTACACATTTTATACGGAACTTCTGAAAAATGAAACTAGATTGAGTACAGATTTTTAGCTTAAAAGCAACAGATTTACAACTGCCCCATTCTACTGCCGTTTCACTGTGTAAAAGTTGTTACTACATCTTTGTTTCATTTCAATATTTATTTAGTACAGTTGACTTTCAGAGCCCTTGAATTCATTCCTTCTCCGCTTTTGCCATAAGAATAACTGCAGTTCATTCCTCAATTTATGGCAAACCACAAAGTGAGTGATCTAGTACTGCTTTCTCCAGTGTTAAGTTATGAGTGCCCAAGAGTAGTTAAAAGGTAGTACCTATATAAACTGATTTTTCTAGGTTATGTCATTTGCAAGTTCCATGTTTTATCCTCTCTCTAAAGAGGCATAGAAACATTCACTTCTCTGCTTCCAAATCCAAGATATTGGCTCCCTCCAAGATATTTCTGGTTGAAATCTTGTCCCTGGAAAGGCAGAACATGAACCACTTCTATTCCTTGCCAATTGTCCAATGGCAATGAGGAGGTGAAACTTCAAATGTTTTCCAGGCTGTGCAGTCTGGCCCTACTGTTTTGACCTTTTCATTATTCCTTGTTCTGACTGACTGGTCATTGCCAGCCCCTTCTGCAGGTTGTGTTCTAAGGACTGGAAGAGAAGAATCGCCATCTAATCAACATACCAACTATTGAAAAGGGCAAAACAGCTGCTCTTCCCTACAGCCCCCTCCAGTGTACACACGTCAACTTACACAGACACTGGCCCCACTTTACAAACATCCTGTTCTAGTTTTGGTGCAATTAAAAAAAATAAGGAATTTGAATAATACTGATTATTTCACTCTAGCAAACTAAAGTGGAAAAAACTACCCTCTGCCACATCATGAGATTATAAAGCTCATGAACAGCTCTGACTATGTCTAATTTATAATCAACTCTGGATTTCTTTTCAAGTATAACTCTAAGATTTTTTTCCAGTAAGAATTCTCAAATAAGATTTCCCCCTAATGACTGATTTTTCCTACCTTCAGTTTGAGAATTTTATTCCTAAATCGAGTTTTCTTTTTCTTCTGTCTTGAATTATATCTTCAGTTTTACATTTTCTCCCAAGTACAAGCAAGAATAATGCTAGAAAGTAAGCAGTTAAAGTGAAAATGTCTTTTATTTTCACAGTGCCGTACGTTTTGCAAAACATATTGTTTTAGTCAGCATAGGATAGTTTAAGTAGTAGTAACAAATTAATCCCCAAATCTCAGTTCTTAACGCACTAAAGCTTTATTTCTTGTCACATGATATATCCAATGTGGGTTAGCTGGGCGCTGGGTTCTACATTAGCTCACAAATCACAGGCTGATGAAAACACTGTCATCTTAACACATGCCTTTGGAGTTTGCTGTGCCAGCCTTAGAGGACATTTATTCTTCTGTGTTTTGACCTAAATTGAAAATGCATCATTTCTGCTCATAGCACCTTGGCCAGAATCTGTCACATCGCCCACCTGGGGTGAAAATATGGGTGATCACCTGGATATTCCATAAGCAAAAGATGTCTCTGCCACACACTTTTATGTTAATGTCTTCACTTAAGCCTAATGACCTTGAAAGGTTGATACTCTAGCTACTACCAACAATCTGGCAACTATGTACCATTTCCCAGTTGTGTGTTAGGAATGAACTCTTGCAGCCACATTTTCCTCATCTGGAAACCGAGGCTCAGAGACGGTAGCGTGTCAGTTCGCGTCATCGCAGTGTTATATGCCATGGTGGAGGTAGAAGCAGATGAGATTTAGGGGGGTAGTTTCCATGAAACATAAAGGGAAGAGGGAGCAGGCACAGGAAGCCTCCAGACCACAGTGGAGGTCTGACACCTGTGAGAGGACAGAGGGTGGGAAGAGCCAGCCTCAGACTGCGGAGCAGCTCTGAAGATCTCAGCCAGCCCCGAGGCAGCTCCAAAGGAAAGATCGACAGGAGAGGAATCTCGCAGTGGGCAGAAATGGCCAGGCCCTAGTACCCATGCCGCGCTTAGTCATCAGCTGGGAACCCACGTTCTTGGCTCTAACACGGAGGCGGACCCCCAAAGGCACTGCCGCCGGAGGTTGTCAGCTGACTGCATTCCTCACAGCAGGTTTTCTGTTGATGGGCTGCCACAGATAGCTATTCTGAGAGCAACAGGTGAGCTGGGGGACATACTCGGGGTTCCTGGTGCCAAGTCTCCCTGGCGTTCTAGCACGCACTGATAGCTACAGCAGAACTTTGAGTACAATTATTCTATTATCAACTGGATAAAGAACCTTCAGAAAAAAGAATAGACTAGTAATGGGGGCGGATATTAAGGTCAAGAAGTCAGGAGATTACTGTTCTAGCTTCACTTCTGCCATTAACTACCTGTGTGACCTCCAGCTCTGTCACTGAACTCACTGTGCCTTTATTCTCTTGTCGAAGTTAGACGATTGGACTAGATCAGTGGTTCTTAAACGTTACTGTGTTTCACAGTCACCCAGAGGGCTCGTAAAAACACAGATCTCTGCTCCCACACCCAGAGTTAATGTTCTGAGAAATCTTGAGTGAGGCTGGAGATTGGCCTTTCTAACAAGTTCCCAGGCACTGCTGCTGGTTGGAGCCCATACTTTGAGGAACACTGGACTAGATGCTCTCCGACGTCATTTCAAACTCATAAACACTTGTGATTTAGCTACATGACTTTAAAATGATCACTGCTGCAGTTATTTATATCCATCTCTCCATGCTCCATTATAAACTAATATAAATGTTGCCTTTATTACTATCTGTGTAATACCTGTATAGATAATGTATCATTAAATAAAGATAGCTAATGACTTCTTACCATGTGATGGATATAGTGCTAAATACAAAGAAAATATCCTTTACATTTGAGTTCAAACACTAATAGAAGAACCATCATCATCATCATCGATAACTTGTATTGAATACACACACTGTCCTAGACTCTGTGCTAGCTCCCTAGGTCTGTTACCTCATTAATATGAGTACATGATTAAACACGATGTTAGGAGAGTTATAAGGAAAGAGCAACAACTTCACAGCACAGAGACAGAGCACAATAGGCTTTGGTGCATATAGATGAGGTGGGGGAGGAAGAAGCAGGGCAAGGAGTAATGTGAGCAATCTGGCAGCCATGTGTAGATGGCATATACCATCTGGGGAGTGGAGAGTGTTTGAAGTCCTAGCCTAGACTGAAGGTGTTTTGGGGGTGAGGAGGGAATGCTGTTTGTGTGAGTGGGGGAAAGGAGTAGAATAAATTCAGACATGCATTTCAATTCTGTGAATCCCACGTATTTGACAACCATGGCTTAGAGCAGTCTACTACACCGCCTGGTAGGTAAGTAAACACTGGTAGACAATTTGAGTGGAGGGAAGAGAAGAGAGAAGTGAAGAATGGAGGACCTGTCTCAGTTCTGCTAAAGTGTCAGCTGTGTAGCCTTGAGCAGGTCACTGAGCTCCCTCAGCATCCCGTTCTCATCTCTACACGAATGCAGTGCTCACCGTGCCTATCTTAAAGGATAGTGAGTATAAAGTGAGAGCACATTGTTCATCACAAAGCTCTGTGCATCAGTGTGACATTATAAGCAAGCATCATTATTAATAAGCAAGCGGTCTTGTATTTTTAGATTTTTCAAAACATTTCCAGCTTTCTGGTTTGGCAACAAGTTTCACTCTCTCCCCTGAAGACCAGAACTCCTATGGAGAATGGTCTGGCATTTATCCAGTTGTCTGTGGGATGTCGTACACACCTGGCAGCTTTAGGAACGTGGGAAGGGGATCCTCTGTCTCATGACCTCACATCCTAGGAGCTCTCCCATCCACATGAGGTAGGTTGTCCTCTACTGGCTAAAAGCAAGTAGGAGACTCCCGGAGAGTTGATCCATGTGATGTTCTGTGGTGTAGGACAATAAAAAGGTGACATGAACGGAATGGAAAATCAAGACATGGCTGGCCAAAACATGTTGTAATTAATATATCCCAGGAGCTCAATTGTTTTCTTTCTCTGGTTGGAGCCGAAAGGAACAAAGGAAGGAAGGGGAGAATCCAATCCAATTAAAGAAAATGCAGCTCAGGTTAAGGTCAAGGCTGTTGCTCTAGGGATCTTTCATTAACCACTTGAAGGCAGGTTCAGAATGGGTTAATATAAGCCTTGACCTCTGGCATTAGGAATATATTGTCAAGGGAAAATCAGATTCTTAGCCAGAGAAAAGGCAGGAAACTTTGTCTACACTTCAATTTACAGATGCATATAGAGTTGATATTTGGAAAATCGAGTGTGTCCATGAGGAAAATGCTGTGGAAGCTGGTTATATTGGTATACTTTGCTTTTATGGGTTATCATTCCCTTTAAGCAGATGGAGAAATTAAATTTGAAGGCATCCGAAGACTGGATTATAGGAAATAATTCAAAATTCAGAGGGGCCTATTCTCAAAGAGTAGATCATATCAAATATTTATATTTGGCTTTAGAGTTTTATCCTAACTCATTTTCAGCATATTTGCCTATGCATTAGTATTTTTGTTGGAATGAATATTAAAACAGACCAACATCCTCTGTGTTCTCAACACCTAGAGTGGAGCGAAGGTGGTTGAGAATTCTGCTTTGGACACATAAAGTGTGAGATGACTAATAGACATCCAAGGGGAAGTGTGGAGTATATGAAAAACCTTAAAAGCCATCCCTTCAGCACTCAATTGTCTCCTGAGCTAGAGTCCTACAGTCTTAACCATGAAAGGTCTAGACATTTCCACATCTCTCCTTGGATGTTCCATCATCACAGCAAACCCAGTGTATCTGAAACAAAACTCATTTTCCTCCTCAACATGTTGACTTTATTTTTGCCATTCCTGTTTCTGCTGCGGATTTCATCATTTTCCAAGTCACCAAGCTTCTAAACCTCACAGGTAGTCTCGGTTCCTCCCTCTCCCTTTCTACCCAGATCAACCATAAAGTTCCATCAATCATAGCTTTGTAACAACCATCCTATAATCCCTTCTCTTTCCACTTCATCTGTTATTACTCTGGTTTAGTCCAACATCCCCAGGATTCCTTTACATCTAGAAACCAGACATCTTGACTACAGACTCTCTCAGCCTTCAAATTCATTCTTTGTATTGCTTCCATATTGATCTTTCAAAAATAATCCTTTGCAGGTGTCATCTTTCAACTCAAAACTATTTCTTGACTCACAATTTGTGGTAGAGACTGTTAGATGACTCCCAGTGTCCACCAATCCATTCATTATTTCTTAGAAACAAAACCCTAGACAATGTGCTCAGCTCAGAAACCCACCTTTCCCAGGATCCCTTGCAGTTACATTCCATCATGTGACCAAGTTCTGCCCCATGAGATGTAAACAGCAGGTTATGGATCTTTCGAGTTGTTTCCTTCAAAAGGAGCAATTTCTTCATCTTCCTTTCCGATGCTGGAATGTGACCATATTTCTGGAACTCCAGCAAGTGTCGTGAATCTTACGATAATCTTCCAGGGTGGAAGTTAGCTCTGAAGGTGGCTAAACAGAAAGATAGAAGGAGACTGAGTCTCTGATGACTTCGTGGAGCTGTCATACCAACCCTGGACTGTCTAATTCTGTACTGTTTTTATTTACATGGACAAATAAACGTTTATATATTTAACCCACTATCCTGAGGGTATGTTACTTACAGGTGAATGCAAATCTGGACCAAGATACCATTACCTCCAGGATACAGGGAGTTCTTAACTTAATATTCACTACAGAAACTTGGCCTGCCTCTAAGCCGTTTATACAACATTTCTCCTACCAGAAATATTCCTTGTGATCAAGTTATTATATTCCAAATGTGCTATGCATTCTCTTGTTTCTGAAATTTACCATAATACTTCAGGGACCCTGACTTTCATTTAGCCCCGTAGCACCTAGCAAATACTTTGCATTGAGATGCAAATAAATGTCAAAATGGAAGGGATTTAAAATTTCTCTAATTCAAAACTTTGTATACAGTGAAGGAAAATTCTCTATTTCCTTGGTGCTCATAGTATATTCGGTGACTGGCAGCATTTTACAAGACTCCAGGTGATTCAAAGGCACCTTCGAGTTTGAGAAGCATCTCATCTGTGGCATCTCTAATCACATGTCATTCAACTGCTCCTTAAGTTGCTCACAAATACACAAAGCACCTTAGCCTGTGCTTGGACAGCTGTAATTGCTAGTAAGCCATTCTGCGTTGTAAGCTGCGCATTGCTTCCTTGGAACTTTCACTTATGACTTCCCTATTTCTGGTCTCTGGAATAATGATAAATAACACTGATCCACCACAGTTATTTAAAGATAGTCCTCATCGGGTTAAGCCTTCTCTTTTCAAAGGTGAACAACTCATTTGGATTGGCATTCTTCACATAACCTGATTTTTAGACACTTCACCTGCTTTAATCTGTTCATCTGGTAGTGACCTAATTAAAATACAAAACTGGAGTTCAATATTATTCCCTGAGTATGTGGAACTAAATGCCACAAGAAACAGTGAACTCTAATTCCCTAAATCTGCAACCTATTACATGCAAAGTTTAGGTCATCACTATAGCTTTGATGGTGTTCTGGTGATTAACACATATTTTATTTATATGAATATTATAAAAAATCATCTTTTGAGTTAAAGTATGCTGAAAATGTCAGAAATCACATCTTGTTTGTCATTTGTTTTAATCAGGAAAATCTATGTGCGAGTCAAGATACTGTGTTTTTTTTTTTTTCTTTCTAGAGTTTCCTCTGCTACCACCAAAAATTAATACACACACACACACACACACACACACACACACACACATATATATATATATATATATATACACTGAGCTCTCCCCAGTATGTCTTAGTTTCTACCTTCCTGCAGGACACTTTCTCTTGAGTAACTTGTCTGTACCTCTGACTCAACAGCCTTACCTAACTCATCTTTCTGTCCTTTTTATAGTTATGAATATGTGCCTTACTACCCTTTTAAAGAGACGTCTCCTTGACAGATGGAATTCATATTTCCCATAACACTGAGCACAATGAACAACTCACACTAGACACTAAAGAAATATTTTTAAATGAATCAGTCACCGTTTATTCACTGGAACATAGGACATTACTAGATTAGACTTTAGTAGGATGAGTTGGGATAGACAAATGAGTAAAATACCAGAACTGCTCTTGCTATCTTTAGGTGAAATGTATAGCTCCCTCTGGGATTGTCCCAACAAAGGAGCTGACCTAGTTTAATAGGGTATAAATATAGTGTGTTCCCAAAAAGTCCCCAAACACTAGATACACAAAAGTGTGTCTTCAGTGTTTCAAGTGGTGCAACGAATACAGATTGACCCACTTAAAATGAGCCTTTTTACACAAAGTGGTTTCTATTCAGACTAGGAGCATCCAGCAAAATTCTTGCATCTATGGTTCAAGGCGATTCCCCTCCTTTCCTCTGAACGGCTTTTAAAGAATTTGTTTACCCAAATTAAAAATCAAACCCAGCAGACAAACAACAAACAGACAAACAGCAACAAATTTTACCCAAATCCCGTAGTTCTTAAAAAGAAATGGAAGTAAATGTAGATGAAGAAAAACATCTAACTTTAGCATTTTCCATCATTTTTGTAGTCTTAGTTTTTGCACAGCCTCACTCAGAACACTATTTATATCTTCTAGATATTTTGTCTGAGGTTAGTAAGCTGTCAGTGGGCAAGTATTTTTGCCCTGATTATGGTTTCATGGACTATTCGTAAACATTAGTACCTGGGGAAAAATAACCATCATACGTTTCCTCCCAGTTGTATAATTTTTAGGAAAAAATGGACCACTTTACTGAAATAGACAAGTGTAAATCTTAAGCAGTATTAGTCATATCTTGCCCTAATTAAAAGATAATCAAGATTTTAAAAAGTAAGTATTGGTGGAACATCCTAGATCTAGGGCAAGTTCACACCCTACTCTCTATTCTCCCCTCAACTTATGCAGTAAAGAAAAGTTCTTGTATAATAACTGGTAGAAGGTGGAGTTCTTTTGCATTGCTCCCTCTTCAGACCATGCCTCTCATGACGCTGATGTTCTCAAGCCGGCTTGAGGCCATCTCCCACTCGGGAGGGCTCTGCTACCTTGGAAGGGCACGTAGGGCTGGAGGGCAGTCCAGGGCAATGAGGGATGGAGTAGATGACTAAGGCCAGCTCATCTCTAGCCTTAGGAGCAGGGCCTCGCTTTTTTTTTTTCCACTTTGAAGTTGTAAAAGCAAGCTAAATGAAAAATCATTCTCCTATTGATGGAAGACTTGGGTTGCTTCCAATCTTTTGCTATTACTAACAATGCTGCAATAGATATTCGTGTATATCATTTTGCATGTGTCCTAGTATAACTCTAGGATACATTCCCAGAAGTGGAATAGCTGGGTCAAAGGGTATATGCATTTGTGATTTTAATAGATATTACTAGCTTGCTCTCCCCTGGGGTTGTAACAATTTACATTCCCACCAGCAATATATGAAAGTGACTCTTTTCCTACCGCCTCACCAAGAGATTGCATCACACTTTTGGATTTTTGACAATCTGATAAGTGAAAAATAGTATCTCAGTGTAGTCTTAAAACTGCATTTCACTTATACTCATAAGTAGTTTCATGTATTTAAAAGTAATTTATATTTCCTTTTATATTCTTTGCCCGTTTTCTTATTGGCTCAAAATGTAGGAGCTCTTTATACACTTGGGAGATAAGCTCCTTTTTTGGTATTTGTTGCAAATATTTTAACTCAGTTTTAACATTTATATTTTCTTTGTTTAATGGTATGTCTTCACACTGAAATTTTCTTTTAGTATTATGTAGTCGAATATAACAATTTAAAAAATTTTTGGATTTTGATTTATATTTAGATTGGCTTTTCCCTACCCAGGCCTAGGATGGAATCCTTCCATGTTTTCTTTCAGTATTTTTATGGTTTCATGCTTTATATTTAAATCTTGATCCATTTGGAATTTATCCTTGTTTGAAATGTGATATGTAAATCCAATTGTTCCAGGAACTTTTATTGAATACCCTATGTTTTCCCCTCTGGTTTGAGTTGCCACTTTTGTTATATAATCTCTCTCTCGCTCTATTTCTGAACTTTCTCTATTTTTTTCCATGACTATGTCAGTCTCTTCATGCATTAGTGTCATGGATTTATAATATGTTTGAAATCAAATAGATCATTTCTCTTCCTTGTTTTTCCACTTCAAAAATTCTCTAAATATTGTTTTTTTACATGAATTTAAAAAATTATCTAGCTTTTTAAAAATATTGGCAATTTTACTGGGATTACATTATTTTTAATTAGGTTAGATAAAATTGACATCTTTTTTTTTTTTTTTTTTTTTTTAATTATTTATTTATTTATTTATTTATGGCTGTGTTGGGTCTTCGTTTCTGTGCGAGGGCTTTCTCCAGTTGCGGCAAGTGGGGGCCACTCTTCATCGCGGTGCGCGGGCCTCTCACTGTCGCGGCCTCTCTTGTTACGGAGCACAAGCTCCAGACGCGCAGGCTCAGCAATTGTGGCTCACGGGCCTAGTTGCTCCGTGGCATGTGGGATCCTCCCAGACCAGGGCTCGAACCCGTGTTCCCTGCATTGGCAGGCAGATTCTCAACCACTGCGCCACCAGGGAAGCCCCCTTGACATCTTTTTGATGTTTGTTTTCCCTATGTAAAATATGTATGTCTTTCCATTTCTTAAATTTTACTATCTTTAGTTAATTTTATGAAGTTTCCTTAATATGTCTTCTGTTAATTTTCTTCTTGGTCATTTTGTCTTTTTGAGTTGCTATTATAAATGGGATTTTTTTTTCTTCTATCAGATGTTCCAACGGAATGTTGTTTACATCGATGAAAATCATTGATTAATTCATATTAATTGTATATCCCCCCTAATTTGTTTTCTTGAGTTTATACTTTCATTCAGTTTATTCTCTTGTGTTTTCCAGGTTACCATTAAACACCTTCAAATACTGATTGTATGTCTTCTTCCTTGTTTCCAGTTTTGTACTGCTAACTTTTTTCTCTGTTTCAATTGTGTTGGCTGGTACCTCCTGCACAATGTTAAATAATAGTGATGATTATGGGCATCCTCTTTATGTCTTTAATGCGAATTTCTCTGTTTTTGCAATTAAGAATGCTTGATTGGGGCTAAGAAGGAAATATCTCATTATATTAAGAAGGTATCTACCGCTATTTATTGAGGTTTTTTAAAATCAAGAATAAATGATGAATTTTTTAAAAATCAGATTTATTGAAGTATAATTTTCATACAGTAAAATTTAGATTTTTAGGTGTAGAGCTCAGAGAATTTTGACAAGTGTATACAGTTTACTAATTACGAACACATTAAAGATATGGAATATTTTCAACACTACAAAAAGTTCCCTTTTGACACTTTATAATCCATTTCCCCAACATCCTCACCCCTGGCAACTCTGATCTGACATTTTTACCCATGGTTTTGCTTTATCCAGAATAAATGGAATTATATAAAACTTTTTTGTATATTCTTTAGCATAATTCTTTTGAAATACATTCATATTATTGTATCTATGAATAGTTCTTTTTTATTGTTGAGGAGTCTATTGTATGGATGTACCACAGTTTGTTTATCCATTCACCAGTTGACAAACTTTGGAATGTTTCCAGATTTCAGCTTGTTATAAATAATCTAAAGATCTTTGTGTAAAGTGAAAAATATGAGTTGTATGGTAAATGTATGTTTAACTATTAGAAATTTCCAAACTGTTTTCCCAGGTGGTTATATCATTTTGCATTCACACCAATTTTCATACCTAATGTATGAAAATTACAGTTGCTCTGTATTCCTGCCAACCCTTTCTTTTATCTTTTTTTTTTTGGCGGAGGGGTAGGGTTGGGGGAGTCATTTTGTAGGTGTCTAGCAGTATCTCATTGTGACTTTAATTTGCACTTCCTTAATGATTAATGATGTTGAACATCTTTTCATGTGCTTATTTGCCATCTGTATCTATTCTTTGGTGAAGTATCTGTTCAAATATTTCACCCATCTTTTAATTGAGCCTTTTGTCTTCTTCTAATTATTTTAACAGCTTAATGAAGTGTAATAAAAAAAACAGTAAACCGCATGTATTAAAAGTATACAACTTGGTAAGTTTTGACAGATGTATATAACCATAACCAAAATCAAGATAATATATCTATTACCACTAAAAGTGTCCTCTTGACGCATTATAATTCTTCTCTTCCACACCTCCCATCTCTGGCCCTCATCCCCAGGCAACCAATGACATGATCTCTCTCCCTAGAGATTAGATGGCATTTTCTAGAATTTTATATAAGTGGAATCATAGAGTATGTACTCTTTTTTTTTTAAGGTGGCTTCTTTCACTGGCATAATTATTTTGAGATAAGTCTGTGTTGTTCCATGGATTAATAGTTCATTCCTCTTTGTTGCTGAGTAGCATTTCGAGTACAGATAAACCATAATTTGTTTATCCATTCATCTGTTGGTAGATCTTTTGGCTTGTTTCCACATTTTAAAATTTATGTCCACATTCTTGCGTGAACATGTTTTCAGTTGCCACGCATATATACCTATGAGTGGAATTGCTGTATCATATGGTTACTTTATGTTTAACTTTTTGAGAAACTGTCCAAAAGTTTTCCACAGCAGCTGCACCATTTTATATTCCCACCAGCAAAGTACAGGGTTCCAATTTTCTGTGTCCTTGCCACATTTATTTTCCTTTTTTAAAAAAATTATGGACACGAAGTGGTATCTCATTGTGACTTTTAAAAATTTATTTTATTTTATTTTATTTATTTTTGGCTGTTTTGGGTCTTTGTTGCTGTGCGTGGACTTCTCTAGTTGCGTCGAGCGGGGGTTACTCTTCGTTGCAGTGCACAGGCTTCTCATTGTGGTGGCTTCTCTTGTTGTGGAGCATGGGCTCTAGGTGCGCGGGCTTCAGCAGTTGTGGCTCGCAGGCTCTAGAGCGCAGGCTCAGTAGTTGTGGCGCACAGGCTTAGTTGCTCTGCGGCATGTGGGATCTTCCCGGACCAGGGCTCGGACCCATGTCCCCTGCATTGGCAGGCGGATTCTTAACCACTGCGCCACCAGGGAAGCCCTCTCATTGTGAGTTTGATTTGCCTTTACTAATGATTAATTATACTGAGCATCTTCTCATGTGCTTACTGGCCATTTGTCTATCTTCTTTGGAGAAATATCTACTCAAAGCTTTTGCCCATTTTTAAATGGGGCTGTTCGTCTCTTTATTCTTGAATTGTAAGTGTTCTTAATACATTCTGGATATTAACCCTTTTCAGATATGCAATTTGCAAATATTTTTACTTATTCTCTGTATTGTCTTTTCATTTTGTGGATAGTATCCTTTGATTCACAAACATTTTTAATTTTTATGAAGCCTAATTTATCTGTTACCTCATTGGGTGTTCTTTAGGTGACATGTTTGATAAACCATTACCTAATCCAAAGTCATGGAAATTTACATCTATGTGTTCTTCTAAGAGTTTTATGGTTTTAACTCTATGTGTAGGTCTGATGTATTTGGATTAATTTTTGTAAATGGTGTGAGGTAGGGGTTCAATTTCAGTCTTTTTCATGTGGGTATCCAGTTGTTCCAGCACCATTTGTTCTCCCATTCAATTACTTAACACCCTGGTCGAAAATCAGCTGATGATGGATATGTGGATTTATTTCTTATTTGTAGTTTATTGATCTACATGTCTATTTTTATGCCAGTGCTACACTGTCTTGATTGGTATAGCTGTGCTTTAGTAAGTTTTGAAATCAGGGAGTGTGACTCCTCCAGTGTTATTTTTCTTTTTCAAATTGTTTTGGATATTCTGGTTCCTTTGCATTTTCATGTAAATTTTTATTTAAAATGACATTGGAATTTTGATAGAGATTACCTCTGATCTGTAGATCAATTTGGAGAGTATTACTAAACAGTATTATGTATTAGTAAACAGTTTTATGTATTCCAATCCTTGAAACATGAGGTATCTATTTAGGTGTTCTTTAATTTCTTTCAACAAAGTTTTGTGGATTTTAGTGTACAATTATCAAACTTCTTTTGCTAAATTTATTCCTAAGTATTTTATTGTTATGCTATTTTAAAATTGTTTTCTTAATTTTCAGATTGTTCACTACAAATGCATAAAAATACAACTAATTTTTGTATATTGATCATGTATCCTGTAACCTCACTGAATTTATTAAGTCTAATAGATCTTAGGGCTTTCTGTATATAAGATCATGTCATCTGCAAATAAAAATAGTTTACTTTTTCCTTTTCAATCTGAATGCCTTATATTATTTTCTTGCCTAATTTGGTTAGAAGCTTCAGGAAGTGTTGAATAGAGGTGGTAAGAGTAGAGATTCTTGTCTTGTTCCTGATGTTAGGGATGAAAGTTTTCAGTTTTTCACCATTAAATATTATGTTAGCTGCATGTTTTTCATAGATGCACTCTATCAGTTTGAGGAAATTCCCTTGTATTTCTAGTTTGTTTAAGGTTTTTATCATGAAAAAATTGTTCAGGTTTTTTCAAATATCTTTTCTGCATGTATTGAAATTATCATGCTTATTCTACTGATATAATGTTGATTGACTTTCATAGGTTGAACCAACCTGCATACTAGGGATAAGTTCCATTTGGTCATGGTGTGTAATCCTTTTTATAGACTATTGGGGTCAGTTTGCTAGTGTGTTATTGAGCAATTTGTGTCTCTATATTTATAAGGGATATTGGTCTATATATATATATTTTTTTTTTCTGGCAATGTCTTTTTCTGCTTTTGGTATCTGAATAATATTGGACTCAGGATGAGTTGGAAAGTGTTCCCTTCTCTTCTCTTTTCGGAGGAATTTAAGAAATATTAATGCTAAGTTTTCTTTAAATGTTTGGTAGAATTCACCAGTAGAGACATCTAGGCCTGGGCTTTTCTTTGGGGGAAATTTTTTTCATTACTAATTCATTCTCTTCACTTGTTATAGGTCTATAGATTAGATTTTTATTTCTTAAGTCAGTATTGGTAGTTAGTGTATTTCTAAGATTTTTTCTATTTCATATAGGCTGCTTAGGTTTTTATCTATGTTGATTATTCGTATTATTCTCTTTTAATCCTTTTTATTTCTAAAAGATTAGTAGTGATATCTGCACCAATTTTAGTAATTTCAATTTTCTCACTTTTTGCCTTGGTTAGTCTATCTAATTTTCTTGATCTTTTCAAAGACCATACTTTGGGGTTTCATTAATTTTTTTCTATTGTATTTCTATATTCTGTTTCATTAATTTCTGCTCTAATTTTATTATTTTTCTTCTTTCTGCTTTGTTTGGATTTAATTTGATTTTCTTTCTTTATGGCTTAAAAACACACTCATTTACTACTTCACAGTTTCTATGGATCAGGATTTTTGACATAGGCTAGCTGGGTTCTCTGCTCAGGGTCTCAGAAAGCTGCAAGCAAAGTGTTTACAGGGGCTACAGAGTCATCTGAGGCACATTTAAAATCCTTTTCCAAACTCATTAGTTGTTGGAAATGTGAATTTCCTTGTAGTTGTATGGCTGAGATATCCATTTTCTTGTTAGCTATAGATCAGAACCACTCTCAGTTCCTAAAGGCCACTCTCTGATCCTTGACATGTAGGGTTTGTCTCTCAAAACATGGCAAAATTTGCTTTTCTTCTTCTAGTTTTTCTAAAGTGGAAGTTTAGGTTATTGGTTTGAGATCGTTCTTCTTTTATAATGTAGATTTTTACAGCTGCAAGTTTTCCTTTAAGAACAGCTTTAGCTGCAGCCCGTAAGTTATGGTATGGTTGTGCTTTCGCTTCTATTCATCTCAAAGTATTTTCTAACTTCATTTATGATATCTTCTTTGACACATTGGTTATTTAGGTGTATGTAATTTAATTGTCACATATTCGTGAATTTACAAGTTTATATCTGTTGCTGATTTCTAATTTCTATTGTGGTTAGAGAATGATGTCACTCCTTTTTAATTTTTTGAGACTTGTTTTGTGTTCTAACATCTGGCTATCCTGGAGAATGTTTCATGCGCTTAGAGAAGAATATATGTTCTGCTGTTTTTAAGAGGAGTGTTCTGTATGTATCTGTTAGGTCTAGTCAGTTTATAGTGCTGTTCAGGTCATCTCGTTTTTGCTAATACTCTGTCTAGTTGTCCTAATCATCAATTAAATTGGGGTATGGAAGTTGCCAATTATTATCATTGAATTGTCTTTTTCTCCCTAAATTATGCTAGTCTTTGCACTATTGTTAGGTGTATATATGTTTATAATTGTTATATCTTTTTGATGGATGGACATTTTTATCATTATAAATACCCTTCTTTGTCTCTAGTTACAGTTTTTGTCTTAAAGTCTACTTTTTTCTGATATTAGTGTACTCACTCAAGCTCTGTTTTGGTTACTATGTGCATGGAATATGTATTTTCCAACCTTTTATTTTTTTATTTTTTATTATTATTTTTAATATCTTTATTGGAGTATAATTGCTTTACAATATTGTGTTAGTTTCTGTTGTACAACAAAGTGAATCAGCTATATGTATACATATATTCCCATATACCCTCCCTCTTGAGCCTCCCTCCCACCCTCCCTATCCCACCCTCTAGGTTGTGACAAAGCACCGAGCTGATCTCCCTGTGCTATGCAGCTGCTTCCCAGCTATCTATTTTACATCTGGTAGTGTATATATGTTCACGCCACTCTCTCACTTCATCCCAGCTTACCAGTCCCTGTGTCCTCAAGTCCATTCTCTACGTCTGTATCTTTATTCCTGTACTTCCCCTAGGTTCATCAGAACCATTTTTTTTTAGATTCCATATATATGTGTTAGCATACACTATTTGTTTTTCTTTCTGACTTCTTCACTCTGTATGACAGATTCTAGGTCCACCCACCTCACTACAAATGACTCAATTTTGTTTCTTTTTATGGCGAGTAATATTCCATTGTATATATGTGCCATGTCTTCTTTATCCATTCATATGTCGATGGACACTTAGGTTGCTTCCATGTTCTGGCTATTGTAAATAGTGCTGCAGTGAACATTGCGGTACATGACTCTTTTTGAATTATGGTTTTCTCAGGGTATATGCCCAGGAGTGGGATTGCTGGGTCATATGGTAGTTCTATTTTTAGTTTTCTAAGGAACCTCCATACTGTTCTCCATAGTGGCTGTATCAATTTACTTTCCCACCAACAGTGCAAGAGGGTTCCCTTTTCTCCACACCTTCTCCAGCATTTATTGTTTGTAGATTTTTTGATGATGGCCATTCTGACTGGTGTGAGGTGATACCTCATTGTAGTTTTGATTTGCATTTCTCTAATGATTAGTGATGTTGAGCATCCTTTCATGTGTTTGTTGGCAATGTGTATATCTTCTTTGGAGATAGTGCCTTGATTACTGCAGCTTTGTACTATAGTCTGAAGTCAGGGAGCCTGATTCCTCCAGCTCTGTTTTTCTTTCTCAAGATTGCTTTGGCTATTCGGGGGGTTTTGTGTTTCCATACAAATTGTAAATTTTTTTGATCTAATTCTGTGGAAAATGCCATTGGTAATTTGGGTGTTATAGTCAATTTCACAATATTGATTCTTCCAATCCAAGAATATGATATATCTCTCCATCTGTGTCATCTTTGATTTCTTTCATCAGTGTTTTATAGTTTTCTGAGTACAGGTCTTTTGCCTCCTTAGGTAGGTTTATTCCTAGGTATTTTATACTTTTTGTTGTAAAGGTAAATGGGAGTGTTTCCTTAATATCCCTTTCTGATCTTATGTTGTTAGTGTATAGGAATGCAAGAGATTTCTGTGCATTAATTTTGTATCCTACTACTTTACCAAATTCATTGCTTAGCTCTAGTAGTTTTCTGATGGCATCTTTTGGATTTTCTATGTATAGTATCTTGTTATCTGCAAACAGTGACAGTTTTACTTCTTCCTTTCCAATTTGGATCCCTTTTATTTCTTTTTCTTCTCTGATTGCTATGACTAAAACTTCCAAAATTATGTTGAATAATATTGGTGAGAGTGGGCACCCTTGTCTTGTTCCTGATCTTAGAGGAAATGCTTTCAGTTTTTCACCATTCAGAATGATGTTGGATGTGGGTTTGTCATATATGGCTTTTATTATGTTGAGGTAGGTTCCCTCTATGCCCACTTTCTGGGGAGTTTTCATCATAAATGGGTGTTGAATTGTGTCAAAAACATTTTTTGCTTCTATTGAAATTATCATATGGTTTTTATCCATCAATTTGTTAATATGGTTTATCACATTGATTGATTTGCGTATATTGACGAATCCTTGCATTCCTGGGATAAACCCCACTTGATCATGGTGTATGATCCTTTTAATGTGCTGTTGGATTCTCTTTGCTAGTATTTTGTTGATTTTTGCATCTATGTTCATCAGTGATATTGGCCTGTAATTTTCTTTTTTTGTGACATCTTTGGTTTTGGGATCAGGGTGATGGTGGCCTCATAGAATGAGTTTGGGAGTGTTCCTCCCTCTGCTATATTTTGGAAGAGTTTGAGAAGGATGGGTGTTAGCTCTTCTCTAATGTTTGATAGAATTTGCCTGTGAAGCCATCTGGTCCTGGGCTTTTGTTTGTTGGAAGATTTTTAATCCCAGTTTCAGTTTCAGTGCTTGTGATTGGTCTGTTCATATTTTCTATTTCTTCCTGGTTCAGTCTTGGAAGGTTATACCTTTCTAAGAATCTGTCCATTTCTTCCAGGTTGTCCATTTTATTGGCATAAAGTTGCTTGTAGTAGTCTCTCATGATCCTTTGTATTTCTGAGTTGTCAGTTGTAATTTCTCCTTTTTCACTTCTAATTCTATTGATTTGAGTCTTCTCCCTTTTCTTCCTGATGAGTCTGGCTAATGGTTTATCAATTTTGTTTATCTTCTCAAAGAACCAGGTTTTATTTATTTTTCTTTTTTTTTTTGAAACATCTTTATTGGAGTATAATTGCTTTACAATGGTGTGTTAGTTTCTGCTTTATAACAAAGTGAATCAGTTACACATATACATATGTTCCCATATCTCTTCCCTCTTGCGTCTCCCTCCCTCTCACCCTCCCTATCCCACCCCTCTAGGTGGTCACAAAGCACCGAGCTGATCTCCCTGTGCTATGCGGCTGCTTCCCACTAGCTATCTATTTTACATTTGGTAGTGTATATATATCCATGCCACTCTCTCACTTTGTCCCAGCTTACCCTTCCCCCTCCCCATATCCTCAAGTCCATTCTCTAGTAGGTCTGTGTCTTTGTTCCTGTCTTGCCCCTAGGTTCTTCATGACCTTTTTTTTTTCTTAGATTCCATATATATGTGTTAGCATACGGTATTTGATTTTCTCTTTCTGGCTTACTTTACTCTGTATGACAGACTCTAGGTCCATCCACCTCACTACAAATAACTCAATTTCGTTTCTTTTTATGGCTGAGTAATATTCCATTGTATATATGTGCCACATCTTCTTTATCCATTCATCTGTTGATGGACACTTAGGTTGCTTCCATGTCCTGGCTATTGTAAATAGAGCGGCAATGAACATTTTGGTACATGACTCTTTTTGAATTATGAGAACCAGCTTTTAGTTTTATTGATCTTTGCTCTTGTTTTCTTCATTTCTCTTTCATTTATTTCTGCTCTGATCTTTATGATTTCTTTCCTTCTGCTAACTTTGGGGCTCTTTTGTTGTTGTTGTTCTTTCTCTAATTGCTTTAGATGTAAGGTTAGGTTGTTTATTTGAGATTTTTCTTGTTCCTTGAGGTATGATTGTATAGCTATAAACTTCCCTCTTGGGACTGCTTTTGCTGCATCCCATAAGAGTGGGTCGTCATGTTTTCATTTTTATTTGTTTCTAGGCATTTTTTGATTTCTTCAGTGATCTCTTGGTTGTTTAGTAGTGTATTGGTTAGCCTCATGTGTTTGTATTTTTTACCGTTTTCTTCCTGTTGTTGATATCCAGTCTCATAGCATTGTAGTTGGAAAAGATGCTTGATATGATTTCAATTTTCTTAAATTTACTGAGTCTTCATTTGTGACCCAAGATGTGATCTATCCTGGAGAATGTTCCGGGTGACCTTGAGAAGAGTGTATTCTGTTGTTTTTGGATGGATTGTCCTAGAAATGTCAATTTGGTCCATCTAGTTTAATGTGTCATTTAAAGCTTGTGTTTCCTTATATATTTTGTGTTCAGATGATCTGTCCATTGGTGTAAGTGGGGTGTTAAAGTCACCTACTATTACTGTGTTACTCTTGATTTCTCCTTTTATGGTTGTTAGCATTTGCCTGATGTATTGAGGTGTTCCTATGTTGGGTGCATAGATATTTACAATTGTTATATCTTCTTCTTGGATTGATCCCTTCATCATTATGTAGTGTCCTTCCTTGTCTCTTGTAACAGTCTTTATTTTAAAGTCTATTTTGTCTGATATGAGTATTGTGACTCTAGCTTTCTTTTGATTTCTATTTGCATGGAATATCTTTTTCCATCCCCTCACATTCAGTCTGTATGTGTCCCTAGGTCTAAAGAGGATCTCTTGTATACAGCATAGATATGGGTCTTGTTTTTGTATGCATTTAGCCAGTCTGTGTCTTTTTGTTGGATCATTTAATCCATTTACATTTAAGGTTATTATCAATATATATGTTCCTATTACCATTTTCTTAATTGTTTTGGGTTTGTTTTTGTAGGTCTTTTCCTTCTCTTGTGTTTCTCACCAAGAGAAGTTCCTTTAGCATTTGTTGTAAAACTGGTTTGGTGGTTTGGTGTTGATGAATTCTCTTAACTTCTGCTTGTCTGTAAAATTTCTAATTTCTCTGTCAAATCTGAATGAGATCCTTGCTGGGTAGAGTAATCTTGGTTGTATGCTTTCCCCTTTCATCACTTTAAATATATCTTGCCACTCCCTCTGGCCTGTAGAGTTTCTGCTGAAAGATCAGCTGTTAACCTTATGGGGTTCTCCTTGTATGTTATTTGATTCTTTTCCCTTGCTGCTTTTAATATTTTTTCATTGTGTTTAATTTTTGTTAGTGTGATTAATACGTGTCTCAGCATGTTTCTCTTTGTATTTATCCTGTATGGTACTCTCTGCGCTTCCTGGACTTGGGTGGCTATTTCCTTTCCCGTGTTGGGGAAGTTTTCAACGATAATGTCTTCAAATATTTTCTCAGACCCTTTCTTTTTCTCTTCTTCTTCTCGGACCCCTATAATTCGAATGTTGGTGCACTTAATGTTGTCCCAGAGGTCTCTGAGACTGTCCTCCATTCTTTCCATTCTTTTTTCTTTATTCTGCTCCTTGGCAGTTATTTCCACCATTTTATCTTCCAGTTCACTTATCCGTTCTTCTGCCTCAGTTATTCTGCTATTGATTCCTTCTAGAGTATTTTTAATTTCAGTTATTGTGTTATTCTTTACTGTTTGTTTGCTTTTTAGTTCTTCTAGGTCCTTGTTGAACATTTCTTGTGTTTATTCTATTTTTGAAATTTTGGATCATCTTTACTATCATTACTCTGAATTCTTTTTCAGGTAGTTTGCCTATTTCCTCTTCATTTATTTGGTCTTGTAGGTATAATTTTGTATAATTTACATTCATTTTGTATAATTTACAGTATTTGAGGTCTCTTTTCCCCAGGCTGCTGGATTGTAGTTCCTATGGCTTCTGTTCTCTGCCCCCAGTGGTGAGTTTGGTACAGTGGCTTGTGTACGCTTCCTGAATCACAGAGGGGCTGGTGCCTGTATTCTGGTGGGTGGTGCTGAGTCTTTTCCCTCTAATGAGCAGGGCCGTGTCAGGTGGTGTGTTTTGGGGTGTCTTTGAGCTTAGTATGACTTTAGGTAGTCTGTGTGTTAATGGGTGGGTTTGTGTTCCTGTCTTGTTTGTTGTTTGGTGTGAGGAGTCCAGCGCTGGGAGCTTCTGGCCGTTGAGTGGAGCCAGGTCTTGCATTCAGATAGAGGCCTCCGTGAGAGCTCTCAGCGATTAATCTTCCCTGGAGCTGGGAATTCTCTAGTGGCCCAGTGTCATGGACTCGGTACTCCCACCCCAGAGCCTCAGGCCCAACTTCCAGTAGAGGAACCAAGACGTCACAAGTCGCTCATCCTGGCAATAAAGGGGATTAAAAAAAAAAAAAAAAAAAACTAACAAAACCCCAGACAAATGGTAAAAAGTAAAATCAAACAAACAAAAATAGAAACAAGGAAACACACACACACAAAAGAAACGAAAACAGAACCAAATAAGTCAAAAAGTAAGAGAACAACCAGACAAACAAAAGAACCCAAGAATGAAATGAAACAAAAGGAAAACTGACAAAATGCAAAAACAAAAAACAAAACCAAAGCAGAGTGCCAACTGAAGAATGAAGCAAAGAAACAAAACAAACTGACAGAAATGATTAAAAAGAAAAGAAAAAGAGTAAGGGGAAAGAAGACAGAACAGAAAAGCAACGTAGAAATAGAAATATAAAAAAAAATAGAAAATATATTAAAGGAAATAAAAAAGACAAACAAAACCCCAGAGAAATGGAAAAAAAAAATCAAACAAACAAAAACAGAAAAAAGGAAACACACACATGTAAAAGAAACAAAACAGAACCAGATAAAACCAGATAAAACAGAAAGCATGAGAACAACCAGACAAATAGAACTCAAAAACTCAGACAATTAGGATTAAAACTAACAAAAACACATAACCTAAAAACAAAACCAAAGCAGTGTGCCAACTGAAGAATAAAGCAAGGAAACAGAACAAACTGATAAAAATGATTAAAGAAAAAAAAATAATAAAATAAAATAAAAAGGAAAAAAACACAGTACAAGAAAGCAAAGTAGAAATGGAAATACAAAAAAAAATTTTTAAATATATTATAGCAAAAGAAGAAGAAAAAAGGGAAAGAACACAGCACAACAGAAAAGCAAAGTAAAAATAGAAATATATTTAAAAAATAAAAATAAAAAATATGCTACGAAACATGGAGATCCCAAAAGACTAAATAAAAAAATTACTAAAACAACACAAAAAAATTAAAAAAGAAAGACCAAAAAAAAAAAGAAAAAGGCAGAACCAACGACAGAATGAATCAAAACATAATAAAATTAATAGTAATAATTGTGTTTCCCTGGGGTCTCTGCTATAAGTGTCCTTGAACACGCCATGATCCACAGCCCACCTCTGCCTCCCCAAGAGGCTCTCCTCTGTCTCTGGGCTGGTCTCTGGACCTGATGTGGGCCCTGTGGGGACACCTCAGACTCTGATCTGGCCCAATTCCTGCATGTGCTGCCCCCAAAGTCCACAGCTGCCAGAACTAGACCATTCTCATTTGTGGGAACACTCATTGCCTACTCAAATATTCCATAGACGCAGGGTCTACCTAGCTGATCATGGGGATTTAATCTGCAGCTTTCACGGCTGTTGGAAAGAGTTTCAGGAATCTCTCATCTGCTTCAGCTCCCCTGCCCTGGGGTGCAGGTCCTGTCCCGCTTTCTCACCTCCTCCTTCTCCCTTCTTTTTTCCATCCTACCCAGTTATGCAGGGATCTTTATAGCCCTTTCCAGTGTCCAAGGTCTTCTCCTAGTTTTCAGCCAGTGTTCTGTGAGAACTGTTGCATCTATAGATGTATTCCTGATGCATCCGTGGAGAGAGATGAACTCCACATCCTCCTACTCCTCTGCCATCTTGAATCTCTCAAATATTTATTTTTGAAAAAGATATTTTAGTTCTTCTACTCCCATTTGTCCTGTACTTCATTTGTGTGGGGAGGTGGAGGGGGGATGAGTGGATGTGATATACGTGTGTATATCTAAACTTTAAAGATTCTGGGCTTCCCTGGTGGCACAGTGGTTAAGAATCCACCTGCCAATGCAGGGGACATGGTTCGAGCCCTGGTCCGGGAAGATCCCACATGCTGCAGAGCAACTAAGTCTGTGTGCCACAACTACTGAACCTGTGCTCTAGAGCACGCATGCCACAGCTACTGAAGCCTGTGCGCCTAGAGCCCGTGCTCCTCAACAAGAGAAGCCACCACAATGAGAAGCCTGTGCATCACAATGAAGAGTAGCCCCTGCACACTGCAACTAGAGAAAGCCCACATGCAGCAATGAAGACCCAACGCAACCAAAAATAAATAAATTAAATAAATAAATTTATTAAAAAAAAACTTTAAAGATTCTATTTCACTCTCTTCTGAAAATCCTGGGTTGTCAGTGGATGTGTAATATAAGGATGGGATAAGTAACACTGAACAGTTTTAAGATACAGAAACTAGTAATAACTGAAACAATAAATTAATCTTTGTAAGTAATATATTTAGAAATTATTTAGGTGCTTGGAGGAAACTTGGCTTATTTGTTCATTTTTAGGTACAGCTAGAAAGTAAATCCCAACCTTTTACTTTCAACTAATTTGTATTTCTGAACCTAAAGTGTGTCTTTTGTGGATAGCATATAGTTTGATCATTTTTTTTAGGATGGGCCCAGGGGATAAAGAATGCAGTTTTATTGTATCTTTCAATATATGTTATATACATGCATACAGACATACATACATGGCAGGATAGATAAGAGATAATAAAACTGAATGAGAACTAATTGTAACAGTGACCTAGGATAAGAGAATTTCTTTGAGTGGATGCTAGATGTAGTTCTAATCTTTTTTCCAGTCGTGGTAAAAAGGGCATCTAGAGGATTATAGATTTTTCAATGTGTAACTGAAGGACTGATGAGATCAAAAATTCATTCTGGATGGAAAGCAGAACATGCTTGGGAAAGGAGAATTGCCTCTGGACCATAAGCTCAACAAATTCCAGGCTTAGTTTGATCATTTTTAAATACATTCTGCCAATCTATGCTTTTTAATTGAAGAGTTTAATCTGGTTATATTAAATCAAATTATTGATAAGGCAGGACTTATGTCTGCATTCTATTATTTGTTTTCTCTATGTCTAATAAATTTTATTGTTCCTCATTCCTGCATAATGCCATCTTTTATGTTAAAAATATTTTTTGTAGAATACTATTTTAATTCCTTTGTCTCTTCTACTATTCTGAGTTATTTTCTTAGGGGTTGCCATAGGGATTAACATTCTCATTTAAACAATCTAGTTCAGATTTACAGTAACTTAATTTCAATAGTATATGTTATGAACTGAATGAATTGTATCTCCCCAAAATTCATATTTTGAAGGCCTAACCTCCAATGTAACTGTATTTGGATAAAGGGCCTTTAAGGAGGTAATTAAGGTTAAATAAGTTCATAGGAGTCGGTTCCTAATTTGATAGGACTGGTATCCTTATAAAAAGAGGAAGAGACACCAGAGGGCTTTCTCCCTGTGTATACAGAGTAAATGATATGTGAGGACACAGTGAGGTGGTAGCTGTCTACAAGGCAGGAAGAGAAGCTTCACCAGAAACCAATTCTGATGCCACCTTGATCTTGTACTTCTAGCCTTTAGGACTGTGAGAAAATAGATTTCTGTTGTTCAGCCACCTAGTACAGTCTGTTATGGCAACCTAAGCAGACCTAATACAATTTACAAAAACTTGGCTCCTGTATGGCTCCATTCCTATCGCCTCTTTATGCTGCTATTTTGACAACTTACACATCTTTACATTGTATGCCTATAAACACAGATTTATAATTATTGGTCTATGCAGTTGTCTTTTCAATCAGATAGGAGAAAAGTGGAGTTACAAACAATAATACATTGTCTTTTTTTTTCCTCATGTGAATTTGCATTTTGTCTAGTATTCTTTCATTTCAGCCTGAAAGATTTCAATTAACATTTCTTGTATGGAAGATCTAGCAACAAATTCTCTCAGTTTTTTATTATCTGGGAATCTCTTAAATTTCTCCCTCTTTTATGAGGAATAATTTTTCTGGCTATAGATTCCTGGTTGTCAGGTTTTTCTATTTGTTTTTCTTTCAGCACCTTGAATATGTTATT
Source organism: Balaenoptera borealis (assembly GCF_965194805.1). Lineage (NCBI taxonomy): Eukaryota > Metazoa > Chordata > Mammalia > Artiodactyla > Balaenopteridae > Balaenoptera > Balaenoptera borealis. The sequence goes on along the minus strand of NC_138868.1, from coordinate 101,300,180 downwards.
CCACTGCCTTCTGGCCACCATGATTTCTGATGAGAAATCAACTGTTAATCTTATTGAGGCTCCCTTGTAAGCAATGAATCACTTCTCTCTTGCTGCTTTTAAGATATTTCTTTTTCTTTCTTTTTTCCTTCCTTCCTTCCTTCCTTCCTTTCTTCTTTCAACAATATGATAATGATATGTCTAGGTATGGTTCTTTTTGACTTCATCCTACTAGAAGTTTGTAGAAGTTCTTGGATGTGTAGATTAATGGTTTTCATCCAATTTGGGAAGTTTTCAACCATATTTCTTTAAATATTATCCTCTGTTCCTTTCCTCTTTCTTCCTTCTTCTGCAACTCCCATTATTCACGTTATTGTTGATGATGTCCTAGATGACTGTAAGACTCTATTTTTTTTTTTATTCTTTCCCCACCCCATTTCCTCAGATTGGATAATTTCAATTGATTTACCTTCAAGTTCACTGATTGTTCTACTGGTGCAAATCTGTTGAGTGCTTCTATCGAATTTTATTTTCAGCTATTGTATTTTTCTTTTCTTTAATAGATCTTTATTGGAGTATAATTGCTTCACAATACTGTGTTAGTTTCTGTTGTACAACAAAGTGAATCAGCCATATGCATACATATATCTCCATATCCCCCCCACCTTGAGCCTCCCTCCCACCCTCCCTATCCCACCCGCTAGGTCATCTCAAAGCACTGAGCTGATCTCCCTGTGCTATGTGGCTGCTTCCCACTAGCTATTTTACATTTGGTAGTGTACATATGTCGATGCTACTCTCACTTCACCCCACTTCCCCCTCCCACCCCGTGTCCTCAAGTCCATTCTCTATGTCTACCCCTTTATTCCTGTCCTGCCCCTAGATTCTTCAGAACAATTTTTTTTTTTTAGATTCCATATATATGTGTTAGCATACGGTATTTGTTTTTCTCTTTCCGACTTACTTCACTCTGTATGACAGACTCTAGGCCCATCCAGCTCACTACAAATAACTCAATTTCATTTCTTTTTAAGGCTGAGTAATATTCCATTGTATATATGTACCACATCTTCTTTACCTATTCATCTGTCAGTGAACATTTAGGTTGCTTCCATGTCCTGGCTATTGTAAATAGTGCTGCAGTGAACACTGTGGTACACGTCTCTTTTTGAATTATGGTTTTCTCAGGGTATATGCCCAATAGTGGGATTATTGGGTCATATGGTAGTTCTATTTTTAGGTTTTTAAGGAACCTCCATACTGTTCTCCATAGTGGTTGTATCAATTCACATTCCCACCAACGATGCAGGAGGGTTCCCTTTTCACCACACCATTTCCAGCATTTATTGTTTGTAGATTTTTTGATAATGCCATTCTGACCCGTGCAAGGTGATATCTCATTGTAGTTTTGATTTGCATTTCTCTAATAATTAGTGAGTTTGAGCATCTTTTCATGTGCCTCTTGGCCATCTGTATGTCTTCTTTGGTGAAATGTCTATTTAGGTCTTCCACCCATTTTTGGATTGGGTTGTTTGCTTTTATGATACTGAGCTCCATGAGCTGTTTGTATATTTTGGAGATTAATCCTTTGTCCATTGTTTCATTTGCAAATATTTTCTCCCATTCTGAGGGTTGTCTTTTCACCTTGCTATGGTTTCCTTTGCTGTGGAAAAGCTTTTAAGTTTCATTAGGTCCCATTTGTTTATTTTTGTTTTTATTCATTACTGTAGGAGGTGGATCAAAAAGATCTTGTTGTGGTTTATGTCAAAGAGTGTTTTTCCTATGTTTTCCTCTAAGAGTTTTATAGTGCCCGGTCTTACATTTAGATCATTAACCCATTTTGAGTTTATTTTTGTGTATGGTGTTAGGAAGTGTTCTACTTTCATTCTTTTACACGTAGCTGTCCAGTTTTCCCAGCACCACTTATTGAAGCGCCTGTCATTTCTCCACTGTATGTTCTTGCCTCCTTTGTCGTAAATTAGGTGACCATATGTGTGTGGGTTTATCTCTGGGCTTTCTATCCTGTACCATTGATTTCTATTTCTGTTTTTGTTCCAGTATAATACTGTCTTGATTACTGTAGCTTTGTAGTATAGTTTGAAGTCTGGGAACCTGATTCCTCCAGCTCCGTTTTTCTTTTTCAAGATTGTTTTGGCTATTTGGGGTCTTTTGTGTTTCCATACGAATTGTTAAATTTTTGTTCTTATTCTGTGAAGAATGCCATTGGTAGTTTGATAGGGATTGCATTGAATCTGTACATTTCTTTGGGTAGTATAGTCATTTTCACAATATTGATTCTCCCAATCCAAGAATATGGTATATTTCTCCATCTGTTTATGTCATCTTTGATTTCTTTCATCAGTGTTTTATAGTTTTCTGAGTACTAGTCTTTCGGCTCCTTAGGTAGGTTTATTCCTAGGTATTTTATTCTTTTTGTTGTGATGGTAAATGGGATTGTTTCTTTAATTTTTTTCTGGTCTTTCGTTGTTAGTGTATAGGAATACCAGAGATTTCTGTGCATTAATTTTGTATCATGAAACCTTACCAACTTCATTGATTAGTTCTAGTAGTTTTCTGGTGGCATCTTCAGAATTTTCTATGTATAGTATCATGTCATCTGCAAATAGTGACAGTTATACTTCTGCTTTTCCAATTTGTATTCATTTTATTTCTTTTTCTTCTCTGATAGCCATGGCTAGGACTTCCAAAACTATGTTGAATAAGAGTGGCAAGAGTGGATATCCTTGTCTTGTTCTTGATCTTAGTGGAAATTCTTTCAGTTTTTCACCATTGAGAATGATGTTTGCTGTGGGTTTGTCATATATGGCCTTTATTATGTTGAGGTAGGTTCCCTCTATGCCCATTTTCTGGAGAGTTTTATCTTAAGTGGGTGTTGAATTTTCTCAAAAGGTTTTTTTGCATCTATTGAGATGATCATGAAGTCACCTGTGAAGCCGTCTGGTCCTGGACTTTTATTTTTTGGAAGATTTTTAACTACAGTTTCAATTTCATTATTTGTGATAGGTCTGTTTGTATTTTCTGATTCTTCCTGGTTCAGTCTTGGGAAATTGTACCTTTCTGAGAATTTGTCCATTTCTTCGTGGTTGTCCATTTTATTGGCATATAGTTGTTTGTAGTAGTCTCTTATAATCCTCTGTATTTCTGTGGTTTCAGTTGTGATATCTCCTCTTTCATATCTAATTTTACTGATTTGCATCCTCTACCTTTTTTTCGTGATGAGTCTGGCTAAGGGTTTATCAATTTTGTTGATCTTCTCAAAGAACCAGCTTTTAGTTTTATTGTTCTTTGATATTGTTTTCTTCATTTCTATTTCATTTATTTCTGCTCTGATCTTTAAAATTTCTTTCCTTCTACTGCCTTGGGTTTTCTTTCTTCTTCTTTCTCTAGCTGTTTTAGGTGTAGAGTTAGATTGTTTATTTGAGATTTTTCTCATTTCTTGAGGTGAGATTGAATTGCTATAAACTTCCCTCTTAGAACTGCTTTTGCTGCATCCCATAGGTTTTGGGTTGTCATGTTTTAATTGTCATTAATTTCTATGTATTTTTAAAATTTCTTCTTTGATTTCTTCAGTGATCTCTCAGTTATTTAGTAGCGCACTGTTTAGCCTCCATGTATTTGTGTGTTTTATAGTTTATTTTCCTGTAATTGATTTCCAGTCTCATAGCATTGTGGTCAGAAAAGATGCTTGATGTGATTTCAATTTTCATAAATTTTCCAAGGCTTGATTTGTGACCCAAGATGTGAACTGTCCTGGTGAATGTTCCATGTGCACTTGAGAAGAGAGTGTATTATGCCACTTTCAGGTGGAATGTTCTATAAATATCAAGTAAATCTGTGTGGTTTATTGTGTCATTTAAGGCTTGTGTTTCCTTATTTATTTTCTGTTTGGATATCTGTCCATTGGTGTAAGTGGGGTGTTAAAGTCCCCTACTATTATTGTGTTCCTGTCAATTTCCCCTTTCATGGTTGTTACCATTTGCCTTATGTATTGAGATGTTCCTATGTTGGGTGCATAAACATTTATAATTGTTATATGTTCTTCTTGGATTGATCCCTTCATGATTATGTAGTGTCCTTCCTTATCTCTTATAACAGTCTTTATTTTTAAGTCTATTTTGTCTGATATGAGTATTGCTACTCCAGCTTTCTTTTGATTTCTATTTGCATGGAATATCTTTTTCCATCCCTTCACTTTCTCTCTGTATGAGTCCCTAGGTCTGAAGTGGGTCTCTTGTAGGCAGCATAGACATGGGTCTTGCTTTTGTATCCATTCAGCCAGTCTGTGTCTTTTGGTTGGAGCATTTAATCCATTTACATTCAAGGTGATTATCGATATGTATGTTCATATTACCATTTTCTTAATTGTTTTGGGTTTGTTTTTGTGTGTCTTTTTCTTCTCTTGTGTTTCCTGCCTAGAGAGGTTCCTTTAGCATTTGTTGTAAAGCTGGCTTTGTGGTGCTGAATTCTCTTAGCTTTTGCTTGTCTGTGAAGCTTTTGATTTCTCTGTTGAATCTGAATGAGATACTTGCCGGGTAGACTAATCTTGGTTGTAGTTTCTTCCCTTTCATCACTTTAAATATATCGTGCCACTCCCTTTTGGCTTGCAGAGTTTCTGCTGAAAAATCAGCTGATGACCTTATGGGGATTCCCTTGTATGTTTTTCCCTTGCTGCTTTTAATGTTTTTTCTTTGAATTTAATTTTTGTTAGTTTGATTAATATGTGTCTTGGTGTGTTTCTCCTAGGGTTTATCCTGTATGGGATTCTCTGTCCTTCCTGGACTTGAGTGACTATTTCCTTTCCCATTGTTAGGGAAGTTTTCCACTATAATCTCTTCAAATATTTTCTCAGACCCTTTCTCTTTTTCTTTTTCTTCTGGGACCCCTATAATTTGAATGTTGGTGCGTTTAGTGTTGTCCCAGAGGTCTCTGAGATTGTCTTTGATTCTTTTCATTCCTTTTTCTTTATTCTGCTCCTCAGCAGTTATTTCCACCATTTTGTCTTCCAGCTCACTTATTCGTTCTTCTGCCTCAGTTATCCTATTTTTGATTCCTTCTAGTGTATTTTTCATTTCAGTTATTGTGTTGTTCATCTCTGTTTGTTCTTTTGTTCTTCTAGATCTTTGTTAAACATTTCTTGTATTTTCTCAGTCCATGCCTCCATTCTATTTCCAAGATTCTGGATCATATTTACTATCATTACTCTGAATTCTTTTTTGGTCTTGTAGGTTTTTACCTTGCTCCTTCATCTGTGACATATTTTTTTTGCTGTCTCTCTTTTTTTTTTTTTTTTTTTGATGATTGGGATTGTGTTCCTGTCTTACTGGTTGTTTGGTGTGAGGTTTCCAACACTGCAGTTTGTAGGCTGTTGGGTATAGCTGGGTCTTGGTGCTGAGATGAGGACCTCCAGGAGACCTCACTCGAATGAATATTCCCTGGGGTCTGAGTTTCCCTGTTAGTCCAGTCGTGCATACTCAGAGCTCCCACTGCGGGAGCTTTGACCTGACCCCCGGCTCATGAACCAAGATCCTGCAAGCTACACGGGGTGGCAAAACGACAACAACAACAAAAAAAAACAAACAAGTAACGAAGTAAAAAATAAAATTAGGCTAGGAAACTAACAGAGGTATTAGAAAGAATATAAGAATAAAAATATAGATGAAACAATAACCAGAAGGTAAAACAGAACCGCAAGAGTAAAAAAGAGGAGGAGAAAAAAAAAGAAAAAGGTGGAAAAGACCTTGGCTGTGGAGGGTGGGTCCTAAGCCGGGGCGGGGGGGGGGTTTGGGCAGCGAGTGGGGCCTATTCTTAGGACCAACAGGGCTGGAAGAAGCCCTGGGTGGTATGTGGGGTGGGGCTTAGGCTCAACGGGGCCCAGGCTTGCCTCCCACCTCTGGTCTCAGAGGGCAGTGGACCCCACCTGTGAGCTCAGCAGGCTTCCCAGGCCTGAGTGGGTGGGGCAGATGCCCTCTGTTCCTTCTCCTGCTTCTCAGGTCCTGGAGGGCCCCTCCCGCCTGCCTCTCCTGTTCTCCCCTGGCCTCTCTCCTATGCCCCCAGGACCAACGTGGCCAGGAGGGGGCCTCTGAGGGCATAGGACCCAGCCCAAGAGCCAGGCAGACTTCCCTGGCCGATTGGGCAGGGGAAACGCTGGGCATGCTGCCCCCTGATCCAAGCCCCCAAGGGTCCCTCCAGGCATGGGAACCCCTCCCCCTTCTCAGCCACCCCTCAGGGGTCCCAGTCCTGTCTGTGATCCAGTTCTTCTCTGCCTTTCAGTCCCCCCATGTTATACTGGTTTGCTTGGGAGTTTCTTCTGTCTCCTTGGGCATCAAGGTCCCCCACCAGCATCTGGCAAGCACCCTAGTTGTGGGGAGACACGAACTCTGAATCTTCCTGCACCGCCATCTTGACTCCGCCCCCCAGCTATTGTATTTTTCAACTCCAGAATTTCTATTTGGTTCTTTAAATAACGTCTATCTCTTCATTGATATTCTCTATTTGATAAACCATAATTCTCATATTTTCCTTTCACTCTTTAGACATGATTTTTTTTTTTTAGTTCTTTGAACATTTTAAAAATGGATGATTTAAAATCTATGTCTGCTAAGTCCAACATCTGGACCTCCTCAGCAGTATCTATTGACTGCTTTTTTCCCTGGGTATGAGCCATACTTAATTGTTTCTTTCCGTGTCTCATAAATTTTTATTGAAAACTGCACATTTTAAATAATAGAGTATGGCAACTCTGGAAATCAGATTTTCCATTCTCCAGGGCTTGTTGTTGTTTCTGCTTGTTGTAGTTGTTTGTTTACATACTGTTCTGAACTAATTTTATAAACTATTATTTTTTATGTGTGGCAATTGGAGTCTCTACATGGCTAGCTTAGAGGTCACCTAATAATCGGATAGAGATGTCCGTAAAAGCTGTCTGTTAGTTTTGTATGGTTGTATAAAAAGTTACCACAAACTAGGTGGCTTAAAACAACACACATTTAATCTGTTATAGTTCTGGATGTTATAATTGAAATAATTTTCAGTGGGCTGAAATCAAGGTGTTAACAGGGTTGCAATCTCTCCAGAAGGTCAAGGGAAGAATCTGTTTCTCTGTAATTTCCAAATTCTAGAGTTGCATTCCTTGGCTCATGGCCCTTTACCCTATCTTCAAAGCCAGGAGTGTAGCCCATTGCCTTAGTCTTCACATTGCCCTTTCCTTCTGTGTCAAATCTCCCTTGATCTCCCTCATATAAGGGCACTTTTGATTGCAAAATTAAGGCCCATTCAGGTAACCTCCCCATCTCAGTATCCTTAGCCTAACAACATCAGTAATTCTCTTTTGCCAGGTATGCTAACATTCGAAGGTTCCAGAGATTAGGACTTGGACATCTTTGATAGCCATTATTCAGCCTACCACAGCCAGGAACCCATAAATGTCCTAGTCTTTGCCAAAAGACTGTGTGTGTGTGTGTGTTGAGGAACACCTGCAACACTTGACAACTCTGCCTTAGCCTTCACTTCCTGCCAAGCAAACTCTCTTACCCCAGCTTTTCCTTTTAAGACTTTTGATTTATCTGTTGTTTGCCCCCATCATTGTCCCCCACTTCATGCAGCTACAAAGTTAAAACACCTATCAGTGACTTTTTGACAAGGACTCCCTAGAGAGAAAGCTTTTCATATTGGACAAGTTCCATGTTAAATAAAATACAGGTGAGCTTTTCCCTTTCTTCTAGGGAATCACCATATAGGTCAAATAATAGTAATGCTTTGTGCATGAGGTTCTGCAAGAGCTTTGGCTTTATTCTGCTCCTTACAGTGGCTGCCAGGCTGCACTAGGAATGTAGGCTATTATTTTTCAAAGTTACTACATAGTTGGTGAATAGGACACGGGAATAGGGCAAGTTAAAAATGTTATAAAACTTACTGTTCTTACCAAGATTCAGCTGTTTTTTTTGATTAGATGTTCCCTGGATTGCTGCAAGCGTCTGGGTAATTCTCAGAGTTCCTAAAATGTGAGTCTGGCCACTTTTGCCAGTTTTGTTCATTGTTTTTACGGAAAATAACATTTTTGAGGTACTCCATTATTTTTGTTGATGTAACTCATCAAACTGTTTTTTTTTAATGGTTGTACCATTTTCTGTTCCCATCAGCAGTGTTTGACAGTTGCAGTGCTTTTGTATTATGTATTCTGTATGATTGTGTTTTTGTTTTAGATATTCTAATAGGTGTGTACTGATATCTCTTTGAGGTTTTAATTTGTGTTTCCCTAATAAGTGGTATGCTGAATGTCTTTTCAGATATTTATTTTCCATCTGCTTATCTTCTTTGGTAAAACGTCCTTTCAAATATCTTGTCCCTTTTTTCCATTGCTTGTTTATTTTCTTATTATTGAACTTTGCAGGTTCTTTCTATATTCTGGGAACAAGTCCTTAATCAGAAATGTGATTTGCAGGTATTTCCTAATGTGTGTCTTTTTATTCTTTTAACAATGTCCTTTGAAGAGCAGAAGTTCTTAATTTTAATAAGTCCACTTTATCAATTTTTTTACAGTATGGATGATGCATTTGGTGTCATATATCACAAATCTTTGCCTAATCCAGTGTTCTAATTTTTTTTCTTTTAGAATTTTTATAGTATTGGGCTCTTACAGCTTTTTTAATGTATAATTTTAGATTTTTATTGAAGTCTTTGATCATTTGAGTTAATTTTTGTTTATACAAGGTATGAGTTGAAGGTTTTTTTCTTTGCTTGCTTGCTTGCCTACCTGCATAGGGATATATGATTCTTCCAGAACCTTTTGTCAGAAATACTGTTATTTTTCTACTGCCTTGTCTTGCACCTTTGTCTAAAATCAGTTGACCAATTTAGGCATTTCAGGACTCCCTCTTTGTTCCATTTATCTATTTTTAGGCTATCTTTATAGCAAAACATTCTTTTGATTCTTGTCGACTCAATTTTGGACTCAAGTAATGTAAGCCTTCCCACTTTATGCTTTTTTAAAGTTATGCTATTTTAAAGTTGTCATGGCTATTCTAAGTCATTTATATTTCCATACAAAATTTAGAATCAATTTGAAAATTTCTATAAAACATATATTTTGGGAGAATTAATTTCTTAGCAATATTGATTGTCCTAATCTATGAAGACAATCTATTTCAGTTATTTTCTAATTTTTGATATATGTTTATCGTCTAGAATATCTCTTTTGGTGAATATTTGTTGTATTCTTTAAAATGAATGAATATTCTGTTGTTTGGGTAAAAGCTTCTATAAATATCACTTAGGTCAAGTTAGTTGTTCAGGTCTTGTATTTCCTTACTGATTTACTTCTATATCCTTACTGAGAGAGGAGTATTGATTTCTCCAACTATACCTGTGGATTTGTCTATTTTTCCTCTAAGGACTATCAGTTCTTGTTTTATGTATTTTGCAGTGTTCTTGTATTATCAAATAGTATAATCTTTAATATCATGTAATATCTGTCTTTATCTGTAATAATAGTCCTTGCCCTGAAGTCTACTTTGTCTCTTGTCTTGTATTAATAAAGCCATTCTAGCTTTTTAAAAACTGTTTAAATTAGTAATTGCACGAGATATATCTTTCATCCTTTTACTTTTAACCTATCTATGTTTTTATATCTTAAATGAATTTCTTATAGATAGCACATAGTTGAGTCTTGTGTTTTTAGCCAATATGACCATCTCTCCCTCTTAATTGAAGTGATTAGAACATTGATATTTACTCACTGCTATGATTCAGTTCAAATCTAATACCTTGCCAAATTTCTATTTGTTGCACATTTTTTGTTGTTCCATTTTCCTCTTTTCCTGCCTTCTTTTTTTATTAATTGAGTTTGATTCCTTTTTATTTCCATCATTGGCTTATTAGTTATAGCTCATTTTTTTAAAGAAAATTAGTTATTGCTTTAGAGAAGTGGTTCTCAACAGCGGGAAATTTTGCCTTATAGGGGACGTTTGTCTGGACACATTTTTAATTGTCACAACTGTGAGGATTCTTATGGCATCTAGTGGGCAGAGGTCCAGAATACAGTTAAATATCCTACAATATGCAGGGTGGTCCTTCACAGCAAAGAATTATCTGTCCCCCAAAGTCAGTAGTATCTAGGTCCAGAAATGCTGTTCTAGGATTTACAGTATACATATTTAAAGTACAGTAGTCCACCTTCAAATAATATTCATCACTTCAGGTATAATTTAAGACTCCTAGAGTGGTTTACTTCAACTTTCTCCTTCCCATACTTCATGTTATTGTGTATTAGAGTCTGGCTCCATCTTCAGTGTCTGACTACTGACAACTTTCAAGCCCCACCACTTCCCTTTCTCTTTCTACCCCACCCTGGGTGTGTTGATGAGAAAGCCCAGGTGCTCTCTTCTTTGGCACCAGTGTGAATTTCAAATTATGCAAGCCTTGGTCTCTATATAGAAATTCCCACCCCAGTCCCATCCCCTAAACACCATAAAATCTAAGCAGGTCTCTTTTCCCCACTTTCCTAAACCAATTCAGGTCAGCTTAAGAGCCCTCCATGCCCTCCTTATAAAGTTTCAATATGTGAGTAATAAGCTTTTTTAAACCCTCCCAGTATGTGACAGGTGTCATTGGTCTCAACATCCAAACCAAATTTTTGACATGTACTGCTCTATCTCTTGACAATGGGTCATATTTTCCTTGTTGTTGTTTGTCTCATAATTTTTGTTGAATGCCAGGCATTATGTGTAGAAGAACAGGAAATATAGAGGTAAATAGCATTTATGTCCAGAAATGGTCATGTCTCTACTGTCAAGACATTCGTATGTGTCTATAAAGGTGTTTTATCTCAAGGTTGTCAGTAATTGGACTGGGTTTGTATTTCGCTATTGCTAGCATAATCCTCAGCACATGACAGGCTTCACATTCCCCTGGTTGTGGGCTTCTGTTGGTTTGTGGGACCTGTGCATGCGTTTTTCTCAGTGTTCCAATTCCACCCTTAGCTTTCAGCTATCCTCATGTCTATGCCATAGAGGAGGTCTCTTTCCATGTTTTTGCCCCATCTCCAGGGTAAACTACCATTGTGTTACTGCTAGCTCATGGTGGGATAAGGGGTTGGTCTTCAGTTCTGGTTCTGACTATTGTATTTTGGCAGTCTTGTTTAACATCTATGACTAAGATTATTTGATTTGACTGTTCTTAAACCTATTAAGATGAGAAAATAAGTCAAGGAATTTCATAATATTAAACAAATTCACATTCCTTCAGTAAACCCCACTCAGTCATTGACATTATTTAAAAATTTTTCCACCAGCTTCTTACAAATATTTTACTTAGAATATTTGAAAAAATATTTGTAAAGGATATTGGTTTGTAATTTTTCAATGCAGCATTTGTCCAGATTTGCTTGAAAAATAACTTGAAAGTTAGTATTTAGCTTCATAAGTTAATTTGCAAGATTTCGTTTTTTTTCCCATTCTTTGGAATAGTTTAAATAGCATTGGAATTACATGCTTTTTAAAGTTTTGACAACATTCTTCTGTAAAACATGCTAGGTCTGGTACTTTTTTTTATGGGTGGGTCTTTTCAGGGGAAATTTATTCACTTAGACGTTTTATTTCTTCTAGGGTCAGGATTGGCAAATCATAGTTTCCTAAAATGTACTTGCATAAAATTGAACAAAGCCCTTTCTTAAGAGTATTTTAATTTTTTCTGCTTATGTGACTTTTTTTTTTTTTTTGGTTTTTGCTTTGTTTTCCATTTACACTTTCTCCCTGTTTTCACTGATTAGGTTAAATTGTATTTTAATTTTGTAATGAAAGTGCTGGTTTTTTTAATGTATTAATTTGTTTTCTGTCTTCCTGTTTTCTAACCCCTTCATATCTAGTTTTATCTTTTAAAATTCCATTCTTCTGCTTATGTTAAGTTTATTTTATGGTGCTTAATTAGTTTGCTTTAAATCACGTTTCATTTTTATGTTTTGTGAACTATTCTATATTTCTGTAGTGTTTATTCTTCATTGTGCTTCTTATAATTTTGATTTTATTTGTGTGATGAAAATTTTCCCTTTATTCTTAAGTTCTGTTAGCTCATATTTCATCTCCTCCTGTTGTCTCTTCTCTGGATTCTTTTATCTCTGCCTTGGGGTCTCCCTTTTAAAGGCAGTAGTTCCTTTAAGTTGTTTTGTCTCTTTTAATTCATGGCCACATGCTTCATCTGCTCTGTTGCAGCATTGGCTGATGAGCGTTCTTTGTCTGTTGGCAAAGTCTTTTGTTTTTTAGCTATATGATCCATCTTAAATTTACTTTTGTGCGTAGTCTAAGGTAGAGTTCCAGTATCATGTTTATTTTTATTTTTTACATATGTTTATCCAGTTGTAACAGCAAAATTTGTTGAAAAGACTTCATTTCCCTATTGAATTGCCTTTAGCACCACTGTCAAAAACAATAGACTATATATATGTGAGTCTCTTTCTGGACTCTATTCTGTTCCATCAGTTTCTGTGCTCATTATTATGCCAGTGCTACACTATCTTGATTATTATAGCTGACTATTAAGTCTTAAATTAAATAGTACAGTCCTCTAGCCTTTTCCTTTTTCTTGAGATTGGCTTGTTTATTCTTGGTTCTTTGCATTTCCATATTAATTTTAGAATCAACTTGTTGATTTCTGCAAAAAATACTGCTGGGATTTTTATTAGGATTATGTTCAATTAATAGATCAATTTGAAGAGACCAAGAAATTTGAGTTCTCCAGTCCACAAACATGGCATATCTCTCCATTCACATAGGTTTGTGTTTTTTATAATAGGTTTATGTTTTTTGTGGGTAAGCCTTGATATTTTCCCCATAGATTTTTATTATAGCATCATTCTCTCAATGGTCTTCCAGTTTCTTTATTATTATTTATTATTGCATGGGTTGGATTTTCCTAGACCTGCTCTTTGAAGGAGTTTCCTGTAGAGGGAAAGATGATAGGGGAGCCTTATAACTGGTACAGAAACAGATTGGTTCCTACAGATATGATTGATTGTTTTATTCTTTATATAGCCCTGACTTTTCTGTTTAGTTTGTTTGTATTTCAGTTATATTGGCTTCAACCAGCAAGACAGCCCACCCTAGTTTCTGACCCTATTTGGGTAAAAAATGGAGCTGGTCTCTCCCCTTTGAGAAGTATATTTTCACTACCCTTTTTTCTGAGATTTGCCACTCCTGGGCTACTCTTTCTATGCTTTTTTTCATGGCTTCACCCCAATATTAGCACCTGTTGGCAGCAGTCCTTACACAGTTTTTCCTATCTGTATATTATATTTCAATATAGTTTCATTTAAAATGGAGTTTCAGAGATTTTCTTGGTGGTTTTGTATGAATTCTAGGGGAAAAAAAGGGAAAAGATACTCAGTTATGTAGCTATGTTAATGTAAGAGGTCCAAATTTTAATTTTCAAAAATGACATTTAAAACAATATATCAAACTTCCTAAACAAACTTATAAAGGAAATTCTCTATGTAATAAAATTAGGAATTATCTCATAATGTTCTCAGTGTAGAAGGAATTCTGGATTTCCATCACTTAACCAAGAAATATCCATTTCCAAAATATATTTCTTTAGCTATAAAGGCCTATATTATTACAAAGGATTAAAACTAAATTAATCTGAGCAATTAGCTAAAGCAAAACTCCTTCAATATTTTCATTTTTCTAAGACTCTTTTTAAGCTCTGTTCTCTTAGATTCGTAGGATTTTAGAGCTGGCAGAGATATTAGAGTTAATTTGGCAGGAAATTGAAATTAAGGGCCTTGATCTAGATGCCATTGCTGAGTGGCAGGACCGTAGCATTTGTATAATCCAACTCTCAGCCGTTGGTCCTTACACTGGTTCCTGCAGGCCCTTTTACTACTTATTTCTGGTGAATTTATCTCTTAAACATTTATTTCTAATAAATTATCAAAGACAATTTTCTTTTATGTAGATGTGAGAAAACAGATTTGAGTTGGATAAGTCTGTATACTTTTGTTAATAACAAAACTAGGACTAGAACCCAGGTCCACTAAAGTAAGCATCTCAATTATTCAGAGAGCCAAGTATTAGAATAATCAATGGAAATCCCTATTTCCTCCCAATATATACATTTATTTCTTCTTTGAGAGAGCTATTTCAGAATAGCTGCAATTGCTTTGGTTTTGAAACCCTAGGAAACAAGAATCTGAGTGTGCAATGCATTAAAAATGACCCAACAAGCCATCTCATTGGTAGCTGCTCTAAGAGTGCTTTCTAATGGTTTTCACCATCAACAGATCATGCTGAGAATAGTGTATGCTTTGGTGCTCCACCTTCCTTTTCTTCCTTCCTGACTCTCCTTGCCACCTTCCTCGGGTATCCAGCTTCACACAAGACCAGGAGCAGTTGATGCTCCCAAAAAAGCAGTTGCAAGCCAAGACTACAGGAGGTAGGACGAAGTGAAAGACATTACATAAGGACAAGGCAGGAGTAGGAAAGACAAAGGGGGTCGTAGGAACTGGGAATTAAGAGAAAACTAGGGATGCAGAAACAAGAGACTCACAGAGCCTGCATATAGTCCAAGGCTGGGAAGATCAGGAACCAGGCAGGCAGCAAGCATAGCAAACCCAAAGCACTAGCAGCAAAAAATGCTTGAAACTGAGGTAGATACCAGTCTTAAGGAGGAACTAGCTTGGGGCCTGTGGGCCGCCATTTTGTACAGCTCCAGGGAGCATCATTCTTATTACCTGCTGTGAAGAGCAAGTCAGCTACATTAGGGAACTGGCCAGTGTCTTTAAAAGGTTAAAGATGAAAGATGGGATATAAATCTCTTCCTGTGACATCTACTATCGAATACACTCTGTAGAAAAAGACTGAAATTCACCTAAGGTTCTGTCTCCCCAGGACAGTTTGGACATTAGCAAAATCAGAGTAATAAGCTAAAGGACTTAACCTTCAAGTGAGGGAAATGTTACGGGCAGGGGGTGATCTGGGCCATTCCTGGGTTCCCTGACAGCCCTGAGTGGGTGACCTGCTGCCTGGGAGCCTCGGTACCAAGTCTGGTAATTGCAGAGTCCTTGGGAGGGCACCCGCACGCAGCGCCTCAGTTCAATACACATGCCTTTAATTTGGTGTTTTTTAATTCAGCTCCAAGGCTGTCGTCAGCCATTTCTCCCTCTTTCCTTTAACACTGACCACCTTGTTCCCTTTTATACCCTGAACAGAGCCAAGCAGTGTGCATTGAAATCCAACATCCTTTGTGCTGTTTGAGAAATCTGAGGCTGACATCTCCGGGGCTTTTTTGTTTCTCTTGCCTCTCTCTGCCGTGACCTGCCAACTCCTTTTGGCTCTCCTGGGCTTTCGTCATGTCCCGTATCGATTGCTACCCTTTTCTTTGTTTGTGGGCTGCTAAGGATGAACCCTCCAGCACAGTGACGCTGGCTTTGGACATGGTCAGGTCAGCCTCCAACCCCGGGCATATAGGTCCAGTGATATTTCACCAGACCAGGGTTGTTGTTGCATCAGCAGCTCATAAAGGAGCCAATTGATTTTTTTTTTTTTTTTCAGACTGCTATTCTGAATTCACAAGGTCTTTTCTGGGATTTCATTCTGCTGCTTTAAATGCTCTTTTTCCTGCTTCTTTCCCATCTTAGACCTTGTGATCCTCAGGTACCCGGTTTGCTAATTACCCCCAGTGCTGGCACCTGACAGCAGGTGGCCACAGTTCTGTTAATTATGTCCCCAGGCTGAGGAACTCTCTTGCAATGACATCCAATCATCTACCTCTGACTCGTGGGCTGAAAGCAGGTTGCAGACATGCTTCTCTTCCCCTGAGCTCTTAAAATCTATTCTTCTGGCCTAGCACCTTAAGATTCATATGCTGTGCCTTGAAGGTATACGACAGAATAGCCAGCTCCATGCCTTCTGTGGCATCCAGTGCAGCACAGGTATTGTAGGCTCACGTGAAGGGGGATTCCAGACCCAGCCTGCACCTCACCATTTACCAGTCACACAGACTAGCTGGGAAAGTATTAGCAGAGGCATTCTGGGTAGACCTGTAGTAGATTAAGGCCCTTAAGGCCCTTCTCTTGTCTTCTTCCATCCCCCTGACCCCAATGTAAACTGTCCTTTAACTCAGAAATTACTGTTTTCCATAGAGAGTGGAATAAAGATTAAAGGGAGCCATGGTGAATTCCTTCCTATGGAAATGACAAAGACTATGGTATAGGATATAAGAAGCCTGGGTTTCCAGAGAAGTAGATTCTAATCAGTTATAACATTCATTCCATGAGTGACTGGGACTCTGTTTTTCATCCCCAAAATGGGGGAAATATCTATTCCTTCTCTGGAAGTGAAGTTTGAAGTGCGGCCAAGAGAATTAATTGTGCAATATTTCCAGAAGGCTTGGTTTTCCACGGAGACAGGTGCTGTGTGCATACATGTAAACACACAAAGATATGTAGATATAGAGATGATTCCTCACTGATTATTTCAAGATACTGGAAGAAATGAATTGTGGGTAAGGAGAACTGTTGAGCAGGGAGTTTTAGTCAATTTGTAGGTACTTTAAAGCAATTGCGATGGATGTGGGAAAAGAAATCAATGGAGAACTATCAATAGGGATTTCACTGTAAATACAATATCCTAACAGCCTAACTAGTCATCAGAAATACTGCCTATCTGTAATGTGGGCAAATTAAAAAGGTCAAATAAGATCTTTGCATATAAGTCATAAAAATAAAACAAAACATGCACTTTGCTTCACACATGATGAGGCAAGTATGGGGCGAAACAGATAAAGTTGGTCCTGGTCCAGGTCAGAGGTGCCTTATCCGGTCTACAGTTACAATTGCAATTTTCATTTGCATAAAAGACTTTTATGTGTTCTTGCAATTGACTCTCATAAATAAGAGAGTAGGTCAGGTTCCCTTTTTATATATGAGGAAACTGGCTCAGAGAGCTCACCCAGGATCACAGGATGTACACACAGGAATGTTCAGACTTAATCCCAGGTCATTCTTCCCGAGCTAGGGCGCTTTCCACTCGTCCACACTTGCTCTGGCAATTAAGTATTTTCTTTGAGGCCTCAGTTCTGTCCTAATACACTGTTCTCTCTCTTCAGAGAATCTTCTTCTCATTGATCTTTCTTCAATGACTTGGTAACGTAGGCCCACTTAATGCCTGTTCTCTGGAAATAAGACCTTCCTCTTGAGTCAGCAGATGCCCTTGGGTTGCCCCGAATGCCCTGATGTATCATTTGGCCCTGGCGGGTCTCCAAACCCTCTCTTCAGCTGATTCTACCTGAGCAGCCTCCCAGTCTGGAATTTCTAGTCATTGCCTAGTCAAAGGTAAGCCCACGGAAAGACGGTGATAAGAAGGAAGTAACTGGGGAAGCTCCCTAAACAAACGCACCCTACAATTCCTGGCAACTCTGTAGTCTCCCCTTCCAACTATGGGCCGGCCCCGCTTCCAAATATTTTTGATTTTTCTGCACTGATAAAATAAACTCTCAAGAGGAATTTTTAATTTGCGCTCAGTTTGGTTGGGTCTCTTCTTTCATGCGTCCATCTCTAGTTATTGAACTCTTTGCTCTCTCTCTTTCTCTCAGGTTGTTTGAAATCCTCTCAATCAATGAATTCCCCCACTCCTACTTGCCAATATCTTTGGGAGCTTTGACTCTCAGACAGATCAGGGAGGCACATGAAGGATGCTGTTAAACGTGCAGGCCAGTAAATACACCTATATGATGACCGTTGTGTCCATTCTTTGTATTCAGTTGGCCAACCCAATACTATGGTTAGATCTAGGGAAAAACTGTCACCATGTTAGGTTCCTTCCATCCCATACCCATCATAATTTTTCCTGACCCCTTGGAGACTGAGAAAAGGTAGCAGTGATAAGGATTTATTGCTCTTCCTTGATATGTGTGAATAAATTGCACCCTTCCAATGAGATCTGGACTCATGCAACAGACTCTCCCTGCCGGCTTGGCTGTGTTCTCTGTTCTGCAGACAACAAAGGATGACAGGTTGTTAAGTTTCAGCATCAGAAGAGAGCAACTGGCTTCCGTTGGCAACCTCACTTGTTAACTGGCAGCTCCGAGAAACAAGACTCCCTGGGTCATCTAAGGACAGGCAGAGGTTGATGAGTTGTAGAAGTGGCAGCAAAGAAGGGGGAAGGGGTTGATGATGATTCTGTAGCACAGCAGTGCCTTGGTCCCCCTCTCCCCCTTCCCTTTCCTCCTCTCCAGAGCTCTCATCCCATCTCTCAGCCCCACGCTGGTAGTAGGGTCAGATTGTAAGAAATATAATAAGAAGCACCCCCATTTCCTGAATAGGCTTCATGGAAAGGACCTCAGCCCAGCCTTTGTGACTACAAAAGTTGTCTCCCCAGTAAATGCCTTTCTATACTCCACAGCAAACCTAGCCAGCTGGAGAGCATCTGATCCTAGTAAGGAGTAAAGTAAACCTGTCTGATTTTTTTTCACTGGAAGACTCCCAAATGCTTAATTTTCATTCAATATTCTAAACCCTGTTAGGTCATAAAATATTTTTAATAAATGTTCTGTCAAAAAAACACTTCATTTTGGAATAATTTTAGATTTACAGAAAAGTTGCAGAGATAATACTGAGTTCCCATATGCCCTTCACTCAGTTTCTAGGAGACCAATTTTAATACTTAACTACATTTAGTACTTAACTAATGCTTTAAATAGGACAACACTGGACTTTTAGAACCTTTTAGGCCTGTCTAATTTGCAGCAACATCTCTCTTCCTCATAACTGGAGTCCTTAACTCCCCCCTGCTGCCTCAGTCCCTTCTTGGGCTCTGGGCTAAGCCTGACCAGCATAGGAGGAATTTGCATGGACCCAGCCACATATTCTGGCCCTCAGCTATAAGTTGACCTTGTGGACAGCCCAGCCAGCCCTTGGGTCCCAGATGTGAGCAAGCTGCACATTGAACATTTACCTCATTCACAGGAGGAGTGTCCCCATTAAGCCTCCATCAGGATCCCCGAGTCAAGAACCATGTGCTTACCTCCCAGCTTAAGGAATAACGCAATCCCTTGCTTGTCCTTTCTATGGCTCCCGAGGCCCTGTCCAGCTCCTGCTACTTATCTGTAGTTATTCTGATGCTGTCTGTGAGCCTGGGTCACTACGTACTTAAAATCAGGTCTACTGGTTCACACTTTTCAGATTTTGTGTCCTGGCTCCTGGATGCTGGACTAAGCCTTCTCTTGACCCCTGCTCTCTCTAATGAACTAATCTAGGCCCACACCCACACTCTTCTGGGGCTTCTTCAATCTACTGAAACTGACCAGGCCATGCTTGATTACATCATGAGTTATGGTAATACTCACCTTATTCAGTCATTTTTGTGCAAACACTTACCACCTGTCATTTTTTAGGCTCCATTACTGAGGTTTATGGAGATGAATAATAAAACCTTACTTTCAAAGAGCTCATAATCTAGCAGAAGGGACAGGCGAGAAGAGTGAGGACTGCCATAGAGCAGAGTCGTTGCTATGAGAAAGCTAGCCCAGGGTAAGTGAATAGGTAGGACTCAGCTCCATACAAAGGGACACATAGGAAGGGACACATAGAATAGCAGGTTTGAAGAGAACAATCAACAATGTCATTTTGGATATATTATATTTGAAATAACAACAGGACACCCAGATGAAGATGTCCATTATGCATTGGAAATAGAAGGCTGGGAGAGGAGAGACATGTGGGATGAGCTTTTGGGGTTATCAGAATACAAAGGCAAATTGAATTCTAAGACCACTCAGAGATCATGGATAGAAGGAAAAAGGTGCTAAAAAGGGGACCTGGAAGATATCAATACTTAAGGGATAAGAGGGACAATATCAAGCAATTTCAAAAAGCATCCCTCTAACTTGAAGCATTCAAGGCATGGGGGAAGGGTGTTTATTCACATCCTCTCTTCCCTGCACGTTAGCTCTCTTCCTGTTGTGTAATCTGCCCAGGCAGGCAGCCATTGGATATTACTGTCTACTGTTGCTGCAACAAAGAGCAAGAGAGCCAAGTGTCATGGCCTCTGCTATTAAGACATCAGAATACTTATTCCTCTCCAAGTTGTTCTGGATATTGGTGAAGTTGGAAAAGAAGCTGGGGAAAAGCTGGGTACATCCACAGTCCCTGAATAGATTTCACTATTCTTGTCTATAATGTGGGGATAAGACATGGGTCATTAAGTGGCATTCTGAGAATGGCATTCTGTGCTCCTGAGACAGAGATTGCCTAGGAGTGATTGGAACCAGAGAGTGATTGGAACTGGTAAATGTTCAGGTTCCCAAAGAGCTTCCAATATAATAAGGACCCCCAAAAGAGCCTAATGAGTAAAGGATAAACTCTGGAGTCTGTACTTGGGAACTAGAGAATCAGGTATATGAACTCTGTATCCAGCAAGACAAAAACAAGATGAAAATACATAATTGCAATGATAGTGCCCAGAAGTGTAACAAACACATTGAAGCATCCAACTTACTACTTGTGTTGAATTAGCTGATCTATGATTAATAGTGAACATTGTTTTCAAGCTCCAGATTATGGAAAAAGTAGCATTATTATTATTGTACTGTGGATCCTGTTGGCTCCCTGTTTTCAAAGTGAGTCTACAATATATATGTGAACCCTGGTTGTTTCCCTGAGAAATTTGAGAACACAATGTGGGTTCCTCTGGGATCTCCTATCTGAAAACATTTCTTTAAAATCTCTTAAGTCTCCAGCAACAGATCAGTTGTTCTCACTGGGCTCTCAGGCCACTTCTGTCCATCTGACCTGGAGGAGGTTCTCATAGAGGTATTTTTAAGTAGCACAGATGGGTTATTGTCTGGTACCGGGGTATCTAAAAACTGCACGTGAAGACTATCCTTATCCCAGAGCCTTGATAAGGCAGCCTGTGTCTATGTGACTAGATATCCTGAAACAAGTTCACCTAGAGACAAAGTACAGGAACAGGCCAATTCCTGCTAACAATGGGACCCACTGATGCTGCGGATTGTGGGGAGAAAGCTGGAAACTGGTACAAAGTCTGGGAACTGTATGCGAGAATACCCCTTCTGGAGTGCAAACTTTTTCTCACCAGTCTGGAGAGCTGCCACATTATTTGTCCTAAAACGCTTCTGCAATCTTGTGCCCTTAAGGAAAGAAGATTCATTATCTAATTTGATCTTCTTAGCATTCCTATGGAACAGATATCAACGTGCCCAATTTTCAGAAGGGAAAGCAGAAACTTGATTTTTTTATCTAGCAAATATCTACTGAGCACCATTAAGTATCAACATCTACCATGTGATGAGTATAAGATATGATCTTTGCTCTTATGCAGATTGCAAATCTGAGAGAGGGAGAAATAAGCAAGTAAACGAAATTTCAAAATTTTAATCATGCTAAAGGTGAATGGACATTGTAGATTCTATTATTTTTTCAAATTCTTTGCTGTCCCTATTTCTTGTGATTTCCTAGGGGACACCTCCCTGATGCTTTCCCTGTAGGAAGTGTATTCTTACCTCACTGAGATCAAGCTTGGATGTATGATGTGCTTTGACCAATGAACCGTGAGTGGAAGTGATCTATTTCACATCTAGGCAAAAGTTTAAAGAACCTCTCTTGGTTTTGCCATTACTTGCTTCTCTCTGCCTCAAGAATTGAGTGTCGCAGATAGAGACTGCCTTTTCTGCCATTTCGTAAATGAAGACAGCACATGGAGGAGAACCTCAGCCTTGAAACAGCCAATGTGAGTGAGACAAGAATGAGAAATGAACTCTTTGTTTCTGGAAGCCACTAAGATTTGAGGACTGCTTGTTACTACAGCATAACCTAGTGAAATCTGATTAGTACAATGAGTATGTTCATGGGTTGGGGCAAGAGATAGAAGGAGGCTTTGGGGATGGTCTCTGAAAGCTTGCTCGGGACCCAACATTTTTTTGATGGGTCTGAGGTCACTGTGTACCCAACATAGTAACTAGGTTTCTCCAAGTCTGTTTAGGCCACTTCTCCGCAAATGACACTGTGCAAAAGGGCTGGATTCTGAGCGAAATTCACAGAGCACATAATGGAAAGATGCATAACTGAATTTCTGTGCAGATTTATGAAAATTTCAAACAATTTCTCAAACATTTATGTTTAGATTAAGTCTAAAGCATGTTTTGCCTCAAACTCCTTGTTTCTTAATTTTAAATCTGTATGGACCTTCAGGAAAATGGAATCCATATGGTTCTCATTCATTTACCCTTACCTCATCAAAATACAGTTTGAAAGAATCACTTGATGTTTTAAGCTCTTGAAATCATATTTTCCTTCCCAAATTGGGAAGCTGCCTTTCCTGTGGTCGGCACCTCAAAGGAAGAAAATATGTTCATCCTTTTGGGGTGTGGCGAGGTCCCCAGGTCAGACTACTACTCTCTGTTGGCCAGAATGAAAAGTCCTGCAAATGTGGCCTCTATTATCATCACTACATGGTAATCTGGCAAACTAAATCACAGTGTCCAGCCATTGGAACAAGACATATTTCTCTCAAGAAGGTGAAATATTCAAAGCCAAGAGTCCAATGTGTCTCCAGGCATCTACTCTTTTCATTGACACAATCCTTTTCTTTGCAACCAGGTCAACGTCAATACTTTATATCTTATTTCTAGCTAGTAAGAAAAGTAATTTTGGAATTTCCCTTCTTTACTATTTAAGAAACTTTAAACATTTTTAGCATGGCATAACTAGCCCTTTGTCCTTTATCCTACCTTGTTATTTTAATCTCTCTCCCTCAACATCAAGCCGCTTGTAATTTCCCAAACAAGACCTGTTTCTGCTGCTGTACATAGTCTGTTCTCACTAACTGGGATGCCATTATCTCCCTGGTCCACCAGGTGCCTTCCTACTCTTCCTTCCAGATTCTGCTGAAAAGTGTCTTGCCCTGTGATCTCCGTGCAATTTCGTGCTTCATCTCTAGTGCTCTCACATGGCCATGCACTTACTTCCATTAACGTTTATCTCATGGTGTTATAATTATTTATATGCAGAATAATCTCCTCCAATAGATTTTGTCCTATTTGAGGGCAGGGAACAGGTTTTATTTGCTTTGTTTCCATGGCATTGCCAGAATAAGAGGCCTCAATCACTGTTCACTGGTTGAATATAGGGTTAAATATATTCTGGGTTGGGGAAGTGGGATTCAACATCTCACCATAATAAAAAAAATCAGAATTTAGTATTTTTTCAAATTACTACAAAAAAAAGAATACATCTGCTGAAATGAAAAAGTAGAAAGAGAAGAAGAGAGCCAGCCAATTATCCGGAGAACTCAGACAGTGTAGCCTGGAGAGGGTGGGCAGTCAGTTCTCCGCAGCTTTCTAGGTCTGCAATATTCCACATTAATTATGCTTTTATAATATTTCTGAGGTTGTTTTTTGTTTTTCTCTCCCCTGCTTCTCTAGGCCTTGCTGCTAACCCACTTTATGTTTCAGAAAGTGCTGAATTTTCAACAATTGAAGGCAGAGTTTCTGGGGGCAAGTAAGGGGAAGAGCAGGCAGATTTTTTCAGGACTCTTCATATTAAATTATATCTATATCTGGGACTGCCCTGGCAGTCCAGTGGTTAACACTTTGCCTTCTGATGCAGGGTGTGCGGGTTCGATACCTGGCCGGGGAGCTAAGATCCCAAATGCCTCGCGACCAAAAAACCAAAACATAAAACAGAAGCAATATTGTAACAAATTCAATAAAGACCTTAAAAAGGGTCCACATCAAAAAAAAAATTTTTTTTAATTATATCTATATCTATATCCATATGCATGTGAGATATATCTATATCTAGATATACTTATATCTGTA
Organism: Balaenoptera borealis; assembly: GCF_965194805.1. Taxonomy (NCBI): domain Eukaryota; kingdom Metazoa; phylum Chordata; class Mammalia; order Artiodactyla; family Balaenopteridae; genus Balaenoptera; species Balaenoptera borealis. The sequence goes on along the minus strand of NC_138868.1, from coordinate 101,276,357 downwards.
TCACATGTATATATAGGTATACATATGTATATATAGATATATCTCACATGTATATGTACACACATAAAAATATATATATTTTATATATGTGGCTATACATATATAAAGAAAGAAAGAGAAAGATGTAATACGTGTGTTTCTGCATGTGTGTCCATATTCATTTGACCTTGGATGTGAATATATTTTCAGGCCAATTTAAATCCCAACTGCCTAATTACCATGTTGCCTTAAAGGAAAATTCTAGATTCACATTGTGTGGAAGACAAAAAGTATTTCATGAATTAAGTACCCATTATTACAATAATAAGAAGCACAGTAAAAGCTGGTTGGATTCTGGCCTTAATATTTTGAGCAGCAGAAAGAAGAAACAGATGATGAGAAGCTAAGCAAATAATTCAAGTAAAATGCGTGTGTCTCTTCTTGAAACAATGAAAAGACTCAATCGAAAACTTCCTTCCCCACCTCTCCTTGCCTTAAACCTCTGAGAATCTCTTGCAGAATGTGTTTGTTTTGTTAAAACCATGGATTGAGGAGCAGTCAGGGGAGAACTAGGGGGATAAACTTCATTGAGTATTTCAGAGTTGGAAAATCTTGACTCACATTAAAACTGTGGGCACTGGGAAGTATGAAACAGTGATTCTTATCTCCTAAAGAGTTTTACCGTCATCAATGCCCAGAGTAAGCTGATGAGCTGAGAGTGGGTGACCTTAATAGACATAACTGTGTATGGGTTCATTGTACCATGAAATTAAATTTTAAATCTGAATTGATGAACAAAAATGCTGGTTTGATATTTCTGAACAATAGTTTTAATAGTTTTGTAACTCTTTCCCTTCCATGAGAACTGATCTGAATTTGGGACTGTGCAAGGAAGCTTCTTGTTTCTAAAGACTATATCTGAGTTCTACCACTAATTGGTGAATTATAATTATTCAAGTAAATTGGCAAATCCAGTGGCCTCTTCCCAGCCCTCTAGCTACCTACTCTCTCTTGGAATTGGCCATTGTTAACCATTCTCTTCTTCTTGAGTATCTCCTCTCTGGCTTCAGGACAGAGGCTCCTCCTACTCTTTGGTTGACTCCTTTTTCCAATTTGCTGTTTCCCCCATGTTACCCAAGTAGCCCTGATCTTACTCCACCACACCCCCTTTATCCCCTCAGCAGTCTCATCCTTATCCCTGGCTTTAACCATCACTGCTTCACATGACTCTCAAATCTATACTTTCTGTTTGGCTTCTCATCTGAGCATTCACCCCATATTCTTATTTACCTTCTAGACATTTCCACATGGATGTCTTCTTAGCATCTCAGATCAGCATGATTAAAACCCAAATCATCACCAATTTCTGTGTATTTCTTCTTTTATAATTTTTATTAGAGTATAGTTGATTTACAAGGTTGTGTTAGTTTCAGGTGTACAGCAAAGTGAATCAGTTATACATATACATATATCCACTCTTTTTTAGATTCTTTTCCCATGCAGGCCATTACAGAGTATTAAGTAGAGTTCCCTGTGCTATACAGTAGGTCCTCATTAGCTATCTACTTTACATGTAGTAGTGTGTATATGTCAATCCCACTCTCTCAATCAATCCGTCCCCCTCTTACTCCCTGGTAACCATAAGTTTGTTTTCTACCTCTGTGACTCAATTTCTGTTTTATAGATAAGTTCATTTGTACCCTTTTTTTAGATTCCACATTATTATATGATATTTGTGTTTCTCGGTCTGACTTAAATAAGACATAGTCTCTGACTTCAAGGAATTTCATAGTAAGAGACAAAAATTGCATAAAACTTTCCAGATGCTAATAGAAACATTTGAAATTTGGGACACCAAGTAGGAGATGGTCAGTATCATTGAAGGGAGATAAGTTCAGGAAGTCTTCAAAAATAGGTGGCATGAGACACATCTTAAAAGATGAGTTGGTGTTCATCATGTGCACAGGCCCAAGATGCTGCATGAACAGGCACCAAGGTCTGAAACAGCACCCCGTCTTGTAGAAGCAGAGGGTGGAAGACACTGCGAGTTGGAATTTAAGAGGTAGGAAAGGCCAGTTGGTGAAGATGCTTGTACTCACCATGCATAGGAGTGTGAGTTTTATCCTGAAGTCCTCATGGAGTCACTGAAGAGCCTGAGTTGGGGGATTGCCAGCTGGGAAGGTGCAGTTTTGTCTTCTCCTTGGGCTCCTGCTACCAATTTTAGTATTTATTGCTCTGGCTTTAGTCTCTGACTGAGGAGAGAACAGCCTCCCCTTCTTGCTTCTCCTCCTCCAAACTCTTGAAACAGCTGCAATAGTTTCCAGTTTTCAAATAGAACTTTACTAAATGCTAAAGGGAAATAAAAGGAAATTGTTGCAGAAATGTCATCTGTAAAGCAGTAGTCTAGTTTCCTAAGTACAGATGTCTGAGTCAACCATTCTGCTAGAAAGAGCAAAGACATTTACATGGTTTCCAAATCTCTCTCTACAGTTCATACTACTCTTGCCACCAGTGTTATTACTTCTACCACTGCCACCATTACTGCTGCTCCCATCACCACCACATATATGTTAACACTTTAGCAGCTCACATACATTATATATCTTATGCCAGTTGCTATGCTGGTTGCTTTATTGATAACGTCGCCTTTAATCTCCATCAAAAATAAATGGATGAAATATTTGTCAATATCCCATTTTATTTATTTATTTATTTATTTTAACATCTTTATTGGAGTATAATTGATTTACAGTGGTGTGTTAGTTTCTGCTTTATAACAAAGTGAATCAGTTATATATATACATATATACCCATATCCCCTCCCTCTTGCATCTCCCTCCCACCCTCTCTATCCCACCCCTCTAGGTCATCACAAAGCACCGAGCTGATCTCCCTGTGCTATGTGGCTGCTTCCCACTAGCCATCTATTTTACATTTGGTAGTGTATATATGTCCATGCCACTCTCTCACTTCGTCCCAGCTTACCCTTCCCCCTCCCCCATATCCTCAAGTCCATTCTCTACACCTGCATCTTTATTCCTGTCCTGCCCCTAGGTTCTTCAGAACCATTTTTTTTTTTTTAGATTCCATATATATGTGTTAGCATATGGTATTTGTTTTTCTCTTTCTGACTTACTTCACTCTGTATGACAGACTCTAGGTCCATCTACCTCACTACAAATAACTCAATTTCGTTTCTTTTTATGGCTGAGTAATATTCCATTGTATATATGTGCCACATCTTTATCCATTCATCTGCTGATGGACACGTAGAGAAATGGAAATAAAAACAAAAATAAACAAATGAGACCTAATGAAACTTAAAAGCTTTAGCACAGCAAAGGAAAACATAAGACGAAAAGACAACACTCAGAATGGGAGAAAATATTTGCAAATCAAGAAACTGACAAAGGATTAATCTCCAAAATTTACAAGCAGCTCATGCAGCTCAGTATCAAAAAAGCAAACAACCCAATCCAAAAATGGACAGAAGACCTAAATAGACATTTCTCCAAAGATATACAGATTGCCAACAAACACATGAAAGGATGTGAAACATCACTAATCATTAGAGAAATGCAAATCAAAACTACAATGAAGTATCACCTCACACCAATCAGAATGGCCATCATCAAAAAATCTACAAACAATAAATGCTGGAGAGGGTGTGGAGAAAAGGGAATCCTCTTGCACTGTTGGTGGGAATGTAAATTGATACAGCCGCTATGTAGAACAATATGGAGGTTCCTTAAAAAACTAAAAATAGAACTATCATATGACCCAACAACCCCATTACTGGGCATATACCCTGAGAAAACCATAATTCAAAAAGAATCATGTACCACAGTGTTCATTGCAGCTCTATTTACAATAGCCAGGACATGGAAATATCCCATTTTATAGGTGAGGAAACTAAAACTCAATTGGAAGTAAAGGAGCATCTCCAAGATCACAAGCAAGTAAGTGATAGAACAAGTGGTCCATATCAGCTGGTACCAGCAGGTTCGAGGAGTTTTTGCTGTCATGCTTGGCAACCAGAGGCATTCATGCCAAGGTGCCTAGCTCACTGTGGCTCACACTAAATACTTGCTGGACACACCCAGTCTCTTGTCCTTTCTGCTGCTAAGTGTCTTCTCTTCTCTTTAGCTCCTTTGCCCAATAGAGTACTTGACTGGGATGGTAGAGTAACTGCTCTCATCAAAGCACTTCCCCAGAACCAAGACTCTTGTCATTCTCTTACACAGAGCATTCTGTGGGGAAGGATGGGTGGGAAAATTGTTGATCTGACGTGTGGTCACTCATATGTGGCCCAAAGAAAGACTAATAGATGAGATTCAAATGTGTTTCACTCCTTGTCATTCTCTTGGATTAAGGGTTTGTGGGGTAGAGGAAAGTAGTAAAAAGACAACTGCATCCATTTCTTGTGTGGTTTTGAGAGGATTCTTCATGCATTGTTGGGGTTTTTTTGTTTTATTTATTTCCAATAACTGAACCAACCAAATTGTCTTCAGATGTAAAATAAAATAATCTATCAGTTCTGCATTTAGTATAACACAGTGCAAGGGATTTCCAGAAGCCACTGACTCTCTCCAGGATCCACTTTCAGAGGACTTGAAACTAGAGCTGAAGGCAGACTGTCTCTTTCCTCAGAAAACAAAGATTATGGTGACACTTTATTATCATCATCAACGTGTATAAAGTCTGTGCCATGTTCTAGGCACATCTTTAAATATTTTATACATCTCACAATAACCCTACAGTGTAGGAATTATCCTCATTTTTGTGTTGAATACACTGAAATTTTGATAGTTGGGTAGCTCACTCAGTATCACATGTTTAAGAGGCAGAGCTGAATTTCAACTAGCTCAGACTAACTTCCATGCTTCACATCAGCAAGTCAATATACAGGGCTACATGACCCTTCCTTGATATCCAAGATCCAGGGATGCTGTTTCCCATCAGTACACCTGTACTTTGTCTTCCTCTCCTCTTTGTGGTTAAGTCCCCACCCACCACCTGCTGTGTCTTAGATTTAGACTCTGTCTGTACCTTCTCATGTGACTTAGAATCTCCCACAAAGACTTCAATCTATTACCACCTCTTTATCAATTATTCTCTGCCTCTTGTTTATCTTTCCAGTTTGACCTGAAATTAAAAATGTTGACTCTAGCCTAACACTCTGAATTCATGAAATCACATAGCCTCTCTTTCTACACAAAGCTCCACATTCTCCAAGACTCTGTCTTGTATTCTGTGCCACCCACCATACCCACCTTGGAACCATTTCTTGTTTTCCTGCCTTATTCAGCAGCCACCCATTATTGGCCCAGACAAAGAGACTAATGCAATGGACAGTGTGGCAGTGTTAATGAGAAATTTTTTAAAAAACCAGACATTTTGAAGAAAAGTCACAATGATAAAGAGCTGTCAACAATTTTGTTCCAGATGCAATTACTTCACTCGTAAGCACCAGAGCCACTCAAGTTGGAAGTCTCTTTCCTGCTGTGTGTGTGTGTGTGTATGTGTGTGTGTATGCATAATTATTTATCTGAAAATAGAAATGGAATCTTTAGAGAAGAAATAACTGTGCAGAGCAGATAGCTCTTCCTTCCTAAATTCAAATGGTAATAGTGCAGCTATTGCAAATAGGCCCATTTTCCCAGATCATCTCAAAGTCCCAACTTTTCCTTGGTACTCAAGTGCAGGGCTGCTCAATGAAGATGAAGTATCCACCCAGTTCTTTGCCAAGGGAACAATTATTTATAGCCCTAAGAGTTTTCTGAAGCACAAGCAATAATAATGTTTTATATCATCATCACCACCATCACGGTATCATCTTCTTTGGCACTTTGCAGTGTGATCACAAAATCTTTCCACACCTAATTTACCCTTTGATCCTTATTAAAACCACCCTGCGAGTTAGGTATTGCTGACCCCAATTTTATATAAGGAAATGGAGTCTCAACGAGGACAAACTACAGAGAATGAAATCTGTGCTAATTCCCAGGCCTCCTGACTTCTAGGCCAGGCTTATTACATCATGTCTTATTGGGTAGTCAGGGCTAAATGATACTTACAGGGGCAGGCAATGTGGCAAAGTGGTTAAGACCAATAATTTTGGAGGTCGATTCCTTAGGGTTCAAATCTCAGCTTAGGTGCTTGCTATTTGTGTGGCCTTGGACAAGTTACTTGAGATTCAGTTTCATCATCTGTAAAATGGAGCTAAAATGACTATTCACAATACTGAGGTGAAGGTTGAATAAAATCATGCCTGTAGAGTACTCTGGCTCAGTACAATGCTTGACACAAAGCAGGTGCTTAATAAGTGGGAGGTTTTTTTTTTTTTAATTACATGACGTCCACAGTCTACCGTCTTTCTATTCAGAAATATGAAAGCTCTGAAAAGCAAGATTTTCAAAAATAACTTATTTCACTGCACAACTCAACCTAAATAGACCTTAAGTTAATCTTGTATTTTTTTATCTTTTAAAAATTGTTTTTTACTTGGTTTATCCACCTTAGTGTGAATATTTATGCATTTTGGTGCAGAAATATTACTGCTTTTGCTGCCACAGACCCCCGGGTATATTACATAATATTCAATATCACCTCTTTTCTAAAATTTAAAACATTCTATATTCTGAAACATATACTCTGAAACATAACATATATTCCATAACATAACATATAACATATATTCCATGAGGTTATTGGCAAATGACTGTGCATCCACTCTTGCACACTGGTGATACTGGCATTAGGAGAGGCTACTAGTATTTCTATTTATTCCTGATTCCTTCGGTATTTATTTCTTTTACCAATGGGGGTTGGACGGTCTTGCCAGTCGGTATAGAGTTCTGAAGGCCTGGAGCTGGAATGGAGAAGACAAGCTGAAAGCATTAGCCACAGGGATGGTTAGACCAAGGTGGGTTAGAGAGAGGTGAGGCGCAAATGCCTGAGAAAGCAAGCAAGGATGCTGAGTGCAGGGGCCAGAAAAGGGAGCTGTACCAGCATAGGCCCTCCGAGAAGCAGAGGCCAAACAGAATTAAACCTGCAAGAGATTTTTTGGAAGAAGCACCTGTACATGATAAGGCAGCACGAGTAAGCAGGGAAAGGGTTCAGATTGCGATGCTGGTCTGACACCTGTGAAAGGAGAAAGAGAAGAAAGGAGGGTGGGGTAAGTGAGGCTCTCAGGTGGTAGCAGAGCACAGAGAACGTCTCAAGCAAGATGATGGGAGCCCTGACCACAGGTTCACTAGTGGAGAACTGCACTGGGCAGGAACAGCCCTTCTCTGTCACCTCCCGTGATCGGTCACTGGCTGGGAGCACCTCGTAGAGACTGTGGCCTTGGCACCAACACTGCAGAGGATCCAAAGGTGCAGCATCTGGAGGTTGTCAGGCAGATGCTGTCCTCACAGTGGTTCTCTTAAAGGCAGGTCTGAGCAGCAAGTCTCTGTGGCTGCCGCAAAAGTCAGATTTTGTCAGAGAAGGCATTCTGAGTCTGGCAGAAACTCAGAATCAGAGCAAATTAGAAACAATCAAAGGGAATGGGAACATGTCATAATAATATTAAAATTCTAAAACAATTTCTAAAGACCTCAGAGGATATTCACAACATTACCACTCTGGCTAATGGGTTTATGCATCAGCCCACCTAGCTTGGGTGCCAGGGCAGAGTTCCTGAGGCATTAGGAATTGTGTCCAGTTCATCTCACCATACCCAGAAAAGAAAAATTATTGAGTCATCCACCTAATTCCCTGTGGTCAACTAGGGCAATCACCCCACAGTTCCTCCTTTCAGTCCTTCTTCAGAATTCTGCTCATGGAATTCCAACACAATGCCCTGCGCACAGCAGGCCCCCTGCAGGCATGGTCCAGCGTCTAGCACAGAGGCTGAAAATTGTTGCTTCCCAGGTCTGATAGCTCCGTTCAAGGCAGAAGGCCATCTTAGTCCCTATCTCCGCTTTGTGCTTTTCCACCATTTTCTGACTTCAACAGAATGCTCATTTAAGAAGAAATACTTTGGGGTCTTATTCTGAGCTGAAGATTTTGGAGCTAGCCATTACATAGGGCAAGGAAACCTGCTGGAGTTGGTAGACAATACAAGTCAAGGGACCGGAAATCTGAGTCAATAGGTGTTTTCTTCAGAGATCAATACTAATATATTTAGTGCTATTGAGCATCATTAAGTATGTATTGGTTCTTTTTATTCTCAGCTAAAAATCATTCTAAGTGTATTCTGCATGCAAATGAGTATTTAGAGCTGATGCGTTAATGCCCTGTCTCCAAGCATGGGGTGTGTGCCCAAGCTCAAGTTCATTCACAGAATGAGGAGCCAGTGAGCTGTACTGAGCTGTCTTCATATGGCTCGTCACAGCTTATCATGGAATTCTCTCCTGTTGACTGGGTAGTCACGTGCCCTTCTAATGCCAGTGGAAATTGAGAATATGCATTGAGTATGAGCTATGGTATCCTATAACCAAGAGTAGTATTTGGACACTGTCATTTTGAGACCAGAAGGACTTTAAGAAGTGAAATGCAGCATGCACTTCTACAGACAGCCCCATTTGGCTCTCCCTACAGCCTATGTCTGGCCCTCAGCTCCCTTTTCAGAGTGGCTCAGGTCTACTTGGGCTGAGGAAGAAAGAGATGACTTTTTAATTCCAGAAGCGAGGCCAAGTAATAAATGTATCTGTAAACTAAAGGAGATATATTCTATCATCTTTGAGATCTCTTTTAAGGCAAAATCCCTAAGAGACTCGTAAGTAAAAATTTAGAGGATAATTATATTTAAAAAAAGAAAAGACCAAGTTCAAGTTGTTCAGCCCCTGCCAGGCTTCCATCAGTGGGTTTACAGACGTTTAAGCTCTACATACACAGGTAACCATTTGAGTTTTGATTGGAAAATTCTTTTCTGGTATAGAGTATATAATAACTTCTGTCCCTATAAGACAAGGGAGGCGTGTGCCTATCAAGCTCTAGAAGACTTCATGATACAGCATGAGATTTGGAGTCATAGGCTTGCAATCAAATTCTACCTGCCCCACATCATAGCTCTCTACCTTGCTGCATCTATAAAACAGATGCAATGAATATGGGCCTCTCATGGCTGATATGAAGCCTAAATGTGAGAACCGAAACAAACTGCTTGCTAATAGAATGTGATAGAAAAATGGCAGTTTCCCCCATACCCAAAGGCCAGAATCAGAATGGATTCTCTCATCATTGTGATTCTCCTTAATCAAGAGGATGAATGAATTGGGCTTTATGGGGTCATGGGAGACACAGGTAAAACCAAAGTAGAAGAAATTGGAGTTCCCTAAGTGTGTGATGAAATCCCAGAGAATAACATGCTCAAAGGTAAAAATCAACACCACTCTTCTCCAGCGTGGCACACCTCTCTGAGAGAGAGAGCAGGCTTTGCACACAGCAGGCAGAGAAACATTCTCCGCATACATCCAGCAGCTGCACTAACACATGGATCCCAGGACAGGTTACATAATCCCAGAACCAATAGCCAATAGTGAGCATCAGCTCTGAGAGATAGTCACATAAATAACAGTAAAGTTTAAGTATCATTATACTCTCTCTGGAAGAATGTCTGTAAACCCACATGACAGCATAGAAGGCGCTAAAATACAACAAGTTTTAAAACTGCATTATGTTAGTCATCTATTGCATGTCACAAATTATTCCAAACTCAGAAGCTTAAAACAGTAGACATTATCTCACAGTTGATGTAGTTCAGAAATCCAGGAGCAATTTAGCTGTGAGTCTCTTGTGAGTTGAAGTCCTGGTATTGGCTGGGGTCACAGTTAACTCTAAGCTCGAGTGGGGAAGGATCCACTTCTCACATCACTCACATGCTTGCTGGCAGCCCTCACAGTTCTCTATAGGCTGCCCGAGTGTCCTCACACCATTGCTGCTCAGGACAGGGCAGCTGACTCCTCTCAGAACAAGTGACTCAAAGGGAGGGTTGGGGGGGGGGAGTTTGGAAGTGCACCCAAGACAGAATCCACAATCTTTTTATAACCTAATATTAGAAGTGACGTCTCATGATTTCTACTCTGTTTGACTCACCAGAAGTGAGTCACTAAGTGCAGCCTACACTCAGGGGGAGGGGAAGGAAGGTCGACCTCTTAAGCAAAAGAGAGTCAAAGAAGGTATAAACGCATCTTTAAAACCAGCGCACGCATTTAAAAGAAGAATTCAATTCAGAAATTGAAGTGGTGGTCATGCAAAGATCTTGGATGGAAAGTAGACAATAGAATCTGAATGGATTCTATGTTATCCATTCCGAATAAGCTAGTGAGATCCCAGACTGTCTGGATGAGCCCGCTGTGTGCATAGAGCAGATTTCCTTCTCCCTCTGGCCCAGAGCTACAGGCTACATTTCTTAACCCCCTTTATAGCTACTTGGGGCTGTGAGTCTGAGTTCTGGCCAATGAAAGGTACAGAAGAGATATCCTCCCTTTCTAGGCCTGCCCCATAAAAAACTTCTTCCACACCCTTTTTCCTCTACTGAATGGAAATACTGATTGGAGATGATTCAAGGACTCAGTAGAGGGTGGAGCCATAAGAGAAAGGAGCCCAGGTTCCTAAATGAGAGATTGGAAGTTTGCCTGACAAGCACATCTGATTTGAATCCACATGAGCAAAACTAAATTTTTATTTTTTAAACCTTTGGAGCTTGGAAGGTTATTTATTATAGCAGCTAGCATAACTTATTCTAATTCACTGTCGTTTAAGAGAGGTAGTTCAAAGGTAATAGATGAAATAATGTTGAGTCTATAAGATCTTCTGAACATGAATTAATACAATTATATTAATCAAAGGGCTTTTAAAAAATTCAAGAATAAATGTATAAAATGGTTATTTAAAACATCTGCTGTGCCCTATGACTGATAAATTGTTACTTTGATTCTTGGAATAAAACCTGGGAAAAAGACCAGTAAATTTTGCTGATTATGATATGGAATCCATCATAGAGCATAAACTTATTAATCAATAAAACATATATAATCTACTTGGCTTTGGGGAAAATTGGCTAGTAAACAACATAGTATAATGGATAAGGGTGTAGTCTTCGGAGTTACACAGACCTGGTGTCCTTTCTGTAGCACCACTTTGAACTTATATAACCTTAAATTTCTTACTCAATTTATTTAAGTTTCCTAATCTATAAAATGAAGATGATGAGGAGGAGGAGGAGGTTGATGATAATAATAATAACAATTATATCATTTACATGATAAGATTGCAGTGAGAATTAACTGAGATCTCTGTATTTACATAGAAACTACACAATAAAGTGTTCAGAGAGTGTTAGCCATTATTATTATCATTGTTGCAATTTTGTTATTTTGGGGAGGGAAATTAATACTTTGCTAGTCTCTTTTGCTCTTTGAGGAGAGGTAAATAAGGTTATGATTAAGATAGAAGTAAAGATTATAATTAATTGAAGAGCCAAAAAGACCTAATTTACTAAGGCTAATGGGAACAGTCTCCTACAGGTCATATGAGAAGATTTTACTGTGACAGGTGAATTTTGTAGGAAAGTATAAGAAACAATATCCCCAGAACATATTTGCCAGATACAAGAATTTTTAGTCAAAATCTAGGAAAGGGATAATCACTTAGATATCCGTATCACTTAGATTTTCCTCTGGAGACAGCTGCAGTCATGAAGTGAGAAGCTCAAACAATGTGGATAAGAGAGGTGAAGAGAAGCTCCAGGACCTGGTGAGGTGGCCTGGCTGCCACAGCTAGCCCCAGAAAGAGCAAGTGGTGGGTCTGTTGTATTCAGAGGGAATGGACAGCTCAGGTGTGTGTCCTGCAGGTATCACACTGAGGAGAGAGAGTGGTCCATCTTAACAGGCAGCACAAGCTCGAGAAGAAATTGAGGTACTTCTCAAAGTTTTGTTGGCAATGTTATTGCAGGAGGTCAGTCCAACAGGCCAGGCCAATGCAGCAAGCTGTTAAGACCCAGCGGCTCTAGCCAAGCAAATGTGGTGTGAGGCATGGTCAGACTTTGAGCTGAGGTTGGAAGGGAAATTGAGGCAGAAGGACAGTTGTATAGTCTGGGCCAATGGGGATGACTGAGGTTGGGGAGTAGGGAGTGGATATTAAGAAATACTTTGACTGCCTTGCCACACCAGGAGTCAGATCAAGTTGGCAAACATCTGTCAGAGCTAGGGAGCTTGATTCACTTCTTTCAGAAGCCAGAATTCCCCAAGGCCTATAGGTAAGCCTCATCAAAAATAGATAGAGCTAAGGAAAGCTAAGAAAGACTAGGATAAGGGAAATGGTCATACACTAACTGTTACCTGAAAAGCTCTAAACACATTGAAGAGGACACATCAAGAGCTACAATCCACAATGAAGAATTCTCCTGACTCTCTGTGCACTAAATAATGCAGCTTCAAAATTCAGGAAGCAAAGTCCACAGAAATTACTAGAAACTCATCAGTAGAAAGGGACTTATTAGGCCTCTCTGAGTTAATGATAGATCAAGAGAGGATATTACAGACAACATTCTTTGATCAAAAATGTAATAAAATTAAAACTAGGAAAAAAGAAACCTATTATCTAGGAAATTTAGAAACTTTAAATAATTCTTGAGTCAAGGAGGAAATCAAGGTAAGAATTGATACCTATGTAGAAAATAATAATACCAAACTCTATGTGATACAGTTAGAGCAAAGCTCAGTGAAATAGTCATTGTTTAATATTGTTTACATTAATAAAAGAAAGATTTTTAAAGATTGAATTAAGTATAAACTCAAGAAGTCAGGAAAAAAAAGTAATCCAGAAGAAAACAAAAATAAAAGCAGAAATTAAAAAGGAAAACCAGACAGGGTAGAATAAATAAATATACTCAAGACCTTTAACATACAGTATTTGTCTTTCTCTGTCTGGCATTTCATTAAGCATATTACCCTCCAGGTCCATCCATGTTGTTGCAAATGGCAAAATTTCATTCTTGTTGATGGCTGAGTAATATTTCACATCTTCTTTATCCACTTGTCTGTTCATGGACACTTAGGTTGCTTCCATATCTTGGCTATTGTACATAATGTTGGTATGAACATTGGGGTGCATGTATCTTTTTGAAATAATAGGGGAAGGGGCAAGATAGGGGTAGGGGATTAAGAGGTATAAACTACTATGTATAAAATAAATAAGATACAGGGATATATTGTACAGCATAGGGAATATAGCTAATATTTTATAATAACTTTAAATGGAGTATAATCTATAAAAAAATATTGAATCACTATGTTGTACACCTGAAACTAATATAATATTGTAAATCAACTATATTTTAATTTTTCCAAAATAGACCTTTAAAAAAGTAAAATAAAACAGATAAAACATTAGCTAATCAAAGCACAGGTATATAAAAGAAGAAATAAGAATAAAGAAATAACCACAAATAAGAAAATAATCTTTAAAAAACGACTTTGCTCAGCTCTTTGCAGACAAATATGAGAACGTAGTTGAAATGGATACTTTTCTAGGAAACCATAAATTGCCAAAACTAACCCCTGAAGAGATCAAAAGTTTAAAACTACCAATATTCATAAAATACAGACAAATTTGAAAGAACTTAGGCCTAGATATTTTCACAAATGAATTCGACCAAACTTTAAAAACAGACGGTTTCAATGTTATTTAAAGCCTTGTGATTCGGAGTGGTTGAGGACCAGCATATGGGTATCACCTGCGAGCTAGTGAGACATGCACTCTCAGGTTCCACTGCAAACCTGCTGAAGGAAAATCTGGTTTTAACAAGGTTCCTTGGAGATTGCATGCACGTTAAAGTTCGAGAAAACTGATTTATACCAAGGTTTGGCAAACTATGGTCCATGGGCCAAATCCAACCCGCCTCTTCTTTTCATAAATAAAGTTTTATTGGAATACAGTCACACTCATTTGTATATGCTTTCCCACTACACTGGTAAGCTGAATATTTGGGGACTGAGACCATCCAGCCCACAAAGCATAATATACTTACTGTCTGGCCCTTTATGGAAAAAGTTTGCCTACGCTGATTTATACTGCTGCAGGACATAGAAAAAGTGAGAAAAGCTTCCACTTCTATTGATTACAGAAACATCAAGTAGGTCACAATAACTTCAGACTTAGCCAATATTTCACAAGCAATAGATAGCAAAATAAGATCACTCTCGCTTATGAATAATAATGCAAAAATGCAACCCTGTTAAATATAATTCAGCATAAAAATCATAAGATAATACTCTTAAGTATTGTAAAGGAAATTGACAAAGTTCAACATCATTATTGATTTTTAAAACACTTAATAAAATGGGAATCAATGAATAGATTTCCTTAGCATAATAAAATTCATGAATTTAAAAATTTTAAAATTCATGAATTCATAAATCTGGCATCAGGCTTGATGGGGAAACAATAAAGTGATTTTTTAAAAATCACACCATTATCATTACCTGCAGACAATATCGCAATCCTTAAGTAACATAAAAGGATCAATTGAAAAAATTATGACAATAAGACAGTTCAGGAAGACACATGTATTAGTTATCTCTTGCTGCTTGACAAATTACTGAATCACTTTGCTGTACACCTGAAACTAACACAACATTGTTAATCAACTATGCTCCAATATAAAATAAAAAATTTTTTAAAGTCTCAGAATGGAGAAGTGTTACATCTAACTCCACTTTTTGGCATGGTAAATGAAATATAAATAAAATTTAAAGATTGACAAACCAGGGGAAAATATTCCCATATTCCAAATGGCTTGTCTCTTTAATACATACAGACTTCCTTGTTAAAAGTCCTATGACCAATAACCCAGAACAGTATTAGACTAAAGTCATGAACTGACAATCCACAGAAATATAAATAGTGTTTAAACACATGAGAAATGCAAGTGGAAACCGTGAAATAATATGTTTGTCAATTAGACTGTCAAAGATGAAAAGGCTGGTGACAGTGCGAGGAAGGAGTCGGTCTTGTGTGTTTGCCCAAATTGTATGGGAGGGTTTGTTGTCAGATTGTCTACAGAGGGGCGTCTGTAATGATCTATCAAAATGTAAACAGTCCACATCCTTTGACCTAGAAATTCCACCTCTATAAATTTTTCCTGGTGATATACTTGCACATGTGTGAAATGATTTATTACATTGTTTGTAATTGCAAAAAAATGGGAACAAATTAAATATCCCTTGATAGGGGCTTGGTAAAATAAAATATGATACATTCATGGAAGTGAATACTAGGTAGTGGTTTTAAAGTGGGGTCATCTCTCTGTGTATATTGAAGAAAGATCCGTAAGACAAATTGCAGAGCAAAAAGTGATGTGTGGAATAGTGTGTATGCATCCATTTGCAGAGGGGGAAAAAAGAATAGTGTACATACACGCTTATTTATACATAGAAAATTCCTGAAAGGAGAGGAATGGAACTAAGAACAGTGACTGCCTCCAGTAGTGTCCTGGTCGTATGAAAGAACCTTGAATTATATAAAAAAAAAAACAAACAAAAATAAACAAAAACAAACTCTGAAACTAAGAAGCTAAGACACCTGATCTAATTTAGCACCGAGGTATAAATTGTAAAATCCTCAGTGCTGGCCATTTGAAAATGGAGAAGTGTTGCTGATGTGCAATTCTGGACCTAATTACTTTCTTGCTAACCACTAAACATTTCTCTCCAAAGGTCCTGCTACACAGCCAGTCGGAGAGAGGGAGAGGGAGAGGGAGAAATGTGGCTTCTTATCAACACAGCCCCACAAATCCAATCAGCACCCTAGAACTGCTTACCTTGTGCTTCCTGAGTCATTTCTAATGAGAGATAATGATAGCAAGGTGAGAGGTCTCAGGTGGGTGTCAGGAAGGACGCCAAAATGTAGGCCAGGTCAATTTTGATTCATTGCACATCACATTTTTCACTTTTCCTTCCTTTGCACATTTATAGCTATTAGTGAGGAATTTGGGCGCACTGCAAATACAAGCCAGTCAGCAAAATTGGCTTTAGATCCCTCGTGTATGCATTCTGGAACTGGAGATCTAGATGGAGAGAAACAGAGGCCATCCTCCAGGAGATGCTATGGGACATGCCTGCTCTCAGGGATACAGGGGCACACACTCTGGGAGCAGGGCAGGGGCTCGAGGGTGGGGAGGGAAGACAGAGCAATCCTTACCAAAATATATAAACATAAAATTTGCCCATATGTTTACTGCATAGTGAGGGAAGTGTAAAGTGAATAAAGCTGGGGGAGGCTCATTAGCAAATATTTTGTGGCTCTGGAAACACAAGGGAAACTATGTGATTTATTATATAGTCAGTAGAAATGTTGAACATGGAACTTCTCTTGAGTACTTACAATAGGCCTGTCACTGTTGTAGGTCTTAGGGATATGTCAGAACAAAATGCAGCCTTGCCCCTCATGCTGATTACATTCTAGCAGCCAGGGCAAGGGGCTGGATACGGGAGATGGTACATAAATAAGTAAACACACCTATGAGATAATATTAGGTAATGAACAATCTAAGGGTCAATTTGCAATGGTAAGGGAAGAGAAAGACAAGGGGTAGTAAGAGAGTATTTTAGATAAGTGGTCAGGGCAGCCTCTCTGATAAGGTGTCTGATAAAGTGACATTTGATTAGAGACCTGAGGCAAGTTAAGCAGCAAGCCATGAGGATATACAGGGGAAGTGCAAAGGCCCTGAGGCTGAAGCATGACTTTCCCCACACAGGTAAAGTATTCAGCAAATAATGATAAGAAACAATTGAAACAAAAACATACCTTCCTTATGATTATGTATGCATAGAGATATATATCAGGAAAAACTATTAAAAAATATAAATCCTTATAGTTCTTCAGTGAAGGGATAAAGACTATTTCTCAGGGCAGGCAGTATCTTTGAATTCCTTGTGTCTGATCCAGCCATGCTTGGTATTTGTAGAATTTTGGTATCTGTAGAAACAATATCTGATGACTAAATCAATGATTTTCTTTGAGAATATTTTATTTATCATTTAAAAAAAAGAAAACAAAATGGCTGTTTTTGAAAAATCATGTTTGTAATAGCACATTGCGTCATAGAGTTTCTCAGAAAGACCTGACTTTAGCTCTGGGCCAGCCCAGGATGTAATTGGGGAAGGGGACGGAAAGCTAAATTTTACTGATTACCTAACAACTGCTATATATTTGTATGTGCATTATCGTGGGCAAACCTCAGAACACCCCAAGGACAAAGGTATAGTTGTTCCCATCTTGCAGTTTAAAACAATGAGGCCAGGGAGGCCAGAAATTCAGTTTCTAGCTCATGGACAGAAGGCCCGTAAATGGTAGAGCTGAACAGCAGACCTTCTGCCTCCAAGTTCAGACCTCTGATGATCACAGTTATGGGGGGCGGGGGCGGGGGAGGGTCTACTCTAGACCTCCTCCCTCATGCCCAGTGGTTTTGAGTACCACTTCCTGGTCCCCAGTATTCTCCGTGCTCCTTGATTTTCTCAAACCCTCCCGGTGACGTACTTCTTGGGAGCTGTTCTCTCTGCCATCCCCATGTCTGATCTTTGTGTCCAAAGCTCACCATTTCGCTCTTACTAGCGGTGTGACTCTGGGCAGGTCATTTCACCTCTCTGAGTCTTATTTTTGTCATGTTTTAATGGACATAACTATGTGTTGGAATTGTGGTGCAGAGTCAATGAAATCATTCAAAGTCTTTGGACCAGGGTCTTATATATATGGCAGATACTCAGTAAATACTGGGTGAGTCTATTTGTGACCATCTTGGGTCTGGGTCCAGCTAATGATTGACTAACCTGATGAGTGAATCCTGGATTAGCTGCCAATGATGATAATAGCATAAAATAGTGTGCCTCCCCAATAACATTTTCAATTTAACATGAATTAATTGCTGATGGTGTGAAGGCCAATCACAGTTGCCAGAGAAGACCTCACTGACTTTCCTTACCTTGTCATTCAGTGGGAAAGCAGCACATTTGTTCAGAATTCATTAGGCCATGACTTAGGCTCAGAGTAAATTTAACATGTAGATTGATTGTCATAAATTGAATGAAAACCTCCTGCTAAGAAGACACCAGTCTGCATATGTAGCCCTCAAACTTAAGGTTCAGAAAAAAAAAAGAAACTCTTTAGAACAGTCTAGAAATAAGTCTAGTGAGCCCTGTTTTCTGAAATCTAGGATTTATCTTTTTATATAATAATTTTATTTTCTTAATCATCTTGACTGACAGCAGGAGAAGGGGATACGTAGACAGTCTAACAGGTGAGCGTCACAGTTTGCTAGGGCTGCCACAACAGAGTACCACAAACTGGAGGACTTAATGACAGAGATTTATGATCTCACAGTTCTAGAGGTTAGACGTCCAAAGTCAAGGTATCAGCAGGACCATACTTCCTCTGAAATTTGTAGGGGACACTCCTTCCTTGCCTCTCCTGGTTCCTGGTGTTTGTCTGCAATCCTTGGCAATCCTTGGCTTGCGGATACCTCAGTGTTGTCACATCTTCTCCCTGTGCGTCTCTTCTCTTTTGAAGGACACCAGCCATATTGGATAAAGGGCCCACTCTACTCCAGTCTGACTTCACCCTAACTAATTAGGTCTGCAGCAGCCCTATTTCCAAATAAGGTCACATTCTGCAGTATTGGGGACATATCTTTTTGAGGGACATAATTCAGTCCATAACAGTGGGTCACTAGCCTTCCTTGAAGTATAGAGGGATACAGGGCCGGAGAGCCAGGCAGGTGATTTTAGTTGCACACTTTTCTAACCACACTTTTGTCTCGCACTTCAGAAAGTATCCTGGAAAGGCCATGAGGGACTACAGCTCCTAGAGCCTGTGATGACATGAGAGGGGTAGAGGTTACCTCTCTCCTTCTTTCTCACTGTAGGAGGCTTGCTTCTGCAGATGCCACAAGTCTCAAGCTGGGCTACCCCATTCAGATGACTTGGAGCCACAGATATATAACTTTGGGAGCCAAAGTGAATGACCCTTTTCTGTTTCCATTTTAATAGCCAGATTTTTCAATCCTGTGTGTGAGAAAAACATATTAAGTGTGCTCAGCACTGCTGATACTACTTTTATTAGGTTGAATCATATAAAGTTTCCATTTTTATAGACAAAAAATGGTCAAGTATTGGCACTCTCACATGGTTCGACCTATGTATTCCATTAGATGCTGTCATGGATGAGCCGTACTTGGCCCTAATTATTGAAATTGATCCCAAGCCTTTGAACTTTATACTGGGCCCAATCCTACCCTCATGTCCTACAAGGGAACCACTGAGAATGTGTGCGCCCTCCCATGCCCAGCAACCCTATGAGAGGCACACGCTCAGAAAAGAAGCAAGGATTTGGAGTTTCAGAAAGATCTGGATTCAAATTATTCCTGTTAGTTCTAGGATTTGACTTTAGAGGCCCAGTTATGTAGGTTTCTTAGGGTCTCAGAAACCTTATCTGTGAAATGGGTATAAAACCTTGCAGGATTGTGAGGATTACATTATATATGTATTTAATATATATACTACCAACACATAGTAGATGTTCAACAAATTTTGATTCCCTATACTCATGACCTCCATAACCTCTACTATAATCCCTCATAATCCCAGGAACTGCTCAGAGACAAGCAGAAGCAATGGGAAAATCTGCAGGCCTAATTAGGATAACTAAGGATTACACGATAATGGGACAAATAGACTACTTGGCATGTACCCTGTTCTTCTGGATCCTACAGCAGATACCGGTCTCAAAAAACACACCTTGAAACCCAGTTACTGAAAGACATCATCATTATGTAGTCTTTTCTCATCTCACAATGAGTAAACTCCATTTGAATTGCATACATGATGTGCCTGTGTTTACACCAAATGTCATTTTCCAGCATAGTAGTTCTCAACCTTTTTTCTGTTGGGACACACATGACATGGACATAAATTAGCATATATGGCACTCTCTTTGGGGGCTATTCAGAGACTCTCTAATTCCCTATAACCACACTTTTCTCTTCCATTTCAGAAAGCATACTAGAAAGGACATGATGAGGCGGCATTCTAGAGATAACCTCCTTCGATATTTTCCAATTAAATTTTCTACAAACTTGAGCAAATTATCCACAAGTGCTATGGTTGTAACCCACCTGAAACTCGTGTGTGGTACGATACTGAGGTTCAGAGTCAGTCTTCTAAGAGATGCTATTATCATGACCATTCAGAATGGTTCAAACACACCGAAGCCACTAGACAATTCAGATCCCAGGAGACAGTTGCAGTCTCCTACATCTCATTTAGATACTTCTAGGTGCTCTGACCCAGAGTGAACACACGGAGTCAGGAGAATTGCACACACTGAACAAATGGATCTTTTTCAATGACAGTGTGTTGGCACAAGTGGTACTCCTGCCTCTGTGTCACGGAGGCAAAGCAATGAGGTAGAAATAAAACCACCACAGGCTCCTTGACTTCCAGCATATTCTATATATGCAGTATTGCTACTGATATGATCAATGATATCTAACCACCAGAAGCAGTCTGCCCCATCTTTTGGCACTTAAGCATTCTGTTCAGCTAATCTACTTTCCCCTTTGGTCAAAGCCATTTATTACCACTTGTAAGTAATGTGACTATGGGGGATGCTATCTGGGGCCACTGGAAGCTGCCATGGTTTACAGCACTTGGAACAGACTCAGACATTGTAAGTTGAAAAAAAAACCCAAAAAACACAACAACTCTTTAAGCCAAACCCAAACCTTTTACAATTGAAATTATAATAAATCACACATCCTAAATCTTCCTGGAAGCAGGACTCAGGAAAGATTTCCCCTCTCTCTCTGCCAAAGAGCCCCTTAATAAGGGAGAAAGATCACGAAAAAGCACAATGGTGTTTCAGCTGTGCTCAGGGCTAAGATAGGTAGTCTAAGATTGGGTCAGTTCTTAAGACATGGAGGCCGGGCATTGGGATAAGGATAGATAGAACAAAAGGGAAAGGGAAATGGGAGCATGTTACTGCCTAGCTTTAACCATCAATGGCTCCCAATCACATCTAAGATACATCCACACTGAGCATGACGTATATCAAGGCCCTCCACGTTCTACCCACACCTGACATGTCCCTCTCTGTACTCACCTCTCTGTACTGCAACTATGTGTTTGCTTTCCCTATTAGACTGTGAGGCCCTTGAGGTAGGGAGCTTGATTTAGTAAACTTTAACCCTTAGTACCTAGCCAGAAGCCCAGTAGGTGCTTAATCAATTCTGAATAAATGAGGAAATTGACCCTGGGCTAAAGCTGTACATAAGCTAAAAGGGCCAAGTCGAGAGAAATGAGCCTCAGATTTTGCATAGTCTGAAGAACTCATGGGCATGTCCTTCTCTTCTGCCAGGCACTATCAGCTATTTCAGGGAAGGCTGTTATAAAATGTGACCGTGAAATAATGTTTTACTCTCTTCCCCACAAATGTATCACGATCTGCGATCCCTTCTAAGTCCTCTCCTTGGGAGGCTACATGTATATTTTTAAATGGCTGAATTTGCTCAAGACGCTTCTTGGCCTCGGAATTGTGGTCAGATTCAGTTTATATGCCATACAAGAAAACCAATCTAATTCCTTTATAGGCACATTATTTCCAAAACAATATTCTCCCAGCTTGATTGCCCACGATATTCATGGGACACAGCTTCAGGGCAACTTTTTTAGTAGCTTCCCACAACAAATCCACCCTCTGAAGATGAAGATGTGCCACATTTGAAGATATTTAAGAGAGAGTGCCAAGAGTGTCCACACACGATTCTAAAGAAGAGTTCCAAAAATGCTTTGAGCAATTTCTCATTATCTTGGAAATAAGCATACATCTATCAAGGAGAGTACGTTGAAGGCAATAAGGATTGTCTATTCTAATGTGTGCCATAAAAATAAGCAGAACTTATTGAGCGTTTATTATGACTGAGCAATGTGTGTGTGTGTGTGTGTGTGTGTGTGTGTGTGTGTGTGTGTGTGTGTGTGTGTGTTAAGGGTTCTTTCACTTTAATCCCCATTTTATAGACAAGAAAACTTAGGTTTAGAGAGAAGTGACCTTCCTAAAGGTCGCGAAGCCAGTAGAGAAAACCTGAGATTCATGTACAAATTTGTCTGACTTGTTCTTAATTACTGTGATACATGTTGTGTTATAAGCTCTGCTCTTAACCACTGTGACATGACCTCTGCATTTTTATTAAAATATTAGGGATGCTTGTAATTTATATCTTCATCCTAACTCATACTTCTTTTTAATCAAAATGTTGCCTAGTTCAGGGCTCAATAAATACTAGTTGAATTAATAAACCTATGTCAGTGGCGGTGATCCAACCAAGACCAGGCAGAAGGGCAAAAAGAACAATAGGCCAAAGTGATACAAGATGGTCCAGCTCATCTCATCCCCAAACTAAAGCCATGCTCATAGCAAAGAGCAGTGGGTGTCAGAGAAAGTGCCTGGATGGCTTCCTGCCGGCTGCAGCATGCGGCTTTGTGAGTTGTTTGCTGTTTCATTCCCAGTAAGCCCCTGCAGGGCCCTGGTCCTCAGTCCCCTCATCCAAACATTGGGAATGGGTACATTCACCTCTCTTCTTCAGCCTTCCCCATGCATATTTATAAAGGACTCTAGAATCCTGGTATCCCATAAAAATGCAAAGTATGATTATTATTAATGATACAGTTAGCAAGAAGGACATTTGTTATTTCTACTCAATTGGTTTCCCCCGGGAGCAGAAACAATTTTTTTTTTGGCATAGTATTAATGTGCCATCTTTGCAACTTTGATCATCTGTCATTTGCTTTTGGAGAAAGTTGTGCCACTGTTTCAGGCAGCACCCTGCCTTTTCCTCTGCAACGTGGACACTCTCTGAGCACAAGCTGCTTCATGGTTTAGATGAAACTAGGGATCTTTATTTGATTTCTGGTATCAGGAAACCATTTATTAGGATCAAGGCAGTTAGGCTACGAGACTTCCTTTCTTGCCTGGGTAGTCACTAGTTGAGCAGGCAGCCTGGGCTCATAAATCTAGTTTTATTTCCCCATCTATTCACCTAGAACTAAGTGATTTTTTTTTTTTTTTAAGGCAAAGGGGGAACACATTTCCTTATGTAAGCACTCTTCCTCCGGCTCGTAATCACCATTGTTTCTTAGACAAGCTAGTGAGCAGCCGAAGCAGGGAGCCATTTCTATCCCGTGCATCACACTTGTATTTTCAGAGTTTACAGAAAAACACTGCAAACAATTTGGGATTTCCCTGTAACGATCCACTTCCTCGAAATAAATCAAAATGGATTCAAATGTGCATTTCAGAGACAAAAGGGCTTTCTGCAAATATGTCTTTTCCTAGGCCCTTCAGAAACTACCTTGCCTCTCTTTCGGGCCTCCATCCCCCTCTCCCACCCTCCCGCAAGCCCCCCACCCCGCCTTCCCCTCCTTCTTAAGAAGACTTTCCCAGGTCCCTCTTGGCTGTGGTTGAACGACGTTGGCTCCTGTCCACGCTGCAACAAAGACCTGGCATTCCAGCTGTCTGAGTCTAATCTCCAGTGTCAGCTCTCGTTAATGTGTGAGCGTGAAATCAGAGGGGGCAGAGCTGCACGGAATATTAAAACCATGATCAGAATTCCACTGAAATGCTGAGAGTCTGCAAGCACCATTAGAGGAGGCTGTCAAATCAAGGCTTCGCATTAAATAAAAGAAAAGATTTCTATCAGAGGAAAATACAATCAGTGAATCGCTGAGCTAAATTAGCATTTTTTCAATTGGAGATCGAAGTTGATTTATTGTTCTACACGACATTAATGTAACTATGTGCTTGACCTGCTAAGGCAGCTACTTTTTCATTTAAATGGTTTCTTTCCTTCCCGGTGCAAAGGCTGCAATCATATTTCAACTTTGCAGAGTGATCAGAAACGTCGTGGAATGCTGCAGAAATGTCTTAGGGCGGCCTTGCCTCCCCTCCCCTCTCCTTCCTTTCCTTTTTCCAACTCTAGCGCCTTCCTCCTCCCCTCCCCTTCCCCCCTTAACCTCATGGCTGGTGGTCAAGGTCACAGAGGAAGAGTAATCTCAAAGCCACCAACTTC
Source organism: Balaenoptera borealis (assembly GCF_965194805.1). Taxonomy (NCBI): domain Eukaryota; kingdom Metazoa; phylum Chordata; class Mammalia; order Artiodactyla; family Balaenopteridae; genus Balaenoptera; species Balaenoptera borealis. The sequence goes on along the minus strand of NC_138868.1, from coordinate 101,252,275 downwards.
AAAGCTGCCATCAAAGAAGCCCCTACGTAGCCACTGAATTAAAAGGGAATGGGGGAGGGAGGGCTCTGGGCACTGGCGTTCATATCTGCAAGAAAGGGCCCCTTAACTGCCCCGTTGGTACAGCCCAACCTGGGCGCCCTACATCCAGTTCTTCCCTGCCGGCCTCTCAATACGGGTCTCTTCTCATCCTCCCCAGTCCCCCTCCCCACACACACATCGCCTGAAGATAATATACATTTCCAATTAGCAGAGCATATTGTAGTCATGTTCTCTTTTACTGCCCTAACTATCTTCCTTTTGCTAAAAAGCTGGGCCGTCATTAATGAAATCCTGCAGTTCTGTTAATCCGAGATACAATGCTCCTTTTCTCTCTCAGCCTCTCCCAAACATAAAAAACTACAGTTACTTCAGCTCCCCTTTTCTGTTTAGATTTCTTGTCATTTGTCTTTCATTACATACCTGATGTAGCACAGTAGCGGTCGAAGTTCCTGGACATAGAGGGAAAGGACGCAATTATGTTCCTTTTCCAATGCGCTGTTTGCAAAGGCAGCTGGCATTTTCTGGTTTTGTTTTGTTTTGTTTTTTTCTTTCTAAAGCGCACTGATTTTAATCTCTGGAAGTTGATGAATATGTTTAGGGTACTTTCGGGGCCCCAACATTTAGCAAGCTTGTTAGATTTTAAACTAGCTGGGAGCCCTGGAAGAACCCTGATAAATGAGATTTCAGTATTTATCTGCAATGCCTCTTATGAATTACTTCATTGTATCCCACAGTGAGAAAAAGGCAGGCCTTGGAGGTGGGTGGTGAGGCTGGCATTTGCCACCCTTTACCAATAGAAATACTAACTTTTAAAGCAAAACAGACATTGGACCAATAGCTAGTGTTTATATTTTATCTTTCTTCCCCCGACCACCAAACATCCACCTTCTGAAATGATCAATGGAGTAAAGGCCTATATCTGGGGGAGGCATGAGGGCATTGTCAGCCCCGTAGATCTGCAGGACCTTAGGGTATCAGGCAAAGGAATAGAATAGTCACTGCACACAGGGCTGGCTGTGGCCAGATGAGGTAGAGCGTAGCCGCCACTCTCCAGCCCTCTGGCCTCTGACACAGATGGAGTCACTCCAAGGGTCAAAGGCCTAGAGACAAAGTCCCCTCCCACTTCCATCACAACTGGACCTAATTGGCGCCCCTTGGTCAGGCGAGAGACCGCGGAATGAATGGTCAGGATGCTGCCCTTTGCTCTCACTCAGTGAGGGGGCCTCTGTGCGGCCAAAGGTGAGGGTCTTGGCAGAAGACTGCTTAGCTGGCTGCTGAAGACACGCCCCACTAGTCCCTGTGTACCTGCCGCCATTTTGTCCAAGTTGCTTACCCTTGCGCATCTCTTACGCCGTTTAGAAAGTTACCCTCTCTTATGGGGATATATGTATATGTATAGCTGATTCACTTTGTTACACAGCAGAAACGAACACACCATTGTAAAGCAATTATACTCCAATAAAGATGTTAAAAAAAAAAAGTTACCTCATCTCTTCACCATGTGGATTATCACTCAAATCAACCACTGTACAAAAGACGTGTGGATTTCATTGTCCAAAGGCAATAAGAGTGTGGTCACTAAATACAGAAAAAGCTTCAAATCGGTCATTTGCATCTCTCTTGGACAGTCCCCACAGCGGTTCTCTAACGAGAGCCAGTGTCCTTGACCAGGGATTCTCGTGTCGCTTGACAATCCACATTTATTAGCCCTCAGGTGGCGTCACAGCACGTGCCTCTCATATTTCCCACCGACAGAGCGATCATACGACAAAGCCAGCCTCCTGAAGGACCCAGATGCAAAACTCAATGATTTCCTGCGCTCACAATTGCCATGGTCACTCGTTCCCCAAACATGATGCTCCTCTCCTTTACATGACAGTCTCTTTCTGAATATAGCTTTATTCATGGAATTAAGGACCTTCAGATGATTTGGGTCACTTCTGCTTCACTAGTGCACAAAATGGAGCCCCAGCCAGCCCCCAGAAGAGATAACGCAGACACTTTGTCAGTCACCCCACATGGCCTGCAACACCTTGGGAGCCCAGCAAGCAACATGCACCTCAAAGGCTAGGAGGGACCAGGTCCGAATGTCCTTTAGGGCAGGAAACACAGGAGGAAAACCAGTTTGGTAGCAGAGGCAGACTCTGTGGAAGGTAGCCAGACTGCCCAAGACACTGGTCTAAGAGCTTGGCTCAAGAAATGCTTAGCACCAGAGACACAGCCCAGTGGGCACTTGGGCAGGGCAAAGGATGAGGTCATGAGATCAGCCCATTCCACACAAAAGCTCAACACACCAAGTCTACCCCAGGGAGAAGAATGCTGTGGCGAGTGAGGCAAGAGCAGAGGCCTGCCAGCAGCTGGGTTTTGGGGAGAAGGCTCAGTCCTCAAGGAAAATGAAACTGCTGCCAGAATAGATGTGTGGAAAGACCAAGAAGCACATGCAAAGCAGCAGCCCTGGCCGGAAAAGCTGTCCTCATCTGCTTCCCCATCCTAGGAAAGGGGTCCTAATGGTACTACCGCACAGGGCTATTGTGAGGATTAAATGCCTTGAGATCTGTATCCATACCTGAGTGTGTGTGTGTGTGTGTGTGTGTGTGTGTGTGTGTGTGTGTGTGTTAGATCACACCTGCACATGGAAAGCCACAATGCTCATTCGGCACCATCAAATACTCAGGGCTCCTCCCAGGTGTATCATTTAGTTTTTTTAATAAAAGAATGAAACAAACATTTATTAAGACTGTCACACAGGATGCTAGACACTTCCATATGTTATTTACTTAATTCAACCTCACAACATTCATTCAATCATCACAGCAACTCTGTGAGGGGCGTATGATTACCTCTCCTTTTTACGTTGAGGAAATAGAAGATTAGGAAGGCCTGAGTAACTTCTCCCAGGGAAGACACCTAATCATGGTAAAAATATTGAAACTCAAGTTCCAGGATCTAACTCCGAATGACTCACTCTTCAAAAATACTAGAAGGATTTGAAGCATCTATTCTCAGCAGTGGCTTTTTGTAAAATTGAGCCTCAAAGCCTTACATATGATTAGAAAGAAACATCAGTGATGCAATACCACAGTAAACTCAAGGTAGGAATTATTTTATTTGGAGAGTAATAACTAATACCTAGCATCTCTTGAACAGGTGTGTAAAGTGCCATGCAGTGTTCCACATACGTAATTGCAGGTATTAACACATTTAATCCTCACACCGACCCTATAAAATATGTTCTATTATTATCCCCATTTTAAAGATGAGGAAACCTAGGCACAAATATATTAAATAACTTCCCCAAAGTAACACATTTAACAAATGGCAGAGTGAGGATTTGAAGCCCACCAGATCTGGGCTTCGAATTCCACACTCCTAGCCACCACGCTGTGCTGCCCTGGAGGAGAAGGAAGCATAATTCCTTGTCATCATTCTAGTTCATTACGGAGTTTTGAGAAAAGCACATTGGAGCCCTGCAGCTATATTTGAGCCAAAAGAGATTTTCAATGCAAAAATTACAAACTTAATTATAAAGCTCCCTTTTATGAGGTTTAGGCCACTAATAGACTTCCTCCTCCTGTTAGAATTCTCCCAGAACTAGGGAAGATCTGGTCCTACAAGCTTTGGGGAGGTGGGGGGCAGGAGAAATAAAGGCAGGAGAAATAAGGTGACAGCCAGCACTTGGATCACATACCGACTGTGGAACTTCAGACAGAGTAGAAGCAGAGTGCTTTTGGAGCACTGGAAAAAGTGATTCATTCTCACTGTGGGAAGGCATGGTGAAGAAGTGAAAGGAAGGGCTCCCAAACTGGCCTTCAGGAATGGGAGGGATTTCCATGAGGAGAAAGCAGAGTGAGCTCCATCCCAGGCTGAGGGCCATGCGTGAGCAAAAGCAGAGAAACTAGGAGCTCCTAGAAGACAGGCTATACAGAGGGCTCACCCCTGTGTCTTTCATAGCCCCTCCTCTAGTGCCTGGCTCTGCCTGGATCACAGTAGGTGCATGATAAATGTTGAGTGAGTTGGACAGACCATGCTTTCACGCATGCATGAATGAGTGAAATCAAAGTGCAGGCCACGTCCAAATAATAGCAAGTCATCCAATATGGCTGACATTGGTCTCCCAGCGCATTTCTGTGGATCCCAGAGAGTGGTTTAAACAATGAGCAGATCTGGTTCCTGAGGGCCTGGGTCTCCCGTCTCTCACCATGCCACCGCATCATTGCGATGTGTGAGAGATTTGTTTGGAGTGAGGAAAGCATATTTTTGTTTGCATTTGCTTAGCACGTTGATGTCGCACATTTTGCTATGAGATGTAAAGTCATCTGCATGCACCGGTTGTGCAGTAAGAGAAAAGTCAAAACAAGCGTCAGGCGGGGTGTCAGCCACATGGCCCAGGCAGACTGTCATACTTCTTTGCCCGTGATTGCTGCCACCTTCTCGCTCCTCTTCCCCCCACTCTCTTCCTTGTTCCTGAATCCCCACACCTGCATGTACAGTTCTAAGGGTCTAATTTCTAATCGGCTTAATTATATGTCAAGACAGTGTCTACACATACTGCAGATCCAGGATGGCAATGCCCGCACCATTCACCCCTGTGGATAAACAAACTTTGCATCAGTCTTGACTGTAAGTAGGTGCGGGTTAAGAATCCTCAGGAAGCCATCCTACCCTGCATCATAGTATCACCTAAAAAATAAATTTAGCAGTGTGCACAGGCCAAATGATAATATTTTCTTTTTATCATCTAGAAATACCCCCATTCTTTCAGCTCCATTTCATCCAGGTCAACATCAAGACTATTAATGTCCTGAAGAACATAGACTCATGTTACCAATAGAGATAGCTGTGATACAAGGGGTATCTGTGTAATCTGTGAAATTTTGGGTCAACCACTTAGTTTTCCCCAAACTTATAAGTAATATAAGAATGATAATAACATCACAGGGTTATGTGATGTTATTATAAAAGTAAAGGCCATTCATACTCATTCATTTATTCAAAGAAACTTTAGTTAGTGTTCATTTTGTGCCAGAGATGACACCAGGCTTCAAGATGGAGCAGATAGCAAAGCAGACTTCGTTCCCGCCCTTGTGGAACTTAAAGCCTACAGGAAGAACAGAGCATCCTCAGGTGTGATGACGGCTATGAAAGAGCTGTACGGGTACTTGGAAGGGTACATTAGCCAAGAGGGAAAAGAACATGGGAAGGTTCTGTGCCACAGAAAGCATGATGCATTCATGGAGATGAAAAAAGCCACGGATGGATGAAGGATCACAGATAATGAATGTGAGAGAGCTTAGTAAACAGAAAAGTGCTGTGCAAATATGAGGGATTTCATGCTAATAGAGATAATATCTTTTGGAAAAGATCGTCCCCAATGAAGCTCCTGAAAGATTGGTAAAGGAGATGTGTAGAGACAAAAGAGACCATTTCCACTTCTCAAATCTCATCTTGTAGGCAAGCATCTATTTTATCAACATCTGAGGCTAGATCCACAGAAGAATAGATCAGGAGCATCCAATGATTATAAGAATGATAAAGAGGAAAGCTTGTACAAATGCCCACTGCCTTCTGGATGTCCTCTGGCAATATTCAGGCCATTCATGCCCAAGTTCACAGGCTGAAAGATTTCATTCCATATACGTTTTCCTGCTGCCACATCAAGATCCTGCCATCCAGCACTCATACTTGTCCATTTATTTTGCCTTTGTTTTAAAACACTGAACCTGATTAGAATCAGATTTGCTCATATACTGTGTACAAGGACGCATCAAAAGTGACACACCAATAAGTGGTTCACAAGTTCCCCCTTAATCCAGGACTCTCACAGCCTCTGGAAGATGCTCATTGTAGGCGTTGGCCATCTTTGGGTGCTACTAGAAGGCAATCATGCCTGGTTAATCGTCTGAGTGTTAGGAAGTTCCTTTCTACTTCCAGAGAACCAGAGATCCATGGAAAAGACTTCCAGGGTCTTCTAGGAGCCCTCTTACCAGTTCAGGTGTCTCTTCTGCGACAGACCTAACAGCTAGTCAGGAAGTCTCCTAATGAACACTTCCAATGACTGGGGAGCTCACTACCTTGCAAACCACCCACACCATGGTTGAGCCACGGGTCTTCACACTGGCTGCTCCATGCATTGGTCTTAACTCTTCCTTTGCTAACCCAGAGAATAACACTGTTCCTCCATTCAGCATGCATTTATCGAGCATGTTCCTGGCTCCCTCTTATGTGACAAGATTCCATACAAAGACATGTAGAACAAAGCTTCCTCCTTAAGAAGTCTACCATCTAATGAATTTGGTACACTCCCTGTGTTAGTTTGCCAGGGCTGTCGTAACAAAGCACCACTGATTAGGAGGCTTAAACAACAGAAATTTATTTTCTCACAATTCTGGGAACTAGAAGTCTGAAATCAAGGTGTCAGCAGGGTTGTTTCTCCTGAGGACTCTTCCCTTGGCTTGTAGATACCATCTTCTTTCTCCCTGTGTCTTCACCTGGTCTTTCTTCTCTGCATATGGGTCTGTGTCCTAATCTCCTCTTCTTATAGGGACGCCAGTAATGTTGAGTTAGGGCCCACCCTAATGACCTCATTTTTTTTTTTTTAAGTTTAGTATTAGTTGTTTTGTTTGTTTGTTTTTTATACTGCAGGTTCTTATTAGGCATCAATTTTATACACATCAGTGTATACATGTCAATCCCAATCGCCCAATTCAGCACAACACCATCCCCACCCCACCGCAGTTTTCCCCCCTTGGTGTCCATATGTCCATTCTCTACATCTGTGTCTCAACCTCTGCCCTGCAAACTGGCTCATCTGTACCATTTTTCTAGGTTCCACATACATGCGTTAATATACGATATTTGTTTTTCTCTTTCTGACTTACTTCACTCTGTATGACAGTCTCTAGATCCATCCACGTCTCAACAAATGACTCAATTTCGTTCCTTTTTATGGCTGAGTAATATTCCATTGTATATATGTACCACAACTTCTTTATCCATTCATCTGTTGATGGGCATTTAGGTTGCTTCCATGACCTGGCTATTGTAAACAGTGCTGCAATGAACATTCGGGTGCATGTGTCTTTTTGAATTACGGTTTTCTCTGGGTATATGCCCAGTAGTGGGATTGCTGGGTCATATGGCAATTCTATTTTTAGTTTTTTAAGGAACCTCCATATTGTTCTCCATAGTGGCTGTATCAATTTACATTCCCACCAACAGTGCAAGAGGGTTCCCTTTTTTCCACACCCTCTCCAGCATTTGTTGTTTGTAGATTTTCTGATGATGCCCATTCTAACTGGTGTGAGGTGATACCTCATTGTAGTTTTGATTTGCATTTCTCTAATAATTAGTGATGTTGAGCATCTTTTCATGTGCTTCGTGGCCGTCTGTATGTCTTCTTTGGAGAAATGTCTATTTAGGTCTTCTGCCCATTTTTGGATTGGGTTTTTTGTTTCTTTAATATTGAGCTGAATTTTGGAGATTAATCCTTTGTCCGTTGATTCGTTTGCAAATATTTTCTCCCATTCTGAGGGTTGTCTTTTCGTCTTGTTTATGGTTTCCTTTGCTGTGCAAAAGCTTTGAAGTTTCATTAGGTCCCATTTGTTTATTTTTGTTTTTATTTCCATTACTCTAGGAGGTGGATCAAAAAAGACCTTGCTGTGATTTATGTCAAAGAGTGTTCTTCCTATGTTTTCCTCTAAGAGTTTTATAGTGTCCGGTCTTACATTTAGGTCTCGAATCCATTTTGAGTTTATTTTTGTGTATGGTGTTAGGGAGTATTCTAATTTCATTCTTTTACATGTAGCTGTCCAGTTTTCCCAGCACCACTTATTGAAGAGACTGTCTTTTCTCCATTGTATATCTTTGCCTCCTTTGTCATAGATTAGTTGACCATAGGTGCGTGGGTTAATCTCTGGGCTTTCTATCTTGTTCCATTGATCTATGTTTCTGTTTTTGTGCCAGTACCATATTGTCTTGATTACTGTAGCTTTGTAGTATAGTCTGAAGCTAATGACCTCATTTTAACTTAACTACTTCTTGAAAGACCTTATGTGCAAAGACAGTCCCATTCTGAGGTTATGGGAGTTAGATCTTCAACATATGAATTTGGGAGGGAGGACACAATTCAGCCCATAACACTCCCCTTTGCTTGTGCAACTCTTCAAACATTTAAAAATAGACATCATATCCTTCCGCTAAGCTGCTTCTTCTTGAGGGTCAACATTCTCAATTTCTTTGACTTTTTATTCCACTGTATGGCCACCAAACCCATCACTTTCTTTGTTATTTTCCCATAGAGACACTTTTGTTTATTATTGTATCCACTAAAATGTGGGGTCCAAAAGGGCACAAGGCAATTGGATTGTTGTCTCACCTGAACTGGTGACACTAAATAACTATCGATTTAGCATTTGGTTAGGTGTATGTTTCAGTAACCATCTTGTACATTAACTCATACTGACTTTGAAAACAACCAGAATCCTTGGACGTTACAGACTATTGTTTGTCATATAAGCTTCTGTTTTTAGCAATAGTTTCTTTGAAACAAAGCATAAAATTCTGTGGTTATGAACGGGTTGACCAGGGTAGGGACATGAACAGTCTGGAAGCAGACAACTAGAAAAAATACGCCCAGCTTGCCAGCCTTCTATTAATCAAACCCTTTGAAGATAGTGGTTTAATCAGGCAAGAATCTACCTAATTGCATTACCATTAGGCCCATATTACTCCATGTTACCTTGGAACCAATTATCAAGTATCTTAAAATTCAAATATGTATCTCTGTGGCAGCGTTTCCCAAAATGTATTCCAAGAAACATTTGATCCTATGGAATTCTCCAATTAAGGATGATGAAAAAATTGTTCAAAGCATTGTGACTATTTCTTCTCGAAGATGTCTAAGCTACATTGTCATATAAAAGGCTATTGGGTGTTCTAGGGTAAAGAAACCTATTTAACTTTATATAACACTGCTTCATAAACTTATTTGAACATGGAACACTTTTTAAAGTTAATACATAATAACATCAATAGAACTCGTTTCTGTGCAGTGTACTTTGGGAAACATTAGTCTCTAAGCCAAGCTAACTTTTACCCATAGAGTTTTTATTTTCATAGATTTCACTTAGCCTTCTTATAGCCAAGCAAATGCCAAAACATTCCCTCTACAGCTCTCCCCTGTTCTCTGAGCCTGTTTTTTTTTTCCTCTATTTTTCCTTTTCTCTCCTTTTTGCACATATGTAGCACTTCCACCAGTTTCCTTAAAAACATGCAAATAGCAGATCATACAGGCTAATGGAACTCAACCCTGGGGCCGTGTACTCCACGTGGGGTCTTGAACAGTGTCAGGTGAAAGGTTGTGATTAAAGTTTAGAGGATGATCAGATTTCTGGGAGCAACTGGGGTTGGAGTTCAGGCAGAACACAAGGCATGGCCAAATTGCCAGTGCTGCAGGGGTGCTCATGGGTGATGAGTAAGGAAGGGAGAGAGAAAATTCCAGCAGTAATGCTTCATTTAGTATTGGACATTTGCTCTGCACTGGACACTGTACTGTGTTCTGGACACTACAAGCAAATGATCCATATTCCCTTAGAGTTCATTGTCCAGTGGGAGAGACAAACAGGTAAACAAATAATTATAAGTCACGGTAATAAATATTATAATAAAAGTGGGTTTAAGCTGTTATTGGAGCAAAGGAGGAAACTTATGAACCCTGCCCAGAGAGTCTCATTCTCGCCTCCATTTTCAGCCTTAAATGTGCAAGGGCATTGACACTGTGTAAGTGATTGGGACTCCATCAGAAAGGGTAAGAGATTCAGGTTATTGGGCATCTCCAGTGCACTCCAGCGTCCCACCTGAAAACTTTGTGTCCGAGTCAGGGAGCGTCAGGAAGCACAGAATCAAGGGACCAGCCAAGATAATGTCATAAAGCCCCTAAAAACAAAGACTTCCTGGTTTGATGACTCTGAATAATAATTTTGCTCAATTAACTGCCAGGTCTAGTACCTGGCCTTTGAGCAGCCCTTTACAGTTCACAAACTGCATTCACACCTCTTACTCTCAACAATCCTGTAAGGTTCTTGAGATTGTCCCAATTTATAGATGAGGAAAAAGCAGTTCAATGAGACCAAGTCATACGTACTACACCCACAGTAAGTGGAAGGAAAGAGAAATTAACTCCCCACTTCTTCAGACATCAAGTTCAGTTTTCTTTGAAATGAGGAAATTTCTGAGAGTATAAGAGAAATAGCAGAGGAAAAACCTGTTTAGCAATATTCCCAAAGGTAGATGATGAGAAGGGGGCCAGCCAAGGAACGCAGGGTGGAGACAGTCGTTAACCTGGATAATAAAGAAAGAACTGCATGAGAACTTTCCCTTCCGTAAAGTTCAAAGTGATTAAGGGAGAGACATATCCCAATAACAGTCTCCAAAGTAAAGAGCGTCCCTGCCTTTATTTTACGGGTGAGAAAACTGAGGCATAAAAAGAAAAAGTGAGTTGTCCAAAGACAGTTTCTAGGCTGGAGATAAACTCCGTCTTCCCTGCCATGAACACAGGGGCAGTCACGGGCTACCAGTTCCCACTCACCTGCTGTGACTCCCTGGGTAGATATCCTTTCCCACCCAGAGCTGAATGGTCCGTGGAAGAGAAGACATTTCTTCAAAAGAAGTCATCCTTCACACCACGCCACTTTTGATAGCAAAGAGAAGCCAGGATGTGAGTGCCCGTGGCTGGTATCTCAGGCTCAATCAATTCTTTTCATCTTATCATTGAGGAAGATATAAAAGGAAAGCGGGCACACAATAGGGATGAGTTAACGTAACCTTTCACAGCCTTTTGCCTGCCCTGTCTTCCTCCTCCCTCTCATATTCTCTGTGTTCTTGGCATAATTCTTTCCCAGCAGCTCCCTTGAGCACCTTTCTGCTCATTACTTTACTCTACGTGCCTAGATAAATCTCCAGATGATTCACTCCCTCCAAACCCACCTAATCTGATATGTCAGGGGATTCCTACAAAGAACAATCAAGCATTTGCCTGGAGGACTAGTGGACTAGATTTCTTCTGTTTTAATTTATAACATGAAAGAAGGAGCTTAATCTACACCAGGCCCCTGGGAACCCCACTTAATAGACTGTGCATCAGGGAACTTTCCAAAGACTGCTTTGGAAGATATCTTCCATCCTACTGGAATATTCTTTGATCAACTAACCAATTGCTAATGTCTATTTCATGTCTCAGTGGCTTCTTGTTGTTGACCTGGGTTCATCCTTTCATTCACCTTATTGACCACTTTTTATGAGACAGGTTGTTATCAAAAGGCTTTATGCACCTTCCTCTTATCAGAGGACAGAAGGAAGTATCTAGGAAGGGCATATACAACTCATCCATTTCTCTCACTCCTCAATATTGTGAGCAGTTGCTCAGAGACATCCATAGAAGGTCTTGTTCCAGTGATGTGGCCAGAACATCCTGCAAGAAAAAGCGAAAGAAAATCATTTCCTCCTCCTTAAATATGATCCAGTCTAGTCCCATCCTTCGACTTCGAAATTCACTGAAATTAGGAAATGGTGCTTTCGGTGGATAGCCCTTGGAGATATAGATAGAACGAGTGTAGTCAAACCTGGGAAAGACACAAGGTAATCCTCCAAAGCAGTATTTCTTCAACTTGATCAGTGTGTGAATGTCTTTTTAGAGGAAAACAACTGTCATGTAGCCCCATGTTGACTTCATTGTATCTTAATGTTTCTTAAATACATATAACCATTAAACTAGGCATAAACTCCTTATGCATATTAGCTCTTAAGCAATACAGTCAAAATTAATTTGCAAATAAACAAAACTAAAAAATTAATACTGGAATTATTACCATTAATTTAGTATGACATACGACAGCTTGGTAAAAATTAATTTTTGCTCAGAATGTGAGTGTGATTCCAAGCGCTATGGCGTATGTACTTGCTTTTGAGTTTGGTCTTCCTCTGCTGTCACCTGCTATGCAATGACTCCAACCCTTCAGTACTTCTCTTTATGACAATTCTAAGAAATCACTATTTCTTCAGTACACGTTGAAGTCCTCTGGTTTTCACTAGAGTGCAAGTGAATTCTACCTCACCCCTCTTCTCATTCGTGAAACGTACTACTTGGCCCTAACGCAAATGCAATTGGAGCGTTGGAATCACGTGGCAGTTGTCAGTTACGAGGTCTTCCAGATGCCCCAGAATATGTGCATATGTGTTTTTAAAACCATCGAACTGAAAATATGACATAAAAAACTTCTCATCAAAAACTTTTGACTCTCCAAGAATATGCCTCTAGCCTCCCATGGGGAATCCACATATTCCTGCTTGACAAATATGACCAGGGAACCAACCGAGCTTCTTCTGTCAGAGCCCATAATGACAGGGGTCCTATATCACTGTCCAGACAGAGCTGGCCATGCTGCCATCACAGAGATGGGGGAGATGAGGAAAAAGGCACGGCTGCTCAGACTCAGCCATCTCCAGAATCTTCCAGATGGAAATCAGTCAGAAACTCAGTTCATTTGGAATATTTTGCACTTGCCACAAATGGCTGAGAGACTATTATGATCTAACCCTGTGTAGGATGCTTTTATGGGATGTTATAAAAGAGAAAATACACACACACTGGCTAGCAAGAGAGCCGGGATGACATAATGGCCTATTTCATCTATAATTTCAGTGATTATATAGATGATGAATAAAATCCAACTACAAGTGCTTTTTTATTATCTTCTCGATGGGGTAAGATCTGAAAGCTTGACCCCTGGAAAGTAATAGCCTCTTATAGATGTATCCAGAGCTGGAATAAACCTGGGAATCTGGACTTTGACCTGAAACTCTTAAAGAGAATGCTGCTTATCACTCCCCTGGGGACAGAGAGAGTTTTACAATGAGATCATCTTACGCTGGAGGAATAGTATAGATGACTCTTAAAAGTCAAAGGAATCTACCCCAAAATGGCTTCAATTGGGGGCAGCTGAGATATCAGATTGGCAGTACTGAGGTGTTCACCAGGGGCCTCCTACCCTGACTAGGATAGAGGAGAAGGGCAGAGGTCAAGCTGCTGATATTCGTGACAAGGAGGCAGGGCATTCTATTTCTGTATTGAGGTCACTAGATAGAGCCAGACCTGAGTCATTCTCCCAAAAGGTTTGAGCTCAGATCAAGTCCCTAAAAGCCAGCAAACCAATTTCTGGGCAAACTACCTAACCATACATCACATTAGCTGTCCTCTAGGCAGGGTGACCAGAATCTGGGTTCTTTCCAATAGAGTGAAATCTCTGGGTAATACCCCTGATGGTCTAGCATCCCTGGGGGAAGTACTTTGGCATGTGTGGCTGAGGTTGTTTACACCTGTTGACTGTCAGGCATTTGTAGTTGGAACCAACATCACTTGTAACGCTACCTGATTGAACCAAGAAGATTTCTCCTAGTAACTTCTGCCTATCTCAGGACTCACCAACCATCCAGATAACTTGGGGCATTATTCCCTATCAATGGGTTCAGCTAATGTGTGCTGAAAAGGGAAGGCAGATCAAAGCAGCCCTTCTGGGTAGAAGTGGGCAGTTGAGAGAAAGGGTCTCTCACACCTCTGATGGCAATACACAGTATCCATTAGAGAGATACCTCATCATCTGTAGCTGTCAAATCCAAACTGTCCTCTTTTAAGAGCCAATTTGTTTTCTTGCCAGATCAGTGCTCTTATCTGTAATTGTGTGGACCACAAGCAACAGCCAATAACCAGTTAACATGCAATTTAATTTCAGAAGAAAAGAAATGTCTTAATTCAGACATTTATTGTACAAGTGTGAAATGCCCTTAGTGAAATTAATGGAGGCTCAGAGACTATAACTTATAAATCAGTTTGCCTGTGTGGAGCAAAATGATAGAAGGAAATAATATAGCTTTTGGAAGAGACAAATGCAGCTTTGCTCAGTCTTGATTTTTAACACTGGGTCTGCTGTCATTACTATACTCTGATGATAATGGTTGTCAACATGCCTAGATCTTAGTGAGTATAATAGCTGGAACAACAGTGCAAGTTTCTAGTGCTCCCACTGGTCATAACTTCTGATCAGATGCCCATTAATCTATCATTAGACCCCATCCTCCATTTTTCATTTGAAATGGACACAAAGAAATATTTCTACTTTTTGAGACACCCTTGTGTCGTACAGAGGCTGTGCTCTGATTCACACTTTTGTGTATAGCCAAATCTTATCTGCCTACCGTGGTCCAATACATTTGCTCATGAAGCAAAATGTCACTGAAAAGTGCTCAAAGCAAGTAGAATTTTCAGTTGAGAGCAGAGCATAGCTAGCTGTTCACTAAGCCTGTATGCTCTTTTTCCTTGCCACATAGCTAGGCCATACCCTTTCCTTACTTTTCTGTTGGATGTGGCCGTGTGACTGAGCTCTAGCCAGTGGAATGTGAGCCTAAGTGAACACAAGTGAAGTGAAGATGGGCTTGAAGTCCTGGCCCTAAAAAAAATCTTTCACATACCATCCTTCATGTTCTTTCCTCTTCCATTAACTTGACACAGATTGATGATGACAGTTTTGGAAGCCAAAGTGTTGATGATGGAGTAGTAGGTGGAAGAAACCTGGGTCCTTGAATCACCATTTGGGGAAAAGCTGTGCATCAATCCAGAACACCTATTTTATGCTTTATCTGAGAGAAAAGTAAACTCCTTCCATGTTTGAGCCTTTATATCTTTTGGGGTTTGTTTGTTACAGTAGCAAGTGTAAAGGCCAATAATACAATGTGTTCTACTGAATATAATGGGAAAGAACAGTCATATTTCAAGGTTCCTAACAGTTTTAGGATGTTTTTCTCCCAAAATGAGTGTTTCAAAAAGACGACAGCATCTTCATTTGCTTTGAGATTCAAGTTCCTTGTCTGAGAAAAAAAAGAGAGAGAATTTTGGACTAAATCTTCATGAACCCATATTGTGTTACTATTTTTTTGCTTCCACAGTCCTCTTTTTTTTTTTTTTCCTTTGAGAAATAAAATGGAAAACATAGGACCATACAATGAAAAATCTCCTTCTTCCAAGTAGGATGGAGAAAAGTAAGGAGGCCGAGTCAATGTAGAAACAAATAAATACAAAATCTATTAGAATTAAACCAACGAGTTACACCTGGCTTTAACAGTGCTTTGGGGCTTTTTATTGCTGCATAGAAGTATGTAACACAATGGTATATTATGAAGGGAGGGAAGGGTAGAGGGAAACATGGAGGAAGGAAGGGAGGAGGGCAGATACAGCGCTGAAGCTCAAGTAGGAAACAAAGCAACATTTAGCATTCATTCCATGGCTCTCTAGCCAGTCATCTCGGATAGAATGTGACCCCACCTGTTAACGAAAAGAGCTATTGTTTGGTTCCTGCTTGCTCAACTCTTGCTCTTCCAACAGACGAATCTCACATGTACCTCACATGTACGTAGACACATACTCCCACACAAGCACACGTCCAAAAGCAGGTCATAATATCCTTCAGCATTAACTCTAAGAATTGCTACACTGTTAAATTCTGTCTTCCAAACAAACTTAACCTTCGTGTGTAAGTGATTTGGCATTACATCTCTTCCTATTAAGGAAAAAAAAAAATTCTACAACACGCAGCTTCTAATTAGTAATCCCCAGTACGAGATGTAAATCACATTAAATGTTTAAAATATTTCTGGACACACCTTAATCCAATAATCCTTTCTTGACTCAAGAAGGGTCTTAAAAGATCGACGGCCATTTATCAACCCAAGAGAGCTGAGACCCACAATTCAACAATACGCTGTTTTCATGAGAGGCTCCCCTGGTTGGCATGATACTGCAAAGCACTGTGGAATGCCAAGCACCCAACTCTTTGGATTAAAAGCACAGTAATTCCATGAAGTTTTTTGTTCTGAGTTGAGAGAATGGTTGTGTAGTGACTCACATTTCTTCAGACTTATCAGAGTAGCATTATGTCAAGTATTTCATAGAATGATCTTTTCTCTCTCTCATGAGAAAGGGCAAATTTAAGGTGGTTTGTGGATCTTCCCTTCAAACTTTCATAGCTAAAATTTAGTTTTAATCTGTAACATTAAAAAGATTTTTAAAAAACCAAACAAACGAACTGAACTTTATGGAGAAATGATCTGCCTCAATCTGGTCCATAGCTAAAAGGGTTTCAGTAACAAGAAGGGTCCTCTTACTTGGTCCATTCAACACTGAGCATGATCAAGATTCCAACCACACTTCTAGGCATAGGAAGTGGAGAATGAAGATGTAGTAGGATTTGCCCATGCCTTCTCTCTCAAATGTCACTGCTTTTTACCCAGCACTGGCATAAGGATAAGGACTGCAGCTCCCAGGAGCTCTGAGCTTGACCGTCAATGGCCCATGAGCATTCTCTCTTGAAATGTTTAATCAGACACAGAAGAACAAGTCTGACCTCAGAGTGGAAGGCTCCAAGGCCATGTTCTGGACTCAAACTGAAGAGAATTGAGTATGAAAATCACTTAGGACATACAATTCACATTTCTTCCCATTTGCCTATTTGTTTAGTCCTTTGTTTCATTCCACAAAGGATTGAAACAGATCTTAGGGTAGGGAAGGGGAGAAACCATCAATGTAAAGTTATAAAATAAAAATCAAAAATCAGACTGAAAGAAAAAGGCAGTACAAATATGTTAGCCATAACATAGATGCCGTGACAGACAGTCATGTTTGGTCCTGGCCAAAAGAAAATATAATCAGGAATGTTCTTCAAGCTTTTGGTCTGACTGAGGTTCTCGAAATTTTAGAAGATGAAGAAAAATGTAAAAATAATTTTAAAATAATTTGTAATCCTATTACAAAGAGATTTAGAACTGTTAATATTTTGGTGTGCTTCCTCCTAGTTTTTTCTCTTTCTCTCTCTAGATATACATATATAAATTATATCATGTGCATTCTCCCATGTCATTAACTACTTTATGCAAACATGATTTGTAATGGTCTTAAAATGTTACATCATAGTCCAGACTCCTTATTATTAGATATTTTGATTGCTTCTAATAATTTGCTACAGTAAACTCATGATGAAGAAACTTATACATGATCTTTTCAGACATTTCTCATAATTTTTCAAGGATATATTTTTACGAGTGGAGTTACCAGGACCAATGGTAGAAACTTCTCTGTGGTTCCTGATAACTATTGTCAAGTCAGTTTCTAGAACATCTGTAGCCATTTTCATTTTAACAGCAATTGACAAGAGCAATTTCTCAACATTCTTTTAAAAAATATTATTTTTTAAAATTTTATTAATTTGATAGGTGGAAAATAGTATTTCATTATTTTTTCTTTTCTTTGACTTCTAATGAAATGGAATACTTCTCTTCTTATATTCACTAAGCATATGTTTTCTTTTTTGGAGGATAGCCTATTTATGTGCTTGGCCAGTTTGTATTTAATTTTTAATATGTTTTTATTGGTTTCTATTTTTCTGTTTTTTAATATAAGCTTTTCACATATTTTATTATAGTTATTTATACTTATATTCTTGCTATGCTTTGAGTGGATGCTTTTATTCTTTATATTTTCTAAATATTTATAGTAGAAAAGTAATTGAATATCATATATGTGCTTTGTTACCTACCACTTGATCCAATGCTAAATTATTCTAAAGTATTTTGAAAATTATGAGTATTAAGTTTCTTCCTTTTGAATAATTTTATTTCTGTTTCATATGAAAGGATCTTCCCTCTCAACTCCTGCCAATTTTAATGAGCTTGATATTTGTAATTAGCAAGATATAGACTCTTTTTCATATTAAGAAAGAATACTGTTTGTCCTACTTCACTATGATTTTCTTTTTCAGTACTGGATACTAAATTTTATCAGATGTGATTGATATGATCATGTGGCCTTTCACGTTTTGACTTTTTGAGAGATAGATTTTTTTTTTTTTAAATAAACTTGGATTGTTTTATTCAGGAATTCACTCTTCTATGTCAATATGGTTTTTTCTAAACCATACTGTTTAACTTCATTTATTGGTCTATTTAGTTTACTACTTATTTATTAGTGTTTTATTTTGAATTTTTTATATCCACATTCATAAATTCAAAATAGAATTCCATAGTATTATTATATACATTATAGGTAAGATTTTTGGTATCACTTTTATATTAAATGAATTAGATATGTTCATTTATTTATTAAATTTATTTAGGTTATTATTTCATTATTTAGTTTATTATTTACTTTATTAAATGTATTACCTATGTTCAATATTTTTCTCTGTTCTTATACTTTTTACAGTTCATATTACTTTTAGCATTTTAAATAATTTAGTGGAAATATCTGTCCCTAAAACTTTTATCTAATAGAATAATTGCTTAATAATCCTTTGAAATATTTGCCATATTATTTCATCTGTTCAAAATTTCCATTTTTGTTCAAATCAACTTTGATAATTTGTAAGTTCCCTAGACATTTACCACTGTATAGTGTTTTTCAAAGTAGCATGAAGTTTCACTTACAACATTTTCATTAAAATTATTTTAATAATACATAGTACATATACCACATTACATATTTTTTCATTCATTCTGAATGTGATGAATTTTTAATTTTCTGATTAAAATTTACTCATTTTTTTTCTTTCTCTAATTTATTTATTTCCATTGTTTTCTTTACTATTTTATTCTTCCTGCTTTCCTTATGTTGATTTCAGTTTTCTAGCTAGTTGACAAAAATGATTATATATTTTTCATAACTAAGTCATTTTAGGCAATGAATTTACTTCTAATTAGAACTTTGGCCATATCCTGTAAGTTTTGGTAAACAGTTTTCATTGTCATCATTTATAAATAGACTGCAGTTGTAATTTTTATTTCTTTTTTGATATACTCATCCAAGGATGATTTACCATACTTTTGTGAACCACCTTCCCCCTAAATACACATACAGCACTCTTTGGTCTTTGTTAATATGACCTGAACTTTAAAAATATTTTTCAAGAATATTTTCAGAGAGATATTCAAGATGGCAGAGGAGTACGTGGACGTGGAGTTCATCTCTCTCCACAGATGCATAAGGAATACATCTATAGATGCAACAGTTCTCACAGAACACTGGCTAAAAACTAGCAGAAGACCTTGGACACCAGAAAGGACTATAAAGATCCCTTCATAACTGGGCTGCCCCTCCAAAAGCAGAGGCAGCCAGAGGACGTGTGTGCACCAGTCCGCATGGGGAAGGAGTAGGGATGGAGCCCGGCACCACCTCCTGGTTCTCCCTCCAGGGAAACCAGGAAAACAAGAAGTAGCAAGAGCTTGAGAAACACCTGGCTTTGAATTGGAGACCATTCACCTGCCTATTGCTTCACTCCTGGAAACTTCATCGCAACTAAATAAGAAAAAAAATACCTGAAAGAAAGAAAAGAAAGAAAAAATGCCCCAGAATTCCTAAAGAACAGGTCTTGGTGCTCTGGCAAGGTGTCAGGCCTGAGCCTCTGAGGTGGGAGAGCCGAGCTCAGGACACTGGTCCACCAGAGACATCCCAGCTCCATGTAATATCAAACAGCGAAACCTGTCCCACAGATCTCCATCTCAATGCTAAGACCCAGCTCCACTCAACGACCAGCAAGCTCCCATGCTGGACACCCTATGCTAAACAACTAGCAAGACAGGAACACAACCCCACCCATTAGCAGAGAGACTGCCTAAAATCATAAGTTCACAGACACCCCAAAACACACCACTGGACATGGTCCTGCCCACCAGAAGGACAAGATCCAGCCTCATCCACCAGAACACAGGCACCAGTCCCCTCCACCAGGAAGCCTACACAACCCACTGAAACAAGCTTACCCACTGGGGCAGACACCAAAAACAACAGGAACTACGAACCTGCAGCCTGCAAAACAGAGACTCTGAACACAGTAAGTTAAGCAAAGTGAGAAGACAGAGAAATACAAAGCAGATGAAGGAGCAAGGTAAAAACCCACCAGACCAAACAAATGAAGAGGAAATAGGCAGTCTACCTGAAAAAGAATTCAGAGTAATGATAGTAAAGGTGATCCAAAATCTTGGGAATAGAATGGAGAAAATACAAGAAACGTTTAACAAGGACCTAGAAGAACTAAAGAGCAAACAAATAGTGATGAACAACACAATAAATGAAATTAAAAATTCTCTAGAAGGACTCAATAGCAGAATAACTGAGGCAGAAGAACGGATAAGTGACCTGGAAGATAAAATAGTGGAAATAACTACCGTAGAGCAGAATAAAGAAAAAAGAATGAAAAGAATTGAGGACAGTCTCAGAGACCTCTGGGACAACATTAAACACACCAACATTCGAATTATAGGGTCCCAGAAGAAGAAGAGAAAAAGAAAGGGACTGAGAAAATATTTGAAGAGATTATAGTTGAAAAATTCCCTAACATGGGTAAGGAAATAGTCAATCAAGTCCAGGAAGTGCAGAGAGTCCCATACAGGATAAATCCAAGGAGAAACACGCTGCCAAGGCACACATTGATCAAACTATCAAAAATTAAATACTAAGAAAAAATATTAAAAGCATCAAGGGAAAAGCAACAAATAACATACAAGGGAATCCCCATAAGTTTAACAACTGATCGTCCAGCAGAAACTCTGCAAGCCAGAAGGCAGTGGCAGGACATATTTAACGTGATGAAAGGGAAAAAACTACAACCAAGATTACTCTACCCAGCAAGGATCTCATTCAGATTCGACGGAGAAATCAAAACCTTTACAAACAAGCAAAAGCTAAGAGAATTCAGCACCACCAAACCACCTCTGCAACAAATGCTAAAGGAACTTCTCTAGGCAAGAAACACAAGCGAAGGAAAAGATTTTCAATAACAAACCCAGAACAATTAAGAAAACGGTAATAGGAACATATCAATAACTACCTTAAATGTAAATGGATTAAACCCTCCAACCAAAAGACATAGACTGGCTGAATGGATACAAAAACAAGACCCATACATATGCTGTCTACCAGAGATCCACTTCAGACCTAGGGACACATACAGACTGAAAGTGAGGGGATTGAAAAAGATATTCCATGCAAATGGAAATCAAAAGAAAGCTGGAGGGGCTTCCCTGGTGGCGCAGTGGTTGAGAATCTGCCTGCCAATGCAGGGGACACGGGTTCGAGCCCTGGTCTGGGAAGATCCCACATGCCGCGGAGCAACTAGGCCCATGAGCCACAATTACTGAGCCTGCGCATCTGTAGCCTGTGCTCTGCAACAAGAGAGGCCGTGATAGTGAGAGGCCCGCGCACCGCGATGAAGAGTGGCCTCCCCTTGCCGCAACTAGAGAAAGCCCTCACACAGAAACGAAGACCCAACACAGCCAAAAATAAATAAATAAACTCCAATCTCTAAAAACAAAAAGAAAGCTGGAGTAGCAATTCTCATGTCACACAAAATAGACTTTAAAATAAAAACTGTTACAAGAGACAAAGAAGGACACTACATAATGATGAAGGGATCAATCCAAGAAGAAGATATAACAATTGTAAATATCTATGCACCCAATATAGGAGCACCTCAATACAGAAGGCAAATGCTAACAGCCATAAAAGGGGAAATCGACAGTAACACAATCATAGTAGGGGACTTTAACACCCCATTTTCACCAATGGACAGATCATCCAAAATGAAAATAAATAAGGAAACACAAGCTTTAAATGATACATTAAACAAGATGGACTTTATTGATATTTATAGGACATTTCATCCAAAAACAACAGAATACACTTTATTCTCGAGTGGTCATGGAACATTCTCCAGGATAGAACATATTTTGAGTCACAAATCAAGCCTTGGAAAATTTAAGAACATTGAAATCGTATCAAGTATCTTTTCCAAACACAACACTATGAGGCTAGATATCAATTACAGCAAAAAATCTGTAAAAAATACAAACACTTGGAGGCTAAACAATACACTACTAAATAAACAAGAGATCACTGAAGAAATCAAAGAGGAAATAAAAAAATATCTAGAAACAAATGACAATGAAAACACGATGACCCAAAACCTTTGGGATGCAGCGAAAGCAGCTCTAAGAGGGAAGTTTATAACAATACTATCCTACTTCAAGAAACAAGAAACATCTCAAATAAACAACCTAACCTTACACCTAAAGCAGTTAGAGAAAGAAGAACAAAAATCACCGAAGTTAGTAGAAGGAAAGAAATCATAAAGATCCAATCAGAAATAAATGAATAAGAAATGAAGGAAACGATTGCAAAGATCAATAAAACTAAAAGCTGGTTCTTTCAGAAGAAAAACAAAATTGATAAACCATTAGCCAGAGCAATCAAGAAAAAAAGGGAAAAGACTCAACTCAATAGAATTAGAAATGAAAAAGGAGGAGTAACAACAGACACTGCAGAAATACAAAGGATCATGAGAGATTACTACAAGCAACTATATGCCAATAAAATGGACAACCTGGAAGAAATGGACACATTCTTAGAAATGCACAACATTCTGAGATTGAACCAGGACGAAAGAGAAAATATAAACAGACCAATCACAAGCACTGAAATTGAAACTGGGATTAAAAATCTTCCAACAAACAAAGCCCAGGACCAGATGGCTTCACGGGTGAATTCTATCAAACATGTAGAGAAGAGCTAACACCTATTCTTCTCAAACTCTTCCAAAATATAGCAGAGGGAGGAACACTCCCAAATTCATTCTATGAGGGCACCATCACCCTAATACCAAAACCAGACAAAGATGTCACAAAGAAGGAAAACTACAGGCCAATATCACTGATGAACATAGATGCAAAAATCCTGAACAAAATACTAGCAAACAGAATCCAGCAGCACATAAAAGGGATCATACTCCATGATCAAGTGGGGTTTTTCCCAGGAATGCAAGGATTCTTCAATATACACAAATCAATCATTGTGATACACCATATTAACAAATTGAAGGATAAAAACCATATGCTCATCTCCATAGATGCAGAAAAAGCTTTCAACAGAATTCAACACCCATTTATGATAAAAACCCTCCAGAGAGTAGGCATAGAGGGAACTTACCTCAACATAATACCTCAACATATATGACAAACCCACAGCCAACATCGTTCTCAAGGGTGAAAAACTGAAACCATTTCCACTAAGATCAGGAACAAGACAAGGTTGCCCACTCTCACCACTATTATTCAACATAGTTTTAGAAGTTTTAGCCACAGCAATCAGAGAAGAAAAAGAAATAAAAGAATCCACATTGGAAAAGAAGAAGTAAAGCTGCAAATGTTTGCAGATGACATGATACTATACATAGAGAATCCTAAAGACACTACCAGAAAACTACTAGAGCTAATCAATGAATTTGGTAAAGTAGCAGGATACAAAATGAATGCACAGAAATCTCTTGCATTCCTATACACTAATGATGAAAAATCTGAAAGAGAAATTAAGGAAACACTCCCATTTACCACTGCAACAAAAAGAATAAAATACCTAGGAATAAACCTACCTAAGGAGACAAAAGACCTGTAGGCAGAAAACTATAAGACACTGATGAAAGAAATTAAAGGTGATACAAACAAATGGAGAGATATAGCATGTTCTTGGATTGGAAGAATCAACATTGTAAAAATGACTCTACTACCCAAAGCAATCTACAGATTCAGTGCAATCCCTATCAAACCACCAGTGGCATTTTTCACAGAACTGGAACAAAAAATTTCACAATTTGTATGGAAACAAAAAAGATCCCGAATAGCCAAAGCAATCTTGAGAAAGAAAAATAGAGCTGGAGGAATCAGGCTCCCTGACTTCAGACTCTACTACAAAGCTACAGTAATCAAGACAGTATGGTACTAGCACTAAAACAGAAATATAGGTCAACGGAGCTGGTTAGAAAGCCCAGAGATAAACCCATGCACATATGGTCACCTTACCTTTGATAAAGGAGGCAAGAATATACAGTGGAGAAAAAACAGCCTCTTCAATAAGTGGTGCTGGGAAAACTGGACAGCTACATGTAAAAGAATGAAATTAGAACACTCCCTAACACCATACACAAAAATAAACTCAGAATGGATTAAAGACCTAAATGAAAGGCCAGACACTATAAAACTCTTAGAGGAAAAAATAGGCAGAACACTCTATGACATAAATCACAGCAAGATCCTTTTTGACCCATCTCCTAGAGAAATGGAAATAAAAACAAAAATAAACAAATGGGACTTAATGAAACTTAAAGGCTTTTGCACAGCAAAGGAAACCATAAACAAGAAGAAAAGACAACCCTCAGAATGGGAGAAAATATTTGCAAACAAAGCAACTGACAAGGGATTAATCTCCAAAATATACAAGCAGCTCATGCAGCTCAATATCAAAAAAACAAACAACCCAATCCAAAAATGGGCAGAAGACCTAAATAGACATTTCTCCAAAGAAGATCTACAGATGGCCAAAAAGCGCATGAAAAGCTGCTCAACATCACTAATTATTACAGAAATGCGAATCAAAACTACAATGAGATGTCACCTCACACCAGTCAGAATGGCCATCATCAAAAAATCTACAAACAGTAAATGCTGGAGAGGGTGTGGAGAAAAGGGAACCCTCTTGCACTGTTGGTGGGAATGTAAATTGATACAGCCACTATGGAGAACAGTATGGAGGTTCCTCAAATAACTAAAAATAGAACTACCATACGACCCAGCAATCCCACTACTGGGCATATACCCTGAGAAAACCATAATTGAAAAAGAGTCATGTACCACAATGTTCATTGCAGCTCTATTTACAATAGCCAGGATATGGAAGCAACCTACGTGTCCATCGACAGATGAATGGATAAAGAAGATTTGTCACATATATACAATGTAATATTACTCAGCCATAAAAAGGAACGAAATTGAGTTATTTGTAGTGGGTTGGGTGGACCTAGAGTCTGTCATGCTGAGTAAAGTAAGTCAGAAAAACAAATACCGTATGCTAACACATATATATGGAATCTAAAAAAAAAAAAAGTTCTGAAGAACCTAGGGGCAGGAAAGGAATATAGACACAGATGTAGAGAATGGACTTGAGGACACAGGGAGGGGGAAGGGTAAGCTGGGATGAAATGAGAGAGTGGCATGGACATACGTACACTACGAAATATAAAATAGATAGCTAGTGGGAAGCAGCCGCATAGCACAGGGAGGTCAGCTCAGTGCTTTGTGACCACCTAGAGGGGTGGATAGGGAGGGTGGGAGGGAGACTCAAGAGGGAGGAGATATGGGGATGTATGTATATGTATAGCTGATTCACTTTGTTATACAGCAGAAACTAACACACCATTTTAAAGCAGTTATACTCCAATATAGATGTTAAAAAAAAGAATATTTTCAAGGATAATTCTTGACTTCTGCCCTCGATTTTATAACCAAATATATTACTAATGATATCATTAAACCCTGTGTTCTACTGTCTAAAGATGTAAACTATAGTGCATTACTTAAAAGAACTATTCTTGATCCCATCATATTTTAAAAATTAATAGTTCTAATATAACCTTTGTCTCAGTGCTATTTGGTTCTGTGAAATAAACGATCAGGGTGGTAGCATTGAAGTAGTCTGTCTAGGAAACAAGTTTGAAGTAATGTTCTATAGAGATTCTAACTGTAAACAGCAATGGCTATTACATTGGCATCATAATTACCAATACAGTATAATTTTACCACATTTGACACACTTTCCCTTTCATCAAGTTAACTCCAACTTTTCCTTCAAAACTCAGAAAAAAAACCCCAAAAAACCTCAGCTAAAGTTTCTCCTTCTCCATAAAGCCAGCCTTAATTTCCAGGTTTCTTGAATGTCCCCTCAGGACTTCCCAGAAGATCCTATACACATTACTATCCCAGTTTGTGTCCTGCTGGTTTTCTATGACTGCTTCTTTTTTTTTTTTTTAACATCTTTATTGGAGTATAATTGCTTTACAGTGGTGTGCCTAGCACAGTGTGTGACAATTTATAGATGGTTAATGAAGGTTTTGTTAAATGAGTTAAGTTAATAAAAGGAAGACTTGATCGATCAATCAAGCGAGTATTTCGAGTGGACGGGAACTATTCTCTATTTGTCCCTCTCTTTTGATTGGCTCTTCAGTCTTAGTGTTGCCAAGAGAAAAACTTGGCATGAGACCTCCCTCTGAACTCAGAAAGGAGAGCTGGGTTCGAGGAGAGTAGTCACCTACTAAATTAGTAGATGTGGCACTCTTCGCTCTGGAGACAGTGGCCATAGTCCATTGTGAGATTGCTGGGAACTTTGTAACTGCCCCCATATTGGTTTGCCCTTTTCCATTATTTCCCCAGTTTTCAGCAACATCCTCATCTGAGAACAGTCTCTTCATACTTCAAGACTAGGTTCACGCTCCAGCTCCTCACCAGTCTTCCCTGACAACTGCCGTGGGAGTGATTCTCTCCATCTCTGACCTTTTTCCCCACATAATGACCCTACCAGATGCTTGGCTTCTAACACTTACTGCTTACTAATATATTTTTCCTCATTAACAGGGTTTGAGAGCTTTGAGGATGGATGGAAATCTATTTTTTCATCCCCCAAAGTTTCTAGCAAGATACCTTGCACATTGTATGTACAGAGTAAGCATGTTAATGCATGGGTGTATAGACATGGGCATGTGAGTTTGTGTGTATAGAATTATACACCACGCAAATACCCATTTCAAAACCTTCCTCCCCACCCAAACAAAATCAGAAGAAAGTGGATGTGGGGAATTTTTGTGCAGGAAGAGTCAAAAATTTCCCCAAACACTTTCAACCTCATTTCCATCTACTCTGCCCTAAAATCCAGAAACAATGTTCTGAAAACTTTACCTCTTCTTTTTCAGGAAAGATAAACACAATCAGTTATTATTTACCAAAATATTTCTGTGCTTCCTCACAGAACGTTTCTGGTTCCTGAGGAAAGCTGAAAACACTCCCCAAATCATCAATAGTTAAGAGAAACCCTCTGAGCATTTAACCCCCCTACTTCCCCCACATATATTTATACATGCAAGTCATTGTCTGGAACCAAGAAGTACATACATAAGCCCAGGCACACATGTGTGCCCACACCCGTGCACACATACATGCACATTCCTCTTACTGACTTGGGAGAACCCTCCCCGACAGAGTAAGGATGGATCTTGAGGGCTCTTGGAGCACAGTAAGTTTCTAACACCAGCTGCCATCAAGCACTGGTCCAGACAGGCAGAAGGACCATGTGGCTGAATTTCAGGGTAATTAAGAATGTAAATGGAAGCCCTGAGTGCCACTGGGCACTTAGCAGCATGTGCAAAATTCTCCCAGCAGGTACCCAGGTGGGCATGAGGCCAACAATCTTTTCACCCCCTGCCACTTTTGGCAAGTGAGGCTGAGCCTGCTCTGGGGAACATAAATGGAAGAGCAGTGGTGGCAGGGAAGATTCTCATTAGGCAGCCAACACATGTTGCTCTCCATGCTGTAGTATCAGTTGCGTGCTGTTCTCCCCTTAATTCGTCAGCTCTCCTTAAGTCTGTTGGGGTAGTTCCCTCTATTCCTGGCCAGATTATCTGCACAAACAGTTGAGAGGGAGACGTGGTCGGCAGCAGTTGCCCCCTGACTTCTCATTAACTGATCTAAGCCTGCTGCCATGGCAGGCAGCTGGTTATTCCAGGTAGGGCATTTCCCCCGGATCTCCTTTACCTTTTATCACTTCTGTCCCTCAATTTCTTTTTTTTTTTTTTAATTTGTATTAGAGTATTGTTGATTTACAGTGTTGTGTTAGTTTCTGCTGTACAGCAAAGTGTATCAGTTATACATATACATACATCCACTCTTTTTTAGATTCTTTTCCCATTTAGGTCATTACAGAGCACTGAGAAGAGTTCCCTGTGCTATACAGTAGGTCCTTATTAGTTATCTATTTTATATATAGGCGTGTGAATTTGTCAATCCCACTTTCCCAATTTATCCCTTCCCCACCCCCTGCTTTCCCCCTTGGTAACCGTAAGTTTGTTTTCTACATCTGTGACTCTATTTCTGTTTTGTAAATAAGTTCATTTGTACCATTTTTTTAGATTCCACATATAAGCAATATCATATGATATTTGTCTTTCTCTCTCTGACTTACTTCACTCAGTATAACAATCTCTAGCTCCATCCATGTTGCTGCAAATGGCATTATTTCATTCTTTTTTTATGGCTGAGTAATATTCCATTGTATATATGTACCACACCTTCTTTATCCATTCCTCTGTCAATGGACATGGAAGCAACCTAAATGTTCCTCAACTTATGATTGGGCTTCATGGTCACAGGACCCTTCCCCAGCATCAGAGAACAGCAAAACTTGGGAGTCAGTGATTTTTACCTCTTCTTAATGTCCCTTGCTTCTCATCTTAACTCAGAAACACCTTCAATAAGAATTAATAAATATGTCATTGATGGTAGAATTTTAGGTCTTGTGATCACTGGACAAGAGAACAAATTTTAGAAGGCAATCTTCCTGGAGCTACTTGATTATTTGTAGGGTTCACTCTGATATTTTTATCTCTTTTCCAAGCCCCACCTCCTTAGAATTGTCTTGGTCCTCGGTTTCCCCAAAATATACCAATAGGTATGAGGCTGCTTTAAATTCTGTGCTTATATAGCTAAGTGATGGCTAAGATACTCTCCTCTTCTTGTTCTTTGGAAAGAACATTCTAAGAGAGGCTGAAAGAGTCAAGATTGTGACCACAGCAGAAGAGACCTTTTGGTATCAGGCTTCTGTCTACCTTTTCAGCTTCAGTCTCAGGTTCACATATTACATTTCAGCCATGCCAACCAAATTCCTTGTAATTCACTGCCTCTATGGCGTTTTACCTGCTATTTCTATCACCCAGAATGGCCTTTGCCCAGTCTCTCCCTATTTACATGTCTTCATCTCAGAGCTTCCATGGCACCCTATGCACAAATTTCCTATAGCACCAAACTTTAAGAACACAAGGACAATCAGCTGGTCATTTAGTGTTTTAAGACTCCTCTTTGGGAGAGAGTATGAAAAGACAATTTTATAGAAACCAGGAAGGAAATGGGAAGTGGCAAGAAATGGGTGGGTGCTAGCACTTTGTTGTCTACTCTATCAGTTAGGATGATATTGACAGAAAATGGAAAAAAATTGTTAGTGGCTTATACAAAGTATTTTATTTCTGTGTCATAAAGAAATCACCCCAGGCTGGCAGTCCAGGGCTAATATGGTAATTCTGTTCCAACAACACTCCCAGGCTCCTTTCAGTTCATTGTTATATGCTTGTCCTCATATACTGTGGTCCAAGATGGCAGCATCCTTACTCTAGGATGCAGAAGGAGAAAGGGCAGAGAAGAATTGAGGGAGGGGTACGGACTAGTCACCTCTGTGAAAAATCTCTAGAAGCTGCCTCACATTTTGACTTACATCACAATGTCCAGTCACCTGTGCATAAGGGAATTGGTAAAGGTAGTCATTATTCTGGGAGAGCATATACTCAGCTAAAATCCTATTACAATGAAAGAAGGAAAGAATGGGTATCAGAGTACAACTACTACAGTATTATCCTAGTTTTAAGGCAACCTCACTAGCCAATTGCATCTGATTATGCTAGAATATTTCCTTTAAAACCACACATATGTACCCCTCCTATTCATTATACTGGAAGTCCTAGCTAGTGCAATATGACAAGAAAAAGAAATAAAGGTATTTAACAAATAAAACACACATACATTTGCCTAACCAATCATCAAACATTTATTTACAAAATTGCACTATTTTTATGAGAATTGCAGAAGTCTAAGATGGAGTCCTTTTATGCACATAATTGAAGCTAATTTTTTTGATGAAAACTGTGCCTAAGGATCTATAGCTAGTCAAAAGAAGAGTTTAAAAATATTACAAGGCCAGCTTTTCAATACATTTCTCTCCAGAAATGCAGACTTGCACATCCATCTGCCTACAGAATGGATCCTTCTGCATTCCTATAGATACTCATGTGCAACACTAAACTAACTTATTGTCTCCCAAGGCCACTTCTCTAGAACTCCCTATTTACAACTATTGGAATCACTATCCATCCAGTTGTCCAAGTCAGAAATCTAGACAGAAATCATTCATCTGGACTTTACCTTGACCTCCTAAAATTAATAAACTACTAAGTTCCATCCATTCTAGCTCCTTCTTCACATTTCCACCAACACTGTCATTACATCACTCCAAGCAACCATCATACATAACTTGACTATCATTGCTGCTCTGATCTTGATTTCTAGGACTGGCACAATTTTACAGGAACAATAGAACTATATTGTGATGGTTGCTTTATCAGAAGTAAGACCAAAGTACGTAGAGTACAGAAAAATTACTTCTAGCTTTGATGGGCATAGGCTTTTGAGAAGTACTTTGAGAAAGAGATAAAATATTTTCAAAGATAAATATTGGCTAGAAAAGGACACTAAGCAGAAGAAACTGCATAAGTAAAAGTATGGTGTTATCCAAAATCAGAGTAGTCTAGACTGAATAGTATATTCTGTAGACTGTGTGTTAGTTTCCTAGGGCTGCTATAACAAAGTACCACAGGGATTTGGTGGCTTAAACAATAGAAGTATATTTTCTCACAATTCTGGAAGCTAGAAATCCAAGATCAAGGTGTTAATAGAGTTGATTTCTTATGAGACTTTTCTGTTTGGCTTGTAGATGGTTGTCTTTTCTCTGTGTCTTCACAAGGTCTTTCTTCTCTCTGTGTGCATGTGTGTTGTAATTTCCTCTCTCTTTTCTTTTTTTCATAAGCAGTGAAACCAATTTTATTTTTCCATCTTGGGACATATGGCCCATTTATTTATTTGTTTTACTTTTTATGGTGTACAACATGATGATTTAATATACATTGTGAAATGATTACCACAGTCAAGTTAATTAACACATCCATAACCTCACAAGGTTACCTTTGTGTGTGTGTGTGGGTGTAGTGAGGGCACTTAAGATCTACCCTCTTAGCAATTTTCAGTGTATAATAGAGTATTATTAACTATAGTCACCATGTTGGAAATTTGTACCCTTTGACTAACATCTTCCCCACCCCTGAGCCCCTGGAAACCACTATTCTACCCTCTGATTCTATGGGTTCGACTTTTTTAGATTCCACATGTAAGTGAAATTTTACAATATTTGCTTTTCTGTGTCTGGCTTATTTCACTTAGCATAATGTCCTCCAGGTTCATTCACGTTGTTGCAAATGGCATGATTTCTTCCTATTTATGGCTGTATAATATTCAACTGTATGTATATACCACATATTCTTTACTGATGCATCCATTGACAGGTTGTTTCCATATCTTGGCTATTGTGAATAATGCTGCAGTGAATGTAGAAATGCAGATATCTCTTTGAAATACTGATTTCATTTTCTCTGGATATATACCCAGAAGTGGGATTGATGGACCATATAGTAGTTCTATTTTTTATTTTTTTGAGAAGCCTCCATACTGTTTTCCGTAGTGGTTGTAACAACTTACATCCCTACCAACAGTATACAGGGGTTCCCTTTTCTCCACACCCTTGCCAGCATTTGTTATCTCTTGTCTTTTTTGTTAATAGCTATCCTAGTAGGTGTGAAGTGATATCTCACTGTGGTTTTGATTTGCATTTCCCTAGTGATTAGTGATGTTGAGCACCTTTTCTTATACCTGTTGGTCATTGGTATGTCTTCTTTGGAAAAATGTCTATTCAGGTCCTTTGCCCAACTTTTAATCATGTTACTTTATTTTAATTTAGTTTGCTAGTGAATTGTATGAGTTCCTTATATATTTTGGATATTTACCCCTTATCAGATATATAGCTTGAAAACATTCTTTCCCATTTCATAGATTGCCTTTTCATTTTGTTGACTGTTTGCTGTAACAGAAGCTTTTTAGTATAATGTAGTCCCACTCATTTATTTTGTTGTTGTTGCTTGTGCTTTTGGTATTATAGCCCAAAAATCATTGCCAAGACAAATGTTAAGGAGGTTTTTCACCATGTTTTGTTCTGTGAAGTTTCAGGTCTTACATTTAAGTCCTTAATCCATTTTGAGCTTGTTTTATAGTATAAAATAGGGTCCAGTTTCATTATTTTACATGTGTCCCAAAACCATTTATTGAAGAGACTTTTCTTTCCCCATTGTATATTCTTGATGCCCTCATTAAAGATAAGTTGACCATACATGTGTGGGTTTATTTCTGGACTCTCTGTTCTGTTTCACCGGTCTGTGTGTCTGTCCTTATGCCAGTACCATACTGCTTTGATTACTATAGTTTTGTAATATAGATTGAAATCAGGAAGTGTGATGCCTCCAGCTTTGTTCAGCTTTCTCAATATTGCTTTGGCTATTCAGGTCTTTTGTTGTTCCATAAGAATCTTAGGGCTATTTTTTCTATTTCTGTGAAAAATGCCATGGGATTTTTGATAGGGATTACATTGAATCTGTAGAACACTTTGGGTAGTATGGACATTTTAACAATATTAATTATTTCAGTCCATGAACACAGGATGTCTTTCCTTTTGTTTGTACCTTTTTCATTTTCTTTCATCATTGCCTTATAATTTTCAGTGTACAACTCTTTCACCTCCTTGATTAAATTTATTCCTAAGTATTGTATTAAGTATTTTATTATTTTTGATGCTATTGTAAATGGAATTGTTTCCTTAGTTTCTCTTTTGGATAATTTATTGTTAGGGTATCTAATCTCCTCTTTTATAAGGACACCAGTCTATTTGGTTAAGGCCCTTATTTTTAACTTAATTACCTCTCTTAAAGACCTTATCTCCAAATACTGTCACATTCTGGGGGTTAGGATTTCAACATGAATTTTGGGGGGACAAAATTATCCCATAACAGGCTGTTATACTTCAGAGTCTTGGAGGAACTAGGCTAGAAAGGCAGGTAGGAGTCAGATACCTAAAGAACTTTGAAGTAAGGAATATGGACATTTTCCTGAACTAATAAACAACACAAAAGAGTTTTAAGCAACGGTGTGCATTGATTATATGTGAATCTAAGATAACTGACAGTATGAGGTCAGTAGTCCAGACAAAGGAAAAACTGCAGATATTAAGGTCAGTCAGGAGTCTATTGTAGTGAGGTGAGGTAAAGATGATGAAGGTCAGAGTGAAAACACTGCCAATGGAGATTGGAAAAGGGATGACAAATTTGAGAGACATTTTGTCCATAGAGATGAGAGGACTTGAATGGGAAACCGAGACCCCAGTTCTCTAGCCCGGTTGACTGAGGAGGGTAGTGTCATGAATTAAAATCAAGAACACATGTTGAGTCTG
This sequence comes from Balaenoptera borealis, assembly GCF_965194805.1. Taxonomy (NCBI): domain Eukaryota; kingdom Metazoa; phylum Chordata; class Mammalia; order Artiodactyla; family Balaenopteridae; genus Balaenoptera; species Balaenoptera borealis. The sequence continues at coordinate 101,218,899 of NC_138868.1, read as the reverse complement.
AGGTTCTATAGCCTACGCAAGTGAAAACATTCAGGAGGTGTGGCTCTACAGTCAAGGGGAGAGAACTGAGCTGAAGGTACCACACAGATGTGATAGTCAAGGTCAGAGATGAGATCAGTCTGGCGGTGTGTATTGGCCAAGAAAAAAAAACATCCAAAAGAGGAACCACGGAGAAATGCAATACTTACAGGGCAGGTGGAAAGCAAGAGAAGTCAGAAAGAGAGGAGGAGAAAGAGAAAAGAATAGGGTCCCAGTTGTCACACAGGAGAGGTTCAACAAAAAGAAATCAGAAAGTCAATCAAAAACAGACTGAGAATTTGAAAGAAAGCATAGAAGTTGGGCTCCAGAAGAGAACTTATGGTGGAGGAGTGGAAATAGAAACGGGACTACAGTAGGTTTGAGAGTGAGGGGAAATCTGGTGGTAGGAAGATAGAATTTAGACCATTTCTAGAAGCCTGGCTATGAAGAGAGGAAGGATCTGGGAAGTAGTTGATGGGGGAGTTATCGGTTGTCATCTCAGCCTGGTTTCCATACCCATAGAGTAAGTAATTGCCCTATAGGGAACTCTGTCCCACACCTCATATCAGGATGACAAGCTGTGTGACCTCTACCTAGCTTGCCACAAAGCTCTCCTTTGTATCCCCACAGTGGATTGTACGTACTTCTGTCTCAGGATCTATATGTATATGGTTATCATTCAAAAGCTTGTCTTCCCATATTATACCATTAACACCTCAATGGCAGAAATTGTATCTGATTCATCTTTATTTAAAAAATTAATTAATTTATTTATTTATTTTTGGCTGCGTTGGGTGTTTGTTGCTGCGTGCGGGCTTTCTCTAGTTGTGGCGAGCAGGGGCTACTCTTCGTTGTGGTGCCAGCTCCTCACTGCAGTAGCTTCTCTTGTTGTGGAGCATGGACTCTAGGCACGTGGGCTTCAGTAGTTGTGGCACGCAGGCTCGGTAGTTGTGGTGCACGGGCTTAGTTGCTCCACGGCATGTGGGATCTTCCCGGACCAGGGCTCGAACCTGTGTCCCTGGCATTGGCAGGTGGAATCTTTTTTTTTTTTTAACATCTTTATTGGAGTATAATTGCTTTACATTGTTGTGTTAGTTGCTGCTGTATAACGAAGTGAATCAGCTATACGTATACATACATCCCCCTATCCCCTCCCTCTTGCGTCTCCCTCCCACCCTCCCTATCCCACTCTTCTAGGTGGTCACAAAGATCCCCCTGTGCTATGCAGCTGCTTCCCACTAGCTATCTGTTTCACATTTGGTAGAGTATATATGTCAATGCCACTCACTTCGTCTCAGCTTGCCCTTCCCCCTCCCCATGTCCTCAAGTCCATTCTCTACGGCTGCGTCTTTATTCCTGTCCTGCCTCTAGGTTCTTCAAAACCATTTTTTTTTTTTAGATTCCATATATATGTGTTAGCATACAGTATTTGTTTTTCTCTTTCTGACTTACTTCACTCTGTATGACAGACTCTAGGTCCATCCACCTCACTACAAATAACTCAGTTTCATTTCTTTTTATGGCTGAGTAATATTCCATTGTATATATGTGCCACATCTTCTTTATCCATTCATCTGTCGATGGACACTTAGGTTGCTTCCATGTGGCAGGCAGATTCTTAACCACTGCGCCACCAGAGAAGCCCCTGATTCATCTTTATACTCCCTGCATTATATGTATTTTATAAATGTACAGAGAAGAAAGAGAGGGAAGGAGGGAGGAATGAAAGAGTTAAAACTTGAGCATTTATTCCGGGCCAGGTGCTCTGCTAAATATCTTTCTTGAACTAATCTTTACACCAACCCTATGAGGTAATTATTATTATCTCCATTTCACAGCTGAAGAAACTGAGGCATCCATATAATGAGTGACCTGCCCAAAGCCATGTAGTTAGCAAACAACTGAGTGTGTATCTAAACTCAGGCATTTGGAATCAAAAGCCCATACTCTTAACTGTGCAAAAATCAACTATGTTATTTTAAAATTTTGACCTGTATAAGGGGATACATGGGAAGTACTTTGAAATGTTTATTTTTTAAAAGAAAAAGAGCAAAAGCCAACAAGAGCTACATTTGATCTGCTGAATTGCATTTCAATTGCCTTGTGTGGTGCAAAACAGAACATATGATCATCGCATCACTCCTGCAGTGTTGCGTTATGTTCAGCTGTCAGGTTTGTTGGTTTCCTAAATCAACCAGTCACAGACCATCACCTAAAATATTTTTCACTGTCAGGTTCTAGAGCATAAAATTAGTCTTCATTGCTTTGACTATTACTGATTTCGAAGGCCAAGGAATGATCGTGTAGCAAAGGCAGCTGAGCCTGGACCAGAAGGACTCCCTAGATGAAATAAATTTTTGCTGATGGCTTGTGTTTGAGCACTGATGTGAAGGAATTGTCGGAGCTCTGGGATGTTTCCTTAGGGCTGGCAAGGCCAGGCATAAGGATGCTGGTCATGTGGCTGCTTTTAACCCCGAGCACTTCTTCCCAAGATCTGGGCCACGTCACTGAATCTGGGCCAATGCACTAGGCACACAGGGAAGTCTTTGCCCAGCCAGCCCTCTGTTCAGGGCTTCAGGTGCTGAAATCCTGGGAATCTCCAGGATGAGAGTCACGGTGCTTCCTGGGAAGCCTCCAAAATAGTCTTTCCCATGAATCACGCAAGGAGGAAATAAGTCGGTGGCTTCTCCTTTAAATGGTACCTGATTTTAGTATGAAGAGAACTGCCAGCTCCATTCATAAGATCAAACTTGGATCAGCCATGGTTTGAGCTGAAAGAAAAGGTCAGACCATGTTTCAACGTCTCTTCTTTGAAGACACTTACCCTTTGGTGATCTTTTACTAATTATCACTGCCCCCATCACCCAGGCCTCAGAAGGATTTCTGTACATACAGCAGTCACAGTGGGTTTACTGTAAAATCTCAAGGCGAAGGTGCACTTTGGAGGACAGGGGTGGAGAATGCAAAGCTGGCCTGCTCCTTACCACGTGGATGCTTTCCTTAATAAGGACCATGTTTTGCTGAGGGCAATTTGTGAAGCCTCATGTCTTATATCCCCACAATATCTCTTTGGCTTTGATACTATTATAATCCTTCACTTTACAGATAAGAAAACTATAGTTTAGCAAGGTTAACTGTTCTTATGGGATGAATTGTGTCCCCCCAAAAGATATGTTGAAGTCCTAACCCACAGGACCTGTGAACGTGACCTTATTTGGAATTAGGGTCTTTAGAGATGTAACCAAGTTCAGATGAGGTCGTTAGGGTGGGCCCTAATACCATACAACTGGTGTCCTTATAAGAAGAGGTAATTCAGGGACTTCCCTGGTGGTCCAGTGGTTAAGAATCTGCCTTTCAGTACAGGGCACACGGATTAGATCCCTGGTAGGGGAACTAAGATCCCCCATGCCGCGGGGCAACTAAGCCCATGCACCACAACTACCGAGCCCAAGCGCTCTGGAGTCTGCACGCCACAACTAGAGAGAAGCCCGCACGCCACAGTGAAGATCCCGTGCGACGCAACTAGGACCCAATGCAGCCAAATAAATAAATATTAAAAAATAAAAATAAAAAAATACCTCATGAAAGGGGAATCAGACAGCATTTAAAAAGAAGGGTGGGGGGTGTAAATTAGAACACAGGCAGACATGCACAGAAGGGAAACAAGGTGGAGACACAGAGGGAGAAAATGGCCTTGTGGTGATGGAGGCAGAGATTGGAGTGGTACCTACAAGTCAAGAAATGCCAAGGATTACAAACACCAGGAGTTAGGAGAGGCAAGGAGGGAGTCTCCTCCCAGGTCCTTCAGAGGGAGCACGACCATACTGACACCTCAATTTTGGACTTCAAGCCTCCAGACCTGTGAGACAATAAATTTCAGTTGTTTTAGGCCATCCCAGTCTATGGTCTTTTGTTACAGCAAGCCTAGAAAACTAATATGACGGCCTTGTCCCAAATCACAGAATTAGTCATCTCCAGAGTCCGGATTTGAATCCATGTCTGTCTGACCTCAATGCCAATGGACTAAGGCAGCATCAAGTAGGAACAATCAATCCCACCTCTTTTACAGAGAAAGTGCCCTTGACGTCTGCTTCTGAGGATGAGGATGAATTTGTTAGAGGAGGAAGAGAAGAAAGAGAAATTCAGGACAAGCATGCAAGACATGATAGAGGATGCTGTGCTTCAGGGATAAACATGGCTCCTGCACGGGGTGGAGGAGGTGTGTATGGCAAGGAAATGTGACCATGCAGAACACCTCCATTTTCTGGGAAAGCCCTGGATGCATACTTGCAGGTGCGTTTCCATATTAGAGGAACATCGAAAATGATGGGATGTCTATAGTGCATGCCTGAATCATGGGGGCTGCTGCCCAGTAACTTAATATTAGAGCTTTCATGGTAATAAATCTTTCTAGTATAGTCAATGGACTTAGCCAGGGTGAGCTGGAAGATTCCATTAGCAAAGGAATCTACCAGATAAGGAACGTTTTCCTTCCTTGTCATTAAGTACTGTCTCTTAATTAAGTTGTCTTCCGCACACTCGATCAGAAAAGAATTCCAAGAAGTCCTTTTCCGGGAAAATGCTCCCATCTTCTACACAACCACCTGGCTTCCCCCTGCACACACACACACACACACACACACACACACACACACACACACACACACACACACACACACACGTCTCTTAGTAATGGGTTAGTGTCTGGAGGTAAATAAGCCAGGGGACTGGGGAGTGAGCCCCTTTTATCCCAGTATGTGTGCAGGTGTGTGTGCCAGGGAAGGAGCATGGCCCCAGCCCCTGGCAGGTGCAAAGACAGTGCTCAGAGCATGAATCACAGATGCAGTCAAGCCAAGCTTTGTGATAAGTGCCGCGAATCATTTAATCTTGCATAGAGAGAGGATGTCACGCGCTAGTTATTAGCGGATATCACTATGGCACCTCTAGATTCCAGGCTTTGCCTTGTTTCTACCAATAAAGACTGTTACTGAACACTGTACATTTTGATCCAATTCAGGTAAAGTTAATTTCAATGAGGCAAAAGAGGCTGTGGAGGCAGTGGTACTAGAATATCTTGAAATGAATAAGAGGAAGAGAGTAAGACCTCATAGCCATTTATAGCCTCCCTCTTCCTTTGTTCCCTGCCCCGTCACCAGGCAATCTCAAATGCTATCCATTCTTTCTCGTTTTCTCCTGCCTATGTCTGCCTCTTTCTCTCTAGTTCCAATGCATAGTTGACACTCACCTCCTCATCCTTGCAGTCGCAGCTCATACTTCACCTCTGCTGTAAACACTCCCTTGCTCTCCCCACCTCCCCTCCCACGCTGTGCCGGCAGGCTCAAGCACTTCCTCCCCTGTGCTTCAATAGCTCGGCATCAGCCCAGCTATTAGGAGATTTATCACGTTGTGTTGTAAGCATTTATTTACCTTCCTTGATGGCTGCGTAACAAGCCACCTCAAAATTTAGTGGCTTAAAACAACAATTTATTTTTATTGTTCTCTCTCCAGTTCCGAGGTCTCATTGGGCTCAGCTATGTAGCTGTCACTGGGTCTCTCCACAATCCCTATCAGAGGAAGGATGTCAGTAGTAGTCAGGGCTGGAATTGGGATCATCTCCAAGGTTTCGTCACACACGTGGCTGATGCCGAGGCTGTGAAAACTCAAACAGCTGGGGCCCTTTGGGCAAGCCTCCATCTCTCTGTGGTCTTTCCTCACGGTCTCTCCTTCATAGCAGCTTTGGAGCAGTCACACATCTTACATGGCCACTCAGGGCTCCCAGAGGAAGTGTCCCTAGAGACTGCGAACCAGGCAGAAACTGTTATTGCCTTTTACCACTTGGCCCCATCCCACAGTGCCACTTTTGCCACAGTCCTAGACCACCAATATTCAGTGGAGAGGGAATATAATCCATCTTTTAACCCCATGGAGGAGGATCAAATCACACTGTAAGAAGAGCACGTAGGATGAGATATATCCATTCATGTGGCCATCTTTAGAAAATACAACCTGCCACATTTATAAACCCAGGGTTTGGCAAAGTGCCTGGCATTCAGTGTTCTCTCTCTAAATATAAATGGCTGATTGAATGGATGACCCTTATCCCCCCGTGTAGACCTTATTATCTTATGCCCAGCTTCTATGCTTGTCTTTCTCTTTAGCCCTTCCTACATTCAATTTATCCTTTACCCTACTTTCTGAAGAACCATCTTCTAAAATCCTGCTTTTTTCATGTCTCATTTTCAAAGGTTTCAGTAGCTCTCAATAGCTTATAGCAGTATGAGGATGTTGTTTTAGCTTGTGATTCTGTAGCACTTCTTTGAATATAGCACAAATATACATATCCATATACATATCTCAATTTATCTCCAGACTGAAAGAAGAACATGTCTGGCACGTGTATGTGTTACTGTCTTCCAAATGTGCAACTTCTTTTATTTATAGAAATTGTCCTGAGCTCTGGGTCCTGGTAATGGATTAAAAATCATGTTTACTTCTCCCTCCTGTAGTTCCACAGAAGGCTAGAAAGGACACACATCCTTAAAAGACTGGACTGAAAAAAGCAATAGACTCTCAAAATTTTGGATGGAAAGCCAACAGAGAGCAGTAACTGACTCAGGTGATTTGCAAAGTTGAAGCTGCTTTGCACCGAAGAACTTGATTAGGACTCAGGAATTGGACTCACCAAATGCCTCTGAAATTGAGGGAAAAGGTGGGGTTGAAAAATTAAAATGCGTGAAAAGTCTTTATAAAAAGTAGTAGATGTCCCTTCTCCACCGTGGCAGAAGACTAAAGGTTTATTCCCTTGGAGAAGATGAACTGGGGGCACTCTGGACATGGTATAGCAGGTAAGCTGATGATGTGAGGTATTAATGAAAAAAGAGGGAATAAAATAAAGATCTACACATGGAACAGTGAGATATCTGGGCACCTTTTCCTATTAGGCTCATAAATATTAACAGATAAGTTTTGGCCCAGGTACCCCTTCCTCAAACCAGTTAAGAAATTGGAGGATTTCTCTCTAAAAAAATAGAAAAGAAACAGGTTACCAGCCCATGAAAAAAAGACCTAGAGATTTTGACCACTGGGGTTTCCCACATGTACTAACCTATAATGAAGATTAACAATGGATAAGCATCTCCTAAGTAAAAATAGCTTCCAAGAGGTTTTTTGATGTTCATCTCCTCATTAGGAAGAGAAAGCCAAGGATCACCATATACTTGAGGAAAACCTCCAACTAAAAACAAATTAGTGAGACAAAGAAACTCAGAGGAAATGCAGACAATGCCAAGAGCAATAAAAGGAGGAAGAGGAAGAGGAGGAGAAAGAAAATTATAATCAAGACCTTCAGAAAGATTCAAGAAAAGAGCAGAGATAACAGATTCAGTATAAGAACTGGAAAATAAGGCTGAGGATATATCACAGAAGGTGGAACAAAAAGAAAGAAAATAGAACACATAAGAAAATTAGAGAATTCGTGGCTCTCTGGCATCTGAATAAGAAGAGTTCCAGAAAGGAAGAATAGAGAAAAGAGAGGAGAGAAAGTTATCAAAGGGGTAATTCAAGAGAAATTTTCAGCACTGAAAGACATGATTTTCCAGATAGAAAGGGCTGTAAGTATCCCGTAAAACTGACGGTCACAGTCCAAAAAAAACATCCTGCAAACTTCTAGAGAGAGAAAGCCAGGAAACTACAAAGAAAGGCAGATCCAAACAGCATAGGACTTCTCACAGCAGTACTGGAAGCTAGAAGGCATCAGAAAAATATCCTGAAAATTCCGAGGGAAAATGATTTCCAAAATAGAATTCTACACGTAGCATTAATAGAGTCAAAGCAGAGTAAAGATGTTTTCAGACAAGCAACTTCTCAAAAAAGTAGTTTCTTGGCTCTCATTCTTCAGACACTAGAGCGTGTGCTCCACCAAAATGAGGAAATAAACAAGAAATGGGGAAATGCAAGATCCGAGAAACAAGCTATCCAACGCAGGAGAGGAGTGGAAGGAATATCCGAAAGGATTAAGGGGAAGTGTCAGAGAGACTGGTTAGCAGGATCTAGGAAGCATCAGGTCCAGATTGGAGCAGAGACCCAGAGGGCTCCAAAAGTCTGTGTCCAGAAAAACTTGAAACGGAGAGTTCCAGGTATGTTTTAACAGAAGTTCTGAGAAAAGACTTAGCCTTTAAGTGAAGCCTGGGGGTAAATTTTCAAGCACATTGAAAATAAGTTTTAAAATAGTACAATTATTATTTCCGGGGTGGGGGGAAATGTTATAATCCCAGTATACTGCATGGTTCAACCATAAATGAAATGTACATAACCATCATTGTAAAATTAAAAAATTAAGTTTAGAAAACAAAAAGAAGAAAAGGAGAAAGAGAAGGAAGGGAAGGAGAGGGGGAAAAAATAAATCATTATAAAGCGTTGCTTACAAGAAAAAGTTTTAGAAGCTCTTGCCTATGAGATAAAACCTAAAGCGTTTTGCATGACATTCCGGGTCTTTCACAATAGCTTCATGTTAACTCACTATTGATCAATAATACCTGATATTTTCATACTCTACATCTATGCTTATCTTTTCCCTCCCAACCTGGAATTTCCCCTCCTACCTACCTTCTCCAAATCTTATCCATCCTCTAAAGTCACTTATCCTTACCACCTCCATAAAGGCTTTCTTGACCATAGACAGATCTTTCCCTTCTCTGTTATTGGCTGGACCCAGTTAGTTAATGGGGCTCTTTGCACTTCAGCTTTCAAAGTATTATGGTCTATGTAAGGGGCTTACAAGTTCCTTGAGGATAGAGTTTCCCATGGCGGCTCATGCAGTGCTGCAGAGCTATTTACATGGTAAGAACATTAACATTTTTTTGAACAAATTAATTAATTAATAATTAAGTTACTCTTCCTTCCGTCTCTCTCATGCTAGGCTTTTGTTGTTCCTTCCGCTGAGCCTCAGGGGTTTGTTGTAACTTTCCATTGATTTCCTCTGCCTGTGGTGCTGGGCTGTGGCTATTGATTGAGTCATTGCTTGGGTGCCCTGCCCCTTCCATGGTCAGAGCCCAGAAGGTGAGGAAGGTTTGGATGCAGATGGAGTAACCACACCATGATGCTTTATTGGTGTTTGTCTTGCTCTGGAACATCTGTTCCTACCAAAGCCGAGTGGGACCAGAAGTGGCAGGTGGAGGTCTATAGCCAAATCAGTTCTTAGTTCCATTTGATGAAAAGAAGAGGAAAGACAACAGGACTATCAGTTCTTTCAGAGTGGTCCTGGAGATACCAAAAAACTCACACAGACCCTTTCCAAACACAGTTAGACCACAGGCATATTCCTGCACAGAGACCTCACACCAGCAGCACCTACGTTTTCTAAGACCATCTGCTTGGCCCCTTGGGCACCTCTATCCACCCACTTTCTGTATCCCTTGGCTCAGAGACCCTCCAGCCTCTCCCTGTGGCCAATACACTCCATCTCCTACTCTTCTTGTCAGATTCAGTCCCCTGAAGAGCAAGCAGGCAGTGAGGGTGACAATTTTCCTTAAAAGAAAAGCAGGAATCAAATGCCTGTTATGTGGCCCCAGATTCTCATTTCTGGGTCACAGTTCACTGAGTCCTAGAACCTTGGGATTGAAAGAGACCCTAGCAGTCATCCAGATCATTTCTCATGACCGATCCCCTCCGCTTGCCTGATGTGCAATGCTACTGCTCCTGCTTGGATGCTACCATGGGGAGGAAGGGCCTCCCTCAGCAAGTCATTGACAGGAGACCTAGGGGCGTGTGGCAGGGAAGCTCTGTTGGCAGAGGAGTGATTGAAGCGTTTGCCTTAAATGTGATGGTTCTTTATATTTTACCATCACAAACCCCCAAGAGACTATGGAGAAAGCTTTAGATCATCTCCTCCAGGAAAAAAGCATAGAGACATGATATTTTGAACATAATTGTAAGAGGTTCAAAGACTCCCCAAACCCATCTGTAGATGCTTAGTTAAGAATCCCTAACTTAATGGTTTTGAGGACCAAGCAAATGGACTTGGGGTAGGGTAGGACTGGGGCGGGGTGGGGGGTGGGGTGGAATATCAAGCCTTGGAAACTGAAAATCTTATTGTAACTTGTAGCACTACACATCACTCTCATCACCCACCGGGACCAACTGTGTGTCAGAGACACTAAGAAGGTTAAAACACTGAAAAACAAATGAGGCAGCCTCTCAAGTTATTTTGCGGGGCTGCGTATTTCCTTGATATGCCTGCCACATTGTGTGGAGAAATGCGACACTCCTCACCATTGTGTGTTGGCAACCCCTAAGATTCCGAAAGTTCATGATTTTCTGGGCCCAGAGCTCACACATGTTGCACCTTTCAAAAGCTTTATTTCTCTTTTGTTTGGAGCATTTCCCATTGACTTTAAGTGTATTCTTCATTGGCAGGAATGAGAAAATCAGGGGAAAGGTTTTTGTGCATTCTTACAAATCCAGTGCCACATATTTGTTGGTTGCTGATTGATCGGTGGAAACCTTACGGTTGCAGCTGCCAAGTAAAACCCACAGTTAAATGCTACCTCTAAAAACAAGCTTGGGACGGTCGTGTGGCATGTTCCATGGTATATTTGGGCTCTGGAAGCTTTCTTAGGTGTCAGGATCTTGTTCCTGGGAGCATGTGCTTTCCAAAGAAGTCCACGGACAGAGTCAGCCCCGCCCCACCCCCATAGGACCATCTATGGTAGAAGTTTTCTATCAGGCAAGGTGAGACGAGACAAGAAGCATATCTCTTCTCAATATTAACTCCTGGGTCTGAAGGGAACTAATCCATTCTTATGCCTCCAGGCAACAGGACATTCAAATAGATCGGGGTTTTGTTCTTTTTTTTCCGCATTTCCCAAGGACATTCCAGCCTTCCTTAACCTTGCATTCCAGAGCCTCACAGGGCCTGTACCCTATAGGCAGGAAATACTTCCTCAGGTTTAACTTAAATCCTTCTCCCTGCAACAGGAGACCACTGCTCTCCTCCGAGGATTCAGAGAACAGCTGCCTGGCCCCTTGCCAGTCCCACCATCTCACGTTCCCATTGTTCAGGGGAGGGAATGGCTCTAGGCCTATGTTGATTGGCTCCCTACCACCCAGCGGGAACCCAGGCATGAACCCCAGGCTCCTCTGTGGAGTTATTTTGCATACTTGGGGCACTGTTCTCCCAGGACTCTAAAATGATCACAAATGACTTATCACCCTCTGAAAACAAAAGTCTCTGCAGGGGCTTTGAGAGATGACATAAGAGAATGCTCTGCATCTTGATGGTGCTTTACCTAACATTTGTGCACATGCACGTTCCACTCTAGGTATAATAACCATCATTTTAAAGATAAGGAAATGGCTTCAGCAACATTTGCACAGATTACAAGAGGGGAAACCAAGAGTTGGACCTCAAATCATGAATGCATCAAGTTCAATGCTCTTTCCACTACACCAGAGGTGTTTCCTGGGGAGAAAATAAAGCCCTGGATCATTGACCATATATTTCTTATCTTTCAATTCTTAGTCTAAGGAACAGAGAGGCAGATACACAAGGAAATGGGCATAAAGACTCATCGAAACTGTGAACACATGGAAAGTCTTCCTTCAGTCACAAGAACTGTGGAATTGGTGGTGGAGTAGGTAGCGGGAAAGGGGCATCGCCGGGTGATCACGGGGGGCTGTAGAGGCAGATAGACCTGATTTCCAGCTCCAGCTCTAATACATGCAATGTGACACGGGACGGGTTTACTCACCTCTGAGCTTCAGTTCCATCATGTATGAAATGAGAATAATCATACCATTTTCACAGGGTTATTTTGAGGAGTAAATGAGACAATCAATATAAAGTGCTTAGCACAGGGTCTGACAGATAGGAAGAGCTAAATAAAAGTTAAATAGTAACTATTCATATTATGGAGTGAATAGAGCAATGAAACCGAATGGAGTTAAATTAGGAAAGGTTTCATGGAGGGAATAAAAGTGCAGTCGGAATTGGAAAGCAGGATTAGGGCTCGGTGAACAAGGTGAGACAGGGCATTATTTCTTTGCCCTCAGCTTCCCATAGGCATAGATATGCCAGTCTTTGAATGTGGATGCCCAAACTATCTGTCTCCACGGACTTTCCCGTTTTTAAACACACTGTGGAACAGTAAAATAGCAGAATGTCATTGGAGAGGCTGTGGATGGATGGCTTACAGGAGACATAGAGAGATGCCAGCATTAAATCAAAGTCTATCCCAGAATGAAGAATAGCTTCAGTATAACTCCATTAAAACTTGAATGTGCTGTAATGTTGAGCTATTCTTAGTGTGGATAACTTCTTAAAAGGTTAAGTCTAATGACTTGTCTTGCTTGCCATAGATCTGCTGCTTCTGGTATAGATGAGAGAGATGACCTCTCCAAGACTCTACAAATTATTGGAAATAGCGAGATTGCAATTCTTGGAACTTTCCTATTGATTGGTTAAGTAAATCATCTGCTAAATGGAAATCTAATTTGAAAGGTATACATTTAATAGAATTAATAAGTGAACTGATTAAGCAAAATGTTAGAAGTAACCAAAAAATGCCCTAATTGATTGGAAAAGTATCAACAGGCCCCAAAGAGTGAGGAGCCTGAGAGAGAAATTACTGGATGCTTTTAGGGATTGTGGTGACACTGCTTTTGACATCTGCCCAGTTCAGTGTGGATTTGTGGAATACAAACCACACTGCCACAACTATTTCCAAAGGCATATAAATCAGGATGCATTTCTCTCCGTGTGTGACAAGCCATTTAAGCGCCCAGACTGAAAGATTGTGGAAAGTCCATCCTGGGTGTTGATGCCACCAACTCACAATGTGGGTTTCTGTGGCTAGTGAAACGAAGTCAGGTAGTTTCACAGGCTGGGCCTCCCTGCATGTGGCTCCTGCTTAGAGGGCTGGCAATGCGGTCTGGGAACCAAGTCCATAACCTGCATTGGAAGGACACTTCTCACAAACAGGTGCTGAAATAAGACAATTGAGAGGAAAGTGGAGAGGGAGGAAGCAATCACATCCATTTAAACTCTACTCTGTGCCAGTCACTTGACCGCCATTTTTTACTTAATCATCATAGCAATTCTGCAAGATAAGAATTACTAAGCTCATTTTACAACGGATTCAGCCTAGTGGCATTGCTGGGATTTGAACCCAGATCTGACTGACTCCAAGGTCTATGAGTCCATGGTCTTTCCACCTCACAGGTTCGCCTCAAGAAAATGGGATATTGTTTAATTTCACTGAGACGTTAGCTCGGGCTGCAAAGTTGTATCCAGATCAAGAAGTGTATGGAATCACTGAGTATCATGTTAAATGATTAACAGGCAATGGGCAAAGAAGGTTTTAGAATGGGGTGAGGGTGCAGAATAATCAGAATTTTCTTTCCTACTTTTTTTTTTAAGTTGTTATTTATTTATTTATTTATTTATTTACTTTTGGCTGTGTTGGGTCTTCGTTTCTGTGAGGGCTTTCTCTAGTTGAGGCAAGCGGGGGCCACTCTTCGTCGCGGTGTGCGGGCCTCTCACTATTGCGGCCTCTCTTGTTGCGGAGCACAGGCTCCAGACGTGCAGGCTCAGTAGTTGTGGCTCACGGGCCTAGTTGCTCCGCGGCATGTGGGATCTTCCCAGACCAGGGCTCGAACCCGTGTCCCCTGCATTAGCAGGCAGATTCTCAACCACTGCGCCACCAGGGAAGCCCTTTCCTACTTTTAAGAGTGTAATTCAATATAAAAAAGAGTAGGAGAGACCAAATGAAAAGCAAATAGGAGGACAAAAGTCCTAGTTCTGGCCAGTTAGTAATAAAGGTTATTTTATTTTATTTTTTATACAATTTTAAAGGTTACTTTCCATTTATACTTATTACAAAATATTGGCTATATTTCCTGTGTTGTACGATACATCCTTGAGCCTAGCTTACACCCAAGTTTGTACTTCCCACTCCGCGATCCCTACATTGCCTCTCCTCTCCCTTCCCCACTGGTAACCACTAGTTTGTTCTCTGTATCTGTGAGTCTGCTTCTTTTTTTGTTGTATTCACTAGTCTGTTGTATTTTTAGATTCCACATATAAGTGATACCATACAGTATTAGTCTTTCACTGTCTGACTTATTTCACTAAGCAAAATGCCCTCCAAGTCCATCCATGTTGCTGCAAATGGCAAAATTTTCTTTTTTTATGGCTGAGTAGTATTTCATTGTGTATATATACCACATCTTCTTTATCCATTCATCTGTTGATGGACACTTAGGTTGCTTCCATACCTTGGCAATTATAAATAATGCTGCTATGAACATTGGGGTGCATGTATCTTTTCAAATTAGTGTTTTGTTGTTTTCAGATATATTACCCAGGAGTGGAATTGCTGGATCATATGGTAGTTCTAGTTTTAGTTTTTTGAGAACCTCCATACTGTTTTCCACAGTGGCTGCACAAATTTACATTCCCACCAACAACGTACAAGGGTTCCCTTTTTCTCACATCCTTGCCAACATTTGTTATTTGTGTTCTTTTTGATGATGCCCTTTCTGACAGATGAGAGGTGATATCTCATTGTGGTTTTGATTTGCATTTTCCTGATGATTAGTGTTGTTGAACATCTTTTCACGTGCCTGTTGGCCATCTGTATTTCTTCTTTGGAAAAATGTCTATTCAGTTCTTCTGACCATTTTTAATTGGGTTGTTTGCTTTTTGCCGTTTAGTTGTATGAGCTGTTTATATATGTTGGATGGTAATCCCTTATTGGTTATATCGTTAGTAAATATTTTCTCCTATTCAGTAAGTTGTCTTTTCATTTTGTCGATGGTTTCCTTTGCTGTGCAGAAGCTTTTAAGTTTAATTAGGTCCCATTTGTTTATTTTTGCTTTTATTTCCTTTACTTTAGGAGATGGAGCCAAAAAAATATATTGCTGCGATTTATGTCAAAGAGTGTCCTGCCTGTGTTTTCCTCCAGGAGTTTTATGGTATATGGTCTTACATTTAGCCCTTTAATCAATTTTGAGTTTATTTTTGTATATGGTATTAGGAAATGTTAGTAATAAAGGTTTGAACCAAGATGGTAACCAAAAGACCTGAAAAAATGTGACAGATTATATTTTCCAAAAATGGCCATAACAATATTTCCCATCCCACATGTTCTTCCAGGAACTTGTCATTCCCCTTCAAGAGGTAGAGTCTATGACCCCTCTGCAGGAACCTGGCCGGGGCTTTGTAACTGCCTCAACTAATAGATTATGACAAAAGTGATACTCTGTTGACTTCCAGGGCTAGGTCCTAAAAAGTGATATGGCTTCTATCTGGTTCTCCCTCTCTCTGGATGCTTGTCCTTGGAAGCCATCCATTGTACTGCAAGAAAGACCAGGCAACAGAGAGAGGTCCATGTGGAGAGAAACTGAGGCCCCTAGCCATTGGCCCCAGCTGAGCTCCCTGCCAACATCAAGCACCAACTTACTAGCCATGTGAGTGAGTCATCTTGGAAGTACAGTAAGTCCCCTACATACGAATGAGTTCTGTTCTGAGAGTGTATTCGTAAGTCCACTTTGTTCATAAGCCCAACAAAGTTAGCCTAGGTACCCAACTAACACAGTCAGCTATATGGTACTGTACTGTAAGAGGTTTTTAATATGTTTCACACAAATAATACATTAAAAAAACCAAAAAATAAACACTTTTAATCTTACAGTACAGTACCTTGAAAAGTACAGTAGTACAGTACAACAGCTGGCATACAGGGGCTGGCATCAAGTGAACAGGCAAGAAGAGTTGCTGACTGGAGGAGGGAGAGGAGGTGGGAGATGGTAGAGCTGAAGGAACGTCAGCATTAGAAGATGGAGGGCAAGCTGTAATTGCACTCACACCTGACGTTGATGGCACAGGTTCTGGTTCTTTGCTGGATTCAATTCTATCTACTCTCTTGAAAAAAATGATCCAGCGATGTCTGGGTTGTAGCTCTTTTTTTCTCATCATAGATGACACAGTAGCACTGGATTTCATTCTGAACGGCTGCTGCAACCTTCGTGTACCATTCTACGTTCAGGTCCTATGCCTCAAAAACTAACAGTGCCTCCTCAAATAAAGAAAATCCCCTCGCCATTTCCTGCCTTGTGAATCTCTTCAGTTCTTCAGTTACTTCTTCTTCCTCTTGTCTCTCTCCGTCCTTTCTCTGGGCCTCCAATTCCATCAGGTTTTCATTAGTAAGCTCCTCGTGTTGCACAGCAAGGAGTTCTGTGAAGTCATCCTCTTGCAGATCTAGCTCCAGCTTCTCGCTGAGGGTCACTAAGTTGCTAAAGACCTCTTTGGACTCATTATCCACCTTCTCAAATCTACAGAAATCATGAACAAACTGTGGGCAAAAGTTCTTCCAAATCCCATTCATGGTGATGGCTGTAACCTCACGCCAAGCAAAATCAATGTTTTTTATGGACTTGTAGATGTTAATAGTCCTTCCAAAATTGTCACAGGTTGTTCCTGATTCATCACGTGCCTTTACTGCCTGACAAAAGTGTGACCAGGTTGGATGAGCAGTGTAGTTATTTGGTGGCAGATGCACTACTTTGATGTTGGGATGAAAGTCGTCCGTGAATGGGGGGTGGCCCGGAGCATTGTCAAGGAGCAAAAGAATGTTGAATGGGACATCCTTCTCCAAGCAATATTTCTCTACCTCTGGGATAAAGTGGTGGAAAAAACAGTCCTGGAAAATGACCTGTGTAACCCAGGCTTTGGGGTTACTCTTCCATACAACAGGAAGAGAGCCCTTGCTATGTTTTTAAGGGTGGTTGGGTTCTCTGAATAATAAACTAAGAGAGGCTTCAGCTTCATATCGCCAGAAACATTGCTACCAAATAACAGAGTTAGCCTATCCTTTGCTGCTTTATAGCCTGGCATCAACTTTTCCTCCTTACTGATGTACCTTCGGTCTGGCATCCTCTTCCAGTTCAGTCCTGTCTCTTCCACATTAAAAACCTGCTTGGGTAAATACGCGCCTTCATTAATAATTTCTCGAAGCATTTCAGGAAATTCCCAGGCAGCTACCATATCTGCACTTGCTGCCTCGTCACTTACTTTTACATTGTGAAGGTTGGCTCTAGCCTTGAATCGATGAAACCAGCCATGGCTGGCATTAAAAGATGTGCCCTCTGATTCTTCACTATGTTTCTTCTTCAAGTCGTTGTAAAGGCTTTTAGTTTTCTCTTGAATCAGCATTAAGCTGAGCAGGACTCGATGCTGATGCTGATCCTGCATCCACACTGAGAAGTTTCTCCATCTCCTCCGTCACTTTCCCACGCTTCTTTGATATTATTGTCAACATTATCGGCACAGCACACTTCACACATTCCATGATCTTGTCCTTGTTCTTTAGAATCATGCCAGTGGTTGAACAATACACGTTATAAGAATGAGCGACGTCTACCATCTTTTCGCCTTGCTCCACTCTCTCAATCATTTTCACTTTTGCTTCCATCGTTATTGCTTGGCGCTTCTTAGCACTACCAGCTACATCACTGCTGCTTTTTAAAAAATTAATTAATTAATTAATTAATATATATATATTTTTGGCTGCAGTGGGTCTTCGTTACTGCACGCGGACTTTCTCTAGTTGCGGTGAGCAGGGGCTACTCTTCGTTGCAGTGCATGGGCTTCTCATTGTGGTGGCTTCTCTTGTTGTGGAGCACGGGCTCTAGGTGCGTGGGCATTAGTAGTTGTGGCACACGGGCTTAGTTGCTCCGCAGCATTTGGGATCTTCCCGGACCAGGGCTTGAACCCGTGTCCCCTGTATTGGTAGGCAGATTCTTAACCACTGCACCACCAGGGAAGTCCCACCATTGCTGCCTTTACACTTACTTCCGGACATCCGGGGTTTGAAAAAAAGATACTGTACTACTGTACTCTACACAGTACTGTACAATAAAGTACACAAAATCACAACCACTTGTGGAGGATGCACGCACATGACAATGTACGCCAGACACGTGAATTAACTTACGTGATTGGACGTGCAAATGCACGTTTGCATCTTTGAAAGTTTGCAACTTGAAGGTTAGTACGTAGGGGACTTACTGTAGATCTTTCAGCCCCCAGTTGAGCTGCCCAGATGATACCACAGGGAGCAAAGACAAGCTTTTCAGACTGAGCTTTGCCCAGTTGCAAATTTGAGGGCAGAATAAATGATTGCTGTTGTTTTAAGTTACTAAATGTTGGGGTGACTTGGTATGCAGCAATAGATAGCCAGGACAAAAAGGGCCAACGGAAAGAAGAGTCACTGGTGTTATCAACCAACAGGCATACCGATGAATCCTGACCAAATGGTAACAAAGGTCAATTTTATTTACTTGATTGTGTCTCCATTGCGCTGAGGAATGAAGATTTTAGAGCCGGGAGATATGTGCATCCAGATAACAAAGTACTAATAATAGCATTTCTAAAGTATCCACTCTAATGGGTGGAGATGGAGATTCAGATAATCATCCATAATGATGCATGATCCAATGGAAAACATACCTGCATTAGGAGTCTACTATATTTTAGGCAAAATGTTAGACCTTTCACATGCCTTTTCTCACCTGTCCTCATAAAACTCCTATAGAATCTTACTCTTATTTTACAGGATCAGAAAAAGTTAGAAAATTGATTTTAAAAAAATCATCTCACACCCATGAGTGGTAGGAGCAAGATTCAAACTCAAGTCTGACTGCAGAGCTCAGTCCCTTTCTACTACAGCATCCTACATATTTGCCAAAGGTGATTTCTCTTTGGTTTTTGCACACATGTGCTATTAATGGTTTTTGAGTTGTTTGGAGTGGATTCCTTTTTCTTCAGCAGCAGCATATTTATTTACACTTCTTGGCTACTATTTTTTTAAAAAAAGAATTTGCATTCCTGAAGCATAGACAATCCAACGGTGTTGAAAGCAGATGGTCCACAAGTATGCTGTGAGACATGGGGAATCGAAATTAAATTTTGTCACAGTTATGGAGTGCTGTGGTGCTTTGTATGTGTGCACATACAATGCAGTGTATGTCGTAAATGGAAGTGGTTTTTTCTTCTTTATTAAGTTGGCCATTATCTTTATTAAAGGTATTCTTTCAGTCAAAGCTAAGACATTTTACCCAATGCACGAGTGTCTTGTAAGTTGAAGTGCAGAACACAGCAGTAGTTGTGCAAAATAAGCAGATGTCTGCCCTGATCAGTCTGCTTTAGAATTCTGTTGGGGGCTTGTGATTGTTTGAATGGGAAGAGTTCCCTCAGTCGTTTCTTGGAGGGAAAAGAGGTATAGAGGGCAAGAGGTGAGAGTCTCTCCCTCTGAAGGTCAGAGGGTTCAGTGATTGGAGGAAATGGACATCTAGGCTCTTCCATTCTGTTCTGGCACTGCCACTGCACACAGTGACCTTGCTCAAGTCATTGACCCTTTGTTTTTCGTATTAGTTCCTAGGGGACAGTAACACCAAGCCAGCCCTGCTGAAAACAAGCCAGTTCTTCAGAAAAAGTCATCAGTATATGTGCAAACCCAAGAGCCCTTTATGATACACAGCCCTCTCTTTTTCTGTTTTTCCCCTGACAGCAATGCATTTCTTTCCTCAGCATGCCATTTTCAAAACCTTTGACATTCCAGGGCACCTCATCATTGCCTTCATCGGGGATCATGCCAATTTGTCAGTTTTAATCTGTCCAAAAACCTGCATCTGCCAGCATAATCCTTTTTATTTCTTATATGTTGATACAAAGATTTCACACATTGATTTTTGAGTAGCTCTGATTTCATGCAAGCTAAGCAAACAGTGACAGGTTGGTACTTGGGGTAATGAATGCTCTATCAGATTAATATAAATCAATGGCATTGGCAAGTTTCAGATGAGGCACAGGGGTTGGGGTCTGGAGAGCACGAGCTGCCAGAACAAGACAGATGGTCAGAAGCTGACACTTACCTCTTTATCTTGATGGGCTCATTAGCAGATTTCTCTCCTTTGAGTGAGTCTTATTTGGCTTTAAATGGTACCCCGCCATCCTGGAAAAAATACTGACATACCCTTCTCATGACCTGGCATGAAGAATATTCTAGTGTCCAGGGTCTGTTTAGCAGCCTGGAGGGCTAGGACTTGGGTAAATGTATACTAGAGTTACCATTTATCCAGTAGGACCATTGGGGTCCGAAGAGTTACTGTATCCCTGTGAAGAACCTACTTTTCTAAAAACTACCATTTATCGAATGTCAAGTCCTATACCAGGCACGTTATTTTATTTAATTCTCACAAGAACTCTAGGAGGTAAACTCCATTATTATTATCCTTGTTCTTATTGTTTCTATGCTATTGCATAAGTGAGAAACTGAGGATTAAGTAATTTGTCCAAAGGGACACAGCTGGGGAGTAGAAAAGGCAGAACTTGATTCTGGGTCTGTAGAACTCCGAAACCCTGAGGTTAACCTCTGGTCTCATGTACAAGAGCAGGTGGCTAAGTCTATGGGCAGCTTTTTTGGTCCTGAACTGGTGCCTCTCCTTTCTCTGTGCCTCCCTCCCTTCCTTCCTGCAGGTGTGAAGGACTCTCAGCTGTCTCTTTCTTCCCTTTTAAAAAACATACCTCCATCCTCAGGTTCTTCCTCCTCTAAAGCTGGCAGTGGCGCAGGGGATAGTAACCTTGGCTCCATTCTTTCCTACTCTTCCTCCAGATGACCACCATCACAGGACAAAAACAATAAATGGCAAAAGGTTTCAGAAGTCCTATAACGTTTTTCATAGTCATTGATCCATCAAATAGAGGTCTTGACTTCCTATTTATTTATTCTTTTCCTTTATAGTTTATTACAAGATATTGAATATAGTTCCCTGTGCTATACAGTAAGACATTGTTGTTCATCTATTTTATATATAGTAGTTTGTATCTGCTAATCCCAAACTCCTAATTTATCTGCCCCACCTTTCCCCTTTGGTAACCATAAGTTTGTTTTCTATGTCTATGAGTCTGTTTCTGTTTTCTAAATAAGTTCATTTCTATCATTTGTTAGATTCCATATATAAGTGATATCTTGTGATAGCTGTCTTCCTCTGTCTGACTTACATCACTTAATATTGATCATCTGTAGGTCCATCCATGTTGCTGCAAATGGTGGTATTTCATTCTTTTTTATGGCTGAGTAATACTCCATTGTATATATGTACCGTATCTTCTTTATCCATTCATCTGTTGATGGACACTTAGGTGGCTTCCATGTCTTGACCACTGTAAATAGTGCTGCTGTGAACATTGGAGTGCATGTATCTTTTTGAATTAGTGTTCATCTTTTCCAGATTTAAGCCCAGGAGTGGGATTGCTGGATCATATGGCAACTCTATATTTAGTTTTTTTAAGGAAGCTCCATACTGTTCTTCACAGTGGCTGCACCAATTTACATTCCCACCAACATTGTAGGAAGTTTCCTTTTTCTCCATACCCTCTCCAACATTTATTATTTGTAAACTATTTAGTGATGGCCATTCCCATTCTGAGGGGGTGATACTTCATTGCAGTTTTGATTTGCATTTCTCTAATAATCAGCGGTGTTGAGCATCTTTTCATGTGCCTGTTGGCCATCTGTATGTCTTCTTTGGAGAAATATCTGTTAAGGTCTTCTGCCCATTTTCTGATTGGGATGTTTGTTTTTTTGATATTGAGTAGTATGAGCTGTTTGTATATTTTGGAAATTAAGCTCTTGTCAGTCACATCATTTGCAAATATTTTTCCCACTCTGTTGGTTGTCTTTTCATGTTGTTTATGGTTTTCTTTGCTATGCAAAAACTTATAAGTTTGACTAGGTCCCATTTGTTTATTTTTGCCTTTATTTCTATTGCCTTGGGAGACTGACCTAAGAAAACATTGCTATGATTTATGTCAGAGAATGGTTTGCCTATGTTCTCTTCTAGGAGTGTTATGGTGTCATGTCTTATATTTAAATCTTTAATCCATTTTGAGTTTATTTTTGTGTATGGTGTGAGGGACTGTTCTGACTTCACTGATTTACATGCAGCTGTCCAGCTGTCCAGCTTTCCCAACACCACTTGCTGAAGAGACTGTCTTTTCTCCATTGTATATTCTTGCCTCCTTTGTTGAAATTAGTTGACTGTAGGTGTGTGGGTTTATTTCTGGGCATTCTATTCTGTTCCATTGATCCATATGTCTGCTTTTGTGCCAGTACCACGCTGTTTTGATTACTATAGTTTTGTAGTATTGTTTGAAGTCTGGGAGAGTTTTGCCACAAGCTTTATTCTTTTTCCTCAGGATTGCTTTGGCAATTTTGCATCTTTTATGGTTCCATATAAATTTTAGGATTATTTGTTCTAGTTCTGTGAAAAATGTCATGGGTAATTTGATATGGATCACATTAAATATGTAGATTGCTTTGGGTAGTATGGCCATTTTAACAATATTAATTCCTCCAATCGAAGAGCATGGGATAGCTTTCCATTTCTTTGAATCATCTTCAATTTCCTTTATCAATGTTTTATAGTTCTCATTGTATGAGTCTTTCCCCATCCTCGGTCAGGTGTATTCCTAGGTATTTTTTTTAATGCTATTTTAAAAGAGATATTTTTTAACTTACCCTTTCTGATAGTTCATTGCTGGTGTAAAGAAATACAACAGATTTCTGCACGTTAATTTTGAATCCTGCTACCTTGCTGAATTCATTTATCAGTTCTAGTAGTTTTTGTGTGAAGTGTTTGGGGTTTTTATACATATAGTATCATGTCATCTGCATGTAATGACAATTTTACCTCTTTTCCAATCTGGATACATTTTATTTCTTTTTCTTCTCTGATTACTGTGGCTAGGACTTCCAATACTGTGTTACATAGAAGTGGTGAGAATGGGCATCCTTGTCTTGTTCCAGATTTTAGCAGGAAGGCTTTCAGCTTTTCACCATCCAGTACCATGTTGACTGTGATTTTGTCATAAATGGATTTTATTATGTTGAGATATGTTCCCTCTATACATGCTTTGGTAAGGGTTTTTTTCTTTTAATAATAAATGGATATTGAATTTTATCAAATGCTTTCTCTGCATATATCGAGATGATCATGTGGCTTTTGTCTTTTCTTTTATTGATGTGGTGTATCACATTGATTGATTTGCATGTGTCGAAGCATCCTTGTGACTATTGGATGAATCCAAATTGATCATGGCGTATGATCTTTTTTATGTGTTGTTGGATTCAGCTCGCTAGTATTTTGTTGAGAATTTTTGCATCTATACTCATCAAAGATATTGGCCTGTAATTTTCTTTTTTGGTAATGTCTTTGTCTGGTTTTGGTATCAGGGTGATTGTGGCTTCCTATAATGACTTTGGGAGTGTTCCCTCCCCTTCGATCTTTTGGAAGAGTTTGAGAAGGATTGGTATAAGTTCTTGGTATGTTTGGTAGAATTCCCCAGTGAAGCCATCTGGTCCTGGACTTTTGTTTGTAGGGAGTGTTTTTAAAATCACAAATTCTATTTCACTTCTAGTGATTGGTCTGTTCAAATTATCTACTTCTTCTTGATTCACTTTTGGTGGTCTGTATGTTTTTAGAAACTTGTCCATTTCTTCTAGGTTGTCCAGTTTGTTGCCATATAATTGTTCATAGTATTCTCTTATGGATTTTTTGTATTTCTGTGGTATTGGTTGTTATTTCTCCTCTTTCATTTCTTGTTTTGTTTATTTTGTTCCTCTCTCTTTTCTTCTTGGTGACCCTGGCCAGAGGTTTGTCAATTTTGTTTACCCTTTCAAAACCAGCTCTTGGTTTTATTGATTTTTTATATTATTTTTTAATCTCTTTTTAATTCCTCTCTGAAATTTATTATTTCCTTCTGCTGGAAATAAAAAAGTTTTTGTTTGCTTTCTTTTGTTTGTTCTTCTTTTTCTAATTCTTTTAGGTAGTAAGTTAGGTTATCTATTTGAGATTTTTCTTGTGTTTTGAGGAAGGCCTGTATTGCTATGAACTTCCCTCTTCGGACTGCATTTGCTGCACCCCATAGATTTTGTATGGCTGTGTTTTCCTTGTCATTTGTCTCAAGGTATTTTTTAATTTCCTCTTTGATTTCATTGTTGACCCATTGGGTTTTTTTAGTAGCATGTCATTTAGTCACCAGGTAATCATTTTTTTCTCGTTTCTGTTTCTGTTGTTCATTTCTAGTTTCATGCCACTGTGGTCATAAAAGATGCTTGAAATAATTTCTATCCTCTTAAATTTATTGAGGCTTGTTTTGTGACCCAGTATGTGGTCTATCCTAGAGAATGTTCCATGTGCACCTGAAAAGAATGTGTATTCTGTATTTTTCAGGTGTAATGTCCCGAAAATATCAATTAAGTGTAACTGTTCTATTGTGTCATTTAGGATCTCTTGTTGCCTTATTGATTATCTATCTGTCTGGAAGATCTGTCCATTGACATCAGTGGGGCGTTAAAGTCTCCTACTATTTATTCCTGTTAGTTCTTCCTTTTATGTCTGTTAGTATTTGTATTATGTATTTAGGTGCTCTTATATTGGGTGCATATATATTAACGTGTGTGATATTCTCTTCCTGTATTGATCCTTTTATCACTATATAATGTCCTTTTTCTTTATGGCCTTCGTTTTAAAGTCTGTTTTGTCTGATATGAGTATTGCTATCCTTGCTTTACTGTCATTTCCATTTGCATGAAATATCTTTTTCCATCCTCTCACTTTCAATATCTATGTGTGTCCTCCACCCTAAAGTGGGTCCCTTGTAGGCAGCATATTGTAAGCTCTTGTTTTATTATCCAGTTATCCACTCTATGTCTTTTGATCAGAGCATTTAGTCCATTGTCATTTAAGGTAATTATTGATATGTATTTTTTGCCATTTTAAATACTGTTTTCCAGTTGATATTATATTTCTTCTCTGTTCCTTTCATTTTTGTCATTCTTTTCCCTTTTGTGGTTTGATGGTTTTCTATTGTATTATGCTTGAATTCTTTTTGTGTTTTTGTGAATCTACTGTATGTTTTTGATTTGTGGTTTCTCTGATTTTCAAGTATGTTAACCCATTACTATATCTACTTGTTTTAGACTGGTAGTAATATAAGCTCAAACACATTCTAAAAAAAATCTACATTTTCTTACTCCTCTCCCACACATTTTATGATGTTTGATGTCCTCTTTTATATCTTCATGTTTATCCTTTTGCTGTTCATTGTACTTATTGTCACTTTCACAATTTTTTTTTTAATCTATATACTGGCTTATTTAAGTGATTTAACTTACAATTGTGATTTTCTCTTTCCTATAGATTCTTGCTTCTTTTCTATTTAGAGAAGACCTTTCAATATTTCTTTTAGGATAGGTTTAGTATTGCTATATTCTTTTAGTTTTTGCTGTTCTGAGAAATTTTTTTATCTCTCCTTCTATTCTAAGTGATAATCTTGCTGGGTAGAGTATCCTAGGTTGCAGGTTTTTCCCTTCCAGGAGTTTCAGTATATCTTGCCACTTTCTTCTGGCCTGTGATGTTTCTGTAAAGAAATCAGCTGATAGCCTTATGGGGGTTCCCTTGTAACTAACTCTTTTTTTTCTTGCTGCCTTTAGAATCCTGTCTTTAACTTTTGCCGTTTTAATTATAATATGTCTTAGTGTAGGTCTGTTTGGTTTCATCTTGCTTGGAGCTTCCTGTACCTGGATATTTGTTTTCCTTCTTTAGGTTTGGGAAGTTTTCAGCCATAATTTCTTCAAACACATTTTTGATCCCCTTTTCTCTTTCTTTTCCTTCTGAAATCCGTATTATGTATAGTTTGGCTTGCTTTATCCCATAGGTCTCTTATATTGCTTTCATTTTTTTTTTTAATTTGGCTTTCTGTCTGCTGTTCTGATTGGGTGATTTCCAGTGCTCTATCTTCCAGATCATTTATTCTTTCTTCTGCATTATTTAGTTTGCTAATTATTGTTCAACTCTCATCTCGACAAATGCATTTTCTAATTTTGATTGGCTCCTCTTTATAGTTTCTAGTTCCTCATTACAGTGATCTGCATTTCTATTGATAGCCTTTCTTAATTCCTTCAGTATTTTTATTACCTTCTTTTTGAACTTGGGATCTGGTAGACTGGAGAGGTCTGTTTCATTGTTCTTTCAGGGAATTTTTCTTGTTCTTTTAATAGGGAGTGGCTCCTCTGCTTCTTCATTTTCCTTATATTTCTCTGCCTCTATAAATTTAAGGGAAACAGTCATCTACTGTGGTCTTGAAGGGCTGTTTTTGTGTGGGAGCATCCCTGTGTGGCCTGGGTGCATCTAATATTTTTGGTGCCAGGGCTGTTTTCAGTATGGATGCCTGCCACATATTTCCTCAGTGTGTGCTGGCTGTTATCCCCTTGACAGTGGGTGTGATTGGTGTTGTGCTGACCAGAGCCTGAACTGGATGTTGAGCAGGGTCTGCTCTTTGCTCTGCAGTTGTCACATCTCTGTGGAGGCAGGGTCTGCCCCCCAGCTGTTGGAGTAGAAGCCCCCAGATCTGGTTCTGAGCTGTGGCGTGAGGTGGGCGCGACTGGAGTACTCCTGCTGGGAGAAGAGCCACTGAGTATACCTCCACAGGAGCTGTTCACTGGGAAGTGTACTCTGCGGCATCACCTGTAACCCGTTGTGTGTGCTCACAAAGTACACTGCTGCTGGCACTGCCCTTGGCCCCGCCTCAGTCAAGGGAATGCAGGCAATCGGCCAGGATGTCCCTCAGGCTCTGTGTTCACAAAGCCACTGGCACTGTTAGGCTGCAAAAGTTAGGCACCAGGACCTGCTGTAGCTGCGCATCTGGACTTTCTGTGGGAGCTACAGAATCAGCCCAGAGCCCAACCCCACCTCCACGCACCCACGAAGCCCACCACTGCTAGCACTGGACCAGCCACAGCCACAGGAGCACCTGTAATCTGCTTGGATGTCCTGCAGATGCTGAGCTTGCATAAATCTGCCCAAGTCGCACAGCCACTGGAACAGGGCTCAGATTTCAGCCCCTCCTCCACATGTGGGCACCCGCTGGCACTTGCGTGCTCCCAGAACTCACAGAGGTGAAGCCACGACCACTGTGAGCATGCCGAGAGTAAGGCTGCTGTGGTGGGGCCCCACCCTTCCCTTCACGTGTGCATTAACAATGGGACTTCTATGGCAGACCTGGGCTCCATGCCGTGCACATGCCCAGTTGTGTCCCAGACCACGCTCCAGTTCCTTCAGGCTGTCCCCGCACAGCCAATCCCAGTCCTCTCCCAGGTCTGTCTGTGAAGCCTGAGTTTCAGGACCCAGTCGCCTCCACCTTCCATACCAGCAGACACATGTATCCGGCTGGGGAGTGCAGCGAGGTGGCCAGGACTGTCTCTGCTGGTCTCTCTCTGTTCTGCCTGCTGCGAGCCAGCTACTGCATTCTCCTCTGAGCCTCTGACGCTCCCTCTGTCCTAGCTGGTCTCCCAGCCAGTGAAGGGGGTTCCCAGGGTGAGGGAACCTTTCCTCTTTCACAGCTCCCTCCCAGGGACACAGGTCCCATCCCGATTCCTTTTTTTTTTTTCTTCTTTCAACCTGCCTGGTTACATGGTGATCTTTCTTGCAGCTTCGATTGTATGAGATCTTCTGTCAGCATTCAGTGGGTATTCTGTGAGAATTGTTACACGTGTAGATGTGTTTTTGATGTATTTGTTGGAGGAGGTGAGCTCCATGTCCTTCCATTCCACCATCTTGCCATTTATTTATTTTTAGTGATTTACTTTTTAGATGGTATCTTGAGTTCTCTCTTAATTGGCTTGGCTGCTTAGAGTTGAGAGAGATTCAGCCTGAAAGGCCTGCTAAACATGAGATTCTTAGACCTACTTCATAATCTGTACCCCAAATATGAGTTACTTCTGCATTTCTTCATTCCTTTGCTCCTGGTCAGCTTCTCTGAGAATAAAACTCCCATCCATGGCCCCAAACGATTGTCTGTAGCCCTTCAAACTTGAGCTTTGCAGATGCCTTCTCATACTCAGAGCAATCTCCTTGGCTCCAGCTGCCAACTCTCTGTATCCTGGTGATTTGCCAGCAGAATACGCACCAGCCATATCCCGACACTGATTCTACATTCCATCTGTACTGTCCTCATTGTCTAAGGAACTAGACCCCATCCTTTCAACCTATTCAGTCTCTGAGCTTTGCCGCATAGTCTTACAGTTACTCTCCACCCTTCGTTAAAAAAAAATAAAGCTTCTCTGTCTGAGATCCTTTAACACTACTTTCCTAGTTCTCCAAACTCCATGGTTTCTCTTCTGTCTTCTTTTTCTACCACTGCCTAAGGTGTAAACCCCACTGCTTAGTCCTTGTCTTCTGCTTTTCAGCTTTTACACTAACTGCCCTCAAGAGCATATCCAGACTTGTGGTTTCAATTACCATTGTAATAATGATTCACAAATCTCCATACTCTTCTTAATTCCAAATAGCTTCCTTTGGGAAATTTCCACTTGAAGATTCTACCGTTATCTCTAACTTACCGTGCCTAAACTTCCCATTTATGTCCATAGCATCACCATCCTTCCAGACTCATTTTTTTCAACTTGAACACTTTCTTTCCCATCAGATTTATTCATTTATCCATGTGTTCATTCATCCACTCATTCATTTACTCAGTAAACATTTACTAAATGCCTATTCTGTGTCAGGTTCTGGGTGAGGCACTAAAGATAACAAAAGTAAATGATATATCCTGAATCTAAAATTGACGATCCTCCATCCATCAAGAACATCCCCTATCAACATTTTCTCTCATGGTTTCCAACAACACTAAGTGCTTTAGTCAAACTGGTTTCCTAGACTTCACACTAACATGTGAAGTTACTCTCTTACCTCCATGCCTTTGTTCTTCTTGTTCTTTTTGCCTAGAACAACTTCCCTTAATTTTTCTGCCTTCCGAAATCAACATTTCCTTCAGGTCCCATCTATTTGCAAAGTCTCAACCGAATGCTTTTTTCCTTTTCTGAATTCCTATAGGATTTTGTGATTCAATCCCATTAAGATCACAGGAAGTAGAAAAGCATGGCTGAGAATGTTTTAGTAATAGAAAAGTCTTTCGTGAAGTTGTCGTAGCAAGGGCATATTTTTTGGGCAAGGACACAATTAATGCATTCCTTTACTCATCCATTTATTCATTCAGTTCTGATCTCTGTGAAAAGAAAAAAAAAAAAGGCATGGGCTCCCAGAGGGCATGAGGCCAGTGCCAGGGGGGTTGTTCACATTGATGCTCACCCTGGATTCTGGACTGACCTGGCCCTGCTGGTCTGTAGCATAGTGGCACCTGGTGGCACTTGCTGGCGGGGATCAGGCCTGGCTGAAGGAGGAGCTGGATATGTAATACCTGTGTACAATGAAGGAGCTGTGTCATGCAGGACTCACCTGATGCCCACCCAAATTCATGACAGATCCCTTCCCGAGGGTCCATCCCAACAGGGTAGCCAATAACCCCAACACCCTCGCAGGCAATATGCTTTGATGTTTTAAGGAGAAAGGGTATGTCAACCAGAACAACCTTTTCTTCGACATCTCCTCAGTGGGCAATCATATGAAAGTCCTGAATGTTGAGCTCCACATGTTCAAACCCCAGCATTTTCCCAGGACCCCACCCTTGACAAGCCTACCATTATTACAGGGTGGAAGTCCGTAAGATCCTGGGCCCATGCCAGAATTAGAGTGAGGGAGCTTTCTTTCAACTAAGGATCTTCCTCTGGCCTCTAAGTCTGGCACAGATGATGATTGACTGCATCCTGGGAAACACTTCAGCTTGAGCTTTCTGGGACAGACCATGAAGCCACTAAATGGCAGTTACCACAGGACCCAGTGGAAGGGGATCACAGTGATAATAGGAACCCTGTACTGGCCCTTGGCCAATAACAAGGGCAACATTTTGTTGTTGCTGAAGAGGGTACCTGTCCTTGCCCATCATGCTACACTCACTCTCAGAGCTGGAGAGTCTGTCCTAGGTAGAACTCTCTGCAGACCTCACCTCACCTACCCCAGATGGTGGCCCCAGAGTGCAAGACACAGCTTGAAAGTGCTTGTGATGGCCAGATGTGTCTTTTCTACATAGACTTCCAAGGATATAAGCTACACAGACAGGGATATCTCATTCGAGGCTATCAGGTCAATAGCTGCAACGTCTTTGGCTCTACCTTGTGACCACACTCTGGCACACAACTCCACTCACCTGGGGATGTGGAGTAGGAGAGGATGAGGAGGAAGGAGGCAATATCCATTAAGGAGCCTACCACTCAGTGTTCTTATTCCAATAGAATGTTTAACTCCCCACGTAAGCTTGAGAAGTCAGTGATTCTCTCTAGGTCTCACTATATCTATCTGTAAAATGGAATTGTCTTTACATCATAGGATGTTCAAGAGTATGAAGAAGATACTGAGAGGAGGGATCTCACAGAATTTTGTGGGAGGAGTGATTCTTGCTTGTGTTACAGCTTTTTCTGCAGTGATTGCTCACCACTGTATCCCCAGGACCTAGAAGAGTGAACGGTACATAGTTGGCCTTCAATATGCATCAAATGAAAAAAATGAATGGACTGCAGCTTCTGCAGTCATTCATTCAAAGGCCATGTATGAGTTTTTAAGAGCTAGGTAAGCAGCTATAGTTCTCTTCTGCTTCTCTATGCCCTTCCCCAGTGCTCAGTTTACAAACACCTCAGCTTGGGCCAACGGCAGTGACCACTCCCCCCACCCCTCCACCCCGTTGGCTGCATAGTGGAAGTTGTGTGTGGTTGCCTTGGAGCACTCAAAGAAGTTAAATGAAGACTCTTAAGACCATCCCAAACCTGGGGTTGGGGTATGGATGGGGGAAAGAGGCAGATTCAGAAGTTGGGGTAGGAAGTCTTGGGTCCATAGCCTCCTCTAAGAGCTATATGCCTTGCCCAAACTCAGGCCTGGACTTGCTCTTTTTTTTTTTTTTTTTTTTTATAGTGTTGCATTTCTTTCAGGTGTACAGCAAAGTGATTCCGATAGATAGATAGATAGATAGATAGATAGATAGATAGATAGATAGATAGATAGATATCTTTTTCAGATTCTTTTCCATTATAGGTTATTACAAGATATTAAATACAGTCCCTGTGCTATACAGTAGGACCTTGTTGTTTATCGTTGTATATAAAGTAGTTTGTGTCTGCTAATCCCAAACTAATTTATCCCCTCCCTTTCCACTTTGGTAACCATAAGTTTGTTTTCTATAAGTCTGTTTCTGTTTTGTAAATAAGTTCATTTGTATCTTTTTTTAGATTCCACATATAAGTGATATCATATCATATTTATCTTTCTCGTCTGACTTCATATGATAATCTCTAGGTCCACCATTGTTGCTGCAAATGGCATTATTTCATTCTTTCTTATGGCTGAGGAATATTCCATTCTATACATACATAACACATCTTCTTTGTCCATTCATCTGTCAATGGACATTTAGTTTGCTTCCATGTCTTGGCTATTGTAAATAGTGCTGCTATGAACATCAGGGTGCATGCAGCTTTTTGAATTAGAAATTTCATCTTTTCCAGATATATGCCCAGCAGTGGGATTGCTGGATCATATGGTAAGTCTATTTTTAGTTTTGTAAGGAACCGCCATACTGTTCTCCATAGTGACTGCACCAATTTACATTCCCAGCAACAGTGTAGGAGGGTTACCTTTTCTCCACACCCTCTCTAGGATATATTATTTGTAGACTTTTTGATAATGGCCATTCTGACTGGGGTGAGGTGATAATGCATTGTAGTTTTGGTTTGCAGTTCTGTAATAATTACTGATGTTGAGCATCTTTTCATGTGCCTGTTGGCCATCTTCTTTGGAGAAATGTCTATTTAGGTCTTCTGCCCATTTTTTGATTGGGTTGCTTCTTTCTTTGATATTGAGCTATATGAGCTGTTTATGTATTTTGGAAATTAAGCCCTATTGGTCGCATCATTCGCAAATATTTTCTTCCATTCCATAAGCTGTCTTTTCATTTTGTTTACGGTTTCCTTTGCTGTACAAAATCCTTTAAATTTAATTAAGTCCCATTTGTTTATTTTTGCTTTTATTTCCATTACTCTAGGAGAAAGATCCAAAAAAAATATTGCTGCAATTTGTCAGAGCGTTCTACATATGTTTTCCTCTCGGAGTTTTATAGTATCTGGTCTTACATTCAGGCCTTTAACCCATTTTGAGTTTATTTTAGTATATGGTTGTTAGAGAATGTTCTAATTTTATTCTTTTACATGTAGCTGTCCAGTTTTACCAGCACCACTTACAGAAGAGATTGTCTTTTCTCCGTTTTATATTCTTGCCTCCTTTGTCATAGATTAATTGGCCATAAGTGCATGGGTTTATTTCTGGGCTTTCTATCCTGTTCCATTAACCTATATGTCTGTTTTTGTGCCAGTACCATACTCTTTTGATTACTGTAGCTTTGTAGTATAGCCTGAAGTCAGGGAGCATGATTCTTCCACTTCTTTCTTTCTCAAGATCATTTTGGCTATTTGGGTTTTTGTGTGTTTTTCTGTGTAAATTTTTAAATTATTTGTTCTAGTTCTGGGAAAAAACACCACTGGTATTTTAATGGGGATCGCACTGAATCTGTAGATTGACTTGGGTAGAATGGCCATTTTAACAATATTGATTTTTTTCAATCCAAGAACATGGTATATCTTTCCATCTGTGTCAACTTCAATTTCTTTCATCAGCATCTTGTAGTTTTCAGAGTACAGGTCTTTTGCCTCCTTAGGTAGATTTATTCTTTTTGATATGATGGTAAATGGGATTGTTTTCTTAATTAATTTCTCTTTCTAATAGTTTTTTAGTGTATAGAAATGCAACAGATTTCTGCATATTAATTTTGTATCCTGCAACTTTACTGAATTCATTGATGAGCTCTAGTAGTTTCCTGGTAGCGTCTTTAGGGTTTTCTATGTATAGTATCATGTCACCTGCAAACAGTGACAGTTTTACTTCCTCCTTTACAACTTGGATTCTTTTTATTTCTTTTTCATCATCTCTGAATGCTGTGGCTAGGACTCCCAAAACTATGTAGAATAAAAGTTGAAAGAGTGGGCGTCCTTATCCTGTTCTTGATCTTAGAGGGGAAGGCTTTCAGCTTTTCACCATTGACTATGATGTTTGTTAGTGGTGGGTTTGTCATATATGGCCTTTATTGTGTTAAGGTATGTTCCCTCTATGCCCAATTTCTGGATAGTTTTTATCATAAGTGGATATTAAATTTTATCAAAAGCTTTTTCTGCATCTATTGAGATGATCATATGGTTTTTATTCTTCAGTTTGTTAATGTGATGTATCATGTTGATTAATTTGCAGATACTGAAAAAATCCTTGCATCCCTGGGATAAATCCCATTTGATCATGGTGTATGATCCTTTTAATGTATCAATATTGTTGGATTCGGTTTGCTAGTATTTTGTTGAGTATTTTTCCACCTATGTTCATCAGTGATGCTGGCCTATAATTTTTTTATGATATCTTTGTCTGGTTTTGGTATCAGGGTGATGGTGGCCTCATAGAATGAGTTCAGAAGTGTTCCTTCTTCTGCAATTTTTTGGAATGTGTTTAAGAAGGATAGATGTTAACTCTTCTCTAAATGTTTGGTAGAATTCACCTGTGAGGCCATCTGGTCCTGGGCTTTTGTTTGTTGGGAGTTCTTTAATAACTGATTCAATTTCAGTACTGGTAATTGGTCTGTTCAGATTTTCTATTTCTTCATGGTTCAGTTTGGGGAGATTGTACCTTTCTAAGAATTTGTCCATTTCTTCTAGGTTGTCCATTTTATTGGTATTTAGTTGCTCGTAGTAGTCTCTTATGATCCTTTGTATTTCTGTGGTGTCACTTGTAACTTCTTTTTTGTTTCTGATTTTATTGATTTGGGCCCTCTCTTTTTCTTAATGAATCTGGCTAAAATTTATCAATTTTGTTTATCTTTTCAAAGAACCAGTTTTTAGTTTCATTGATCTTTTCTATTTTTTTTAAGGCTCTGTTTCATTTATTTCTGCTCTGATCGTTATGATTTCTTTCCTTCTACTAACTTCGGGTTTTGTTTGTTTGTTCTTCTTTGCTTTAGGTATAAGGTTAGGTTGTTTATTTGAGGTTTTTCTTGTTTCCTGAGATAAGCTTGTATCACTATAAACTTCCCTCTTAGGACTTCTTTTGCTATGTTCCATTGGTTTTGGATTGTTGTGTTTTCATTTTTTCTCGAGGTATTTTTTATTTCCTTTTTAATTTCTTCAGTGATCCATTGGTTGTTTAGTAGCATATTGTTTAGCCTCCATGTGTTTGTGTTCTTTGCAGTTTTTTCGTGTAGTTGATTTCTAGTTTCATGGTGTTATGGTTGGAAAAGATACTTGATATGACTGCAGTTTTCTTAAATTTACTGAGACTTGCTTTTGGACTTGCTGTCTTCAGGCCTGTCTCAGGAAGGTGGAGTTGGGGAGGGAACAGGACAGATGGAAGCAATCTCGACATGTTGGCTGGAGTTAGATCCTCCAGTTCTCCAGTGCTATGCCTTTTGCCAGCATTCTCATGCCTTACACTGTCAGGGTGACAGACAGGACCTAGACCCCAGCTCTGCAGGAACAAGAGGCAGGGTATCTGCTTCCCCCATGAAACTGAGGCTGGGTATGGAAGAAAAAAACCCTTTTTAATGGTTTCTATCCCTCCCCTTGACACTCCTACCTGAGTTCCAGGTGAGACTGCCAGGGCTCTAACTGACTCAGAATCAGAGCTCTTGCCTTGCCATGAAGCTTCCTCCATGTCACCAAGTGGTAGGAAGATAATAGTGTCAGTTATTTATCTATTGTCTGTCATTCCCATACCCATCCTTCCATACTCTCAGAGTATCCCATACTCTGCTTAGACCTCTGTGCCAACTGCATTCCTAATGGATTCTGCATGTTAGGAGACACTGGAGGAAGATCAGAAATTAGAAGTGGAGAGAAGTTATTATTCCTCCTTTTTCTTCTTTGGCTTCTGGCAGTAACTGTGGATGGAAGTGGCTTCATTGCTTTGAGGAGTCCAGCTTTGGTGTCAACAATCCTTCTTTGGTGGTTCTGGTAGTGACCATTTGGTTCTCTATGGGGTCAGTGTCTACGGGGTGGTCCACCCTATGGCTCCAGTATAGCAAGTGCCACCATCTACCATAGTAACAGCATTATACATGGTAACCTCACTAACTAGTACAGCAGTCAATGCGTTATGTGCTCTGGAAACACCAATCCCTTCCTTTTCTTCTTTAGCCATATGTCCTTCCTGTAGTAAATAATTTCTGGGTTACTTCTTCTTCTCCCTTTTCCTGGTTTTGTTTCTTCAGGTCTTTTATAACTAGTTCTCTGTGTTAAATGCCTTCTGTTTGTTTTTCTTGTTGTATCCTGTCTGATACACAAAAATTAAAGTAGGTGGTTATTCATGGGTAGAAAACAATTCTCTCATTTCTTCCCCAAAAGAAGTAGAAAGAAGGAAATATAAAACATTAAATTAACAAAATACATTATTTCCCATTACAGTTAACCAAGCACTACCTTGTTGATCATAAAATTGGAACACTATTTGAATATTATTTTTCTTGTGTAAAAATATATTTCCATATATGATATGCTATTTCCATTGGAACTGAATTTATATATATGTCATCTTAAATTAATTCTGAGTAATGTTTTACATCTGAACTCATTGTACTCTCTGAACCATTCGATACACCTTGTGCTACAATGTACCAAATTAAATGTGATATTTCCATACACATACAAAACTAATGTCTTCCCTTTTGATCCATTGTGGATGTATAGTATGGTCTAGACTTAAGTGAAGCAAACTTAAGAAATGAATGACCCTGCACTCCTGCTAGCAAATCTCTGGATGAATGACATCATCTAGAAACCATTTATTTGAAAGTTTTAAAAGAGTTGTGATCTAAATGTTAATCTGAAAGGAACTAGCTGTTGAATGATAATTTATCTGGCCATCCATCCAGCATAGGCAAAGCTATGGGGTCACTGAAGGTGATGTTCATCTATAATCATTAACATTGCAAAATGTTTACAATACATTGCTGAATGAAGGAATTGATTATAAAAGTTTGCATAATATTGCATTTTTGTTTAAAAAAATCTGTGTTTTGTACAGCATAGGACTCTGTCCATAAGAGCTGTGTGGGGGTGATGGGAGAAGCAAGAAGGACTAAAGAGGAGCATCTCTGGGATCCACTCCTTCCAGGTTGTCAGGCAGGTCCCTGCCTTATAGGAACAAGGTGCTGGATGACTGCTGAGGCTCTGCCCAACTCGAGGTTCCAAAATTCAAACTAAAATCCAATTCAAAGAAAATTTATCGGTGGTCATCCTGTGCCAAGTGCCAAGACCTATAGCAGGTCCTAGAGAGACAGAGATGGAGGCCAGTACCTACCCTGTGGGCGCCTATTACTTTGTCAAGGGATTGATGCTGGCTTTGGAGTAGAAAGATTTCTCTTTGAACTCTGCCTCTCACTAGCTGTGCAACCTTGGGAAAATTTCTTCTCTTTAAGTTTCAGATTTTTCACCTTTAAAGAGAAGGTAATAATTCTTCCTTTTCTTTGTTGTTTGGAGGATTACATAGAATGATAAAGTAATCTAAGAGGAAGGGAGGGAGGGAAGGAAGAATAGAGAGAGAGGGAAAGAGTCATTCATTTTCTAGGCCAGTTTAGGCTTTCCAGGAATGAGAACAATCAATAGGAATGAAGAAGAAAGTAGCAAAAAAAAAAAAATCCTTACCCAAGGATGGGTACCAAACTTTAAGAGTAAAGCATTGGATAGTACAAATGGTTACAAGTTAATGACATAGAAATTGTATAATTTTGTAGTACCTCCTCATGGTCTTTGCCCTTTGTGAGCACATAGGGCTTTTCCACAACCAGATTTTCCATGTAATCTGTGTGTGGTTACTGAAAGACAAAGGATCTGCTCAGGCCATCTTTCCCAGAGACCCCAGATAAATGGGAAATCAGGGTGCCCTGGACAATGGTGGGAGATGGAAGAGCCATGGTCCACCGAGTCTGCCTCTAGACATAGAGTGGACAATACTGTGGTGTGGGGGGCGGGGGGTGGGCAAGGAAGGCTGGGGAGGCAGAAGATTACTTGGCCATGGTAAATGATTTCTACCTTATAGAAAATTTGTAGTTTCTATATTTTTCTAAAACAAATATGTAGGAAAACTTTACATGAATAACTTTTCTGTGAGTTTCAGACATCCTTTTGTTCTTGAAAGTCTTACCTCACTAAGTATGCTGTAAACACCTTGAAAGCAGGAGTCCTGTCTTCATCTCCATTTGTAGGAATTCTTAGCACAGTGCTGGTCTCAACAAATCATTACTTGGAGGGTTCACCAATAGTCGTCTCTCACCAAAATTATTCCATTATTTATGTTTACATTGTACAATTATCAGCCAACCATGGTAAATCAAAATAGTGGGCTTTCAGTTGGCTAAATGGATTTGTTAACACACTGAATAATTATTCACCAGTAAATGAATCAGCCTAATTTTGCTTAAGTGTAGGTCATATATAAAATAATGGGAACATGATGTTTTAAGACATTGATATGAACAAGAGATAAAGTCAAACAAAGGCCATGACTTCAGCACTAGAGGGAAGACAAGTTAGTTTAAAGGCAAATCAATCAATCCAGCATTGTGCCAGATCCTTGAGGGATAATGAAAGTACAATTGCCCTGTCCTCAAGAAGCTTTGAGGCAAATTGAAGACTCCAGACACACATGGCAATTAGGTAATAATAAAGATACTATACATTCAAAAACGAAAAGATGTGGAATAACCAGTCTTTTCAGTTAGAAGGACTCCTTTTAAAAATAACAAATCAATTTATTAAATCAGAAAAATCAATAACCAAAAATTAAAAATCATAAGTCACATAATCATTCAGAGATAAGGACTGTTAACATTTCAGTTTATCTTCATCCAGATCATCTTTGTATAAATAATAGGTATTTCAGTAAAACAAGATTACATCATAAAACTGTTTTTAACTTATTAGTTGTACTCAACAACATATTATGAAAAAAATTGAAAATATTCTTGCCAAGTTGTAGGTTACACAAAGCTGGGAAGGAGAGCCATTGATGAAAGAATCACCATCTAGAAAGATCTTGCCAGAAGAGAACAAGGGCCAAACTAACAAGATTAAATTTAACAGAGATACCTCTTAAGTCCTTAACTTAGATTGAAGGCCTATAGGTCTTGGTTGACTACAAGTATGATAGGAATCAACACTGTCACTGGCTTTCAAAATGCTAATGTAAGCTAGGCTGTTTCAACAAAGCATGGTACCCAATAATAGGAAGGAAAAGTCCTCTCTAGGTTGTGTAGTCTGACCATATCTTGAGTCCTATACTCAACTTTATGACCCAGGTTGGTCAAAAGGACAATAAGCAAGATGGAAATTGTCAAGTGAGTCATAACTGCGAGAGCTAGAGGTGCTTAGCTGGAAAAGAGGAGACTTTGAGGCTCTGTGTGTGCACGTGCCTGTGTGATTGTGTGCATGTGTCTGTGTGGAAATTCTACACACATACACAGAGAGCTATACTGCAAAAGAACAATGTGATATATTTTGTGTAACTTCAGGAGACAAAAATTGTTGGACAGCTCTGAGCTCATCCTCATAGCACTGCAACAGAGGAATAATTTTATAAACATCTGAGCCATCCAACAGTGGAACAGACTGTCTTTGTGGTGGTGAGTTCCCCTTTCTCTGAAAATACTTAAGCAGAGGTAGAATAAGGTATATTGTAGAGAGGTTCCTGCCATTGAACTTGAATTATCCTGTGGTCCTTCTGAGATTATGAGATAAAGTGAAAGAATATTATTGAACTGAATACTTTGACTCAATTTGTGGATTTGTGCATGTGCAAGTATATGGGTGTATCAAATTATCTAAATTTTAAAATATATCTTGGAAACTTTCTCTGAAAAATATATTGAGTTTAGATGTAAAAGAAAGTTCCTGATTATTTCCCCACGATGTAGCGGAGAAAGACAAAGTTTGAATTCCAGCCATGCCTCATCCTTAGCAGTATGACCTTGAGAAATATGGTTGAACTCTTTGAGTCTTATTATCCCTGTTTTAGAAGAAATAACCCACAGTCAAAGAAGCATTGTGAAGATTAAGTGATTTTATGGCTATCACACTGCCTGGCACATATTAGCTGCTTAATACATAGTAATTGTTGTTATGATAATAATTATGATTATACTGGCCTTTCCCATCCCTTTCGCAGCACCCCCTCCCTTTCCTTTCTTTCTCACCAGACTCTCTTCTTACTCCCTGACTTTATCTTTCAAGGCACTGTCAGTTTATCTCTGTGTCAGTGTATACCTATCCCATCTCTCCTATGATTCTGTGAGTGCTGTTTAAGGAAGATTAGACCGGCAAGGGTGTGCAAGGAATAGATGTAAACAGAGAAGTAAGACAAGAGAGTGCAGGAAAACCAGAACAGTCAGCTCTTTTCCCTTCTCCAACTCCTCACTGTCCCCACCTCTCCCCGAAAAGAACAAATACAGGAAGGAAGACCAGTGGAGGAAAAGATACCGTCAAAAGATCAGGAGTGTGGAGACATTGGGAAAAGCAGGATCTCACACTGGAAAGTCTCAAAAGGAAGTGGAAAGCGAGAGACAAACCGCCAGGCCCAGAGTGAGTGGAATGAAAAAGATAGATGGTTGTAGAGAAGATAACTAACGAGGCTCTGATAACTCTAATTTTCTGGGCCTTGGTGAGCTTTGCCTACACTTCAACTAAATGGAAATATAAATAGCTGAGAAAGAAGCCAGTGGATGGGAACTGACATAATGGACTCTATTGACTCTCTGAGATATAAGGGACCTTCTTAAAAGCATAATATGTTACGTGATCATTTGCCAGGCTTCTCTGGGTGAGTGAGCTCCTTTGGGGGAGGTAAGTGGATTGGCTAATCTTAGTGTTTTGTTTAAAGTACACCCTGCGTTGTGCTAGAAATCAGTTAGCTTTACTGAGCGGACAGGGAGGGGAAAGAACATAGGCACCCACCACCCCCCTCCTTTCTCCCGAGGGGCCTTACCAGCTGAGTGCCCACTGGAAGATCCAAGACCTACTTTCCTCTCTCCTCCACTAGCCTCTCCAGACCATCACTTTCTCCATCAGGGTCCTGGTCTGAAGAAACTAAACCATTCTTCTCTTCCTACTCTCACAGGGTGGAACTAATCCACAGGCCATCCTGGCATTTACCCAATGGACACCACTTCCTATTAAAATCCCTCACTCCACCCAGATTGTCTACCCATGGATATAACTTCAGCTCCGTGAACTTGTGTCTTCCACCTCTGTGGTCAGTGCTGGGGGCTTCCCTTATGCCCCAGCCCAAAGTGACCATCCCCACCCCCTCCTTACTCTCTTCACCAGTAGTCTTTAGTGAACTTGGAGCTTGTTAAGAAACCCAGCTTCAAAGGCCCAAACTCAAAATTTCTAGGAATAGAGCCTGAGAATCTATCCTTTCACAAGCCCACAGCTGATTCTGATGTACAACATTATTTGAAAACTATTAGGCTCTGTGGGATTGTTTAGGACTTCCTATAAATTGTCATGTATTATATGTTAATTTTACATAAGTTGGACCTAGCATCCAGAAGTAAACCATGATCTCCTAGACTGGGACCATCACTTATTTTCCTTGCTATTTCCCTTCCCTGGCACAGGAAGAGGTGCTCAGAAAAATGTCTTTCGATGATATAATAAATTGGGTTTTGTCCATTTTATAGGATGACAGGTTGAGGACATGCTGGTTTAACATGATTCCATCTTAGTAAAGTCACAAAGCTTACCCATCTCTAAGCACTCAACCCTTAAAGATTTATCCTAGGGATTAGAATTTTGAGAATTTCCCAGCCAGCTTTCCCTCCCCCGGCTGCCCACTCTCCCCACATCCAGTATCATGATGGTAGTGCTCTCAGTCCGAACAGCAACTTACTCCTGTTACTTCTGATACCACCTCTGTGAAACGATTTCTTAAATGCAAAATTGCCGTGTAACAAAAGTTCTCACCAGAGTCCTCCATTCTCTCCTAATACTTTATCTCCTAAGAGAAGAGAAATCTAGAGCAGAGGGAAAAGGCAATGTGGCCATTTGGATGTAGATGAAAGATCCAGAAGCATATAAGGAGCTGCCTTTGGTTGGAAACATACACATACATCCAGTAACAACCAAAGTGGTCCATCATGTAAACCCATGAAGAAAGAGGACACATATGTTGGAAAATAATTAATTCTGATGTCATCTTCATATACACCTTCATTTCGTGGATGGGAGTTAAATGACTTCAAGGTAACTGAGTCTGTGTAATGGGAGTCTCAAAGCCTGAACTGACAATGTGAAGCGTTTTTTTTGGTGAGAACATACGATGACTGATTGTGTAGAAAGATTTTTCTGGCTCAAAGAAGATGTAGAACTGTGACTCACACTTTCACTTAGACTGTGGTCCCAAGTAAAGACGAACAATTCCATACAAGTCCATCTGCACCCCAGAGAGACCAAAGCTACAAAAATGTCGAGTTTTCTTTTCTTTTACTTTCCTGACATTTAGTTACTCTTTTTCGGTAAGCAGAATTACTTGTTATTACAACAGTTTCAGTATACAAATTCCTACCAGCTGACTCAGGAGCTCACTCTCAGATGCAGGTGAACTGCTGTCCATGAAAATTTACCAGTTCAAATCCTACCCACCCTCTGAGATTCAACACGAGCTTTGCTTCTCCTTCAAGGTGGAGCCCAGAGCCAGTCTTGACAAATAGGAACACATCCTCTTTTCATTCTTACTTCCAAACCTTCCAATAAAGGCCTGCCAATTTTCTTCTCTTCCCTACACTCTGTTTGCCATTTCCGCCTCCAGTTCTGCAGACACTCTTTTCCCCACCTCTGTCCCACTCTGAATTCTACCTATGCTTCAAGGCTTGGCTCAGGTAACGTCTCTTTGATGGAGGAGGTTTCTCCGTCAACTTATCCTCCAGTTGGTCACCTCAATCCTTCAAATGCCACAGCGCTGAGTCAATGACACAGATTAGCCCTCTGTTTGTCATTTCTAGGTATTTGTGTTTTGTTTTTCAGAGTGACCACAAATGGATGTGGATTTTGAGAGCAGACAGATAGCCCTTCCCCACTTAGTAGTTTAGGGACCTTGAGCGAACTGTGCCTCAGTTCCCACTCTATAAAAAAAGGGATAATAGAGCACTCTTCTCACAGAGTTACAGTGAAGATTGATTAAAATCACTGCTCTTTCACTGTTAGCTATTATCAATGTTATCAGTGCTTAATGCAGATGCCTGGCTCACTGTCATAGTAGGTGGCCTCACGGTGCATGATGAAGCCCCTGACTGTGGTGACCTTGGTCTCCAGCATCTGATCTAATCTGTGCACTTTCTATAACCTTCTCAAAGCTCATAGTGAAAAAAACATATTTCCATTCATACATAACACAGTTATTTATATATAATATAGATAACGCATATACATCTTTCTACATTCCAAAACTAAATAATTAAAATGAAATTCAAGTCATCAAACAAAATGAAACTGGCTGGCTGATGAGGAATATAGGCGCATCCCTTTGGTATTTCTCTGCACCTACTGAAAGTGCCACCTGGGCAGGAGATTTTTACTTATCCATCACCTGGAGATTGGGAACGCATATCCCTAGTTGTTCAGATCTAGCTTATTTGTAGACAGCCTAGGGGCTGTGTATAGAGGAGTAGAGGTCTCTGTCCAAAACACCCCCCCTCATTTGCCTATGGAGGTGCCATATATGATTGCTGCTGCAGAGTTAACTGCTCTGAGTTAAGGCTGCAAACATCTATATTAGAGAGGAACCACCTGTAGTCCTGTTATGGACTCACTCACTTGTATCCCTTCAAACTTCACATGTCAAAGCCCTAATCCCCAATATGACTGTACTGGGAGATGAGGGCTTTAGGGAGACAACTAAGGTTAAATG
The DNA here is from genome assembly GCF_965194805.1 of Balaenoptera borealis. Classification (NCBI taxonomy): domain Eukaryota; kingdom Metazoa; phylum Chordata; class Mammalia; order Artiodactyla; family Balaenopteridae; genus Balaenoptera; species Balaenoptera borealis. Next base: position 101,175,885 of record NC_138868.1, on the reverse strand, counting down.
AGGTCATAAGAGTAGGGCCCTAATCCAATATGACTGGTGTCCTTATAAGAAGAGACAGACACCAGGGATGCCTGTGCACAGAGAAAATTTAGCCATGTGAAGACACTGCAAGAAGGTGACCTTCTGTAAGCTAAGGAGAGAGCCCCCAGGAGAAATCCACCCTGCCAGCACCTTGATCTTGGACTTCCAGCCTCCAGAACTAATTTCTGTCGTTGAAGCCTCCCAGTCTGCGGTATTTTGTTATAGCAGCCCTAGCTGACTCATACAGGTGCACATCCCACAAATGATAAATTCTCCATTTTAACAGTAATGTCCTCTAATAGACCAACGGGTGAGACCCCTGATAATCACAAAGGAGAAGAGAAGACAGCGCTAGAATGCAAAACAGTCCAGCTTAGCTGGAAGAAGGGATACTGAGGGTAGATAGGGAAGAAAATTCCAGCATACAGAGTGCTGCCAAGGGAAGACAGGTGAGGACAAGATGCTGGAGTGGGCAGTCCTGGGCAGCTCCTGATTGGAGGCGCTACGGGGCTTCTGCAATGAGAGGGTCAGTGATGGTAGGTCCAGATACCCACTTCCCTTTCAGCTAACCCTGGCTGTGGCAATGCGGATTAGAACCCCACTGGGCTGCTTCCCCCTCACTGTAACTCTTGCTTCCTAAAGCTCTCATTGTCAAAGCCTGATTTCCAGGAACCGGTTTCTGATTTGATTCATGGGCTACACTTAAGCTGCACATTTGAAGTAATTAACTCTGGTGACTGGAAGTGTTGTGTTGGAATATCGAGTCAGTGGGCTATATCAGCACACTCTGAGCCATGCTCTCTGCAGTTCCTTGACATGTTTAAGAAAAATTTAGACAGCAGTCCGATGATGGGGTCAGGGCTTGAAGGCGTCGGGACCTACAGAGCACGGGGTTCAGGGAATTTTTTTTTAACTATTTTCATTCTACCTCTGCATTTCCAAGTGCATCTAAACAGCACCCAAGTACCTCTACCATAGAACAGTTGAATGGTTCTGGTCTGGGAGTCCAGTTCAAGGCATGTCTGTGCAAATGACTCATAAGTCGATAGTTTTTTAACAGTATAAGTCATCAATCTTGCAAGCCCATATTTCTTTATGAATAAAGTATGAGAATTTAAAGTGGTGAGGCATACAGAGAGGCCAGGGTCTGGAAATCTGTATTCTAATCCCTCCACTTCCTCACTAGCTCTGTGGTCTTTGGCAGTCGTGCCCCTTTCCTGTCTAGGTCTCAATTTCCTTCTCTGTAAATAACAGGGATAAACTTTACCATCTATAAAGTTCCTTCCAGTTCCAGAGTTCTGCAATGCTATGGGGGAAAAAATGTTGAGGACAAAACAGATTACATGCACAGGGCCGTGCACACGCACTCCCTCAGCTCTGCAAGTGCTAAGTGGCGATGCAGCGTGTTCGCTAAAACCATACAGTCATTCTTGCTTGATCTGTTTGACTACAGGCAGCGGTTCCTCATTTCTACAGCACCTCAACCCACACACAAAATAATGGCAACCAACAAAATGTGTGACATTAGGTTATTAGTGAAAATATACATGTGGGTGGAGAAAAGCCCACTCAGCTGGGCTACTTGGAGGAGGCAGGCGTTAAACTGCATGCAAATAAAAAGAGATCTACCCCATTTGCCCCTCTGCACTGAAATGCTGGGCACTGCACGTCACCCAGAGAACTCACCACCCAATGGGCTTCATTCACTGCTTCGGAGCCATCGTCCTCCCACACACTTTGGTGCTAGGGTACAACACACATGCCCATCCTGAAATCCAGTCAACCTGACATAGCATCCACCGCAGATTAAATAAAAATTCACCAGGTAAAAGCCAGCTGTGATAAACTCTCCAACAATCAAGAAGATTTGGAAAAGAATATTAAACTGGAAAAAAAAAAAATGCCTAGCCAAAACAAGGCAGCCATTGAAATTTACCAAGTGGCTCCTTTAATTAAGGACCGTCTCCTTAAATTACATTCATTTTTCTTACCCCTTTCAGGACAATCCAGGGTGAATAATATGTTTGTTTCTGGCTGAAGAGGTGCCAAGTTGAAAGGTAGTTTTGGGTTAATAAAACTGATCTGAGTTATCAGCCAGAAATCCTGTCTACTTTTAGAGACCAAGAGAAACTGGTTTAACCTTGATTAGTTTGTACAAACTAATCCACAGCAAGTTTAAAGGATATGCAAGGCAAGTGAGAAATAAGAGTAAATGGCATTTAACAAGCAATGCAATCAAAAAATGGGCAGAAGATCTAAATAGACATTTCTCCAAAGGAGACATACAGATGGCCAAAAAGCGCATGAAAAGCTGCTCAACATCACTAATTATTACAGAAATGCGAATCAAAACTACAATGAGATGTCACCTCACACCAGTCAGAATGGCCATCATCAGAAAGTCTACAAACAATAAATGCTGGAGAGGGTGTAGAGAAAAGGGAACCCTCTTGCACTGTTGGTGGGAATGTAAACTGGTACAGCCACTCTGAGAACAGTATGTAAGTTCCTTAAAAAATTAAAAATAGAGCTACCATATGATCCTGCAATCCCACTCCTGGGCATATATCCAGAGAAAACCACACTTTGAAAAGATACATGCATCCCAATGTTCATTGCAGCACTGTTTACAATAGCCCAGACATGGAAGCAACCTAAATGTCCATTGACAGATGAACGGATAAAGAAGATGTGGTACATATTAGGTTGGCCAAAAAATTTGGCCAACTCAATATATACAATGGAATATTACTCAGCCATAAAAAATGAAATAATGCCATTTGCAGCAACATGGATGGACCTAGAGATTATCATGCTAAGGGAGGTAAGACAGAGAAAGACAAATATCATGTGATATCACTTATATGTGGAATCTAAAAAAATGATATAACTGAACTTATTTACAAAACAGAAACAGACTCACAGATTTCTAAAACAAACTTATGGTTACCAAAGGGGAAAGGTAGGGGGAGGGATAGATTAGGAGTTTGAGATTAACATGTACACACTACTATATATGAAATAGATAATCAACAAGGACCTACTGTATAGCACAGGGAACTCTCCCCAATATTTTGTAATAACCTAAATGGCAAAAGAATTTGAAAAAGAACAGATATATGTATAACTGAATAACTTTGCTGTACACCTGAAACTAACACAACGTTGTTAATCACCTATACTCCGATATAAAATATAAAAAATTTTTAAAAGACCATTTTAAATAAAGGATGGATTAGGGAAGGGGGAGGCGCAAGATAGAGGTAGGAAATTAACAGGTCCAAGCTACTCTGTGTAGGATAAATAAGCTACAAGGATATATTTTACAGAACAGAGAATATAGCCAATATTTTATAACTTTAATTGGAGTATAATCTACAAAGTTATTGAATCATTATGTTGTACACCTGAACTAATAAAATATTGTAAATCAACTATACTTCAATGAAATCATTCAAAAAATTTTAAAAAAAGAGTAAATGACATTTAGATCTACTTTTCTGTTCCTTGCTTCTCCTACCTGACCTAACATTGTACTGACACTTGGGTCTCCCTGCTGTCCAGTGTGGCCTGTACACAGCTGCCAGACAAAGCATTCTAGAAATGAATTGTTTTTCTTTCCTACACAAAACTAGCAATGGCTTCTCATTATCTGTCAGGAAAAAAAAAAATCTTACTCGACACTGATACAACCTTGAACAATCAATTGCTTTATCTCCCTGTTCTCATTTCCCTCCTCCGAAGCCCAGCCTCCATTAGCTCTCCACATGGCCCTTGGGTGCCAACTAGTCTCCTCTTTGTCACCCACAATCACAGACTTTCTCACACTTGTCTCCTTGCTCATGCAGGTTTCTATGTCATTTGTCCAGTTCACTGCTGTAACCTCAATGCCTGGCAGAAAACCAGGCATGGAGAAGCAACATAATAAGTATATGCTGAAAAAATAAAAGAATGAAAAGGCATGGACAACCATTCCATTGCTTTTCTCAGTCTAGACCCTAATGATTCTTTTTTTTTTTTTTTTTAAACTTTGGGTTTACTTATTTATTTATGGCTGTGTTGGGTCTTCGTTTCTGTGCGAGGGCTTTCTCTAGTTGTGGCGAGCGGGGGCCACTCTTCATCGCGGTGCGCGGGCCTCTCACTATCGTGGCCTCTCTTGTTGCGGAGCACAGGCTCCAGACGCGCAGGCTCAGTAATTGTGGCTCACGGGCCCAGCCGCTCCGCGGCATGTGGGACCTTCCCAGACCAGGGCTCGAACCCGTGTCCCCTGCATTGGCAGGCAGACTCTCAACCACTGCGCCACCAGGGAAGCCCTAGACTCTAATGATTCTTACAGGCCACTGCAAGTACACCTTGCTCCCTGAATCCGTCAGCTCTCCAGCCCACATGAACCCCTTGTTTCCCTCAAAGTTATGGGGACCTGATTAGCCCTTGGAGGACTAATTTGGCCACTTCTTGTATTCCTCCAGTGCTGAACCTAGAGCTACACTCTCAGTGGGTTCCCCCAGTTTTCCATACAAAAAAGGAACTTGAAGTTAGTATGTAGCGGACCAGGGTGCTGTATTTAACTTTTAGTGCGGTCTAAATTGACTCATGTGATCTCCCCTCTGCTCCTCCTGCGTTGTGTGATGCGGTCCTCGCCTGCCCTCCCTCTGCTATCTCTGAAGCTCGATCTGTGTTCAGAGGGCAGGGGCTGGAGCCAGACTGTCTTGGCTCATATTGCAGTGACGGAACTTCCTAGCCGTGTGACCCTGGACGAGTTACCTAATTCTTCTGTGTTCTCAGTTACCTCATAATAGACTTGCTGTGAAGGTTAAAAAAAATTAAAACATGTCAACTGCTTTGAACATGGCCAGCTATTGGCCAGATTAACACTGGCTATTATTCTGATCCAGCCACACTGGCCTTCTGTTACCTACAACACACCATACACCTTTCTACCGCAGAACTTTCGCACATGACTCCTCTCTACCTGGACTCTTCTGTGCTCATTCTTTTCCTTCAAGTTAAGTGCCACTTTGTCAGAGGGGCCATTCCTGACTCATCTGCATTCTGGGTTAAATTTCTTCTGATGTGTCCCCATAGCCCCCTGCATATCAGTATCACATTCATCACATTTGCAATTTCTTGTTCAATGTACATCTCTGAGGTTAGACAGTACACTTCAGAGGTACAAAGGGGATCTATTTGTCTTTTATATCCTGGGATACCCAACATCCAGCACAGAGATGATAAATAAATATTTATTGGGTAAATGAATCAATGAACGAACTGTAAAGGGTATTGGAGAAGCTTCGTGGACGCGACAGGCCCAGACTTTGGGACAAGGTTACATCCAATAATGAAATTATAAGAAGCAAAATAAAGTAGATTAGATTAGCTGTCTGGAGGCCAGACGGAAAATGGGTAGTTAGGGAACTGGAGAAACACCTAAGCCTAGGCTAGGTTTGCCAGGATATACTGGCCTTTACCATTAGCTCTGCAAAACAGGGGCGCAGAGAGTTCAGCAGTGCATTGGACAACAGATATTTTTGCCACCTCTAATAAATCACCATGGCACATAGCCCCAAAGCTTTCCTCTCCAAAGGGAGTCAAGGATCCAAGTCTCCTGGATAATTTAGTAACGCCTCCTTTTGGTACCTGCCTGAAGAACAGCGGTCCCCCCATACCTTGGCTTCTTTTCACTTCTTTATCTGGCTGAAGGTAGGGGGGGCCAAGTAGGTTAGCAACACAAGGCAAAAAGGAGTAGAGATGAAAATACACGTTGGTGGCTACACACAGCCCCTCCCCCCAATCTACCTCTAGAGTAGAAAATAGCTCAGCATTAAATATTAAAGAAGTGAACTTGCTCAGTGCTACGATCACCCACAGCACAGTTTTTGAAACACACTCACAGATTTCCAAGCCTCCTAATTAATCAGAGGAAGTTAGAACCACATGGCATTGGAGACAGCTCAAAGAAGCTCATCTTAAAGGAGTTAAAGAAACGTGTTAATTGCAGCAAGTCGGGAGCACTGACAACAAAGACCATGTATTCAATGCGTGGAGGCAGTTCTGCCACAGAGGGAGAGAGAAGTTTAGGAAGTAAACTTGGCCACCTGGGGGACTGGTGCCTTTCTCGAGAATTACAACCTCAAAACTTGCCCCCATCAAACTGTCTTTACGGTCTCTTACTTGGACAGAGCAGGATGGTTCCTACACCTATGTTTCACTTTTGGTTCCTCCAACCCTCCAGGTGGACAGATCCTGGGGGCGTGGAGAGTGGTGGAGATGAGGAGCACAGGGAAGAAGGGAGCGGAGTCCTGTGATGGACTTGACACCCTTGCAGAGAGGAGAAAACCCACCCCTCTGGCTTCCGCACAGTGGGAAAGGAGGGTGAAAGAGCTGCACATTAATTCATGGTGACAACCTTTGGGAAGAACCTCAGTGTTTGATCTGGAAAAGATTTCATAATTCTTTTGATGGCTTTGAGGAGAGAATGGGTAAAAAGTTACCTTCCTTTCTGATGCTTTTACCAAGAGTAAATAAAGTTCAACTGTGCATGTTCTCTAGCTAGCGAGGCCCCCCCCCCCCTTCCTGGGACCCAGAGATCAAGTTTGTGATTGAGAGAATTCAATAAACAAGAGGAAATGTGACCCGTTTGGAAACAAAGATCCCAATGTGCTGTCTCTGAAGCGAACCTGACTCTCCCTTGAAACTGTCACAAGCCTCGGCTAGAGGAACATTCTTGCCTCTGCAGGAAGGCTCTGAGCCTGTCCTGACCCCAGGACGGCAGCGCACTTCCCTTTCCAAGAAACTGCCCTGGGCAGGAAGATGAGAAGGTAGATAAAGCACCTGATGAAGGAGCAGAGTGAGGCTAGCTGCCTTTCCCAACTGGGTTCCGCCAGTGTCTTTCTAAGTGACCTTGTCTAAATTGTCTTCTTTCTAGGCCTTAGGTGAGCATTATGTACGATGGGATAACACTGTCACCCTTGCCTTACTCGCTGGTTCAGCATCTAGACGCCAGCATTTCACCTGCCATCCAGCTCCGCAGCTGTATGGAAGGGTCTGACCTTCAGTCCCAGGTGGTACGGTATCAGACACGCTAACTGATGTTTCCATTCAGTGGTTGCTTTAAAAAGAAAGTAAACTTTCTATTCAAATAACTAACGGCCTATAAAAAGACAAAATCAGTACTTCTAATAAAACCTTTTAAAATCTTTTAAATTTGATCCTCTGTGCTTGTGTTAGCTACTCAAAAATAATTATTTACACTTTGAAAATCTAAGCAACAATTTGGGAGCTTTTCCACTAATTTTTGATGTATTATTGTATAGTAAGTCTTAACTTTATGCATCTATTTTGATTAAATTTATCCTTTGTAATTTATCAGCGCTCTCTTACTTTATAATCAATAACCTTCCCCCAAACATTTGTACACCCCAGGGGCTTCTACTGCCCAGGTGATGGGAGGTACCTTCCACTCTTCTTCAGTCGGGGTCTTTACCTGTTACCAAAATGGTCTGTCCCCAGCTTTTGTCCACAGGGAGAAGGAAAAGCTTGCTTTCGTTTTTTTTTTTTTAAAACTTTCTGGTTCTCATTTCCTGCTTCCTCATCTATTATATTCAATTCAGTTGAATTCAACCAGCATTTATTGAGCCCCCAGTACATGCCAGGAATTTTGCTGGCACTGGCTCTACAGAGATGGGTAAACCACAGCCCCTGCCTTCCAGGGGCTTATAATCTAGCAGAGGAAGATATCTGTCACAGACCGTTTGTCCAGCTGAAAGGGCTATTAGAGATCATTAAAATAAATCCCTTCATTTTACAGAAGCTATTATTAAGATCCAGCAAGGTAAAGTGATTCACCCAAGTTCCACCTTCCAAGTGGCTGAATGAGGATTGGAGTTTAGACCCCATGTGCCAGTGGGGGAATGAAAACAAAAACAGAACTTCTCTGCATTGCTTTATCCAGGGGGAGAGATGAGAGACCAATCTCTGTTCTATGGCTCTGGTAATTAGGATAAATCACGAAGAAGTAAGTTTAAAATACATAAACCTTTTTTTTTTTTTAAAGATTTTTTTGATGTGGACCATTTTTAAAGTCTTTATTGAATTTGTTACAATATTGCTTCTGTTTCATGTTTTGGTTTTTTTGGCTGTGAGGCATGTGGGATCTTAGCTCCTTGACCAGGGATCGAACCCACACGCATTGCATTGGAAGGCGAAGTCTTGACCACTGGTTAAGGAAGGGAAGTCTCAGAATACATAAACTTTTAAAATTCAATATTTCATAACTTAGAAATTTATATTTGACATTTAGGAACTTGGAAACTATTTGGCCCAGGCAAATATTTAATCTCCTAATCCCACTATTTCCTGCCCTCTAGCCCTCTTCGTTTGTTTTTAAAGTTGAATTTTAACTCTAAGTAAAAGCCAGACCCAATCTTTTTTTTAATGGTTTGAAAACCATTTTTTATTTTTAGGTTGCAAATGTTATAAATAACTTTTAAATTTTACTTACTATTTGATTGAGGTATAACTGATAGACAAAAAAACTGCATATATTTAATGTATACAATTTAATGAATTTTTTTTAACATCTTTATTGGAGTATAATTGCTTTACAATGGTGTGTTAGTTTCTGCTTTATAACATAGTGAATCAGCTATACATATACATATATCCCCATATCTCCTCCCTCTTGTGTCTCCCTCCCGCCCTCCCTATCTCACCCCTCCAGGTGATCACAAAGCACCAAGCTGATCTCCCTGTGCTATGGGGCTGCTTCCAACTATCTATTTTACATTTGGTAGTATATATATAAGCCCATGCCAATCTCTCACTTCGTCCCAGCTTACCCTTACCCCTCCCCGTGTCCTCAAGTCCACCCTCTACGAATGTCTTTATTCCTGTCCTGCCCCTAGTTTCTTCATAAGCTTTTTTTTTTTTTTTAGATTCCATATATATGTGTTAGCATACAGTATTTGCTTTTCTCTTTCTGATATACTTCAATCTGTATGACAGACTCTAGGTCCAACCACGTCACTACAAATAATTCAATTTTGTTCCTTTTTATGGCTGAGTAATATTCCATTGTATATATGTGCCACATCTTCTTTATGCATCTATCTGTCGATGGACACGTAGGTTGCTTCCATGTCCTGGCTATTGTAAATAGAGCTGCAGTGAACATTGTGGTACATGACTCTTTTTGAATTACGGTTTTCTCAGGGTATATGCCCAGGAGTGGGATTGCTGGGTCATATGATAGTTCTATTTTTAGTTTTTTGAGGAACCTCCATACTGTTCTCCATAGTGGCTGTATCAATTTACATTCCCACCAACAGTGCAAGAGGGTTCCCTTTTCTCCAGCCCTCTCCAGCATTTATTGTTTGTAGATTTTTTGATGATGGCCATTCTGACTGGTGTGAGGTGATACCTCACTGTAGTTTTGATTTACATTTCTCTAATGATTAGTGATGTTGAGCATTCTTTCATGTGTTTGTTGGCCATCTGTAGATCTTCTTTGGAGAAATGTCTATTTAGGTCTTCTGCCCATTTTTGGATTGGGTTGTTTGTTTTTTTGATATTGAGCTGCATGAGCTGCTTGTATATTTTGGAGATTAATCCCTTGTCAGTTGCTTCATTTGCAAATATTTTCTCCCATTCTGAGGGTTATCTTTTCTTCTTGTTTATGGTTTCCTTTGCTGTGCAAAAGCTTTGAAGTTTCATTCTGTCCCATTTGTTTATTTTTGTTTTTATTTCCCTTTCTCTAGGAGGTGGGTCAAAAAGGATCTTGCTGTGATTTATGTCATGGAATGTTCTGCCTATGTTTTCCTCTAAAAGTTTGAAAGTGTCTGGCCTTACATTTAGGTCTTTAACCCATTTTGAGTTTATTTTTATGAATGGTGTTAGGGAGTGTTCTAATTTCATTCTTTTACATGTAGCTGTCCAGTTTTCCCAGCACCACTTATTGAAGAGGCTGTCTTTTCTCCATTGTATATCCTTGCCTACTTTATCAGAAATAAGGTGACCATATGTGCATGGGTTTTTCTCTGGGCTTTCTATCCTGTTCCATTGCTCTATATTTCTGTTTTTGTGCCAGTACCATACTGTCGTGATTACTATAGCTTTGTAGTATAGTCTGAAGTCAGGGAGCCTGATTCCTCCAGCTCCATTTTTCTTTCTCGAGATTGCTTTGGCTATTCGGGATCTTTTTTGTTTCCATACAAATTGTGAAATTTTTTGTTCCAGTTCTGTGAAAAATGCCATTGGTAGTTTGATAGGGATTGCATTGAATCTGTAGCTTGCTTTGGGTAGTATAGTCATTTTTACAATGTTGATTCTTCCAATCCAAGAACATGCTATATCTCTCCATTTGTTTGTATCACCTTTAATTTCTTTCATCAGTGTCTTATAGTTTTCTGCCTACAGGTTTTTTGTCTCCTTAGGTAGGTTTATTCCTAGGTATTTTATTCTTTTTGTTGCAGTGGTAAATGGGAGTGTTTCCTTAATTTCTCTTTCAGATTTTTCATCATTAGTGTATAGGAATGCAAGAGATTTCTGTGCATTCATTTTGTATCCTGCTACTTTACCAAATTCATTGATTGGCTCTAGTAGTTTTCTGGTAGTGTCTTTAGGATTCTCTATGTATAGTATCATGTCATCTGCAAACATTTGCAGCTTTACTTCTTCTTTTCCAATGTGGATTCTTTTATTTCTTTTTCTTCTCTGATTGCTGTGGCTAAAACTTCTAAAACTATGTTGAATAATAGTGGTGAGAGTGGGCAACCTTGTCTTGTTCCTGATCTTAGTGGAAATGGTTTCAGTTTTTCACCCTTGAGAACGATGTTGGCTGTGGGTTTGTCATATATGGCCTTTATTATGTTGAGGTAAGTTCCCTCTATGCCTACTCTCTGGAGGGTTTTTATCATAAATGGGTGTTGAATTCTGTTGAAAGCTTTTTCTGCATCTATGGAGATGATCATATGGTTTTTATCCTTCAATTTGTTAATATGGTGTATCACAATGATTGATTTGTGTATATTGAAGAATCCTTGCATTCCTGGGATAAACCCCACTTGATCATGTTGTATGATCCTTTTAATGTGCTGTTGGATTCTGTTTGCTAGTATTTTGTTGAGGAGTTTTGCATCTATGTTCATCAGTGATATTGGCCTGAGGTTTCTTTCTTTGTGACATCGTTGTCTGGTTTTGGTATCAGGGTGATGGTGGCCTCGTAGAATGAGTTTGGGAGTATTCCTCCCTCTGCTATAGTTTGGAAGAGTTTGAGAAGGATAGGTGTTAGCTCTTCTCTAAATGTTTGATAGAATTCGCCTGTGAAGCCATCTGGTCCTGGGCTTTTATTTGCTGGAGGATTTTTAATCACAGTTTCAATTTCAATGCTTCTGATTGGTCTGTTTATATTTCTTCCTGGTTCAGTCTCAGAAGGTTGTGCTTTTCTAAGAATTTGTCCATGTCTTCCAGGTTGTCCATTTTATTGGCATATAGTTGCTTGTAGTAATCTCTCATGATTCTTTGTATATCTGCAGTGTCAGTTTTTACTTCTCCTTTTTCATTTCTAATTCTATTGATTTGAGTCTTCTCCCTTTTTTTCTTGATGAGTCTGGCTAATGGTTTATCAATTTTGTTTATCTTCTCAAAGAACCAGCTTTTAGTTTTATTGATCTTTGCTATTGTTTCCTTCATTTCTTTTTCATTTATTTCTGATCTGATCTTTATGATTTCTTTCCCTCTGCTAACTGGGGTTTCTTTGTTCTTCTTTCTCTAATTGCTTTAGGTGTAAGGTTATGTTGTTTATGTGAGATGTTTCTTGTTTCTTAAGGTAGGATTGTATTGCTATAAACTTCCCTCTTGAACTGCTTTTGCTGCATCCCATAGGTTTTGGGTCATCATGTTTTCATTGTCAATTTTTTCTAGGTATTTTTTGATTTCCTCTTTGATTTCTTCAGTGATCTCTTGGTTATTAAGAAGTGTATTGTTTAGCCTCCATGTGTTTGTATTTTTTACAGGTTTTTTGCTGTAATTGATATCTAGCCTCATAGCGTTGTGGTTGGAAAAGATACTTGATATGATTTCAATTTTCTTAAATTTACCAAGGCTTGATTTGTGACCCAAGATATGATCTATCCTGGAGAATGTTCCATGAGCACTCGAGAAGAAAGTGTTTCTGTTGTGATTGGATGGAATGTCCTATAAATATCAATTAAGTCCATCTTGCTTAACGTATCATTTAAAGCTTGTGTTTCCTTATTTATTTTCATTTTGGATGATCTGTCCATTGGTGAAAATGGGGTGTTAAAGTCCTCTACTATGATTGTGTTACTGTCGATTTCCCCTTTTATGGCTGTTAGTATTTGCCTTATGTATTGAGGTGCTCCTATGTTGGGTGCATATATATTTACAATTGTTATATCTTCTTCTTGGATTGATCTCTTGATCATTATGAAGTATCCTTCTTTGTCTCTTGTAATAGTCTATTTTAAAGTCTATTTTGTGTGATATGAGAATTGCTACTCCAGCTTTCTTTTGATTTCCATTTGCATGGAATGTCTTTTTCCATCCCCTCACTTTCAGTGTGTATGTGTCCCTAGGTCTGAAGTGGGTCTCTTGTAGACAGCACATATATGGGTCTTGTTTTTATATTCATTCAGCGAGACTGTGTCTTTTGGTTGGAGCGTTTAATCCATTCACATTTAAGGTAATTATCAATATGTATGTCCCTATTACCATTTTCTTAATTGTTTTGTGTTTGTTATTGTAGGTCTTTTCCTTCTCTTTTATTTTCTGCCTAGAGAAGTTCATTTAGCATTTGTTGTAAAGCTGGTTTGGTGGTGCTGAATTCTCTTAGCTTTTGCTTGTCTGTAAAGGTTTTAATTTCTCCATCAAATCTGAATGAGATCCTTGCTGGGTAGACTAATCTTGGTTGTAGGTTTTTCTCCTTCATCACTTTAAATATGTCCTGCCACTCCCTCTGGCTTGCAGAGTTTCTGCCTACAGATCAACTGTTAACCTTATGGGGATTCCCTTGTATGTTATTTGTTGTTTTTCCCATGCTTCTTTTAATTATTTTTCTTTGTATTTAATTTTTGATGGCTTGATTAATATGTGTCTTGGTGTGTTTCTCCTTGGATTTATCCTGTATGGGACTCTCTGTGTTTCCTGGACTTGATTAACTATCTCCTTTCCCATATTAGGGAAGTTTTCAAGAATAATCTCTTCAAATATTTTCTCAGTCCCTTTCTTTTTCTCTTCTTCTTCAGGGACCCCTGTAATTCAAATGTTGGTGCATTTAATGTTGTCCCAGAGGTCTCTGAGACTGTCCTCAATTCTTTTCATTCTTTTTTCTTTATTCTGCTCTGCAGTAGTTATTTCCACTATTTTATCTTCCAGGTCACTTATCCGTTCTTCTGCCTCAGTTATTCTGCTATTGAGTCCTTCTAGAGTATTTTTAATTTCATTTATTGTGTTGTTCATCACTGTTTGTTTGCTCGTTAGTTCTTCTAGGTCCTTGTTAAACGTTTCTTGTATTTTCTCCATTCTATTTCCAAGATTTTGGATCATCTTTACTATCTTTACTCTGAATTCTTTTTCAGGTAGACTGCCTATTTCCTCTTCATTTGTTTGGTCTGCTGGGTTTTTACCTTGCTCCTTCATCTGCTGTGTGTTTCTCTGTCTTCTCATTTTGCTTAACTTACTGTGTTTGGGGGGTCTCCTTTTCACAGGCTGCAGGGTCATAGTTCCTGTTGTTTTTGGTGTCTGCCCCCAGTGGCTAAGGTTGGTTCAGTGGGTTGTGTAGGCTTCCTGGTGGAGTGGACTAGTGCCTGTGTTCTGGTGGATGAGGCTGGATCTTGTCTTTCTGGTGGGCAGGTCCACATCTGGTGGTGTGTTTTGGGGTGTCTGTGACCTTATTATGATTTTAGGCAGCCTCTCTGCTAATGGGTAGGGTTGTTTTCCTGTCTTGCTAGTTGTTTGGCATATGGTGTCCAGCACTGTTGCTTGCTGGTCATTGAGTGGAACTGGGTTTTAGCATTGAGATGGAGATCTCTGGGAGAGCTTTTGCCATTTGATATTACGTGGAGCCGGGAGGTCTCTGGTGGACCAGTGTCCCGAACTTGGCTCTCCCACCTCAGAGGCACAGGCCTGACACCCAGCAGGAGCACCAAGACCCTGTCAGCCACATGGCTCAGAAGAAAAGGGAGAAAAAAGAAAGAAAAAAATCAAATCCAATAAAATAAAGTTATTAAAATGAAAAATAAGAAATAATTACTAAAAATAAAAAAATTGAAAATAATAAAAAGAAAAACAAAAAAGATAGAAAGAGAGCAACCACACCAAAAAACAAATCCACCAATGATAACAAGTGCTAAAAACTATACTAAAAACACAAACAAAGAAACAAACCAAAAAAACAAAAAAACGGACAGACAGAACCCTAGTAGGACAAATGGTAGAAGCAAAGCTATACAGATGAAATCACACAAGGAAGCATAGACATATACACTCACGAAAAGAGAAAAAGGAAAAATATATATATATCATTGCTCCCAAGGTCCACCATCTCAATTTTAGGATGATTCATTGTCTATTCAGGTATTCCACAGATGCAGGGTACATCAAGTTGATCGTGGAGATTTAATCTGCTGCTCTTGAGGCTGCAGGGAGAGATTTCCCTTTCTCTTCTTTGTTTGCACAGCTCCTGGGGTTCAGCTTTGGATTTGGCCCCGCCTCTGCGTGTAGGTCACCTGAGGGCCTTTGTTCTTTGCTCAGACAGGACGCAGTTAAAGTAGCAGCTGATTAGGGGGCTCTGGCTCACTCAGGCCGGGGGGGAGGGAGGGGTACAGAATGGGGGGCGAGCCTGTGGCGGCAGAGGCTGGCGTGACGTTGCAGCAGCCTGAGGCGCGCCGTGCGTTCTCCCGGGGAAGTTGTCCCTGGATCACGGAACCCCGGCAGTGGCGAGCTGCACAGGCTCCAGGGAGGGGAGGTGTGGAGAGTGACCTGGGCTCGCACACAGGATTCTTGGTGGCGGCAGCAACAGCCTTAGCATCTCATGCCCGTCTCTGGGGTCCGCGCTGATAGCCATGGCTCGCGCCTGTCTCTGGAGCTCGTGTAGGTGGTGCTCTGAATCCCCTCTCCTTGCACATCCCAAAACAACAGTCTCTTGCCTCTTAGGCAGGTCCAGACTTTTTCCCGGACTCCCTGCCGGCTAGCTGTGGTGCACTAGCCCCCTTCAGGCTGTGTTCGCGCAGCCAACCCCAGTCCTCTCCCTGGGATCTGACCTCCAAAGCTGGAGCCTCAGCTCCCAGCCCCCACCCGCCCTGGCAGGTGAGCAGACAAGCCTCTCGGGCTGGGGAGTGCTGGTCGGCACCGATCCTCTGTGTGGGAATCTCTCCGCTTTGCCCTCTGCACCCCTGTTGCTGCACTCTCCTCCATGGCTCTGACACTTCCCCCCCCCCCGCCTTCCCCCATCTCTGCCAGTAAAGGGGCTTCCTAGTGTGTGGAAACTTTTCCTCCTTCACAGCTCCCTCCCAGTGGTGCAGGTCCCATCCCTATTCTTTTGTCTCTGTCTTTTCCTTTTTCTTTTGCCCTACCCAGGTACCTGGGGAGTTTCTTGCCTTTTGGGAAGTCTGAGGTCTTCTGCCAGCATTCAGTAGGTGTTCTGTGGGAATTGTTCCACATGTAGATGTATTTCTGATGTATTTGTGGGGAGAAAGGTGATCTCCATGTCTTACTTTTCTGCCATCTTGAAGGTCGATCTACAATTTGATGAATTTGGATCATATCCCCCAAAATGTCTAGGAAACCATCACCATATCCATCATCTCCAAAAGTTTCCTTGTGACCCTTCATTTTTTGTTTTTTGTGATAAGAGCACTTAATTTGAGATCTCCTTTCTTAAAATTTTAAGTGCACAATAGAGTATTCGTAACTATAGGCGCTATGTTATACAGCACATCCTCAGAGCACATTGATCTTGTGTAACTAAAACTTTATACCAATTGAATAATAATTCCCCATTTCCCCCATCCCTTAGCACCTGGTCACCACCATTCTGTTCTCTGCTTCTGTGAGTTTGACTATTTTAGATATCTCACATAAATGATAACATGCAGTGTTTGTCCTTCTGTAACTGGCTTATTTCACTTAGCATATTGTCCTCCATGTTCATCCCTGTTGTCGAAAATGGCAGGATTTCCTTTTTTTTTAAAGGCTGAATGATATTTTACTGCGTGTATGTACCATAATTTCTTGATCCATTCATCTGGGGTGTTTCCATACCTTGGCTATTGTGAATAGTGCTGCAATGAAAATTGGAGTGCAGATGTTTCTTCAAGATCCTGATTTCAATTTGGGATGTATATACCAAAAAGTGGGATGGCTGGATCATATGGTAGTCCTATTTTTAATTTTCTGAGAAACTACCATACTGTTCTCCATAGTAGCCGCATCATTTTACATTCCTACCAACAGCATAAATGGGTTCCAATTTCTCTGCATTCTCACCAACACTTGTTATCTTCTGCTTTTCGACTGGCTTATCACCTGTCTATGTATACCTGTGATCTGCATGCTATTTCTAAGGTGTTCTCCAGGGAAGCCTAGCTAGCCAGTGATTCCTACCACATATTAAGTGCACTGAGGGCAGAACCATCTCTTTTGTTTCCTGAAGCTGTCTTCTGCTGTACATACCACTTTACGTAGGGCCCTTTCCTCAAAGATCTACACTTTTAACCAGGCTCGAATTTTAAAGCACAACCAACCAGCCAGCCTTGGCCTATCTCAAGGGGCTGCTTCTGCTGACCCCTCTCATGTGTTCCTGTTTAGAAGCACCTCACCCCAGCAGCCCAGGAGTGATCTCAGAATATATGAAACACCCTTCAGGGACTTGTTTAAAACCTTTTGTGTCCATAAATTCAGAGCAAATAATAGCCTATTCCATAAATGTCATGAGGCCTTAGAGATTATCTCATCCAATTATAGACAAGACAACTAAGGCTCAAAGGGGCAAAATAAATTGCCCAAATGTATATAGTTACTTGGTGACAGAAGCAAGTTTAGAATTCAAGTTTCTTGAAACCCACTGGAGTACGTTTTCCAATATATTTCTATTCAAATTAGAAATATATAAGTAGTAATGAATTAGTAATGAATATTTACTGAGTGCTAGAAGGCAAAAGGCTTCATGCTAGGTGCTGTGGGGGATACAGAAATGAATAAGATATACTTCCCATCCTCTAGGGGCTCATAGCCAAGGAGAAGAGAGAGACGGCTCTGTAAATCAAGGCAACTTTTGGGAAACTGCAATAGAGATTAAGCTGGAAAAGGTTGGGAGAGATGAGAAAGGGAGTCAATTGACTCTAGAGATTTAAGAAACCTAGGGAAGAAGGTGTGCTTCGAGCTGAACCTTGAAAGATGAATAGAATTTTGTTAGAGGCCGTGCAGATGAGGCATTCTAGAGAAGCAGGACACAGCTGCAGAGGCAGATGATGGGTTTCCAAGCTCCCCTCTGATTTCACTAATTAGGGAAGGTGGCATCTGAATTCCTGGTGACTAGGTGCAAGGTTTGGCTCTCTGGGCTGAGCTTGGAAGTCTAGCCTCTGATCCACACCCAGTAGTAGCAAAGGCCATGGGGTTTACTGATTGGTCAGAAACCTAGATTTTCTGGGTTCATATTCCTTCTCCATCACTTACTTGCAGTGTGACTTTGTGCAGGTTATTTAAGCTTTCTCTGCCTCAGTTTCCTCATCTATAAAGTGGACATTATAACACTATCTCATAAATTTGTTGCAAGAATTAAATTAATTAGTATAGGTAAACTGCTTAGAACAATGTCTGGGACATGGTAAGGGCTAGATAAGTGTTCGTTAAAACAGTCCAATCTGACTGAATGCAGTAGGTTCTTTCAGATCAAAGATTCTCCGTGGAGGCAAAGAAAAAATGTGAAGAGTTCCTAGTTTGTTACTCAAATAAGAAGGAAGAGAGAAATACCTTGGTACCAAATTCTGTGATGAATTCATGCAAAAAAGATCTTGGGACAGAGTGCCCTTCATCATTGCCCCAGAGCCCTGACTAACCTCTGCCAGGAGATCCCAGACACCTGAGGTGACCCCATGTGATGTTCCTCACCCTGAGGTGATGGGTTTGGCCTTACCCGGAATCAGTCTGTTCTTGGTAATGCACTGAAGTCACATGGGAGCTCGATTCTCCATGGCTCAGAATAGATCCTGACATCGCTGTGGGTTCCCTGTGCTAATGGTTTCATGTATTCCAGATTGCATTACTACAAGGAATCGATTTTTCAGCTCTTTAAAACAGTCTATTTTGGTCATCTTTCCCCCACTCTTAGAGATGTATTTTATTTCCCAGAAAGTGTAGTGACTCTTAGACAAAATAAATTCTGATTACTGAAATGGAAGCAATCTGTTGTCCAGTTGTCGGGAAAGGTGGGAGGTTTTCCTTGGGAAATTCTTTTGTAGGTCAAAGCAAAGGAAATTCATTTCTCTAATGTGGAGGCCCAAAGTGAAACAAACAGTGTAACATCCAACTGAGATTTAAGAGCTTCTGTAAAAGCTGTCAGGTGTATAGAGCTCAACGGTTGATATAGTGGTGCTATCCAATATGGTAGCCACTAGCTGTATATGACTGTTAAGCCCTTGAAATGTGGCTGATGTGACTAAGGCATTTCTAATTTTATGTAATTTTACTAATTCTAAAAACAAATATTTGATTCGGTTACCAAAAACTTTTTTAAGTTTAGGAAAATTGGGGGATGTACATCTACTTATTCAACTGTAAATATTATGTAATCCAAATACATATCAAGTATTTTTGATTAAAATTTAGCATCCAAAACTGAGATGTGCTGTAAGTGTAACATACACTGGATTCAACAACTTAGCGTTAAAAAAAGAATGTAAAACATCTCCTTAATAATTTTTTCAAATTGGTCACTTGTTGAAATGATAATATTTTGGTTATGTTGGGTTGAGTAAAATATGTCATTAAAGTTAAGTTCACTGGACTCTTCTTACTTTTATTTAATGTGGCTTAGAAAAATTTAAGTTACTTCTTTGGCTCACATTATATTTCTATTGGACAGCACTGTTATAGAGCAATTTCACAAATACTAACCCATTCCTATTTTACAACAACCCCATGAGTTGCTTAAAACAGGTACTGTTATCCCTGTTTTAAAGATATGGAAACAAAGGTTCAGGTACTTGTGGCTTACCAAGCCTTGGATGAAACTCCAAGCCCTGATTAAAATCCAGGGCTCTTCCAGTGCACTGGATAGGCTTGAAACTACAGATGAAACTTCAGAAGGGCCTCTTGGACTCTTAAACTGAACCTGTTAATTCTGTATTAAGCAACTAATGGGAGACTAACATACCTTAAAAGAATGACATATCCCATGCAAAGGTCAAATGAGCATGCACACATAGAAACAACTGCAACATGTGTACTGCATTTATTTGGCCTTCATGTCTGTTTGGAGATCCTTCAGCAAGCATTTCCATGCTATAAATAGGGTATTCAGTGTATCATATGCCTTTCCTCTGCATCATGCAAATAAATCTGGACAGTGTGGTTTGCCCAATAATTTCAAATCCAATGGCAAGCTGACTAACTAGAGGAAGTTAAAAATGTAGGCTATACATAACAGCAAGAGGAAAACTATAAGGAACCATAGAGTAAAGCAAGAAATGTCCAATTAATTAATTGGAAAAAAATAAAACTTTTCAGAAGATGATAAAAAAATAGAACTTAAAAAACAAAGAGGAACAACATGAATTACAATAGTAAACTGTCACTTCTCTCTCCAACTACCAATAGGAAGCACTTAATAAAGGAACATGTTAAAATACACATTAAACTATTTTGCTGATGCAATCAGCAAAATATAAGCTGTAGGAAATGCTGCAGGACAAAAACAATATATTTTAAGAAAAATACAAAAGAAATGGAGCTTTAACATGGAGATTTAAAAAGACTTAAAAGACAAAACAGGGCTTCCCTGGTGGCGCAGTGGTTGAGAATCTGCCTGCCAATGCAGGGGACACGGGTTCGAGCCCCGGTCTGGGAAGATCCCACATGCCGCGGAGCAACTGGGCCCGTGAGCCACAACTACTGAGCCTGCGCGTCTGGAGCCTGCGCGTCTGGAGCCTGTGCTCCGCAACAAGAGAGGCTGCAATAATAAGAGGCCCGCGCACCGCGATGAAGAGTGGCCCTCACTTGCCACAACTAGAGGAAGCCCTCGCACAGAAACGAAGACCCAACACAGCCATAAATCAATCAATAAATAAATAAAACCCCACAGTTTAAAAAAAAAAAAGACAAAACAATTTCAATTTGTGAATCTTGTTTGAATCCTGATTTTTTAAAATTTAATTTAAAATTTAATTTTAAAACTTTTAATTAAAAAATTTTAATCAGCTGGATATTTGAACAATGGATATTTGATGAGGAATTATTGTTGAATATTTTAGCTATGATCATGGAGTTGTAATTTTTTAAATAGTCCCTATCCTTTAAGGGTACATTTTACATTTGTAAAATATTTACAAATAATATATGCCTGAGATTTGCTTCAAAATACTATAAGAGAAGTTTAAACTTTGGCACAATCCTAAATTACTGATAGTCCTATACAGATAAAAAGACTGGAAAACAGAAGAATATCTACCAGTGGCCCCTGCTAGAGACTCAGTTTTCTTTTACAAAGCTTGCTAACCAAGATTTCTGAGATTTCTTCTTTGGGCGATGATGAAGTAAATAGTATCAGACTAGATCTCTCACTTTAATAACTAGAAAATTGGTCAAAATATAGGAAACAAATACAGACTGTGACCCTAAAAGATAAAAATAAGGTAAGCCCAATAACTGCTTTTGCTTTTTGTCTGAAGACATATTCCAGTACATAAAGCTAGGAGGCAGGTTACTTAGTAGAACAAAGTATTCTTGTTGAGTTGAGGAAACAGAGCTCCAAGTCTGGGGAGGATGAGGTGGCTGGAATATGCACATTGGAGTACTTGAGAGAAGGGAGCTATGCTGAGAAAGAACTCCAGAAATCTGGAAAGGGATCTCCTTGAGTTTTGTATGAAGACTAAACTATGGATGTGTAGGATAAGACTACACAAGCTTAGTAAAGAACAACTACTAAGGAACAATCAATTACCAGAGAACTATAAACTGAACAGCTACCAGAACTCACATAGGACTGGGAAACATTCAAATTCCATCCAGACAAGTAAGAGACCTCATTAAAAACTTAGAGAATTTCATAGTGACAAAGAAATGTCATGCCTTAATGGTGGGACTAAAATCACTCTAGAGTAAAAGCTCCAAAATCACCCTAACAAGGCTTAAAAACAAGCCTCAAGGAACCAAGCTGATCCAGAAGTCAATTAACTGCTTGCCAGAATAAAACCCAACACTATTAAATAAAGGTAACAAAATTCAGACATTCAACAAATAGCATCTAATGTCTCACATCCAATCAAGAATTACTAGATGTATGGAGAAGGAAATGTGACTTCTATCCAGCAATAAAATCAGGCATTAGAAACAGATCTAGAAATGATATATATGTCAAAATTAGCAGAAAACTCTTTACAACAGCTATTATAAATATATTAAAGAATTTAAAAGAAAACATGAGCACAAAGGAAACTGCATGCTGCTCATTGGTATAAGTCTAGAAAAGCCAAATATAATCTGTAGTGACAGGAGGCAGATCAGTGATTGCCTAGGGGTGCTGATGGGAGACTGATTTGAATGGGGCTCCGGGAGTTTTTTTGAGTGATAGAATATTCTATAAATCAATTGTGGTGGTGATTATACTCAAATTTCATCAAAATGTACACATAAAATGAGTGCATTTTGTTAGTAGGTAAATTATAGCTCAAAAAAGTTGATTTAAAATGTTAAAAAAAGATAAAAACAAGTGGAGGAAAGTGAATGACGGTGCAAATGGGCATAGATTGGCCATGAGTTGATGAGTTTGGAGGCTAGATGACGGCTACATAGTGATTTGCTGTTATTCAAAATTCCCTATAATAATAAAAGAAAGTTTTTGATTTTTTTTTAAAGGAAAAATCAACTGCTGGTTCTGACTGAGGGAATATAATATTGAAGATGATTGTTTTAGCCTCTCCATAAGCCTTTTTCACTTTCTAAAAATTTATTTTTATTTTATATCCCCAATTCTCATTTCATTCTCATTATCTTCTCAAAGACACCCACTCTAAGTAGTCCACGTCCTTGGATATTTTCAAGTCTTTGAAAAATAGCATTGCCTTTGGTATGTTGGTATTTTCAATTTATTTATATTGTATTGTGCAATAGATCTCATTCTGTTTCTTCTTTTTTGTTTCAATCAACACTATTTAGAAGCTATATGTATCTCTTCTTCATTGCACTGACTGTTGAGTTTTACTTATTCATTCTCTAGTGAAGGATGCCTCAATTGCCTCCTATTCCTCACTTTCACCAAAAAAATAAAATAAAATAAAATAAATTATAAAATAAAAAATTCTTGTGCATGTCTTATGCCTCTGTGTACTGGATTTTCTGTGGAATTTAGCCAGTAGTGGAAATGCTGAATCTTAGGCTATATACATACCTAATTTCCATAAGAACTCCTTCCACAAAACCTACAAATGACTTCCCATCTTACTCGGAGTGTAATCCAAAGTCTTCAAATACATACAGTGCCCTTGTTATCTGCCCCCATTTATCTCTCCTACCTCATTTCCTCTTATTCTCCCCTTACTTCCTCAGATCAAGCCACCTAACCTTGCTGTTTCTCAAACACCTTAAAGCATGGTCTCAATTCAGGTCTTTGTTCTTGCTGTTAACTCTGCCTAGGACTCTCTTCTCCAGGATTTATCCCTCACAGGTCTTTGCTCAAATGTCTCCTTCTCAATGAAATTTTCCCTAGCAAATAAATTTTAAATTGTAACTGTTTCCTTTTCCTCTAGCCATCTCCTAACACTTTATCCTGTCTTTCTTTTCTCCATACTGTTTATCATCATCTGACATATGCTAATTTTAGGTTTGATTGTGTAATCTTCTCTCTCCACTAGATGATAAGCTTAATGAAGGCAAATATATTTATGTTTTTTCACTCACTGTTGACTTCCCCAGCATCTAAAATCATTTCTGGCCCATTTTTAGCACTCAAAATATTTACTAATTGAAATACTGCCAGATTCATCTCTAGAACGACTATACCAGTTTTTATTACTGTGAGCAACATGAAAATTTTCATTCCTCTCATTCTATTCAAATATTTGGTATTGCATAACTTCCTAATATTTACCAATCTGCTCGATATTAAATGTTTGTTATTGTATTTTTGTTTTGATTTTTTTCTAATTACTAATGAAATTGAGCATTTCCTTATATATTTGCTGGTTATTTGAATTTTCCCCTCTGTGAATGTTCAACTTATTACCTTTCCCATTTTTTTTAAATTGGGTTTCTCATTTGTAATGTTGATTAGCAAAGTTCTTTGACCGTTTGAGCTTTCTAGACATTAACCTCATCAATTTTTGACATCAAAATATCTCTTACCCATCTGTTGCCCATCTGATCCAAGGCGTTCTTCTGTTAATTTTGTTTATGGTGTCCTTGGTGGAACAATAATAATTTATGTTCATGTATTCAGACTCATCATTTTCTGTTTTATAATTAATTTTTTCTTTTTAAATTAACTTTATTGAGGTATAATTCACATATAGTAAATGCACCTTTAATGTGCACAGTTCAACAGTTTTTGACAAATCACCTATGTAACCACACACAATCAAGACATAATACATGTTCATCACTTCAAAAAACTCTCTCATATCTTTTAAAGTCAGTACCTCACTCGTGGTACAGTATTAACTCATTACATCTACAAACATAGTATAATCCTTCTTCTATATCCTTTCGAGTTCTCAACTGTTTCATATGAAGCTTTAGCATTCCATTAATTCCTCAGTACCTCATAGGTTTTAATGATATTTTAAATGCAATTTTATTTTCTATTTTTTAGTAATTGTTTAATACTTATATAGAAGATCATTATCATTTTTACAGAACTCTCTTATTAATACTAATGCTTGATTTTGTAACATTTTCTCTGTAGATAATCTTCTCATCTGTGAATAACAATAGTTTTATCTTTTCTTCTCCTAACTTTATACCTTTTACTTCTTTTACTTTTCCTATTATATTGGCCAGAGCCTCCAGTACTGTGTTGAGCAGTAATGATGATCATGAGTATCCTTGTTTTATTACTATGCATGTAAAGTTTTCCTGTTGAACATGATGTTTGATGTATTTGTTATATCCTTTATCATATTAAGGATGTTCCCTTTAACTCATGTTATTTGATAGTTTTAAATTATAAGTAGATTTTAAACGTCATATGTTTTTTTCTGAATCTACTGAGATAATCACATGATTTTTGTTCTTTTCATTTAAGGTAAAAATCTTATCATATTTATGAATTAATTTTAATACATTGTTTATTTCAGTAGGCTTAAGCTTAAATCTTTGCATCTGTGTTCATAAATAAAATGGACCTATAATTTTCTTTTATGGTGCTGCCTTTACCTGGATTTTGGAATCAAGGTTCCATTTCCCAGCAAATATTACTAGGAAAAATATCTGTCCTTGTGTGCTATATAAAACAAGGATTATCTCTTCCTTGAACTCACTTATAAATTGTCTGAGTACTTGGATTTTTTTCTGGGGGAGAGGAGGAGACATCTGTGAACAATAACAGATAATTAACCCCTCTGTCATTCAAGTCACAGAAGGAGAGGAGAAGGAGAGCGGGGTTGAAAAAATACTTGAAGAAATATGGCCCAAAACTTATCAACTTTGGTGAAAGACATAAACCTGTAAGCCCAAGAGACTGAGTGAATCCCAAGCAAAATAAACTCCAAAACTCCATGTCAAGACACATCATAATCAAACATTTGAAAACTAAAAGCAAGGAAAATAATCTTGAAAGCAGAGAGAAATTGTGCATTACCTATACAAGAAAAATAATTTGAATGATGACAGTTTTCTCATCCATGGAGGCCATAAGGAAGTGGCCCAACATTTTTCAAGTCCTGAAGGAAAAGAACTGTCACCTCAGAATTATATATTCCGTGAAAATATCCTTCAGTAAGAAAGGTGACATAATGGCATTCTCAGAAGAAGAAAAGCAAAGAATTGTTGTCAGCAGACCTACTTTAAAAGAATGACTAAGGAAACTCTTCAGACAAAAAGGAAACAATAATAGAAGGAATCTATTAGCATTAGGAATGAAACAAAATGCAATACCAAGAGCAAATACATGTATAAATAAAATGTACTCTTCTTCTCCTCTTGAGTTTTTTTTATTGTATTTGATAATTAAAATTACAACAATGTCTTATATAGTTTTCAATGTATCATTAAGACAACTATATCATGGGACTCCCCTCGTGGCACAGTGGTTAAGAATCCACCTGCCAATGCAGGGGACATGGGTTTGATCCCTGGTCTGGGAAGAACCCACATGCCATGGAGCAACCAAACCTGTGCACCACAACTACTGAGCTGGCACTCTAGAGCCCGTGAGCCATGACTACTGAGCCTGTGTGCCACAGCTACTGAAGCCTGTACACCTAAAGCCAGTCCTCTGCAACAAGAGAAGCCACCGCAATGAGAAGCCCATGCACCACAATGAAGAACAGCCCCTGCTTGCCGCAACTAGAGAAAGCCTGTGCACAGCAATGAAGACCCAACACAGCCAAAAATTAATGAATGAATGAATGAATTTTTAAAAGACAACTATATCATGTAATAACTGTAAATGGAAAGTAACTTTTTAAAATTGTATAAAAATTTTTAAAAATTAAAAAACTATATCATAAAGGCAAAAGAGGAAGTGAACATAAGGGTGATTAGGTATTTACAATTCTATTTGAAGTGGTAAAATGCTGATACTCATAGGCTGCAAAAAAGCTATGTATGTATATTGTAATCCCTGGAGCAACCATTAAAATAACTATAGAAAGAGATATACTAGAAGAACAACAACAATGAAAAAATGAAAACCTGTGGATAAATTAAAATAGAATTTTTTAAAAGTTCAGTATCCCACATGTCAGGAAAACAGGAATGTAAAACAGAAGGAATAAACATAAATCAAAAAGTTAAATGGCAGGTTTAAATTGTAATATGTCAGAAAATTTATTAAAAGTGAATCTTCTAAAGATACCAAGAAAAGTGGTGGGGGAATCATGATTCAATCCTACGTTATCTGTAAGAAGCTCACTTCAAATATAATTATAGCAGTAGATTAAAGATAAATAATAGGGAAACACACACAAACATAAATCAAAAGAAAGCTGAAGAGGCTATATTAATATCAGACAAAATAAGCTTTGGAGCAAAGAAAATTACCAGAGACAAATAAAAACATTATATAAGGCTAATAAGGTTAATTCACTAAGAAGACACAATCTTAAATGTATATGCACCAAAAAATAGAGATGCAAAATGCCTGAAGCAAAAACAGAACAGAACAGAGAAATAGAAAAATTCAAAAATAGACTGGAGAGTTCAGAACCTCTCTCTCAGTAACTGAACCACTAGACAAAGCATGACTATAGAAGAACTGAACAATACTTCCAACTGAGATGAAAGGTTTACAAACACTCCCCCAACAAGAACAGAATACACATTATTTTCAGCTGTTCATGGAACATTCAAGTATACAGATGTATTAATTCAAAAAGATACATACACCCCAATGTTCATAGCAGCATTATTTACAATAGCCAAGATATGGAAGCAACCTAAGTGTCCACTGACAGATGAATGGATAAAGAAGATACGATGTATATATATATATATATATATATATATATATATATATATATATATATATATATGATGGAATATCACTCAACCATAAAAAAGAATGTAATTTTGCCATTTGCAGCAAGATGAATGGATCTGGAGACTATTACACTAAGTGGAGTAAGTCAGACAGAGAAAGACAAATACTGTATGTTATCACTTATATGTGGAATCTAAAACTAAAACAAATGAATGAATATAACAAAACAAACAGACTCACAGGTATAGAGAACAAACTAGTGGTTGCCATTGAGGAGAGGGAAAGGAGGAGGGGCAAAATAAGGTTAGGGGTTAAGAGTTACAAAACTACCATGTAGAAAATAAATAAGCTACAAGAATATATTGCACAGCACAGGAAAAATAGCCAATATTTTATAATAACTTTAAATCGAGTATAAGCTATAAAAATTTTGAATCATTATGTTTTACACCTGAACTAATATAATATTGCAAATCAACTATACTTCAGTTAGAAAAATATAGATGTATTAGTTAAAAACATACTATATATACATATATATAATGTGTATTCTATGTATAGTATTATAGTATACAGTTGACATTTGAACAACATGGGTTTGAACTGCAAGGGTTCTTTATATGCGGATTTTTTTCTATAGTAAATACTACAGTACTGCACAATCCCAAGTTAGTTGAATCCGCAGATGTGGAACCACAGATATAGAGGGGTGACTATAAAGTTATACATGAATTTTCAACTGTGCAGAGGGGTGGCACCCCTAACTGCTATGTTGTTCAAGAATCAACTGTGTTTGTGTGTGTATACACTACAGGTGTGTTATAAGAAATTGACTCACACAATTATGCAATTATATAGGCTAAGAAGTTCCTCAATCTGCTGTCTATAAGTAAGGGACCCAGGAAAACTGGTGGCCTAATTCAGTCTAAGTCTGAAGACTTGAGAATCAGGACCAGCAAGGGCAGGAGAAGGTCAATGTTTCAACTCAAGCAGTTAGGTGGGAAGGATTGAATTCTTTCTTCTTCCACCTACTTGTTCTATTCAGGCCCTTAATGGATTGGATTATGCTCACCATCATGGAGGGCAAATCAATTTACTGAATCCATCAATTCAAATGCTAATTTCATCCATAAACATTCTCACAGACACAACCAGAAATAATATTTAACCAAATATCTGGGCATCCCATCCAGTCAAGTTGATACATGAAATTAAGTATTACTATAGATCATATCTTGAATCATAAAACAAACATTAACAAATTTAAAAGAACCGAAATAATGCAAACTATGCTCTATTACTATCATAGAATCAAACTAGAAATCTGTAGAAGAAATCTAACAGGAAAATCCAAACACTTGGAAATTAAACAACATATTTCTAAATATTTCATGGCTCAAACAGAAAATCTCAAAACAAATTTAAAATTTTAAAGTATATTGAACTAAATTCAAATGAAAATATGACATATTAAAATACATGGGAAGCAGCTAAAGCAGTCCTTAATGAAAATTTGTAGCACTAAATGATTATATTGCAAAAGAAAAATGTATCAAATTAATATTCTGAAAATTCACCTCAAAAATAGTTAAAAAATAAAAATAAACCCAAAGCAAGAGGAAGGAAGGGAATAATAAAGGGCAGAAATTGGTAAAATTTAAAACAATAGAGAAAATCAGTCAAATCTAAAATTGAATTTTTAAAAAAATCAGTAAAACTATAAACCACCAGCAAGACTGACAAATTAAAAAACATACATTACCAATATTGGTAATGTCCTCACAGACATTACAGGGATTCTAAAATATTACAATAACTCCACACACATAAATTTGACAATTTAGATAAACTTATCTGATACCTCAAAAATCACACACTACCAAACTCACCCAAAAGAAAATAGATAACCTGTGTAGTCCTATAACATTAAAGAAATTGAATTCATAATTTATAAAAAGGAAAACTACAGACAATATCCCTCTAAACAGAGATGCAGAAACTCCTCATCAAAATATTAGCAACTGAAATACAGAAATATATAATAATATAGTACTACACCATGACCAAGAGGATTTCATTCCAGAAATACAAGATTGGTTCAATATTTGATAATCAGCCAATGTAATCCAGCATATTAACAGTCTATAAAGGAGAAAAATCATATGATCATATCAGTTGATACAGAAAAAAGCATTTGACAAATTTCAATACCATTCAGGTTTTTTATTAAAAAACTCTCAGAAAAGTAGGACTAGAATAAAACTTTCTCAGCCTGATAAAGATCTGATGTTAACCTGGAGTTAACATCATACTTAATGGTAAAAGACTGAATGATTTCACCAATTATAATATCAACTATAAGGCAAGTATGTCTGCTCTCATCACTTCTATTAAATATAGTACTGGAAATTTTAGTGAGTAAAAAAGGCAGGAAAGGGAAATGAAAGGCACACAGATCAGAAAGGAAGAAATAAAATTTTCCCCTATTTTCAGATGACATGATTTTCTACATGGAAAACTCCAATAACCTACCAAAAAAAAAAAAAAAAAAACCTCATGGAACTAATAAGGAGTCTCATAAGGTCACAGGGTCAAAGTCAACACACAAACTCAATTATATTTCAATATGTTGGCAATGAAAAATTGGAAAATAAAATTTAAAACATCATGCCAATTACAGTCACCACCAAGTGAAATACGAAGTTATAAATCCAATAAAACATATACAGAATCTCTATGTTGAAAACTACAAAATGCTAAATGAAAGAAGTCAAAAAAGATCTAAATAAATGAAAAGGTATACTATGTTCAGGGATGAGAAGACTCAACATAATAAACATATCAATTTTCCTCAAATTGATCTATGGGTTTAAAGCAATTTCTATCAAAAATCCCAGAAGGATTCTTTGTAGATGGAGACAAGCTGATGCTAAAATTTATATAAAAAGATAAAGAAACTACAATAACAAAAGCAATATTAAAAAGAAGAGTAAATGTAGAGGAAGAACATGACTGGATTTTGACTTATTATATAGATAAAATAATCAAAACAGTGTGGTATTGGCAAAGGCACAATCACCTAGATTAATGGAGCAAAGTAAAGAATCCAAAATAGAGCCACACATATATGGCCAACTAATTTTTGACAAAATGCAAAAGCATTTCAATGAAGGAAGGATACATTTTCAACAAATGTTGGAATAACTAAACATTCATAGGCAAAACAAAGAACCTTAACCTGAAATTCACACCTTATACAAAAATTAACTCAAAACGGATCATTTATCTACATGCAACACATAAAACTATAAAACTTTTAGAGGAAAACATTGAAGAAAATCCTTATGGCTAAGGGTTAGGCAAAGAGCCCTTAGACATAACACCAAAGCCATGACCCATAAAAGAAAAAAGTCAATAAATTGGACTTCATCAAAATTTAAAGTGCTTGCTCTTTGTAAGACCCTGTTAAATGTATGAAAAAGCAAGTCACAGACAAGGAGAAAATATTTGCAAATCATACATCCAACAAAGGTATCCAGGATATATAAAGAAGTCTAAACTCAGCAGTAAGAAAACAAACAATCCAGTTAGAAAATGGGCAAAACATTTGAACAAGCACTTCACCAGTGAAGATCCATGCATGACAAATATACACAAGAAAAGATGTTCAACATCATTAGCCATTAGAAAAATGCAAATTAAAGCTCCAATAAGATATCACTATACATCTATTAGAATGGCTAAGGTAAAAAAAATACTGATAATATTGGTAATAAAAATACTGATAACACCAAGGGCTAGTAGAACAACTGCATCTTTCCTACATTTCTGGTAAAGCCACTAGAAAATTTGGCAGTTTCTTACAGGGTTAAACGTACAATGACCATATGACCCAGCAGTCATACTCCTGGGTATTTATCCTGGAGAAATGAAAAATTATGTTTACACAAATACCTGTACACAAATGTTTATTGTACAACTTTATTTATAATAGCCCCAAACTGGAAAAAACACAAATTTACTTGAA
Organism: Balaenoptera borealis; assembly: GCF_965194805.1. Classification (NCBI taxonomy): domain Eukaryota; kingdom Metazoa; phylum Chordata; class Mammalia; order Artiodactyla; family Balaenopteridae; genus Balaenoptera; species Balaenoptera borealis. The sequence goes on along the minus strand of NC_138868.1, from coordinate 101,144,965 downwards.
CAGGTGAATGGATAAAGAAATTGGCGCATTCATATCATGGAATACTGCTCGGCAAAAAAGGAACAAACTATAGATACATGCAACAACTTGGATGGAACTCAAAGGTATTATGATGATTGGGGGAAAAAGCCAATATCAAAGATTTATATACTATATAATTTCATTTATATAATATTCTCAACATGACAAAATTATAGTGCAAGGGAATAGATCAGTGGTTGTCAGGAAGTGGGGAAGAGGTGTGACTAATAGTAACATAAAAGAATTTCTTCATAGTGATGGAATAGTTCTGTATTCTGAGTGTGGTAAGCATTCATAAAACCTAGACATATGATAAAATTTCATAGAACTACGCACCAAAAAACAAAAAGCTAAACAAAACAAAAAGAGAAAGAAAGGGGGAGAGAGAGAGGAGAGAAAGAGAGAGAGAGAGAGAGAATGTAAAATGGTGAAATTCAAATAAGATCTGTACTTGAGTAATAGTATTATACCAATGTCAATTTCCTGATTTTCACAATATACTATGTTATATAAGATGTTCTCATTGCAGAAAGCTGGGTGAAATTTTTTTCTACTGTTTTTGCAACTTCTCATGAATCTTAAACGAGTTCAAACTAAAAATAATAATAAAAATAAATTTTAAAATATTATTGACTTTTATGACATTTACTTCCTTGTTTCCTCTGTCATAGTAGGTTTGTGCATTTTACATTTGTTTACTGCCCTTTTAGTGAGGTTTGAGACGTGGTACCGAACACTTCTGGTCATTCTGCCATGTTTAACTATCAGTCCCTCTATTCCAGTTTATTTCTTTTTCATTCTTTAAACAGCTTCTCCAGAGAGTTCATGGACTAGTTTCTCATGATATTTGTGTTTTGACATGACAATATCTATACTTTTATTTCTGTCAAGAATCAATAGTTATGACCACTGAGTACCCAAACTGGAAAAACAATAAATAAGGTTAGATCCAACTTTCCTGATTTTATTTTTTGTAATAAACTTTCTTATTGAAATATAAAACTCATACAGAAAAATATACACATAAATGTGGAATTGATGACTTTTCACAGAGTGAACGCACTCATATGACCATTGTCTAGATCGCGAAATCAAACATTACTTGTATCCAGAATCCCCCTTATGCTCTGTCTGAATCACTAGTGCTTTCCTCAAAGATTACTCTCATTACAGAGATGAGAAAATTCTAGCTCAGAAAGATGAAGAGATTTGCCTAAGCACACATAACAAATGGTAGACCTAGGATTCAAATCCAAGTCTCCTAGAGACTAAGGGGTTTTTTTTTTTCACTTCAGTACTCTTTCTCCTAATATTAGCTGCATTTTCATACTTCATAAGACTTCTTCCCAAAGTTAGTGCCAGTTGTTCATTTATACTGATGACAGTTTTAGGGGTCAGCAAATGGAGTCAGTTAAGTGGCTATTTGGTCTCCTTGCTGTACACAGAAATTTTCTAAGTTAAAATTGCATTCATTCTTTCATTCATTCATTCACTACCATATGTTGTGAGAGGGATAAAGAATTAAACAGGGCTTCCCTGGTGGCGCAGTGGTTGAGAATCTGCCTGCCAATGCAGGGGACACAGGTTCGAGGCCTGGTCTGGGAAGATCCCACATGCCGTGGAGCAACTAGGCCCGTGAGCCACAATTACTGAGCCTGCGTGTCTGGAGCCTGTGCTCCGCAACAAGAGAGGCCGCGACAGTGAGAGGCCCGTGCACCGCGATGAAGAGTGGCCCCCACTTGCCGCAACTAAAGAAAGCCCTCGCACAGAAACGAAGACCCAACACATAAATAAATAAATACATACATAAATAAATAAAGAATAAAGATATTAATCTGAGATCACAAAAAAAACGATCTTTAAAAAAAAAATGACAGGCTTGTATTCTTTAAAAAAAAAAAAAAAAAAAAAAAAGGAATTAAACATAATCCCTATCCACCAGAAAAGTAATTGCAAAAACTGCCGACTTTAATATAAAGTAGAATAATATGAATACTAAATAAAAATATGGAATCACCCCCTTCCAATTTATTCTACACATGGCCAACAAAGTTATCTTTCTAAAACACTAATCTAATCATGCCTTCCTCCCAAAGAACTTTATTCTCTTCCCATCACATATTGCCTACAGGATAAATTCCACATTCCCTTGTCTGGCATCTGACTTCTGCAGAACTCCACAGGTAGAATCCTCCCCCCCAGTAGTGTTGAAACCAGATATACCTGGGTATGAATGCCATACCTATCCCTTATTAAATGTCTGGCCTGTGAGCAAATGATTTACCCACTCTCAATTTCAGTGACCATATTTATAACTAGAGGTGTCTTCACAAAGTCTGTAAGGTAAAAGGAGATAATGTACACAATGCACTTTGCCCAGAGCTTGGTACATACTATTTTGTGAGTGGTAACTATTAGATATCAAATCATTTTGAGCTGCTTATAATTCCCCAAATTCAGTGTTACCCAACTATTATTTTTGTTTGGGATAGTCTACTCCACCTCTGCCTCTCATCATTTTCCATTTGGTTAATTTCTACCTGAAATAGCAACCCTTGAGTTTTGGTGTCCCTTGTGAGGAGACTGTCTGGAGATGCTCTCTGTTTAAGAGAAAGAAGAGAGTTTTGTAAGATCTGGAGTACCGAGCTGGAGCGTATGATGTCCTACTGAGGATTCTATTTTGTGTGAGCTCTTAAAAATACCAGATAATAGAACTTAAAAAAAAAAAAAAAAAAAGGTAGATGTGTTTATACACCCACATCTGGAAAGAAAAGGCACAGGACTCTGCAATGCAAGAATTAAGCTGGTATTTGTATTTGTATTATGGTGATTGGCTTTACCTTCTCGTTTTGCATAATCTCTTTTTCAATGGTGAGGAGTGTAATTTCCCTTCAGTTCATAGAATAGTACTTGGAGAGGACAGAGAGGAAGTCTCTGCATTTTGTGAAAGAGAAAATTACCGGCACCCCTTTTGTTCCCTTAGGCAGGATTTGGATGGATTACTCATACTTAAAAAGGAAGGCGGCTTTTAACCTTAAAAAAAAAAAAAAAAGAAAGAAAGAAAAGAAAAAAGAAAAACTCCTTGCATTAACACAGTGCATTGACATGTTACTAAATCTAAGGAATTTTGAAGGATAAATTCCCAGACTTTATCCAAAACATGAAACAAATTCTTCAAACACAAGCGGCCAAGCTCATCAACTTGTTCAGATCCCTGCAACTTTGGTCTCACCAAACTGCTCGCTTAGCTCCTTGATTGGCTGCTTTAACCCTTCCAGGCTGATTGGGTGCTGGGAGGGGGGTGGCCTGGAGGGACTGTTCAACAAGCTCAGAGCATTGGCCCCTCTTGGAAGATCAGACTTCTGGAATCGATTTGGGTCCAGAATTGCATTACCCAAGGAATGTGGAGTATGCACGGTCCTTGACGGCTTGTGAACCACACTTCCTGAAGCTGGCCACCAGCCAGAGCTGAGGCCATCAGCATCTTAAAAATGAATTCTTTCTGAGACAAAGAACAAGCCACCCGATTTCTGAAATCACTGAAATAGAAAGCTTGCCTGTAAGTAACTTAAAACCTGGTTGACGTTTAGACTCCTTTGTGTTTCTAGTAGATGAGGGGATCACATGTCACCCCAAAATGTCTTTTCCTTTCTATAGGCAGGCATTGTAAGGCATTGAATAGCCTGGGATTGTATCTTGCTGAAACTTAACTGCTCTACTCAGAAGACTGTTTGTCTGTCAAAAATATTGCCCACCAACTGCTCAAAAGACAGGACAGAAAGGACTAGATGTGGTAAGGAAAGAGAAAGAGGTGTGATCATTCTCCCTCTCCAAGAACTTAAAAGTCTAGGGGGCAAGAGGAGACAAATATCTGTGAAGGATGCTTCAAAATCCAAATAAAGCAATAGTTTGGAGGGATGTCCTGCAGAGTTTTTGTAGGAAAGCGTGAGTTGCAGAGACATGACTAGAAATAAGGAGAATGTTCCAGCTGTTGAGAAAAGATGGGGGGACAGGCTCAGAAGCAGGAGTCAGCAAAATTAGCTCTGGGTGTGCCTGGCTGAGTGGAGAAATCCTAGCCTGGGATTATGGCAAGATATGCATAGGATGGGGGGGAGGTGGGGGGTGGAAAGAGAGACAGTGGGGGCTTAATTGTGCTTTATTTTTGCGAGTAGATTAGAATTATCATGTGGTTATTTTCTTACTCTCTACTTAGGCAAGGAGTATTTTCACCTGATGTCTTTCCAATGATCTTATTTCATTTCTCTCTCATGTTTGGATCATTTCCTTCAAAGTCAAAGTTATGTGCTGAAAATGTACTGTTGACCCATAAAAATCACGTTGGCTCTCAAATTCTACAAGATAAGTCACCACACTAAGTAGCTGTCCTTTATCAAAGGACAGAAGCATATCTTTTGAACCAGGTGATGCACACATGGGTCAGACTTCTGTCCCCATAGCTGAGTAATTGATTAACACTCTGCAGGCATATCTGACAGTTTTATTCCCCCACTACCAAATCTTGGCAGCTTAGATGATAATAATAGTGACGCTTTACTGTCAATGGACATTTTCACATATATTTTCTACTGAATTCCCTTTTCTATTTTGGAAGAGGTCTAAGAAGAATCTACCTGGAAGGTAAATAGCTTATATTCTGTAGTGTCAGAATTACACACCTATTCAGCCAGTTCCTCATCAAATCAATAAAAAAAGTAACATACTCAAAGCATATTAATTGAGATTCTAATGAGGCCAATCTTTCCAAGTAAACCCCTAATATTGATCCCAATGAATTGGATCACATCTTTCATGAGTGTTTTTTTTAATTCCTGCTTTTCAAAATACCACAAGAATTGTTATTTTTTACCCTGCTTCTAGACAGAGTTTAACCCATGAAATTAAGTTAGCTTGAGTATAAATTCTTTGAGGATATGGAAAATGTCTAGCACAGTCCTTTGGTGAACAAAGTAAGGAATAAGTGAGTGAGTGAATGAATGAATGCATTTTTAAATGAAGCTCTTTTTCATTAGTCAGGGATGGGCCAAATAATATGACATGGTTGGAGACGGTAGTAAACAAAACTGGTTAAATCACTGAGTGTATCTTAAGGTGGTATTAACCAGAGTGTCATAAAAAATCATCAGTCCACTTCATCAGAAATCGAGGTAATTGTAATTGTTATCATTATGGACTACTAACTAGTCCATAATGATAAAATGTAATTGTTATCATTATGGACTACTAGTTAGCCAACTGATTCGACTAACTTTCCACTGAGCAGTATATTCCAGGGCTTTCAAAAGACCCCAACATTTCACAACGTATGAAATGGGGAGCCAGCAGGAAGGGCCCCTTAAAGATAATCTGATCTAGTCTATGTGTTTAGAAGGAAGAAACAAAGCCCCAAGGAAGTGCTATAACTTGCCCAATGTCACACATTTACTACAGAGCATGAAGGGTCTCCTCCTCCCAACCCAAATAATGCTCCTTCAGCTGTTCCAGGGCTCCATGCTGTGAACCGGTGGGAAGGAAGAAGAGCCAGGCCAAGGGGAACCAAGGAACCCAGGATGCAGGACCCAAAAGGTCTTCTGAGGAAGGGCTGAGGTGGCCGTAAGTGTTCAAGAGCAATTGAGCAGTTACTGAGGGATGTTAAACTAGGGTGCAAAGAGCCAGGAGACCCTATCCAAGTGAAGTAAAATGCAAGAAAAGCTTTGTTGGTGAAAACATGGAGAGGGAATGTTGCTGAAATCCAATCAGTAACCTCCACTGCTGCAAGGATCTGCCCAAATGCAGCAACATCAGAGGAATTTGAGTTTCTTCTGCAGTTGTCTGGGAGAAGGATAAAGTGGCTCATGAGAGCTCATAGCTAACATTATTGAGTGAGACACCATGATTTCCAGTGATGCCAGAGCAAAAATAAAACTGAGGACCACAAAGAAATGACAGGGTGCTCAGATCCAAGCAGAACAAAAGGGCAGAGAATTGCCAGGAGTTGTTTTAAAAGAAAAATATCTTCACCCTAATGTCAAGGATAGAAAATCACAAAGAAAAGAAAAGAGATTGTGTTAAGATTTATCTTGACATGTTACCGTGGCAGATAAAGGCAAGGAAGCAAAGAGCGCTATGAAGAAGAGGATTAAGCAGTTTTCATAGCATGAAAAAATGGGGCTGAAGTGGAATGTGAGGGAAAGGTTTTCAATCTCAGGCCAGAGTTTGGGAGAGAGAATGTCTCATTACCCCACGGGGAGGAAGCAGCATTCCAAGGGGTAGGGTCAGTGGAACCCTGGGATGAGAAGTATTGCTCCCCACGATTGCCTTACCCAAACCCCTGGATGGAAATATTAAAATTCAGATTGTGCCTACAGACATAGCAGCAGAATGTAATAACCCAAAGGAGAGAAATAAGGCAAGGTGAAATGAACTAAATCAGGCAGATGGGCCCTCTTGCTACAACCATACAGTGGTGGAATTAACGAGGGTCAAAAATCTGTAGTCATTCTGGGGCCAGGGCTGAACAATTTGGCCGAAATGGCTCAGTAACAGTTTGGTTACCAGGTGTTTAGATGCAGCTTTGGTTAATTATCTGGATGTTTGGGCTACCTGAGGTCAAATACTTGGAGAATTAGAAAAATCAAAGTAATTGACAAGATTATTTTCTCTTTGGATTTCTGTCCAATGCTTTGGCCTCATCATCCTTAGAGTCAAGAGAAAAAAGCATGATGAATGTAAATATACAGTAAAAAAAAGCAAAGTTATGTTACTGTTTGTCTGGGGTTTTTTTAGCTTGATGTTACAGTATGAGTCAAAGTTCTGTCTATCTGTCACAGGTAGAAGGAAGGCATTACATGAGAAATCTCCTTAAAGGAACTTTAGTGCAATCTCATCTATCTGATTGATCGGAAATGGGCATATTGAGGCAGATGAATTATCCAGAGGGGATGATTTTGGCTTTATTCTTTGTGTGGCATGTGGTTGAGAGCTTAGAATTTGAAGTCAAATACACTACAAGTCATAGTGCTCTTGTGTGTCCAAAGGCAAATTGTTTAACCTCCCTGAACCTCAGTCTATACATCTTTAAAAATGGGGCAAAAATGGCAGAACTTTATAAGATTATGATGAGCATTCACTGAGAGCACACATATGGAGCATAATATAATAAGGCTCCTGGGACACAATAGGTGCTCAGTAAATGCTAGCTGTGACATCAACAAGGTTGGACTGAATTGAGGAAGGGAACTAAGACATCCAGATGGATTATTTTTATTTGTTTTTTTAACTCTGGAGTATTACACAGAAGAGGTTTCCATCTCATACAGAACTGAGCTACATAACTTGGAAGGACCACTGCAATTCTAAAGTTCTAAGTGTTTATTATTTCATAAGTAAATATCTGAAGTCATCACTCACCTTTCCTATCAGTTGTCCAATTATCATTAATTTGTTAATAGAGGACCCCCAACAAGTGCTGAACAAGCGTGGGGCCATTGTGGGCATGACAGTGAAGAAGAGACTGATGAAGCATGCTCACTGTATACAGGTCAACAAATGCATAAATCAGGACACACTGAGTCATCATCTCATACATGCATACAAGATAATGACTGTGCTTGGCACGTTGCAGAGCACTATCTGACTTAAATCTCATAACCCCGAAATAGGTACACTCATTATCCCCACTTCACAGAAAAGGAAGCTTAGACTTGAAGAGGTTCTCAGATTTACCTGGGGTTATATAGTTAGGAAGTAGCAAAAACCCAGATTATCAAACCCTTGTTTATGCCACTACCTGCCTCTCACACTTCCTCCTCCTGCCTTTTGAGAGAATAAATGTCACACTGATTTTTTTTTTAATCTGTGCAGTGTTATGAACCATTTTTGTAAGGTGGAAATCAGCAAGTACTATGAATGAAGTAATGGACTGGAAAACTAGATTCTTATCATAACCTGAGCTCTAAGTAGTGGACAAGCCATTTACAAGCTCTGGTCCTGTGTGTCCTCTGCTTTAAAATACAGTTGTAATGTTTTACCTCTAGAATCCATTTCATCTCTACAGATTTGCTTAGACTAAGAGCCGGTCTCATGGATTAAAAGCATCCATTTTCCTGACTGTCATAAAATGTCTAGAGGATGACTCTTTGGTATTGACTCAGAAGGACCATTAAAACAGAGCATTATCTCATTTAATTTTTTTAAAATTGTGGTATAATTGTTTTACAATGTTCTGTTAGTTTCTACTGTAGAGCAAAGTGGAGTTCCCTGTGCTATACAGCAGGTTCTTATTAGTTATCTATTTTATACATATTAGTGTATATATGTCAATCCCAATCTCCCAATTCATCCCCCCACCTTTCCCCCCTTGGTGTCAATATGTTTGTTCTCTACATCTATGTCACTGTTTCTGCCTTGCAAACCAGTTCATCTGTACCATTTTTCTAGATTCCACATATATGCGTTAATATATGATATTTGTTTTTCTCTTTCTGACTTACTTCATTCTGTATGACAGTCTCTATGTCCATCCACGTCTCTACAAATGACCCAATTTCATTCCTTTTTATGGCTGAGTGATATTCTATTGTATATATGTACCACAGCATCTTTATCCATTCGTCTGTCAATGGACATTTAGGTTGCTTCCATGACCTGGCTACTGTAAATAGTGCTGCAATGAACATTGGGGTACATGACTCTTTTTGAATTATCATTTTCTCTGGGTATATGCCCAGTAGTGGGATTGCTGGGTCATACGGTAATACTATTTTTAGTTTTTTAAGGAACCTCCATGCTGTTCTCCATAGTGGCTGTATCAATTTGCATTCCCACCAACAGTGCAAGAGGGTTCTCTTTTCTCCACACCTTCTCCAGCATTTATTATTTGTAAATTTTCTGATGATGCCCATTCTGACCAGTGTGAGGTGATACCTCACTGTAGCTTTGATTTGCATTTCTCTGTTAATTAGTGATGTTGAGCAGCTATTCATGTGCCTCCTGGCCATCTGTGTGTTCTTTGGAGAAATGTCTGTTTAGGTCTTCTGCCCATTGTCTGATTGGGTTGTTTGTTTTTTGATATTGAGCTGCATGAGCTGTTTATATATTTTGGAGATTAATCCGTTGTCTGTTGGTACATTTGCAAATATTTTCTCCCATTTTGAGGGTTGTCTTATTGTCTTGTTTATAGTTTCCTTTGCTGTGCAAAAAAAGCTTTTAAGTTTCATTAGGTCCCATTTGTTTATTTTTGTTTTTATTTCCATTACTCTAGGAGGTGGGTCAAAAAAGATCTTGCTGTGATTTATGTCAAAGAGTGTTCTGCCTGTGTTTTACTCTAAGAGTTTTATAGTGTCTGGCCTTACATTCAGGTCTTCAATCCATTTTGAGTTTATTTTTGTGTATGGTGTTAGGGAGTGTTCTAATTTCATTCTTTCACATGTAGCTGTCCAGTTTTCAGAGCACCACCTATTGAAGAGGCTGTCTTTTCTCCATTGTATATTCTTGCCTCCTTTGTCATAGATTAGGTGACCATAGGTGCTGCATGGGTTTATCTCTGAGCTTTCTATCCTGTTCCATTGGTCTAAATGTTTGTTTTTGTGCCAGTACCATATTGTCTTGATTACTGTAGCTTTGTAGTATAGTCTGAAGTCAGGGAGCCTGATTCCTCCTGCTCTGCTTTTTCCCTCAGATTGCTTTGGCTATTCAGGGTCTTTTGTGTCTCCATACAAAATTTAAGATTTTTGTTCTAGTTCTGTGAAAAATGTCATTGGTAATTTGATAGGGATTGCAGTGAATCTGTAGATTGCTTTGGGTAGTATAGTCATTTTCACAATATTGATTCTTCCAATCCAAGAACATGGTATATCTCTCCATCTGTTTGTGTCATCTTTGATTTCTTTCATCAGTGTCTTATAGTTTTCTAACTACCGTTCTTTTACCTCCTTAGGTAGGTTTATTCCTAGGTATTTTATTCTTTTTGTTGAAATGGTGGACGGGATTGCTTCCTTAATTTCTTTTTCTGATCTTCTGTTGTTAGTGTATAGGAATGCAAGAGATTTCTGTGCTTTAATTTTGTATCCTGCAACTTTACCCAAATTCATTGAACAGCTCTAGTAGTTTTCTGGTGGCATCCTTAGGATTGTCTATGTATCATATCATGTCATCAGCAAACAGTGACAATTTTACTTCTTCTTTTCCAATTTTATTTATTTCTTTTTCTTCTCTGATTGCCTTGGCTAGGACATCTGAAACTATGTTGAATAATAGTGGTGATAGCGGACATCCTTGTTTTGTTCCTGATCGTAGAAGAAATGCTTGCAGTTTTTCACCGTTGAGAATGATGTTTGCTGTGGGTTTGTCTTATATGGCCTTTATTATGTTGAGGTAGGTTCCCTCTATGCCCACTTTCTGGCGAGTTTTTATCATAAATTGGTGTTGAATTTTGTCAAAAGCTTTTTCTGCATCTATTGAGATAATCACATGGTCTTATCCTTCAATTTGTTATTATGGTGTATCACATTGATTGATTGATTTGTGTATACTGTAGAAACCTTGCATCCCTGGGATAAATCCCACTTGATCATGGTGTATGATTCTTTTAATGTGTTGTTGGATTCTGTTTTGCTAGTATTTTGTTGAGGATTTTTGCATCTATATTCATCAGTGATATTGGTCTGTAATATTCTTTTTTTGTAGTATCTTTGTCTGGTTTTCTATCAGGGTGATGGTGGCCTCATAGAATGAGTTTGGGAGTGTTCTTTCCTCTGCAATTTTTTGGAAGAGTTTGAGAAGGATGGGTGTTAGCTCTTCTCTAAATGTTTGATAGAATTCACCTGTGATGCCATTTGGTCCTGGACTTTTGTTTGCTGGGAGATATTTAATCACAGTTTCAATTTCATTACTTGTGTTTGATCTGTTCATATTTTCTATTTCTTCCTGGTTCAGTCTTGGAAGGTTATACCTTTCTAAGAATTTTTCCATTTCTTCCAGGTTGTCCATTTTATTGGCATAGAGTTGCTTGTAGTAGTCTCTTATGATGCTTTGTATTTCTGCAGTGTCCGTTGTAACTTCTCCTTTTCCATTTCTTATTTTATTGACTTGAGTCCTCTCCTCCTTTTTCTTGATGAGTCTGGCTAAAGGTTTATCAATTTTGTTTATCTTCTCAAAGAACCAGCTTTTAGTTTTACTGATTTTTGCTATTGTTTTCTTTGTTTCTATTTCATTTATTTCTGCTCTGATCTTTTTGATTTCTTTCCTTCTACTAACTTTGGGTTTTGTTTGTTCTCCTTTCTCTCGTTCCTTTAGGTGTAAGGTTAGATTGTTTATTTGAGATTATTCTTGTTTCTTGAGGTAGGCTTGTATTGCTATAAACTTCCCTCTTAGAACTGTTTTTGCTGCATCCCATAGGTTTTGGGTCATGTTTTCGTTGTCATTTGTCTCTAGTTATTTTTTGATTTCCTTTTTGACTTCTTCAGTGATCTCTTGGTTATTTAGTAGCATATTGTTTAGCCTCTGTGTGTTTGTGTTTTTTACATTTTTTTCCTGTAATTTATTTCCAATCTCATAAAGTTGTGGTCAGAAAAGATGCCTGATATGATTTCAACTTTCTTAAATTTACTGAGGCTTGATTTGTGACCCAAGATGTGATTTATCCTGGAGAATGTTCCAGGTGCACTTGAGAAGAAAGTGTAATCTGCTGTTTTTGGATGGAATGTCCTATAAATATCAATTAAATCTATCTGGTCTATTGTGTCATTTAAAGCTTGTTTTTCCTTAGTAATTTTCTGTCTGGATGATCTGTCCGTTGGTGTAAGTGAGGTGTTAAAGTCCCCCACTATTATTGTGTTACCGTCGATTTCCTCTTTTATAGCTGTTAGCATTTGCCTTATGTATTGAGGTGCTCGTATGTTGGGTTCATATATATTTATAATTGTTGTATCTTCTTCTTGGATTGATCCTTTCATCATTATGCAGCGTCCTTCCTTTTCTCTTGTAACATTCTTTATTTTAAAGTCTATTTTATCTGATATGAGTATTGCTACTCCAGCTTTCTTTTGATTTCTATTTGCATGGAGTATATTTTTCCATCCCCTCACTTTCAGTCTGTATGTGTCCCTAGGTCTGAAGTGGGTCTCTTGTAGACAGCACATATATGGGTCTTGTTTTTATATTCATTCAGCAAGACTGTGTCTTTTGGTTGGTGCATTTAATCCATTCACATTTAAGGTAATTATCTATATGTATGTTCCTATTACCATTTTCTTAATTGTTTTGGGTTAGTTTTTGTAGGTCCTTTTCTTCTCTTGTGTTTCCCCTTCGAAAATTTCCTTTAGCATTTGTTGTAGAGCTGGTTTTGTGGTGCTGAATTCTCTTTGCTTTTGCTTGTCTGTAAAGCTTTTGATTTCTCCATCGAATCTGAATGAGATCCTTGCCAGGTAGAGTATTCTTGGTTGTACATCCTTCCCTTTCATCACTTTAAATATATCATGCCACTCCCTTCTGGCTTGTAGAGTTTCTGCTGAGGAATCAGTTGTTAACCTTATGGGAGTTCCTTTGCATGTTATTTGTCATTTTTCCCTTGTTGCTTTTAATAATTTTTGTCTTTAATTTTTGTCAGTTTGATTACTGTGTGTCTCGGCATGTTTCTCCTTGGGTTTATCCTCCCTGGGACTCTCTCTGCTTCCTGGACTTGGGTGGCTATTTCCTTTCCCATGTTAGGGAAGTTTTTGAGTATAATCTCTTCAAATATTTTCTTGGGTCTTTTCTCTCTCTCTTCTCCTTCCGCGATCCCTATAGTGTGAATGTTGGTGCATTTAATGTTGTCCCAGAGGTCTCTTAGGCTGTCTTCGTTTCTTCTCATTCTTTTTTCTTTATTCTGTTCCATGGCAGTGACTTCCACCATTCTGTCTTCCAGGTCACTTATCCATTCTTCTGCCTCAGTTATTCTGCTATTGATTCCTTTTAGTGTATTTTTCATTTCAGTTATTGTATTGTTCATCTCTGTTTGTTTGTTCTTTAATTTTTCTAGGTCTTTGTCAAACATTTCTTGTGTCTTCTCGATCTTTGCCTCCATTCTTTTTCCAAGGTCCTGCATCATCTCCACTATCATTACTCTGAATTCTTTTTTCTGGAAGGTTGCCTATCTCCACTTCATTTAGTTGTTTTTTGGGGGTTTTATCTTGTTCCTTCATCTGGGACATAGTTCTCTGCCTTTTCATTTTGTCTATCTTTCTGTGATTGTGGTTTTCATTCTGCAGGCTGCAGGGTTGTAGTTCTTCTTGCTTCTGCAAGAATTTAATGTACCAAGACCTGGCACATTCCTTTTTCTCCTTGAAGCCTTGGCTTCTGGAATTTCATCCACTGCTTAGACTTGCAACACCTCTTCTGAATTCTCATTATCTCTTCCCAGTCTCACTCTGTAATCAGAGTACAGTTAAAGGAGCAATTCCATGACACAGTTCATCAGCTTTGTCTGGCCAAGGCTGAAGACTCACTTCAAGACGAAAGGCATTATGAAGTTGCTGACTACTCTACCTATGAGTGCTAGTCCTTGCTGTTCCTGAGAAACCATAACATAATACTATTAATGGTGACACATATGATCCAGCAATCCCACTCCTGGGCATATATCCGGAGAAAACCATAATTCGAAAAGATACATGCACCCCAATGTTCATTGCAGCACTATCTACAGTAGCCAAGACATGGAAGCATCCTAAATGTCCATCAACAGAGGAATGGATAAAGAAGTTGTGGTACATATACACAGTGGAATATTACTCAGCCATAAAAAAGGAATGAAATCATGCCATTTGCAGCAACATGGGTGGACCTAGAGATTATCATACCAAGTGAAGTAAGTCAGTCAAAGACAAATATCGTATATCACTTATATGTGGAATCTAAAAAAGTGATACAAATGAATTTATTTATAAAACAGAAACAGACTCACAGACTCTGAATACAAACTTATCATTATCAAACGGGGAAGGTTGGGGTGAGGGATAAATTAGGCATTTGAGATTAGCATATACACACTCCTATATATAAAATAATCAACAAGGACCTACTGTATAGCACAGGGAACTCTACTCAATATTCTGTAAGAACCCATATGGGAAAAGAATCTGAAAAAGAATGGATATATGTATATGTATAACTGAATCATTTTGCTATACACCTGAAACTAATACAACATTGAAATCAACTATACTCCAAAATAAAATAAAAATTAAATTAAAAAATAATAGTTACCAAATCATTTGAGATTATTAAGGAGAAAGAAACCTTATTCACAAAGTAGTCACAGGAGGAGGGAGAAGAGAGGAGTTTCTCCTAGTCAGCAATTATTGATGTTCTCCTCCCACCAAAAAAAAAAAAAAAAAAAAATTTTTTTTTTTAGTGGTTTGGGAAGTGTTAACTTCCAACCCTTAGGAATGGAGCAGGGGTGTACAAAGTAACATCAGCCCAGTGGCATTATTTGTATTTCCAGTCTCTCCAATACCACTGGATAATTTCTTGGCTGATAAAAGTCACAGCTTTCAAATTCCCCCAATGGAAAATTCTCTGAATGTGACTTTTGAATACACGTTAATGTTGACAAGTTGGACTGCATGGCCTGTTGTTAGGTTAAAGCTGATGAACTGGCCCATCCCTTACACTGTCAGTGCAAAAAAGACTAACACTTATTCTTAGTATGAGGCAATTTTATGACTCTGGTAAGTGACTACATGGAAGACCAAAATATATCACATTTTCCCCCCCAAATTTTGATAATACCAAATGACTTCCCCAAGGGGTTTTCAAAGAAGAAAAGGAAAATAGAGATGCCACAGATACTACATAGAGTAAATTTGAAAGCCAATATTTCAACCATTGCCACTTCTTAGGAAGTTTACTCATTATTTTTAAAGCTATTACTGATCACTTATTTTGTGCCAGGTGATACAAAGATAGTGAATGTTATTCTTGCCTCAAGGCATTCACAGTGTGAGGAAGGAGATGGTGAAGTAATCAGACAATTCTAATTTAGAGTTGAGTACTTTCCTCACTACAACCCAATGCTCCCCCAAAGCGTTGGACAAATTCTAACTTTAGGCATCAGCTCACACCAGCTTCTTGAACAGCTGGATCTACAACTGGAAACCACAAGATTAGGGGTGAAGCTTTGTTCAGACATCTCTGTAACAGCTACTCTAGCCATCACAGGCCCCCAAAGAAGGCTAGAGCTGTGTTGGAGAGTCTGCTGCCAAAGCTTTTTGCTGACTCCATCTGTGTCATCGGCACTAACATCACACCTCCTCAGCATCTTGAGGCAGAGCCCAGTTCTGACATTTTCACACTCAGAGCCAGTCAGAAGCAGAAACTAATGTTTGTGTTGCTGACATGTCATCCTCTTTTATCCTCTGACATCAGCCAGTCCCTGTGTCTCTCCTCCAGGCCCCCTCGGTGTGGATCACAAGACACTTGAAAAACAAGACAGGAAGTAACCCTCACGTCATGGAGTCCATCCACAGGAGATGAGTAATTTGCGGGGACATATTAGGTGTTCTTACTGTCCTCATCCCATTCTTTCCTGCTTTCAAATTTCTACTCCTGTCAGACCATGAATTTGATTCTTCCACATCCTTTACCCTGATGAAGAGAAGCCTGGAGAAGCTGACTTTGCTGCTCCTTTCAAGGACACTTCAGCCTTTGCCTTCAACCTGCTAGCCCTTCAGTCAGGAAATCACTACTTTGCTTCCTTGTGTCCCGTTAGAAGTTTCCCCTCACAGTTTCCTTCTCAAAATAATCACCTCAGATCCCTGAAAGGCACTTTAGACCCTTGGGAATGTTTGAATGCTGAGTGCAAGGACCCAAATCACAAGAGTCTCTTCAGAAGACATTCAAGAGAAGACGTCTTCCAACTTCAAAGTATACAAAATGTTGTCCTTCCTCTTCAAGTTAAAATGCTTTCATACTTTACCAAATATGTATACAATTTCTGTGACTATTATAAAAAGAGCTCAAGTTTTATATCTATTTTGAATGCCAGTTTTAAAAATCTTCTTAACATAAAAGTAAAAATGATCAATGATCCTACCGTTCAGAGATAGTCAACAATTGCTCAAATTCTGTTTTCTTCCTATTGCCCTTTAATTGGCAGCTAGAAACTCATACTGAGGAAAAGAGGAATCAAGTACCCCAGGTTCCAAAAAAAAGCTAAAATTATTTGGAGTCAAGTACTTCCTCAGGGTTGTCTGCCCCAATCATGTCACATGCATACATACACACAACAACATGCTGTATAGACTGGTGAGTGTATAAAAAGATTACTAAAAGGAAGAAAGATTTGGGTTAGGATTCAAAAAATTGACTAGAAATAAATATGGTTCACGAGCCTCATAGGGAGTGTGTGTGTCATTTTTTCTCCCTTTCCTTTGGGACAGAAGACCTAGTTCCCCCCACCATGCCGGTAGGGGAAACTCCAATGGCATGGATAGAGGAAGAAGGAAAAAAACAGTGCTTTGGGCTAAAACTTTGCTGTTGCTGGGGCAGGGAGGATTGGAGATGAGCATTAAATTGGAAATTAAATTGAAATTTTAAAACAAATTAAATTCACTGGATGGGACTGCATTTACTAGTAACTGAAAATGAACAGGAGTAGCATCTGTCCAAGATATTGTTAAGAGGCAAAAAAGAGACATTTGAACATTTTCAGATGAAGGGTTTTAATGCTCTTGAGGGAGCTTCTGCACTTAGAAAAGATTAATTTTGGTTTAAAATTTTTGACTGATATTCAATTTATTTAACTTATAAACTCAAACACCTCATTAAGTTCAAATTACAAATCTTATGGAATCATTTGCATATCATAAGTTTTAACAATAATTTTTAAGTATCTATAAATAATGTTTGCTCTCATTTATGAATATGTTTGCTCCCATTTATGAATATAGTTAATTAGACACTTTAACTATGTTAAGCTAAGTTTGTAGATGTAATATATTCTGATTCCTTTCTAATACTCAGTTGTATGACTCCACAAACAGAACCTTATGAGTACTAAATAATTCTTATACATATTAAATAATTCTTATAATTTAAAAATACGGTGCCCCTAAAATCTTCTTATATAGCCTAATACTTTGCATAACATCTCAACTTAAACCTGCAAGTCTAAATTAATTACTCAATTATATTGTTTAAATTGAAGTTATAAGGCAATTAATCTAAGAGAAAAGTTCTATAAAACATTTAAAAGTATATGGAATGTATTATATATGCAGATTCTTTGTTATTATAAAATTATTAATATTATGGATTTTAGCCTCTTAAATATTTCTATACTTCATTTAACATTTTCCTAGGATTAAAAGATGGACCATCATTCAAGGAAGACAGTTATTTGAGATTGCCTCCCCATGAAGCAAGACACTTTCCACCATAGCTAACTGGAGTTCCTTATAACCAGAGATCCTGGCCAGGTAGAAATCCTGGAGCCCTGGACGTCTACTGAGAACAATTCTTCTCACACACCCCAACTATAACACCGAACCCCCTCTTTGAAATATTATGAATAGTTTTTCATTCTTTGACTACTCTCAGAAAAGCACATCTTTCTTTTAGACTGAACAGTTGATTAGAATTTTCATTTTTCTTGCTCTTAATTTGTGAATATGTGTTTTTCATCAAAATCTAAAGAACTTTGTGCTTGATGGAGCCCTCCAGATAAGTAAACATATTTTCTATTTATTTAATGACTATGAAGAGTTAAAATCTTTCTAATTGTATATTTGTTCATTTCTCCTAGTAGTTCTGTCCATTTTTCATATATTTGTAAGACTATGTTATTAGGCACATGTGAATTGAAATTTGTTATATATTCATGGTGAATTTAAGCTCTAACAATGCCAAAGAGATGCTCTTTATCTCTATTATTACCTTCTAAATTAAAGTATATTTTGTTGATATTAACAAAGCTATATATTTCCTACTTCTGATTTGCATTTACATGATTTACATGGTATTTCTCTTTCCAAGGTTTTAATTTAATCTTCTTCACATCATTCATTTTAGATGCTCCTCTTGTAAACAAGTGTACATTTCAATTAGTTTTAATTTGGAGAATTTAACTTGTTTCCATTTAATGTAGTCACTGATATATTTGGATTTAAACCTAACATCTTATTTTTGCTTTATTTTGCTTATTCTGTCCTGCTTGTTCTTATTTCTCTCACTCTCCTTCGTAATATTTTTTAGTAGATTACATTTTATCATTTCATTTCTTTCCTGTGTTTGGAAGTTACATACTAGATTTCTTTCCTACAAGTAGATAACCTAACAATTAAAAATCTAAAACTAATACCTCTACCCTCCTCCTGGGCAATAGAAAGGTCTGTGGACATTATAACTTTTTTCCTTAAATGTATATACTGATGTTGTAATGTTTTTAAATCTATGATTTTTTTTGTCATGAGTCAATATTATTTTTGTTTCACACAAATTAATTTACATTTACCACATATTTACTTTTTCTTTACTCTTCTTTCTTGCATTTTAGAAATTCTATCTAAAATCAATTTCCTTTCTGAATGAAGAATACATTTTAGAATATCCTTTAGAGAAGGTGTGCCAGTGACAAAGTCAATTTTTGCTTATTTGAAAATATCTTTATTTACTTTCATCTTGAAAGATACTTTTCCTGAATAAAGTATACTCAGTTGGTAGCTATTGTATAAAATTGAGAATAATATTCCACTACCTTCTGGCTTCCATTTCTGCTACTGAGAAGTCAACTTCAGACTAACTCTGAAAATCTTATATCTTTTTTCTCTGTTTTTAAGATTTTTCTCTTTGTTTCTGATGTTGTGCAGTTTTACTATGATGTGTGTAGGTGTAGGAGTTTTTTATTTATTCTGTTGAGATTCATTGGGCCTTTTAAAACTGTGACTTGGTTTTTTCAGATGTTCTAAAAAATTCTCAGCAATTATCTCTTCAAATATTGCCTCTCTCCCATTTTCTCTCTTCTCCTTTTTTGGAGAGACATTAAAGTTCTTAGCCATTCTTACTCTGTCCTAAGTGTCTCTTACTCTTTCTTCTGTGTTTTCTTTTTGTTGCCTAATATTGCATATTGTATAATTTCTCCTGGCCTATCTTCCAGTTTGCTAATTATTCTTTCTTCAGTTGTGGCTAATCTGTTGCTCAACCATTGAGATTTTAATTTAAGTTATCGCATTTTTATTTCTAGGAGTTTTCTACTTGGTTTTCCATCAAATTTGTGATATCATTTTTTTATGGTATCCTATTGCTTGAAGCCATTCCAAACTTATCTTCTGTTTCTTGAAGTATATAAAACATGGCTCTTTTATAGGTTGTGTCTGATATTCCAATATCTCAATCTTTACATGAATTTTCCCAACTTGTTTTGTTTTGTTTCTGTTTGTTCTTATTCATGTCAGTTTGGTGTTTTGTTTGTTTGTTTGTTGGCTTAGTTATCTCTGACAGCCTGCTAGTCTTTGTACTTGAAAAAAATTTTGTAAGAATGATCTCAGGCCTTCTCCATAGAATATCTGCACTTTCTTCTGTCAGGTGGCCAGGAGTACCACCGGCCCAGGATCACCATATATTGTCTTCTGTGAGACTCCTCGCCTTTTTGGGCTCTGGGTTTTATTTCTATACCCCACACCTCACATCAAAACAATAGTTTACATGAGCAAGGACACCCTTGGGGCAAAAGAAACCTCCATATTCAGCTTCTCTTTTTGCATTATCGATATTTTAAATTTTTTTTCATGGAAGAGTTGGTCTGCATAACCTAGAAACAAACACCTTTGAGTTTATTGGGATTTTTGCTTTTTTCAGTAATTACTTAGATCATACAACTCTTGAAGATATTTTAAAATATAGCCAATTGAATTTGACTTGTCACATGGCTTTAGCTGACTTAAAGCCCCAGATTATGAAGACTTTCTTCAGATATAATAAACTATAAACTATAATTGAAGGTAATAAATGGAGAAAAATGAGAGCATTTGTAGTTGTGTACCACCAAATACTACAAGTGAGACAAAATGCTCCTAAAAATATATTAAATCAGGAGCATTTGTCTCATAAATTTACTTTGAACTATTTATTTTTAATGTCTCCAAGGTATCTAATTACATAACTAAACCACAATTATTTGATTATTCACCTTTAGTCAACCATTATATTTTCCAGTTTTTCACTATAACAACTAACACTGTGTTGTATTTGTACATAAATCTCTGTGAAATTCTCTGATGTTCTTTCAATACAAATACTTTGAAATGAGATTACTTGATCAAAGAAGGTGAGCATATATGCCTCTCAATAAGCACTGCCAAATCACCCTCCAGTGAGGTGACTACAGTTTTCACCTGCCAGCAACAAGACCTGAGTTTCTGTTTAAATAGTCCTTACCAACATTGATTATTATCACTGAAAAATATATACACTTACTTATTGGAAAGATGAAAAAAAAGAAATATTTTGTTGTTTTAACACCAATTTCTTTTATTATTATGTACTTGAACTTTTTGTCTAAGCTTATTAGCCACTGGAATTTCTTTAATAAATTATCTGTTCACTTCTTATGCTATTTCTAACTTTGAATGCTTATCATGTTCCTTACTACATTAACTTTACTAGTTAACTTACTGCAATGCTTTATAAATTAAGTATATTGACCCATTGGCTTTCACATAATTTGCAAATACTTTTATACTTTATTTGTCTTTCAGATTGATTTACCGTGCTTTTTCACATACAGATTTTTGTAGTCAAATATCCTAATTTTTTCCTTTATGGTTTCAATAATGATGATTGTCAGAACATTCACTGTATAATTTATTACATCAATAATTTTTGAAGACCAAGAATAAACAAAACAATCTTGAAAAAAAGAACAAAGTTGGAGGACCTACACTTCTTGATTCCAAATCATACTACAAAGCTACAGTAATCAAGACAGTGTGGTAATGGCATAAAGATAGACATATACATCAATGGAATAGAATTGAGAAGCTGGAAGTACGCCCTTACAGTGAAGGCCAATTGATTTTAGACAAAGATGCCAAGATTTAAATGGGGAAATAATTGTCTCTTCAACAAATGGTTCTGGAAGAAATTAATATCTACGTGCAAAAGAATAAAATTGGACCTCTTCCTTACACCATACACAAAATTAACTCAAAATAGAACTTAGACATGAATATGAGAACTGAAACTATAAAACTCTTTTTAAAAAGAGAATAAATCTTCATGACCTTGGGTTAGGCAATGATTTTTTCATATACAACACCAAAAGCACAGACAGCAAAAGAAAAAAAACTAGATAAAGTTAGACTTGATCAAAATTAAAAAGAAACCTTTGTGCTGCAAATGAAATCATCAAGAAAGTGAAAAGACAAACCCACGGAATGGGAAAAAATATTTGCAAGTCAGATATTTGATAAGGGACTACCACTGCATAACCACTAGGATGGCTAAATCAGAAAGACAGATAAGAATGTGAATGAAATTGGAGCTCTCATCCATTTCTAGGCAGAATTTAAAATGGGAAGGATACAACCTAAATGGGAAAAGAATTTGAAAAAGAATATACACATGTATATGTATAGCTGAATCACTTTGCTGTACACTGGAAACTAACACAACGTTGTTAATCAAATATACTCCGATATAAAATAAAAAGTTAAAAACAAATGGGAAGGATGCTTTAGTCTAGAAAACTCAAAAGATGTTAAACATACAGTTACCATATGACCCAGCACTTCCACTCCTAGGTATATACTCAAGAGAAAGAAAACCACATGCCTACACAATGACTTATATATGAATATCAAAGCAGCATAAACAAAAAGTAGAAACAACCCAAATGTCCATCAACTGATAGATGGATAAACAAACTGTAGTATATCCATACAATGAAGTATTATTTCAGAGTAAAAGGAAATGAAGTACTGATACATGCTGCAACATGAATGAACTTTAAAAACATTATGCTAAGTGAAAAAAAACAGACACAAAAAATATATATTACGTGAGTCCATTTATATTAAATTCCCAGAATAGGCAAATCTATAGAGACAGAAAGTTGATTAATGATTGCCAGAGGATAGTGGGAGGTGAAATGGGGAGTGACCACTAATGGGCATGGAGTTTCTTTTTGGAGTGATGAAAAGGTTTAAAATTAAGATTCTGGCGATGGTTGCAGCACTCAGTGAGTATACTAAAAACCATTGAATTCTACACTTCAAATAGTATGGTATGTGAATTGTATTTCAATAGAAGTATTAAAAATAAATGTTGGAAAGTAATTTGATAAACTTCTAAATCTATCCAAGATAGAAACAAACCTTTGCAAAGTGAGACTTAATTAACACAATAAACATATCAAACCAAGATCATATTTCAATCTACTTAATGATGAAATACTGGAGGCACTCTCATTAAAAGGATTAAAAAAAGTGCACTAGTATCTGATATATTTCTGGAATATAGAACCAATGAAATAAAGCATGAAAAAGTAATGAAGTATATATTTTGACATTCTTAAATGGTATTATCTATATATAAATTTTAATTAAAAAAAGAAATAATATAAATTCTACCCAAGTTCTTCCAAAAACAGAAGCAATGGAAATACTCTCCAACTCATTGCCTGAAGCCAGCATTACTCTTACTCCAAAACAAAGACATTTTAAGAAAACTATAGTACAATTGATCTCATGAACAAGGTGCAAAAATTCTTAACAAAATATTAGGAAATCAAATATAAAAATATATAAAAAGGATAATACATCATGATCAAGAGAGATTTATCTTAGAAATCTAAGACTGGCTCAATATTCAAATATAAATCTATGTAATTCACTATATCAATAAGACTAAAAGGGAAAATACATGATAACCTTAAAATAAGTACAAAAGGCACTTAACAAAATGCAACATTCTTTCATGATAAAAAATTTTCAACAAACTAAGAAGTGAAGGAAACTTCCTTAGCCTGATAAAAGATGTTTAGCAAAAAACAAAAAACAAAAACAAAAAAACCTTAAAGGTAATAGACTGAATGCTTTCCTCCTAAGCTTTGGAACAAGGCAAGGATATCCTCTATCACTACTCCTATTCAACATCATACTGAAGGTCCTAGCCAGTCAATAAGGTAAAAAAAGATAAAGAAAGAAAAGTTTCATAATATTGGAAGGTAGGAACTATTTCTATTCACAGATGATATTTTAAAACTACTAGAATCAATATGTGAGTTTAGGAAGGTTTCAGGTTAATATTTAAAAAAAGCAATTTTATGTCTACATACTAGTAATAGATAATTGATAATTGAATATTTTCAAAAGACCACTTACGAAATCACCAAAAAACAAACACCATATAATACTTGGGTATAAGTGTTTCTAAAAATATGTTCTAACTCTGTTTGCTGAAAACTGAAAAACACTGTGAAAGAAATCAAATAACTAAATAAATGGAGATGCGTATCATATTCATGGATTGGAAGACCTATATTGTTAAGATTTCAATTCTCCCCAGTCATCTATAGATTCAACACACTCCCATACATCTTCAGGACATCATTTCCTTTCATTGATGAGGGAGAATGTTCACTGCAGTAATTCTTAACCTTTTTGGGGTTATATATCCTTCAAGAAAAGGATAAGAAATTTAAAGCAGAAAGGAAATAGGGAGGGTATTCTTAATGCCAGAAGACATGAGCAGGGATAACAATATGAACCATAGAGATCTGTTTAAGGAACATCAGAACTGAGCGCTTGGAGATCAACTTGCCCAATACCCTACTATTAGAAACAAGAAAGTTGAGACAAAGAGAGCTGATGCAACTTCCTAAAAGTATGCATCCTCAACATCTGTGGTAAGGCCCCCCAAGAAAGTAGTCTCCTGACTACCTATCCAATGACTTTTCCAAGGACAATAAATTATATATTTATTAAAAAATTATTCCTACCTGCCTAGAATACCTTGAAGCCTGGAATCATGACTCTTTGTCACCCTGCAGCACTTGTATGCAGTTGAAAAACTATACAGTTATACTAAATTGAGTTCAAAGAAATGTATAATGAATTAGTCTATACTCAGAAATTTATACTTGCCTATTCTAAGGTGGGGTTAGTGGAATTCATTAGAAGTCTGTTTGGCCCAAGCTTATCTGGATTATCTGGAACCAAGAACTTATCTGGAACCAAGAAAGTGCTCTACATCACCAATGGCAATGGATGAAAAAGGGAAAAAAAGTAATTCAGATTCACTGCTACCAAGGCATAAATCAGAGAAAATCAAGTTGAGATTTTCTTATTAGTTAAGACTCAAGGCAAGAGTCTTTAAAAAGTCTTTAAAAGAAAGAAAAAGAACCAAGTATCCCATCTCAATTTCAGAGAATTATTGGGGAGGTGTGTGTCATTTACCACCCTAATGCTTATTGAACGGTGCCAATTCAGAAGACCAGCCTTACCAGAAACTAGTGCCCCTATTAAGCCCTGTCAATAAGAGGAGAGAACCTGATGAAAGTTGTTCAGGGTCATCACAGGGCTTGTGAAGAGGAGCTATTCCCTGTCTCATCTTAGAGGAATTTTTTCCCCATACCCAAGAGAGAATCACTTTGTAAAGTCTGAGCGTGTTGGTAAAATAAGACAGGTATTTAATAAATCCATTGCTGGACATCTGCTTCACCAAAAAGATGTCTTTTGGGGTCCTGGATGTAGTAGAAACAAGAACTATGGAGAGATGTCAAGGCGGGAGACTACCAGTGATGAGTGGGGACAGGATTGACATCCTTTGTTCTCAGTTTGGAAGAGATTCACAAAATAATCCTACATGCCTGAAGGCCATAGGGATTTGAAGAAATTAAGTGCTACAATCTCTCTGCAACTGACACAGCAGGTTGAGGACAGCAGAACATCAGAGAAGTGAAGCATGGTACCACCTCCTGGGAGTCAGCAGGAAGATATGGCCAAGTCTTACAAGACATCACCAATGACTAGGAAGGAGTTCCTCATCAGTAAGGCAAGTGAGAGCAACCAACCATGTACTTAGAGTTCACAGGCAAAGAGCTACAGCAGCCATCAGACCACCCAAGGGCAAGACTGCAACATTGCCCAGTCAAAAAGGAAAGTTGTCTTCTTTTTCTCTTTCTCCTATCCCAACACCTGAGAAACTATTGCCAGGAGGAGGGAGAGGGTAGAGCTACCTGAGAGCCAGGCCACACAACCCTCACCCTCACTCCAAGACAGTGAAGTCCCAGCACTGGGCGGAGGGGAAAAGACCACTTTGGAGAGAATATGAGATGGAAGTTTTAAGATGAAAGTACTGGGTCTCAGAAACAGATATCAAACCATTTAAACAGTCAAAAGCAGAAAAGGTTATAGAAGGGCCAAGATAATATTAAGTGGGTTACTATCCAGGATGAAAAGAAAATTCAACATTATACAGAGGCCATTTATAGAAAAATCAAACCCTTTTAAATGTACATCTCCAACAAAATGCAATCCATCAATAAATTATATACATTAATGTATTATATATGAATGTAACCCTAAAATATTGTTAGTTTTAACCTTCCCTAGCCTCTCTCCATCTACCTGGTTCTTAAGTAAAAATTGACCAGGGGGGGAAAAAAAAATCTGGTCTCTCAAATACTTTCATTGATCCCAGCCTCAGCTATGACTAGTCTCACTTTTCATCTGGCTTCAAATCGTGCAAGTTTTATGCCTTTGACTCACCTTTCCATTTACAACTTCATTTAGCCCTTAGACCCAACATTTGGCACCACTTCCCTGGATATGACCTTTTGGTTTTTTTCTTCAACTATGATTCATATTTTCCCTCCAGTTGCAGAGCCATCAGTCACCCTGGGTCAGCACCTCACCTGACTTGGCTTGACATCTGGCCTTTCAGGCTACAGTGCAACTTGTTTGCCAAAGCTCCCATTAGTTTTATCTAGTCCAGATCTAAGGAGTCACAGCATGCCAGAACATAAAGAGGGCTCCTTCACCAGAGAGACATGTTTCTTGTTGTTTTTATTTTTAGATATTTACTGTTTCATACTCTCTCCAGCGTTCAGATATTCCTGTACCTAAGGGGTCATTAGTCAGAAGGTATCACACAGGTTTAGCCTCATTAGGACCAAGCTCTGTCCAACATTGGTAGCTAACAGAAACACACTCCAATAGAAACCCTTAGTTTCATAGTTAATCAGAAAAGTCATTCAAGTTGAGGATTTATAGAGACTTATCAAAAAGTACCATAAACATTAATTCTAACTAAAAGCAAATAGAAATGTAAATTTATTTACCCATCTTATAATATAGGAGCACAACTTTTTCTTTGAGTATAGATCTGCTGATGAATGTTCTGCCTAGTTTTTACTGCATAAATAACACACCATGCATGTGGTGGGGGAGGGCGTATATAAGAACCTTCCCCTCAATTTTGCTGTGACCTTTAAACTGCTCTTTAAAAATAAAGTCTTAATTTTTAAAGTGTATTATTTATGCAATAAATAGTTGGAATCATACAGTATTTAACCTTTTCGATTGGCTTCTTTCACTTTGTAATATGCAGTTAGAGTTCCTCCATGTCTTTTCATGGCTTGAGAGCTCATTTTCTTTTTAGTGCTGAATAATATTCCATTGTTAGGGAGTAACACGTTTATTTACCTTCTCACCTACTGAAGAACATCTTAGTTACTTCCAAGTTTTGGCAATTACAAATCAAGTTGCAATAAACATCCATGTGCAGGTTTTTGTGTGGACACAAAGTTCTCAATTCCTTTGGGTAAATACCAAGGAGCTCAGTTATTAGATTGTATGGTAGGAGTATGTTTAGTTTTATAAAACAAACAAAAAACTGCTATACCATTTGGTATTCCCACCAGCAACGTATGAGAGTTCCTTTTGCTCCACATTTTGACTACCATTTAGTGTTGTCAGTGTTCTGGATTTTGGCCATCCAAACAGGTGTGTAGTGGTGTCTTGTTATTATTTTAATTTGCATTTCCATGATGATATATGATGTGGAGCATCTTTTCATATGGTTATCTGCATCTGCCATCTGTATATCTTCTTTGGTGAGGTGTCTAGTAAGGTCTTTGATCCAGTTTTTAATCAGGTTTTTGGTTTTCTTTTTGTTGAGTTTTTGTATATTTTGGGTAATAGGCCTTTATCATACGTCTTTTGAAAAAACTTTCTTTCAGTCTGTGCCTTGTCTTCTCATTCTCTTGACATTGTCTTTCACAGAGCAGATGTTTTTAATTTTAATAAAGCCCAGATTATTGATTTTTTCTTTCACGGATTGTGCCTTTGGTGTTGTATCTAAAAAATCATTTACATACCCAAGGTCAGGTAGGTTTTCACCTGTGTTATCTTCCATGAGTTTTATAGTTTTCATTTTACATTTAGGTCTGTGATCCATTTTAATTTTTGTGAAGGGTATCAGGTCTGTGTCTAGATTTGTTTTTTCCATGTGAATGCCCATTTGTTCCAGATCCCTTTTGTTGAAAAGACTATCTTTGCTCCTTTGTATCACCTTTGCTTCTTTGTCAAAATTCAGTTGACTATATTTACATGGGTCTGTTTGGAGGCTCTCAGTTCTATTTCACTGATCTATTTATCTATTCTTTCCTCAATACCACACTGTCTTGATTACTGTAGCTTTCTAGTATGTCTTGAAGTCTGGTAGTGTCAGTCCTCCAACTTTGTTCTTCTCCTTCGGTATTGTGTTTGCTTTTCTGGGTTTTGTGTCTCTCTAAATGTACATTGTTGATATTCACAGCATAACTTGCTGGGATTTTGATTGGGATTGCATTGAATCTATAGATCAAGTTGGGAAAAACTGACATCTTGAGAATTAGTTGATTTCAAATGTTGAGCCAGTCTTGAATACCTGGGATAAATTCCACTTGTTCATGATATATATATCTTTCAATACATTGTTAGATTTGATTTGCTAATGTTTTGCTGAGAATTTTTGCACCTATGTTCATGAAAGCTATTAGTCTATAGTTTTTTGTTTTCTTGTTATGTCTTTGGTTTTGTTGCTAAGGTAATGCTGGCCTCATAGAGTGAGTTAGGAAATATTTCCTCTACTTTGATCCTCTGAAAGAGGTTTTAGAGAAGTTGTATCATTTCTTCTTTAAATGTTTGGTAGAATTCACCAGTGAACCCATCTGGGCCTGGGCTTTCTGTTTTGGAAGGTTGCTAAGCATTAATTTAATTTTTTTTGATATAAGCTTATGCAGATTTTCTATTTCTTCTTATATGAGTTCTGGCAAATTGTGTTTTTCAAGAACTTGGTCCATTTCATCTAGGTTAGCAAATTTGTGAGATTTATGAGCATAGAGTTGTTCATAGTATTTTTTTATTATTCATTTAATTTCCATAGGATCTTTAGTAATGTTTCTCTTTCATTTCTGATATTATTAAGTTGTGTCCTGTTTTTTCTTAGTTAGCCTGGCTAGAGGCTTACTAATTTTATTGATCTTTCCAAAAAAGCAGCTTTTGGTTTTGTTGAATTTATCTATTGATTTCTTGTTTTCAATTTGATTGCTGCTCTAATTCTTATTATTTCCTTTCTTTTCCTTACTTTGGATTTAATTTGCTCTTCTTTTTCTAGTCTTAAGGTGGAAACTTAGATTATTGATTTTAGATTTTACTTCTTTTCTAAATATATACGTTCACATATTAGAATGCTATCACTTTCCCTCTAAATACTGCTGTCACTGCATCCTTATCAAAACACATTTGATAAGTAGTATTTTTATTTTCACTTAGTTCAAAATATGTTAAAATTTCTCTTGAGATTTCTTCTTTGATCCATGTGTTGTTTAATCTCCACATATTTGGGTATTTTCCAGTTATCTTTCTGTTTCTAGTTTAATTCCATTGTGGTCTGAGAGCAGACATTGTACTGGGTTGGCCAAAAAGTTTGTTCCGGTTTTTCTGTAATATGAAAAACCCGAACGCACTTTTTGGCCAATCCAATATGATTTCTATTCTTTTAAATTTATTAAGGTGCATTTTATGGCTCAGGATGTAGTCTATCTTGGCAAATGTTCCATGTGAATGTGAGAAGGATGTGTAATCTGCTGTTGCTGGTTGAAAAACAATAGACTTTTAAAGCATCATCCACAATCTCATTTTTATATCTTTAAAGTGAAAGCTAACTTAAAGTTGTTTGTAAAGAAAGCTAAGTGCAGAATTCTAGATTTTTTATCAAAATTGTTATAGTTGTCTCACCCATATGTAATCAATAGAAATCATTTAAAATAATCTGTCTTTATTGAGTCTTTTGAAAATATTTCAATTCTGCTTTCAGATAAACAATACTTTTTCACATTCATAGTCCATTGCTTTGTATAATATCAAATTAAATTTTATAATTATAACTCCAAGTACAACTGGAATAAATAGGTTTGGGAATAAATTCAACTGTCTCTTACAAACAATAAATGCTGGAGAGGGTGTGGAGAAAAGGGAATCCTCCTTCACTGTTGGTGGGTATGTAAATTGGTACAACCACTATGGAGAATAGCATGGAGGCTCCTTAAAAAACTAAAAATACTTTAGAGAAATGCAAATCAAAACTACAATGAGGTATCACCTCACACCAGTCAGAATGGCCATCATCAAAAAATCTACAAACAATAAATGCTGGAGAGGGTGTGGAGAAAAGGGAACCCTCTTGCACTGTTGGTGGGAATGTAAATTGATACAGCCACTATGGAGAACGGTATGGAGGTTCCTTAAAAAACTAAAAATAGAACTACCATATGACCCAGCAATCCCACTCCTGGGCATATACCCTGAGAAAACCATAATTCAAAAAGAGTCATGTACCACAATGTTCATTGCAGCTCTATTCACAATAGCCAGGACATGGAAGCAACCTAAGCATCCATTGACAGAGGAATGGATAAAGAAGATGTGGCACATATATACAATGGAATATTACTCAGCCATAAAAAGAAACTAAAGTGAGTTATTTGTAGTGAGGTGGATGGACCTAGAGTCTGTCATACAGAGTGAAGTAAGTCAGAAAGAGAAAAACAAATACCGTATGCTAACACATACATATGGAGTCTAAAAAAAAAAAAAAAGGTTCTGAAGAACCTAGAGGCAGGACAGGAATAAACATGCAGATGTAGAGAATGAACCTGAGGACACAGGGAGGGGGAAGGGTAAGCTGGCATGAAGTAAGAGAGTGGCATGGACTTATATATACTACCAAATGTAAAATAGATAGCTAGTGGGAAGCAGCCGCATAGCACAGGGAGATCAGCTCGGTGCTTTGTGACCACCTAGAGGGGTGGGATAGGGAGGGTGGGAGGGAGATGCAAGAGGGAGGAGATACAGGGACATATGTTTATGCATAGCTGATTCACTTTGTTATAAAGCAGAAACTAACACACAATTGTAAAGCAATTATACTCCAATAAAGATGTTAAAAAAAAAAAACAACTAAAAATAGAACTACTATAGGATACAGCAATCCCACTCCTGGGCATATATCTGGAGAAAACCATAATGTGAAAAGATACATGCACCACAATGTTCACTGCAGCACTATTTATAATAGTCAAGACATAGAAACAACCTAAATGTCCATCGACAGAGGAATGGATAAAAAAGATGTGGGACATATACACAGTAGAATATTACTCAGCCATAAAAAAGAAGGAAATATTGCCATTTGCAGCAACATGGATGGACCTAGAGATTATCATACTAAGTGAAGTCAGACACAGAAAGACAAATATCATATGATATCACTCATATGTGGAATCCAGTTTTTTAAAAAAGATGCAAATGAACTTATTTACAAAACAGAAACAGACTTACAGATATTGAAAACAAACATATGGTTACCAAAGGGGAAACGTTGTGGAGGGAGGGATAAATCAGGAGCTTGGGATGAACATACACACACTACTATATATAAGATTGATAACCACCAAGGACCTACTGTATAGCGCAAGGAAATCTACTCAATATTCTGTGATAACCCATATGAGAAAAGAATCTAAAACAGAATGAATATATGTATATGTATAACTGAATTACTTTGCTGTACACCTGAAACTAACAAATGTAAATCAACTATATTCCAATAAAATTAAAATATTTTTAAAAATAAATAAATTCAACTAACTCTTAGTGAACACATGATTTTTCTGAGCAAAACTGCATAGGCTTACTAGAAAGTAGACTACCAGTTACAAGTATTCACTGTGCTTTGGGCATCAGTTAGAATGTCTTACAGAGAGAATGAAGAACGTTCATTAACCCAACAAGTCAATTAAGTAAAAGAGCTCTTACTATACACAGTAACATTAATAGTGATACTTTATAAAATTCTTTATGCTAAATGATATGCTATCATATGCATTACCAGACACACACATATAACACTCCTGGCATATCCTTTTTTCTCAAATGTTTACTCAGTGTAACAAACAACACTCAAACCAGATCGTGAATGGTTGTTTTTAGAGTTATTTCTATTCTTTTTACTTCACTTTAAATTTATTAGGATTAGGGTGTCTTTATAGTTTTGATCTTTCTCAAAACAATTTCCTGGAACTATGCCTCACTTCAAAAAGTGAGACAATTTAAGGTTTCTACTAATTATAAGGAAATAAGAACTGATATGGCAAAAAAAAAAGATAGTGTATTAAGAATAAAGATATGTTTAAGGAATTGTACATTTAACTTCTTAAAATCAGGGACGTCTTCATGGAAGATGAGTGAGCCCTCTATATTAAACTTTGAGTAAAATAATAGTCATTTATGATTTCAATAACAAGGGGGAAGGTGAGAAGAAAAGGCAGTTCCTCCAAAATGAATGGTCTAAATAGAATATAGGAAAGTATTAGAATGTTTTAAAATAGAGGGTTTGTGGAAAGGCAAAGAGGTTAGGAAACTCAGGAGATGGTTTAGAATCGTGCTGTAGAGCAAAACTCCAACAGTCCAGGAGGAAAATAGGGAGAACCCAAAGGCCCATTCCTGAGAGACAGATAAGTAACTCTCTCCAGAAGCCACCAACGTGGATTTTATTGGGTTTAGATTTTCTGAAGCAAACTGAGAAAGATTTATCTTTTCTGAGTCTAGTGGTTTTACGTTTTTGAAACCAAAGCCTCAAAGACAGAAAAACAGAATCGTCAGGCAGTTGGGGCCACCCAAGCAAAGGCGTGACGCCTCCAGGCCATTTATTCTGGTCATGTTTTGGGGTGTAAGACAATTGTTTGGAATGAAAACTTGGGATTCCACACCAAATGTAATGTAATATAGATATTATTGTTAAGGAAATTTTGTTTTTATAGTGATCAAGGTCTCCAATCATTAAAAGGGTGATCAGGTGATATTATTTAGGGATTCTTTTGGCGTAATTTCTCAGTGGACTATGCGGATGAACTATCCTTCTCTTCACAGGATATTTTAGAATTTAGTTTACTATAAAATATGAACTCTAAAGTTAATAAACAGGGTGGCATGTGGTGCCATGGATTAAATATTTACCGGTAAAATATACAGTGATGAAAAGGATTTTCAAACAGGCCATAAATCAAACGGTCTGAGCTCTGTATTAAATATTATTTTTACCAGGGAAAAAAATAAAACTTAGCCCAGGGAAAAATGTTAACCCATTGTTGTAGCTTCCTGGGGCTGAACTTGTGAGGATCACCAGATATTCGTTTTCAAAACAAGGCAAATGGCAGAGAGATTTTATGAAATGATTCACTTATTTGGTGAAATGAAGAATGCCAACCTCCCATCCTTCACTCAACCATAGTTGGTTCTTTCACAGGCCTCTTCCGTCTAGCCTCTCCTATTCCACCCACCTTGTTTACCATCAGGAGTTCTGTTGCACAGTGGTTAAGAGCACGTGCCCTGCAGCCGATCTGTCTAGGTTCAAATTCTGACTCTGAGAGTTCCTAGCTGTGTTACTTAAACTCTCTGTTCTTCAATGTACTCATCCACAAAATGAATATATTAATAGTACAACATCATAGGTTTCCACATAGATTAAATGAATTAATACACATGTATATATACAGCACTTAAAATACGGTCTAGAAAATAGTGGATTCTCCATATTGTCCTTCATACTCTTTAATTAACCAAATATTACCCATCTTTCAAAATCCAGCTTAATTCTTTAATGAGCTTTTTTAAAAAAAATCAATGCAAACCTTCCCTAAGTGTGTATAGCCTCTTAGGCTTTTACCTCTTTTAATATCTAATTGCTTATTATGCACTATTTCAAACTGGTTCAATCTCCTAGAGAGAGAGAGACTAACTTTTTTTCAAACTGCTTTCAGCTAGATATGCCTCCGGAAAACGCAATATATCCATAGTACGTGCCCACAAATTTTGCATTTATGGGGAGCCTTGTATGTGCATTCCACTGAAAACGGAACACAGCTTCCATCCTCTGGCTTCCGTGGGGAGGGAGGGAGGTGCAAAGTGTAGAGCATGTTCCCTGTGTGTTGGCTAACCCTTGGGTCTGAATAGATCTGCTCTTGATAAACTTTTATGTGAGATGGATGGATGAATAAATGGACGGATCAACATGAGAGCTGAGTGGGGGGAAAAGTCCTGCAGAACAAAAGAGAAGAGTTTGCCTCTGGAAATGATTTATTACACAAAGCAGAAGTAACTTTGGGAAGATATCTGCTTCACATTATGTGTAGGGCATAGGAAAAGACTATAAAACAAGGAGTGGAGATGAAAATCTAACGGGCAAGATGCTGGTTAAGAATATTAAGTCAAGGGAATCATTGTGGTAAGGAAGTGAGAGAGAGAGAGAGAGAGAGAGAGGAGAGAGAAGGAGATGGAGAAACGGATACTGTGATACCACTCTGCATTTTAATTCTATTTCCTTTAAGCTGAGTGCTCATGGAGAGCGGCTAAGCGATTTTCTGCAGCCTGAGACTTATGTTCCTAATTAGACTCATTTACGCAACAGCATTAAGAACATGCAACCAGTGGAGGCAAGAGAAAGAAATGGGGAGCAGTCGAAGGTCAATGCTTTGCCTGGGTAAATAAAGATAATAAGAATGGCTGCATGTGACGCTCTCCTGTTTCCTTTATCATTGTGGAGACAAGAAACCCTACACAACGGAATCTCAGGATCATAGATCTTGATCAAGAATGTTTTAGACATGCTCCTGCTTCAGGATAGGGAAGACTTCTTTTAAGTCGTATCCAAAAGATAATTTTCCTTCTAGGTCTCCAGAGAGGGAGATTCTGGTTTTATAAACAGGTTCTGCAAATGGAACTATTCTGCCAATCATATTTCTACCTGAAATCCTATATTCCACAAAGAGGTTTTCCCAAGAAGTGAAAACAGGGTACAGACTGGTGGCAAGATCTCTTATAAAAATCACTGGATAGAAAGTCATAAGACCTGAATTGTACTTCCATTCTTTTCTGTTAATTTTTTCAGGGATTCTGTCCATATCACCAAACTTCTGAGGCTTGGTTTCCAGAGCCTGAAAAGGACAAGTATAAACCTTCTCACCCAAAACAAAAGTGGGAACCACGAACCAGTCACCAGGACTTTATAAGGCACAAAGCACTTTAGGTGTATATATAATTTCTTCTAAAGATGATAGATTTGAATGGTAAATACTAAAAAGATAAGTTTCAGTATTAACAGTGGAAGTTCAAGTGAGGATAGAAATTATGCAAATATGCTAGTTTGTTTCCCTCTTCAGTGCCACTTCCCACATTCTCATCCAGTGCCTCTTGCAAATTAAACTCCTATAAATGTTCAACCTTCTAACTTAATTTCAGAGTTTCCTGGATTCTTTTATGCATTCTGCATATATATCTACATGTTTCTGTTTAAACATATTAATACACATTCCAAAGAGTTTTCCCCAGGGGGTGTAGCCCATGGTCCTGTAATGACAACAGAAGTCCACAGAACCATAGCTGAAAATGATGACCTCGATGATGAAAATGGTAACACTTTACTGAAGATGGTAACACAGAGAGATGGAATCCTGTCATTTATTTCCAAAGGGAGGTAGCTCTCCAGCAGCCTTCGTGACCTGATTTTCCAAATCTGCCATGAGGTTCCACTTAAACACACAACAGACACACACAAAGCCTCGGCGATTGCCAAATTATATTATTTTAACTGGCAAACGAAATCTGAAAGCCTTAGGCAAGAGTTTTCACAAAGCGCATTGGGGGAAACGCCAGCTTCGATGATGGTAGAAGTTTTGATTAAGGGTTTGCCCACATCTTAAATAGTCACCCTCCTTACCACCCAGAATGGTTTTTCCTTGGATGGAATTCTTACTCAATGGAAAGACAAACACTGAAATTCGGAGAAGTTTTCTATGCATTGATATTAAACCGTAAGAAATAAACCAAGAAAATGAAGAGGGAGGGGAAGCGGCTCCTTGCCTGCGGCTTCTCCTCGGTTCTACTTGGTGCCATTTTATGCGCTCTCCCCTCGGCTTGGGGGAAGACTCCCTACCATCACTCTGACTCCTGGTAAGTTCCTCATCCATTTTCACATATCTCTTCTCCATGAAGTCTGTTCCAGCTTCCTCACCACGGTCCTTTCACCGTAGCCTGCATGTCTAACCCTATAGCGTATCACTGTTCATCTCATGAGGCAAGAGCACGAGCCCTGCAGTTAAGATCCCAGGCTTCAAATCCAGGCTTACCTGGGAAGGTTACTTAACCTCGTGCCTCATCTGTAAATTGGGAAATTAACAACTGCCTCCTTGGGGTGTGTTGAACAATAAAAAGACAATCTATGTCCAGGGCTTTGTGCAGTGTGTGGGACAAAATAACCAGGCAATACAGCGCTTACTTTCACCACACTTGTTTTTTATCTGGGTATATTTTGTTTGCCTTTGTATCCCCAGCACCTAACACGGTACCTAGCAGAGCATGGGCACTTAAAATATTTTTTTCTTTCTTTTAACAAATGAATGAATATGTACAGCGCTTCACACTTTAAAAAGAATTTTCGCATATGTGGTCTCACTGGGACCTCCCACTAACCCTCAGAGAGAAGCAAGACAGGCACAGGACCTCTCCTTGGGAGAAACACTTTTCTCTGTCTCCATGTACAACTGCCAATCATGGGGCACCTTGTGAGCTCAAGGATGATCACAGGACCAGATTGGACCAAATAAATCATTGCTGGTGATGTTGCCGTTTGAAGAAAACACAGGGAGCGGAAAACAGATGGAATGATTCCAGTCAATGTAATTACTGTGGGAAAATTTACCCACACCTGGAATTGACATTCCAGAAGCTGCCCTTATCCAGTCTTTCCTTCTCTTGAGTTTCAGTTCTTTCTAACCAATGTTATTGAGTCAAAGGATATAGGAGATAGAGCACTGAACTGGGTATCACTAGCCCTGAGTTCTAGGTCTGTCTCTGCCATTAGTAATGGTGGGCAAATCGCTTCATCTCTTTTAGTCTGGGTTTCAAAATCAATTAAATGGGAACAACACTCCCTGTTCTGCTTATGTCATTGGG
Source organism: Balaenoptera borealis (assembly GCF_965194805.1). Lineage (NCBI taxonomy): Eukaryota > Metazoa > Chordata > Mammalia > Artiodactyla > Balaenopteridae > Balaenoptera > Balaenoptera borealis. The sequence continues at coordinate 101,108,417 of NC_138868.1, read as the reverse complement.
TTGTTGAAGGCACCAATGAGAGGATTTGGGCTATGAGATTTTGAAAACTGCAAAGCAAATACAAAGCATTAGTATTCTCCATTTCCAGAGCAGTAGACCATTTCCTTGGTATAGAAGATAAAAAAATTAGGTTGGACCCAGCACACTTTTTCAGGAAGGGGGACCCCTTCCAGGGACCGAGAGTGGGCTCTTGTCTAACACTTGGAAATGAATTGTCCAAGGAGACACACACGCTGACAAGACAAAAGGCTTTATTGGGAAGGGGTGCCCGGACGGAAAATAGCAGAGTAAGGGAACCCAGGAGACCTGCTCTGCCACGTGGCTCACAGTCTCAGGTTTTATGGTAATGGGGTTCGTTTTCGGGTTGTCTCTGGCCAGTCCTCTTGTTTGGCTCATATTTGGTCTGACTCAGGGTCCTTCCTGATGTTGCGTGCGTCTCTCAGCCAAGATGGATTCCAATGCGAAGGATTCTGGGAGGTTGGCGAGACATATTATGGGCTGGCATCTCCTCCCTCCTTTTGGCCCCTCCCAAATTATTCCGGCTGGCAGTAGCTTGTTAGTTCCATGTTCCTTATCAGGACCTCCTGTTGTGAGATAACTCATGCAAGCGGTCATTATCATGCCTGGCCCGGACGGGTGATTTTGGTCATTGGGTCCCTAACTCTTCCATATGCCCAATACCTAATAAGTACAGATTCTCTCTCACTCTTTCCATATTCTCACCTTGTTTCCTGAACCTTTTTGCCTTTGACCCACCTCACAGTCTCCTTCCTGACCTATTGCTGATCTCCTTGGCCCCTAACCCCTAAGCACACTTCCTGTCTGTAGCCTGAAATGCTCCCCGCACCTTGGCTGACATTTGATACTGCTCCTCCATCACTGCTGGCTTTGAGCCATGAGAGTGTAAGGATCTTTGGCTTTTCTGGGTACTTTGTATGTGGCAAGTGTGGGTATACAGACCCAAGGCTCAAGCCAGGTCATAAGGTCAATGCGGAGCTGCTTCTTTGGTCATTTTGTGACCTCTTCATCTTCCTTGCTCAGAACATATTTTTTAAAAGCATTTTCTGTTACCCAATGATAAGTCTCAATGACGAAGTTCAAAAGCCAAGCTTGGGGATAATTTGTGCTGGGAAGGCTTATTACCTTTCTCTAGCTATAGTAGTTTTTGTACTGATGAGGAAACTCCCTTGAGGTCAAATCGATGGGCTATGTTCCCAGAGCTCAAACCACTCATTTTCCTCTAGAAAAACTGAATGGAGAGAAAACAAATGTAGATTCCCTTCTCGTGCCTGGGGGCAAATATTTCACTGGCCATGGGGGGAGTGCTTCCTATACCCGCTGCCAAACATTCTTTTAGAACCTTCTTTGGCTTCAAGGGGTTTTGCCCCATTTCTGTTGGAGCCCACAAAAGGCATCTTCTAGGTCTTGAGAGACACAACTTGCGAGTCAGAGGGAGTCCAACGGTGAGGTGGTCTCAGGAGGATAAAATCACAATACTCAACACAGGAAATTATGAAAATATAGAATGAGGGCTGAGGGAAACCTGCTCTGGTTCCCAGGTGATTTGGTTCTGTAAGTTCTACTGATGGGTTCGGTTCCCTCAGGTAAATGAGGAAGGCGGCAGAAGCCCAGGACAAGCCAATGCAAGAAGCAGCCCCTCCCTGCCCACAAGCCTTCCCTCCTGTGGCCTCAGGCCTGCAAGCCAGAGTTCGCTTCTCCAGCCCTCCAGCTGTCTGCAGCTGCGTGCCTTCCAGCAACTCACAGCTGGCTTTGCAAAGAGAAACGGCCTCTCTCTAAGGCAGTTTACCAGAAGAGATTGCTTCAGATGTGCCATGTGTTAAAACACGATTCTAAAAGCACCATTAAATGCAATGAATTGTGATTTTACATAGAAGAGGTGCACTCTGACCAGTGCCTCACCCATAGTAGGTGCTGGCTCAGTAAGTGGCAGATTTTTCCTTCATTTCTTTTTTTAAATTCTTTTTATTTTTATTTTATCTATTTATTTATTTATTTTGGCTGTGCTGCGCGGCTTGCAGGATCTGAGTTCCCCAACCAGGGATTGAACCCTGGACCCTCGGCAGTGAAAGTGCAGAATTCCAACTACTGGACTGCCAGGGAATTCCTTTCCTTCATTTCTTTGTCTCTTCTCCTTTTTCAGTCATGCTGAGATGCAGAAGAGTTGGAAATACCATAAAAGCATCTTCCCTGGTGGGGGGTGTGTGTGTGGGTATCCCATGCGCTCATTTGTGCTTGTGTGGTGTGTACACACGTGGGGGCCTGAGTGTGTGGACACTCAGGGGCACAGTGCCACTGCAGTTCTGTGTGCGCAGGCGTAAAGCACACCTTAGTTTCCTAATGTTGATCAGATCTATTCTACACTTGAAGGTCAAGACCCCGTAGGAGGAGAAAGGGTTTAGGGACTTTTCCTCCTGAAAGCAGCCTGAAGTTGAGTTTTAAGCTTCTATGAGGTAGACTGGGTTGGGTTCAAGATAATAACCCAGTTAGAAGTCCTGGTGCAAACAATAGTTCACTCTGTATTCTCTTTTCATTTAAATCAGAAGCTTTGCTTTCATGGCTGTTCTTATTGATATACTTTTCAACTCTTGACTTCTGGTTGCTTTGAGTATGAAGCTCACACACCCAGGGGAATCTCACTGCATAAACAACAGGGCTTCTTGTTGTTGTTGTTTAAAATGCTTTAAAGGCTATAAACTTCCAATCTGCCTGTCTGGGAAGGTTAAGTTCATGTCTATGTGAGGCTGTTTGTTCAGTGCTCCATAATTCTAACAGACAGTGGTGTGAAATTTTGAAACATGCATTTATATTATATTAGTTCCTCCTACTCCTTTCCCCCATTTACTCATCGTCCTGGGACCTCAAGCTATGGTTCTTTACCCTTTCTTTCTCTCTGTCCCTTCCCTCCTTCCTTCCTCTTTCCCTTCTTCCTTCCTTTTCCCCTTCCTTCTTTCCTTCCTTTCTCCCTCCCTTTCTTCTCTTCCCTTCCTTCCTCCTCTTTCTTACTCTCCTCTCTCTATTTCCTGAGCACTGGCTTCTGTCTCTAGGCACAGCTTCCCTTCGGCCAGGTTACAAAACCACCAGGCAGGCTGCGCTCTGTCCCTGCATGAAACACCGTCTTCCAAACTGTGTTTTCCCTCGGATTTAACTCTTCAAAAGTCGCAGGGCTTAGGGGGACTGGGAGACCCAGGCATGAGGGAAGATTGAGACAAAAGAGCTCGTTCGCAGAGTCACAGGTATCCCAACAGTAAATCTCCCCAAAGCCCTTTTCAAATCTGGAATGATTTTCGTGCAGCTGAAGAAGGCCGGGCTGTTGAGCCGCTCCTTCCGCCTTCCTTGATGCTCTCCCCCCTCCCCGCTCCTGCCCCAACCTCTCTTCCCCGCAGAGCAGAGAAACGGAGCACACAGTCACTTAAGAGAAGGAAATGGATAAAGAAAGGAGTTGAAAACCTAAGGGAAAAACAATACAACATCTTGCCATTTGGGAGTCGGGTACAGAACCCAGAAGCAATATGGTTAATATTCTCCCCGCCTTGCAAACCCTTAGTCTTTCTGAGCCCCTGGGCGCTGGCCCACTCTCCACTCGGGCTGGGAATTCTGTTATCCCTGGTCGATCCCCAGCGCAGGCGGATTTCACCTACATTCCTTTATTGCCCTGGTGGGGAGGGGGAGTCACGGGGACTCAGGGCAGACCCTGGGGACTGTCAGACACACAACACCGCTCTCTGTACCACAGCTAGGATGTTAGCCCCTTCATTCTGAAGTCTGCCCAAAGTCGCAGAGTTGAAATGTCTGAATTTAACACCACTTCCCTCACCACTCTCTCAGCCAAATGTCCTTGGCTTTTCAATAGGCCTAACCTCTCGGCACTATTGAATCTTGATGTTTTGCATTCTTTTTCTCTTACATATTTAACCCTCAACTTGCCCTTCTCTGACTAAAGCTTCAATTACACAAATGCCTTACTTCCTGGGAAGAGAGCCTCCCTTCCTTCCTTCCTTCTTTCTTCCCTCTCTTCCATCACCTTTTCTTTTTACTTATTTCAGTTTTTCAGGAGGAGGGAGGGAAAGCAATGGAGAAGCCCTTGGAAACTCTGCCCAGGGACGTGGCATTCCAGGAGTGTTTCCAATGTGGGTGGTGGGATGTGGGGAGGTGGCACAGGGGATGGCTTAGCCCCTCTGTCCAGAGAACAGAATTCTCTTTCCCTACAACGCCCCAATTCCTTTTTGCCGTATATGTTGAAGTAGCCTCAGAAAGCTACGATCTGATCCTTGTCCCCAGGCATGTCCCAGGCTCTGGCACTGAACACAGTCTTCAAGTGTTGCCCCTTGAGTAGCAAAATGGGCTTATTGTCGAGTTGGCCCCTTGTGCCCTTATAAATGACCTTCTGGAGACCTTCCCTTGGCCAGTGTCTACCATGGCCAAGTCGCTTCGTTTACTGCCAGCTAGGACTGGTGTTAATTTTTTAAAGTTTAGATGCTTTTCATAGCTTTGCCAGCCTGGGTCTCTTTCCCCTAGGAAGTCCAATGGACTTGCCAAAGGGCACAGTCTTAGTGAAGAGCAGAACAGCAGTAAAGACTGACACATGCACCACTGTTGTTTGCACACACAGGCTGTGTCTCAATGAAGACAGCAAATCAATAACTAAGTGAACCAGCAAATATGACATATCTAGGTATCTTTCCCAGAACCAGCCTTTTGTGAAATCATAGAATTGATCCAATCATTTTTTTGGGTTTTTTGGTTTGTCTGTTTTTGTTTTGTCATTATAAAGCTGAGTTTACTCTTAAACCGCAAGCTGATCTTTCTCGACCTCCATGTTTTCTTGAGCAAGAAGCCCTTTCATGGGGTTTCTCTGTAATGAGTGTGTTACATTCCATCCTCTATGCATACTATCAACAGTGATTATTCCTGCACTTATTAAGAACTTTCTATGCATCATGCCAGGTACTGAGGGCTTTACATACATTAGCTTATTTAATCTCCAAATAATCCTATGAAGTGGGTACTCTACTACTTAATTTTTCAGATGTGGAAAGTGAGGCCCAAGTAGGTTATGTCATTTACCTAATGGCTATACTTGTTCACCTGTGACTTCAAGCACCTTGTGGGAAGCACAACATTCTCTTCTTTAACTTTCCATCCACCACAAAGTATATGTCATCAGCTCTGCATATGATAGGTGCCAGGTTAATACCTATGAATGTCCACTTCCCAAGAGGAAAAATTTTAAACCAAAGATCAGGAGATAATCAAGGCAGGTTGTACTATGGTTCCTTCCAAACTGACTGTGTTTAGATCCCCACAAACCACTCCCAGACTTGAACAGAGTTGCAGTGATTCTGTAAGTAGCTGACAGTGAACTCTGTGGTGTCTCACACTTCAGATCTCAGTGCCACAATTGGGGATTCCAAACCCATGGCTATGTACTATAAATACAGACATTTATATCCTCTGTCAGCTAAAAATGTCACCTTTCTCATGACTGAAATTATGAACCTCTTGAGTCTGTGAGGAAGAAGTATCTGAATAGGGTTAGTATATCTGCAGTAGCCTTCAAGTCAAGCAAATTCTTAGTGTTTACTTTGTTCCAGGTCCCAGCACACCAATTCCATGTTAGATAGCTTCTTATGTTTAGAAACCCAGATTTCATTGGCATTAAGTCTATCTGTATTCTTGAAGTTTCTCTCTCTTTCCATCCCCCACTTCATTGGTTAGAACAATATGACCAAAAAAGAAAATTACAGGCCAATATCACTGATGAACATAGACACAAAAATACCCAACAAAATACTAGCAAACCAAATCCAACAGTACATTAAAAGGCTCATATACCATGATCAAGTGGAATTTATCCCAGGGATACAAGGATTCTTCAATATCCGCAAATCAATCAGTGTGATATGCCACATTAACTGAAGAATAAAAACCATATGATCATCTCATTCGATGCAGAAAAAGCTTTTGACGAAATTCAACACCCTTTATGATAAAAACTCTCTAAGAAGTGGGCATAAAGGGAACTTACCTCAAAATAATAAAAGCCATATATGACAAACCCACAGCTAAGATCATATTCAACAGTGAAAAGCTGAAAGCATTTCCTCCAAGGTCAGGAACAAGACAAGGATGTCCACTCTTACCACTTTTATGCAATATAGTTTTGGAAGTCCTAGCCATGGCAATAAAAGAAGAAAAAGAAATAAAAAGAATCCAAATTGGAAAAGAAGAAATAAAACTGTCACTGTTTGCAGATGACATGATACTATACATAGAAAATTATAAAGATGCTATCAGAAAACTACTAGAGCCCATCACTGAATTCAGTAAAGTTGCAGGATACAAAATTAATGTACAGAAATCTCTTGCATTCTTATAGACTAACAACGAAAGATCAGAAAGAGAAATTACGAAAACAATCCCATTTACCATCACATCAAAAAGAAAAAAATACCTAGGAATAAACCTACCTGAGGTAAAAACCTGTACTCTGAAAACTGTAAAACACTGATGAAAGAAATCAAAGATGACACAAAGGGATGGAAAGATATACCACGTTCTTGGATTAGAAGACTCAATAGTGTCAAAATAACTATACTACCCAAGTCAATCTACAGATTCAGTGCAATCCCTATCAAATTACCAATGGCATTTTTCACAGAACTAGAGCAAAAAAAAATTTACATTTGTATAGAAAGACAAAAGACCTCAAATAGCCAAAGCAATCCTAAGAAAAACGGAGCTGGTGAAATCAGGCTCCCTGACTTCTATACTACAAAGCTACCATAATCAAAACAGTATGGTACTGGCATGAAAACAGTAATATAGATCAATGGAACAGGATAGAAAGCCCAGAAATAAACCCACACACCTATGGTCAATTAATCTATGACAAAGGAGGCAAGAATATACAATTGAGAAAAGACAGTATCTTTAATAAGTGGTGCTGAGAAAACTGGAAGCTACATGTAAAAAAATGAAATCAGAACACTCTCTAACACCATACAGAAAAGTAAACTCATAATGGATCAAAGACCTAAACATAAAGCTGAATAATATAAAACTCTTAGAGGAAAACATAGGCAGAACACTCTTTGATATAATCACAGTAAGATCTGTTTTGATCCACCTCCTAGAGTAATGAAAATAAAACCAAAAATAAACAAATGGGACCTAATTAAACTTAAAAGCTTTTGCACAGCAAAGGAAATCATAAAATGAGAAGACAACCCACAGAATGGGAGAAAATATTTTCAAACGAAGCAAACGACAAAGGATTAATCTCCAAAATATACGAATGGCTCAAGCAGCTCTGTCAAAAAACAACAACAAAAACAAAACCAAACAACCCAATCAAAAAAATGGGCAGAAGATCTAAATAGACATTTCTTCAAAGAAGACATACAGATGGCCAAAAGCACATAAAAAGATGCTCAACATCACTAATTATCAGAGAAATGCAAATCAAAACTACAGTGGGGTATCACCTCACACCAGTCAGAATGGCCATCATTAAAAAGCATACAAACAATAAATGCTTGAGAAGGTGTGGAGAAAAGGGAACCCTCCTTCACTGTAGGTGAGAATGTAAATTGGTACAACCACTATTGATAATAGTATGGAGGTTCCTTAAAAACCTAAGAATAGGGCTTCCCTGGTGGCGCAGTGGTTGAGAATCTGCCTGCCAATGCAGGGGACACGGGTTCGAGCCCTGGTCTGGGAAGATCCCACATGCCGCGGAGCAACTAGGCCCGTGAGCCACAACTACTGAGCCTGCACATCTGGAGCTTGTGCTCTGCAACAAGAGAGACCGCGACAGTGAGAGGCCCGCGCACCGCGATGAAGAGTGGCCCCCGCTCGCCGCAACTAGAGGAAGCCCTTGCACAGAAACAAAGACCCAACACAGCCAAAATAAATAAATAAATAAATAGCGTTCCCTTTAAAAAAAACAACAACAACAAAAAAACTAAGAATAGAGCTACCACATGATCCAGGAATCCCACTCTTGGGCATACATCTGGAGAAAACCATAATTTGAAAAGATACATGCATCCCAATGTTCATTGCAGCACTATTTACCAGTACAATAGCCAAGCGATGGATACAGCCTAAATGTCCATTGACAGAGGAATAGATAAAGATGTGGTGCACATATACAATGGAATATTAATCAGCCATAACGAAGTAGGAAATATTGCCATTTGCAGCAACATGGATGGACCTAGAGATTATCATACTAAGTGAAGTCAGAGAAAGACAAATATCATATGATATCGCTCATATGTGGAATCTAATTTTTAAAAAATGATACAAATGAACTTAATTACAAAAAAAAATAGACTCACAGATTTGGAAAACAAACTTATGGTTACCAAAGGGGATACTTGTTGGGGGTATAAATTAGGAGCTTGGGATTAACATATACACACTACTATATGTAAAATAGATAACCAACAAGGACCTACTCTATAGCACAGGGAACTCTACTCAATATTTTGTAATAACCTATATGGGTAAAAAAAATCTGAAAAAGAATGAATATATGTACATGTATAACTGAGTCACTTTGCTGTACACCTGAAACTAACAACATTGTAAATCAACTGTACTCCAATTAAAAAAAAAAAAAGAATAATATGACCAAAGAAAACACAGGGTCTAGCCAATACTCAGTGCTTCAGAGTTAAGTGGAGATCATGCTATTTTGGTCCCTGTTTTACCAGTTTGTTGGAAATTGTTAGTATATTCCTGAATTATGTCTCAGATGTCTGTTGTTGGCTACATTTCCAGCTCAGGCTCAAAGGCAGTCCCATGCCTAGTTCTCTAGATCAGGTGAAGGTACTTGCTGCAACCCACGGTGACAGTGGTTTTACCCCTAGATATAGAGTTTATCGCAAGCTGAATAACTCTGGTGCAATCTATTGTCAGTGTCTACCAACTGCCAGGGTTGGGTGCTAAGAACCCGAAAGGGCAGAGGAAAGAGGAAAGGCCTCTCTGGCAACACTCAGTTATTCCAAGAGAGACTCTTCTAAGAAACAGTCAATACCAAGAGTGCCCTTTACTGGAACGAGAACCAGAAGACACAGAGGAAAGAAGAGACAAGGTGTCCTAACACACAGGAAGCTTCAAGACTAAGATGGTGGCCTGAGAAATAGGATGCACCTCCATAAAAAGACATAGGACACAAAGAAAACGAATTTGAATAAATAAATTGCAAATTATATGCATAAGTTGTCTCTCCTCTGCTCCCAGAGATGAAATCAGACCATGAGCTCAAGTGTGGAGCCAGAGAGGTGGATGGACCAAGCACATCATTTCATCACGTTGGCAAACCGTGTGGACTCTTCAGTTTGAACAACTCATATGAATTTACAACAGGGAAGAAAACAAACAAAATATTTCCTTCAAAGCAGTGACTATAATTTCACTGTCCTCCAGAGCATTCTTCTAATAAGGTCACAGTGCTACGATGCTTCATTCTCTGACCTCACCTATCCAGACTCCAGGGCTTTTTTCCATATTCACATGGAACCTCTCGGTCATCCTTCCTTTCAACTGCTATTTATTCTGAACCTCTGGACTCCAGAAAGCTGCCATTTGGGATGCAGAGTGATCTAGACCTTCATGAGTGGTTGGTTCCCATTCAATCCCAATTGAAATGTGACTTGTGCCTGCTCTCATCCTTATTGGTGGCCTGCTTCCCTGCTCACCCAACCAATGGCAAAGAAGGAGACACAATAAGTAGGTAGTAAAATGGAATCTCAAGGGAAAGATGCAATGACCTTGAAGAGGAGGCCACACAAATAAGAAAAGAAACTGAAACAGCTGTGATACCAACCTACCAAAAATGATATCAAAGGAGAGGCTGATGAAAGAGCAATCCAAGGGCTCTGAGATAAAGATGCGGCAGGGAGCATTAAAATCCCTTCTCCAACCATGCTGGTGGATTTTACTTCCACTGAAGCACAAAGAAGACCTTTTAAAAGACCAAAACTGGAGCATGAGAACCCTGGGTAGGAGGTCAGACTCTGCCCGATTCCCAGTACTGCCTGTCACCATCTCGGTGACCTTATAATTTGTTGAATTACAGGTTCCTGTCTGTAAAATGGGGATAATCCCACCAACCTCACAGGAACATTTCCAGGTTTAAATGAGATCGTAACATGAGCACTTCTGCAGCACCTACTATATGCCAGACATCAACAAACACGATATTTATTAAGTAACTTGCCCAAGGTCACACAGCTAGGAAGTGGCCAAGTGGTGACTGGAACCCAGGAAGGCTGGTTCCAGTCTGTGTTATCTACCACACCTCTCAATACAATGCCCATAAATCACTCAGCCTAGTGCCTGGGATGTGATAATCACGTTGTACATGTCAGCTATCATTTTATTATTATTTTTCTTGGCATAAGAAAAAAATTCTTATCAATAGAGACTGAGGGAGGAAAGAGGCTCTGGAATGCAATACCTGGAGCTCTGCATGCCAGAAGAGCTGTTTGGGGAGAATTCAGAAAGGACTCAAAGAAATGTGATGTAGCTGCTTCCTGGAGCTGCGTCTAGCTCACACAAGTGTTCTTGGTTTAGCACCACCGTCTTTTCTGTTTTCTAAGACTGACAAAGAGCTAAGTCTCAATGGAGAATTGTACATGACCCTCACCCTCTCATTTTATACACGAGTAAATTGAAATCCAAGTTATATCATTTGATTACAGAAGCTTTGTAAATTAGCAACAAAACTAATACTTGAATGAAAGTCTCCTGATGCCCAGATAATGCCCTGTCTCCCAAACCTAGAGCCAATACATATACCAGCTTCTCTAGATTTCAAAATGCCTTGCACATTGTGTGCATAAGTGCAGTCCTCTTGGCTAAATAAGCGATTTAATTATTGATTTGGTAAATACAATTATGACAATGATTCATCACAGGGAAGACAGTTACACAACATCTCTCTCCATTTCCTTCTAATGGCCTACAGGGGTGGAGGCGTGGCGCTTAAATCAGAAGGTCCCTCATTACCTACCGCAATCCTCTTGGTCTTCAATGGTCCTGAGGTTTGAGGACCTGTGTGCCAGTGCTGAGACCCAAAAGCTCACATTGAATTAGGTCGTTCAAGTGCTCCAGAGGGGACATGAAACACTGAAATTAGGGACCTCCTTCCACTCCCCGCAAAAGATCCTTTGCCTTTAAGGACTCCTTTTAAAAGCCAGCAAGTGTTCTCTGATCCTTCTTAATAAAGTGCCCCAGCAGCAGCGTGCCCCTTCCTTGAGATCTGTGCAGTCTCATTAAATTGGATGTGTCACAGAGGGCTTGGTTACGTGAAAGGGAGGCTATGGGAGAAGCGGAGGCTGCCAGCTTTCCTAAGGAAACGTAATTCATTACGGCTTCTCAAAATGGACGCCCCTCTGGCTTCCTGCTCCATTGATTTTTTTCCCCCTTTGCAAGTAACAGGTGAAGGGCCAGCTCAGCCTGCAGATTTAACCCTTATTAACAGCCGTTTAAATTAGAGATGTGGTTTGATGGAGAGACAGGAGCCTTCGTAGATCTTCACTCAAAGGAAACCGAGAAGAGATGATTAAGGATGAAAGCACACTAGGCTGGTGATGTGGCATCTACCCCCACCTGAGTAGGGTCTAGCACCGCTATTAAGTACTTTACCCAAATAATGTGTGCCTACTTTTCCCTGATTCAATATTCATGACCCACTCCTTCCTCCTCCGCCCCTTTTGAAAGCGTAATGGAGGAAGGAGGACTTGGTGCTCTACACGAAGTGATGAACAGGAGGACAATGGCAGACCACCAGCCTGCTTGACCACTGCCTCCTCAGCAGGACTGATCCAGAACATCTAGGGTGATGACCTACCTGGCTGCAGGCTTCCCTGAGACCTCGGAGTGAAAAGACAGATGCTCTGGTGCTCCTGCACGGCCGAACCTGAAGGAGACCCACCTGGTCTGGGAACAGATCCTGCAGAACAGAGACCAGATTCCTCATGCAAATGCCAGCTTCACCTCAGTCTGTGGGGACCAGTGTGTGCAGAGGCCACACAAGCTAACCAGGGAGCAAAACTGCAAGGGCGAGGGCAGCGCTTGGATAAAGAGAGGGTGAAGACATCCAGGATGAGGCTGCCCATCCCAGCCTCTCTTCCTGTTTTACGTGCAGCCTCGTAATGCCTCAGATTCCTTAGACCCCTAACCCTAAGTGGTCTTAGGGGTGCCATCGTCATTGTTCCTCTGAATTTGTCCCTTAAGAGAAGAACATGGGGCATCACACCAGGTACAGCGGACAAAGCAAGACCTACCTGCCCATTGGGAAAATGAGCCATGGAAAAAGACCATCTTAGGGAAGGATGGGGACAATGTGTCCCTCAAGCAGTAAAGCCCACTTTGTTCAGATTTCTGCTCCCCACTTCTGCTAACAACCCTCATCTTCACTCTAAACATAAAGAAAATAATCCCCAGAATCAGGGTCATATCCTTTGGAAAGTGCACATACACCAACACTGCTGTAAAAATGAAAAGCATCAAGGTGTCTCTCTCATGTTCATACTCTATAAACTTATTTTTCTGACTTGCAGCATCTAACTCAAGGAATCTAAAGAGAAACATTCTATGACAGAAACAAAATAAGACAGGCCCAAATAAGTCCGGGGCTGACAGCACTGACATTTACGTATTAAGTGAATGAGGAAAGCAAAATAAGAATAAAGTGAGCTGACATCAACTGAAGTGCGTAGAAGATTTTTCTGGAGTCTAAGTTTTATCAGAGCAACTCATAGTGCAGAAACTTTAGTACACCCTAGTTTTGACTCTACAAAGAGTAATTCTTCCCCCCATCCCGCCCCCCAAGTCCCAAAATAGGACAGAAATATATAGAACACATGGCGGTGCCCCTCCACATCCTCCTCCATTCACCTTGGTGACTTTTAGGCAAGTTTTTCTGGGAGACTCGAAGTGTACACAGAGTTAGTTATAAATAGGGTTTTCTTCAAACTGTTTTGAAACAAAGTTTCAAAGTATTCACAGTGTCAGAGAGAGTTATTGCCAGCTTGCGCTCACCATGGCGTGGGGAACATCAGAAATATAGGCTTTCCACGTTTTTTACTAATTGACACCATCAGGGAAGTGCACCAAGATGAAGCATTGGGAAAATAAACTATAAATTTCCAACGTATGTCCAGTCCAGGGCCAGATGAAGGGAGGTGCATGCTGTATGAGCTGCCAAGAACTTTCAGGTTCAGAACAAGGGTCCAAGCAAGACGCAGTCTTGGCAAAAGCTTCTTCCTCTTAATTTCAAATTCGCGAGTATGTGCAGGGAAATGTAATCCCTGTTTTTTTTTCTGAGACACTTTCCCTTTCTAGAACATCCAAGCCCTGCTTTACAGGCACGTACCACATGAAAAAGGAGCTAATCACGTGGAGGAAACTTTCCTGCCAAGCAAGGAAGTTACACAGCAGTAAGAAGTTGTGTATTGTGAGGTGGGTACTTCAAGAGGTCTTTTGCTCATCTACATCCTGCAGTCCCACAGTGAAATACTTCTCTGGCCCCTAAAAATGTACAGAATGATAAAGATAAAAGTGGGGACTAGGGAAGGAAGAAAAAAACCGGACACTGCTGAGCACTTAGTATGACCCAGAACGTGCTTAAGAAATTTACATGTGTTGTTCATTTCATTTTTGCAACAACTGCTATGAGGTCAATTATCTTTTTCACTTAAAGATGAAGACCCTGAGGACCAGACGGGTTGGGTAGACTTCTCCAAGGTGGAAGGGGCTGAGGGAGGATTAGGATCACAATGTATCTAATTTTGAAGCCACTCTGTTTCCACTCTACAATACTGTCGCCAATGGCAAGGGTCTTTAGAAACCACAGAACCAAACACCATGGAAGTCACAAAACAGTGGAAACAAGAATCTTGATTCTTAGCTCAGTCTTATTTCCCATGATAGCAGAGTGTGTTTGCTTCAAAATGTTTGTTTGCTCCATGAAACTTCTAAAATGAGTCTAGCATTCTCCTGTTAACAACACTTAACTCAATGCCACATGCAGTCAGACACAAGCCATACTATACAACAGCGATGGCAGTAAAGGGGATCAGTTATATGGACCATATACATATTTACATATTTACTTGTGCCCAGTATACTATAAAGATCCTAGGGTTAAAAAAAAAAAAAAATCCATACAGGCAATAGCCTCAGCCTGGCCTCCTAACCCCACTCACAATACCCTCCGCCTACCTTCTACCCAATAACACTATTATCATTAGAAACTAAGAAGACACTGTCAAGGCAGAAACAGACATAAACAGATATTCACATAACACAACAGAGAAGTGGTCTGAATTCCCACAGTGAAGGTAGAACGCTTCGTCGGCAGCCTCCTTCCCTGATCACTAACACAAGTGCAAAACCTTTCCCTGGCCCCAAACTCGGTCTAACTTGTCTCCCTACTTCTAGTCTAAGCACAGAGCCCACCAACCTTGTTCCCTTCCCCTGCTTTTCCTTTTAGTCACCCCCACCTACAGCTAAATCACTTTTTCATCCACACCACATATTCCATACCATCTTTTCAACACGTCCCTTCTTTGGCGTCCTGTGGAATCCTGCTTAATGAGCAAACTCCCACATGGCTGCAAATCCTTACGCCAGCATTCTTTCCACCTCACTGTCAAATGGAAATGTGGCTTTCCCTTAACTGTAACTAGCTCTCAAACCCCTTTCCCGAAGCTGCTTTCTCTTCCCTGACCACAACTCAAAAAAGGTCACACTTGCTTTCAACCTACCTTGCAGAGCGTTGTCCTGCCGCCATCGCTGGAGAGCCCTTCTCCTTTGCAAGTCTTTTCCCTCACTCCTTAATGTACCCTTCTGACCTTTAATCTGGAACACGTGCTCACCCGAGACTCCATGAGCACACATGAGCTTTTATTGATGACTGATGACCTAAGCCTCTCAGCATCTCAACCTCCTCAACATCAATGACCTTCACCTCCTTTCTGTTTCTCACAACAAAGCAGTGGCTCTCAAAGCATGGTTCTTGGACCGCTACCATCAGCATCACCTGGAACGTGTTAGAAATGCAAATCTCAGGCCCTGCCTAGACCTGTAGAATCAGAGTTTTTAGGGGTGGGGCCGGCAATCTGTGCTTTAACAAGCCCTCCAGGTGATTCTGATACACAAAAGTTTGAGAACCACTAATGCAGAGGATGGCCCCACCGTGGATCATGTATCAATCGGAGATTTTCAACTCTAAGACCTCCGCTTCGCGAACTTGTCCTCATGTTTCCTATTCTCTCAGCCTTGTTAATCTAATATTTGCCATGGTCTGAAGATCTAAAGCCTCTTCTGGCCTCACCTTCACCCAGTCTGGGCCCTGGTCAGCATTTCCATGATGCCGCTAAGCTTGCAATTGCTACTTAACTGGTTTCCCCTAAATTTGGACGTTTGGCACAAGCTATGAAATTGTGCTGATTGAATCCAAGCTAGCTCTCTTATCTGGACCATCGATGCTGGTTGATAACCACAGTATTCATTTCTTTAGCATTGGTTAATTTGTTCTTTACAGTATTTCTAAAATTTATCCACTTTCTTCAATACTGACATTTTCACCTTGTCTTCCACACTTTCAGCCACTTGGCTTGACTCTTACTTTACTTAAAAACAGAGGCACCTAATCAAGTTCCCTCCATTTCCACCCACTGCTCTCCAAATCCTCTCGAGAGCTGCTTCTCCCAAAGTAGAAGCATCCTACTCTCTTACGCTCTGAATCTTCTCCCTCATGACTCCACCAGAACCTCGCTCCTCAGGAATGCCAGTGGAATGTAGGGCCTCTAAGAAGGAAAGTTCAAGACCATGTCTTGCCAGAGGGCAGAGGAGGTTGTCAGTGATTAATAGTGTCATATGCCAGAAATAGATCCAAGATAATGAAACTGAGGAAAGGTTGTTTTGTTTGGGCCATTACTAGATAACTGGTTTCAAAATTGCTGTTTTAGTAGAGAGGTGAGGACAGAAGACAGATTGCAGGAGGTTAAGAGAATGAAGTGAGGATGTAAGGGTGTGTATGGCCCACTATTAAGAGAAATTTAGCCATGCAGCAAAAAAATGAGAGTAGAAATGTAGCTAAAGAGACTGAGGACTCAATGGACAGTCTTCTCTCCACCATTAGTGAGATCTGTGTTTGTTTTATGCAAAGGGAAAGCAGCCAGTAGAGAGGGACAGAATAAAGACACTGGAAGATGGGTTAATTAAAGGAGAAAAGTCCTGCAAGGGACACAAAAACACGGAGTAGACAGCAAAATTGGAGGGGTCTATTCATCAGGACTCTTGACTGCAAATGACAGTATATCTTCATCAACTAACTTAGGCTAAAACAGAAATAGACTGGCTCACATGACCAGCAAGAGGAGTGTTAACAGGATATAACTGTACCCAGAGATTTGATGTTTCTGGGGCCACTGTCTCATCTCTGCTGCACTGTATGTATCTTCCATACCCTCTCCCATGAAGACAAGCACAGACTACACCCATTCCACAGGCTGCTCCTGGTGTATATGTTTCCAACTTTTCCACCAGAAAATAGAGCATTTCTCCTCAGCTCTAGTCAAATGCCATCAAGACTGATTGGGCCCATCTGAGTTTCATGCCCAGTTCTATAGTCAGGGAAAGAGGAAGAAGCCAGAGTATTAGGATTCATTGTCCTCATTGGAAACATATGCATGGAAGAAGAGGAACTCTTCACTCTCCCACAGAAGGTATGATGCCTTGACCAACAGACTGGGAAGAAATGAAGTACAGGAGAGACAGTGTCAATTAGCCAGGGTCAGCCCCAGATAGGAACAAAGGCATCTCTCTGACACTAGGTTGGGTGTGAAGGTCTATATATGTGTGTGTGTATGTATATTATATATAATATATACATGTATAATGTATGTACATATATAATGCACATATGGGTGTATTTGTATATTTACATATACACATGCATACATATGTATAGTCATACAGTTGCAGAGGCATGTCACAGGCCAGGTGCTCTGAAAGCAGATGCTGAGACAGTTCGGTTTGCAAGCTGTTTATTGGGGATCCACACCTGTGCAAGGAAGGAAGCAGCTGTATCTGTCAGAGGACAAAGTAAAACTGTAATGCAGACCTCCTTCCACCCAGAGGGGCGCTCTGGAGTGAGTGTTGCTAGTCAGAGTTGTCTCACATCGATTAGAAATAGCTGGGCCAGGGGACTTCCTTGGTGGTCCAGTGGTTGAGAATCCACCTTCCAATGCAGGGGACGTGGGTTCGATCACTGGTCGGGGAACTAAGATCCCACATACTGTGGGGCAGCTAAGCCTGTGCGCCACAACTACTGAGCCCTCGCACTCTAGAGCCCACAGGCCACAACTAGAGAGCCCTCGTGCTGCAACTACTGAGCCCGCGCACTCTGGAGCCCACGCACCACAACTAGAGAGAAGCCTGTGCGCCGCAATTAGAGAAGGCCGTGCGCCACAACAAAAGATCCCACATGCCACAATGAAGATCCCGCGTGCCGCAACTAGGACCTGACACAGCCAAATAAATTTAATTAATTAATTAATTAAAAAAAAAAAAAAGAAATACCTGGACCAAAGTGCCAGGACCTTTATACACCTGTGTCACTCAGTCACTGGAGGTGGGCTGTCCCAGGGAAGGTATGATCTCAGGGGAGGTCACGCTCTCTATAGCTGAGGCAGAGTCAGAAGATGCCGACAGCTGAAAACTGCTCTCTGTATTCCCCAGAACAGGGCAGCGAGCCCTTCTTTAAAGAGGGATCTCGATGGTGCATCTCCATGTGTACCGTGCAAGAGTGGAAGAATAGAGGAGCTTTAGGGCAGCGAAACTACTCTGTATGATACTGCAGTGGAGGGTAGATTTCATTATACATTTCTTCAAACACATAGAATGTACAACACCAAGAGTGAACCCTAATGGTAACTATGGACTTTGCTTTTTTGTTTTTGTTTTTATTTAGTTTTATTTATTTATTTTTATACAGCAGGTTCTTATTAGTTATCTATTTTATACATATTAGTGTATATATGTCAACCCCAATCTCCCAATTCATCCCACCACCACCCCCGCCCTGCTTTCCCCCCTTGGTGTCCATAGGTTTGTTCTCTACATCTGTGTTTCTATTTCTGCCTTGCAAACTGGTTCATCTGTACCATTTTTCTAGATTCCACATATATGCATTAATATACAATATTGGTTTTTCTCTTTCTGACTTACTTCACTCTGTATGACAGTCTCTAGGTCCATCTACATCTCTGCAAATGACCCAATTTCATTCCTTTTTATGGCTGAGTAATACTCCATTGTGTATATATACCACATCTTCTTTATCCATTCGTCTGTCGATGGGCATTTAGGTTGCTTCCATGACCTGGCTATTGTAAATAGTGCTGCAGTTAACATTGAAGTGCATGTGTCTTTAGATTTATGGTCTTCTCAGGGTATATGCCCAGTAGTGGGATTGCTGGGTCATATGGTAATTCTATTTTTAGTTTTTTAAGGAACCTCCATACTGTTCTCCATAGTGGCTGTATCAATTTACATTCCCACCAACCGGGAAAGAGGGTTCCCTTTTCTCCACACCCTCTCCAGCATTTGCTGTTTGTAGATTTTTTGACTATGCCCATTCTAACCGATGTGAGGTGATACCTCATTATAACTCTTAGAGGAAAACATAAGAACGCTCTTTGACATAAATCACAGCAAGATCTCTTTTGACCCACCTCCTAGAGTAATGGAAATAAAAACAAAAATAAACAAATAGGACCTAATGAAACTTAAAAGCTTTTGCACAGCAAAGGAAACTATAAACAAGACGAAAAGACAACCCTCAGAATGGGAGAAAATATTTGCAAATGAATCAACGGACAATGGATTAATCTCCAAAATATAAAAACAGTTTATGCAGCTCAATATTAAAGAAACAAACAACCCAATCAAAAAATGGGCAGAAGACCTAAGTAGACATTTCTCCAAAGAAGACATATAGATGGCCAAGAGGCACATGAAAAGCTGCTCAACATCACTAATTATTAGAGAGATGCAAATCAAAACTACAAAGAGGTATCACCTCACACCGGTCAGAATGGCCATCATCAAAAAATCTACAAACAATAAACGCTGGAGAAGGTGTGGAGAAAAGGGAACCCTCTTGCACTGTTGGTGGGAATGTAAATTGATACAGCCACTATGGAGAACAGTATGGAGGTTCCTTAAAACAACTACCTTATGATCCAGCAATCCCACCCCTGGGCATATATCCAGAGAAAACCATACTTCAAAAAAGATACATGCACCACAATGTTCATTGCAGCACTATTTACAATAGCCAGGACATGGGAGCAACCTAAATGTCCATCAACAGAGGAATGGGTAAAGAAGACGTGGTACAATGGAATATTAGCCTTAAAAAAGAATGAAATAATGCCATGTGCAGCAACATGGATAGACCTAGAGATTGTCATACTGAGTGAAGTAAATCAGACAGAGAAAGACAAATATCATATGATATCGCTTATATGCGGAATCTAAAAAAAAGGGTACAAATGAACTTATCTACAAAACAGAAATAGAGTCACAGAGGTAGAAAACAAACTTATGGTTACCAGGAGGTAAGGGTGGGTGGGGGAGGGATAAATTAGGAGATTGGGATTGACATATACACACTACTATATATAAAATAGATAACTAATAAGGACCTACTGTACAGCACAGGGAACTCTACTCAGTACTTGGTAATGACCTACATGGGAAAAGAATGTAAAGAAGAGTGGATATATGTATGTGTATAACAGGTTCACTTTGCTGTAAACCTGAAACTAACACTACATTGTAAATCAACTATACTCCAAAAAAAATTAAAAAAAAAAAAAAAGCTGCTCGGTGGCTCTGCCTGAGAGTGAGCTAGAAAGAGAAAATGAAATTAACTAAGTTCACTTAAGAGAAGTTGAAACTTTGGGACAATATGCTCTGCTGCATCTTCCATGGGATTGAATTATGTGTCCATTGCCATTAAGAATGAAGGGTTTATCATTTCCTAATTACTTAAACACATTATAAAAAAATGTGTGTAAGGACCCTGTTTGATTCCAAGTATAGACAGGCCTCTGAAATATACCATGTTCAGAAGAATTTTAAATAATTTTTTGATGGTCCAGGCCCTATACAGATCACGTAGAAAACCTGACCTCTGACCACTGTTGTAAATCAAGAATGATTAATTTAATGTTTCTGTCCTTCTATGTAATGATCCATGGCAGATATGGTTCTGACCACTCCTGTTCTGAGCACTTGTTAGTTCTACTCAGTCAGTAAACATTTACTGAATACCCCACTATGTGCTAGATGTTAGGCTGGGCCCAGGAGAAACAATGGTTATTAACACAATGTTGCTTATCTTCAAGAAAACCTCGGTTTAGTATGTGAGATAGGCCCATAATCGGTAACCACAATACAGTGTGCCAAATATTAGGATTATGAAGGCATACTGTTCGTAGTATGTGTTCAACTAGTCAGTCATATCATACTACTATAGTAGGAGAGATGGAAGAGAAGGTACATTAATTGAATGTCTACTGTTTGCTCTATATTTTATATAGGTCATCTCATTTACTCTTCACAAGAGTTCTACACAGTAGATATCACTTGCCCCAGGCTCTGTGGCTCAAGGAAGAAAGTCACTTACCCAGGGGTAGGTGTTTAAAAAGTCTGGACTAGGATCTCTCTCTCCAAAGCCCAGCTATTTTCCAAATACCCTGAAGCCTCCTGGGGTGCTACATTTATTTGTATATGTCTGTCTCTTAGAATGGGTTGTATTCATTTTAGGGTGAGAATCTTGCCTACCTCATTATTTTCCTCCTATGCCAAAGTATACTGATTAGTTGGTCAACAAATACGCATTTCATAACCAAAATGTAGTACAAGTTTCACAAAAAGATGTTCCCTAGAAGAACATAATTGGCATTGAGTTATTATTTGTAAGAAAATTAAAATGAATGAAAGAGAGACTGTATCAATGAATCAATGAATGCATGAATGAAGGCTGAACTTGCTTTTGGCTCAGGGCACTTGCGTTTGCAGGTCCCTGGTTGGGGATTGTCTTCCCCCACATTTTTACATGACTTGCTTCCTCAACACTCTCTTCAGTTCCCAGCTCAAGTGTCACCTTATCAGCACCACCTTCACTGGCCACCCTATGTAAATAGCAACTACCCCTCCAGCTGTCACCTCCACCTCCTGACCTGCTCCAGTTTTTTTTCACAGCACTTTACCACCCCTGACATACAGTATATTTGCCAGTTCATTCATCCTGTCCCTCCACAGGAGCCCACACCCCACGTGAGCAGAAGCCTTTTCTGCCCTGTGTGCTGCTGCAGCCCCGGTGTTGTAAGTGCTCAATTAATATCTCTTCCAGGAATGAACTTGACTGTTAAACACAGTCATAGAGATCAAATTCCTTCCTTACCTTTTCTCTTGTTTTGCCTGGAAAAATTAAATAATTTTATCAACGCTTTAAACAGTGCTGTGTTCCAAAAGTATATCATCTTTCTGTGAAAAACCTATGAGGTTATCTTTTCTTTTATGTCTTTGTCATGTGCACAGAGGATGGGGTTTTGTTGGGATATGTCACTGCTTTTTCCCATCTGCAGAAGTTGGAGATAAAACAGCATGTCCAATCTCTCCTCAGTGAGTTGAAAGGTTAAAAGAAGTGCTTTCTACCCCCTAAGAGGAAGGTGTTTTGACACTCTCCACTTCTACTTTCCTCCTCATGACTCGATTTTGGTGGTGGTTTGGAAGTTAAGTGAAAGATTGTTTTAGCCACTATAATATTGGAAGAGCGAAAAGAAACTCTGAAGGTTAATATTTACTAGCAGGACAAAAGAGTTGCAAACAGCTCAATTGGAGTTTTCCCTGTCTCCTGCAGATAACTCACAATCAAAATTCTTTCACTGTAAAGGAGGGCCCTTCACTATCTCATGCAGGCTCTTTTTTTGTCTTAGATAATTAGAGAAAGTACTCGTTTCAAGATAGCATTGAAACATAATACCATAATAATATTCATTGCAATGGAATTTTACCTTTATGATAATATTATCTAGTGTGGCAACCAATCTCATTCCCCAATTCTCTGTGTCTCTAATTACTTGGAGAAACATTCTAACATTGTGATATTTAAGAGTAGGTCCTATGTGACTAGGGTGTTAACAGACTTTAATGCAGAACCTTTGGGATTAAAATAAACGATGAGCTACTAAGTGCACACTCAAAGCTGAAATAGTAATAATACTTTATCTGACACTCCACTTTTCTCACTTTTTCGTCACCACCCTCTCTGCAGTAGAAAAAAGTCAGAATTGGAAATTTTCCCCAAATTACAGGAGAGATTCCAAGATCAATAACATCTTACAGTCACACAGCTAGAGAAGATACGGCCAAAACTCGAGCCCGGGTCTTTGGGCTCCGATGACCTCCTCAACTTGCTCTCAACAGCCCAGAAAAATGGAAACTGTGCCATGCACTATAGGCTCTCCCCTTCAGGATCTAATTGCTGGATCTCCAAGTCAATAACATATCACAGTTTGGACCATATTGAAAAAAGGAAGAATTTGTGGAGACAATTCAAGATGAGAGCAAAACTGGCAATTGTGACCCAGCCCAGGCCTGTGACTTCTGGGGAGAAAGCCCTGAATCACATACTGAACAGAGGGAAGCAGAAGTCCCCAAATGAGCTAGCTGCCAGAGCAGGCTGATTTGGGGTCCGGCCAAGCATTTACTCTGAAACCCTCATGGATTCAGCAGTAAATCATTGTTTCTCTTCTTAAATTCTTTCTCCGCAAAGAGGAGTTATTTCCTTTATGATTAATAGTCCCCCGAAACTATTCATGTGGGTGCATTTCTTTATCGCCTCTCTCTCCTCTCTCTCTCTCTCCCTCCCCACCTCCTCCCCCCTTTCCACATCCCACCTCCCTCTTTTCCCCTATTTTGCTCTTTTTATCACAGCTTTTAAATCCTCATTCTTGCTTGGGATATTACTTTTTATTACTGCGTTAAAAATTACCACAAAGTTGGCATCTTAAAGCAACACAAATTTATCATCTCGAGGTCTCTACATGTCTGAAGACTGGGCAGAGCATGAATTCTCTGCGTAGGGTCTCACTGGGCTGAAATCAAGGTGCCAGCTGGGGCTGCAGTTCTCATCTGGGTCCTCTTCCAAGATCACTGGTTGTTGGAAGAATCCGTGTCCTTGAGGCCATTGGACGGAGATGCCCCTTTTCCTGCTACCTGTCAGCCCAGAACTGCTTTCCCTGGCAGTTCCTTGTCATCTGCCCCCACTGTCCATTCACAACACGGTGTTTGCTTCCTTCCAGAGCAGCTGGAGTCTGTCTTTCTAACCTCCTCTTGTACAACCAGTTGGAGAAAGCTCTTTCCTTTTAAAGGACCAATGTGATTAGGTCAGGTCATCCACTGTGCCATGTAGCATAACCTAGTCACTGGAGTAAAGCCATCATAGTTCCAGCCCCAGCGCTGACGCAGGGCATGCGTACAAGGAGCATGGGAAATCTTGGGGGCCATCTTGGAATTCTGCCTACCATATTTAGCTTCGTACTCCATTTCTGTAGCATGTTGTACACATCAAAGTTTTTTCTTTTTCTTTCCAGGACACGATTCTGCCCTCCTATTTGAACCACTCTTCGTTTGTCCTCTGAGAAGCCAGTTTCTTGAATCTCCCCTTTCTCCTTCCACACTTCCCGAGCTTAGAGGGTATGATATTGTATTACTTATATTACTTATCTCTCCTCCATAGGACTTAGTACCGTGTCTTACCAGCGAAGATGTTCATTATATATTTGTGGGATGAGATCGGATTGGTTCGAATCATTGCATGTCTTTGAGAAATTAGGCATTTAGCTAGCAGACTTTTTTTTTTAAACATCTTTATTGGAGTATAATTGCTTTACAATGGTGTGTTAGTTTCTGCTGTATAACAAAGTGAATCAGCTATACATATACATATATCCCCATATAGACTGCTTTATTGCACTTCCAGGCCTCAAGGACTGAGCAACAGTCATCTGAACCTCTGGCAGGCAGCTCGCTGGACTGACACTGCAGTTAACTGTCTAGGTTGCTAGGAGAGAGCTCCCAACCAACTGACGATTCTATGATTTCATCGAATGCAAGGGGCGGTCAAGAAGGATCAGGGGGGAAAAGGCCTCTTTATAAAGAGTGCATTAAACTCTCTACCTCTTTTCCATTTCATGCTCACTCATTGCATTTTTTTTTAATGTACTTTAAAAATCTTTTTGAAAGCAACGTCTTTTCTATTCAAGTGGAATAATATGATTCACCCTGCACTGCCCATGGTCCCTACTGTGTGTGCTTCCAGGGGATATAGCAAAGGGCTACTTTCCCTTACAGCCTTTGATCTGTTCCTTCTACATCCTATAATTTCCATCCACACCCAAGAGCCAAGTGCTGTGTGGGGCTAATTAAACACTATAATTATCCATGAGTTATGGCCCAGAAGCAGAGAGAAAATCTAACACATGTCTGATTGTAATATCAGGTAAATACTCAAGATATGTGACTGGTGAAATGCAAAATATTCTGTTCATTTAATATTCATGATGAATAGTGAATTAGTCTAATCACATTAGCTATTCTATTCATTTATTAGGTGAGAGTGATTAGATGTGAATAGCTGTGGAAAAAACCCTCTCAAGTTGCAAAAATTAGACTTCTATAGTTTTATTATGTTTATTTTCAACTGAGGGTAATTGTCTGTAGATTTCTCTGAGACTAGTCTACACCCCTCCCTTATCTTTGCCCCTTGAAAAACTGAGTGCAGATTACAAGGGTAGAGAGAGCAGATGAGACAATGCAGATCTGGCATACAAATGCTCATATAGATTGTACAAACATGTGAAAATATTGCATACCAACAATGCACTTCCAAGGATATAACCATACTCTTTTTTCTTTTATTTTTTTATTGAGGTATAATTTACATACAATAAAATGCATAAATCTTGCCACTATGGAAAACAGTATGGAGGTTCCTCAAACAGCTAAAAATAGAACCACCATGTGATCCAGCAATTCCACTCCTGGGTATGTGTGTATGTGTATATATGTATATATATATATATATATCCAAATAAAATGAAAACACTAATTCAAAAAGATATGTGCACCCCAGTGTCCACAGCAGCATTATTTATAAGAGCTAAGATACGGAGGCAACTTGAGTGTCCTCAACAGATGAATGGATAAAGAAGATGTAAAAAAAAAAAAAAAATAGAAATGAGAAGAAAATCCAAAAAAGAGGGGATATATGTATACATATAGCTGATTCACTTTGCTGTACAGTATAAACGAACACACTATTGTAAAGCAACTATACCCCAATACAAATTAAAAAAAAAAAAAGAAACTAGAAAAAAATACACACACACACACACACAATGGAATGTTACTCAGCCATTAAAAAAATGAAATTCTGCCATTTGCAACAATCTGGATGGACTTAGAGGGTATTGAGCTGAGTGAAATAAGTCAGACAGAGAAAGACAAATAGTGTCTGTTATCACTTATATGTGGAATCTAAAAAATAAGACAAACAAATATAACAAGACAGAAACAGACTCACAGTTACAGAAAACAAACTAGTGGTTACCAGTGGGGAGAGGGAAGGGGGAGGGACAAGATAGGGGCGGGAATTAAGAGATGCAAGCTACTATGTATAAAATAAATAAGCAACAAGGATATATTGTACAGCACAGGGAAATATAGACTTTTTTTTTTTTATTCTCAAGAAGAAAAAAACCCACCATATTTATTTAGTTTAACATTTACCCAGATCTAAAGAAAAAGATGTCAAAAGATAACCTAGGACATATACCTACGCATGCACCCCCTGACCCAGATAACCTAAAAGAAAAAAATAAGGGCAAAGTTCTGTCCAACAGATAAATTTATCTTCGCTTCTGGAAGATGTTTCCACGTCCTCTCCCTCTTGCGGCCTCTTGGGCCTTCAGAATAGCAGCCTTTCCCCGACCGGCCCTGAGCCTTGGGTTTATTTTTCGTGCTCTTTAACATGGGTGCGTTTTTCAGCACGTCAGGCAAAATCAGAAAGTGGATCTTGCTGCCATGGATGTACACCTGCTCCAGCTGTGCCACTCGGCCATCTCTGTACGTGACTGTGATGTTGGACATCTGGCAGTTCATGTTGTCCTCGGCTTCAATGAGCTTCCCTCGATACACCTCACCAGTGTTCATCTCCCATGTCACGATGTGACCCTCAGCCTCATGTAGGACTTTAATCGCATGCCAATAGACATCTCGGCAGGAAGAGAGTTCGGCTCTGGTCTCCTCTTCCTTTCTGGTGCGGAGGTGACTCTTGCGACTGTGAAGGCGTGAGGCGAGTGAATGGCGGGTCCTGCCTAGACATTATTTTGCACTAACTTTAAACGGAGTATAATCTATAAAAATATTGAATCACTGTGTTGTACACCTGAAACTAATATGATATTATAAATCAACTATATTCAATAAAAAAATAAAACTTAAGTGTACAGCTCAATGAATTTTTACCTAAATAGATGCCCATATAAGATACAGTTCAAGATCCACATTTCCTAGAAATGTTCCCTTGCTCCCCTTCTCAGTCAATACCCACTGCCTCCCCAGAGGTAACCACTATTCTAACTTCCATCTCCATACACTGGCTTAGCCAGTTCCTAACTTCATCCAAATGGAATCATACAGTCCCATAATACTTTTTAAAGAACTGTATGTATAAAGTCAATTTAATAGAGAAAAGCAAAACAAAGGGGAAAATCTATTATCCCACCACCACCACCACCAAAAATGAAAAAAAGAAAACCTTCAACATTAAAACAATTGATATATACATATCATTAAATATTTCAGACACGACAGAAAAGTATTTGGGAAAGCCCTCACTTCTCAAGAGTTGTTTATTACTAAGCAAACCCTGCTGGATCTTCCCCATTGGTTCCTTCAGATCCCCCCTCCATCCCTCTGCAGCCTTCTCTGGGCCCCTGGAGGCTGGCCTTTGTGGACTACATCAGTGGCTCCTGGCTACCTTGTGTCTACTTGGGAACTGAAAAGGACAGCACTAGGCCATAGATGGGAGGGCAGCAGTGAGTTAGGTGGGCATGTCCATTCCCCTGACTCTCCCTGCTTCACCTCAGGCAGCCTCTCCTAAAGCTAGCTGCTCTCCCCAAGAGTAGGAATGGCCTTTCCCCTTGACTCTTAGGCCAGGCTGCTTACACTTCCCAGCTTGGGCTTGCCCCTGATTGCTTCAGCACCTCTGGCTGGCTTTCCTTCATCCTTCCCACGCCTTTGTAAATAACCCCTTCATTAAACTCTACTCCATTTGAATGTGCTGTCTTCTGCCACTGACTACCATCCACATTAAGTTTTAAATAGGGTTTTTAGGAAATACTTTTGCATCCATCATGTGCATAGGCTATACAGTGCTTCATGGGTGATAAACTGTTTCTACAGGTTCGCTTTATTAGCTACCTCCTTCTAATCAAAGGACACTTACATCATTCACATCCCTAATTCATCCAATCTTTAAGCAGAACAAGGAGACTTGTCTTCAGGCATGAGCAGGTAGAACCAACATCACTACAGTGGAACTGAAGCCCAAGGCAGATGAGAAAATAGTCAGAAAACAACTAACTTATTTTAAGTGTCCAGATCCCTAAATCCAGACAAACTGCATCCTGGAGTGTGAAGATACTCAGAGGTGCTGTCAGAGCCACCATCTTTTTTAAAGAACTGTGGAAAGAACCAGAGATGTTTACTGTGAAGTAGCAAAGACCTGAGAGGAGGGGACAGGATAGCTCTCTAGGGATGAGACCATCTCTGAGGCTCCAGAGGATGGGTTCACAGCCAGGGGGTGGAGGTTACAGTGAATGTGGCTCATGGCCTGTCAATTTCACTTCATTCATTCACTTATTCAACAAATAATTACTGAGAATCTACCACCTGCTGGGCACTGTACTCAGTGCCAGTATAATAAATATAACAGTAAACAGAGACAAAGCTCCTGATGCCATAGCTTGTTTTTATGGGAATAGGCAATAAGTAAATAAAGGAATATATCATACATCAAGATTGATAAGTGCCGTAAAAAAGTAAATCCAGGTAAAGAGGGTATAAGGAGGTGAAGGAGGGCGCTCCCTTTTATATAGTGTGGTCAGGTTCAGATGTCTGAGAAGGTTTCTTCTCTGAATGATCCACTTAGATATCTGGGTGGTGGGGTGGAGGTAGGAATTCATGTGGATACACAGGAGAAAAATGGTCCAAGTGGAGAGAACAGAATCTACAAAGGTCCTGAGGTTGGTGCATATTTCACCATGTTTGGGGAATAGCAAGGAGATGATGACTGAAGTCAGACCATCATACCCAGCGGTGAATAAGGAAATTGGTAGAAACTAAGCTTCCACCTTAATCTGCTGGAGACAGATTGTGTAGGGTCTTGGGCCCTTAATAGTACTTTGCCTTTTACTTTGAGTGAGATAGGAAGCTATTGGAAGATACTGAGCAGAAGAGAGATATGACTGTTTTAAAAGGATCACTCTGGATCTTGTGTAGAATAAACTATAGTTGAGTGGAGGAGGAAGTACGGAGACAGTTAGGAGGCTGTTAACCCCCATGAGAGAGGATGGTGAGCTGTACTAAACTCAGGGTGTCAATAGAATGGTGAGAAGTAGTTGTTAGATTGGATATATTTTTGAAAGTAAAGTCAATAGCATTTGCCATTGAATTGGAGGTAGGATGTGATAACAAATGATGTGTCAAAGATGATCTCAAGGTTTTAGAGAAGAGAAAATTGTAGCATGTAATTGTCATTTATTGAAATAGGAAAAACTTCACAAGAGCAGATTTCAGGGGAAAATAAGAAGTTTGGTTTGGGATGTGATAAATTAGAGACATCAGTTAGATATCCAAGCAGAGTTGTTAGGGAAGCAATTGGCTATATGAGTCTGGCTTTCAGGAGAGAGGGCCAAAATGGATATAGAAACTGGGGAGTTATCAGTATATGAATGGTATTTAAAATCATGGGATTAGATGAATCCCTCTTTCCCACCCCTAAATTTGTGTAAACTGAGAACTGAGCCCTGTGGCACTCAAAGATTTTGAGGTCATGAGGAGGAGAAGGAACCATACCAAAAAAAAAAAAAAAAAGATTGAGGAGGAACTGCCGGTGAAGTGGGGAGAACCCAGAGGGAGTGGTACCCCAGGGACTAGTGAAGAAAGTGCTTCAAGTGATCAACTGTAGCTAAGGTTGCTTACAGTAGACCAAGCAAGATGGTGCCTGAGACATATATCCAGGGTAAACTCTAGTTCAAAAAGATACATGCACCGCAATGTTCATAGCAGTGCTATTTATAATAGCCAAAACATGAAAGCAACCTAAATGTCCATCGACAGATGAATGGATAAAAAAGATGTGGTGTGTATATACACATATATATGTGTGTGTGTGTGTATGTGTGTGTGTATATACACACATATCACTCAGCCATAAAAAAGAATGAAATAATGCCATTTGCAGCAACATGGATGAACCTAGAGATTATTATACTAAGTGAAGTAAGTCAGACAAATACCATTTGATATCACTTATATGCAGAATCTAAAAAAATTATACAAATGAACTTAATTACAAAACAGAAACAGACTCACAGACATAGAAAACAAACTTATGGTTACCAAAGGGGAAATGGGGGGATGAATTGGGAATATGGGATGAACAGATACACACTACTGTATGTAAAATAAACAACAAGGACCTACTGTATATCACAGGGAACTATATTCAATATCTTGTAAAAACCTACAATGGAAAAGAATCTGAAAAAGAATGTATATATATATATATATATATATATATATATATATATATATATGACTGAATCAGTTTGCTATACACATAAAACACTGTAAATCAACTACACTTCAATTAAAAAAAATAAATTTTTAAATTTTTAAAAAGAAATTTCAACATACCTTAAAAAAAAAAGATAGTGCCTGAGAATCATCTGTAACTTCTGGCAACGTGAAGTTCTTTTGTGACTGTGACTAGAGCCATAGAGGAGTCATGGGAACAAAGACCCACCTGGAGGGAGTTCAAGAAAGAGCTGGAGGGGAAATGATGAGGCAAGAATGTATAGACAACTCTGTCAGTGGGTTTTGCTGTAGTGAAGAAGACAGGAATGGGGTAGTAACTATAAGGGGTGTGGGGTGAAGGAAGATGCTTTGGGTTGGTGGTTTGGCTCAAAGATGGGGACTATTCCACCATGTTTTCAGGTGGCAGGAATGATCCAGTAGAGCAGTGTTACATGTTGATATGGGGGACAGAGGGGAAACTGCTCAGGGCACATCCTTGGATAGGGGAGAGGATAGGAGTCCTAGTGCACAAGTAGGAAGGGTTCTGTAGAGCCAACCAAAGTCATTCTTAGCTTATCTGCTTTATATTTTGCAGTTCCACAGAGACTTTGACCAGTGGAAACATGAGTCTTTAACTACTGATGTAAAAAAAAAAAAATTGATAACTATTTGCTTTATTTATCCCTCACATGTTTTTCTGAGCCATTTTACCCCCATCTTTCTAATAAGGAAGGCTCATAAAAGTTATATGACTTGGGATTAACATATACACACTACTGTATATAAAATAGATGATCAAAAAGGACCTACTGTATAGTACAGGGAACTCTACTCAATATTCTGTAATAACCTATATGGGAAAAGAAGCTAAAAAAGAACGGATATATGTATATGTAGAACTGAATCACTTTGGTGTACACATGAAACTAACACAACATTGTTAATCAACTATACCCCAATTAAATAAAAATTAAATTAAAAAAATAAAAATAACAACAACAACAACAAAAGTTATGTGATTTCATCAAGTTCTCAAAGCTTTTATGAAAACCAGGTCTCAAACTAGTTCTGGCTGATTCCAAAGACCATAAATGTTCCACGACATCGGAGCCTAGAATTCCCCCAGAAGGTCCACCAGCTAACGAGAAAGGGACAAGATCATCTTAAGATGCCAGGCAAAGAAAAGCACAACTATGTAAACCTAGAGAATCCCACACACAAGCATTGATGAAGAAAGAGTAAGTTACAAGCCTGGCCCCTATGCAGTGAAGCCTTTGGGGAAGATGTGGTTCACTTGATGGATGGTAAAGGCAGAGAGTGATGGAGGCATCAGTATTTGACAACATTATAGGAAGATCCTGAGAGGAGCTGGTCTCCAAAGTAGGGCTGATGAGTCCCGTGTGGATGGGAGGGAGCAAATGTTTCCACTTGAAAGTGGGGTGGTGGAAGTTGAGAAAAGCATCATGGGGCTTCTTTGGGTTTCCAGTCACTTCAGTGAACACTTATTAAGCCCCTACTATGTACACAGCACAGGATTTCATGTTCAGGAAATGAAGAAGAGCAGTCCTCCTTCCAGAAGTTACACAATGAACAACTCGAATTCACATAAGATTTCTAAATACCTGTATCAGTCAGTGTTCTCCAGAGAAGCAGAATCAATAATACATAAATAGAGATATAGATGATATATATAGATATAGATCAGATACATTTATTTCAAGGAATTATAGGGCAGGCCAACAGTCTAGAAACTCGGGCAGAAGTTGATGCTGCAGTCTTGAGGCAGAATTTGTTTTCTTCTCCGGGAAACCTCAGTTTTTTTTCTTAAGACCTTCAGCTGATTGGATGAGGCCCACCCACGTTATCCACGGCAATCTAGTTAATCAACTGTAGCTGGTAACCACCTTTACAAAATACCCATCGGGTCAACACCTGGATCAGTGCTTGATTAAATATCTGGGTACTCTAGCCCAGCCAAGCTGTTACATAATACTAAGCATCACAGTATCCTATCAGTTCCCAGTTTATTCCATAGAAGCCAAAAGCAGGTACTTTATTTTAGAGACTTTCGCCTTTTAGAATTTCGCTGTTGCCTGATCAGGTGTTGAGCTGTAGACCAGTGAGGGGCCGGAGGAGGGGCTGTCTCCAAGCCTTGGTACTGTTAAGGGTGGTTTATAAAGGTTCTAATTCATTGTAATTAATTTTTATTGTGCAGAGGCAGAAGGCTGGCGGAATGAAAGGGGGTAATTTCACAAGTCAAAATAACAGATAAGTAAATACAAATAGCCCCCAACTTCCCAGGAGCAGATCACCATCGCCAGGTCTCGCCACCCGGAATGGAACACAGCCCCGAGCCCCTGTTGCTCCTCACCCGGCACGCACACGCACACACACACACACACACACACACACACACACACACACACACACGAGATTCACCACGGGGTAAGTCTCATTTCAAAGCCGCTGAGCCGACGGCGCAACCTGACGGGGGTGACGTGGCAGCGGCTGCGTGCCGGAAGTGGCAGGCTGGGGTCCGCTTTGAGCATCCGCGTGGAGGGACAGGAGATGCAGAGGAGGACGAGGCTCTGGGCTGTGGGGTATTTTCTTTTTCGGAGGGTGAGGCAGGAAAGGAGGACCTGACTGTCTCCGGCCTGAAATCCTGTGTTGGGGTTTCAGGAGTCTTGAGTAATGACTGGTGTAGGTTTCTCATGGAGGACTCATTTATCTAGGTGCCAGTGGGTGAGCCTGGCTTCCCAAGCTTGAAAATTTAGATTTATTGGGTGCCAGAAATTGGACTGGACACCATTTAATAGGCCCATGCACCATGAAGGTGAGGGTGGGAGCATAAGTGTCAAGAGGGCCGAATGGTTGGGGAAGGGGCTCAGTGTGAAGAAAAACAGCAAAATCTGATTAGCGCGGCGTAGAATGCTGGCCGCAGCGGGCAGGAAATACAAGACTCTGGAGAAACCGGTGGTTTCTGAACAGAGCCGAAATCAGATAAGCCTTGGGGAAGAGAGAGATGGAGGACAGGAAACAATTAGTCTCTCGGAACTTAAGGAAGGGACTTGTTGGAGGGGGAGAGAGAGAGGGAGGGATGGAGAGACAGACTCCTGAAATCTACAGAAGGCAGAACTGCCTTCAGAAGAGGCGGATCGATAAGAAAGCCATTTGCTGGTTACAAAAAAAAAAAATGCATATATCTTGTTCAGCCTCTTGCTCTGAAATAGAAGAAAAGCTTTGGGATTTATGGAATGTGGATTTACATAGAGAGGCCCTGGAATATATAAATACTCGGCTGACTTCTAATGTCAGCGAGAGAAAGGCCGAGGGAGGCACGTTTGCAGGAGGGAAAGCGCAGAGGGAAGTGAAATCCAAACCCTGGACTCCGTGCCTCATTCCCCAAGTGAACATGGGGAATTCATATCCCTTCTCCGCGTGCTTCAATTTCTTCATTATTTTTATCTGTTTTCTCCCTGGGGCTGGGGAAGCAGTGTAAAAATGACTTCTCGGGCTTTGAGACATTTAAACAAAAAACTGTAATGCAACGCAGCTGATCTGAATCTCTCTGCTCACAAACATAGATGTTCATTCAATATTTATTGTGTTTCTTCTCAGTGCAAGGCACTGAATTAGATTCATGGGTGGAGATGTGCATGGTAAGTACTTCATTCATTCAACAAATATCTGGGAGGAAAATCTTCCCGCAAAGCGCTCCCATCTTTGTAGGGATAGGTGGGCAGGTAAATTCACATGCACGGCATGCCGGAGACTTGAAGGAGGGCCAACTGAATCAGACAGAAGAATCACAGACACCTTCCTGGAAGAGGTGACTTACACACAGGCTGTGGGCCCCTGGCACTCAGTGGTCTGCTGAAAATCACATTTCTCAGTCAACAACCCAGATGTTTGGGCTACATGTCAGCACACATCTGGGCATTTGGAAATGCTTGGATTCCTGGTGATTAGATCCAAATGCCCACCAGCACTTGTAGAAAGGAGAGTATGCATGTACCTTGTATATAATGCAAGCATGGATCGTGTAATAATTGTTTTTATGAGCCATTCTTCTTCCACCAGGACACAGATCATCAAAATTCTTCACTATTTATTATACATTAGTTTATCACTTGCCCTCAATTACATGGTGAAATTTATATGTTTGCACATGACCAAGGTGGTAGGCCCCGTGGCCCAAGCCAATTAGATAAGGCCTTAAAGAAATCAGACTGTGAACAAGGCAGAAGTTTAATAAAATTTGAAACCCACAGCTGTCAAGCTACATGCAGCCCTGTGTTCACAAATATCAGGCAAACATCATTACAGAATTGGTCAGGGTAAGAAGCACTTTGCATCCCATTTTGGTGACAGATTTAAAGACTCTGTCGGTGCGTGTGTGTGCACGCGCATGCACATGTGTACATATACATACATACGTGGGTATATCAGCATGCCTGCATATGTATATGGTGTATTTACATTGACGTAGGGATGTGCTAGAGGGAGGAAAGTGAAACTGCGTAGGCAATGCTTCTTTTCAGCTGTCCCCAGTCACTTGGTCTCTTCTTTTTTCCCTCTCCCTAATCACCGTCTTATTCCACACAAACCCCCAGACAGCTCAGAGCTCATGCCCCTCACCTCAGTATTCCCCCTCCAGCTCCAGAGAAGCCTACGCTCTGATCCCTAATTCACATAAATGTCCTTCCCATGAAATATTTTAATTTAAACCACTAATACAGCCAAAAGATAAAGTCCAGATGATGGTAGAACTTTAGGAATGAATTGGCAACAAATCAAGGGTGGATGTGGGGGTGAGAGGAACAGGAGAGACTTTTCTGATGAGGGGAAATGTACAAGAAAGAAATGATGATTCTGAACACCTGGAGAGGAGCCTTAGCGCTAATCCCTGCTACATCCGGCAAAGCACTTGCATCCTCTTGGAGTCAGTCTCTTTTCTGTCTCCCAGAGCCTTTTGCAATCACCTAAATAGATACTTATCAGATTGCATAGTCACTTATTAGTTACTTGTTTCCGGCCATCTCCCCCTCTAGACAGTGAGCTCTTCAAGCGAGGCGACCATGTCTTCCCAGGTTCTAGCACGATGCCTCGCTTGTAGTAAATGCCCCATTTTGAAAACCTTCCAATGAATTTAACTATTCTGAGTCAGTTTCTCACCTGCAAAATGCAAGTTTCTCCCCTCATCCATCCATTTATTTACTTGCCATTTGCTGGACAACCTGCTAGGTTAAGTGCTATAGGAAGCATACAAATGCATAATCTAGTAACTTATCTAAAATAACATTCCCTGCCTACCTCCCAGTACCATAAGGAAGAACAAAAAGACCGTGTGTATGAATGAGCTTTGGAAACTGTACACGCTACCTGAGGTAAGGGGTGATCTTTATTCTTACTCATTACATGTGTCGTGCTGATGCTCTGGGCCTTCCTGGCCCTGCAAGGGTTATTTTTGCAGATTCCCCCTGTCTCCCCTCTCTGTAGCTCCCAGCAGATGTATTAAGTGTAATCTTGGAACTGTTCCAGGTTCCCTCTTTAAGACTCAGAATGTTCAATATTTCCTGTGCGCAGCAGGCGCTCTGGGCTGGCGTGATGCCAGATGCTGTGAAGGGCTCACTCCCCAAGCATCCCTGGTGTCTGGGTCCCAGCCCCAACTTGTCCAGGCTATTCCATTGAGCCTGCTTGGGAAGCAGGGACAAAACCCCAGCAGAAGCTGCTGCTGCAGCCCCACCAGCTTGTATCCAAGACAACCTGCTGTCCTACTCCCTCTGAGGCACCAGCTGAGGGGGGAGGTCCCACTGCCCACAGCCCCTCTGCTTCCTGACTCAGCCTGAGCCCTGCAGGAAGCAAGTGGGGCATTTGGGCTGTCCCAAGGCTCTGGCTTGTTTGATGGTGGAATTAGTACTTTTGAGAGGTCCACAGGAAAATAGGTGAACAGTAGCAAATTGAGTCCCCCAGATGCTTGCTGAGCTAATATCATGGGACTTAACCCCACCTCACCATGTGGCTGACAAGCCCCCATCTGGTTCTGCAGTGAAAACTGCCTTCTTGTGACTGCTCAGGGCTAATGCCTCGTCTTTCTTATGGCAGCAGCACAAATGGAGCCCATATCCTTCTCCAAAACTGATGGGGAGGGAGGGGTTCTAAGGGATCTTGGGGAGCACGTCCATGTGGATGCATGATCCCCACCCCTCCTCTTTCCTCCCTCTTTTTAATTAATTTGCATAATCACTTGCACCGGTTGAACACATGTGACACACTCAGGACTCATGTTTGCATCTAAACGGGAACCAGTTTTGTGCTTTTAAATGTAATCTTTTCCTGACTCTTTCCCCACCCTCCCTTTGTCTTTCTTTTCATTTGGTCTCCCATCCCCTCCTTCTATTTCTTTTTTCTCCAACCCTCCCACACTCGGTGAATGCCATGGTCACTGTGACCTCCCTCCATCAAATACCCACCCTCTTCCCCGACCACATCAATTCAATCGAACAAGTAGATTCCGCAGTAGAGAGGAAGGAAACTAAGATTCGTTGAGCTCCTCTGAGGCACCAGGCAGTGTGTCAAAACGCAGAATACAGACAGACAAGCTCCCTTGCACACGCAGAGCTCACCTGTAGCCTAGGGCCCAAGCTGATGCTACAGCACCTACCTAATGCCCAGACCTACTAAGGCAGGGAAGGCATATCCCAAAAATACAGGGTAAGAGCTACAGAGGCCCTTAAAGGGCATGAGATCCAGAGACCAGCCAGGAGGAGATTCTCCCACTGAAGGTCACTGAGAAATGGTTACCTTTCCTTGTGGAAAGAATTGCAGTCCCAAGTTCAAGTTCAAGCTCTGCCTTTAACTGACCTTTGTTAAGCTGTAACCTCTTCTGCCCCTCAGTTTCCACATTTATAAACTAGGACAAATGAACCAAATAACCTGTTATATCTCCAGTTCTGAAATGCTTTGAATCTGTGAATCCTTTTCTGATCTTTGCTTTGTGACCCAGAAAACTGTTAAACTGATAAAACTGTATTAAAATGGACTGTGAGAACAGGTAGATGTCAGCTGTATTTTTGTCCGGAGACCAGATCTCTGAATTCTTGTCATAATGGTGTGTTTGAGGCTATAATGGTTTGTAATCATTCTTGGTACATAGCATGTGTCTGACTACTAAAATCAGTGCTTCTCTCAGTATTAGGGTCCATGTTATTCGGAAAAACAGACTTGTTATTCATTGTGTAGACATCCTTACTGGAATCCTTTTCAGACAGAGCTTGAGCTGCTTGAGCTAATGAGAGAGACCTTTTATCAAACTCTGGAGGTCAGCAGATGTGGGCTTTATGGGAAAAGTGAAAGAATGGGGGAAATTCCATCACGGTCATGAACAGGCACTTCCAGTAAATTCTTATCCATCAAGGGAGAGTAACAGGTTGTTCTGGTCGTGGCAAATAGAGAATCTTTATAGATGCTGCATGGATTATCAATTTTCAAAGGTTGAAAGAAACATGGAAATATACCAGAAAGTTGCTATGAGTAAGCTAATCCTGTCTGAGGATTCCAAAACCCTTTGTACAGGCATCACATAGCAAATGAGAAGTATCCGATTTAGAATATAATTGTTGCTATTCGTCACAAAAACAGTGGGGCTCCTGTTTATCAATCCTGTTACTTTGGGGGAAAAAATAATATTACCAAACACGATTTGGGTTTCCTCTCAATCCCCATTTCCAACGACTGCCCTGTTCTGCTCCATGCTCTAGCCACAGTTGGCCATGACCATTTCTAGAAAGAGACGGAGTTTCCCACTCACACACCTGTGCTCCTGTACATCTTCTCTCCTAGCTCTCACTGCCCTACTTCCCTACCTGCCATCTCAGCTGTGGTCTCCTTCATAAACCATCCATAATATCCCCCCAAAATATGGGATTGTTCCCATTTCCCAACTCTCACAGCTCTTTGTTTTCAACTCTCTTAAGGTATTTATCAATGCTGTGCTCTCTGGACCACATGAATCTATCTAGTTCTGGCACTGTCCTTTAGAGGAAGTTTGACATATAATCTGCCTGAGGGCATAAATGTTCTCGTTTGGCTTACACCTCTGGATAGGAATAGACACATGGTACTATTCATCAGGATTTAAAATTTTGAAAGCATAGCTGATGCTCTGTATTCCTTATCCTTATATGGCTGTGAGCACCTTGCGGGCAGCACCAAGTATAAGCAAACTGCATTTCTGTCTCCAGCACAGAGCCTGGCATGTGGGCGGGAGCAATAAATGTTTGCTGAATTAAACTGAACATAATAAAAGGACACCTTGGTGCATTCACACATTAGCGGAACGCTAGAGAGGCAAATGTTCACCAAACTTAACATCTCTTAATTTCAACTGAAAAATAAAAACACATTTTACATTGGAAAGAGAAGCAATGGCAGATGCAATCTCATTTGGAAGTTCAGATGATTTACTTTGATAAAGAACCATCATGAGCTATAATCTTTCAGGATATTGTTGACAAAGGCCACGCTATCAGGTTGGCTCTTTACAGTCATAGGTATCGATTCATTCCTCAAATATTACTGAGCATAACTATGAGCTAGAAGTCGTTAAAGTTTTAGGGTTGCGGCAGAGGAACAAGGCAAGATTCTTAAACTCATGGAGGTTATATTCTAGAAGAGGAAACAGGATAAGAAAGTAAACAAATAAGAAATATGGTTGAGTGATACAAAGAAAATACATCAGGGTGACAATAACAAAAGTGATGGTGAGATTAGTATTCTAGGAAAGATGGATGGTCAGGGAAGGTTGTTTGGAGATGACTATTTGACTTGAAGGAGATAATTAAGTGATCCATGCAAGTATGTGAGGGGAAAGTATTCCGGGTAAAAGGAACAGCATGGACAAAGGCTCTGAGGCAGGAGAATACTTGGTTGCTTGAGGAAGAAAATAACAAGGAAGACAGGGTAGCAGAGAAGACTGAACAGGGATCAGGTTGGGACAAACGGCAAGAGATGAGCTCAGAGCAAGAGCAGTGTACCAGATGTAGGAAGTTAGGATACAGTAAGATTTGGATTTTACCCTAAGATGGATGCTTTTGGAGGAGGTGGAACTGAAGTGTGACATGATCTCACCTACATCTTAAAAGCATCACTCTAGCTTCTATGTGGAAACAGACTGTGAGATGGCAGGAGCATTAAGCAAGTTTGGAGACATTGGAGCCAGTTAGGAGGCTACTGCAATAATCCAGGATGCTGGTGGCTTGGGCTAAGTTTGTGAATGGTGAGGATGGTAAGAAGCGATTGGGTCCTGGATATATATTTGAAGGTAAAGCTACAGGCTTTGCTGAAGTACTGGATATGAAGTCTGAGAGAAAAACTCCAAGGATCTTAGCCTCATCAATTGGAAGAAGAGAGTTGCCATTTACTGAGATGGAGTAGATTGCGAGAGTAGGTTTTGGAGTGAGGGAGTTCAGTTTGGTATATGTTAATTTGGGGATACCTATTAATCATCCAAGAGAGATGTTGAATAGGCAATTAGATATATAAGATTGGGGTTCAGGAAAGACGTTCAAGCTGGATATATAAACATACGAGTTGCCAGCAAATAGTATTTGTATTAGTTTGCTTGGGCTGCTATAATGAAATGCCACAAACTGGGTGGCTTAAACAACAGAAATTTATCTCTCTTAGTTCTGGAGGCTGGGAAGTCCAAGATCAAGGTGCCAGGCAATTCAGTTCCCTGGTTAGGGCTGTCTCCATGGCTTGTAGACATCACCTTATCTCTGTGTCCTCACTGGACAAGGGAGAGAGAAGAAACAAGTTCTCTGGTGTCTGTTCTTATAAGGGCACTAATTCCATCATGAGAGTCCCACCCTCATGACCCCTTCTAAACTTAATCACCTTCCAAAAGCCCCATCTCCAAATACCATCACATTAAAGGTTAGGCATTCAATATATAAATTTGAGGGGGACACAGTTCAGTCCATAGCAGTATTTAAAGCCATGTGCATAGAAGTACATAGAAGAGAAAAGAGGGGAGGGGAAGGAAAGGAAGGGAAAGAGGGAAAGGGAAGGGAGAGGAGGAGGGGTAGGATGAGAGGTTTAGAGAATGGAGCCCAGGAGGGGTAGGAGAAGATGAGGCAGGGCCAGCAGTGATCATAGAGAAGGTATGGCCTTGGGAGGGAGGAGGGAACCAAGAGAGTTTGGTGTCCTGAGAGCCAAGTGAAGAAAGAATTTCAAAGAAGATGGATGATCACCTGGGTTATGTGGGATACATCAAGTGGGATGGGGATGCAAATTGACTATGCATTTAGCAGCTGGTAGGTCACAGTGACCTTGGCAAGTGCAATTTTGTCAAGTGATGGGGATGAAACGCTGACTGCGGTACGTTCAAGAGAGAGTGGCTCAGAGGGAATGGGAGCAACAAGTATTGATCACTCTTTCAAGGCATTTCACTGTGAAAGGAGCAGAGAAAGGTATGATTGCTTGAAGAAAGCAAACACTTCTGCTTTAGCTGAAGAACCACCGGGAAAGAACTCACTGCCTTCTGAGGGCATGGTCTTTACTCACGTGGTGGGGAGATGCTCCGAAGGCCGGCTGAGCACACTCAGAGGACGTGCCTGTGGTTTAGAACCTCTACGAACTGCGACTCCATCTACTCACTAAAATCACAGAAGGCACAGCCTCTCTGCAAAGCCCCAAATCAGCAGCCCCTTATTATCTGGAATGACTAAGCTCTACATATCCCCTTCCCTCCTCTTCCTGCCTGGGTCTGCGTGCACAATTGGGTATGGCCACCAGCACAATGACAACTTCCTAATGTCAAGAACCCAAAGCCAATTGGAAAATTGTGTTGTGAGCAAATCTCTGGCAAGGAGGATGGAGAAAAGGAAGAAGGGGGACATGAAATGGACAGATAGGTGTAAACGCATCCCCAGCCCCCTGGATCCCATTGTGCTTGGGCACCTGGCAACCATCTTGGATAGTGTCAATCACCTCTTCTAAATCTGCATCAAGGGATACCGTGAACTTACATTCTTTGCTAACAGGTGTTTTCCCCGTTGAGCCTGGTGTGCTTAACAGCTACAACATGCTTTCTCTGCTTTTCAATTTGGCCTCTTTAACAGAGGCTTGAAAGTTGGTGAGAAGTGGCTCTTGTACCAAGGTGAAACTAGCTGTTTAGTTTAATTTCACCCAATTACTTTTTATTGAGCACCTGCTAGAGCTAGATCCTATGCTGATTTGTGCAAGGATACAACTTAAAAAAAAGAGTAGAATTTGCTTCCATGGAGCTCACAATCTAAGTCAGTGGTTCTCAATCTGGGGCCATTTTGCCCCCCAACGGGCATTTGGTGGTGCCCACAGACACTTTTTTTTTTTTTTAATATGTATCTATAGGATTTTTTTTCTTGTGACTTTTTTTTTAAAGTATTTATTTATTTATTTATGGCTGTGTTGGGTCTTCGTTTCTGTGCGAGGGCTTTCTCTAGTTGTGGCAAGCAGGGGCCACTCTTTATCGCGGTGCGCGGGCCTCTCACTATCGCGGCCTCTCTTGTTGCGGAGCACAGGCTCCAGACGCGCAGGCTCAGTAATTGTGGCTCACGGGCCCAGCTGCTCCGCGGCACGTGGGATCCTCCCAGACCAGGGCTCGAACCCGTGTCCCCTGCATTGGCAGGCAGATTCTCAACCACTGCGCCACCAGGGAAGCCCCAGAGACACTTTTGATTGTCACTACCAAGGGAGGGTGTTACTGGCATCTAATATGTAGAGGCCAGAAATGCTGCTAAACGTCCTATAGCACACAGGACAGCCTCTAATCTAAAGAATTATCTAATCTAAAATGTTAATAGTGTCAAGACTGAGAAACTCTGATCTAA
The DNA here is from genome assembly GCF_965194805.1 of Balaenoptera borealis. Taxonomy (NCBI): domain Eukaryota; kingdom Metazoa; phylum Chordata; class Mammalia; order Artiodactyla; family Balaenopteridae; genus Balaenoptera; species Balaenoptera borealis. The sequence continues at coordinate 101,066,559 of NC_138868.1, read as the reverse complement.
GGGATACGACAGCACACATATGAATAAAGAGAGACTGTGATAAGCAACGGTTGATGTTTCCAGAGATTCTTACCTTTGGAGAGAGACAGCATCTTAGATTCAGTAGCAAGATGCCTCTAGTGACCCTGGGAATTCCATCTAGGGAAAAGAGAACTCCAGCAAGTTCCTGCATGAGTATACGTATGTATCCATATGGCCTCTTAGAGGTAACAAGGCTCTTTTGTATACACGATCATGTTCCATCCTCACGACAATCCTTTTTAGGGGTCCTCCATCTATTCGAATCATTGTAACTGAAGAATAGTCCTCCGCTATTTGGAAAGGCCATTCTCTCCAACTGAGAGAGAGACAGGGACCTCAGCCCAGCCAAACAGCCAAATTGACCCTGGCAGTCACTGATGTCAGATGCCCCAGACAGATGTCCATCGTTCTTCAACAACTGTCTTAAGCAAACCAAGTCGGTATACGCACCTCCAGTTCAGCTTTGGAAACTGAAGTTTAGTGACATGACTAAGATCTCACTGTTCCTAACTTGCAGTGATTTGGCTCAAACCTTGCCCTTCTGAGGCCAGATGCAGAAATCTTTCTACCACGAGAAGCTGCCTCTTTCCAAAACAACAATAGGCATCAACACCACTATGGAGCTTAACAATTCACACAGTGATTTCCATGTCCGTCCTTTTTCTCCCCAGGTATTTCTGTAGGCAAATGCATGGGAAGGAGTGGAAAATACATTTTGCGTTTAGGCTGAAGGAGAGAAAGAGTCCTCACCTGTATTTTTATCAGCCACATCACATCTCTTTATGTTCATACATAAATCATGGAGGACGTGCAGCTATAGAGCCACCTGGCATCAAAATGGAATCAGACTAAAGGGTTTCTCCAGTAGCACCATGCACCGCATTTATGTACCCTTAAAAAAAACCAAAACACTCAGGGGAACTCAAGTATGCTAATGGCTTAAAATGACCAAGTTAAAACTGAGCCACATGATTTTATTTAAATACAGATGGTCAGGTTTTGTTTACATCTACAGAGCAAACAGCTGATACAAAGGGGTGCCCTATACATATAAACCAGCAAAGCCATTTTAGAACCCAGAGTTTGAAAGAGTCTATATAAATGTAAATTACCAACCAAAGGGAGCATAAAATCTATGGATGTGAAAATGAGACTACTATCTTCCCTCATCCAGCTCAGATTGGCCCATGTGGGTTCACATGGCTTTCTCTCATTTGAAGAGTCCCTGGAGCATGGATTTAGCTGAGCTTCTGTGTACCAGCATTTCGGCTGGCCACGATCCAGTGACCTGTGTTTCCTCTGCGGTAGTTTGTCAATGCCAGGGGGGTTTCCAGATCTTGCGGAGACACTGAGGCTTCATGCATCTGCTTTGTCGCCCCAGCATTACTTTGATCCCTTGGATTCTCCAACAGGAGTCTTCCAGGCAAATTCAGGGAGTGGGTTGACCCATTAATTCAGCCTAATAGCTAGTAAGCCAGCTTTGACCAGGGCCAAAACTGAGCTCTAGTTGGAAATGAAATGCTTCTGAGAGCTGACTTAACTCTGTTCCACCCTAACATTGTGTTTCCATAGGGACCCTGCAGTAGCCATTCCCTAAATGGGACTCTGGGGCATGGAAGAAGTTAAAGTTGAGCTTCTCCAAGCCTGTCCTTCCCAATAAGGGAGGATGGGGCCCACAAGGGGTAGAGGATTGATGGGATAAAAGAGAATGACCACAAACTGCTCACAGTTCCATGCAGGAAGAACCCAGAGAAAAACAATCTAGCTAAATGAAATTGTTTTCTTCCTTTCCAACCACAGTATATTAATTGGGCACAAATCGGTCCACTTAATGCCAATTGACATTAAGCAATTTACCATTTGATGGCAATTGAAAACCCATGCTTAGTGCTCCAAACTCCCTTGATTGTTCCGAACAGATTTCCCATCCTAAAGTGGAAATGGATTTAATTTGATCTCTTCAGTCTGTTCATCATTATGTATAAAACAGTAATACTGGTACCAGGAAACCAGCAGCTACCTGGGCAGTGGACTGTTCAAAACAGAGGCATTCAGTCATTGGAGAAAATTCCACAGAAAGAGTCACCATATAGTTGTAACGATGGCGACCGACCTGGGCAGCATGGTTGTTCTTTGTTGTTGTTGATGTCTCATTGTTCTGATTTCTTCTTTTTTTCCTTTTCTGTTTCCTTAACTCCAGAGGGGTTTAAAGTTGAGAAAAGTCCTAGAAAGCAATCTAATTCAGCTCTGTCGCTTCTCCAATGAGAAAACTGAGACCTAAGGAAGTTACATGACTTGCCCAGATACTTAAAAACAATAATCTGTTCTCTTTTCTTCATTCCTATGTCTTCTTTATTCTCTTACATGCCCACTCCTACCCCACCTCAGAGCTCTATGGGCAGAGAAGTAATGGAAAGAACATGTAATCTGGTAACAAAGGACTTGAGTTCAACTGATGTACCTCTGTCACTTAACTTCTCAGGACCTCAGGGTGTCAATGAAAGAGGAATAAAGGTCCACACCTCCCAGTATTTTTGCAAGGAAATAACTTATGCAAAAGCACTTTAAAATCTGCAAAGGAACGTGACATGTAAGACATTGCCTGACCAAAACCCACCATGGAAGGGAGATCAGCCAAATGGGTCAAAGGTTGAAAGTCAGGCAAGGAACAAATTTTGAGCCGTTGGCAATAAGAGCCATAGCACCCCAGTTCTCTCCACTCATACCTGAAACTAAAGAAAGATCAGGGATTAGAAGCCTGAAAATATTTGCAGATGTTTGGCATGGCTGTGGTTAGCCTTTTGACTTTTGGAACAAGTAACATCTAGTGATATTTGTTCCACTTGTTTTTCTTTTAACTAAGTTGTCAGCGTATTGTTTGCAAACTTTTTAAATTCTAAAGATCTATTTTGCAGAAAGCTATCTAATCACTTATCTGAAAAAAGGCAAACATGGCCTTATGGACTTGCCCTGTAATTATACTTTAAAGTGAAATACACAGAGCCTTAACTTATATTCTGTTGGCAATGTACCCAAATCCTTTATTAAACTGTTTATAGAAATATGTACCATTGGCACTTTCACAAGTAGAGGCATAAATGGAATAACATATAAGCAGATCATACTAGAAGCAGCCCTGGGCTAGGAGACACAAATTATTGCTTCTTATAGCTATGTGACTTGGAGCAAGTTACTTTACCTCTCTGAGTTTCCGAGAGGTAAATGGGGATGCAAAGTGGGGATAATGACCCCAGCAGTAAACGCGATCATATCATCCAGGTCTCAGCTCAAATGTTCCCTGACCAGAGGAGCAATAGTGGATGCTCAGATAACCCCCCTCTTTCAGGACTGATGCATCATCCCCCAACTGCTGAGAGAGTTGGCCACTGACCACTCACAGCTGGGCCCCTTCACAGATAAACCTCAGCAGTCCACCTCATCCAAGATCTCACTCTCCCCCATCCAAGGCAGCCCATGTACCATACTGGCCAATAAGAAGGGCTCAAGTCCATCCCTCCCCCAACTCAGAATACCCTGCAGGGCTATCCCAGCTCCAAAGTGCCCAAAGGCTTTGCTGTGACTACATAACGGCCCAACTTTTTTCTCTTCCCAGTCCTGCTTCCTATAATCCCCCATGGATACTGATCCCCAAAGAGCTCCACAGTAAACTCTCTGTATGCTCCTCACCACCTGAGCTGTCTTCCCAAAACACCTGACCTGCAACATGGGCCCTTCCTGGCCACATCTCCTCTGGTCATTCTCTATCTCATTGCTCTTGTCACTATCTGAAAAAATACCATTTATTTATTTGCATGTTGATTGTCTGCCTCCCCACTGCTAGAATATATGTTCCATGAGGGCAGGACCTCTTTGTGTGTCTTGCCCACTATTCTATCCCTAGGGCCTAGCACATAGGAGGCACTCACTAAATACTTGTTGAATAAAAGAATATCAGATATTAAGAGCTTCCAGTTTGGTAAATACAATGAGCTGTACAAATGTTAGTTTATATATTTTTAAGAACTCAGTTTGTGCTTCAGAAAGGATAAATTAAAGATAGTTGATAAATATGCTGTAGGACTCACCCAGTGAATCACTTACCAACAAATTAATGGATCTTGCCCCAGTTGACATTTCTGTTTGCAAACTAATGGCATACTTATTCAACTGTCTCCATTATGAGCCCTCAATATATCCAAACAGTATGTTTAAACATGAAAAAAAGTAACTTAAAAAAAAGTTGGACACAATCACAGTGCATTTGTAGGCACCAGCAAATATCATTTGTATAAACTAACAGCTCATAACTAAGGAAACAGCCATCAATAAAATGAACAGATTACTAGTTCAGAACAAAAAGTTTTGTTATAGGCAAGAGCGATTCATGTGTTGATACTTGTAAGGCTCTGGATCATAAAGGCTTAAAGTCAGGAGATCTGGGCTCTTGCCTAAGCTCCACCTCTAACTAATCAAGTGACCTGGGTCAAGTCACTGCATCTTACTTACTGGTCCTGAATGTTCTTGTGGAATGAGAAAGATGCTTTTCTCATCCCTCTAACTTTGAAATTCTACGTGCCTATATTAGCTGACTGATGTATATCAATGATACATTGATGTCAAAGAAGACAACATAGACTATACTATCAACTATATTTAGGATAAGGCTAGGAAGACTCATAACCTATAGGATATTTGTGGTAAAAAGTAGATAACCTATGTTTGGCTGTCTGAGTTCAAGGTCATACTTAAACTGACTTTCCATGAGACTGGGTTAATAATTTCATGAGACTTAAAGGCAAATAAGCTGGAGGCCACTGGATGATAGAATGTGTGTGACTACCTTTGATCTAGAGGAAGAGATCTACTTTTCTGGGCTTAGGGAAGCAGTGTTTTTAAGAATGTTTCCTCCAAAAATCTTTTGAGAAAGGCAATGGTCCCCTTGTCTCAAGTGTGTGAACTAAGTGAGGAGGTATAAGACTCCACCTGCTATTGCTTTTTATTTTGAGCCCTGGCTCAGAAAACTGCAACTTCACAGCTCCTCTCTCCCTTCCTCCCCCATCCTCTCACTGTGGTACCCTTCAAGGTGCCATCCTCTACCCTCTTCCCTGCATACTCATCTCAAATGATGATATCATCCACTTACATAGTTTATGTGCAAATGGCTCCCATGACAGTATCTCTAGCCACAACATCTCAATTTATAAAACTCCTAATTGCCTGCTGGATAGTGTCACTAGCTACCTCAATATCCCAAACTCATATCTAAATAGAACTTAACTTTTTCTTTATCATCGTGTTTACCTTAAACAGTTCTTGTTTCTCACTTTCGTCCTTGAGCTTGTGGTAGCACTCATTCAAGTTCTTGCTTCCTGAATCTAAATATTCACTAAATCCTTCCCTTTTTCCTTCTCACTAACTTCTGCATATGACTCATTTCCAGTGCTTCAACACTAATAGAGGTCTTGAAGAGGACTAATAGTCAGTAGCACTTATGTTACTATTCTAAAAGTTGAAATAGGCAGTCGCATGAAAAGAAGTATAGACCTAACTCACTTATAAACATAGATAAGGCAATATTAAACTATTAGCAAAGAAAATCAAGCAATGAATCAAAAGGACTTTGTGACAAATTGGGTTTATGCCAGGAATTCATATACGGCTTAACATTAGAAATTTGATTAATATAAATTTTACACTAACAGACTAAAAGAGAAAAATAATATGCTATTACCCATAGACCCACACAAAAAATATTAAAACTTGATAAAATTCAACACTCATTTGTAATTTAAAGAGGAAAATCTTAGCAAACTAAGAAGAGAACTTATTACATCTACCAAAAACTTCCCTCAAACATCATTTTTAACAATCAAATGTTAGAAGTTTCATAGGAAAGATGCTGAAATTCCCACTATTGACACTTATAAATTTATAATAGAGATTCTAAGAAGGACAGTAAGAAAAGCCAAAGAAATAGCAGGGGGACTTCCCTGGCGGCGCAGTGGTTAAGAATCCGCCTGCCAATGCAGGGGACACGGGTTCGATCCCTGGTCCACGAAGATCCCACATGCCGCGGAGCAACTAAGCCCATGCGCCACAACTACTGAAGCCCATGCGCCACAACTACTGAAGCCTGCCCGCCTAGAGCCCATGCTCCGCAACAAGAGAAGCCACCGCAATGAGAAGCCCCTGCACTGCAACTAAGCAGAACCAGAGAAAGCCCAGCAATGAAGACTCAATGCAGCCAAAATTAAATAAATAAATAAAGTAAAAAAGAAAAAACACACCATTCAATCTCCATTACTTGTATCCTTTTGATTAAGTTCTGGCCAATATGATGAAGCAGATGTAAACTTTAAAATTAAAAAAAAAAAAAAGAAATAGCAGGTATAAGAATTGAAAAGGAAAACAAAACTGCTCATACTTAGAGTTGATATGATTTCCTATATGGAACAATAAAACAAATGAATCTACAGAAAAAAATAGTAGATTTAATAAAAGCATTCAATAAGATTGTTGGATATAGTATAAATATACAAAAATTAATTGCATTCCCTTATAAATTAAACAAAAAATAATAATAAATGTAATTTTACAAGTACCATTTACGAGACCCAATATAAAGTACCAAATAATCTCACAGAAAATGTACAAAATCTTTAAGGATAAAATGATAAAATATTATTGAAAAAGTATTTAAAAGATCTAAACAAATAGAAAGATGTACCAAGTTCATGGATAAGACTACTCAATAACTTAAACATGCCTATTATTCCCAAATTAATCTATACATTCAAAAAATTCAATCAAAGTCCTAACAGAATGTTCATGGAACTTGAGAAGCCAAATTCTACAACTGTATGAAAGAGCAAAGGGCCAAGAAAAGCCTAAGACACTCTTGAAAAACACTTGCCCAGATTTCAAGACTAGCATTGTGGGATTGGAAAAGAGATGGACAAATTGAAAACAATAAAATAAAAACAGGTTTTAGTGTTCAAAAACAGATTTGTGTATATGAAGAAACTTCATATATAATAGAGAAAACAATGCCAATCAGTGGGGAGAGAATAGGCTATTCAATAAATGGTGCTAGAATAACTATGACCTGTATGAAAAAAAAAAGAATTTCTACCCCGTTCCACACCCATTAAAAGCCATTTAAAATGAAAACAAAAACATAAACATTAAACATTTTGGAAGAGTTGTAGAATATATTCATGACTTTGTGATGGGGAGGAATTCCTTAAATACTCGAAGTATAAAATCCATGAAAGAAGAGATTGATTAATCTGACTATATTACAATTAAAGTGTTCTGTGCTTCGAAAGACATAATTGGAGGGATTTGGGGTTATGGCAGGATGAAGAAGTAGTTCTTCAAAAATAAGTATAACACTGGACAAAATTCTCAAAATCAATCACTTCAAGGCAGATAATGAATTGGAAAGCATTTCTTCTTGAAATCTGCTAGATCTTTGGGTGTGAAGAGCAGGGATGTGTGGTCTTCTCACTTGGAGCTGCTCCTACTTCTTACCAACCCAGCTTGGTCGGTAAGAATTTTAGTTTTTCCCGGGCTGGGCTAGCTGCAAAACCAGCAGCTTTGCTGCCAGAGGAAGGCAGCGGAATTCTGAGGGAAAAAATGGGGAAAACCCACAGCAGCTTGCTTGTCCAAGATTGCAACCTTAGTCGTGGTGAGGGATAGACCAGTCACAAACTTAATGGAGAGATCCGGAAATCAGAAAGCCATAGAAGAGCTGAAATGAACTTCCCACACATACCGGAGTGACTGCAAAACTATGACATGTTAGCAAGGGAGACCCAAGAAAGTCTGGAGATAAATGCCAAGGGAAACCTGAGAACTGGTCACAAGTGTAAATGATTTCTCAATTCACACACATATCAAACAGCACAGGGTAAAAGCCTTTCCCAATCAAGTATAATCCCTGGCCACCTATGGGCTGGCCACTAAGCTATGCAGACATAGGGGGGACCTCTAGGAAGCCCGGATAAAATTAAGAATAAAAAATTTTAGCAGATACCTTAATGACTACACATCTTAGGGCAAACAGTTTCTCCACATCCCCACCAATACTTGGCATTGTTAATCTTCTTGATTATAGCCATTCTAGTGGGTATTAGTGTGATGTCATTGTGCTTTTAATTTACATTTCCTTATTGACTAATAATGCTGGGCATCCTTTCATGTTTTTATTAGTCATTTACATGTCTTCCTTAGCGCGGTGTCTATTCAAATCATTTGCCCGTTTAAAGAATACATACACTGCTGGCGAGGATGAAAAACAGTCTGAACATTTTGTAAAATAGTTTGTCAGTTTCTTAAAAAGTTAAACATAGAATTAACACACAAGTCAGCAATTCCACTCTGAATATCTACCCAAAAGACATCAAAATATATATTGACCCAAAAATTTGTACACAAATTTTCATAACATTATTCATAGTGAAAGCTGGGAACAATACAAATGATGGGTGGATAAACAAAATGTGGTATATCCATACAATGGAATATTATCCAGCAATAAAAAAAAAAAACTACTGTTACATGCAACATCATGGGTGAACTTCTAAAACAGTATACTAGATGAAAAAAGCCAGACACAAAAAAAACATATATCATATACTTCCATTTATATGACATCTTTAGAAAAAGCTAAACTAGTGACTCAATGCAAATCAGTGGTTGTCTGGAGCTGGGACTGGGAGGCAAGACTGACTGAAAATGGGCAAAAGGTAACTCTTGGGGGTGATGAAAATGCCTTAAAATTGGATTGTAGCAATAGTTGTCTAATCGTAAATTTACTAAAACACATCAATCTGTACATTTATGATGAGCAAACTTTGTGGTATACAAATTATACTTCAATAGAGCTTGGTTTTTTTAGGCCATCATTGAAAAAGTAAGAAGTCCAGTTACAGATTGGGAGAAGATATTTGAAACTTATATAATCATAGAAGGATTAGAATTAAGAATATATGTGTTTGTGACTAAGTATATATGTGAGTATATATAGACCCACAGACGTAGAAAACAAACTTATGGTTACCAAAGGGGAAAGGGAAGGCGAGAGAGATAAATTAGGAGTTTGGGATTAACATATACACACTACTATATATAAAATAGATAAACAACAAGGACCTACTGTATAGTATAGGGAACTCTACTCAATATTCTGTAATGACCTATAAGGGAAAAGAATCTGAAAAACAACATATATATATATGTATATATATATATAGAGAGAGAGAGAGAGAGAGATAGATATATGACTGAATCACTGTGCCTTACACCTGAAACTAATACAACATTGTAAATCAACTACATTTCAATAAAAAAGATTAAAATTAAAAAAAGAAAGTTGAAGATTAAGAACATATATGTTTGTGAGTGAGTATATATGTGTGGGTATATATGTATATGTATGCATATTTCATGATATATGTACATATATATGAATTCTTACAAATTAACTAGAAATAGAAAACACAATTTTGAAACAGAGGAGGTGAAAAAATTATCAACAGGTAGTTCACAAAGAAAACCTGAATAAGCAATAATAAACATCTAAAAGACAATCAATGTCATTGTAATCAAGAAAATATAAACTTAAAACTGCAATGAAGTACCAAGCAGTGCCAGAAAAAAATTTTTAATTTTGATCACTCCAAATGTTGGCAAGAATATGGAGTAACAAGAATTCTTAAACACTGCCGGAGAGACTATAAATAAGTACAGTCACTATGCAGAGCAATTTGGAATGTCTCATGATGTTGAAGATGTACACTCTTCATGACCCAGCTGCTCCATTTCTACACACACACACACCATGAAATTTTCACACATATTCCATAAGAAAACATAAATAAGAACATTCATAATAATAGCTGTTTTTGGTGTCAGAGACCTGGATTAAATCTTACCTAAACCATTCGTTCTCTGAGTAGCCTCAGGCAAAAGGTCTTTAAATCTCTCTTAGCTTTAATTTTTCCATTGTTAAAATGCAGGCAACCATACCTGCCCACCAGAAATATTGTGCAGATTGAAAGAAAAAAAAAGGTTTATGAAGAATGTAGCACATTTGACACTTACTAAAACTTTAAGAACATTAGTTCCCATTTCTCCATGTACTAAATGGATGTTTATATCCTAAATTGACTGGAGGGAATTCCTTGATTTTAAGAGAGGCAGGATCCTACAGTGAAGGCAAGTGTGCTGTTTCAAAATGTTTAAACTCCATTTCCTCTCTTTAGTGCCTTCTGAAAAGTATACCATGCCACACATCCCAAAGGAAAAGAGTGTCATGGAAAGAGGGAGGCAGGGACACCGAAAACAGTTACAAGCTTAGGAAACCATTGACTACAGCCTTTCCACCACCTGGATCTCAGTATGAGTTAAATATAATTATGCTTGGCTTAAAGTAGTGTTTGTGTCATATTCAAATGGGTCCAGGTAGCTTCAAAGGGTAAATGTGCTTATATATGTTCAGTGGGATACACTGATGCCTGGTCCTTAAAAACTTGTAAGACCATCTCAGTTTATGTTGCTGGAAAAGACCACTTATGTTATGAGGGTCAGAGTAAATATCTTGGCCCTTTCTTTTTTAATTTTACAAGGAAGCTCATGGCAAATGAGGTTGAAATGTAGTTAATTTATGAGTACGATGGAACATCCCCCTATTACAATGGATGTCAGCCCGGAAATCTGGTTGGTCTGGGTAAGCCCTAATTTAAAAAGAATTGTCTAAATGGACTTTCTAGACTCACGTCAGAACTGGGATCTACACAGAGCCAGCAGGAACTTTGAGTGGAGTAGAAAGTCTGGATGGGAAGGGGAGAATCTCAGCTCTAATCCTGGCTTGGTTGCTAGCTTGCCGTGCTACCTGTGAAGCCGCCCCTTCACAGCTTTCAAGGTCTACACAGACTCAATGACCTGCCTGCTCAAGATCTAGGATTCTGAGGCTCATCGCTTCTTTCTCAAACCCTGGTTATAGAAGTGATCTTCTTCTAGGTCTATTAACACGCCTTGAGAACAGAGAGACCTATACTGGACATAGAAGAAAGGACTGGGCAAAAATGAAGTATGGGAGACAGGGAATGAAAAGGGGAATTAGAAGATGCATACAAATTAGAAATGCATTTTAGAATGGCATTGAATTGGAGTGGATACATTAAATCAAAATAATGTCTTCACAAGTTCATGGAGACATGAATGGACCTAGAGATTGTCATACTGAGTGAAGGAAGTCAGACAGAGAAAGACAAATATCATATGATATCGCTTATATGTGGAATCGAAAATAATGGTGCAAATGAACCTATTTACAAAACAGAAATAGAGTCAGATGTATTAAACAAACTTACGGTTACCACGGGGGAAAGGGTGGGGGGAGGGATAAACTGGGAGAGTGGGATTGCCATATACACACTACTATATATAAAACAGATAACTAATAACCTGCTGTATAGCACAGGGAACTCTACTCAATACCCTTTAATGAACTTTATGGGAATAGAATCTATAAAAAGAGTGGATATATGTATATGTATAACTGATTCACTTTGTTATACAGCAGAAACTAACACAACACTGTAAATCAACAATACTCCAATAAAAATTAATTTTAAAAATATGTTCATGGAGTTATAAGGTTGGATACCTGCTCTATAGTCAACTCTTGGACTAACTAGCTGTGTGACTTTGAATCAGTCAGTTCCCTTCTTAGTCTCCATTTTCCCTCCTATAAACCAAGGTGTTTGGGCCAGATGGTTTCCGAGCAAAATAATTTGATGAATCAAAGTAAGGGTGAATAGTACATAATGTATGTATAAACCTTGAGGGATCTGAGAGGAACAAAGCCATGGTTACAAGTGGGCAGGGGTTCCATCCTACAGCCTCCCTGTTCTCCAGAAACCATGCCCTCCCTGTCAGACTTCCCAGACTACGCTGGCATCGCCAAAAGGCTGCTGGGAATTTCTCTGCACAGCCCTGTTCCTAAATGAACTCCCAGGAGATTGGGGGATGGAGGAGGGGGCCAGTTTAAAACAGGTCTGATATGATCCAGGACCTGATAGGGTTTCAGCTGCCTGCTTCTCTGGCAATTTGCAGAGAAATTAAAGAGATTCTTGTGGAGGTTAAATGGCTCAAGTCCTAGGGAGGGGACTCTGTTGCTCAGAAAGAAACACAAAGACGAGATTCATCTTGCTCAAGAATTATAAATAGAACAGTCAGATTAGATTCAGCAGAGGAATGGGGGCACCACGAAGGAGCCAAGTTCTCTCCGAATAAAGAGGCAAGGCTCCAAAGACTCGCAAAGCAGGCTTTCAAAAGGGAAAAAAAGAAAAGATGGGAAGGAAGAAAACTTCAAAAAAAAAAATGGGCCTTTTCTTTTAACCCGCAACTTCTTTCAGGCAAGAAGACAAAATCATCAGTTCCTGAAAGAGAGATTGAAAGTCAATTATCACCCCATAAGGAGTCGTTCACTGTAAAAGGAATGAAAATAGTTTACTGCTCTATGGAAAATGCAAGCTGCTTCCAAACTTTAGGTTAAAAACTTGGCAAAGGGTGCTTGGCCTCCCTGTGTATCTGTCTCGGAGATGTTTATCCAGCGGATGGAGATACTGACATGGGTCTGGTCTTCAGGTTTGTTTTTTGTTCCGCGTAAGGTTTCCATCAGATACAGTCTGCAAACTGGTGCAAGCCAGGAGGCTGCTGGAGGGAGGCCCTGATTTAACTGCAGCAGGCCCTGCCTACACCAGGACTCTGCTTTGTAAGAATAGAGCAGTAGTGCAGAGACCAAGCAGGAAGCAGCGCTGGGAGCTGGTGGAGTGCATACTTGCTCCCAACTCAAAAGACCTTCTTTCCAGGTCTGCTTCTAGCATTCAATGCCATATGGTCTTAGACAAGTCACTCGACCTCTCGGAGCTACAGATTCCCCATCTGTTCATCAGTGAGGCTGGCTTCCACCTACATCTCGAAGTTGTTTGAAGGAAGTAATGTAAAATACAAGTTCTGTAGAAATGCCATCAGTAGTCTACAAGAAAACAGATCCCTTCAAGGGGACCCTAAGTGCTTCCTACAAGACCACAGGTAATATGGGCTGCTCAATCACATTATAAATTTCCTGTTCTCCACCGGATGTAAACTAAATACTTCCAGTCTCTCCTCTTCTAAATGGAAGTACATAGAGGCAATGAAACACAGAGATTAAGAGCATGGGTTTTGCGTTAAGACAAACTAGAGTTTGAATCACTCTCGTCTCACTCATTAGGTACATAACATTGGAAAATTTTTCTTAAACTATCTGTATCTCAGTTTACTTCACTGGAAAATGGGAATAATGCTGGCCTCCCAGGTTTGCTGTGAGGATTCATAAAAAGCAAGAATGTGTGCAAACCACATAGCCTGTGCTCAAGAAAGTATGGTATGGCTTTTAATCATCGCCCAATATCATAGTTACCAATTTTACTGTCTTTGGATTAAATCAGGCAAGTACTCCTTGATTTACTCATATACCTCCAACTGCAATTTAAGTCTTATTTTGTTAAAAATATGTGTTTTATTCTTATTATAAAAATAATACAGGGGCTTCCCTGGTGGTGCAGTGGTTGAGAATCTGCCTGCTAATGCAGGGGACACGGGTTCGAGCCCTGGTCTGGGAAGATCCCACATGCCGCGGAGCAACTAGGCCTGTGAGCCACAACTACTAAGCCTGCGCGTCTGGAGCCTGTGCTCCGCAACAAGAGAGGCCACGATAGTGAGAGGCCCGCGCACCGCGATGAAGAGTGGCCCCCACTTGCCGCAACTAGAGAAAGCCCTCGCACAGAAATGAAGACCCAACACAGCCAAAAATAAATGAATAAATAAATAAATAAATAAATAAATAAATAAATAAAAATTAAAAAAATAATAATACATGAATATACTTCCACTTCCAGGAGGATGGAGTAGGCATACATTTCCCTATTCCTCCACTAAGTACAACTGAAAAGTGTGGGATATTATATATAAAACAAAGGTATAGACTCTGAACGGTGGAGAGAAGATGGAAGAGTGTCCAGCGACCTCAGGACCTAAAAAACAATACAGCGCTGAGTTCCTAAGTTTTCTTTTTGCTTCATAGACTTGGAGCTGAAGAAGCCAGAGACTTAGAAATGGCAACAGGCACATTTTTTACTACCTGATACCTTCACTAGTGAATTCTACCAACCATTTAAAGAACACCAATCCTTCTCAAGCTTTTCCAAAAAATTGAAAAGGAGGGAACATTTCCTAACCCATTCTATGAGGGCAATGTTAGCATTGCCCTGATAACAGAGCCAGACGAAGACACTACAAAATTATAAACTAATATCCCTTTTGAACATTAATGCAAAATCCTCAAAAAAATACTAGCAAACTGAATTTAGCAGCATACTAAAAGGATTATATACTATGGCCAAGTTGGATTTATTTCTGGAATACGAGGACAGTTCAACATACAAAAATCTATCAATGTAAAGCACCACATTAATGGAATGAAGGAAGAGAAATATGTGATCATCTCAATTGATGCAGAAAAAGCATCTGACAAAATTCAATACCCTTTCATGATAAAAACACTCAACAATTAAGGAATAGAAGGAAACTACCTCAACATACTAAAAGCTACATATGAAAAACCCACCATGAGTATCATACTCAATGATGAAAGACTGAAAGGTTTTCTTCTAAGATCAGGAATAAGACAAGAATGCCCACTTTACCACTTCTATTCAACATAGTACTGGAAGTTCCAGCCAGAGCAATTAGGCAAGAAAAAGAAATTAAAGACATCCAAATTGGAAAGAAAAAAAGGAAAGTTATCTCCATTCACAGATGCTATTTTATACATATAAAATCCTAAACATTCCACACCAATATAAAACTGTTAGAATTAATAAATTAATTCAGCAAAGTAGTAGGATACAAAAGCAACATGCAAAAATCACTTGCATTTCTATACACGAACAATGATCAATCTGAAAAGGAAGTTAAGACAACAATTATATTTACTATAGCATCAAAAAGAATAAAATGTTTAGGAATTACCTAAGGATGTAAAAGACTTATACAATGAAAACTACAAAACATTGCCTAAAGAAATTAAAGAAGAGATAAATAAATGGAAAGATGTTCCATGTTCATGGGTTGGAAGACTTAATATTTTTAAGATGTCAATATTACCCAAAGCAATCTACAAATTCAATGCAATCTCTCTCAAAATCCCAACAATGTTTTTTGCAGAAATACAAAAACCCATCCTAAAATTCACATGAAATCTTAAGGGACTCCAAATAGTCAAAAACCTTGAAAAAGAAAAAGTTGGAAGACTCACATTTCCTGATTTCAAAACTTACTACATACAAATTTGACAACTTAGATGAAATGAATCAATTCGTTGAGAAACAGGAATGACCACAACTCATCTAATGTGAAATAGATAATTTGAATATCCCTATAATATTAAGGAAGTTGAATTTATAACCAAGAAACTCCCCCCAAATAAGTCTTTGGGCCCACGTAGTTTCACTAAAGAATTCTACCAAACAGTTAATGAAGAATTAACATCAATTCTACACAATCTCTTCCAGAAAATGTAAGAGGAGAGGACACTTCACAATTTATTTTGTGAAGCTAATATTACCCTGATCCCAAACTCAGCCAAAGACAGTACAAAAAACCAAAACTACAGTCCAATATTCATCAAGATATGAACACAAAAATTCTTAACAAAAAGTTATTAAATATAATTCAGAAATTATAAAAAGAATTAAACACCATGGCTAAATGGAATTTGTTCCAGATATGCAAGGCTGGTTCAATTTCCAAATTATCAATCCATGTTATTCATCATATTAATGGGGAAAAGCAGTAAAATCACATGATAATATCAATGCATAAAAAGCATTTGATAAAATTCAATATCCATTTATAATTTTTTTTAAACTCTCGGAATAAAATAGGGTTAGGGGAACTTTAGAAACTTGATAAAGACCATCTACAACAAACCTATAACTAACAATACATTTAACAGTGAAAGACAGTGCTTTTTTTCTAAGATCAGGAATAAGGTAAGGATATCTGCTCTCCAGTCTTAATCAATATAGTGCTGGAAGTTCTAAATAGTACAATAGGCAAGAAAAGGAAATAAAAGACATACAAATTGGAAAGGAAAAAGTAAAATTGTCCATATTTGTAGGTAGTAAAAGATATCATTTCTTCCCAAATTTATACATAGGTTCAGTGCTGTTCCTATCAAAACTGTAGAAAGCTTTTTTTTATAGATATAGACAAGATTATTCTAAAATTTATGTGGAAAGGCAAAGTAAACTAGCTAAAACCATTGTGAAAAATGGGACTGAAGTAAAAGGAATACAGTCTATCTGATTTCAAAACTTTTTATATAGCCACAGTAATCAAAACTGTGTGGTACTGGCAGAGGAATAGACACATAGATCAATGGAATAGATAAAGAAGCCAGAAATAGACTTACACGAGCATGCCCAGCTGATTTTTGACAAAGGCGCAATAGCAATTCAGTGGTGGAAAGACTGGCTTTTCAATAAACAGTGCTGAAACAATTAGATGTCTATAGGCAAGAAAGAGAAGGAGAAGAAGTAGAGGAGAAGAGGAGGAGGAGGTAAAGAAGGAGGAGAGCCTTGACCTAAGTCTCACTCCTTAAACAAAAATGAAGTCAAAATGGATCAAACATAAAAAACAAAACTATAACTTTTTTAAAAAATAGGAGAAAATCTTTGGGACCCAGGGCTAGGAAAACAGATCCCAAACTTGACACCAAAAGCACAATCTGTGAAAGGCAAAATTGATAAATTCATAAATATTTACTGAAGCTTTATTAATAATAGTGTAAAACTGGAAACAACCCAGATATCCTTCAACAGTAAATGGTTAAACAACTTGTGGTACATCCATACTATGGAATACTACTCAACAACCTAAAAAAGAATGAATTACTGATACACACAAAAACATGAATCTCCAGAGCATTACCTATTGTAGGATTCTATGTATATAAATTCTGAATATGACAAAATTACAGAAATGGAGAACAGATCAGTGGTTACCAGTAAGGAGGGGTGGAAGTGGGAGGATAGTGAGTGTGGATATAAAAGGGCAGCATGAAGGATTCTTGGGGTGATGGAATCTTGGCTGTATCAACGCTAGTATCCTGGTCATGATATTGCACTATAGCTTTGCAAGATGTTACCTTTGGGGGAAAATGGACCAAGGGTACGTGGGATCACTCTGTATTATTTCTTGCAACTGCATGTGAATCTACAATTATCTCAAAATTTAAAGTTTAATTTTTTCAAAGTAATAGTAATTTTAAAAAATCTGGACTACACACACACACAGAAAAATAATAAAAATCATGTATATCATCCCCACTAAGAGATAACCACTTTTTAATCCTTAAGCATATCTAACCAAAGTTTTAAAAATCTTTCTAGGCATGAATAATTTCAAAGAAAGATAACTCTTATTCAATGGAAGGATCCTATGCCCCACCTCCTCAGCATGAAAATTATTTTATTTCAGAAACTCCTTCTTCTACAACGGCCTGTATTAGTCAGGGTTCTCCAGAGAAACAGAACTAGTAGGTAGATAGATACAGGTGACCCTTGAATAACACAGTTGCAAAACCAAGGATACAGAGGGCCAGCTGCAAAGTTATAGGCAGATTTTCCATGCCCCTAACCCCTACGTTGTTCAAGGGTCAACTGTATATATAAAATAAGGCAATTCAAAAGGCAGCAGTTTCCAAACCCAAGAATAGCCAGTGTTTTGGTCTGAGCTCAAGTCCAAAGGCAGGAAAAGACCAATGCCCCAGCTCCAGGCAGTCAGGCAGAAGGAGTTCCCTCTTACTTGTGGGAGGGTCAGCCCTTTTGTTCTATTCAGGCCTTCAACTGTTTGGATGAGGCCCACCCACATTAGGAAGAGCAATTTGATTTACTTAGTCTAGTGATTCAAATGTTAATCTCATCCAGAAACACCCTCACAAACACACCCAGAATAATGTGTGACTTGGCCCAGTCAAGTTGATACATAAAATGGCCTGATGCTACTCTGTCACACTAGTGAACTGCCAACCCTGCTCTCCCAACTCTAGCTAATTTCCTGAGAGGTTTCTCATCTAAGTACAGACAAGACCCAATTCTGCTTTGTTTATAAGAACCAGTGAGATCACAGCAGTGATGCTGTAGACCTTGGCTGTGGTATTTTTCAGCCAAATATCTGACATCTGGAATGCATCTCGAGAGAGTTACTAAGTGGTGGTACCAGGGAGGGTAAAATACCCCACAGGGAATGGGCTATTAGTTTTGTGATGTATGAGTTGAGTGATGTGGGGCAGCACAAAGTCATGGTGGGGGCGTGCACCTGTGCACATATGCACACATACACACACAAACACCCAAAGGGACCTTGTGGGCTGTTATGATAGTTGTTTACTCACTTGTTCGGCAGTGAACAAGTCAGTCTGGGTGGTGCAGACCAATATTGAGACATTTTAGACAGGTCTATTCTGCAGAAAAGTACTGCCCTTCCTGCTGCCACTCTGTGCCTCAACTTCTCCAACTATAAAATGGGCATCTTTGATTTGTCTTTGGTTTATGGAGGTATTAAGAAGTATAGTGATGTCTCTACAGCCCTTCAACTCCTTACAAAAAACCTGCATAAATAAATCAAAGGCCACTGTGTAAGAAACAATTTCTAGTTCATTTACCATCCAGATCCTTATGAGACTCTGTAAATATTTAATAAAATTAGACAAATGGCTGGCAACATGAGGATTCAGCTTGCAACAGAGTTCTAAAAGAAAAGAACTCATAGAAAACTAAGACTCAGATGGAACACCTGATAAAGGCATTCTATTTTGGCCATACATTTCCACTGCTCTAGAGAACAACTTTCCAACAGCATATTTTTCATCACACATGCAACTACGCTATGGCCCAGCAATTCTACTCCTGGAATTCACCCAAAATAAATAAAAACATGCGTCCACAAAGACTTACACAAATATATTAATAGCAGCCTTACTCGTAGTAGCCAAAATCTAGAAACAACCTTAAATGTCAATTAACAGGTGAATGGATAAACAGATTGTGGTATATTCATAAACAGCAGAGTTCTTAGGAATATAACAGAACTACACAATAATACAACACAGCACACAATAAAAAGGAATACATGAACTACTAATATAGGTAACACATGAATGGATCCTGAAAGCATTACGTGGAGCCCAAGAAACCAGACACAAAAGAGTACATACTGCATAATTCCATTTATACGAAGTTGGGAACGGGCAAAACTAATCTATTGTGAGAGAAATCAGAAGAGTGGTGTGTCTGGCAGTGGGAATGGGGTTAGAGATAGTGGGAAAGTAAATAACCGGAAAGAGAAGTGAAGGCATTTTCTGAGAAAATGGAGATGTTTTCTATCTTGTTTGGGGGCGGTGGTTTCACAGGTGTACAGAACGACTGTACTCATCAGACTGAACACTTCAGATCTGTGCATACTATTGTATGTAAATTATGTCTTAATAAATAAATAGGTTTTTAAAAATTGTTGGACCCACCCATATCCAAGGGCCGGGAAACTTTATCCCCACCAAATAAATTATGAATGGGCAGTGGGAAACAAAATACAGTTCTGTTTTGATCACATCCTTTGATTGTGCTTGTTGAAGATATCAGTTAAGCACACTACTTATTTTGTCCAAGAAAGGCGGAAAGGAAGGAAGAAAGGAGATGTCTGACACCCTCCCTGACTTTTCCTGTTTAATATACTTACTTCCGTCCCCCTCAACTCCATTGTTGTAGCCATTGAACATTTCCACCCCTTCCTCCATCCCAGGTGCCTGATGCTCTCATGGGTGGCCCTGGGGTGGTTGGCTGAGTGGGGAGAAAGGCCTAGAACAGCTGGAGGATGACACACAAGACAGTATGTAATTAAGGGTTGATTTACATGGTACCTGTAAGTGTCAAAATTAGAGACAAACCTCTCCAAGGGGAGCTGGGGAAAGTTTCACTGAGGCAATGCGATGAGAGTACTTTGAAAAACTGGGAGAATTGTAATCAGTGGAGACACAAGGGAAGGCAATTTCATAAGGGGGATCATAATCAAAGGTGCAGAATCAGAAAAGCACCAAGCATGTTGGGGAAATAAAAAGGATGAATGATAACTACTATTTGAATATCTTTGCTTTGCCACCAATAGATGTAAGCAGTTATTTCCTTTTGTAAACTTCAGGACAACTTGTCATTACACAGATGAGAAGAGGAGGACAGAGGGGAACAAGGGAACTTCCTCAACAAATGCAGAGTTGGACTTTGACTCCTGGTTCATAGCTCACGTACGTGCAAACTACACCTAAACGCCATTGCCCGGGTCCATGGAGATGAGGCTGCAACAGGAGTCTTCAGGCCTTTGTAGTAAAAGGAAGGATATCAATTAACTAGTTAATTAAAACAGTGCTGAGAGGTTGTTTAGAAATATTTAGGTGCTATAGATTGAAAAGTTGGGGGACCAGAACATAGAAAACCTTGAGTAACGAGTTTAGGAGTATCCATTTTATTACAGGTACAGAGAAATCATTTAAGTTCTTGGAGCAAAACCATGAGAATGTGGAAGAAGATGGTTCTGGCTGCGATGAACAGGTCGAGCTAGGCAGGACCAACAGCAGGAAAAACAGGTAAGAGGATATCAGAATACTGTGCTAGTTCAAACAAGGGACCATTTCATGGTCTATATTAAGGGACAGTAATGAGAAGGGGAAAAAAAAGTATTCAAGAGACATCATAAAAGAAATATGGTCAAGGCCTGGTGTCTAATAGGATGAAGGGCTGAGCAAAATGAGCTAGGAAAAGAGAAGAGGGGTCTAGGGGTCAAGCCTTGGTCCCAGGAAAATGTCATCTCTGTTACGGGAGTCAGGAAGGGGAGCTGCAAGGAGGGGAGAGTAATCAGCTCATCAGGAAATTTAGAGTTTGAGATCTGGTGGGACCCACAGACAAGGTGAGATTTGCCTGTCAGTGGTAGACGAAGGGGGATTGAGATCAGAAGACCAAGCCTTGGGCATTAGAGCCACCTGTTTATGTGCTTCGGCTCAAGTCAGACAGAGCAGACCAGGATTTGACACCTACCAGCTCTCTTAGCCTCAGTTCTTCCTATAACAATGAAATAATTAATGTACCTGTTTCACAGGGTTGATGGGAGGCTTAAAATGCATAATAAGGGGACTTCCCTGGTGGTGCAGTGGTTGGGAATCCACCTGTCAAGGCAGCGGACATGGGTTCAATCCCTGAGCCGGGAAGATCCCACATGCCGTGGAGCAACTAAGCCCGTGCGTCACAGCTAGTGAGCCTGTGCTCTAGAGCCCACGAGCCACAACTACTGAGCCCATGTGCTGCAACTACTGAAGCCCGCGTGCCTAGAGCCCATGGTCTGCAACAAGAGAAGCCACCCAATGAGAAGCCCGCGCACCGCAACGAAGAGTAACCCCTGCTTGCCACAACTAGAGAAAGCCTGCACGCAGCAACAAAGACCCAACGCAGGAAAAAAAAAAAAGCATAGTAAAGTACTCCATAAATGTCAGCTCTGGTTATGGAGGCATGCATATATTTGGGGAGAAAGAAGAGGAAGGGAGGCCTGGAAGACCCAGAGGAGGAAGAATCAGAGAAATTTGGAAAAGACTTAGCGCCATGTGACATATGCCCAGAGGGTCTTAAGGAGAGGTTGATAAACAAAGGAGGGTGGGGTCAGAATGGACTACTGACACTGGCAATCAGGAGACTGAAGGAAGCAAAAATCAGGCTTCAGGGGATTCAAGGGACACTGGATAATGTCCCATTGGAGACAAATCAGAAGAGCAGTAAAAGGAAAGAGAGACCTAGAAAAGATACTAGAAAAAGAGCAAACTCAAGTGAAGGTTTATTTTCAATATCAAGAAGACTGGACTATGAATGAAAGCAGAAGTAAACCAAGTAAATTCCAGTGAAAAAAGAAGTATAAAATATACTTAGGAGAGGGACTTCCCTGGTGGTCCAGGGGCTAAGACTCCACACTCCCAATGCAGAGGGCCCGGGTTCGATCCGTGGTCAGGGAACTAGATCCCACACGCCACAACTAAAAGATCCCACGCACCACAACTAAAGAGCTTACATGTGGCAACAAAGATCCTGCATGCTGCAACTAAGACCTGGTGCAGGCAAATAAATAATATAAATAAATACATTAAATATATATATATATATATATATATACACACACACATACTTAGGAGAAAAATGATAATGAAGGGACAAAACTCCAGATAGAGGCAGAGTGTAATGCAGTCAAGAAGAGACATGGGTGAATTAGTCTGGGAGATAAAGAGGGAAATCTCTTATCTGCAGAGGATGTAGAAGAGACAAAGAGAGAATGAGGTGTAAGAAGGAAAAAAGACTTTGGTGCTCTGGGGTTCTGTGGATGGTGGAAGAAGATTTGACCCCAAGGTTAAACCACACCAGTCCTTTGGATTCCCCTGTGATAAGCAAAGCTAGTGGCTTCAGGCCACACGGAAGGAAGCCAGCCACACTCCTCATTCCCGCTGGACCCCAACTTGAATACATACGCATGGTCTGTCTAAGGGAGAACATATTTGTTCCATACCAGAGCATGGAATCCACACAGGTTGTTGTTCTAGGAGCTTCTCTCCATTGTCACCTCTCTAAAGTATTGTTCCAGATGCCTAACAACAAGGATTGCCAAGTAGTCCCATAACACCACAGTAGAAGTTGAAAAGTGGAGATTGTAGACTTGGTGAGAGACCTGCCTCCACTGAGCTCCCTCTGGATCAATGATTTCTGTGGAAATTGTAAATGCCCCCGTTCTCTGATGTATGTGGCTTTGAAGCCTTAGTCTCACAGGGGCCTAATTCAGCATTTGGCAATCCATTGGAGTATGTGGTACTTGGCATTTTCATGGCTTCATTATTTAAAGGGCAATTCATTATGTGCAATGGAAACAAATAAAACTCTATTTCTGACATTTCTAAATCTGAACCCTGAACTCTCAATAAACCTTCCAGTTTAAAAATAATTATTTAAGCAAAGCCCTGGTGTATTCACTCTAAACCATTGAGCAGTGCTCCTAATGGCTGGTGATGCAGTCTCCAATGCAGAGACTTGAGTATTGGAACTTCCCTGAAGAATATTAAATAGTCCCCTTCTCTGCAACCCATTAAAGGCAATCTTGTCCTCACAGGCCTCAATCAAATTTGCACAGCAATTAGTCCTGCACAGGGTCTGATACATTTCTTAATTATAAACCAACTTTGTACCCTATTGGCCCTTTCAGATGGGTTAAGAGAACGTTAATTACCTCCTCCTGAGACATCAAAGAGGTTTTTTTCCCTTAAATTCCCATCTTAGGGATGAATAAAGCAAGACGTAGAGAGGAGCTAACATCCATTGAACACCTACTACGTGTTAGGCTCTATTTGGGGTGATTTACACATGTGTGAATAAGCCCACGGGTAAACTATTAACCCTGTTTTGCCAATGAGAAAACACATTTAGAAAAGTTAGATTACCGGTCGTGGTCACACGGCTAGTTAGTCTGCCGGCCTGAAAGTCCAGTTGGGGATCATGGTGCCTCTGGAAGGTGATTCCCCTGATCTTTTCTTTCTTTTTTTTAAATTATTACCCATCAGACACTTTTGAGAACCTTCTGTATACCAGACCACGTGCTAGGTGCAGCGAAAAATAAATTGACTGGGTCCCGGAGCAAACAAGAAACAAACAACTGCTCTATGGTGCTTATGTGATCAAACCAGCCAGAGAGCTGGGGGCGGACAGAGCAGGGAGCCACGAGCTCAGCCTGGTGGGTGCAGCCCCGAGAGTTCACACGCTCCAAGGTGGGGCTCCTCGGGAGGGACCCAAATCCCCTGGGAATCGCCGCCTCTCCCTTTCTTCCCAGTCTTAGGCATCACACAGGGAAGGAAGTTGAAACATATAAAGAACCAGCCCCGCCAGCAAAAGCATCTAGGCATTCTCAGGCCACTGGCCTTGGCATCAGAACATGCCAACCGCTTTCTTCTCCTCCTCTGACTCAGGCAACCAACCCAGCCCCACGCCCTCCGCAGCCTCCCTCCCCCACCCTCCAGCCGATCTAGATTTTTTTCATCATAATCTTCCTAAATTGCACATTTCATAAGACCTTCAGGAAAAAGTCAGGAAATGAGGTTTGGAGGAAGACGGAGGAGGAGAGTAGGGGGCCTGGGGGGCGGAGGGAGGAGGGAAGCAAACTCTAGGAGAGCAAGTCTTTCATTATCACGACCTGTTAGGCGACGTCCTCCCCCTCGCCCTGCGGCACCCTCTTGCTGGATGCGCGCCATTCACGGGGCTAATGAGCAGAGCGCAGGAGATAACTAATCCTAATGCAATTACCGCTCGCCAGTACACTGATAGGTTTGAGGTGCTCCCCGCGTGCCCCACAGCCGGAGACAGGCTCGTGCAGATGTGCCTGAACCTCCCTTCCGAGACGCTTTGACAGCTGTATACAGTCGCGGGCCCCCTCCCCCCTGACAGCATCCCGGGAGAGTGATCTTTTCCCAGCGAGTCCCCAAGCAGCCTGTCGGAGGTGAAATGAAATCTTAGCAGCTTGGGGGAAGCCCGGGTCGGGCCGTGCACAATCGCTGCTATTTCCAGGGCGGTGATGGAAAGAGCCAGAGACGCAGGCCCCTGCTCTCGGCCGCTCCTCCACCGGCGCCGCTTCCTAAGAGCGTACGGGGAGTTTCAACTGCAGTGAAAAATTACAGCGCGCGGGCCGGGCCCTCTCCTGGCTGAGTTCCCGCTCCCGTGATAGGGGGATGGTTTGCAGCACACATGTTCCTTTGTTTGGCCCGACCACGTGCTCTGTTTGCACAGCAGCGTGTGGTACCACTGGAGGAAACCGAACCAACACTGAAAGTTCAAGGAACAGCCAAGCTCTGCTGGGAAGCGGCTGGGCCGGGGCCGGGGTGAAATGATGGAGCAGGAGACAGGCCCGACTCCCTCCCCCTCCCCGGAGAAGCACCGGCCAGAGGCTGCGGAGGGGGAGGGCGGCGGGTAAAGGCTCTTCTGGAAAAAAGGGACTGCAGGTTTAAGTGGACTCTGACGATGATAATAATCTCTTGTATTTGAAACAGCTTCATACTTGATAAAGCTTTCTCAGAACTTTTATCTCATTTAATCCTTACAAAAACATATGATGCTAAAGTGCCTCTCCTAATTGGGGTAAAGAGGGAGAAGGGAAGAGCTGGTGCCCCTGAACCCTTGACCGAGTGGTCTGAACTTCCACGAGGCCCAGCAGGGCAGCTCCAAACATGGCTGATGGCAAAATGCAGGAAACAGAAACCGTCTCTCTGGCTGGCTGGCTGTCTCTCTCTTTCTCCATCCCTCTCACGCCCTCTCTATCCCATTTTTTTTAAATTACAGAACAATACACACTTGTGGTTTTTAAAAAAAGCCAAACAACACAGAAACGTATGAAACATACATGTAGGATGCAGAAAGAGAATGTTTCCAAAATCCAGGTTCCCAAATATAGACATGGTTAAGAATTTCAGTCATTTCCTTGTTTTTTCATGCCTACCTGAACATATTTGTACAATTTATAAATACTTGCATCTTTATTTTTTTAAGGGGGGAATCTTAATACACATACCACTCAATTAAATCTGTTCAATTTAACAATATATCAAAGGATATCTTTACAAAACAGAATATACAAATCTACACCATTGTTCTTTTTAACAGCTGCATACTATTTCTTTGTATGAGTGTACGTTATTTAATTGCAAAATCAGATGGTTTCCAGTTTTTGTTTATTAAAACAATGCCAAAATAAACATAAGCTATATGAATATACATCATATATTAATATATGAATATATTGTATATCCTTATGTAAATATATACTGTACATTGTGAAAGTATTATTTTAGGATGAATTCCTAAAATTGCTAATTCAAAGCAGTGTTGGGTCAAAGGTAAAGCACATTTTAAATTTCAATAGACATGGCCAAATTGTTCAACAAAAATGTTACACTAATTTACAACACATGTAAGAAAGTTAACTGTTAGTGTAGGACATTAATGTATAAAAGTTAACTGTTTCCACACACACCTGACCTGGGTATTTGTAAATCTTTGTAATTCTTGCTAATTCAACAGGATGAAAATCTCATGTTTTTAAGAGTAAGGTTGAGCATATTATGATATTTTTACTGACCATTTGTTATTTTGCTTTTATAAGTTGTGTTTTTTTAACGCATTTTTCTATTGGCTTACTGATCTTTTCTTACTGATTTGAAGAAATTCCTTTGAGTAATTGATAAAAGATTTTTCTCAGTTTGTTTTCTACCTGTTAGTTCTGTAATACAAAAGTGCTAAATGCTAATGTAGCTAAATCTGTCAATCTTTATAATTTCTTGGTTTCTTGTTATGCTTAGAAAAACTTTTTCAAACTTCCAGAAAAATCTAAATATTCTGCTATATTTTCTTCTAACACTTTCATGATTATTTATTATTATTATTATTATTATTAAGCAGATTTTTTATTGCGCAGGTATCATGCCAGACACTATTTTAGAAGCTGGATATGTAGACACAGTTCCTGAATTCATGGAACTTATTTTCTAGGGTGGGAGATAGACAATAAACAAACAAGCAAATGAATAAGTAATTACAATTCAAAATACTCTGAAGAATTAATGGAAAATAACAGAGAAAACCTAGTTAGGGAGAGTGATTACAGAAGGTGAGATTTAAACTAAGCTCTGAGGGATGAGAAATAGCCAGTCATGGAGGTAAAGAACATTCCAGGCAGAATGAACAGTATATTCAAAGGCCCTGAGGAGGAAAGTAACTTGGAGTATTTGAGAAACTTAAAGGAGATCAGTGTGACTGGAATATGGCGAGGAATGCAGTGAATCAGAAGATAAAGAGCCTTATAGACCAGGATGAGGGAGAACTTGGTAGGTGCCTTACAGACACAGTGAGGTATCGATTTTACCCTAAATGCAGTGTGACACCACTGACTGTTTAAGGGAAAAAATTAATGATCTAATTTCTGTTTTTATGTTTTGAGTCATTTAAAAGAATGATCTGGCTTCCCCGAGAATAATGTAAAGAGGGTCATAGGGGGAGGATACCAGGAAGGATTCTGGGAAACAGTATGGTAGCTTGCTGGATAGCAGTCATGGGAGACAGAGAGAAGGGAAGTTCAAGATTCATTCGGGAGGACATTGACATGATTTGCTGTTGGAGTGGATGTGGGTGATGAGGGAGAAGTAGGAATCCACATGATGTCTAGGCTCTAGTTTGAGTAACTGGGTGGATTATGGTATCATTTCCTGCGAAGTGTAGACTAGAGAGGATGTGGGGTAAGGGAGACTCTAGGAATCCTGTTCAACCCATTGAGTTTGAGATAATCATGAGATATCCAAGTAGGTAGCTGGCAGCACAAAACTGGAGCTCGGGGAGAAGACTAGGTAGGAGGTAAAAATTCGGGAATGGCTGGCCATTAGCTATTTAAATCCAGGAAAAGAGTATACAGAGAAGAGCAGGGGGCCTGGCTACAAGCCATATTTCCATATAGAAACTTCCATATTTGGAGTTGAAAAGAGGAGGAGAAGTCAGCAAAGGAGACTGAGAAGCAGTCAAGGACATAAGGCAGAAAACTAGGAGAGATTGATATCTCAGAAATTAAGAGAGGGGGAAGAATAAACAGCATCAAATGCTGAGGAGAGATGCCATAATATATGAAGACCAAAAAGAATCCATTAGAGTTGACAACAAAGAGATTACTGATGATATGGACCGGAACAGTTTTAGTAGAAGGGGGAAATAGAAGCTATAATTTGAGAACCATGGCAACCTCCCGAAAGAAAACTTGAAATTTAATAGGGACTTCTGTAGATATAATGCCTTGATCTGGTGTTTTCAAGCTTTGTTGTGCATTAGACTCACCTAGTTAAAAATACAGCTGCCTGAGCCCCAACCTCAAAGAGTCTGACTCAGTAGTTCCAGGGTCAATATTTTATATAAATTCTTTAGGCGATTCTGATACATAGTAAAGTTTGAGAATCAGTGCCTTACCCATGGAGAGGTTTCTCAGAATGGAAATTCAGATTCTATGTTTGGAAGAGGAAAGATGTGAGGAGGCCTTTCCATGCCTTTCAAATCCTGTCACATAAGCAGCTGCCTAGACTTTTATGAAAAGAGCGGCTGTACAGAAAAATACCTCCCTTGGCCTTATAGGCAAGTGTTTTTAACCTGAGCATAAATTGGATTTGCTGAATTTAAGCTGAACTCCCTACTTTCCCTGCCTGTTTGGATATAACCACAAGTAGGCTCAAATAACATTTCACAGGTGAAATTCATTTTTTTTTCCAGAAAAGGTCTCCCCAGAATTCAAAAATGCCTCTTTTCCATTGTTCTTCTAATTGACTAGATGGTCTAAGACTGAGACCATGTCCTTAAAAGCAAAACAACTCCTGGGTTGGGAATTCAGAGGCAACTCCCTTTTATTTGATAACCACACTCTAGGCAAGCACTTTTACATACATTATCTCAGTGAATCCTCACATGACCCTTTTGAGGCAATGAGTTTTATTTCTATTTTATGTATGAGAAACTGTGACTGGCATAAGTCGTGGTGAAATAAGTCATTACAGATGTCTCAAAAATAGCATTCCTTGGCTATGTATAGATTTGACTGTATTATCCCAACTATAGAAAGAAAAATGGCTGGTTCATTGCCCAAATGGTTCTGACATTTGCTTTATCTTACCCTTCTGGCCTTGCTGTGTAGATCAGGTTGTTAACAGCCCAGGCTCCACTACCAGCTGGATATTTATTTTTTCCCAGCTTGGATGTGGAACGCAATGTAGTGGGATGTATATGCATGAGCTCTGAGGTTCAAATTCTGGCCCTGCCCCTTAGTAACTCTGTTGCCTTGGACAAGTTATTTAGCCTTTCTAAGCTTCATTTTCCTCATGTGTAAATCAAGGAGCTCTCAAACATATGTTCTATTACATGATACATGTTACAAACACAGTATGCTCAATACTCAGTAACTATTATTACTTTTACCAAACCCCATTACACCCCTCATTCAAATCTCAATTCCACCCCAAATCTCCTGTAGGATATATTTCTAAAATCCTTTCTTGAGAGGTACTACTAGTTCTTATTTTTCTTTAACCCCTGAAGGGGTTATTTCAACCACATCTGCCCCTCTCCTGAGTTCTACGTAGCCACCACCCCTTCATAAGATCTTCTTTTGGATCCTGAGAGAGATGCTGTGTTCAGATTCATACTCTTATTTCTTTCTAAATCCAGCATTAACATGGTCACAGTTACCCAGGAAAATTGAGGAAAGTGAAGAGCTTTGCCAAAATTAACAATTTCATAATGAATACATAGTCAAGTCTCTAGTATCTACAAATACAATATTTTCAAACAAAATGAGAAGACACAGGAATTTGTTTCAAATGAAAGAACAAGAAAACAAAACCCTGAAAAAACAACTAATGAAACAGAGATAAATAGTTTACCAGATAAAGAAGTCAAAGAATTAGTAGTAAGAATGCTAAAGAAACAGACTCACAGATACAAAGAACAAGCTAGTGGTTACCAGTGGGAAGAAGGAAGAGGGGAGGGGCAAGATAGGCATAGGGGATTAAAAGGTACAAACTACTATGTATAAAATAAATGAACTACAAGAATATATTATACAATGCAGAGAACATAGCTAATTTTATAACAACTATAAATGGATAACCTTTATAAATTTTAAATCACTATGTTGTACACCTGAAACTTATATAATATTGTATATCAACTATACCTCTATAAAAAATAAAAAGAATGCTAACTGAACTTGAGTAAAGAATAGATGAGCCCAATGAGAATTTTAGCAAGGAACTAGAAAATATTAAAAAGAACCAGAGAGCTGAAGAATATATTAACTGAAATGAAAAACACACTAGAAGGAATTAACAGCAGACTAGGTGATACAGAAGAATGCATGTGATCTGGAAGATAGAATAATGGAAATCACCCAATCAAAATGAAAAAACAAATTTTAAAAAATAAGGAGAGTTTAAGGAACCTCTGGGACAACATAATAGTACTCATATTCATAGAACACGCCCTCTCATCATACACAAAAATAAACTCAAATGGCTTAAGGACTTAAACATAAGACATGACACCATAAAACTCCTAGAAGAAAACATAGGCAAACCATTCTCTGACATAAATCGTACCAATGTTTTCTTAGGTCAGTCTCCCAAGGCAATAGAAATAAAAATGAAAATAAACAAATGGGACCTAATCAAACTTACAAGCTTCTGCACAGCAAAGGAAACCATAAACAAAATGAAAAGACAGGGAGCTTCCCTGGTGGCGCAGTGGTTGAGAATCTGCCTGCCAATGCAGGGGACGCAGGTTCGAGCCCTGGTCTGGGAAGATCCCACATGCCGTGGAGCAACTAGGCCCATGAGCCACAACTACTGAGCCTGCACGTCTGGAGCCTGTGCTCCGCAACAAGAGAGGCCACGATAGTGAGAGTCCCGCGCATGTGATGAAGAGTGGCCCCCGCTTGCCGCAACTAGAGAAAGCCCTCGCACAGAAATGAAGACCCAACACAGCCATAAATAAATTAATTAATTAATTAATTTTTTTAAAAAAAATGAAAAGACAACCTACAGAATGGGAGAAAATATTTGCAAATGAAACGACCAACAAGGGCTTAACTTCCAAAATATACAAACAGCTCATACAACTTGACAGCAAAAAAACAAACCCAATCAAAAAGTGGGCAGAAGACCCAAAGAGACATTTATGCAAAGAAGAAATACAGCTGGCCAACAGGCACATGAAAAGAAGCTCAACATCATTAATTATTAGAGAAATGCACATCAAAAGTACAATGAGGTACCACCTCACACCAGTCAGAACAGCCACCACTAAAAAGTCTACAAACAACAAATGCTGGAGAGGGTGTGGAGAAAAGGGAACCTTCCTACACTGTTGGTGGGAATGTAAGTTGGTGCAGCCACTGTGGAAAACAGTGTAGAGGTTCCTCAGAAAACTAAAAAGAGAATTACCATATGATCCAGCAACACCCGTCCTGGGCATATATCCAGACACAACTATAATTCAAAAAGATATGTGCACCCCTATGTTCATAGCAGTACTATTCACAATAGCCAAGACAGGGAAACAACCTAAATGTCCACTGACACATGAATAGATAAAGAAGATGTGGTACATACATACAATGGAATACTACTCAGCCATAAAAAAAGAACAAAACAATGCCATTTGCAGCAACATGGATGCAACTAGAGATTATCATACTAAGTGAAGTAAGTCAGGAAGACAAAGATAAATACCATATGATATCACTTATATGTGGAATCTAAAATATGACACAAATGAACCTATCTATGAAACAGAAACAAAATCAGGGGCATAGAGAATAGACTGGTTGTGGCCAAGGGGGAGAGGGGTAGGAGAGGGATGGATTGGGAGTTTGGTATTAGCAGATGCAAACCGGTATATATAGAATGGATAAACAACAAGGTCCTACTTGTTGGGAACTATATTCAATATCCTGTGATTAAACCAATGGAAAACAACATGAAAAAGAATGTGTATATATATATATAACTGAGTCACTTTGCTGTACAGCAGTAATTAACACATCACTGTAATTCAACTATACTTCAATTAAAAAAACTTTTTTAAATAGTACTAACATTCGCATTATAGGGGTCCCATAAGGAGAAGAGGGAGACAAAGGGGTCAAAAATGTATCTGATGAAATTACGGCTGAGAACTTCCTAAACCTAAAGAAGCAAACAGATATTCAGGTACAAGAACCACAGAGTCCCAAAGAAGATGAACCCAGACACACACCAAGACATGCCATAATTAAAATGGCAAAAGTTAAAGATAAAGAGAGAATTCTAAGTTAATTGGTCCAAGATGGCAGAGTAGAAGGACATGCTCTCACTCCCTCTTGCAAGAGCACCAGAATCACAACTAACTGCTGAACAATCATTGACAGGAAGACACTGAACTCACCAAAAAAGATACCCCACATCCAAAGACAAAGACAAAGCCACAATGAGATGGTAGGAGGGGCGCAATCACAATAAAATCAAATCCCATAACTGCTAAGTGGGTGACTCACAAACTGGAGAACACTTATACCACAGAAGTCCACTCACTGGAGTGAAAGTTCTGAGCCCCACATCAGGCTTCCCAACCTGGGGGTCCGGCAACGGGAGGAGGAATTCCCAGAGAATCAGACTTTGAAGGCTAGCGGGATTTGACTGCAGGACTTCAACAGGACTGAGGGAAACAGATACTCCACTCTTGGAGGGCACAGACAAAGTAGTGTGCACATTGGGACCCAGGGGAAGGAGCAGTGACCCCATAGGAGACTGAACCAGACCTACCTGCTAGGGTTGGAGGGTCTCCTGCAGAGGCGGGGTGTGGCTGTGTCTCACCATGAGGACAAGGACACTGGCAGCAGAAATTCTGGGAAGTACACCTTGGCATGAGCCTTCCCAGAGTCCACCATTAGCCCCACCAAAGAGCCCGGGTAGGCTCCAGTGTTGGGTCGCCTCAGACCAAACAACCAACAGGGAGGGAACCCAGCCCCGCCCATCAGCAGTCAAGTGGATTAAAGTTTTACTGAGCTCTGCCCACTTGAGGAACAGCCAGCTCTACCCACCACCCGTCCCTCCCATCAGGAAACTTGCTCAAGCCTCTTAGATAGCCTAATCCACCAGAGGGCAGACAGCAGAAGCAAGAAGAACTACAATCCTGCAGCCTGTGGAACAAAAACCACATTCACAGAAAGATAGACAAGATGAAAAGGCAGAGGGCTATGTACCAGGTGAAGGAACAAGATAAAACCCCAGAAAAACAGCCAAACGAAATGGAGATAGGCAACCTTCCAGAAAAAGAATTCAGAATAATGATAGTGAAGATGATCCAGGACCTCAGAAAAAGAATGGAGGCAAAGATCGAGAAGATGCAAGAAATGTTTAACAAAGACCTAGAAGAATTAAAGAACAAACAAACAGAGATGAACAATATACTAACTGAAATGAAAAATACACTAGAAGGAATCAATAGCAGAATAACTGAGGAAGAAGAACAGAGAAGTGACCTGGAAGACAGAATGGTGGAATATACTGTTGCGGAACAGAATAAAGAAAAAAGAATGAAAAGAAATGAAGACAGCCTAAGAGACTTCTGGGACAACATTAAACGCAACAACATTCACATTACAGGGGTCTCAGAAGGAGAAGAGAGAGAGAGAAAGGACCCGAGAAAATATTAGAAGAGATTATAGTTGAAAACTTCCCTAACATGGGAAAGGAAATAGCCACCCAAGTCCAGGAAGCACAGAGAGTCCCATACAGGATAAACCCAAGGAGAAACACGCCGAGACACATAGTAATCAAATTGGCAAAAATTAAAGACAAAGAAAAATTATTGAAAGCAGCAAGGGAAAAACGACAAATAAAATACAAGGGAACTCCCATAAGGTTAACAGCTGATTTCTCAGCAGAAACTCTACAAGCCAGAAGGGAGTGGCATGACATATTTAAAGTGATGAAAGGGAAGAACCTACAACCAAGATTACTCTACCCAGCAAGGATCTCATTCAGATTCGATGGAGAAATCAAAAGCTTTACAGACAAGCAAAAGCTAAGAGAATTCAGCACCACCAAACCAGCTCTACAACAAATGCTAAAGGAACTTCTCTAAGTGGGAAACACAAAAGAAAAGGACCTACAAAAACAAACCCAAAACAATTAAGAAAATGGTAATAGGAACATACATATCGATAATTACCTTAAACGTGAATGGATTAAATGCTCTAACCAAAAGACACGGGCTCGCTGAATGGATACAAAAACAAGACCCATATATATGCTGTCTACAGGAGACCCACTTCAGACCTAGGCACACATACAGACTGAAAGTGAGGGGATGAAAGAAGATATTCCATGCAAATGGAAATTAAAAGAAAGCTGGAGTAGCAATACTCATAGCAGATAAAATACGTATATACAATGGAATATTACTCAGCCATATAAAGGAACGAAATTTGGTCATTTGTAGAGATGTGGATGAATCTAGAGACTGTCATACAGAGTGAAGTAAGTCAGAAAGAGAAAAACAAATATCGTATATTAATGCATATATGTGGAACCTAGAAAAATGGTACAGTTGAACCGGTTTGCAGGGCAGAAATTGAGACACAGATGTAGCGAACAAATGTATGGACACCAAGGGGGGAAAGCAGCAGGGGGCGGTGTTGGTGCTGTGGTGAATTGGGAGATTGGGATTGACATATATACACTAATGTGTATAAAATGGATAACTAATAAGAACCTGCTCTATAAAAAAATAAAATTAAATTAAGAAAAGAAGAGATAATTCTAAAAACAAGAGAAAAACAAAGAGTCACATACAAGGGAACCCTCATAAGGCTATCAGCTGATTTTTCTACAGAAACTTTGTAGGTCAGAAGTGAGTGGAATGATATATTTAAAGTGCTGAAAGGGAAAAACCTATAACCTAGGATTCTCTACCCAGCAAATTTACCATTCAGAATTGAAAGAAAAAGAACTTTTCAGACAAACAAACAAACAAACAAGAGTTCATCAATATTAAACTGACCCTAAACATGTGTTAAAGGTGTTCTCTAAGTGGAAGAGAAAAGCCTACAACAAAAAGGAAGAATTTACAGGAAAGGAATAATCCCATTAGTAAAAGCAAATACAGTATACAGTAAAGGCTGTGGATCAACCACTTAAATAAACTAGTACAAAGATTAAAAGACAAAAATTTTGTAAAATCAACTATAACTACAATAAACAGTTCAGGGATAAACATGAAGATGTAACATATGACATCAAAAATACAAAATGTGGGGGATTTCCCTGGTGGCGCAGTGGTTAAGAATCTGCCTGCCAATGCAAGGGACACGGGTTCGAGCCCTGGAAGATCCCACATGCCACGGAGCACCTAAGCTCTAGAGCCCGCGAGCCACAACTACTGAAGCCTGTGCGCCTAGGGCCCATGCTCCGCAACAAAGAAAAGCCAGCACAATGAGAAGCCCTTGCACCGCAACGAAGAGTAGCCCCGGCTCGCTGCAACTAGAGAAAGCCTGTGCACAGCAACGAAGACCCAACACAGCCAAAAATTAATTAATTAATTAATGTAAAAAAATACAAAATGTGGGGGAGGGGAGTAAAAATACAATATTTTCCGCAACATTCCTATCACCTGGTCATGTAAACGATGGTTGGGTACTTCAAGAGATGGAGCACTCCAAAGCAGCCCAATCATTCCATAGATTTTATTAGTAGAAGCTTTTTCCTTTGTCCATTAAAATCTGACTCCTATAGCTTTCATCCTACCCTTAAGGACCATAAAGAACTAGGCTTTCGAATACCTAGCAAAACTTGGCAGAACCTTTTCTCTCCTAGCTACATATTCCCAGATCCTTCAGTTATTCCTTACATAATATATTTTTTGGTTTCTTCATCCTCATGTCCACCATCTCCCAAATACATTATTTATCTTTTTCCCTTTTGGGGAGGCGGGAGAGTACCCAAAACTAAATGCAAAGATGAGGTTTAACCAGCACAGACAGCAAGCTTATCCCCACCTCTGTTCTAAACACTGTTTCTTTCACCCAATTAGCATTGTATGCATTTAGATACACCCAAGATTTGGAAGGTGGAAGCGAGGTGAAGTCCATTTCCCTGAATTCTGCTACTGCCACTGATAAGTACAATTGTGGAGACTTTGCTTTTTCCACAGCAGATGAAAGTTTTGTAATCACCGGCTTCATGGGCGATTAAAGACAATTGCGGAGACCTCCGAAGTGGCTTCCCGATTCCTGTTTTGAAGTCAGTGGTTCCGGAGTGGCCTCCCAATACCCCTCCTTGCTGATCCCGGCAGAAGTAGAAGCTCCCCTGGCAGAGCAATTCCACCGTGTTGTTCTAAGAGGCATTCCTAGAGGCCCAACCTACAGTCCGCTGCTCCAGCACATGCGCCAACTGTGTAATTACCTCATTCCTTACATTAAATCTCTTGCTGCTTGAAACGGATAGAGTGCTTTCTGTTCCCTGCAACTGTATGCTAACCATTTTGAACAATGAGTAGGATTCCACAACACAGAAAACTTCTAGCAATTGAAAGTATTGCTGTATATTCACATGTATGTAATATCCATGGGGCTGGAGTATGGATGGACAGATGGATGGACTCGTGGATGGATGGGTGCGGGAAACACTATCTTCCTGTCTCCATATGTTTAACCCATAGAGTCACAGTGTAGCCACACTGGCTGGCATCTATATTCCTGATCAAAATATGTAGTTTGGCTACAATTATAAATCCCACTGTATTGATCAGGATTCTTGGTTACAAGGGACAGAAACACACCTCAAAACAATTCAAGCAAAAGAGGGGGATTAATAATAACTGAACAGCAGAAAGGGCAGGAATGGATATGGTCTTAGGGACAACGAAACCAAGCATCAAATGTTGTTAAGGAGTCTCTTTCTTCACCTCTCATCTCTGCGTCTCTCTAAATGTTAGATATATTCTCCCAAACTAGTTTACCTAACAGAGTGGGGTACATGGCTGCCAGTTACTCCAGATTTATATCCCAAATGCTCCAAAACCATAGAGGAAAATGAAGGCCCTCTTCTCTCAACTGAAATTTGGAAAAAAAAAAAAAAAAGATAACAATTCTGAACATGGTTTGAATCTTATGCCCATCCCTTGGACCAAGCACTATGGCCTGGGAGTGAGGCACTATCACTAGCCCAGCCTGGACCACAGATCATCCCTGAGCCTGGGGAGTGGAGTCTATTAGCAGGATGAGGCAGGAGAACAGACACTGAGCACACAGAGCAAGACTCACCCCCAAACATGAAGATGTTCTGAATGATTCACTAATCGTAGCTGTTAGGCTTTTAGATGTTCACTCTTCTCAGAGGATTTAAAACCACTCACATGACCCTTACACTGAGAAATCTGCCTCAGTATTATTACTCTGGTGAACATGTTTCTGAAAGATTTCATCCGTGGAGGATTATTGTCCTAAGGTACTTATCTCAAGGTTAGCTATTTGTCTACATCAACCGTTTAGAATCTAGAAATAAGAAAAAGTAGCCTTTGAATAGGTAGAAGTGGCATTTTAAAAATCAAATTATAGGGATGATGAAAAAGTCTGGAAATAAACACTAGTCATGGTTACACAACATTATGAATATACTTAATGCTATTGAATTGTACACTTAAAAATGGTTGAAATATTAAATCTTATGCATATCTTACCATAATAAAAAATTTTAATAAAGCTATGCATCTTATTTATCCATTTATGAATTCATTTATTTTACTTTAATCTCAAAGGAAATCTAGAATGTACAGACATATCCATGAATCTCAATGCACTCAGGTCTGCAAGTGGAAATCCATGATGCCATAGAATTCTTGGGCTAAAAGTGTTAGCAGAGATCATCTAGTTAATCCTCCACTTGTCACTAAAGAGCATTTCACTCCATCCATCCAGGACACCTAATTCATCCTAGACACACGTGCTCAACTGGTTTAGAAATGCCACTGATGGTAATTGCCCTCCCTAGGCTTCATAAGCAAAACTTAGGTACAGCCCAGACTGGAAAGAAATTCTTATGGGGAGGATGCTGGTACAATGCCCCCACCCACTGCCACGTCATCATGAGCCAGTAGGCGTTTTCCTCCCAACCCACAGAAACATTATTAGAAGAAAAATGAAGACTTCCATGTTCTGAACCTTAAGGACCTGAGACTGTTCTGTAAGAGGAAAGAGGAGGCATAATGTTTTTCTTCCCTAAATAACAGGGAATGACGAGCTCAGAGAAGGCTGAACTGACCTGGTGAAGTTGTCTGTGATCATTTGAGGTTGTAGAAACAGATTAAAAATTCAATGCTATGGTCCTATTTCCCTCTGTCAGGGCATTAGGCTTTTAGATAACTATTCATGTCTCCAGTGAGACAAAGGCTGTTATGGAGAAGCCAGCCTTCCAGAAAGAATTAAGGACATCTACAGAATTGGGTTAAGTCAGACATACTCTCTGGTCAATTGGCCATAATGTGTCATCTTTCATGTCCTTCTCATTTTTAGCTCTCCTGGAACCTCTTCCTTTTGTAAAAAAAATTTTTTTGGTTTATTATTTATACACATTA
The DNA here is from genome assembly GCF_965194805.1 of Balaenoptera borealis. NCBI lineage: Eukaryota > Metazoa > Chordata > Mammalia > Artiodactyla > Balaenopteridae > Balaenoptera > Balaenoptera borealis. Next base: position 101,028,169 of record NC_138868.1, on the reverse strand, counting down.
CATTACAGAGAACTAAGAAAGTAACTAGGAAAAAAAGAAAAAGAAAGTAAAAATCCCCATTATGCATTCCTTTGACAGATATTTATTGAAGGCTCACTACATGCCAGGCTGATATTACAGTTACCTATCACTGTAACAAACTACCTCAAAACTTAGTTGCTTAAACAACCATTTAATCTTGCTCATAAATTTTGTGGGTCAAGAACTGGGGAATGACTCAGCTGGATACACTTGGTGTTTGTTGGGCTGGTGGGCTGGACAGGTGACTTTCAATATGTCTAGAACCTCAGCGCTCCTTGGCCATTCTGCCTCTCTGTCTCTCTCTTCCCTTCCCTCCCTCCCTCTCTCCCTCCCCATAATGTCCCGTTCTCTGGGCCTCCTCCACTTTGTTTGGATTTCTCACAGCGTGGTTGTCTCTCAGTAGTCGTACTCCTTAGGTGATGACTACCTTCCCCACAGGTAGTATTCTAAGAAACCCAAGTGAAAGCCTTAGAACTCTCTGAACCTCACTTCTGCCACATTTTATTGGTCAAAGTGAGTCATTAAGACCAACCCAGATCCCAGGTGAGAGAAGGAACAGACTACCTCTCTATGGGGCTGTGGAATGCAGACCCAGGGAGGGAAGGACTTTATGGTGGCCATCTTGGAGAGAGGCTACCACACAGGGTGCTGTAAGAACCTAGATATAGTCTCTTCTCACAGAAAAAACAGGCGACGCAGACAAGTCAACAGGTCATCCCAGGGATACAAGAGGTAAGCCATGGAATAGGAGCACATGGAAGGAGAACCCAACCCAGACTTGAGAGGTCAAGAAAGAATTTCTGGAGTAGAAAATACTGAACATGAGACCTGGGCCAAACTTGAAGGGATTGTGTGACTAGGAGAACAGCAGAGACAGTGTTCTAAAAGTTGGGAACAATATTCTATAAGACCCAGGAGAAAAAGAGAGAGAAAGAGCATTTGCATCCAAAAACCTGAAATAATTCCAATGTCAGAATAGTAGGGTGAAAGGGTATGAATGTTGAGAGATGACATTGAAGAGACCAGAACATAAATCCCCACTCTTTTCTATGTAAGGGTAGATGTGCATTTAAAAAATATTTTGTGTAGAAAGGTGGGTTCATGCCATTCATAAGGTTTTGTGGTCCACATTTCATCACTTTATGTTGTTAACATCTTTTCCTTCTCAATAAATGCACTTCTAAAATATCACTTTAAATAAATGTATAGTATTCCTTTATTAGCTCTATGTTACTTTATTTAACCAATCTCTTGTTGCAGGATATTTAGAGTATTTCCAGTTTCTTTTTACACTTATCCTCATAGCTAAATCTTAACATTTTTAATGATAACTTCCTAGATACAGAATTTCTGGTTCAACATATATGAATACTTTTTAAAGGTTTTTGATACATGGTGCCAACTCATTTTCCAGAAATTTATTAATGTTTAATGTCCCACCAGAAATGTAAGAGAGTACCTATTTCCCTATATGCTTTCCATCAATAGGAAAAGTCATTTTGTTTCCATTTTTTTACCAATTTGATAAGTTTCCGTTTACATTTCTGTAATTACTGAGGAAATTGAATTTTTTGTATGCGGTAGTTCTTTTTCTGTAGGCTTCTGAAGATAATAAACTTCTCAAAAATAGATAAGTGGCTAGACTTCAAACTTTAAAATGTTATGAAAAATTTAATCTGCTAGTAAATTTAAACTGTAGTTTGACAACACCTCTGTCTTTCTTTCCTCTTAAGAACTTCTCTGTTTGACCTGTTCTGAAATTGTCCCAGTGACTTGGTGTAGAAGGAGGAGAGAAAGTCAAGGGTTGTGACAGATCAGAGACCCAGGCTAAGTTCAATTCCAGTTAAATAGGTGAAGTGGGGTGAGTGGGGGGCCTTATTTCATTCACAATAACTCACTGGCTCCCTCTTTTAATGCATTTAATGATCCTGTGAGCTTAATGACTGTTGCAATTAAAGTCACCCTACTTAAGCATTGTGAATTACATTATGCTTGTCAGAGGCTGCCTTTGATAAAACATAATAGCAAGTCATCTCTTTTACATCATAACTCATTTTAAATATTGCTTTTCCATATCTGTCCTTGCCCAGTTGATTTATTACCCAGTACTCCCAAGAAGTGTAATAAAAAGAAAGTTAGGATTTGAGCGATTCTTCCAGTGTCTGGATAAGGAGGCAGCTAAGGGGGAGTGGCCTTCTGATTGGTTAGCCTGAAAATGGGGATGGAAGTGAGGGTGGCAATCAGGAATTAAAGTAGACTAGTTACACAAAAGGAAAATATTAGCTTTCTGTGGCCTCTTTGCCCTTCCTCCCTTTGGATGGAAAATCAACAAAAGCCAGGTCTCCACTAGGAAGACTTGAGAGATTTACTTATCCAGATAAACCAGGGGAATACATCTAAGAGCCAGGACAGGGGACAGGGGCTGGGAAATATTGCAGGTCTCCTTTTGTCTACTTAACTTTACCAAGGAAAATTTTAACATGGATATTTGAAATCAAAATAATAATCTGGTGAAACTGACCAGTGTTGATTATTTGAGGCAAAGAAAAAAAAAGAAAAAACTCAAAATCTTCATAATGCCTTTTCAGTTACCCTCCGCCCTCATCCCCAAATCATAGGAATTGTTGTCCTCATGCATTTCTTCATTTTGCTCCAGAAAGCCAAGAACCAGCCCCCCCCCCCACCCCCGGCCATTCAGTCCAAATTTTTCTTAGAGACAAGCCAACTAATGCTAATGTTATTTTAATGTGAATCCACAACCTTTTATCCAACATCTTTGTCCTTACTTGTAACATTCACAAAGGATGCATTTGGAGTTGGTATTAGTTGTATTAGCTATAACAAAGCTCAATGATTCACCATGATTTCAGTCTGATTAGGCTCCAAAGACAACATATATAGGTGGAAAAAATGTCGACTGGGGTACACCACCAAGTTCTTGGGAACCAGTGGAGTATTCTCCCCTTGAATTGTTTTGGTGCTTCCTTGTCAACTACAGCTCTCTCCTCTGTGATGTCTCCATAAATAATAGAATAAAAGATGATCCATTTCACACACCCAGCACAAGTTCTTGAGCCGACAGATATAAAGAAGAGTTCACAAATCTCTGTACAATTCCATCTGCTGACAAAATTACTTTTTGAGACACAGAGTGGTTCAGTAGAAAATGCACTAAACCAGAGCTTCCCTGGTGGCGCAGTGGTTGAGAATCTGCCTGCCAATGCAGGAGACACGGGTTCGAGCCCTGGTCTGGGAAGATCCCACATGCCGCGAAGCAACTGGGCCCGTGAGCCACCATTACTGAGCCTGCGCGTCTGGAGCCTGTGCTCCGCAACGGGAGAGGCCGCGATAGTGAGAGGCCCGCGCACCGCGATGAAGAGTGGCCCCCGCTCTCTGCAACTAGAGAAAGCCCTCGCACAGAAAGGAAGAACCAACACAGCAAAAATAAATTAATTAATTAATTAATTAATTTTTAAAAATGCACTAAACCACAAACAAGACCTGTATTGGAGACCCATTTCTGGCACCACCCTGCTATCTCTCCTTAGAATTATTTTAACTTCAATAAACCTCAGTTTCCTCATCTATAAAAAGGAAGATTCAACTATAACATCTCTAATCCCTTTGAGCTCTTAATGACTGATTCCACCCTGCTGTTCTGATCACTTCTGATGGGTTTTGTAATATAAATTTAGTCATTTTTCCTTTCAAGATATTCTCCCATGAAGATACTCATTCTGAAAGTATTTGTCCTCTTACTACCTTAGAAAAAGAAAAGCTGTAAAAGCTTTAGAAGAAAGTCAAATAATAATAATGTATGTGTATGTATACTCACCCGCACACGTGTGTGCACACACACACACACACACATTTAACTTAACTTTGAGTTTCTCATTCACCTCAGGAACAAAAAAAATTGGTAATATAGTAACACACTAGACCTAGATTTCCTTTTCCATTTTAATGTAAACTTGACTTATTCTTCAGTTTCAACATATCAATACTTCCTTACATTACTGTGGTCTGCAGAAAACTATTTCTCTCTTAAATTGCTGTAGTAGACATCTTAGATATGTCAGTTGCCTAAATCCTATTGTTTCTTGGGAAATAATAGTAATAATAACAACAGCTCACACTTTTATACCACTTGTAGTTTGTATTATTTAAAATTAATGTCATTCTCATCAGGATTATATTAGTGGCACTAGATCATCCTTTCAGAGTATAGCACCTATAATTTCATTGCACCAAAACCTCTAGAAATAAGTTACTAACATTAAATAAGTATCTATGTCAAAATAAGGTTGATCCAAAAACACCTTCTGTAGAAAAAAGTAAAATCAGCCAAACAGTTTAAGTTATAAAATTTAGAGTGAATACAAAGGGCACTCTAATACTCATTAATGAAAATATATATAATTGGTATAATCATTCCGGAAATAAATTTGGGAAAATGCATCCAGAGCCTTAAAAATATTTGTACCTTAGTGATTCCTCTTTTATTAATATATCCTAAGGAAAAATCTGAAATGCAAATAATATTTTAAATAAAGATCTTCATGTGTGAATCCTTTATAATGAAGGAAAATTAGATCCAATCTAAATGACCAGTACAAGATAATGGTTTAGTAAATTATGATGTATCCATGTGATGGAACTCTTAGTAGTCACTAAAAATATATTTCGTCAGAATTTTTAATGACATGGAAAATGCCTCTGATGTTCCATTAAGTGAAAAATGTCATAAAATTACATGCTAAAATTTAATCTCAAAATTATATACCCAATAAAAATAGAACAAAGTATCTCAATATTGTATTATTATTATTTTCTTCTTTAATTTTTTTGCAGTTTCCAAATTTTCCACAGTGAGCATCTGCTACTTTTCAAATCAGAAAAAAAGCACCCATAGAAATAAAAAACTAAAATTAAAAACAGCTTGTACGGTGAGACCTTGAGTAGCCAAAATGCTCAGAGGGCTGAAATGTTTCAGTGGATTTCATGTTGTGACAAACTAGAGATTAATTAGGAATACTTTCTGAATCTCTTTGCTGAAAATCAAGTCATCAGCCAACAGTTATTTTCCAAATACCTATTACATACTTCCTTCAGGGCCCTGCAGGCTATTCTTGCTCAGCTCAACCCAGGCACCTTGGGGAGATTCCAGACCACTACTACTCAGTGAGTGCAAACATGTATCTGTGCAACGGAGAAACCAGGGAAAATACACCAGGTACCCTGCCTGGCAGGACTACAATTCTAGAAGAAGAGGTCTATGAAAATTCACTCTGAAATATAGGTGCAAATGTTTAAAAAAGGGGGATGAGTTTCTGAAGAATAATTGCAGAAGAAGTAACTTTCCCTGGAGAGCTCAAGAAATGACGTCACAGGACAAGAGAAAAGGGAGCCTTGCAGAATGGGCAGGATTCTAACAGAAAATAAGAGAACCACCCCCACCCCCTCCCCAGGCTGGAGAGCCAAGATGGACAAAAGCACAGGGGCAGAAAGAAAGTTAGGGCATGTCTGGGCTCAAGAAGAGATCTTCGTAGCAAGAGCAAGGGGTATCTTGGGGAGTGGTGGGGCATGACTTCTCAAGGGCATTTAATTCACCTTCTAAATAGGTAACTGATGGACACAACCGAGTCTTTGCTCAATTATTATAGACGTTTTTGTGCCTCAAGCATCCATGGGAACATTAAAAACCACAATACACTTCCATAAATGCACATGTCAAAGGCATAAGGTACTGTTCTAAATAATAACTGTAATCCCTTACCTTTGTATAGCACCTTTCAATGTACAAAGCTTTTCCCTATGGTTTATCTCATTTTCTCTTCACAGCCACCCAGTGAGACAAGCATTATTATCACCACTTTACCGATAAGGAAACGCTCAAAGAGATCTGATGAGTCATCCCCAGTGGGTGACAGAAGGAGTAAGTGACAGTTGGGTGGTTTCAAACCTTCCAACTCCGTTGCATTGCTTTCCGTACTGCAGCTGCCTTTGAACCAGAGACACAGCCTAGAAGTCCAGTTCTCTTTTACCTCATTCGGAACTTCACCGTAATCACTGTCATCATCTTCTTACTTCTTGGATTATAGAGTACAGAGAGTTCTGTTTAGACTGGGTTTGGATTCTTCAAAGCAATTCTCTACTTTCAAAGTGCTTTCACACCTCATTTATCCTTACAACTTTTCAGGTAATTCAGACAAATTGAAAACTTTAGTCTAAATACACTAACGACAGAATGGAACGCAGAGGAGGTAGGAACCGGGAGGGAGAGGAGTTGCAAGCAGGAAGGAGCAGCCCATCTACTCAACTTTTTGACTCACTCTGTGCTACACAGACTTGGGCAGAAAAAGGCCTTACCCCCACTGAGGATGTTAAAAAGTACTTGTACTTTTGCCCTTCCCAGGTTGACAGACTCCCGGAAATATAAGAGGTACAAAATCCCTCTTTACGAGTTCCATTTCTGTTGCATCACTTTCATTACTGAAACCTTTTTCAATGTTTGGCTCCGTAAGAAAAACAGTTCTGTCACGTGGTTTCAAGTAATCCTCACACTTCGAAAATTGAATATGGCTGCCAATATCACAAGAACTAAATAGATGACATCTGGAAAGGAGGAGTTTAAAACCCACTGTTTCATTACCCCCACCTGTGCCTTTATAGGCAGCGTGAAAAGGAGAGGTGAGGCCACAAAGGGATTCTCTGAAACTTACTTTGGAGGAAAATATCGGGGAAGGGTACATGTTAAAAATCAGATTTATCATCTGTCCACGTTGTCCTGATTTACCAAATGCATTTCCACCAGGGAGGGTGACGCAGAAGGTTGCATATTAAGCCAGTGAGTTCAGGATGTCTTTACAGCCAATCATCTCCCCCCAGTACAAATCCTATCGCTCAAAACATCAGGCTGGCTGTGGAATTGAGCTGGAATTTAATGAACAGATAAATCAACGATACTTACTAAGCATCTCCAATGTCCCTGCTCTGTGAAAATCATGGTTCAGTGTAACTTTGGGAAAGCCATTTAATATTTCTTACACCAGATCTCCCCATGTGAGAAATTAGGGTACTAATAATACCAGGTCTTCCAAACTGACAGCATTATTGTGAAGCTTAAATAAGGTAATATATGTGGAAGGGATTTGTAAGTGCTAATGTGCCAGGGAAATGCAAAGTCACGTGATAATACGATGAAGCACGGGGTCTGAGCCTTGCTCATGAGGAGCTCGCTGCCGATTTGGAGGAACAAAGCATAAACATATCAAATGTAAGTAACAGTGTAAGGATTAAACTATAGAAAAGACGACATGACAAGTAGTTTGGCAAGATAATGTGTAATTATTTGCAAGGGAGAGGTACAGACGATGACATTTATGAATGTAAAACGGGTAACAATCTCAGCGAGCTGGAGCGATGTGGACAGGCTTTGTGGGAGAAGCAACCCTGGATCTGGCCTTGGAGGGTGGGAAGGTTGAGCAAGAAGCATAGGATACCATCCCCACAGTGAACGTCCCCAGAACCAGGGGGGAAGAACACACTGAGATGGTATTCACAAACCACTTCTGCAAGTGGTCTACTCTCTGAGAGCAATCAAGTAAGGTTCCATCATCATCAAGACCCAGAGTGAGCTTTAAAAGAAGCCCCTACGAGTTACCATAGAGGTCCAACTTGGAATTATTTGGCTGCCCCATAACCAAAAACCACCCAGACCCTCAAGCTCCTCTTCACCGCGCCCCTCCCGCCTTTTTTTTAATGAATACAGCTGTGATTTTTCTTTAGTTTTTTAAACTTTTTACTTTATATTGGAGTATAGTTGATTAACAATATTGTGTTACTTTCAGGTGTACTACAAAGTGATTCAGTTATACATATACATGTATCTATTCTTTTTCGAATTCTTTTCCCAGTTAGGTTGTCACATAATATTGAGCAGTGTTCCCTGTGCTATACAGTAGGTCTTTGTTTGTTATCCATTTTAAATATAGCAATGTGTATATGTCAATCCCATCACTGCGCCCTTATTCACACTCACCTCACCCTGTTAAACTGTAGAGTGTCTTCCAGGAAGAGAATATAGTCACCCAGCATGGCATTCCCTACCTGAGGCAATCACAGCGTGTTCCACTGTGGTTAGCAAACTAAATTCCAAGTGGGAAATACAGAAGCAAAGATAAAGAGAGAGAAAACAAACGATGTGTCTCCTTTCAAAACCATTCACTTAGCGACGGCTGTGTTAGAAAAGTCTTCTTATTTATGAAGAGAGGTACTAGGTCACAGGCTGAAGTGAGGAGGCTGGGAGTGTCTCTGAGTTGCGTAGGGCAAGGCGCTAATGCGGCCGCGTTCAGAGGCTCAATCTCCTGCCCATTCACTTCACAGACCAAAAAGCAGTTAACTGTCACCGTTTGCTGGACACCATCAGTAGAATCCCATCCAATCATCCCACTGGTGCAAAGTGTGGGTCATGACATAGTTCAGAACAAGGTGCAAATGGCTTCGTCCAACACGTGGCCGTGCCTAGATGCCTGGAAAGCAAGTCGAAGTCCAGGACACGATTCAATCCCTCCTTCCTCCCTCCCAAACGCTTTTCACCGCTGGTCTAGTCACTGTCACCCAATATGTCAAAGATGTATCCGCTCCACATCTTCACTCAAGCTCTGCCCCCCACCCTTTTGGCCTTGCATCTCTCACACAGAGCATCGGTTCAAACCTGCTCCTTTCTTCAGGACTTGAATAGTAACTCCGGACTCCTCTGCGGGGCTGGCCTGACGCCCCAGTCCCCGTGGTGCCCCACTATCTGAACTCTTGACGCACCCACACTGCCTTTCCTTTGTGCCCTGGGATTACTCCCTTGAGATGGCACAGTGCTTTGTACACAGTAAGCTCTGTTTAAATGTTTAAGAAATAAATTCCGATTGCAAATGGTAGGAATAGGGGGTGGCTAGAAGGAGCAGAATACAACTTTGTTTTGAGCTTATCTGTTTGGGCTATAACTGCCTTACCGCCCCGAATAGTACATCAGTAGCGGCATCAGTAAGAGTAGTGGTAGTGGTAACAGTAGGAGGTGGCAGAGTAACAGCGTGTTAGCCCTTGGTTTCTTAATAATACTAGACAGGGGGAAAACACCTGGCTCTACCAGTACAGAGAAGAAGAACTAGCTATGGAACTGAAGCCCTTACCTAAGAAATTTGAGCAAACACACTGGACAGGGAAACATAGATCTTCGAGGCATAAAAATGAAAGAATCATCATTTCCTCACATATTTTTTTGCTCTTCTCCAAGGTCCAGTTAGTCACAGGTCTTGTTGATTCTCCCTTTAAAATGTCCCCCACATCTATCCCCAATCTTAGATCATCCTCAGCCCTTACTCTACCTTCTCTGGACTATTCCAGAAAGTCTTGCCTGGTCTCCACCCCTCTAGCTTTTCCTCTTGCTTAATACATCATTTCAAGGCTGACGATGACTTTTTAACTCTCCTGTCTGAGCACGTCACTCTGGGCTTCTAAACCATGAATGCCTCCCCTCCCAATCCCCTAAGGATAAAGGCTGTACTCCTTAACACGGCTTCCTAACTTGGCCCCAAACCACATTTCCAGTTTTATTTCTCCCAATGGTCCCTCACATCCTACTTTCTAGACACATCCAACTGGTCCCCAAGCCCCAACCATAGGGTACTTTTTTTTTTTTTTACATCCTCTTGTCTTTGTATATGGTGCTTTCTCTGCTTTGCTACCTCCCAACAAACTCCCAATCATCCAGTGAAGATCAGCTTAAAAGTTACTTCTACTGGGATGCTTCTCCAACCATGGCTCCATCCTGCCCCCTGACTCCTTCCTCAGCTGCCTCACAGAAGACTATCACAGTTGTCTGCTCATATGACTGTACAATCCCACCAGACTGAGCTCCTGCAGAGGTGGGGCTGGGTTTTATTTCTCTCCACATCCTGAGTGCCTGGTACACAGAAGGTGCTCAACAAAATGCTTGTTGTGTATTGAATGAATTAACCCAGGTGGGCTGTCCACTCCCATCAAATCCATATCCTACTCTGCTTTGTCCTTGCAACTGTATTCTTTGCCTTCCCCATATTTCACTGTGATGCATTAATAAGGAATGAGAAACGAATGAAAGTTAGACAGTGGGTATGAACAGAGAGTACCAGGTCATTAGCAATCATTTTTTTGCAATCAAAGCATTTCTAGATCAAATCTATGTGTTCTGATTCATTGTCCTTTTTCCTCTTTTCCAAAAATCCAATAAGTCCCAGACCTTACTGGTTCTCCCTCTAAAATGTCTCCCACGTTTTAGATCACTCTCAAGCCCCAGCCATATCTTATCTGGGACAAACCAGGAGAACTCTTTTAGCCTGAAACTCCTGGAAATGTTTTCTGATTCATAGTCTTCCATATTTTAGAAACAGTATCTGGAATACTTTCTTGCCTCTTAGGTCTCTTTTAATGTCCCCACGGTACCTTCAAGGCAACAGGATAAGAGAGAGGGACACCGATTATGCATCCAGACAAAGCACTTTTAAGTTCCGCCTCATCTGCTAATTCACTGTGTGACTTTGGTCAACACATTTTCCCTCTCTGGGCCTCAGTTTCCTTTTCCAGTGTCTACTTGAAAAAAAGCCTCCAAACTAAGCAAACTTTGAGCTGGTCTTCTACCAGAAGGCGCTCTCTGAGGAGTTTTCTAGCTCAAACACTCGGGCTCCCAAATTCTGTCCCTCTCCCTTTCCTGCTTGCTTGCTTCCCCTGCCCCACACTTGCCAGTACCAAGTCTGACCAAAGTCTCAACATTTTATTAGACTTTATTTCCATGATTACCTTTGTGTCAAGACCTCCTACCAGAAATAGGAAGGGTGAATATAAAAGACCTATTTCCTTCCCATTGTGTTTCCTCCTCCCCTCTGTAGTGAAAATGACCTATGTGGACAAGCCAAAATGCTTTTGAATTGAATTCACCAAAGTAATATACACAAGGTTTTAATTTACAGTTTGGGGTCTCCAGGCCCCTGCATATGAGTTCTATAAATGAGACATGTTGCTACAATAAGTCCCATTGGGAGAGGCTGGCCTTAGAATGAGAACAGCTGTAGAGCTATAATCCAACAAAGTCAGCTTCTGAATCAGATATGAATTATTGGTTCAGTCACAAAGCTATGGGTACGCTTTCCCTCACAAGCATTCACATATGGCCTTTGGCAGAAATGAAAATATCTTTCCCTCCATTACTGGGTTTGGTTAATAATGAACCTTTATTCTGAATACTTTCTTTTGCCTTAACTTCCTTTCTCTTTGTTCTCATTCTAATTTCCTCTAAGGCCTCCAATAACCAGCTACACAAGGTGAGGCTGAGAGCTCCTGGGAACATTTTAGAGCTAAGGGAAGCCAAGGCAGCTGAGAGAACTGTTCTCAGCCTTGTTTGTACACCGGGAACACATGAGGATCTTTCAAAAATCCCAGCACTAAAGTGATTCCAGTGTGTAGTCAACATTGAAACCACTATTTTAAAGTCAATTATGTCTAAAACCACCAGAGCCTTTCTCCCCATCCCCAAACAATATGTAGGAAATATGGGTACGAAACACTTCCTTCTTGAAGCTGACACGTCTGAAAGCTTCAGGTCCGAGGACAAAGGTTTGTCTTCTAAACCAAGGTATGTAGCCAAAACTGCAAAAAAATTTACCCAACTACCATAACTTCTGGAGTGTCAACTTTCTGATCCTTGAAGCATTTGGTTGTGAAGTCCCAAGGCTAACAGGGAACAATAAAAAATGTAAAAGAGCAAAAAGGGTTAGGAATGGGAACGTGTGTTTCTAATACTACTGCTACGGAAAGGTGTGCTTCAGAAGAGATGTCTGAGGACAGGCAAGCAAGGGAGGGGGTACCCACTTAGCCAGCCAGTCAATTTATGCGGCGAGGGGAAAACCACATCTCCTTTACATCGCTGTCCAGACGTTTGTCATGTCTTCCCTGGACAGCTGCAGCAGGCTCCTAATTGGCCCATTGTCCACTACCACCCCTGTCCTTCTTGAACAAATGATGTACGTGAAGCACCGTGCTTGGTGCCAAGACTCAGAGAGAAACCACCCTGGTCCTCCCTTCAAGGAAGCTGAATCTAGCAGATGAGATACAAGTAAGGACCTCATTGCCACAGTTAGGTAAGTTTTTCGGCTAGGGTATCCAAGAGGAGGATGCAGCAACTTCTGGCTAGAAAAATCAGAGAAGGTTCCAGAGCAGAGGTGATGTCTGAGTTGAGAGACATTCCAGAAAAAAGGCACAGCATGTGCAAAGACCCAGAGGTAGGAAAGATTCCGATTTATTATTGAAATCGAAAGGACCTCAGTGCAGATAACAAAGTAGCCGGCAGGCAGATAAAAGCCTGTCAGGACCAAGGGCTGAAAAATGAGGCAGGAACCTAATCGTGAAAAGCTACAGATCCACGGTGCAGTGAGGAATTTGGATTTCGTCCAATAGTCGATGAAGTACCATTGGAGAAATTTGAGCAGGGAACTCGCATGATTATCCCTTAGGTTTAGAAGGCTCTCTTCGATAGCAGGCTGGAGGATGCCCTGACAGAGACCAACCTTGGAGGCAGGTGAAGTTGATAGAGAACGTTGCCAAAGTCCAGGTGAGAAGATGAGGCCCAAATTCAGGTGGTAACAGTGGGACCAGAGAGGGAGGAAACTTTAAATGATTTGAATATTTATCCTGATTTCCTCCTGGATTTTGAATCTTGATTTTTGCTTGTTTGGTTAGCTGTTAGGTTGGGTTTTATTTCTTAAACATGAATTGAGTACTCCCATGCTTTCACTTGTATCAAGCCTCACCACACCCCCTGAAATATAGGTATCAGTATCTCACTTTTACCAAAGAGGAAACTGACTCAGAGAGGCTAAGTAACTTGCCCAAAGCCACACAGCTAAAGGCAGCAGCTAGCCTGGTGCCCAGATTTCCTGGCTCCAAGTCAAGTGCTCTTCCAACTGCACCTCCACGAAGTAGCCCCAGACTCATTCTTGTTCTATTTCTTTCCTATGTCAGACTGAAGGCTGGCAGACAGACAATTTGTCTGGGCGTAACTTCACTGGCTCAGAAGGCAGCTGAGGTAGAGCCTGGCTTTGTAGTCTGAGCAACCTGGGTCTGATTCCCGGCCTTGAACAAGAACACTGGAGCCTCAGTCTCCCCATCGGTCACAGCACCATCCTGCAGGGTTGCTGTAAGATTGTTGTAAATAAGATCAGAGCCGCCAGTACTATGCCTAGTACATAGTCTGTTCTCAAGAAATGGTACCAATTTTCCCCCAGAATAGTCAGGAAAGAGTCAAGCCATCACCAGAAAAGATGTCGTATATTTGACTTAGGAATATGGTAGTAAGGGCAGGAAAGAGACATAAACTAGGTTATGAAAAAAAAATTTTTTGCATGGTTTTACTATCTCTCCTGTCACCTCTAAGGCAATTCTTTCCCCTTCCATTTGTGTCACTGAGGTAGCTGGTGAAAACACCCCCTAACCCCCTCCCCAAGCAAGCATACTAGCAAGCCCAGGAGATCCTTGTGCTAAGCTACTTTACAGGGGTTTTCTGTTCTCTTTTTTTCCTCTCTCCTTTCACGCGAGAATCAAGGAACCTGTAACTTGCTGCTTATCTCATTATCTCCTGCCTTGCATTTTAATGTGTCGCTTCTAAAAAGACCTCATTGATATTCCAGTTATGCATGTGTTTGTTTGTGTCTCTTGGGAAAATTTGCTACCCATCTTCCAAGTTGAGCACCCGTGTACTCACAGCTCAAAGGTGGAGCTCTCTTTTGTAAAAGAATAAATAAATAAATAAATAAATAAATAAATAAATAAATAAATAAATAAATAAATGGAGACCGTTTGACGACGATTCTGCATCTACAAGAAGCTGCAAATGGAGCAGCTCAAGAGTCTCAATCCAAAACCATATGCACAAAAAGGCAGGTGACGAATTGGGTGTCTTCCCAGGATGCTGGGTCATGCTGATGAATAATTCAAGCCTAAAGGCTCTTAAAAGGACACAGTTACCTGGTTTTCCAGATAATTAGAGACCACCCCTGACAAAAAAGGTTTTAACCTAATTTAACCAGATAATTAACCAGATCATCCAGAAAAGAGCAAGCTTTTTATCCTGCCTGAATTATCCTGAGTTTCATCGTTATTAGGTAACCGACAACCTTCTCCACTTCGTGCTATGCTGAGTCTACACTGTGGACGGAACTAAATCAAGCCTCGAGTTAGCAGGTGATGTGAACAGGATAATAAGAAATCATCTTACAAAATCTAGTTGTCCTTTTCAAGCATTACAGATCCCGGCTACCTCCACACAAATTACAATGGGAGGCTTAGGGAATTATCTGTAACAAAACAAAAAAATCCTACCATGAGGACAACCTAGACGGGGTTGAGACCTGGTTTTACTGACTTTTGGCACAGATCGAATTACTTAAATAATGGCTTGCTTCCTATTACTTTGCTATGTATTAACATTAGGAGATAGAAGTCGATGTAGCATTTTTGTGATGTTACTGCAGCCGATGAAATTTTCTCATTTTATTCATCAGCTTCTCCTTCCCCAGGACAATGCATTGAGATCTTCAAGGAGCTGGCCACTACTGATACTAATGACATATTTACTGAATACCAAACATGTGCATTTATTCAGCATTTATTATTTCATTTAAACATGGAAGAGGCCCTTCAAGGTGGGTTAAGCTTCCCCCACCTTTCAGGGCAGTGATATATACGGAAATTCTGACTGTAATTTCTTAGGTTCAACCATTTGCCGTTGCTTCCCTTGTGCTAGTTGAATCGATAGCAAGAGACAAAACAATTTTTCTCCGTAACCACGGATTCTAGCCACCCATGGGATTGAGACAGGATATTCACAAGGGAACTTACTTTGCCTTGACAGGAAGTCGTGGAACAGAGCCAGATGTCCCATTAAAAGTCCTTTCGAACCTAAATGAGTTTGTGACGATGTGTGTTTATACGTGTGAGGATAAAACATACTGTGAGCATCCCTTCGCCTAGTGTATAAGCTGTTATCTGAGAATGAGGCACTTCAGGAGGCTAATTGAGCACTGGAGGCTGTCTACACAGGCAGAGCAGAGGGGAGATCTGGAACCCTCCCCATTCCCCACCTCACACGCACACATAAGCAAAACCCTGACAAATTATCCAGGAGAACCAATTTCATCTGATAACGCATCAACATCAACTTCACGTTGCCTCTATAGACAAAATATTTTTACATTTTTGGGAGCCTGGGCTTCCAGATGCCCAGATACATCTTAGCTTATTCTGTGAAACGGTCCTCACGGTACTTTCGAGCGTACCTCTGGCTCTGCCTGGTCTGCTCAGACAGACTCAGCCACGATGCTCCAGCACTGATTTTCAGAGCCTTCCTGTGCTGGCCGCAGCCATTGTGTCATTTAATAACAAGCATTTAAAAGAAAGAATAAAGGTGAAAAAGAATCACGTTAAAAGTCGACTCCGTATTTTATATAAAGGTGTTATTTTTTTTTAATGGTTACTTATGATCGTTGGCCTTTTCAGATTAATTATGACACCGTTTTTGTGAGTCGCAGAAGCAATCTGTCCCCCAGAATTACACAGAAGGCCACCCAAGCTCCGTGTTTCCTGTTATCCGGCTGTAAATCAGTGTAACTTGCGGGAAAGCATGCCACAACACACGGATGGCCGGCCCGGCCTCTGTCACAATCAATGCCGTGCCCACCACTCCCCTCTTCTCGCTCCCCAAAGGGTCCTGAAAGAGGATTTGTCCAGGACCGCCGCAGCCCCGCAGCCTGCTGACTTTATAAAGAGACGAGGTGAAGTAACACTTTTCTTTTTAATACCCCGCGGTGTGGAACTGAAATTGCAGCCTGCTTCTATTTTCAGAGGCCTCCTTGGTAAGAGAATGTTTTTATCTGGAGATACAATGACCGTGGCCCATACTCTGCCGTTCCCATGAAGGCCTTGCCAAAGTCCATGAATGCTCGCTTTATGAATTGGTCTTGCAGGTGTTCAGGGGGGTATGTAATCACGAATGAATGGTCGAAATACACAGAAAGTCTCGGCAGCCTCTGGCACCGAGAGCTGCTGGGCTTTATAATTCTGTGAGAAAACACACATGCGTCGAGAGCATTCCCTGGGCTCCAGTGTTGCCTCAGGCCAAGTATTCGCCACAGTCCATCCCTGGGCTGGTGGTACATTCCAGAAGAGAAGGGATCTGTATAAGTCGCCCTGTGGACCAAGAAGCTGGTAGCTCTTAATACGATTTTCCTGCTTTGACTTGCTACAGGCATGATTTGGGCCAAGGTACTATTTTTCTGCACACATGTAACCCAGCAGGCTAGAGTGTCTGGAGATTTTATGAAGACCTCATGGATGCTGGCGCAGGTGGGCTGTCGCCCAGGCAAAGAAGGCATCAGGAGGTGGAGACCAAATGCCCTCGGATAACCTGCATATATCCTCGGGCAGGGGCAGGCCTAGAACTGCGGTGAAGAGTCAAGAATAGAGTGTTTTCTCAAGCAGGCTGCCTAAGGGGGAGAGGACTGGGAAAGACAGTCCTGCTATTGGAGGTCCAGAGAGCCCTGAGGCCTTAATTCTAAATTGAATCTATTGTATGCCCTCCACCCAAGAAAAGCTACCTGAGAATCAGTGATGATGGAAAGAGGGTCACTATTAGCTAATCTAGCTTGTCCTTCCCAGCCTCAGCCCCAGGGAGATAGCAAAGATGTGGAAGAAAATCTTTGTCCTTTTTCTCACTCTCCCCACCTGCCCTTCCTCTCTACCCTGGGCTCCCTCCGAGCTGGTAAGTGGAAAAAAATCTCTGAGGGGGAACTCCATCAGCTCTCCAGCACTCTGGAAGGATGCAAAAGATGCAAGGGCTTTGCTGAGAGATTTCCAACTTTTTACCAGTACAGACTCAGGGCCATAGAGAAAGACAGGAGCCCAGCCTGGGAAAAACAGGACATTGGGTGGTAATAGGTGATACCTCCCAGAGGCCTCCATGGCCAGGAGCAGCCCAAACCCCTGGCACCAAGTGCCTCCAGAGGTGCTGGTGTTGCTGAGAAAGAAAGTGGGAGCTGACAGCATGACAAGGTGCTAGCCCGGAGAGGGAGGCTTCTATTGTTCCAGCACCTGGAACTGAGAGCTCTCTCATATCCAGAGCTGACAGGAGTGGCCCCAGAGCAGAGCTACAATTGGAGTTCAGAAGCTGAGCTGTCAAGGCCACTCATAAACATTGGGGAAAAGAAAACCTCCTGTACTTCAGGGATTAAAGAATTTTCAGGGCTTCCCTGGTGGCGCAGTGGTTGAGAATCTGCCTGCCAATGCAGGGGACACGGGTTCGAGCCCTGGTCTGGGAAGATCCCACATGCCGCGGAGCAACTGGGCCCGTGAGCCACAACTACTGAGCCTGCGCGTCTGGAGTCTGTGCTCCACAACAAGAGAGGCCGTGATAGTGAGAGGCCCGCGCACCGCCATGAAGAGTGGCCCCCACTTGCCGCAACTAGAGAAAGCCCTCGCACAGAAACGAAGACCCAACACAGCCAAAAAAAAAAAAAAAAAAATCAATCAATCAATCAATAAATAATTTTTTTAAAAAAAAGAATTTTCAGATGTGGGAGCTACAAAGATAGTAGGCTCTCACCAAATACCCACCTTCCCTGGCTTTTCATACCTCTCCTAATTCATGTTACACCAGCATTTCCTATCACCTACACTGACACCCAAGATGCCAAAAGTATCCCATAGGTTAGCCTACTAGCTATAGTTAAGTGGAAGAGGAAGTCTTTGAATTAGTTAAATTTCAGAGGCACAAATGAAGACATTCTATTTCCAAAAATATTCCCAACTTGGCTCCCTGACACCAGAAATTCCACAATTTGAAATGTATTCCTTTGGTTTAATCCAACGTTAAGCTACCATAAACATTAATTTATTCAGCAAATATCTATTGAATACCTTCTTCATTGCCATGCCCTTTACTGGGCATTAGATAAATGGAGGAAA
Organism: Balaenoptera borealis; assembly: GCF_965194805.1. Lineage (NCBI taxonomy): Eukaryota > Metazoa > Chordata > Mammalia > Artiodactyla > Balaenopteridae > Balaenoptera > Balaenoptera borealis. The sequence continues at coordinate 101,010,106 of NC_138868.1, read as the reverse complement.
TAACATAGACAAAGTTTCTGCTCTCATGGCACTTAATCTCCATCAGTCATTTAAGAATGAGTTTATCTAATCATTTCCTGAAAGCACATTTCAATAGAAGAAGGTGACTAAGTGAGACCACCTAAAGGAGAGCAAGATGGAGATGGGCTACCCCTGAACAGAAAGGTAAAAGGATGAAAAAGTGGCGGAACAAGAGCCACTGAGAATAAATTTCATTCATTCATTCATTCATTCATTCATCCATTCCACAAATACATTTTAAGCATCTCCTTAGAGCCAGATACTGAGGGTAGATAACTGAACAAGGACACAGCCCCTGCCCTCAGGGAGCTTATATCGGCTGTAGTCAGACACAAATCTGACTAGTGCTAGTCAGGGTGGGCACAGGGCACTAAAAGGGCACACATTCGGGGCACATAAAGCAGACTTGGAGAAAGGGGTGGATCAGGGAAAGCTTCTTGAAGGTGGTGAAATCCCAGGAGTGAGGGTGGGGCTTCAGTATTCCTGAGAAAGGGAATTGCTTATGCAAAGTCCCTAGAGAGAACCACTGTGCTCCCTGCTCCACTGTTGAAAGGTGGAACATCAAAGTACAGGTGAGGTGAGAGTGCAGGTCACCTGCGGGTCTAAGCCAGAAGTTGGCTATGTTTCCTGTAAAGGGCCAGATAGTAAATATTGCAGGCTCTGTGGCCCATGTGGTCTGTTGCAACTACTCAACTCTGCCATTGGAACACGAATTCGCCACAGGTAGGCGATATGCAAAAAAACGAATGCAACTGTGTTTCAATGATTATTTATAAGATGAGGCATTCTTATAAGTTTGGTCCGCGAGCCATAGTCTTTCAACCCCTGGTTTAACCAGGACTTGGAGCCAAACAGAGGCAGCTAAGGAAACTTCACCCACTGGGGTGGGCCTCCCTGCAGAGGGTAAAATTTGTGGCAAAAGAGTAACAAGGCAGGGAGCTGGGACATCTGAACTTGGGTCTTGGTCAGCACACAAACTCTAGGATAATGTCTTCCTCATCTGTAAAATGAAAGAGTAGAATAAGGTGGTCTTTAGGGCCTCTTCTCTGAAAGTACTTAACCTGGGGCACAGGGATACCCCAAGGAGTCTATGGATAATCCTGAACAATCCATGAACTTACATGAAAAAAAAAAAACCCACATTTTTAGTTTCATTATTTTCCAACTGAAATGTAGTGTTTGTTTCAATGACAAGTGTAGTCAACCAACCACAGTCATATTAGCAGTACCTATGATTTTGTGTCCAAGAGGAATCACAGCGATTCTCCTATCATGCTACAGTTGTAGCATATATATTGAAATATCATCTGTATTCATCACTTCTTTGAATTTATGGTAGCTACTGGATCTGCAACTAAACTTTGTTATTTAAAACGTGAGTAGATATACATATAATATCTATGGGGTTTTTTGATATTTAAAAACCATATTTCAATATAATTAGTTTTCTTTGTAATCCTATGTAATTTATTTTGCCCTTCAAAAAACAGTGTTCTGAGGAGTACATCTCCCCCAAAATAGTTAACAACTCCTAGTCTAGAGTTAATGAATTATATTAATTTATATCTACCCTGCTGGCAAAATAGTCTTTCTAAAAAAGCGCCTTTTTCAGGGGAAGATGTGGCAAAGGAGTACTTTCTCACGTAGTTGAAAAAAATGAGAATTGTAATAGCCTTTTTAGAAAGTAATGTGGCAATATTTCTTAAAAATTTCAAAATGCGTATATATGCTGTAATCTCACTCCTGGGAATTTAGCTAATATAAATAAAAACACCCATACAAAAAAAAGTAGATTGACAAGTATTGTTCAAAAGGCCAAAAATGAGCAAACAAACCTGGAAACAAAGTGAATGCCTATTGCTAAGGGGAAAGTTAGGAAGTGATGATCTATCCACACTCTGGAATATTATATAGTCGTTCAAAAGAATGATTCAGAGCTCTAAGAGCTGCCCTGGTGGGATTTCCTGGAAGAATCATTGAATGAGGAAAGTGATACAATTTTATTTCATTTAAGTAAAATCCACCCTGACAAAGGAATGTTGTATGTGTATGATGTGTGTGTGATTACATGAGCATGGAGAAAAGTGAGAAAAGAAAGATAGTAGAGTATTCACGTGAGTTACGTGGGAGAAGGTGATATGAATGGAGGCGGGGTGGGGAGGAAGGAGCTAAGAAAAACGGAAAAGAAAGACCACACAACAAAGTGTATTATAATTGCATTTTGTGTTTATATAAAATTATGTTTGTAGGGTTAAAAGAGAGATCATTCCATCCACCCCTCTGAAAAATCTATGATATCAGATAAATGTAGGCTGAGTTCAGCCTCTCTGGTTAAGTGTCAATATACTGAGTATCTTTTGAATCCTGCTTTGCTCTCAGCCGATGCCTGACATCTTCTGGCCGCGTACTCGGGGGTTGAAAAGATAAATCGCAACACTCAACATGGTTTTATTTCACAAAGGAATACGTCTATTTTGATACAAACAACTCATTCATTCACTCATTCATTCACTTACAGAGAACCATTAAGCGCCAGGGACAATGCTACACTCCGAGGATAAAAAGGATGGAAAGGACAGGAAGGGAGGAGTCTTTGATATTCTTTTCTGTTTCTAGTTTGTTTCTTTATTGTTGTTGTTCACTAAGGTCAAACATGTATTTTTTTCTCATTTCCTCTCCTTATGCCTTTGCCGGCTCACCAAACTCTCATAAAGATATAAGATTGATGCCCACGATATCACAGATACCAGCAGAGGCTCGCAGAGCAATGAATGCAAGTCCACTTGTGGCTCCTTTCAAGGTCAGGAGGGCGTGGTGTTGGCTCCGGCCAGTCGCCATGCTGCCCAGTGACCTACAAGCTCAGGAATCTGATCAGGCCACTTAGCAGAGGCCGTCCACGCCACCGACTGCCCATCAGTTTCTGTTCTGACGGCCAAGAGGGAGAACAAAAGAAGTGAAATGCCAGCAGCTTTCAGTCTCCTCACTCAATTCGATGGCCTTTTTGTTTTTTTACCTCCCCAGATCTATTCTGGGAACTGTTAACCAAAAGATAGACCGACTCTCTCAAACTGCCTCTTCTTAACTCCTAGGAAGACAAAGGCTCTCACCGTATTCTCCTTGCACAGAGTGGAGGATGAGAAATAACTCGAGACATCCTGGGTCCTCTAGTACAGGTGGCAGGCACTACCGCCTAATAATCATTACAATTCCTTACGGCCAGGGCCACACATTTCAAAGTGTTTCCATCTGCACATAACATTTCATAAGAGACAGGAAGCACAGGCGGTATAATTGGCAGGAGGCGAAGACGCTGAATCTAGGTATAGATAAGCAACTTGCAGGAGATGATAAACTAGGAATACTGGAATTAGGGGTCCAACCCAGGTGTTTCAAATAGCAACACAGGTGCAATCAACACTTTCCAGAAATTGGTGTAGATCAGCACTGCCCAGCAGGAATAGAATGTGAGGCGCATGTGTAAGTTACACATTTTCCAGTAGCCACATAACAAACTAAAAAGAAACAGGTGAAATTAATTTTAATGTTTTTATGTAACCCAGTATCCTTTCAATATTGTCATTTCATCATGCAATCAATACAAAAATTTTGATGAGCTTTTTTTGTACTAAGTCTTAGAAATCTAGTGTATATTTTATACTTAGAAGACATCTGAATTCAGACTAGCCCCATTTCAAGTATGTAATAACCACATGTGTCTGATGACTACCATATAGGACATACGGCTCGTAGACATAGAAAAGGGGAGAAAACTAAGACGATAGGTCGTATTGCAAATCCAGTGGAATTCCCTTCAAAATGGAAATGTTTCACCAGAAAATGTGCTGAGGAAAGCCAGCATCAGCCCCAAATGTGGAACCCGGCATCACGGGTCACCCAGGAAAACAGTATTAGCCCTCGGTGATGGAAGGAAGGCCTGGAAAGGTTAGGGAGAAGCTGCTCCCTCCAGGACGGAAGCAGGGGTAGACATACCGGGGTTTATAAACCCCTGTCAATAAGAAACCAAGCTCCACAAGAATTTTAAACCACAGTGAGTCCTGACAGGAAACTGACCTAGTCCTGACCAGACAAATTACCGCGGCAGCCCTCCCTGCCTACTTCCCACTCCAAACCCCCTCCTCAGCCCCATGAAACTCGAGCTGTTTGGAAGCTTGTGCTCAGCTCTCTGGAGAGTAAGAGAGGGAAGACACACAGAGAGGCCGTGAGAGCTCTGACAGCCCAAGCCACAAGCCCTAGGTCACCTGTCTGAGAGCAAGTACCGGCGTGTGCACTCGGCAGCGGGGGTTAATCCTGATTTGCTGGGTGTCTCTGAGCTGGTTGGTTCCCCTCTCTGACCTCTTAGCTGCCCAATCAGAAAATGGCCATCATAATGCCTGGTCACCTGGGACCACATCCGTTCAGGTGGCGATTTCCTCAGGTAGCGGAAGTCCATTCATTGCCATAATATGTAAACTACCTTTGGATAAAGTGGCCTGCGGTGGTCACGCTGGAATCCTTGGCACTTGATTCCTGGCAAGGAGGCCAGAGGGACACAGGAAGAACCACTGGAAAATGAAAATCATAATATAAAAGTCTAAAGCTTGGGACCTTCTGGGAAAATAGATTTGGGAGGCCTCAGCAAGCCAGGTGGGTGAGAAATAGCCTCTGGGGCTGGAATTTACTCCACCTCCATCTTCTGTGTAGACAGGAAGCCTGTGCTCCTGCTTGAGGATTATAAACAACACACCGTAAACTCAGACAAAAGTGGTGTCAAATCAGTCTTGAAACAGGGCACTTGGAATTATTGAAACAGCATGAACCTGCTTAGCTTGGAGCAGTCCCAGCACCTCTCTGAGCCCCATTATGTATCTACAACACAAGTCAAGACGTCTTCAGCCTCCAGTGTCATCTGAATCTTTTTCTGAGCCCTCTGTACATTCTGCCTGTGCCACACGCTCTTAAACACGCACTGAAAGGATAAGTCAGTGCTTTCCATGCAGGACAATAAGGGGGCTCTGTTATCACTCTGTCCTTATGCTCGCTCAAAATGCCAAGGTGCTAGAGATCCATCCTGTGGGAAGGACTCGGAAGGCAGGCGCATGTTGGGGCAGCGCAGAGCGGAAGAGGAGCCCCATCATTTAGGGAGCTCCCGAGCCTTTGCCAACCCAGGTATGGCTCCCCCGCTTCTACCTGCACCTGTGTCCTAAGCGCCAGCGCTGGGCCCCTTCCAGTCAATTTTTGTCCCCTCAGTCTGCAGAATTTCTCAAATGCTCCAGATTTTCTGGCTGGTTTAACAGCCTTATGGAGGGGTTAAAATCTCAAATTTAAACTGTCAAAGCTGTTTACGGTCAAACAAAGCCTCAGTGATCTAACTGAATCCAGGTTCCTCTCAAAGATGCAACTGAACGCCATCATCATTTGGTTTTTGCAAATTCCCCCTTTTCTATTGATGTTAAGAAACCTCGACATCATCCTAGAAGACAACTCAACATGCAATGAAAATAAAGGCAATTTCTTAGCAATACCTTATGCTCTAATTCATATCAGTCAGGGAAACTCAAAACAGTGATTTCTAAAGAGAGCGGCTCTAACATAAACTGCTGGCACCAGGCTGGGAGAGGCTGTCAAGACACCCACATTTCTCCTGTGTCTTCACCCTGATTTCTGATATAAAACTGAGCAGTTTTCTTGAATCTCAGAGCCTCAGTTTCACTACCTGTAAAATGGAGATAGCCACTTATTTTCTACCTAACAACATGTGTCAATAATATAATATTGGAAAAACTTGAATTGAGAGGAAAAAACCAGCAGAATAATAAAAAGGACTGTGTTATACATATATATATGTTCTTTTTAATATTCTTTTCTATTATGGTTTATCACAGGATATTGAATATAGTTCCCTGTACTGTACAGTAGGATCTTGTTTATCCATCCTATATAGGATAGTTTGTACCTGCTAATCCCAACTCCCAATCTTTGCTGTACAGCAGAATTTAAACAGTACATTGTAAATCAACTCTACTTCACTAAAATTTTAAATAAATAAAAATAATAAGAAGGACTGTGTTAGGATTACAGATGGATTTTTTTCTATCCCTTATTTTCCAACAGTTTTGAAATTTGATTACGTTAAAGAAAAAATTTTAATTTATTGTAACATTTAACATAAAGTAACTTGAAATTGATGAACTCCATGTGAGGGCAAATCGAAGTCAATTCTTAATTATCCATGTGCCACTGAATTCACAAAGTATTTTGTCTACACTCATTTTTTAAAATCCAAATGGGACTCCCCTGGTCACTAAGAACCCCTCTGTGGCTACCTCGATCAATCCATCCATCAAAAAATGTAAATGTATGTGTTTATTTGGAACTGTGAATTCAGCATTGTGGAAAACGCTTGGGTGATATGAAGGGCTCCGGTCCTGCCCTGTCACAATGATGTTAGAAAAACAAGACTAACATGTGACAAAATACAAGTGACAAAACTGTGGCTATGACTAAAGGGCCAAACTGTAGGGAACAAACTCTAGAGATGAACGAATACCCAGGGTGACCAGTGACAATGTTATAGCAAATTGGGACTAAGTGAAACCTTGAAAAATGGATAACATCTCTCTGTGAGATAGAAGGGAGAAAGGAGAGCCCTGCAGGAGCAGAAACAACAAAGCAGGAAAGAGAGACTAATATTTCCTGACACCTACTATTCAAAGGGCATTGTTGTAGGTACTTCACTAAGTAATCTTCTGGACTTCTTACAGCCAGCATGGGAGGGAGTCATTCTTAGTAACCCCATTGGACAGACAAGCAAACTGAGCTTCCACTATTGTGCTGTGTTCATGGGATAATACAGGAACCTGCCTGATTATAGGTGGCAGGAGTGCCTGGTGACATAATGAAGCATGACCTAGAATAAAGAGGGACCAGATGATAGAGTTATGCCTTTCAATATGGCAGCCACAAGCCAATATGCTTATTGACGACTGGAGACATATCTGCTGTGACTAAGGAATTGAAACAGGGCGAAACATTTTTCTGTTAAACAAAACTTTACTGTCTGGTACGACTACATTTTACTTTAACCACTGAAAATGTAGCTTCCAAATTGAGATGTGTAATAAGTATAAAATACATGCTGAATTTCAAACACTTCATGTGAAAAAGGAATGTAAAATAATTCATGAATAATTTTTAAGATAGATTAAATGTTAAAATGAGAATGTTTTATATATATTTAGGTAAAATAATATATGGTAATAAAAATTTCATTTATTTCTTTTCATGTTTTTAATGTGGCTGCTAGAAAAATTTAAGTTACAAATGGGGCTCTCATTATATGTCATAAGGCAGTATGGATAGAGAGCTTTGAAACTCTGGGCATCAGTAAAATATAAGTTAGATGCCACAAGACATTCTTTTCTAGTGTTAGCCTGAGCTAATATTCCCTGGGATTATAAATTAAAATATATTCCCAGTGATTTTAATTGCCTGATGTTTAGGATCATATGTAATCTTTTTCATACATTACACTTTGCAAAGCACTTTCACATATATTATGTGAACCCCTACATCTCTGTGATGAGACAGAGTGAGTGTAATTACCCCATTTTACAGAGCAGGACACCAAGGCCAGTTAATCCAATTGCTAGTTAGGGGCAGAGAGGGTTTCAGCCAGTTTTTCAGCTCCAATCTCTCATCCTTCCTTGGCCAGAGGCTGCCTCAGTACACCCTTGTCCCTGTCACTCTTGCTTGCACATCCCTGGGAGGCCTCCCCATGCAGCAATATTGCTCAACAAAGGAGTCCAGATGGATCTCTAGGACGTCTTCTATCGACACACAACCATAGCACTATATCAACTCTTGGTACACAAGAATAGTGTTACAGCCTCTGTGCCTCCGGTGCAGGCCTTCTGGATGCTTGTATGTGGATATATATCCAGCTGCACTCCCATCCCCTTTTCCAGCAGGCGTTGGGAACTGGCTGTATGGCTCCAACAGGCTGTTCAAGCAAGTATCTCCAGACAGCAAGAAACCACCAGCAAAACATGTCTCTGCTCTCGCGCTAATTGGCTACTTACCCAAGGCCCACTCGGATATGTGCACCAGCTTCCTGAGTACAGAATTGCTGCTTGCTTGCTCAGCTCTCTGCCTCGACAGCACCCTATCAGTAATTCCTGGCACAAGGGACAGGCTTAACAAAGGTCCACCTTGACAGGTAGACAGAGTCAGCAGCTTCTTTCTAATGTTAACCCAGAGAAGGTTAAGAGTGGCCGTGTTGCCTGGTGCTAAGTGTGTGTGTTCTGAAGCTAGACAGAGGCTTGAGTCAAGGTTCTGATTCAGCTGCTTGGTGCATATGTGACCTTGGGCAGGTTGCATAACCTTTCTGAGCTTCATTTCCCCGTTTTTAAAATGGGGATGATGGTAATGGTGGGAGTTGGTACCTATGGCTGAGGAGGTGAGGTGGGGCTCCAGTCTAGCTGGTACTCTTATCACCAGGCCACAAAACATGGTTTGAGGCAGTGTGTGCCAGAAAAGAGGGTCACCATTCTCGAAACCACACAGAGATGCTATCTACCCACCAAGCCTGTGCCCGCAAAGCCAAGTCTGCCCAGACAGGAGGTCTTTTCTTGTTGTAAAGATTCATTGTGCTAGATAATGCATGGAGTACTCAGTCAGAAATGACGGTCTTTCAGCATGCCATCGTTTAGGATCTGATGAAGCATTTTCTATCTTCATGGAACTTTCTGTACTTGATGTCATGGAAAGATGACAGCCTGGGCTCATAGCCTGGTTCACCCCTTTCATTTGTGTCTGCTGAGCCTCCATTTCTCATTTGTAAAACCAGAACAAGAATAACAGGACTTTTGTGAGAAATCAAGGAAAGGGTATATGGCACAGTTGTGGGCATATGGCAGTCTCATGATAATTCTGAATGACCTTCACACTTGCTGAGACAGAGGGAGAGAGAAGGCTCATAAGGAGAGGGGCCTGAACATCACACTGATTTCCCTGACTTTGTCTCCTTTACTGATTCTCAGTTCCGACCCTACACCCCAGCTATGGACAGTGGAGAGGCCTACCACCTTGTATTTGTCTATTAGAGAATTCATCTACTAGTAGGGCTTCAATCTCCATGTCTTTGCACATGGCACCCAACTTTTTCCTTGACTGTAACCACCCAAGTTGTAATCACATTGCTCTAACTGCTTGCTAGGTATTTTCATCTGTGAGATCAATCAGTTCATTAAGGTCAACTCAGGCAGAAACCAACTGACCATCTTCCTTCCAAAACCTCCAACATCTCCTCCCCTCTTCTCTATCCACTGGTGACCTTGCTCCTTATTTCACTGAGGTAGCAGCGATCAGAAGAGAACTTCTACGAGGCCCACCACCAAATCTAATAACCTAGTTGTACCTGTATCCACATCACTGCCTTGACAGCAGTTCCCCCCTTATCTGCAGGGTACACTTTCCAAGACTCACAGTGGATGCCTGAAACCATGAATTCTACCAAACCCTACATATACTATGTTTTTTCCTATCCATACATACCAATGATAAAATTTAATTTACAGATTAGGCACAGTAAGAGATGAACAACAATAACTAATAATAAAATAGAAAACGTATAACAATATACTATAATAAAAGTTATGTGAATGTAGTCTCTCTCTCTCTCTCAGAATATCTTACTGGACTGTACTCACCCTTCCTGTGATGATGTGAGATGATAAAACGCCTATGTGATGAGATGAAGTGAGGTGAATGATGTAGGTGTTGTGAAGTAGCATTAGGCTGCTCCTGACCTGAGGATACATCAGAAGAAGGACCATCTCCTTGGATCATCAGCCATGACAATGCTGAGTTTGGATATCAAGAGCAGACTGTGTCAATGGTCGGGGATCCCAGGCGGAATGGAGTAGGATAACATGAGATTCCATCAAACTACTCAGAACAGTGTGCAACTTAAAACTTATGAATTGTTTATTTCTGGAATTTTTCCATTTAATATTTCCAGACCATGGTTGACTGGGGATAACTAAAACCATGAAAAGCAAAACCACAGATAAGGGGGGGCCTCCGGTATCCCTACTACCATAGTGAACTGCCTCTGCTCCTGTCTCCCAGGCCAACCCCTTCAGTTCTCATCCTCACTTAATCAATCCCGTCCTCTCTCCGTAATATTTCCTTCTCAAATGGACTATTCTCATCCCATCAACCTACAAACTTACCAACAAATCCCCTTCCCATTAAAAAATTCCCTTGACACCCACATCACCCCCATTCCTCTGCTTACTTTCCTAACAGACATCCTCAGAATAATTATGATACTTGTTGTCTCTATTCTTCTCTCATTTTTCCCAGGATCAACTTCTGTTAGGCTTTTCGGTCACTATCAGCCAAAGGAAATATTCTTGTCACCAGAGACCTCCAGGTTGTCAAATCTAGTAACTACTTCTGGTCCTCATATTAATCAATTGAAGATCAGCATTTGATGTAGTTCATTGCTCTTTCCTGAAACACTTTTTTCATCTGGCTTCTACCATGGTCCTCTTCCTTGGATCTCTCCCCAGCTACTGCCTATTCTTACTCAATCTCCTTTGCTGGTTCTTTATCATCTTCTCAACCTCTAAATCTTGGAACATATGGTCCTTTTTCTCTTCTCACTCCCCTGGTGTTCTCACCCAGTCTCATGGATTTAAAGGATATCCAGACACTGAAAACTCCAAAAACTACATCTTCAGGCAAGAGTGCTTCTCTAAACTTCACAGATCCATATATACAACTGCCTACTTGATATTTCTTCTTACAAGTCTCAAATTTAATATGTCCATTTTAGACACAACTTCCAACACACACACATACACCAGCCTGCTTTTCCCTGAAATATCTCCATTTCAGTTTCTCAGGCCAAAAATCTTAGAGACAACCTTGACATCTCTCTATCTCTTATACTTCAAATCCAAATCATCAGGTCTACCTTCAAAAAAGGTAATTCAGAAGGTAATTCGCACCACTTCTTCCATTATCACCCTAATCTAAGCCACCATCCTGTCTTCCTGTCTGCACATTAGTGTAATAATTTCCAATAAGATCCCCTGCTTCTCCCACTAAAGTTTATCCTCTACACAGTGGGCAGAGTGATACTGTCAAAATAAGTCAGCTCATAACACTTTTCCATTCAAACCTTCCAATGGCTTCCCATCTCAGAGCAAAATTGAAGGCCCTTTCCATAACTTACTGGCTCCCATCTCATCTCCAGAAGAGTCCCTGCCCCACCTCTCTGATCTCATTGCCATGACTATTCCCTTGCCCACTCTACAACTTCCTTGCCACATATATGATCTCCTTGCTGTTCTACAAATTTGCCATACCCACTCCTACCTCAGATCCATCCTATTTGCAGTCCTCACTCCCTGCATGGTCCCCAGAAAGTTGTATGGCCTGTCCCCTCCCTGATTTCTCTTCCCAAATGCCAACTTGTCAGAGAGGTCCCCCTTGATTACTTTATACAAATAACACCATCTCACCATCACTCTTTTATGCCTTACTGAGCTTTATTCACCATCACACACCCACCACCATTTGACATGTTATATATGCATGTGTTTATTGTCAGTCGGTCTTCTCCTACTAGAATATAAGCTCCATGAGAGTAGAGGCTTTGTTTCTGTTCACTGCTGTATCCTCACACCTATTAACTAACTAACTAATTAGTAATTAATTAAGAATTCTAGGGACTTCCCTGGTGGCACAGTGGTTAAGAATCTGTCTGTTGAGAAATTGTTTCTGGGGTTCAAGATGGCGGAGTAGAAGGACATGTGCTCACTCCCTCTTGTGAGAGCACTGGAATCACAACTGCTGAACAGTCATCAACAGGAAGACACTGGAACTCACCAAAAAAGATACCCCACATCCAAAGACAAAGGAGAAGCCGCAGTGAGACGGTAGGAGGTGCACAATCACAATAAAATCAAATCCCATAACCACTGGGTGGGTGACTCACAAACTGGAGAACACTTATACCACAGAAGTCCACCCACGGGAGTGAAGGTTCTGAGCCCCACGTCAGGCTTCCCAACCTGGGGGTCAGGCAACGGGAGGAGGAATTCCCAGAGAATCAGATTATGAAGGCTAGCGTTATTTGACTGCAGGACTTCAACAGGACTGGGGGAAACACAGACTCCACTCTTGGAGGACACACACAAAGTAGTGTGTGCATCAGGACCCAGGGGGAAGGAGCAGTGACCCCATAGGAGATTGAACCAGACCTACCTGCTAGTGTTGGAGGGGCTTCTGTAGAGGTGGGGGGGCAGTGCCTGTGGCTCACCGCGGGGACAAGGACACTGGCAGCAGAAGTTCTGGGAAGTACTCCTTGGCATGAGGACTCCTGGAGTCTGCCATTAGCCCCACCAAAGAGCCTGTAGACTCCAGTGCTGGGTGGTCTCAGGGCACACAACCAGCAGGGAGGGAACTCAGCCCCACCCATCAGCAGACAGGCAGATTAAAGTTTTACTGAGCTCTGCTCACCAGAGCAACACCCAGCTCTACCCACCACCCGTCCCTCCCATCAGGCAGCTTCCATAAGCCTCTTAGATAGCCTCATCCACCAGAGGGCAGACAGCAGAAGCAAGAAGAACTACAATTTTGCAGCCTGTGGAACGAAAACCACATTCACAGAAAGACAGACAAAATGAAAAGGCAGAGGGCTATGTATGAGGTGAAGGAACAAGATAAAACCCCAGAAGAACAATTAAATGAAGTGGAGATACGCAATCTTCCAGAAAAAGAATTCAGAATAATGATAGTGAAGATGATCCAGGACCTCAGAAAAAGAACACAGGCAAAGATTGAGAAGATGCAAGAAATGTTTAACAAAGACCTAGAAGAATGAAAGAACAAAACACCTAGAAGAATTAAAGAACAGACAAACAGAGATGAACAATACAATAACTGAAATGAAAAATACACTAGAAGGAATCAATAGCAGAATAACTGAGGAAGAAGAACAGAGAAGTGACCTGGAAAACAGAATGGTGGAATTCACTGCCATGGAACAGAATAAAGAAAAAAGAATGAAAAGAAATGAAGACAGCCTAAGAGACCTCTGGGACAACATTAAATGCTACAACATTCTCATTATACAGATCTAAGAAGGAGAAGAGAGAGAAAGGACCCAAGAAAATATCTGAAGAGATTATAGTCGAAAACTTCCCTAACATGGGAAAGGAAATAGCCACCCAAGTCCAGGAAGCACAGAGAGTCCCAGACAGGAAAAATCCAAGGAGAAACACACCAGGACACAAAGTAATCAAATAGACAAAAATTAAAGACAAAGAAAAATTATTAAAAACAACAAGGGAAAAATGACAAATAACATACAAGGGAACTCCCATAAGGTTAACAGCTGATTTCTCAGCAGAAACTCTACAAGCCAAAATGGAGTGGCATGATATATTTAAAGTGATGAAAGGGAAGAACCTACAACCAAGATTACTCTACCTGGCAAGGGTCCCATTCAGATTTGATGGAGAAATCAAAAGCTTTACAGACAAGCAAAAGCTAAGAGAATTCAGCACCACAAAACCAGCTCTACAACAAATGTTAAAGGAACTTCTCTAAGTGGGAAACACATGAGAAGAAAAGGACCTACAAAAACAAACCCAAACAATTAAGAAAACGGTCATAGGAACATACATATCGATAATTACCTTAAACGTGAATGGATTAAATGCTCCAACCAAAAGACATAGGCTCGCTGAATGGATACAAAAACAAGACCTATGTATATGCTGTCTACAAGAGACCCACTTCAGACCTAGGGACACATACAGACTGAAAGTGAGGGGATGGAAAAAGATATTCCATGCAAATGGAAATCAAAAGAAAGCTGTAGTAGCAATACTCAGATAAAATAGACTTTAAAATAAAGAATGTTACAAGAGACAAGGAAGGACACTACATAATGATCAAGGGATCAATCCAAGAAGAAATAGCAATTATAAATATATATGCACCCAACATAACAGCACCTCAATACATAAGGCAAATGCTAACAGCTATAAAAGAGGAAACCGACAGTAACACAATAATAGTGGGGGAATTTAACACCTCACTTACACCAATGGACAGATCATCCAGACAGAAAATTACTAAGGAAAAACAAGCTTTAAATGATACAATAGACCACATAGATTTAATTGATATTTATAGGACATTCCATCCAAAAACAGCAGATTATACTTTCTTCTCAAGTGCACACAAAACATTCTCCAGGATAGATCACATCTTGGGTCACAAATCAAGCCTCGGTAAATTTAAGAAAATTGAAATCATATCAAGCATCTTTTCCAACCACAATGCTATGAATTAGAAATAAATTAGAGGGGAAAAAATGTAAAAAACACAAACACATGGAGGCTAAACAGTACGTTACCAAATAAGCAAGAGATCACTGAAGAAATCAAAGAGGAAATCAAAAAATACCTAGAGACATATGAGAATGAAAACACGATGATCCAAAACCTATGGGGCACAGCAAAAGGAGTTCTAAGAGGGAAGTTTATAGCAATACAATCTTTCCTCAAGAAACAAGAAAAATCTCAAATCTAAACTTACATCTAAAGGAAAGAAAGAAAGAAGAACAAACAAAGCCCAAAGTTAGTAGAAGGAAAGAAATCATCAAGATCAGAGCAGAAATAAGTGAAATACACAGAAAGAAAACATAGCAAAGAACAATAAAACTAAAAGCTGGTTCTTTGAGAAGATAAACAAAATTGATAAACCTTTAGCCAGGCTCAACAAGAAAAAGAGAGAGAGGACTCAAATCAATAAAATCAGAAATGAAACAGGAGAAGTTACAATGGACACGGCAGAAATACAAAGCATCATAAGAGACTACCACAAGCAACTCTATGCAAATAAAATGGACAACCTGGAAGAAATGGACAAATTCTTAGAAAGGTATAAGCTTCCAAGACTGAACCAGGAAGAAATAGAAAATATGAACAGACAAATCACAAGTAATGAAATTGAAACTGTGATTAAAAATCTCCCAAAAAACAAAAGTCCAGGACCAGTTGGCTTCACAGGTGAATTCTATCAAACATTTAGAGAAGAGCTAACACCCATCCTTCTCAAACTCTTCCAAAAAATTGCAGAGGAAGGAACACTCCCAAACTCATTGTACAAGGCCACCATCACCCTGATACCAAAACCAGACAAAGATACTACAAAAAAAGAAAATTACAACCAATATCACTGATGAAAATAGATGCAGAAATCCTCAACAAAATACTAGCAAACAGAATCCAACAACACATTAAAAGGATCATACACTATGATCAAGTGGGATTTATCCCAGGGATACAAGGATTATTCAATATCCTCAAATCAATCAGTGTGATATGCCACATTAACAAACTAAAGAATAAAAACCATATGATCATCTCAACAGATGCAGAAAAAGCTTTTGACACAATTCAACACCCATTTATGATAAAAATTCTCCAGAAAGTGGGAATAGAGGGAACCTACCTCAACATAATAAAGATCATATATGAGAAACCCACAGCAAACATCATTCTCAATGGTGAAAAACTGAAAGCATTTCCTCTAAGATCAGGAACAAGACAAGGATGTCCACTCTCACCATTATTATTCAACATAGTTTTGGAAGTCCTAGCCACAGCAATCAGAGAAGAAAGAGAAATAAAAAGAATATAAACTGGAAAAGAAGTAAAACTGTCACTGTTTGCAGATGACATGATGCTATACGTAGATAATCCTAAAGATGCCACCAGAAAACTTCTAGAGTTCTTCAATGAATTTGGGTAAAGTTGCAGGATACAAAATTAATGCACAGAAATCTCTTGCATTCCTATACACTAACAATGAAAGATCAGAAAGAGATATTAAGGAAACAATCTCATTCACCATTGCAACAAAAAGAATAAAATACCTAGGGGTAAACCTGTCTAAGGAGGTAAAAGACCTGTACTCAGAAAACTATAAGACACTGATGAAAGAAATCAAAGATGACACAAACAGATGGAGAGATATACCATGTTTTTGGATTGGAAGAATCAATATTGTGAAAATGACTATACTACTCAAAGCAATCTGCAGATTCAATGCAATCCCTATCAAATTACCAATGGCATTTTTTAGAGAACTAGAACAAAAAATCTTAAAATTTGTATGGAGATACAAAAGACCCCGAATGGCCAAAGCAATCTTGAGGGAAAAAAACGAAGCAGGAGGAATCAGACTCCTTGACTTCAGATTATACTACAAAGCTACAGTAATAAAGACGATATGGTATTGGCACAAAAATAGAAATATAGCTCAATGGAACAGAATAGAAAGCCCAGAGATAAAACCACACACCTATGGTCAACTAATCTATGACAAAGGAGGCAAGGATATACAATGGAGAAAAGACAGTCTCTTCAATAAGTGGTGCTGGGAAAACTGGACAGCTACATGTAAAAGAATGAAATTAGGGCTTCCCTGGTGACACAGTGGTTAAGAATCTGCCTGCCAATGCAGGGGACATGGGCTCAAGCCCTGGTCTGGGAAGATCCCACGTGCTACGGAGCAACTAAGCCAGTGCACCACAACTACTGAGCCTGCACTCTAGAGCCTGCCAACCACAACTACTGAAGCCCATGTACCTACAGCCTGTGCTCTGCAACAAGAGAAGCCACCGCAATGAGAAGCCCACGCACTGCAACAAAGAGTAGCCCCCACTGGCTGCAACTAGAGAAAGCCTGCATGCAGCAACAAAGACCCAACACAGCCAAAAATAAAATAATAAATAAATGTATTTTAAAAAAAAGAATGATATTAAAACACTCCCTAACACCATACACAAAAATAAACTCAAAATGTGTTAAAGACCCAAATGTAAGACTGGACACTATAAAACTCTTAGAGGAAAACATAGGAAGAACACTCTTTGACATAAATTACAGCAAGATCTTTTATGATCCACCTCCTAGAGTGATGGAAATAAAAATAAACAAATGGGACCTAATGAAACTTAAAAGCTTTTCCACAGCAAAGGAAACTATAAACATGACGAAAAGACAACCCTCAGAATGGGAGAAAATATTTGCAAATGAATCAACGGACAAAGGATTAATCTCCAAAATATATAAACAGCTCATGCAGCTCAGTATCAAAAAAACAAACAACCTAATCAAAAAATGGGCAGAAGATCTAAATAGACATTTCTCCAAAGAAGACATACAGATGGCCAAGAGGCACATGAAAAGCTGCTCAACATCACTAATTATTAGAGAAATGCAAATCAAAACTACAATGAGGTATCACCTCACACCAGTTAGAATGGGCACCAGTCAGAAAATCCACAAACAACAAAGCCTGGAGAGGGTGTGGAGAAAAGGGAACCCTCTTGCACTGTTGGTGGGAATGTAAATTGATACAGCCACTATGGAGAACAGCATGGAGGGTCCTTAAAAAACTAAAAATAGAACTACCATATGAGCCAGCAATCCCACTACTGGGCATATACCTAGAGAAAACCATAATTCAAAAAGACACATGAACCCCAATGTTCATTGCAGCACTATTTACAATAGCCAGGTCATGGAAGCAACCTAAATGCCCATCGACAGACGAATGGATAAAGAAGATGTGGTACGTATATACAATGGAATATTACTCAGCCATAAAAAGGAACGAAATTGGGTTATTTGTAGAGACGTCGATGGACCCAGAGACTGTCATACAGAGTGAAGTAAGTCAGAAAGAGAAAAACAAATATCATATATTAACGCATATACGTGGAACCTAGAAAAATGGTACAGATGAACCAGTTTGCAAGGCAGAAATTGAGACACAGATGTAGAGAATGAACGTATGGACACCAAAGAGTGATAAAGGGGGGGGTGGTGGTGGCGGGATGAATTGAGAGATTGGGATTGACATATATACACTAATATGTATAAAATAGATAACTAATAAGAACCTGCTGTATAAAAAAAGTAAAATAAAATAAAATTTAAAAAAAAAGTGTTTCGAATTTTGCCTTTATCACCAACGGTCACATAAACTTGTTTTGTAATTATGTCAGGATGATGTAAAGATTAATCTGTTTTTGATGATAATAAAAGTGAAGTAGAACTTTAAAAAAAAAAAAAAGAATCTGCCTATCAATGCAGGGGACACGGGTTCAATCCCTGGTCTGGGAAGATCCCACATGCTGCGGAGCAACTAAGCCCGTGCGCCATAACTACTGAGCCCGCGTTCTAGAGTCCGTGAGTCACAACTACTGAGACCACGTGCCATAACTACTGAAGCCCGCGCGCTCTGGGGACCGCGTGCCACAACAAGAGAAGTCACTGCAATGAGAAGCCCGTGTACCTCAACAAAGAGTAGCACCCACTCACCACAAATAGAGAGAGTCTGCACACAGCAATGGAGACCTGGCACAGCCATAAATAAATAAATAATTTTAATATTTTAAAAAATAAATAAAAGTACAACTTGGGCCTTTAAAAAAAATTGTAAGAGATCTTTTTTGATGTGTCAAATTATTTATAACTCACCCTAATCCATGAATGCTAAGGTTGCTTTTATCCTTGCCCATAACCCTTTAAGGATCCCCCGCAAACTACAGGACAAAGTCCAAGCTCAACTTGGCATTCATGCCCTACCATCATCTGGTGATTCCTACCTCATGGTCTCCCCCTTCTCTACATGCATCCCTCCCTATGAATATGCCTTTCTCCTGCTTGCTTCTGCTTATACTGTTCTTCACCCTCCTGGGATACCTTCTCTCATCTATTTACCAAACTCTACTCACCTTTCAAAATCTGGATCAAGACCCACTTCTCCTTCAAGGACTCTCCTAATCATGCCACCCAAAAATGAACATCCTCTGCTCTGTCTTCCCATAGGTCTCACTGTTGGTGTTAGTCATTTGGCATGTAGCACACCTTGATATTTACTGATCATTCATTCATTCATTTAACGGATATTTATCTCATCAGGCCTCTATCATATATTAGCAATATTCTCTTTCCATACTTACACTTGATCTATTTGTTTATGTTATAAATTCTTCAGGGGAGAAAACTAAGATTTTAACCTTATTTGAATGGTCTACCAAAATATATATATATATAACAATCAAAGAAAATGTGGCCTGTTTCATGTCTCCGTATTGTTAAACATATTGTCCCATTAGCCTGGAATGCCCTCTCCCCAGCTCTTATTATTCTCATCTGTCAGGCAAATTCTTCCTACTCTTTAAATAGAAAACTTAGGCTGATCTGTCCTTCCTCTGGGTCTCCTCTACCTCTAACATATTGCTCTTATCTGTCTCTCATGGTTTTCTTGTCTGTCTTGTTTGGTGAATGATTTCCCCTCCTAAAACCACTAACAATGATATCCATGGTATGTTTAAGTACTTTACATTCTTCACAAGAAAAGCACTAATTAAATCCATGCAGGTGTTGTAGTCATTGTTTTGCTCAATATATCTATGAACTTTAAATGCACATTCTCATGATTAGTTCCTTATGTATCTAAAATGTGTTTCTTCCTTTTTTACCCTCACAACATCCATGTGAAGTTGCTATGAAACATCCCCATATTGCATTTGAATTAACGAGTCCCACAGTTTTGTGTCTCTATTTTGTTTTACATATTGTTCCACTTGCCCACAATGCCCTAAGAGTAGAAAGAGATGAAGTGAATTAATCAGTAGAACATACTCAATACACACTGAAGGTCCCTATATTATTGCTCATATCTCCCATTCCTTGGGTATCGCAAGTGATATTTAGAAACAAAGAGGAATTAAGAAGCTTGATTATAATACAAATTCTGAGAAATCTTGAAGATTGAGAAAGGTGATGCTAAGGATAGATAGCCTATAGTGGTTAAACTGGCATTTTCTAAGCAAACTACCTTGATTCAAATTCCAGCTCCACCTTTTTCTAGTTGAGTGTCCTTAGGTGTTATTTTATATCTCTTATTCTCAATTCCTTTGTCTATCTAGTGAAGATAATAGAAGAAACTAACTGATAGTATTGTGATGACTCAAAAAGAAACATACATAAAATAATTAGCATGCTGCCTGGCACAAAGTAAGCATTCTATAAGTAACTAGATGCTATTTATAAATATTATTGTGTCAAAAGACCAGAAATAGACATATATCTTCATACTTAAAAAGAAAAATAAATTCTGGAAACAGCTTAATAGTGAACATGATATAGACAGAATCCTAGAAAATATTATTAAACAATGACTTATGAAGAGAAAGAAGTGATCCCTTTAGGTTAGTATGTGTTCATTATGACTAAGTCAAATCCACCAATCTTATTTCCTATTTGAAAAGGATTATTAGAGTGATTATACCTAATGAAGGTAGTGTATCTTCATTTTTTTTTTAAAAGATTTTTTATTGATTGATTGATTGCTATGTTGGGTCTTCGTTTCTGTGCGAGGGCTTTCTCTAGTTGCGGCAAGTGGGGGCCACTCTTCATCGCGGTGCGCGGGCCTCTCACCATCGTGGCCTCTCTTGTTGCGGAGCACAGGCTCCAGACGCGCAGGCTCAGTAGTTGTGGCTCACGGGCCTAGTTGCTCCGCGGCATGTGGGATCTTCCCAGGCCAGGGCTCGAACCCGTGTCCCCTGCATTAGCAGGCAGATTCTCAACCACTGCGCCACCAGGGAAGCCCCTGTATCTTCATTTTTTGTAATGTTTTATACTCTTTGGTAATTTCTTTAGAAGAATATATACAAAATGAGAATTCTGTTAGGTAAGCTGGTTAAAAATGTATCACTGGCCATGATATCAGGTTTGTCCTCCTATGGTAAATAACTAGGAAACTAGACAAAAGCAGTGAAACTATCATTTTCAGACATTAGAAAACAGGCAGTGCTTGATTGTGATCCCTAAGAGATGCAAACTAGATGAGCCCTGTGGTAGGTGAGGCATTCTGTCTGAAAGCATTTCCAAGGCCATGGTACAGAGAGAAGCAGCCCAACCAAAGCATAGTAGTCTTGTTGAATTGAGGAGGTAGAGATCAGTGTTTGAGTAGGCTGAGGCAGCTGGAATTTGTGGAATAGAATACCATAGAAAAGGAATCTACACAGGAAAAGAGATCCAGAAATTTGCATAGTGATCCTCTTGAGTCTTTCATTAAGTACTAAGCTTCATATGCTCAAGAAGAAGTGCTATGAGGCCAGGCAAAGAACAAATACCGAGGTGACATAAACTAAACATTTCTAGAGCTTCCATGAGGCTGGGAGACAGTCAAGTTCCAACCAGCCCCCATGGAGAGAATTTGTTGATCCTTGGGGCATTCAACAGAGACTGAGAAGGGTCACACCTTAAAAATATGGTAAAACTATCCCATGGGTAAATTTAGGTTAAAATAAATAAACCTACTTTTTAAAATTATTGAAGCAAGTCTCAAAAGAATCAGGCTGTTCCACAAGTAACCTAACAGCTTGCCACAAGAAAATTCATCACTCCTTAAAAGAAAACAACACAATCTAGACACTAAACTAATGTTACAATCACAATCTCCAACACCAATTGGACACCCAACACCAAGAATTGCTTGATATGTAACCCATAACCAGTAAAAATTTTTTAAATAATACAAGAAAAACAACAACAGAACACATAGAAACAATGAAGGTAGCAGATGAAGACTTTTAAATAGCTAATATAAATATGTTTGAAGATTTAAAGGAAAACATAAAAGGAATGAAATAAATTAAAGAGATGAAAAAGAAGCATAATGAAACTTCCAGAGCTGAAAAATATTATATCTGAAATTAAAAATTTACTAAATGTACTTACTTAATAGCAGATTAAGTACCACAGGGAAAAAAACAAGCAAACAAAAGAAAACAGTGAGCTTTTAGGCAAGCAACAGAAAGAGAAAAAAAATTGAAAACAAATGCTCAACTTTTAAGACAATATAAATCAGTCTAATACGTGTGTAAGTGGAGCCCCAGAAAGGGAAGCATAAAAGAATATTTAAATGAATAAGTCAAAAATTTATCCAACTTGGTAAAAATTATAAACCCACAGATCAAAAACACCCAACAGAGAGCAAGTAGAAAGAAAAAAATTAGAATCATCATAGTGAAACTGTTATAAATCATAGGTAAAGAGAAAACTGTAAACATATCCAGAGGAAAAAGGCATATCCAAAGAAGTAAAGTAAAAATGACTGCAGACTTCCCCCAGAAATAATGCAAGCTAGAAGGGAATTGAATGACACTGTTAAAGAAAAACAGTCAACCCAAAATTCTATAGTTATTGAGAATATTCCTCAAAAATAGAAGCAAAATAAAGACATTTTTTAAAAAGCTGAAAGAATGTCACCAGCATATCTGCACTCCAAAAAAAAAAAAAATGTTAATGAAATTCAGGCTGAAGAAAAATGACACCAGATGGGAACTCAGATCTACATGAAGAAATGAAGAACGCCGAAATAGTAAATGTATGAGTAAATACAAAATATATTTAAATATATTGAATTTGTAAATTAAAACATTCCTCCAAATAAACTCCAACCTCAGATGATTTCACTGGTGAGTTCTAACAAACCTGTAAGGAAGAAATAATATCCATCTCACAAAAACTTTTTCAGAAAACAGAAAAATGCCAACTCATTTCACAGGACAGCAATATTATGATACCAAAACCAAATAATGAAATTACAAGAAAAGAAAATTTCAAACCAATATCCTTCAAAAATGTAGACACAAAAATCTTAAAATATTAGCAAATTAAATTCAGCAATGTATAAAAATAACAGTGCATCATTACTAAATGAGGTTTATACCAAGAATGCAATATTGGTTTAACATTTTAAATTCAACCACTGAAATATACCTTAGTAACAAAATAAAGGAGAAAATTTTATAATTATCTACATTTCTTATAGAATTTGACAAGCAGATTCTAAAATTTATATGGAAATGCCAAGGGTCTTTAATATATGTAGTGTAATTTTAGATAAAGAACAAAATTGGAAGATTTATACTATCTGATTTCAGATTCACTCTAAAGCTACACTAACAATGCAGTGTGGGATTGGTGTGAGGGTAGCTATACAAATCAGTGGAGAGTACAGAGGGTCCAGAAACAGACCCACACATTATTTGGTCAGTTGGTTGTTCAACCTTTTGGTCAGTTAATTCAAACAGTTGAATTACCAAGGTAATTCAATGGAGGAAACAAACAGACTTTTCAAAAAAGTGGTGTTAGAATAACTGGAATTTGTGGGGGAAGCCATAAATCTTGACTTTTACTTTACATCACACACAAAAAGTAACTCAAAATCAATCATCAAACTGAACCTAAATTTACAATTACAAAACTTCTAGGAGGAAACATGGGAGAAAAATCCTATCAACCTTTGGGCAGCAAAAATTTCTTAGGGCAAATAAAGCATTAACCATAAAAGAAAAAATGATAAATTAAACCCATCAATATTTAAAACTTCTGTTCTGTTCTTTGAAAGACACTGTTAAGAAAATAAAAAGGAAAGCCACAGACTGGGAGGAAGAAAGGAAAGGAGGGAAGGAGGGAGGGAGGAATAGATTTCTCTTTCTCTCTCTCTCTCTTACAATTTGATAATGAGAAGATGAATACAAACAACCCAATTTAAAAATGGAGAGAAGTCAGGTCAAGCCACATGTGACAAAGCAAAGCAGAAACTGTGGCAGAGGGAATAGGGGATGGGTTTTTTTTCTTTTGGGGTTCTGCTCTACAACATCAGTGATACAAAAAAAATTTTTTAAATAAAAGTGAACACAAAAGATTTGAACAGCCACTTCACAAATGATGATATATAAATGGCCAGTAAGCTTATGAAAAAAAGCTCAAAATTATTAGTCATCAACAGAATAAAAATCCATTGCACAATGAGGTACCACTACACACAATAACAGGTGTCGGTAAGTATGCAGAACAACTAGAACTCTCATACATCCCTGGTGGAAGGACAAAATAGGACAACTCTCTGGAAAACCGTTTGACAGTTTCAAATCAAGTTAGCATATATTTAACTTATATCCTAACAATTCCACTCTTAGGCATTTACCCAAGAGAAGTGCAAGATAATGTTCATACAAAGACTTGTACAGAAATGTCTGAGACTGATTTAACCACAATACCCAAATGTGGTAATGAGATAACCCAAATGTCCATCAACAGATGAATGAATAAAGAAATTGTGATAGATTCATATAATGGAATACTCCTCGGCAATAAGAAGAACAAACTACCAAACTACTAATATAGGCTGTCACATGAATGAATCTCAAATATATAACACTGAGTAAAAATAGCCAGACACAAACAGTACACACTGGATGATTCCATTTATATGAAATTCTAGAACAGGCAACACTGTACTAATCAATAGTGACAGAAACAGGGTTGTGGTTGCCTGGGTCCAAAAGCAGTGAAGATTGCCTGCAAAGAGACATGTTAGGTAATGAAAATGTTCTATATCTTGATTGTGGTGGTGCTACATGGGTCCATACGTATGTCAAAACTCATAAAAGTGTCCACTTAAAATGAGTTCATTTTAATGTATGTAATGTATATGTAAGTTATACCTCAATAATGTTGATTTTAAGTAATAAGATTATATAAATTGGATTAAAAGTATTGGGTTTTGTCCTCAACCTTGCCTGCTTCTGCACTCTTATATAGCAAGATATCATGTTTTGTTTTGTTTTCTCCAAATTTGTGTTGTGAAAAATTTAAATACACTGGAAAGTTGACAAAAAATCCAGTACAGTGAGTACCAGTATAACACCTAGCTTATGTACTGTCCTTTTTTTCTTTTTTTTCTTTGGATAGAACACTTGAAAGTAAGTTGTAGACATTTTTTCACTTCACCCCTAAAGGCTTCAGCATGCGTCTCTTACCAATAAAGATTCTCTCCTACATAAGCACAATGCCAATAAAGAAATCATGTTTACCAGATGGATTGGTGACACATAGTTGGGGGAATGTCTTATTTGTTTATTCAGCAAATATTCTTTAAGCACCTACTGTGTGCTAAGTATTTAAGGCTATAATGGTGAAGAAAAAAAGTGAGGTCTCTATTCTCATGGCATAATCGTCTTATGGGTGAGACAGATATTAATCAAATAAGTGGAATGCACAATTCTAAGATGAAGGAAACCAAACAGCTCTGTGAGATAGACCATATAGAAAGGAATCCGACTGGGTACCTAATGATGAGTGGGTAGGATTTATCTAATGGAGGGGTCCATTTTGCATTAGGAAGTCTGAGTTGGGGTGGGAAGCATTTTGAAGAGGCTAAAGGAATATCCGAGTTCGGAGCTCTAAGAACAAGGCAGAGAGTGCAACAAGATGAAGCATGAAAGACAGGAAGCCGTGTCCAAGTACATCCTGAGAGCAACGAGAGCCCCCAGAGGGGTCCTGGGCAGGAGCGATGAGGTCAGACCCTCTGGTGGTGGTCCAGCGCTGATACAACCGTCCAGGTGAGAAGATTGGCTGCTTATACTAGGCCAATGGCCATGGGGAGGCAGAGAAGTGGATGTATTTGTTAAACAGGAGGTAAAATGGGTAGCTCTTGGTGAAGGTTGGACATGGGGGATGAGGGAGAAGGAGGGGTCCAGGATTCCAGCCAGGTTTCCGCCTGGGACACCTCCATGGGTGGAAGCATTCTTCACTGAGACAACTACACAAAGGTGTAAAAGCAAATTGAGAGGAGGGTGGAGAAGACGGGAGATGTATGGAATCTAAAGTACCTGGAGGACCCTGATACGGGAAGTCCCAATTACTGGCACCACCTGAAGTTTGGGAGAGCTGGGCTGGAGCTGTACTACAGTCACCATCAGGACAGAACAAATCATCAAAACCTCTGGGAGTAACACATATACATGGAATCTAAAAAAAAAAAAGGTTCTGAAGAACCTAGGGGCAGGACAGGAATAAAGACGCAGATGTAGAGCATGGACTTGAGGACCCGGGGAGGTGGAAGGGGAAGCTGGGCGAAGTGAGAGAGTGGCATGGATTTATAAATACTACCAAATGTAAAATAGTTGGCTAGTGGGAAGCAGACACATAGCACAGGGAGATCAGCTCGGTGCTTTGTGACCACCTAGAGGGGTGGGATAGGGAGGGTGGGAGGGAGGGAGACACAAGAGGGAGGAGATATGGGGATATATGTATACATATAGCTGACTCACTTTGTTATAAAGCAGCAACTAACACAACATTGTAAAGCAATTATACTCCAATAAAGATGTTAAAAAAAAAAAAACCTCTGGGAGGATGAGATCACAAAAGCACAGCTGCGCAGGGAGTAGGGCCCAGGACAGAGCCCAGAAGAGAACCGGTAGATAAGGCCCCGCCAGAAGAAGCAGGTTCCACAAAGAACAGTGATAGAAGGAGAGCCCAAGAGGTGGGAGAACAGGCAAATGTTATACCACACGGGCCAAGGGAGGGAAGAGAGCATTTCAAAGAGGATACAATTGCAGACGGCACCCCTTCTAACTCAAGGTTCCAGACCCACGCAGGAGGCCAGTGGGAGGGTAGTGATAACGTCTCACCCGATCGAGTACTTACTGTACGTTCTAGACACTGTTCTAAGCACCTTCCGAGAATCCTCTGATTTGATCTCTGCAACAGCCGCAGTGGGTAAGAACGGAAATAGCACTGCTCTAGCTCTCCTGCCAGAGCCGGAACTAATACAGGACTCCTGGCTCCCATTCCAGTGCCCCTTCCCTTACGCCTTTTCTTTGACCCAGACCATCTAGCCATCGATTTCTCCCAACTGCTCCCCTCCCCCCACCCATTCTCTGCACCACGGAACGTGGTGTGCACCAAGATATCTGAGACTTTGGACCTCTGGGTCTCCGTCCTGGCCCACCCTGAAGCCAGCTCACTCTCAGGCCAGAAGAAGAGGCAGCTGTCGAGTAGCTTCCAGGGGAAGAGCATCTATTCCTGCAGACACCGGCGCAGCGCCCCTCCCAGCCCCACCTCCATGATGCAGTTATTATTCCACAGCTGGTGGCAGAACTTCTGCAGGAGTTATTATCTCTGCAACCTGAGGCGGGGGGGTGGGGGGAGGGATGGACAAGGGGGGCAGCTCTAGCTCCGTCCCCTGCACTTCTTCCTCTCCCTCGCCATCCCATCCCTCAGATTGGCATCCTTCTCTTTCCTTCCCGGGCCTTATATAGTCATGCGCTTTCACAAGTCCCAAGGCAGACTGTCTGCCAACCCCTCTAACCACTCCGCTGCCAAGGCGATGGCAGAGGCGAGTTGCAA
Source organism: Balaenoptera borealis (assembly GCF_965194805.1). Classification (NCBI taxonomy): domain Eukaryota; kingdom Metazoa; phylum Chordata; class Mammalia; order Artiodactyla; family Balaenopteridae; genus Balaenoptera; species Balaenoptera borealis. Next base: position 100,982,771 of record NC_138868.1, on the reverse strand, counting down.
ACTCCGCGTCGGAGCCAGACACCGAATGTATCTATTTTCTGCTTCTCCAGCAAGGCACCCGAGACGGCCTGGGGACCCTGGGTCCCTTCCCAGCTCGTGCCACAGGCACTCCACAGATGCTTACAGGGACACCAGGATGTCGGGGGCGGGGTGGGGGGCAGGGGCCTTGGTGCCCAGGACTGAGGGAGTCGGGGGCGGGCTGGCTCTGCCCGGTTCTCTGGGACGCGGGCAGGTGGGAACCACCGCGCGGCTCCCTCTCCCCGCAGTGCGCGCAGGGCTGCGGCTCTTTGTGTCTGCGGCTCGGCTCTCAGTCTGCGCTAGACTGGGTGGGGTGGGGAAGCCGGAAGCGGCAAATCAGCATCTGGGTCTTGAAAAATGCCTAGAAGTGTGGACATTTTCATTAGAAACCCTCGCACATTTGGGGAGAACAAGTCTGCCTGGCCAGCGGCCTTCCCCTCCCGGGCCCCCTCCCTCCCCCACGCCCACTCCCTATCGCCCGGCCTCCCCCCTCCCCGGTCATCTGGATCTCGTTGTTCTTGCACTTCCCCAGCTGCCCTTCTGCATTTGCAGCCCTGCACGTGCACAGACACACCCGTGCTCATGGCACCCACCCTGCGGCCCCCTTTACCGCGACCACCTCACGCTGCCACTCACAGATCCGTAAGGCAAGGATTCCTTCCCTGGCTCCAATACCCTTAACAGAATGAGCCCTTTATTCCAAAGGAGGAAGAGAAAGGGCCTTGGGTGTAGTTAACAGGAGCAAGAGAAGCTACCAGGAAGGCTTTTTATATGGGAGAGTGCGTGGGCAGTTCCTGTGGTTTGGGATGTTTTAATCATTTCTCCCCAAAATATACTATATGAACAATCTTATTTCTCCACTTTGGGGGCTTCCCTGAAAGAAGACTGTTAAAAGGAAAGTTCAGAGAACAGTTAACAGTATGTTTTCCCCTCACTTCACCTAAAGGCCTTTTGCCACATTCAGTTACTGTTCATTTTTTATTTTATAAATGTTAACCGATGTGCTGAAAAAACAGAGGCAAAAAATCTAGGACATTGTCGCTTTAAGAATCTAGACTAAAACACCTTAAATGAACTCTGCAGCAGACAGATGAAAAAAAAAAAAAAAAAAAAAGGCCCTTCTCTGGTCCTTGCTGCTTTTGCCATTATTCATGATGTAATTTTTCAGGTGTTAGTTTGGCAGAGAAAGATTGGAACAGGGCTTGTTGCTAGGACATGAATGAAGGAGAGGAACCCCATTGGTTCTCTGGGACTTCACGGGAGCCAATGGGAATGAAGGGGATGTAGGTGGAGGGGGCGGGGAGTCAAAAAAAAAAAAAAAAAAGACTCTCCGGCTGGACTGTTCTTGTATTTGCTATGCTAAAGTGGGGTACTGTAAATTTATGGGGTTTTTTTAGGTCTGTGTGTAAGGTGTGGGTGGGTAGTGTCCGAGGGACTAATGCTGAAGAGTGAGCAATTAAGAGGCAGCTTTGTTCACACGGTCCTGCGTTTCACTAATAGCTCACTGTCACCAGCAGTCTGGAGCAGTCTGCAAACGAGGTTGGGCACACTTCACACCCTTACCCTGCAGAGCCACACACCGTTCTGGGGATGCAATTATGCTACAGCTGAGTTGGGAGGTGGGAGTGTGGGTGGAGCGGGGCCGGAAGATTTCCCTGGTCTTAATCACCATACGTGAACCCCAAACGTGAACCCCAAACAACCTTTGGCAATGTAAGTGAAACAGTTTTGTGTAACGTAAACCGAGGGCTCATCACGTTCCCTGCCCAAGGCTTCAGAACCGCCTCCCGACTCGCTTCCCCCGGCCTCTCAAGGGGTCACGGCAAGATCTGGCCCAGCAAAAGCTCCAGTTCTGATAACAACCACGTGTAGGCACAGTGCGGCCGAGAATGTCACCCGGCTGCCAGACCCGGGCTATAAAACATTCACCCACTTAAGCCGTTTGAGTCTCAGTCTCCTGGCTAGCAAAGTAAGCAGTTTTGTGTGCCAGTCATGGTCAGCGGCTCGATTCTAGGCAGTTCCTTGCAAACCTAGGCAGGAAGAGAAGCTTTGATCCCTGCAGGGCCCCTTCTTTCCCTCCATTGACTGCATAGACTTGACAAGCATCCACCTCCCTTGCCATATTCCATTGTCTGGGCTCCGGCTGTAGCCCACACCTTTTCTTTAATAAATGTGCGGTGTGTGTGCTGTTGGGTGACTTGAAACACGCATGCAATAAATTCACTTCTTATTGGGTTATAGACCTAGCCAGTTTATTTACACCCTGGAGGGGGCCCTACCTCTGCCAGATTCCTAACTTCAGAGATTCTGTGGCTGGAATCCAGCAATATAAAAGGATTTCTCCTTGTAATCAGAGCACTTCCTAAGACCACAGGCAGTTTCAACCAATTAACATCTCTGATTGCAACAGAACATTTTAGGAGACTCAGAAGGTCCAGGAGGGTTTTCAACCATAAGCCTTTATTGGATCCATGGCAGGAATTGATCTGATTATTGATTTCTTTCTTGTGGATTTCTACGACTTCTCAAGATTTGGGGGGAAAGAGGGTGGGACGTGAGCGGTAAATGGGAGGAGACAAAAACAAAAAGGGAGATTTTTAGATAGGTCTTTCTTATTCTTTCAGTCGCACAAAGCCCAGGCTCCGCTCACATCCACCCCTCCGCATTGATAGAGAACACAACTCCAAGTGCAGACCCTAATTGCAGTCCTTCAGGTGACAGGTAGCTTGTGTGCTTCAGTTCAAAGCCAAAGTGGAGGTTGAGTAAATCTGATTTCAGACAGTCAGCATTTCAAAATAAAAGCGTTCAACCTTAAGCCCCAAACAGGAGGCCTCCTTGCAGCCTTTTACCAGGAATCCTGTGAGATGTACTTCAGTCAAGGTCTCCACTCAAACCTCACTGTGTTCTCAGTCCTCGTAAAACCTCAGACTGCTTACAAAGCTGCCCCGCCTGAACCAAGCAGAGGCTCCAAGAGACTAGCGCCAGGGAGTGTGAAATGCACTGGAACGATGTTGCAGCCAGCCCGCCCTGAGGGGCGGGGGGCCGGCAGCCTCCCAGGGGGACAAGGAAGGCTACATGGTGGCTTCCTTCCCTATATCTCAATGCGCTAATTAATCAGGGGCCCTTTTATGTATATTAGGGAAACGGGTAGAAATCATAAGATCTGAGCTCTCTCTCCCTTTCATGGAAAAAAGAGAGAGAGAAAAATATGGGTCCAGTTAAACAATCAATATTAGAGCTCTCTCATTTAAGTAATACAGATTGTATTCAAGGCCGGGCTCTAACTTCAAGCCTCTACATAACCAGTTTATGTATTATTAACCCTGTACAAAAGCATTGTCATTCCTTGGTGCAAAGAACTAACAAAGGCCCCCGAAAGTTAAGAGATCTGCTTGGTGATCTCCAGGCTGCCGGGGTCGGAGCCAGGAGGGGACACCTCCACTCTGAGCAGGAAAGGATCCTCCACCCACAAACTTCAGAAAGGAACACATTTTCATTGTCTCTGTGTGAACCGTAAGCTAATTATGTTTTCCTGCAAGGGAAGCAAATTATATTGATTGTACAATAAAAGCTATTGTCATTCTCAGTATATTCACCATGACTCAGAAAGATGCAAAAATATTGACTTGCTCTAAATAGCATTTTACTTTTCTCTCCACACAGCAGTTTTTAAGACACAGAATGACCAGAGATAGTTTTGTTAACCAGTCACAGGGAGGGAATGTGTCAGCAGAGATGAGAGTTATGGGTATAACCTAAGCCACCATTTGTGAATGACAGAGCGCCCTCGGGGGAAGGATACACATCTCAGACTTCCCGGAAGAGTTAACCTGGACTAGTCCATATTTTTTTTAAAAATTCCTTAAAACTCTCAGTAGTACCTACAGTAACAAGAAATTAACACAGCCCACTGACATGTCTGAAAGGAAGGTGATTAATTAAAGTAATTAGGCTGCACTGAATTATTAAAATATGAAATCTTCTGTACGGATGACCAAAAAAGGCAGAACATTTTTTCAGTTCAAAAATTAAAACCATACTCCGATTCATTAGCTGAGTTGGGAACTCACACGTTTTAGCCTACAGTCTTATTCACAGATGTGTAAGTGACTAATATTGCACACCTTTGTAATGGTTCTTGTAAAAAGAAAAAAAAAAAAAAAGGGAAAGAAAAGAAAAAAAACAACAACCTGACTTCAATTATTTGATTGCTTGTAGGACAGAGGAGATCTTTTGCAAGAATGACAACCAGCCTTTCGGGTTTACTTTGAAAATGCCCCCAGGCTTTGAAATGCCAGGTGTGTTGGGGCTTGTGACAAAAGTCAGGCTGGGGACAGTGAAGGGCAGAGAAGCACCTCTTGACACATTCCTCAGCTGTGTCTTCAAAGCAGTCGATGTCTCCTTCCTTCATACTAAATCAAATCGAACTCCTTGGCTTGACATTAAAATCCCTAACTGTGATGCTCTTCCCCAGCCGTCCTGACCCTAGGAGACCAGCTCCAGGTCAGTCAGGCAAATCCCACTCCCTTGTTCCAAACCATACTCACTTCTCCTTCTACATCCCCAGGCAGCTTGTCCCCTGCCTGGAATATCCTTTATTTCTCTCTGATCCACCCTAGTCGCCCTACGTCTCAGAACCCAGCTTCAGATCCCCACAAAGCCTTCTGCTTTCTTCTCCCAGATCTTCACATGCAGGACCTAAGCTGTCTATGATTTAATTGCAAATCTGGTCATGTCTCTCCCCTGCTTTAAAACCTTCTATGGCACCCTCTGCCTTCAGAATAGATGCTCAGACAAATTCGCTCCTCTGGAATCTGGCCCTAGCCTGTTCCCCCAACCAGTGGGTAGTGGTGGTTAACCCACTTTGGAGCCAGACCACCTGGGTGAGAACCCAGCTTTGCCATACCCGGGTGCGACCTTGGGCGATTACTTCACGTCCTTGAGCCTCAGTTTTGACAAAGGATTATTGAGATGATTACAGAGTTAATATATGTGAAGCACTTAGAATGATGCCTGGCATATTCTTGGCACTGGATGTGTATTTCTTATTACCATTATCATTAATATTATTTCTCCTCATCACAATCCTGCCCTCCAGCAAACTATTCACTATTCTATTTGGCTTTTCCACCAACATCCATTGTTTAAAGTCCATCAAAACCTACTAATCCCCAGGCCCCACTCTAATACCACATTCTCCAAAATTCTGTCCTGGATTCAGCCCCACTAATCTACCCAGGGCTAGACTTCCTTAGCACATGATCTGTTTCTCTGATGAGGCTTAACATCTCCTGCCTTATAACACAGCTTTGCACAGTAATTGAGGGGAGGGGCTATATCTATCTTTATATCCACTCTCCACTTGTAGCAGAAACTGTTAGTGCTCAAACATTCCAGGTGTTCTATATTTTCCAGCCTCTCTTGCATGACTTTGGGGTCATATGACTAGTTTAGGTCAACAGACTACAAGCAAAAGTGGTAGATGTCACTTCTGGGCTGCAGGTTGAAAGCCAATGTGCCTCATCCATCCTTCTCTTCCCTTCTTTGGAAACCTTAGAGGTCACATGTCTCCCCAGAGTGCAACTAGAAGATGGCAAGCTGCCATCCATATGGATTCCTGAATGACTGTGTGGAGGTGATCCTCCTGACGACCCTTGTTGGTTGTGTTACCTGAGCTAGAAATGTGTTGTGTTAAAGCTCTGAAATGTGTGCACTGTTGTTACTTCAGCATAGCCTAGCTTATCCTATTATACCCCACCCACCACTTTTCAACACTCAGGGAACTTAGCACATAGAGAGTATTAAATATTCAAATGCTGAATGAATAATGTACAAAATGACTCTTTAAAAAATGTCTTTTAGTTTAATGTTGCTCAATCCCACTTCAAGCATTTTATTTTGACTCCTTACTTAGTATGCATACCCTTTGTGGATTTTCTCTGTTGGCCAAAGGACCTACCATAGCACTGAACATGTGCTCAGTAGGACCTGGTGATTAATGAAGGGTCAGCTTCTGTTCACCAGCTCACAAGAATCCACTCCATCTGAGACCAGGGCTTGGTAGTAAGAGCTGTTTCCTCCAGAGCTACTTCTGACTCTATGCCTTACCAGGGTTTAGTGAGATGATGACCTCCAGAGCTACTTCTGACTCTACGCCTTACCAGGGTTTAGTGAGATGATGACCTCCAGAGCTACTTCTGACTCTACGCCTTACCAGGGTTTAGTGAGATGATGACCTCCAGAGCTACTTCTGACTCTACGCCCTACCAGGGTTTAGTGAGATGATGACCTCCAGAGCTACTTCTGACTCTACGCCCTACCAGGGTTTAGTGAGATGATGACCTCCAGAGCTACTTCTGACTCTACGCCCTACCAGGGTTTAGTGAGATGATGACCTCCAGAGCTACTTCTGACTCTACGCCCTACCAGGGTTTAGTGAGATGATGACCTCCAGAGGTACTTCTGACTCTACGCCCTACCAGGGTTTAGTGAGATGATGACCTCCAGAGGTACTTCTGACTCTACGCCCTACCAGGGTTTAGTGAGATGATGACCTCCAGAGCTACTTCTGACTCTACGCCCTACCAGGGTTTAGTGAGATGATGACCTCCAGAGCTACTTCTGACTCTACGCCCTACCAGGGTTTAGTGAGATGATGACCTCCAGAGGTACTTCTGACTCTACGCCCTACCAGGGTTTAGTGAGATGATGACCTCCAGAGCTACTTCTGACTCTACGCCCTACCAGGGTTTAGTGAGATGATGACCTCCAGAGCTACTTCTGACTCTACGCCCTACCAGGGTTTAGTGAGATGATGACTGAGCCGTGCAGTGACTGCCCAGCTCCAGGGACCACAGTTCTTCAGTTGAGAGGACAAAAGAGATAAAACTGTTTTTCAACACTTTTTAACCCATACCTCATTAAGTCAAGATTTTATTAGGGCTTTTGCTAAGCAGTTTCTAGTATAAACATTCACTTTCTAAACATGAAAGTATAATGAATATATTTCTGAAGAGTACCCCTTTTTTCCCCTCCTTTGTCTACTCTAAAGATTCTGATACACACTGGATGGGTAGAGATGTAGCTCAGCCCCTGTAACAGTGCAGTTTTCTACCATCTTCATCCCAGAAGGATGAACCGGGAATCACATGTGATTCCCTCACCCTCAAAGAGCCTCTGACTTTGGTGGAATCTAAAGAACCAGGTTCAAGTCCCAGATCCACCTAGTGGGTAACGCATCACTTCTATGTCTCAGTTACCATCTGTAAAAAGGGAGGGGGGAAAAAAGGGTCCTCTTTCCTTCCCTCCCCCTTAGGATAGCAAGGGATGCAATGAGAAAATGTGTTTTCCTGTTGGTTTCTTAATAAAAGCCCCTACTCCCTAGAACATTCATGTAACTATACGGGACAAAATCTACCTTTTAGGGCTGTCACGTATATCTGGAGTGTATGTTTTAGCTGTCAATGAGAATACAACACTCAGAAATCTAGGCATCAAGCTCCTCTTCACTGTCAGGGTCATGGGAAGTTTTCCCACACAAGGAAAGACTGAAATAAAATAGAATAGAGGCAACTCAATTCAGAAGAAGGGTAAACTTTGGGGTTTCTCTATTGACTGGGGTTTAAGAAAAAGCATTAGTTAAGAGGAGGAATATTTGGTCAACTCAGCTGGGGAAAGCTTTCCACTCTGGGGTCACGCCATAAAACCAAGATGCCATAAACTCAAAGCCACCTCTTCCACTTGAAAAAGAAAAAAAAATCTGAAATTCTTTAGAGGGAGGATAATTCAAGAATAGACATCATCTGGGGTGAGATAACCCAACTAAACCTGGCTCCCTTCCAGAATATCAGAAGCTTATACAGAGCATCCAGGATTCAGGTAATTAACATCATCCTGACTTGGTCAATCCACCAATGGTAGATTACGCCATGGGGCCCGGGCACCTCTCAACTATCCTCTTAATTGGTTTTCTCCTGTTCCAGCTGCTCTCAGAGCCTCTAAATGTCAGTTTGTCCTGTGGGGCATTGCCCCCGAGTGGATAGAACTAGCTCAGAGTTGCCAGGGCCACCAGGATGTCCAACTGCTCTAAACCCCTAAATGTGCAAGTTCAGGACATCTCAGAGGGGAAGGGCTGGCTGAAGGTAAGCCCTCTCAGCCAGGCAAGATGGGCTCATCAGGTCACTGCTTAAAATGTAACAGGGAAGCAAAGCTGGTCTCTTGAGCCAGGTGGGAGCCAAGGCTAGTAATTAAGAGGTAAGTGACACTGGAGCCAGTGGGCTGGGAATTAACCAAGCAGATGGTGGAGGTGGAAGTGCAGTTGCTCCCCAGCCGAGTGCCCTTGTGCACAAATGACATTGCTGGTTAAGTGTCCTGCCAAGGCTCCAGCTCTTCGACATGGCAATGCAACTGCCCTGCCTCCTGCTGTGTGGAGACAAGTCAGACCCACTCCTCCATCTCCCCCAAAGCATGTCAGGAGCAGTGCCTATCTCAGCCATAGAGGTCTCTGCTTGGCGGACATCTTATTCTCCTACTTGATCTTTGAGATTTCTTTCCCATTCATTAGACAATGAGCAAGTACCAATCATGTGTCTGGCTTTGTGTTATACCCTGGGGACTCTAAAATAAATAAGACATGATTCCTACATTCAAGACGTTCAGACTAGTAAACTGCATCATGCAGGTGATACAGTTTCCAGGAGAGAAGCCTGGCATGTTGATAACCGATTTCCTCTGAACACTGTCTTCTCTGGCTCTGAGGATCCCACACTCACCTGGTTTTACTCCTCAATCAGTGTTTCTCCATTTCAGTTTCCTTTGCTGAATCCTCCTCCTCCATATCTCTACATTTCAGAAAGTCCCAGGGCTCCTTTCCTGGCCCTCTCCTCCCCTGGGTGATGTCTGACCTGGTGGCTTTAAGTACCATCTACTGACAATTCCCAGATTTCTATCTCCAGCCCAGACTTCTCCCCTGAGCTCTATTTCGTGCCTGCAATTGCTCCCTGGCATCTGTGCTTGGCTGCCTAATAGACATCTCAAGCTTTCTTATTATTTACCTATTGATTTCCCTCTTCCCCAAATCTGCTCCCACCTCCACCACCAAACAATCGCTCCCTCAGTATATGGTAAGACTCAGTTGCTCAAATAGAAAACCCCAAAGTTATCTCTGCTTCTGCCACTACTCTCATGTTCTTTCTCCAGTCCATCAATAAATCCAGAATAAAATCTAGCACCTGCTGCTTCTCACCACCTCTTCTGCTCTTATTCTCATAGTGGTTGTGGATCCTATCCCCAGAATATGCATGTACGCAACCTTTTCCATATAATTTCAGTGATTTCATAGGGGGAGGGGTTTAATCAATAGATTCCAGGTTAGGAACCCAGGTCACTGGCCACTATAAATGAGTGTTTCCATCTGTTTAACAGTTTTAGATGTTAAGCTACTTAGGGACAGGAATCCTTCATGTAATTATCTCAGTAGGGCACCTGGCACAGTGCCTCATACAGCTAATCCCTTAATTAAGTCTTTTTGAATATAATATGGAGAAGAAAATTAAGCATTCATCCAATAAATATTTATTGAACACATACCACGTGCAGGGCCTGTGCTGGTTGTCGTGGGGTTTACAAAGATTCAGACAAAACATAGGAAGAAAGTGAGTCAACAACACAAGAGTGGCATGCACAGAAAGGAGAAGTCAGTTCTAGCTTCAGGGTCCAGCATTAGCAAAGATGCAGGGGTGGATAGGACAAGATAGGTTTGTTGAAAAGTAAGGCAACCCAACCTGGCTAGAACAAAGAGATCGTACAGGGACTCAGTGGGGCCGAAGTTGAGAGGTAAAGAGCAGTGGAAATAACCCTCAAGCAAAACCTTCCTGTGGCCGAGCTGGCAGGAAGAATAATTTGTCACTATTCAAAAACCATCAAATCACTGAAAGGTGTGGAGCAGCCTTCTTTATTGCCCGATTTTCATTTGGAAGAAGGAATATGGTTTAGGTCAAACCACTTAGAGGGCAGTGGGGCACTGGGGTCCTTACAGAGGGCACTGGGGTATTGATGTGCTTAGACATGTACTATGTGTGTCATAGGTGTGTGCCACGGCCTTCTAGCATGACCATAAGCTCTTTGAGGGTGACTATAATAATAAGCTCTCATTATGGCAGTAGTTAAGAGCTTACAAAACACTTTAACGTGCATTATCTTTTCTTAATCTTTAAAACCTCCCACTGAAAGAGTTGTTATTCTATCCACATTTTGCAATGAAGAAATTCAGATTTAAAGAAAAGGAGAAGGAATTCAGGTTATTGAATATCTACCAAGTACCAGAGTTTGTCAAAAATATTTCATTTATTCTTCACTGAAATGCCACAAAATAGTATGAATATTCCTAATTTACAGGTGCAGAAACCAAGGTTCAGAAGAGTTGAATAACTTGCTGATACACAACAAGGAAGTAATACAACCGGTCTATGAGAATGGGGCTGGCCCCCTTACCACTAGCAATGAGTACAGTGCCAGACATGTGGCAGATGTTTAATAAATACAACTTGAATTGGTGGATTAATGGGCGGCAGGATGGATAGTGGGACGAAGTGGCTAGTGGGGAGCCCCTTCATTATGACACAGAACACAGAACCTTCTAGAGTCATAGTAACTCAAGAAAAGGTCCCTGCAGGAAAAAATCTGGGAAATTTGAGCAAAATTACCTTCAAACTTATCACTCTCTTTCATCTAGGGACACTGGAGCTCCCATACACAAAGCTTACCTAGCATTTTCTTTTAGCCACTTTGAGACTCCTGCTTGTCGGTCTTTTACTGGGTCTTTACCCTGTGCCCACAGTTCCAACTCTCTGTTCCTGATGACGGTGGACCCATGGCATCCAAGCCAAGGGAAGAGAAATGTCCCAAAATAATGAAAGTAGACCATTTATAGCTTTCTTATCACCGGACCTCTAAGTGGCAGGCAGAAGGATGGCTGTTTCTGAAGCCAGAGAATTTACAGATAATACTTCTAAGGTCTTGGTAAATCGAATTTACAACCAGACTCTTCTTTTGCATAGCACCTTTCCTTTAAGATATTCAGCTGGTTATAATCACTCTCACTCCACCCATACTCCTACTTCCTGGGATCTCCTTCTCTATACCAATTTATCTGATAGCATCTGAGGATGAAATCAGTTCTGTGGTCCTACAAAAAGTGGGAGCAGAGATGAGATCTAGATCTAGAGAGCCTCGAGGAGCAGGATCAACGTATAATGTATAATTTTGTGCTCCCATAGTGCCTGGTACAGTGTCTCATTCATGAGAGTTGCTCAATAAATAATCACTGAATTTCATGGAAGTGAACCAAAATGGTTCTATGAATAGTGTTCAGAAGAGGGTATGGTATGTGATTCTTTGGTCAGAGACTTAGTCCCTTGTAGGGGGAGGACTCTTGTGCTTCTAGTTTAGGAAGGTGGATAAAGGGATGAGAAGCTCTCTCTATCACAAGGTGGTGTCCCTAAGCCCAATCAAGTTGCCAGGTGTCCATTCTTGGTCAGTGGAATCAGTCACCAAAGCCACCTCACGTTGTCCTACATGGGATTTAAGCTGCTATTCGATCCAGCATGAGACTTATTTTCTACAAGAATCCCACAGACACGGTCAGCTTAGTCCTGAATTCAGAAAGCACTGGAGACTCATTTCCTACCCTACAGAGATAGAGCCTAGGAGTGGGGGGCAAGGACAGAGGATACTTTGAAAAGAGTAATCAAGGAAACATTGTCTGGACAAAACATATAAGCCAACATAATTACCCGCCATCTGTTATATGGACTAAGGATGGTTACTTAGTGATCAGAACAGACCTCATGTTTCCTGGACAAGGCTCTTCATGGAAACTGCTTTGTGTTCTGAAGTTGGTTCTTTTGACTCTCTGCACACAGTTGACTGGTATGTGAAAGAGAGGTGAAATGGCCATGCCTCTGAAGATGTGATGTCAATGCATTTCCCATATAGACTGGACAGGAATACAACTCTAGCAATCTTTTGATTTTAATTAGTATTTGCTGCATATTTGGTTGACCTGCTAGTGCAAAGGGCCACATGTAAGAGCAAAGTCTGATTACTATGGTTTATGACTCAACTCCTTTCCCAAGCTCTGTGTTGACACAATTTAAAATCCCACTGCAATTTCAAAGGCAGAGTTGATCTCTTTTACATGTATCGGGAAAGCAGCTTCCCAGAGGAACACAACTGGAGATTCTCACTGTCTTAGGAGCCATACTTAAAACTCACACTGACACAAATAAACCCAGAGATGGAGCTTCAATAAGGTAGACTCTCTGTGACCTGTTTATGGCTGGTGGTTCCTACACAAGTAGTCAATTCTCAATTATGCACTCAAATAAGGGACTAATAGTGCAGAAATCCAAAGGGATGTCAATGAAAAGATATTCCTCTTTGTCCACTGCTTTATCCACTCACTCTTTCAATAAGCATTTATTGAGGACCTACTAAGTACCAGGCAATGTGCTAAGTCCTGGAGATTCAAAGCTGACTAAGACATGGTACTTGCCCTTTAGGAACTCATGATCTAGTAGGGGAAATGGACAAAGAAAATAATCACAGCACAGTATGATAAATACTATATGCAATAAAGGTACACAAATTTGCTGAGAACATGAAAGAGGAATGCTCTCATCTTCTGCCCTGGTGACGCCCCACTGAGTCTAATGCAGCTGAGGTGGGTCCCTGGCATGAGCTGAGCATCAGCCAGGCCACTTTCCTGCAGCCACGATCCATGGAGCCAGCAAACCAAGCTAATTTGAGGAAACCAATGAACCTGAGAACACTGACTGGTTACCGTAGCAAGCAGAGCTTGAGGCAAGGATTGAGAGCTGAATTGTGGAGCCTAAGGGCTGGAACTCCAAAAAGGAGATGAATAAGAAGCAGTGGGATAATTCTAGAGAAAGGTGTAACTGGCTGTTGTCAAGAGTGGCCTTCCATGCTACTCACTACATGGACGATGAGCACGAGTGAGTGTCAGGAACAGGAATGCAAAAGGAAAGAGTGACTAATTCTATCTGCAGAGGTCGGAGAAAACTTTAGGGTTGAGTCGCGTATGCTGGTTTTGAAGCATCAGTACAAGTTTGCCATAGACAATTCACTAATTAGGTAACAGTGTTGACGCTTATACGGCAAAGAGTTGTGGATGTAAGATGAAGAATACATTTGGTTTATCTTAAGGTCAGATTTTGAAAATTTTTCCTATGGCATTCAAGGCCACGCATCATCTGACATCAATCAATATTTAAATCCCAGGGCATTCCTTCACATACCTATTATCTTCCAGACACACTGGACAACTTCCGGCTCTGTAACTTTGCTTCTACTGTCCCCTCAGCCTAAAATCCCCTGCCTTGCCCTCTTCCTACTGAAATTGTACACATCTTTCTATACCTAACTCAAATATTGCCCCATCTAGGGAGACTTCCCTCACTACCACCAACACCCACCCCCACCCCCCAGGCCCCAGGGAAAACGAGCCATTCTTTATTCTGGGCTTCCAAGACTTACTACTTATACCTCCACTGGCCATCCATTCTATTCTGTCTCGGATTCAACATAGTGATTCACATGGCTTCTTGCCCTTGACAAAGAATAAATGGTAAGTAAATGGTAAAATCCTTGAGGACACAGGCACTTCTTTTTCGTCTTACTTTTTTATTTTGAAAATTTTTCATCTACAGAAAAATTGAATAACTAGTCAATGAACATCCAATACACTCCATCCTTGATTTACCAATTGCTAACATTCTGGCACATTTGCCTTTTTTTTCCTGAATCATTGGAAGATAAGTTGCCAACATCATGGCGTTCATCCTGAAATGCCTCTAAGGATGAGGAGTGCCTCCTATACAAACGTGATACTATTATAGCATCCAAAAAATTAGCAATAATCCTATTATGCAGTCTACACTCAGGCTTCCCTAACTGTCTCAAAAATGCCTTTTACAAGCTTTCCCCCTTGGACCTAGGATCCAGTCAAGGTTCACACACTGCATTTCGTTATAATGCTTCTTCGGTCTCTTTTAATCTGGAAGAGTTGCTCCTGGGTATAAGCTTTTCTTACTCATCTTTTTTTTTTTTTTTTTTTTTTTAACGTAGTAGGTATTTAATAAATGTTTAATGATGGAAGAAACAGGTGGATGGACAAATGAACCCCAGTGATGCAAGATCCCTGGGCAGTTCGTCCAAGAAGGGACAGAATTCTACTGAAGGGACTTACAAGTGTCCTTTGTGAGACCACCAGGCACCGGGTAGGGGACCAAGTCATCGTCTGCCCGTAGCTGCTTCTCTTCAGATGTCCACTTTAATCATCATGAACTAGTCCTTAGGCCACTGGGGAAATGGCTCTAGAGTAATTGATTTAAGGAGAGAAAAGAATTTGGTCCCTCACATCTGACCAAAGATGGGGAGGTCCCAGAGAGCAGGGACTCATTGCGGAATGTCAGAGTGAGAAGAGGCCTCAGAGGTCATGTCCAGGAGAGAGAACTCAGGCCCAGAGAAGTACAAGGGCTCCTTCAAGGCCACACAGGGAACCTTTGCCCCTGACTCCTATCTAGCTTCCTTTCTACTTGACCTGGTCACCTCGATGATATCCAGGATCTTTGCCTCTCTTGTTCCCAGTGACTTATGGTCATTCACTCAACCTGTAAGCATCACAGATCTATTCTCTGAAACCCTACCTCAAGGGATGAGCCAGTGACTATTCCTTACCCCCGCAGGATGGAGTTATTTCAGAGGGTGCTTGTTGACCCCAGTGGGGAAAGACGAGAAGCAAACAGCATCTTAAACAGTCACAGGGAAGGCTGGCAAGAACCAAGCCCTCAGTCTCACCAGTCTGAGAGGGGGGATGGCTCCGCGTTCACTTGGCCTCTGTCATCTACTTAATCCTAAACATGATGCTGAAATTTTCTAGGGCCCTCTTGCCTCACCCATAAAAACAGATCACTGCAGAGCTGTTATTACATGATGGCCTTGTGCAGGCATGAATCCCATTTGGAAACAGAAGTGATAAATCACGGACATCAGGGTGCAGGGTGATTCTCGTTTCTGAGTGTATGCATTTATTTAAACCAGCAAAACTGAAAATTCCTCAGGAAGTATTTGCTCTTTCCAAATTTCTTAGAAACAACAGTGACACAGGTTTGTGGTCATTGGAGAGTTTCACTGAACAGGGAAAAGTGATAGTAGAAGAGGTGATTGGCTCAGTGATTGGAGGAAGAGGTTCGACCATCACTGAGGAGCTAGAGCTCTTAATACAGAAATTCCAGGCCTGGACTCGAACTTGAGTGGCTTTGGCAAAACCCCTTAACTTTTAGGAACCTCATCTAGTTGGGATAGAAGCTCATCAAGTTGGGATAGAATCACAGTGATTTTTTTTTAACTTCCGGGTGTACATTAAAATCATCTGGGGGCAGGGGGACTGCGGATTAAAATTACGATGCCCGTCTCCCACCCTATTTCCATTCTGATTTCAGCACCTCTGGGGGCGCATCCAGGTGATTCTTAAGTAGCCAGGGTTGAACAGCCTGGATGATAGAATCTCTAAAAGCTGATTCTCAGAAGGGAATAAAGTTATTGGGGCAGTGGAGAGGAATACTGGAATTTCTCAGCTATTCTTGGTGTACAAAGACTGTGGTAAGTATCGTGCTCACTTGTCTGCTGACTGGATAATTTCCCCAAGCGGAGCATCTGCTAGGATGGAGGTGCAGCTCTTACCACTGACCATCAGCATCTCCCCAGCAACGTGTAGGGACACATGCATTTTCCAAACTGAGAGGAAAATAGTCTGCAGCTTGGACCCCTAAACATTATGGAGGTGTTCAGCTAGCCGTGTGGAGGTCCCATCACCCTTCCTATGTCTAATCCAGGCAGTGGGGTGGCCGCTGGAGCGGGGAGGGGGGAGTGCGAGGTCCCAACCACATCTAAGAAGATGGCCGATCAGCCTGCTTGCCTGCCCGATGCCAGCACCCGCCACCAGCTCCTGACACACAGGACACGAAGCATCTGCCAGACGGGTGCCGGCTTTTGATCAGGACCGTGTTGAGCCAGAGACCCGCAGGGAGACAGCCAGGCTCCCCGTGGTCGGCTAGCAGGAATCTCGCTGCAACCTCGAGGGAGGTGCTTGAAGAATCTGAGCACAGATGGGAAAGTGGGGTGCAGGCAGGAGGAGGGCGGCCTCATGACGGAGGCTGTCTCCTAATGCCAGGCTACTCCGTCTCCGCTAAGGGAAGCAAGGCACCCTTTCCTGTCTGATGATCGGAGCAGGATTCCTGGGCTGCCTGAGCACATGTGTTACTCTTCCCCGGGGCTCGGTGAGTCTCTTAGCCTCAGCTGACACGTCTGTAAAACCCGAGGCCAGCAGAGTGGGTGCCCGGTTTCCTGGGTGTCAAGCACCAGGGTGTGGCAGTGACCGACTGCAGCAGGGCTGTTTATAAGACACTGGAGGCCTCCAGCAGGTCCCCTGGCCAGACGACTTCACGATGTCCTGCGTTTTCTAACTGGGTCCTCCAGGGCCTTCTGCTGGTGTCCTTAGGAAACCCAGTCTGTGTCCCTAGCTGGAGACTAGGGGTACCCCTCACAGCTGTGTTAAAATACTGGCCCCTCCTCCCCGGCCCCCTTCCTGAGCTGCCAGGCCAAGTGTGAGCAGAGGCCCATCCACAGGCGGATAGCATTTTGTGTCTCACAATGGCAGCTACATGACTTGAAGGGCTCTTCTCTTAGAAAACCAAATGCTCACCGGTTCTGCTTATTTGCTCTAACCTTCAAAGAGCCCAGAGGTCCCTTCCTAGTTCAACAAATAAATCCAGTTCCATTCTAGCAGACTTCGACCTACAAAGTTCTATTGTTATGCCTTCCCTGAATTTCCCCCTGTTCTGTCCCTCTCGGGCACCTCAGCCCCAGGCGGCTCACCCTTCTTTCGTTTGGGGGATAAATCAACCTCTGGGTTTTTGTGCGCATTTTTTTTTTTTCTAATTCTTTCAAAGGGTAAGGAATGTTGACACCCCCTGAAACATGCCTCTGATGTCTGGTTAGACTTCAGACGGCTGTATTTGAACATGTGCTGACGCAATCCGGCAGATTGGGTTAAACCAAATATTACAATTGCAAGAACTCATCTGGAACTAATAATTTTGAGGCCACCAAAAGTAAAAGGGCCCGGCTTTGGGCCTGGCCAGCGGCAGAGGCCAGGCCGGGCCGATGCTGCCACCTGCCGGGAGCGTGGGGAACAGGGCGCGCCGTCCTGGCCTTCCTGTTTTGTTGGGGACGCACTGTCTCCCACGCACACACGGTCCCCAGCCTGCCAGACCAGGGCTATTTTAAAAAGCTAGCGCCTCTCCCCAGCCCTCGGTGTAAAGATAGCTAGTCTGGCCGCCCTGGCTTTGCTCTGGGGAAGAAAAAAAAAAAAAAACCTCCCATTTATAGAGCCAGGGCTGGCTACAAAGGCAGTTTGCACTTGGCTCCCGATGAGACATGTGCCCTTGGATTAAACAGATCACGCGTCAGTGGCTCACTTAGGAGGAAGGCTCGTTCAAGTAAGAATTTTTATTTTGCGGGGGATGAAGCGAACGCACATCTCTGGGTTATGTTGGCACACTGCTGAACTGCAAGTCACATGCCGGATCCAGAAATGATGAAAACATCTGTTTTCGCTTTAGACCAGCGAGGCTCCGGCTGCGGTGCAGAGGGGCGGGGCAGGGAAGGGAAGGGCTTTGCTCACCAGCGCCATCTGCTGAGCCTGGTGTAGAAGCGCGTGCGTCCCAAGCACACTGCGGCTTGACGTTCACCCCGGGAAGGGGGAGATCAACAGGTGCGGGGGGAAGGGGAGGGTCTGTGCCCCGGCGATCACTCTCCTCGGAGGACAGCCCTGATTTTGCCCTGGAGACTGTCCAAGTCCGTATTGCCTCGGAGTGTTCACAACAAAGAGCTTTGTCCCTGGGGACTGCTCTGGGGCAGAGGAGGAGGAGGAGGGAGAAGCAGCAAATGAATTCCCAGGTTGGGAGGGAAGGAGGTAAAGGGGGAGGGGAGTAGCTGGTTGGTGGTTTGCAGACACTAAAATTTGCTGTTCCTTCTGGCTGAAATCTACCGGAACAAAGGAACCGCACCTCGTCTCTAGGAAAACTCCCAGCTGCACTTCCCCCAGCCGTCCCTCTTTCCTGCCATGGTGGCTTTTACTCTAAATGTTCCAGTATTCACAGAGACTATTCTGGTGAGGCCGGGCTTGATCAACCCTTGGACGTAAAATCCACCCAGCCCGGTGTGAATGGAGCGCTGGTGATGGGTTCTGAATAGGAGCTATACTGACAGCCAAGCCACCGCATTTTTTCAACGTTCAGCAAATATTTACTGCCTGCCTGCTAGGTGCCCAGCACTCACTCAGCACAACTATCTGTCATACAGTTTTTAAAACAATACAAATATGTCAGAGGAAAATGTATGTTTAATGTCAAGTCAGTGTCCATGACAAATGACAGCTGTGAGTTCAGAGGCAGGGAGGGGATTCCAGACCCTCAGTCGACCTTTTTCTCAGTGTTTGGGGGCAATTCTGAGAAGTTTGATTCTCCCAATCATCGCTTGTGTAGTCTAATCCTCTAAATAACTGATTTCAGTCAACCCGTGTCAGCCTTGACCTCCATTCCTCCAGCTTTAAAGTCAAATCCTTCTCTCCAGTTCCCGGGGAGCTCATTGCCAGAGGACAGCCCTGCTAGGGGACCATTCAAACTGCATCCTATCACCCAAAATCAGAATTGGGTGGGTCCTAGACTTGACCCCCAGGCCTCATCCTTGGGAGAAGCAAAATTCCAAGATACAGCTATGTGAACAGAGCTCCCCAACAAGACACAGGCTGTGAGGGGTTAATCTACAGGGGAAAGAACTGTGGTCGAATGTAAAGGTCCAGGCTCGCAGATCTCACTCAGTCCCTTTACCTCCCTTGACACGCATCTGCTGAACACACCCTCAGTTCTCTGCTGCCTACTTTTGAGGTTCCCAGAAGAGGAAAGTCTGCTACTACGGACTGGAGTCAATCTGTCTGCTCATCTTTTCCCACCTTACCTATAAACTCCCCAGTTCAAAGGGAAACTGAGGTTCTCTACTGGGGCTCAGTCCTTCCCATTCTTCCATTTCACCCCCAAATAAATATAGAAAGAGCTGTCCTCTGCATGAGTCTTTTGAGCATGAGCCCTTCTCCTTGCTTGGTGCCCTGCAACAAACACTGTACTTTCCTTCACCACAATCTGTGTCAGTAAATTGGCTTTGCTGCATGACAGGCGAGTGGACCTCAGTTCAGTTCAGTAACACCACCATCTAAGGGATGAGTCAGAAAGAGTTTCATTTCCATTTCACAGCTGGACAAATAATATGAGAACCAGCTCAGTCTTCACAGATCTTGCCCTACTCTAGCTGTATCTCCAGTGGCCTTATCTGTTTCCATAGAAACCAAGTTCTTCAATGGCTGGGGCCCAAATTCATCCTCAAAGCTGCTTACAAGTCAAGCCTGCCCTGCTCTGGTGGTGGAAAATTACTAGTTCAGGGGAACCATGCAAATCAATACAATCAACTTCAGTTTTTGTTGCAGGCCTTAAGAGATTAGAACATGAGACTTTGTTTTAGTCTGGTTTGATATTGATCTGCCCTGGAGAGTTCTGACGAATTTTCTTTGTTTTGTAAAATGAGGAAACCTGGTCGCTGGCACATATTTCTTTTCTGGACTCTTCCCTTGACTTTTTCTCATTTGCAACAGGTGTGTGTTTTGATCCATGGGGGGCTGGATCTGGAATTTTTCATGCCACAGGGACATCTTTGAGCACAGAAGTTAGGGTGTTTTGGCAACATTCAGCAAAATAAAATCTCTGAACTAGACTCAAAGAATAAAGTAGAAAACTGCGGGTGAAAAGATGTGGCATGAAAATAAACAGTAGTCATTTTGTGCTTTACCAGGTGTAAGGTGCCAACCTCCCAAACTATTCTTCCAGTCCTATCTAAACTCTCTTTTCCTCCTTATAAAAATAAATTCTATGGCCCTACTTCACTCCATACACCTTGGTGTGATTCTCTTCACGCAGAGAAATAACCTTTGTTCAAAGCTCCGCTTTTCTAAGCTGTGCTGAATTCTGCATGATCACTCGCCGCACATAAGATTAACACCTCCTTTCCAGCTCCAAATAGACTATAATCCAAAAGCTGCTCTTTTAAATAGAGGTTTCTCTTATGCTTAAATTCCTAAATAAAAGAAACATCAATGCTACTGCTACTCTCCCCAGTTAAATCCGATTTGCAAGATGTGCTGCCTGCTCAAAAATCTGGGTGTGAGCTGGAGCCTGGGCTCAGGAACATATTTGGGATTCTCCAGTCATCCTCTATCTGGAGGGCCCTCCAGTGGCCAAAATAATACCTGATATAAACAAAGACCACCAAAGCGAGTGGTTACAACAAAGGTGGGGGATGGACGTTTGCCTGCGTTGAAAATGCTGCCTGTAAGCCCCACATTTTGCCCCATAGAGGTGTGTGTCGTTTAAAGAAAGTTAAGACAGAATCACAGCTCAGGAAGGGCAGACATTTGCATTACAAAAGGACCCTTCATTTGATAGAGAGGCAGGTTTGAACTCCATGAAATGACAGCTCCCTCTAATTTCTTTAAGATTCTATTGAATTGGCGGAAAACAGATTGACACATTCCAGAATGCATCTGGGGCATAAAACATGGTAGATTTGAACTCGATCTGCACTACTCAATCCACCTCACCCACATTTCCATCTCTGATAACCTCATAAGCACCCTGACCATGAGACACAGGAGAAAGTGGAAGTCAGGTCACCTGGTAAGATCTGAATGCTCAGTGCAAGTTCAAGGTCCTCTGAGCCCAGAGCTGCCTTTCTGGAGCACTGTGAGAAAAACAGGAGGTTGCTCCAATATGCTTCCCTCTGGACTTAGACGATACTGCTGGTATTCCAGAAGAAGACTCCAGAAGGTTTTCCAGAAGAAGCTCTGCCATGTATTAGAATGTCATTGAAACCGAGCACCCTCCTGGGTACAAAAGCCCCTCCATGCCACACACACACACACACACACACACACACACACACACACACACACACACACACACACACACACACACACACACACACACACACACACACACACACACACACACACACACACACACACACACACACACACACACACACACACACACACACACCTGTTTCTTGTTTGTAGACAAAAAGCTTTAGTCTCCTAAGCCTTCCCTGAGTTCCAAACAATTACGAATTAGGAAAGTGAAGGAATGGAGAAACAAAGGGAAAGCAGCCAGGAGACGGTTAAATCAGCGATAAAAACAGAGTCCTAGTTCCTCCTCAAGGGATACACACAACAATCTGCTGCAAGTCTTTTGAGTTCTGCAGGAACTAAGGCCCCCCTCCACCCCGCCCAGGTGGAGGATGGCGACGACATGCTGACCACAAGCACGCAGACTCCAGACTGTTTGGCACCAGAGGGCTGATTAAGATTCCTGGCACACCGCCCTGTTACCTCACCACCAGCCAATCAGAAGAAAGTCATGCCCCCTGCAGCTCTCACCCCAAATGTTGTCTTTAAAAACCCTTCCCTGAAAGCCACCAGGGAGTCTGGGTCTTTTGAGCACGAGTTGCCTGTTCTCCTTGCCTGGTGTCCTGCCATAAACCATCCTCTGCTGCAAACGCCAGCGTTTCAGATCGGCCTTGCTCTGGTCTGAGCACACGAACTCGGGTTCGGCCACGTGCCCCTCACCCGGAACCACCCCCAGCACGGCCCACAGCAGCCACACCCAACTGACTTCCCTCCACAGACCACAGCCTTCACACACCTGCCCTCACCCCACCCCCCATGGGGCAAACTCCTACTCATCCCGCAAGGCCCCGGTCAAGTGCCAACTCCACGCTGGCACCTTCCCCAACTCCCCCAAATGTACGGCTGTTCCATCCCCTTCAGCCTCCACAGCATGGTGTCCCTGCCTCTGCCAGGGCGCTTGGCAGTGCTGGGCCCTCCAGCCTGTGGGTGGGATGGCGGGGAGCCTGGCCCTTCCTTTGTTTTTGCATCCCAAGTGCTTAGCCTGGGGACTGCTGAGTGGAGTGGAGTAAGGGGGCTGGGGTTGGGGCCAGCATCCCCCCTCCCAGGCCACTGCACGCCACTGCCAGGTGCTGGGGGAGGTGGAGTGGGGGGCCCCTCCCCCCAGTGCAGTGTGCTGGTGATGGAGGGGGCATTCTCCCCTCTCCATCCCCTCCCTCCAGGTCAGGCACCCAGCATCAACCAGTCCCCCTCTGCAGCCCAGTGACCTGGGTTCTCTCTTTGCGCTTTCAGCAACAGCAGCAAACATGGAGCAGCAAGTGTTACCAAATCTAACTTGAGTCCACTCACCTGCCATGCCGTGAAGCCCATTTGCTGATGCCCGGTTGTGGTGAAATTAAGTGCAGCGCTTATTGCAGGCGCCGAGCAAGGAGAACGTATGACTCATGCTCGGAAGAGCTGAACGCCAAGGAAAGGTTTTTTAAAGGCAAAATTTGGGGGTGGGGCTGCAGGGGGCATGACTTTCTTCTGATTGGTTAGTGGTGAGGTAACAGCGTGGTATTCACGGAATCTTAATCATTAACCTCCTGGTTTCAATCAGTCTGGGGTCTCATGCTCGTGGTCAGCATGCAATCACCATCCTCCACCTGGGTGGGCGTCTTAGTGCCTGTTTACTCAAAGATATGCATCAGATTGTATATTCCTTCAGGAGGAATTAGAACTCTCATTGCCGAACTATTACCTTATTTTTCTCGCATAACTGCTTTTCCTTTGTTTCTGCATTACCTCACTTCCCTAATTAGTAACTGCTTGAATCTGCTCTTTGGAACTCAGGGAGGCCTAGGAGACTAAAGCCTTTTTCTACAAACAAGAAGCAGGGAACACGGAGGGCCCTGCAGGTTCCTGCTCAGTTTCAATCCCCCCTTTTTTGATACCCCTCAACCTTGAGGGGAACAGAGATGGGACAAGAAAGGGAATAAAGTTTTGTGCAGAGAGGTTAATCATAAACTCGGCAGGGGAACTTGGTTTTGGGGGGACTCAGTTTCACGAGTATCTGTCTGGATGCTGTGCTAGGCTGGGTCCGGCTCGCACTAGGTCTCTCTGGAAAGTATAGAAAGAGGAGCCTGAAGACGGCGCCTCCACACCCTCCACGCCCTGCTCAGCCTACGCTAAGCTAGCGTCCACACATCATGCCCCAAAAGCCCTCTTGTGAGGACACCACTGGTCTCATCTAAAATCAGGGTCCGCCTCGCAGGGCTGTGGGGAGGACAAGAGTCGCTCTCCTAGACAGCGTTCATAGTCGTGGCATTTCATAGGCGTTACCTAATGTATCTAATGATCTAATTTCATCCTCGCAGCAACCCTATGAGGTAGGTGCTAAAGGATCCTTATTTACAGGTGAGGGAACAGCAGGGCAAAAAGGGGCAAGACACCGAGAGTCACCAGCTCCCCAGGCAGGGTTCCAACTCAGGCCATCTGAGCCCAGACCCTTGACCACACGCAACTCTGCATGAAGGGCTGCCAGGCACAGAGGAAGTGCCCCGCAGACGCTGGTCATGGTTCCTTGAGGCATTTGCCAGGACTGAATACTCCCTCCTCCCAGGGCACCTGAGGGCTCCAATCTGGCTTGTCCCAGGCTCCTCGGCTTTGGGTGTTACTTTGAGATCTCTTTTCACTCCCAACATCTCTCTCTCTCTCCAGGCTTTTATCTCCACCGACCCCTCTAACTCTGACCATTCTAGATGTACCTCTCCAGCAACCATCTCCAGCCCAGCTCGGTCTCTGAGCTCCAAAAACTGCCTAAACCTACAGCACCTTCCAGCTTCAAAGCTCTTGCACATCTGTTTCTTTAGACCTCCCAACACCCTGTGGTGTCAGCTTTGGTATCACTCCATTTGATGGACAAGAAAACTACGGCACTAGGGAGACTTGACAAATGGTCTCTGTAGTCACATGGCAAGAACTGCAGCACCAGGATGTCACCATGCTCTCTCCCTGAGTTGGACCTATTGAAGTGGGCTTGTAGTCTTCCATTCATCCTGCCTTCCATTGAGGAAGTCCACATATAAAAAGCAATAGCTCAAAGGAAACAAGGTATGACATTATTAATAAAATGTGGATACACAGCCAATGATGCACTCTTCTCCTCCAAGTAGGGTTTCACTGTTTCTCTTAGAAGCTGAACTGGAGCCTCCTTCCTCCCCCAGTGTAATCATGGGATACCCCAGCACAGGCTTGACCACAGGCTTTGAGAATTAAGATGGGTTAACTCCCTAATTAGCTGAGCTCTTAAGCAAGTCATGTAACATCCTTAGCCTCCGTTTCCCCTTCTATGAAATCACATACACCATCTACACAAGACTCATAAGTGACTTGCCAACCCTGAGGTTTATTCTCTGCTGTTCCAGAGGGCAAGCATCCTATCTGTCTTCTTTTACATTATTCTCCCAGAGGCTAATGCAGGACCTGGTACAGAGGAAGTGCTCAAAAAATATTTCTTAAATGAATGTTGCTCTGGGGTCCAGGAATCAGGTGCCTGACTGACAGGGAGTTTTGAGTCTTGCCAGCCTTGAGCTTGACACCTGATATTAATCTTTGATTTATTTGGGTACTGCCCAAATCCTTGGAATTCTCTCTTTTTCTGCCTGATACCTATCTTAGACCTGCAGACATTTATAAGAGATTCCAATGGGGGCTCAGCATCTATTCACATAAAATCCACATGTCCTACCTTCCAGCTCTTGCAAAGCTAGATGCTGCAGTTTAATATTTAGGGAAACTATTTTGCCACTTAACACATCCCCTGCCCAGTTGAAATGGAGAACGTGTTCACCATCCAACACTAAATATTAATACCTCCAAAGCTCCTTCCAAGTGCTTCTTTTCCTCCTACCCCATCACCCAGAAACACACAAAGTGATCCCACCACCTTGCTTTAGACCATTCCCTTCTCTTCCTCAGAACTCAGACACATCCCTCTTGACGAGTCAGGTTACCTTGGGACCAAACACATTCATATGACAACCATGTTTGCAAAGCACCTTCTGTTTATGCATCTGTCTTACGCTCTCATGTCTACTTAACGCTGTCCATTTTCTTTGATGGGATGCGTTGAAAGCTGTTCCTCCCATATTTCCGAGCAGCAAAACACTCAATAGGGAAAAATTAGTGAGCCAGAGATCACGAAGTGACTCAAATAAATCCTCCTATGAGTTTCACTAGTACAGAAGATGAGTCAAAGTACTTCACTGTGATGATACGTAGAAATGCAGCTGATGGCATGGTGGTCCTCTGGTTCCACTGGTCCTCAGAGTAAGTCTATAACAAAACTGTTTATAGGGACAAAGGGGAAGAGGGTATCAGGCCGCTTTTGAGATTTGCATTCAGGTTCGCCTTTGTGGTGGAACCAGGACAGACAGAAGTAGCAGAGCTTTGGGAAACTCTCCCACGTGAACTTGGTCATATTCACGACAATAGAACTGTAACCAGATGCAATTGCTCATATAAAATAAAGTGACAAAGGGACACACACCACATGTTAACAGTGGTTGTCTCTGGGATTACCAGGAAGTCTCATTTTCTTCTTGGTGCTTCTTTCATTTTTCCCAAATTTCTATAGTGAATACAAACTCCTTTTATAATCCAAAACATAAAACGTTTAAAAAGGTAAACTGGTTAAAATAAATTCCAAATGTATATACCCAAATCAGGCTCTCAAAGGGTCACTTGGAGTGTCTGTGTGAAAGAATTAAAAGCACAGACTCTGAAATCAGGATGCTTGTGTTCAAATCTCAGCCCTGCCTCTTACTAACTGTTGTGTACCTGGGCAAATTTCTTAACCTTACTGTGCATCAGTTTCCTTATCTATAACATGAGGATAATAATATCTTCCTTACAGGATTATTGTGAGGATTAAATTAGTTAATACACAAGAAACCCCCAGAACAATGCCTGGAATAAAACAATACTTATTTGCTATTATGACTTATTGCCATAGGACTACTATTGGTCAAAATGTTTAGGGACCGTCTTTTGGGAGTATTGTATTCAGGGTCTTAAACACATTCCCTTGAATCATTTCAATGTGATTAAAATTTCCTCCTTTGAAGATGTGCCAATTCTTGGGAGCAGTCAAGCTGTTTGGGGTTCGAAGTAAGGTGTGTTTATGAAATCAAGGGATCGATGTTCTTGTATTGCCTATCTACCGCCTATGAAGAATTCCATAAAACACACAGGCACACATACCCCCAGGTAATTCAGCACCACCTAGGGTGTGATCAATCCCTGGGTAACTAATAGGTTCTGCTTCTGCTAGAGAGAGATTGAAAACTAAAGTTTAATTATGAGACCTCTTCATTCAATTGATCTTGAAGGCTTTATGTACTAGCATACAACCAAAGGGCAAATTTCATAAAAGGCTGATGTACATTTAAATTTGAGCCTTTTTTCTCTTCCTCAAAGTTTGCTGATGCTGAGTTTTAAGTATGATATGTCATTGTTTTCACACAAATATTCCCAAACATTACCAGTTGTCACCTGGCGTTAAATAGGGTTGCGACATGACAATGATAACATTAGCATTTTTAAAAGCATAACATCATTGTTCTTCTGTAAATTGTTGCAGGCTCAAATTACCCTACACATAATCTTTTTGAAAAAATTAATGGGGCACTGGCATCAAAGCCAGTTAGGGTTGTATAAAAAGAATGGCAGCCACTTCCTTTTGCTGGGACCCTACTGGTCTTGTGTGAGCCCAATTAGCGCCCTAATAGGACATGGTGCAATTGTATGCTCCACCGTGTACATAAAGGTGAGTAAAATGTGCACTGGACATCTTTTCCCAAGATGCAAAGGATTTTGATAAAATATAACTGGGTTGTCGCAAAGCAAAAGAATCCTTTGTGTTTCTGATTACTGAATTCTTAAAAAAAAAAATTCCAATTTAAAAAAAAGGCTTCATTGATCTAGCATCAGTAGGAAATATCGTGTTCTACATATATGATTTTGCAAAGCAATTGAAGTTTACCTCTTTCTGTCTCCAAATGTCATTTTTAATCTTTCTGGTGGAAATCTTTTAAAAATGTATTACCTCCACCCTTCAATTCCCTAAAAGTATTACTATTACAGACTTCTAATATTGTACCAAAAGGGCAAAGTAGCATGGCGAATAAGAACACAAACTTAAGAATGGAATAAATCTAGGTTTGAGTCTAGATTCTACCACTTCCTACATGTGACATCTTGGAGGTGTCACTCAGCCTCTCTTACGAGCAATTGTCCTCATCTCTTAAAATAAAGGTTAATTATCTAAATCACAGGATCACTTTTAGAATTTAAAAAAAAGTTTATAAAGAGTTTAGCACAGCAACTGGTAAAGAACAGGGGCCAAACGGAAGAGAACCATTATTATTTTAATCAAGTGGGTAATGTAACTTGTAGGACTCTGTACCTTTGGGGCCCGATAGGGTCTATACTAAATGGCCCCAACAAACTGTTGAATTCCTTTATCTCTAACAGAGGTTTTTGATAGTCTATATTTTCTGATAGCTTTTCATTTGTTGTTGTCAGGGTTTCTGCCTTAATAGTCTTTTTCCATTTTTAATTTACTGTGGGCTAGGGAACCAGAGACTCATAGCTGACAAATGTAGGCAGAGTTTGAGGGCTACATTGTCACCCCAAGGACTCATAAACAGTATCTTCCCAGGGATAAACTTTAAAATCAACACATAATAGGCAGAATAATCTTACAGAAACACAGCTCTCAAGCCAGGAAGATATTATTATAGCCCAGTCTGAATGCATTGTTAACATCAGCTACAGAATGTTTTGGTGTGGGGAGGAGTGAACTCAACCACAAAACAAAAAGATGACTCAGGGTGCCAGACATGGGCAGTGCCCAAGCCCTGTCCAGGGGAAACTGGCAAAGGGACTTCAAGGATTAAGATCCCATTGGCAAGACCTTCTTAAATAGAAATGGATACAGGGAGTATCTATATCCTGAAGGTTTCAAATACTAAGTTCATATGGAGTAGATTCTTCTTCTAGTGGAACGTCAATCATTCGTTGTCCGTTCAGTATTTATTGGGCGACCAGTATTCATGCCCGGACCCCTCCCACTTTTATTCTGTGCCCAAGCTCAACAAGCAACCTTCTCGTCGTAACTGGCTTCTTAGGTAGAGCTCCTTACACGGGGAGAATGTACTGGCCACGTTAACCTGCTAAGAGACAGGGTGATTTCCCGAGGTGAATTAATAAATGGGCGTTATTTTGTTGCATATCAGTCTCAGGAGCTTGGTTAAGGTGCGTTTGCCATCGAGAGAGAACTCTCTATCATATGTCGACAAAACCCGCTATCTAAGCCTGGAACCTAAGGGCTAGGCCATGACCGGATGGTAGGTATCCCCTTGGGATTTTTCTGGGCACAAGGCACTGGATTGAGGGTGTTCACCCTGACACTGAATGGTGACAGGAGGCAGGGTGGCACAGTGATACAGAACAGGAGCACTGTTCTATTGAAGGCTGGTTTTGCCATTTACTTTCCGGTTTCCCTTAAGCAAATTACTTAACTCCTCTGAGCCTCTTTTTCCTCATCTACCAAATGGGCTGATAAAACTTCAGAGATTGATTCTGGCTCAATATTTAAACAAAAGCAACATCCCGGAAGATGCTACACCAAAGCACCTGCCCTCTCCCACCCGTCCATACTCTCCAGTCCTGACTTTGTAGGTCCACCTGCCTTTCATCACTGATCAGAGGCAAGCGTGGCATCCCTCACAGACTTCATCACCTCCAGAAGCCTCCCGAAAGCGCTGTTTGACACAGAGCTCATCATATCGCTGTGCTTTCTTCTCTCAGATTTGAAAATTGCCTTCTTAGCAAATTGTCTCTTAGCAAAGGTAGTTACAGCTTTAAGGTAGGCACTTAGCTGTCATCCCGGCAGAATAACTTTATTTACTTCAAAACAGCCACCAAACCTCCCCTCTCCTCAGCCAACGCAAGTAGACATCGTGTTCTTCGAGGATCCACCATCTGAGACCAGCTTGTTAATAACAAAATCATTCCAGGTCTTAGTGTTCTCTTCTCGATGAAATAAACATGCCTTTAAAACAGACAAATCAAATGGTGTTCGGAGACTGTATTAACCATCTTTATTGCACTCCAAAGAACAACTCGAGACACGCGTAGAGAGTGGATTTTCAAAGAGGTGTTTTCTTGACCCAGTTAAATTTTTATTCAGTGAAAAAAGTTGACATTGAGACAAAAATGATTTAAAACTGTGCGACAATATAGTAAAATCTTCAGCATAAACCAGTGATTTGGAAACTTACTGAGGCAACTGAAATGATAAATATCTAATTCCACTTTGGAGAGAAGCAAGTATACAGTGTTTCACCTTAAGAGCAGAGTAGGCCTTTATTTTGCTGCAAATACTTTTGATTTTTGCCTGTAGGTTCTAATAATTCATAACAAGAGTCTTTAATTGAGAAATGACATGGACTATCAGAGAATAATGTTCTATTCCAGCATTCGTACTTGTCCCATTTGAGCTATTACACATGAAACTAATACCGTTCTTGGGTTACTTGGCTCTGATGATTTAATTCAAAATAGGGCTGCTCAAAATTAGTGGGCAGAAACATATACACGACCCATCCTCCCTCAACCCATGTTTGCTGGGGGGTACCCCTTCTGAAAACATGCTTGCCATCTGTGTACCCAACAACACACATAATCTCTCACTATCTGCTCCATACCTCAGTCTTGCATAGAAAGTAGTCTATATAAACTTAATGCACTGGCTTTTATTACATAAAAATTGTACCTGAAAGGCAGCACACGCTTTCTTTAAGAAAAATAATGCAATAGGAACGTCAAGATACAATTATCAACACGAGTGAAGATTCTGCACAGCATTTTGGAGTCAATCCCTAAAATCAATATGGAAGTGGTATCCGGTTTGCTGACTTCCCTGGATCCTTTCTTTGAGGGACCCCCAATTCTCTGCAAGGAAGAGAAACGTCTCAGGGATTCACTGTGACACTCTTAGTGGGAAAGCGACCAACCAAACCCGACAGCATGGGGTTTCTGCCCTTAAGGAAGTACTGAGAACATGACCTCACTAGATGGAGAGTTACCACTAGGTGAATATTTGAAGGCAGGATTGTCCAGTCCCCCTGCCCAAAAATGTCCACTGGTCTGAGAAGTTCCTTAAATTGTTGGAGAGCTGCATCTAGTGGGTCACACATTGGGCAGAGAGAACATATAGCTGTGTGTTGCACATCTGTCCCCCACAAATATCCCCAGTGAAACTACCAGAGATGGAACCCCAGGAACCCCTCTTCCCAAAGTCAGAAGTTTCAACCAGTTACCCAGCTTCGTACCTATTTACCCAGCTTGCCAGGGCAGCCAGCGGTCACGGGAGTGTCTCACCTGTCTGGGAAAAGGTCTGCATAGGCATGGGTTCCTCTGCAGAACTCTACTCTCTGTTATTTTATCCACACGGACCCACATCTCATAAGGCTTGAGGGGCATTCAATCCATCAAGGGGCAAAACCAACTTCCAGAGGAAATTTATACACAATCCCCCACCCGCCAAACTGTAGTGGTCCACTCGTGGTCCATCGACCACATGAATGTGGGCTTCTGAAATTCTAATGCATCCTGGAAGAAAATAAAGCCCTTTCCCTGTACAGTGTGAACTTTGGAGGTGGCATCTCCAACGAGGTACAAAAGCCCCTTCTTCAAAGGCTCCAATTGGTCACAGTGAAGACAATTATCTGGTCACCTTCAAAGGCTCCACGGAGTTTCTGTTCTCATTTGCTCTTGTCGCTCCCACCTCGGGACTCTTGCAGACGGCGTATATACATCAAACCTCACAAAGCTATGCAGAGGGAGGTGAGAGTGCGTGCTTCAAAAGTTCATAAAAATAGACAATTTCCACATAGCTCCATCTATCTAGCTTAGTCTTCGGGAACTTAGCTCTTCTGTTTATATAAAATACTCTAGCCCTAAAAGGCTGCTTTTTTTCCAACAGCCCAGTAGCATTTTCCAAGGAGAGGGGTGATGGCCAGTCTATACAGTACGGTGCACTAAGCATTGGCAGGCACTGGGAACAAGACTCGGAAGCTCAGAAATATCTCAAGTTGCCAACTGGAGACATGTGCTCTGTAGAAAGGCTTGCCTATGGAAAAACTGAATATAAAGTCTCAGAGCCTTTGATATCAGCTTTCACAAATGCCACCAAAAAGTTGGCAGAAAAAGAAAAGAAGAAAATAGACTTTCTAGTGGTTCGATTAAATGACTTGCCTCCCACCAGATCATTCATCTTTCAGTTACTTAAAGTGCGTATTTATAAAAAGGGGAGGTGGTAGGGCTCGGAATTTTGAATGAAACTCCACGGTAAGACAAGATAAAGCCAAAGAAATTCCAGTCTTTAAAAACATAACACAGGAAAGAGATAGAAGAAAAACATGCTGGAAGAAGGTTTGTCATTTACCACCACTCACGACATACTAAACGTCTACAATTGAAAACACTCCTCAAACAATATATATATACACAAATAAAATGTTTTAACTAAAAAAAACTTTAATTGGCTCTTTGTTTCCCAAACACTCCCCAGGTAGAACAAAACTATGTTATCAGCCAAGAATGATACTTCTGGTTAAAAGGAAGCAAATACTTGTGAGAAGGTGATGCATTGCATCTAAGAGGAGATGGGGTTTTGACAAAGCTTGCAGATGAGGGACACATATGCAGAAGCATGACTCTGGAATATCCCCAGAGCTCACTGCTTCTCGTCCAGGAAGAAGTTCTGCAGTGAGGTGCATACGATAGGCGTCACAACAATGCTAGACACTGCTGCTGACGATACTAGGTCTCCAGAGTGGGCACCAGTCCCCAGTGGACTTCACACACCTGCCAAGTGGCCACGGTTTGAATACAGGGGAGGCATTGAAAGGCAGAAGGATACAGCCCAGCTTATTTTACAGAGCACATCAACTCTAGCGTTGCCACTACCACGAACTGGATCAAACGGTCTCAAATTCACACATCTCCTGTCTCTCTGTAAGAGTGAAGAGCATTTTCTCTTTAAACTGGGCGGGGGTACACGTGAGGCAGGGGGAAGAAGAGAAGAAAAGAGAAGGCACTGACCCAATTCAAAACGACTGCATATATCAGAATGGATTTTTAAGGACAGTAAGCGGCCACCTCAACACAAACACAAAACTTTACATTCGACATTCTTCAGCGGTAAGTAAAAACAAAACGAAACAAAAAATCCCAAAAGGAAAAATTAGGTACTATATCTGCCAGTGTAGCTATCATGGCACAAATCTAGAACTCTCTCCCACAACCAGAGCAATGTTTTGCGATGACAATGACACCAGTGTATAATAAAGCAGTGTTATCATTTTGTAGCTTTCAAAGCTACATCTTGTACAGAGGCGTGTACAGTAAGAATCCATCCATTAATACGAGAGAGGAAGTTGTTGCTTGCAGGGCTTCCCGAGCTGCAGCTCTGTTTAACTGAAATGGAGCAATGACTCAACATGCTCTCCTGCCAAACACCGTCGTGTGACACACGAGTGAATAAAAATGGATTGTTTCTGGAATGGCAACAAAACTGCTTCTGTTCCCCACCCCTCAACCCTATAGGCGAGGGGCTCATAACATGTGTGGTGTCAGATGACCACTAAAGCCTTGCCCTATACAGAGTTCCAATAAATTAACAAAATAACACAAAAGAACCTTCCCCTGTCATACGCCCAAACACTTTCATAGCAACTAAATGCAAAAAAATTTTAAATTTGAGCATACTTTCGAGGAGGAGGGATTCTACCCGTCACTCTCGAAGTTTTTATTAAATACATTTCTGTGTCTTAGAAAAATAAAAAGAATGGCCAATTTATTGAACCAAAATTATCTCACAGACTTAAAAAGCATGCCCAGTAAGCACAGCCCTGTAAGACTACACTAATATCAACTCAAAGCAATTTGGTTACTAAAATCAACCTGGTTTGAAGTTCACAGTTGATTACGACAAAGTTTATTCATTCCTTTCTTTCCCCCTTTTTGTTGTTTTGTTTTGTTTTTTGTTTTTGGCCCATATAAAAATAACATATTGCAACTCAAAGTGCATCTTTTAAAATAAACCATCAACTATCTTTATCAAATAAAATATTTACACCATTTGGTTTCTAGTGAGGAAAGCTCTTTTAGGCGATCACCATGGGGACGTCGTCGGAAAATCCAGTTATCATTGGAGCATCTTCATCGTCGTCCCCTAAAGGCAAGACAATCAGTCCTTGGTGAGTTCCGGGGCACTTCCGCCCAACCCCACACCCCGCCACTGACCCTCCATCCCTACAGCACAAGCCCCAGCTGGAAAAGTCAGCAGCTGAGCCAGCCAGGCACAAGAATCGATGCTGAAACCCAGCCCAGCTTCTCTCGGACACTCTTGGGTCACCTGTTCCCCATCAACGGGTGGCCAAGCTTATTTTCATGGTACTTGAAATTAACCAAATAAGAAAAGTAAATCTTCGACGAGAGAGGAACTTATTCCCTACCCCAAAGTCCAGTGGGTGGCTTAGGTGCCCCAATTTGAGTTGTCCACACCCTATGCTAGCACAGTGAACGTCACTGTCCGTTTTCTCCTTTGAACCCACACTGCTCATGAAGAAAAAGATCTTACAGGGGTTTAAGCATTTAGCCAGACTGATGGTTGTCCCCTCGTGGGCCCTGGTACCATCCTGAACAACTAAGTGCCGATCTGCTTTCAGTGATCCCTGCACGGCACCATGGTGGGTGGATTCCTCTTGCCCCCAATAACAGAAGCAAAGAACCCACCAAAGAACCCACCCTATTCACGCAAGGCAGTCCAAGCGCCTGTGATAAAACAAGAAAGGAAACTGAGAAGAAAAGGGAGAAGACCTAATAACGAATGATCAGTGAGCAGGGAATACATAAATGTCTGCATAAACAAAACAAAACTGTAACTAGTTGACAGAAAAAAATAAATATGTAAACTCACATTCAGCAGTCTGAGTTTGGACAAGCCCGAGTTTGGGGAAGGCCCCAAAACACACCTATTTAATTACATTTATTAAGTGGTCTACTTGCTCAATTAGCATTTAGGAATTTGAGCACACGGACATTTATAAAAGGAACATTTCCTTCTCTTCGCCATGCCATATGCCACCGATACGTAAAAGAAGAATGGCCAGTGAGGTTGTGCTAGCCATCAGAAAGAGAAACAGCAAGATGGGAAGGGCTTCTTTGGACAGAAGCCGATGGGGAAAGCATGGCTTTTTGTCTAGACTAACATCTCCAGAGACGTCAGGCCTCCAGGTCTGTGAAGGATGAGAGGGGTCAGAAATTCTTAAGAATTTGCCAATACTTTGGGAATACCCAAAGCCCAGGGTCTGCCCATCCTTCCTGTAAAAGCCAAGCTCCTATCTGTTCTTTCACAGAACTCCCTGTCTCGGGCACACTATTTAAGAAAATACTGGTATTTTAATTTAGGAGCAACTTCAAAGCAAAGGACTCCAACTGATTCCACCCAAAGCAGTGGGATCACTGGTTAGTAAAGCACTCTGCTAGCGTCAAAAGATGAGCTCGAGGCAGGCGTTTCCTCAGCAAGCCCCTGGCTTTGTGGGGTCTGCCCTGGGAGGAAGAACCCCGTGCCCTGCCGCACTCACCCAGGTCATCCCCCGAGGAGAAGACGGCCGAGCCCAGCCTGGAGCTGTAGTGGCTGTTGGCAAAAGCGGTGAAGCTGCTCTGCAGCCTCCGATGCTTCGTGTACAGGACGGCAAACCCGACGCCCAGGCTCAGCAGTATCAGGAACAAGATGGGCACCACCACGGCAGCAACGTCGGTAGATCTGGCCGTCTGGATCGCGGATGCATCCCCACCTGCCAAGGCAAGAGGCCAACCCGTAAGCCTCCCACGTAAGGGCGGGAGAACGGACTGGGCAACCCCTCACTGCCCCACCCACCCCAAAACGCCAAGAGCTTGCAACACCTCCCCGAACCGCCTGCCCGGTGTGGCACGTTCCTGCACGTGACGCCTGAATGTTTCCCGACTCCTTGTCGTGAGTGATGGAGGACAGGCCTTGTGCGTGCAAATACGGTAATTACATTAGGCTCCTAATCACAGCCTTGTTGGTTATTTAGATAATCTCTTGGAAGGGAGACCTTTGTTGGGGTACCAACACTGATTTCATTAGCGTTATTACTTAAGACCGCTTGCTTGCCTTACATAAGAGGACGTGAAATCAGACCACTAATTAACGAGATTGCAATTATTTCCCCCTACTTGGCACCAAAGTCACTCTGCACTGCAATTACCTGAAGCTCCATTAAGTGATACAAATGAGATTCCTTTACTGCAGTACTGACTTAACAGCTCATGAAGTTTTATGAGGTTTTTAAACTTAAATAAGAGAGAGAGAGAGAATCTTTCCATATACGTTTAACATTTTTTAAAAGCTCTTTGCAAAGCCATTTGGGTCTCTATAACCTAACAGTAATGCTCCCTTCCCACTGTTTTAAACAAATACTAGCTTTATCATGATGTACTGACAAAGTTGTAGCAACAGGGCTCTGGGGCAAAGCCATCTCCCTGTTGGGTTAGAGCCAGCCTTCCTGGAAGGGGTAGATTTTTATGTCATAAATCCTGGGGAAAGTCTGAACCTGAGGCAGGAACATGGCTTGCAGGAGTCAGTTTTAGCTAAGGAAGCAAAGTGGACTTCCTCGGTCTCCATGAGGAGCTTCATCAGGCTTGAGGTTGTTCCCTGGTGCAGGGCGAGGTGATGCGGGCCAGGGCTCTGCCTTGTGGAGAGAGCTCAGGAGCTGCCCAGGGCTTCATCCCAACAGGTCCTCGTAAAGATGGGCCAGAGAGCAGCCATTTCCTGTGAGCCTGATCTAACAATTCAGTAGCCGCGTCATTAATTTCCTGCACTATTGACTTACTGGAAAAAACTCTCCCAAATCTCGGTTCACGTGTCCCAACCTAATCCCAGCTGTGAAGTGGTAAATTGGGGGAAAGCTCTGGGCTGGAGCAGTTAAGAGGAAGCCAGCGCGGTGGAGGCGGCAGGAATGAGTGAGCTCCCGTCCTCACCCCGCCTCCGAGGGGACGTGAACATCAAGGGGCAGGACGTGGCCCGAGAGGTCTACCTGAGAGATTCTCCCACCTGACAGTCTTGGATTTACAAAGATAGCTGGCAGATGTCTTCACAGCAGTTTTCCCCAAAGTCTATTTCACAGGTTGCTAATAGGTTTTACTTAAAAAGGAGACTCTATTTAAAAAAACACTAGGACAAGAAGAGTTTGGTTGTTTGTTTCCTGTAGAAACTTCTCAAAACCTCAAACATGCGACAGTTCTCCAAGGGATGTGGTGTGCAAGGTTTCCCTCTTTTAGGGAGATGCCAAGGATAAGGATTCCACCAGAAGCCATGCCGGGAAGCGTGATGGAACATATAACAAGTCTAACATAAGATTCTGAGCTTAAGCACTGGTTAGTTCTTGGCTGGGAATAAATGGAACTACAAAGGCCAGTGGCAAAACATTTGTTGAAATCCTGGCTAAGCTATTACAATCTGAGCAGAATTTCCATGTAAACGGAAGGTTCCTCTCCCCTGCCATCAGCATGGCCCGACACTGCTGTCTGTGAGTGTCCAGAAGACAGAGATCCCAGGTCAACTTCAGGCTTTGATCTGAGGCTGACGGTGAAGATGAAGGGGAAGGCTGGGAAATCAGGGAGTCTGTGATGAGATAATCTACTGACTTGCAGAATCCTAGGGAATATTAGCATATTAGAAGCTCTGAACGGTCCTCCAAAGAATAAAAACAAAACTCATTAAGCTAGTGCTTCCCAAGCAGAATCTCCTTTTTAAACAAAACCTCCCTTTCTTCTGCTTTACATTCAGAATATGGTCACCTTATAATCCCAGCTCCTCACACCATGCCTGACTCAGGAAGTATTTGTTAAATATATCAGTGTCTGATTAAACTGATGCATAAATGATTTTCCTTTGAGCTGCAAGAATATTTTAAATGCGTTTTAGAAAGACACATGTTCATCAAGCCATGCTACATCCTTGATATATTTCCCCGGAATTGAAGATGGAAATGGGCAGCAACAGCAACTTACCAGATCCCAACTCATCATAGAGCAGGACAGCAGGCTCCCCACAAATCTGGCTGCCAAAAAGGCATCGTGCTTGGACAGTGAAAGTATAATTATGACCCAATTTCAGGTTGGAGATTTTAAAGAAATTGTCAGTAGTATTCCCAAGGTAAGCTGTGATATTCATGGCACTATCAAACATGTGTATCTCGTAGCCCTGAAAACAAACACAGGAGGGATTGCTCAGGAAGTTAAATAAGGAATCTGACAGCTGCTATTACTGGTTCCAATTTTGTGAGCTCCTTATTGCAGACATTTATAGATGCTAAAGCAGTGTGTGTTTCGTACCAGTTCTTTGTACATTAGCACTGAGATGTTAGATTCAGAAAAGGGGAACTTCCTCATCCCCAACATCTCAAATAACTACCCACTTCTGAGCCACACAGTAGAAATGAAAAGCACAGACCTAACAAAAGCCATTTTAACAAATACTTCAGTACAGAATTCAGAGTTCTGGTCAGCAATCCACTTATCTCAAGGAATATTAAATGAAACAAAGAATCCAGACAATACAGCAACAGGTCATTGAAATGAGATTGGACCAATAATAAATCCAAGTTGCAGCGGACTCCAGGCACGGGGTAAAAAATAAAAACAAGACATTTCTCCTTAGAACAGCCTATACAAACTCCATTGCTGGCTTGCAGCTCACTTCCTATCTCCGTGCATTCTAGCTCATCCAAGCTGATCTCAGCCCCAGACCAGCCTGGCCTTGAACTAAGCAGCACTGCAGCAGCTCAGGCTCTATTCACTGGGGGAGTGTGAAATAAGCATCCTACTTAGACCGGCTTGGGGAGAGTCTTGGACACCTGTGCTGGAAAAATCCCTCTTGGAACAGCCCTAACCCAGCATGCTGGCTGGGATCAGGACTGACTCCCAGACTTCTCGGTTGATCTCCAAGTCTTCCAGTGTCATAGCTACCAGCACCTCCCCCCGGCAAACCCCCTCCCGTCTTATTTCTACCCACATATTGGGCCCCACTGCATAATCATGGTCTCCTGGTTCTCATTCTGTTGACCTGCCTCTTCTTTGAACTCTAAGTCAGGAGGAAGGAAGAAGGACCCATTAAGCTTATGCTGGAACTCTCCACTGGGAATGGAATACTGACTGCAAGCCCAACCTTTATAAAGCCGGGCTCCTGCCACGCTGATGACAATCGGCTGCCCAACTGGGTCTCCCAATAGCACCTGCCTGGAGTCCTACTCCTGCCTTCTTTTTTATAAACTAGTAACTAGCATTTATTACTTTCTATCTAATATATATGTGGTGTAGGACATTTGCAAAATACATAAGGGGGATAAAGAAAAAAAATGTAAATGATACAAACATCAGCCACCCAAAATCTACTTGACCAACCCTCTTCGAGTGGGCATTTAGGGTGTGTCCTCTTTCTTACTGTCATAAATCAAGTTCTTTATGCACACTGTTTCCTTAGAGTAAAATCCTAGAAGAATTGCTAGATCAAACGATGTAATACTTTCAACGTTTCTGATACCTATTGCCAAAGTGCCTTACAGAAGGTTGAACCCATTCATATTCCCAGAGCACTCCTCTCCCCAACTATGACTCATATTGGTACTACCCTCCCCCAAAACTTTTGCCAATTTAATGTGAAAGTGCTGTATCTGTGCCGTTTAGATTACTAGTGAGGCTGAAACTTTATTTTCTTTTGCTCACTGCTGCTTGAAAATTTTTACCTTGTTACCTGTTCCTTATTCAATATTATAACACAGTTGACCCCTGAACAATGTAGGGGTTGGGGCCCTGACCCTCTGAGCAGTCAAAAATCCGAGAATAACTTAGAGTGGACCCTCTGTATCCTCGGTTCTGCATCCTTGCATTCAACCAACCACAGATGGTGTGGTACCCTGGGTTCCACATATAAGTGGACCTGCACAATTCAAATCTGCGTTTTTCAAGGGTCAATGTGTTTCTGTTTTGAATTGATCTGAAAGCTTTCTTTACACTTAAATATATTAACCATTTATATGTCACAGTTGTGAGAGCTGTGAGAATTTTCAAATTTTAATTTAGCTTTGCTTCTGGCATCACACTGGGACGATTTAGAACTGTAGGCCTCTTTGCCAACGCTCTACCCCGAGGTAGCCACGGTTGATTTACTGTGTATCTATTTAGCTCACGCTTTGCTGACAATGGGGCCAACCCAGCTCCACTGGAGAATCCGTCCACCCTTGGATGGCAAATCTATTCCCAGGTGCCACTCTCCTCCTCCTCCTGTCTCCTGCTGTGAATACAGTAATTGGTCTGCTAATCACAAAATGAAACAAGGTGTTTTTCATATGTCAACAGACTATCTTCAAGCACTTCCTGCTCACTGGAAAGAAACTGGTAAGATTCCAGGTTGACAGTGCAGCTCGGTTCCCCAGTACTGAAGCCACAGCCCCGCCCTCAGGCTGTTTGGGAAAAGACGGGGCCCCAGTCCAGCCTCAGGAAGCACAGTGACGACTCCAGCCCATTTCCCTATCTTTCAGGGGACGACAAGTTCAGGATTCAAAAGTGCTTAGTGCAGAGATTCACATCTTTAATGGGCAGTATAAACATTTCACTAATTAGCAATCCCACAGAAAATGGTCCTTTAATTCTCAAGTTCACTCCCCTGCCCTATTCTTTCTTTTTATTCTGTGCCAGCATGCTGTTAACGAGCTCATCTCCAAAATGGCATTTCAATTGGATTTCCAAAGTCACTGAGAAGGAGGGAGGCACTTACCCTGCTTTCATTAAAATGCTTTTCCTTCAAAGCCAAGCTTTTCCAAAACAGAAGAACATGGTCATTTTCTGTTATGATTTTTAAGGCATCAGGTGCTGATAATGAAACTGAAAATTAAAGATGAAGTAGGATGCAGTTAGTGGCTCAACATCTGAGTCTCCGTTTTCTTGTCTGTCAAAGGTTGATTAAATAATGCTAACCTTGAAGGGATAGGTTAAGGAAGGAATAATACACATATACCGCTTAGTATACAGCCTAGCACATTGTAGACACTCTTTAACTGGCATCTCTTTTGTTGTTATAATATCTTTAGCCAAGAAATTTGGACATTACCTAGACTCAAGGATGGCCAAAAACAAATGGGGTAGGGGGAGGAAGGGATGGGGCGGGATGGAACCGTGTTCAAAGTTTACCTGGACTTCTGCTCTGGTTCCAGTCTGCTTTCGTGCTCCAAATGCCAGAGGCCTTAGAGCTCAGTGAGGGGCTAGGGAGCTCGGTCTGAAGACAGAGCCCTGGAATGACCACAGAGCATGGCCCAGGCCCATGGTTCACACTGCCAGCCTCTGTTACTGACACTCCTGATATTGTCTGCTGCTGTCCGAATAACTGAGCTTATTACTTGCTCTCTGAACTTGAGCCTGACTGCTGAGCCAGCCTGGAGCTGGCAGCAAATCCCCCTTTAATCTGCTGCCCAGTTACTGGTCTCCGTCCATTTCTGCATATGATGTTGCCACAAGGAACCATGACGACTTCAGTCCAGGTGCCCAGATGCAATGTTTGGCTTTAAGTGGTAAATATTCAGTTTTATTTCCTAACTCTCTTGGAAATGTCAAAACCAGCTAGGGGAGGGGAGACTAAAGGAGATGGAGAATATGAAAATGACAGCCACTCCCCAGCCCACAGTGCCCTGGCCACCACCCTGCAGCCCAGATCCTGGGACCCCTGCACGGCTCTGCCCCAGCATGGACACTGCGGCTCGTCTTGGCACTTCCTCTGCAATTACTGACAGAAATCCCATGTCTTCAAAAAAGTAAAAAATAAAAAAGGAAAAAAAGAAATCCCATGCCTAGAGGCGTTCTAGCGGCACTGGGAGTGCCTTGCTGGGTGAGGAGGCCTCCAATCGCTCGTCTGCTTACCTGTGGTAATTTTGATACTGGAGTCTTTGCTCATGTTCCCCAGCTGGACAATGACATGGTATTTCCCGCCAGGCTCCAGCTTGTTAAGGGTGTATTCCATGGTACTGTTGTGGGATTTTACCTTGTAGCTCCTGTCACTCTTCCTTATTAGATCTTTAACTGCAATTGCATACAGCTAGGACAAGAAAAAGACATTTTAATGGCAATCAGGAACCTGGAGTTTTTTTTACTCTTTGTAGTTCAATGGTGGCCCACGTAACATAAGTATGTCAGTGGCTGTGACCCCCGGCAACAATATTTTGAGCCCCAGTGTCTGACTCTGTTCTTTGGAAAGCCTCTGGGGTAGTCATGTCCAACCTTATAACAAGTATTCACTCCCAGATTTGTGCAGAAAATTGTCAGTTTGATCCACCTACTCCCCTCCCCCCAAAAAAACAACTCTAGGGAAAACCACATTTGTGGTGGCAGCAGCAGGTAGGTTGGAACATGCAAGAAAAACCCCAGTTCAGTGTTCAAATTCTCCATCTCCACCACTGCCATAGTGTCGGGATGTCGTCAGAGGGGAACAATGAATGGAAGTGTTCAATCCCAGCTCTAAAAGACAAAAAAAAACCCATTTACTTTCTCCCAGGTTGCTGCTTACATCTATGGGGACAGGGAGAAAATAACAGGACAGGGAGTAAGCACAGGCAACTCAATCATCAGGAAGAAGCTGAGAGTCCAGAGGAGTCTTTGTGACCAAGCATTTAGAACCACCCACCCCTGGGACGGCAGGAAGGGCAGAGGGCATGGAGGTCAGAGCAGCCTGGGCAAGGGAAAATGGGAGATTTTTTTCTAGAATCAATGCCTCTTCCTTTAGGGCACGGGCTAGCAAACTTTTTTGTAAAGGTTCAGAGAGCAAATATCTTCGGCCTTCAAGAATAGATGGTCTCTACCACAATTACTCAACTCTCTTGTTTGTAGCATGAAAGCAGCTGTAGATAATGTGTAAACGAATGGGTATAACTTGGCTCTAATAAAACTTAATTTAGAAAAATAGGCAGTGGGCTAGATTTAGATTTGTTAGTGAAGGCAGAGAAAGCAGAGGAGGGACAAACCAGTATGGCAGCCAGGAATACTGGAGACGTGACAATGAAGAAGAGGCACCTGTAAGGACCCCGTCTTTGACCAGGCAGCAATAGGGGGAGACCTCCTGCTGAGCTCCAAGCTCCAGGCCTAGGTTTCTTGCCCCATTACAGGACCCACCCGCCCCCGAACCAGACCATGCGTCCCCTCA
Organism: Balaenoptera borealis; assembly: GCF_965194805.1. Lineage (NCBI taxonomy): Eukaryota > Metazoa > Chordata > Mammalia > Artiodactyla > Balaenopteridae > Balaenoptera > Balaenoptera borealis. The sequence goes on along the minus strand of NC_138868.1, from coordinate 100,940,337 downwards.
CCAGGTCCTGGTCAGGAGAATCGTATGGGGATTCCCACTTGATGACGGCGGAGGTTTTGCCCGTATGAACCACGTGCAGGTGACGGGGAGGAAGCCTGCTATCCGGGATCATCCTCACCACGACGTAGTCAGAGGACGGCCCCTGGTAGGGCGCCACCGCCCGGACCTGAAACAAACACCACTCGAACTCATGCAGTTGTCACCAAACCACTGTTTCAACAAAATAGTGACATATGGATACAATTAAAATTCAATGCATACAAAAAGATGTAGAATAATTCCCCACCTACCCAAGATCTCCAATCCATTTTCCCAGAGGTAGTACTAGTAATGATTTTATGTGCTTCCTTCCAGAAATGTCTTACACAAATATAAGCCCAAATATACGGGTATGTGTGTATAGATACGTACTTATATATGTGTGTACTTATGCATGCATGTATATGTGTAGCCTACTGTTCTTAATTTTTTTTACACAAATGCGAAAACATTACACATATTATTATGCTCTTCGCTTCTTTTACTTAATAATACAGCGTGGAGATTTTTCCAAATCAGTACATTTGGAGTTTGTTGTATTTGTGTTGGATGGTTGCACTATACTCCATCACAAAGATAAGCCATAATCCTTTTAACCAGTCTTCTCTTGATAGAAATTTGTTCCAAATCTTTTGTTTTCACAAGCAACAGTATACCAAACATGTTTTTCCATATACCTTGGCACACATTTAAAAGCATGTAAGCTAAATTCCTAGAAGTGGAATCTGACAAAAGCTTTTATTTATTCCTGTGACCCATTCGCCAAGTTCTCAATCCTGCACAAGGGAGCTGTAGTTGGTTAAGTGGCCGTTCATTCTGTGTTTCAAGTAAAAACCTGATGCTTGTGGAAAAGAACCATCCTCCCGTGTCTCTCTCTCTCTCTCACACACCCTCTCTCTCACACAAATACATACACACACGCGCACGCACACATGCATCGCACGTGGATCCTGAAATCCACATCTCCAGCTCCCCAGGTCCTGGGTCTGAGCTAGGAGGTCAGCAATTAAGACATCCTCAAAAAATAAAACCTTCTTCTGTACTCCTGGCACAGGAAACTTACCAGAAACAAATACTGCTCTTCCCCACTGACAAGGACTGTTTTGTTGTGCTGTGATGTAGTCAAGCTCTTGGGGTTGCGATAGAGGTCAAGAAAGGACGTGGCATAGAAGATGCCGTAAACCTGGTAAAAGGAGAGAACAGAAAAGGACACCAGTTCAGTGGCCAGTGACCTCACTCTCATGAAAGCCCTAATTTAAGACCCGGGGAACCGCTTCAAATGAGCTCACAAAGAATTCTTCATTCAACATCTGTTTCATCAGCATTTACAGAGAAGGCACCCTGGGCCAGGCAGTGGCTTCCCACCTACAAAGATAAATACGGTGCGGACTCTCCTCAGAGCTTGCTTTTTTGAGGCGAGCCAGGCAGAGAAGAAAAACAGAATTACCAATAACAAGATGCAAATGTGGAAGCTTAGATGCTACACTAGAAGACTGCATAATGAACCGGGGAAAAGAGGGGGTGACCAAGGTGCGAAGGGGATAGCAAGTGTGCAAGCTCGTGGAGGGGGCATGGTGGGGGGGGGGGCACTGCCATCTGACTAGGACGTTCCCATCCTCCCCTCCTCCCTCAGTAGAATCCTGGTTCTTAGTGAGAACTGCTACCTGGAAACATGCCTACACCCACACCTCCCTCCAAGCAGCAGAGGCCACGTGACAGGGCTGGTCAACAAGATGCCAGCAGATGTCCCAGGCAGGACCTCGGTGAGGACACACTGAAATGCAGGGAGCGGTGTCCTCCTTCTGCCCTCCCGCTGCCTGGAATATGCAGGGTGATGTGGTCCAGGAGGCCCCCTGGACTGCAAGGTGATGCCACAGGGTGGAGGTGGCAGGGCCTGGGGCCCAGATCAAACTGTGCTGTGGCTGTAGAAGCTCCCAGATGGCTGAACTCCAAACGCTGACCGACTTGTAATTAGGAGGGAAATAAACTGTTGAAAGCCACGGTTACTCTCCATTCCTGTTCTATGCGCCCATTCTTAAGCCTAATTGGTACACGTGGAGTTTAAAGCAGGAGGTGGGAGTCTGATGGCCTCGTAGAGGGGAAAGTGGAAGCTGAGAGCATGTTTCTAATGGGGGAAGCATGAGGAAGCTTCCTTTGTAAGGTAGAAACAAAGGGCATTTTCTCCAAGAGCGTATGAGCAGGCAAGAAAGGGGACTTGAAAACCGTACAAGTTTGGAGAAGCTGTGGGGATGAAGGGAGCCCATCAGGGACATGCAAAAGGACTTGTGTGTCTCAGATGAGCAAATGGGAATGGAACCTGTTCCATAGGGGAAGGAGAGAGCTCAGATGGGATGGCAGAGGGGGACCCAGGGTGCAGGCAGGCCTGACCCCAGAGAGGACAGGCCCGTGGCCACCATGGGGTGGAGGCTTCAACCAGGAGCCAGGAAGGGGGTCCCTGGAGCCACCGGAGCCAGGGTGTAAGAAGGCCCCACGCAGACAGTGATGGGGGCGGCTCTTGTGGTGCCGACGGCAGCCCTGAGTGAGACCCCAGCGTCCGCAGTGAGATGAGGACGGGTGGAAGCTGAGAGCTTCGTCCAGAGGACTCCACCGGCCCCTGACCCTCGGAAGGCTACCATGAGTGTAAGGGGTCTCTCAGCAAGGAGGAGGCCAGGCTAGGCTCCTCCTCCAAGTTCACGTGTGGTGAGACACTAAAAACGAGTCACGGGCCAATGTTCTGTACACGACGCCCCACTCTGTGCAGACAGCTGGGGGTGACAGGTGGGCAGGCTCTGAGTTGGGGACTTAAACAGAGACAAAGGCCCCTCTGTGATAAGGGTCTACTTCCAGGTAAAATGGAGACCAGGGGGTGGCTCTGGGCATTCTCATCTCTGTCCCTGCCCCAGAGTCAGGTTCTGGAGCGACAGAAGAGCCCAGGCTGTTAAATCAGCTGGACCTGAGCTCTAACTCGGCCTGCTGCTTACTGACCCTCGACTTTGGCCAGTTACTTCGCCCCCTCTGAGCCACGGCACCTCACTGGTGGAGCAGGAACGTTTACCCCACAGAGCTGATGAGAGAAGTAAGTGCGAGGCCATGGATGAAGGGCGGGCATCGTGCCTGGCACACAGTGGGTGCTCAGTTAACTCCTGCCTCTCCTTCCTTCTTCACGGCTGATCTCACAGACAATTACTTGCAAACCCTGGTTCTTTCCCCATGAACCAGTCCTGCCCCCAACGCACACTGAGGATGCCCTCAGAAGACAAGACGCACGCCAGTTCCCCCTCACCAGCCACTGAGGATTCACTAAGGCTCAATTACAGATTTAGTTCCATATGCTTTTCCATTTGGGAAACCCAGAAAACAATCCTCCCCTTCAAGACCTTACAAACTAGTTAGGGAGATGAGAGTAGACAGAAGATATCAAATCGGATACGTAGTATCTAATGAAACATTATGCTGTATGGCATCAACTCTAAAGATTTAGCAGCTCGTAAGGGAAAGAGATCCAGTAGAAGAGCTAGGATTTGACTACACAGCAGGAGGAGGAGGAAGGATTCCAGGGAAGAGAGAGCAGACGCCATGGTGCAGAGGCAGGAGGGGCATGAAAAGAGGCTTGGGAAGGTGCACCTAAAAGCAAAGGAGGGTGCACACTGTGGAAGGTGGGAAATCAAAACCAGGCTCAAACAGAAGCACAGATCTAATTCCAGTGAGTCAAAATGCATACATGAAAACAAAAGGCCTATATACAAGTAGAGCCAGCATCCTGGAATGAACTGGGGCGGGGCGTGTTTGGGGGGACAGAGAAAGCAACCTGTGGGTGGGGGATCCCGTAGGTGAGGAGGGGCTAGAGGAGCCTGAGGCATGGTCCTCAGGTGCGACACTCATTGTCCCTGCAGGTGACTTCTCACCCATCCCTAGGTGAGACTCCCAGCTCAGGAATGTGCCCCCTCCTCACACTAGGTCTATTCAGCAAACAGCAGGGGGCTCTTTGTCTTGGATGCCAGGCCAGGATGCAGAAAGGGATGCTGGGGCAGGATGTCAGGCGCCTCTAGAAGGTAATCCAGAACTGACTACAAGGGTAGCTTGTGTTTGGGGTGAGAAGAAAAACAACAGCAACAGAGGGGGAAGCCCTGGGGGTGTCTGGTGGCTTAGTGCCGGGGACAGTCCATCCCTACTCTGCAAGGGTCATCCTGGCTGACTTACCACATTCCTGGGGCCGGTCCAGGTGCATTCCACCGCCGTCTGATTGATGGCCTTGGCTTTGAGGCTCGGGGCGGGTGGGCGGACTCCTCTGGTCGTGACATGCTCAAATGCCAGAGGACTGTCCCCCAAGTCAGTCTTGGCCCAGGCAGAAATCTCATAGGTTGTATGAGCTGTCAGGTTGCCAACTGGGGAAACAGGGACAAAGGGCTGGGGGCGGCAGTCAGGAATACATATCTTTATATGCACACCCTATTTTTTTTAATGTAATCTCTCCATTTAAGTGAGCCCCACATGCTGTAGAATTTTTATTACTTTACAAATTCACTCGGCGTGATTTATTAATGACTACTGCAAGCAACACACTGCACGGGCATGGGAAAATTCCTTTTAAAGCTGCCCATCTGGGGATACAAATTGGTACGATCCTCCTGGAGAGCCATTTGGCCTTGTGAGAGTCTTGAAATCCTTCATAACCTTCAACACAGTTAAATGAGAGGGATCCAAAAATTTGTGCAACCAGGATGCCCGTCGCAGTGTTTGTTATGGTAGAAAAAAGTATAATCATCGGACTGCCCAGCAACAAGGCAATAGTTAAATAATGTGCATCCATGAGCTTCACGTGCATTCCGTGAACTATTACGTGGCCACTAAAGGTTGTTTCCAAGAATATATAATGAAACTAGAAAATTCTGTTATTTACATTCAGTGAAAAAGGCAGGATATAAAATTATATATAGTATTATTCAAATTTTATTTAAGAAGATATAAAGAAATCAATGAGGAGGAAAAGTATTAACTTAGGAAACACCCAAAATGTAAAAGTGGTTTCCCTGGGAAGTGAAATGATAGGAAATTAAAAATTTGATTGTACCTTTTTTGTTTTCTAAATTTTCTGTAATAAACATGTGCCCCCTTTCTAATGAGGGGAAACGTTATTAAAAACTAAAAGAGCAGTGAACCAAACGGAGGATTTGCTAAGAGGGCAGCCTTTGGAATCAGAAGGACTTGGGTTCAAGGCCCAACTCTACCCTTTGTACTTGTACAAGCAAGAATGAAGTATTCAAACTCTCTAAGTTCATTTCCTTGTTGGTAAGATGGAGGAAAGTGACAGCACTTATACCAGCTGGCTGTTGCCGGGAACAAAAAAAAAGAAAATGCCTGTAAAGTGCTTGGCATGACGCCTGCCGTGGAGCAAGCCCTTCGTGTGTTTCAGGCAAAGGCTGGTAAGACTTTTGTTCCCGACTCTGCCAATTTCTATTGGTGTAATGCTGAGGTGATGAGACCACAGCCTTTGGAATTAGAGAGGTGTGGCTTCCCATCCTGGCTCTGCCACCTTCTGAGGGAATCACTCAGTCCCTGAACCTTGTTTCCTCGTCCATAAAATGAGTAGATCCCACCGCACTGTTCTGGAGGTGTTATGTAAAACAGCACACACAGGGTGCCTGGGTAAATGCTTGTATACAGTAAGTGCTCGATGTTAGCTATACTCCTGCACAAACTCCTTAGGCAGCCTTCGGTTCCCTCCCGCCAAAAAAATATATTGTATATAACAGAACGCCTGTTAGGATTGAAAGTACTTTGCAAACAGACTAGAAGGGAAGAGTAGAAGCTCCCATGTCCTCTTCAACATTCACAAGCAGCCTTGACCAATGAAGGTTTTGTCTTGGAAATAAATTAAAATCCTTCCTTTAGTCCATTTTCAGATATGAGGATTTTAATTGAGACTCACTAACTGTACAGATACAAGAGGAATTGGACCCTCTTCCTTCCTTCTCTCCTTCCTTCCTTCGCTCAGTCTGTTGGTCCATTCGTTCAACAAATGTTTACTGAACGCCAATTATGCAGCAGGCCCTGCGCTACCTTGTATCAGCAAAGAAGGAGCAAACCAGGGCAGTAAAAAGAGAGACAGGTAACTAAGCCCAGGAACTCTCTTTTGGGAGGCAAAAAGCATCTGTAGAAGGTTAACCTGGCTTCTTTCCAGTGTTTCCCCCTTTTTAAGCCTCCAACTTCCATGAAGAGACAACAGGTTAGAAGGGGATTTGGGGAACCACCCAATGGATCCCTCACCTGGACTCAGGAGTCACTGACAGCATCCTCAATGGACAACACCTGCCCACTCAGAACGGCTGCAGAGAAGACCCCCCCACCTGTCCCGGCGCCCCACACAAGCTCTACTGCCAGGAAAGCACCGGTCTAGCCTTCCCCCTTACACACCGACCAGCTCCAGGGCGCTACCTTTGTGTGACAGTATGCTTCCTCGGAAGTTCAACGTTCTCTTCTCCTGTCTGTGGGTGTCGAACGCCCAGAAGAGGTTCACCACATAGCCATTCACCTGCCAAGAAGCAAGAGCCATGTTACATGAACAGTACACACTCACAGAGCTCACCAGACACTAAAGGAAGATCTTTTCTGTTGTTCCTCGGGTATCTCCCTTCTTACAATGGACGGGCTAGTCCTTTGGATTCTTAAACCAGTTCCATTTGTGCTATCATTGAATACTTATACTCCCTCCCACTTCTAAAAACAAATGTGAGACCATTTATAATACAACATATAGATTCAATGACACAAAAAATTTAATAAATAATGAAAGGACAAGAACCAATTTAAAAAAGGCAGAAAGAAGGGAATTCCCTGGCGGTCCACTGGTTAGGACTCTGAGCTCTCACTGCCGAGGGCTCGGGTTCAATCCCTGGTCAGGGAACTAAGATCCTATGAGCCGCGTGGCACAGCCAAAAAAAAAGGCAGAAAGGATAAAAATTGAAAAGGTAATTAGATTACGGTAACTAAGGATCAATCTTAGCTCAGGTGGTCTTTGCAGTCAAGGCCAAGAGGTCAATACAAAGGGGGCTTGCTTAGATCTCTTTTGTCTAATAGGAGCAAACATATCCATGGGTCAGGAAAGACCCATGAGCTCACAGAAGGATTTGATGTAAAGGTCTTTAAAAATATTGGCCAATGCACCAAATTAAAATGTTTTCAAGAGCAAAGACTATAGAGACAAGGTCTACACAAGGTCATTTCTGGCATCAGCTGTCTCTGAAGCCAAAGGCATGACACAAAACTGTAGTTCAGTCAGTGGCACAGGCTGTTGCTCCCACCACAGCTTCACAGACAGGGAGGGATGTGAGGAGAGACAGACAAGACAGAACCCCATGAAAGGTGTGTGGCCACTTGAGAAACCCAAGGGACACAGATAATCACGGTGAAGCTGGTCAAGCAGATGGACCAAGCAGAGGGGAGGAAGGTGCTAGAAGGGGAGAATATTAGGTGGATCTAAGTGGATATGCTTCCGAGGTATCTGACTCCCTCCTAAGACTCACTCTTGGGAACCTCTGCATTAGCGCTCAGCACCAGGAAATCCAATAAAGCTGAAAATTACAGGGCATACATATTCTGTTAACACCGACTCTTTATTTGCACTGTAGCTGTGAACCATTTAATTATATGGTAAAAAAAAAAAAAAAGGCACCAGGCTGAGGCAGAATAATTACATGTGAAGACTCAAGTTGTTCTTCGTGGGGGGAGGAACCAACCTAGGTGCGGTATTTTAGCTTCGCTGGATCAAGTCATTCATTTTTCTTAATCTTCCCGTCCTCTGCCGTATTGGTTCCCATGCAAAGTAAAGCCCCACCCAACCGCTGGTTTGAAATTTCCACATTACCTTGATGTCAGTGTGCACGGACAGGGTAAAGCTTAGAGAATTTTCACCATAGCTGTCAATGTGGATGTCTGGGGGTGGGATCACTGAGAACAAAAAAGGGATTCAAAAAGAGAAACCAGGTGATGAAAAGGGAAGAAGGCAGGACTTCACAGTTTTCAACTCAAGAGACAAAGCAATCTTTCAGTGGGGGAAGAAAGGGCATTTCTTTGGCTGCTTCTACTCTTCCCTTTTACCACTGTTGTCCTGAAGCTGAGGTTGGGTCCACAGTTACCTGGTGAACACATAACTATCTTGGCTCGGTCAGCTATCCTGGCAATTAGGTCGAGCAGAAAAGTTCCATTATGTAAATGTCCCTCATTAACCCAGCTTCAGCCTGGTTCTGAAAGGTACAGGGATCACACTGAGAGCCACCTGTATTGGCACCAACAAATTCCCAGAGGGCTCAAGTCCTTTATGAAGGTTGACGGCAAGCTGAATCTTAAGTCCTAACTTGTAAATGCGCGTGTGGCAAAATGGAAAGAATCTGGGCTCTGGAGTCTCACAAACTGGGGTTCAAATTCCTGTTGAGACACTTAGCACCGTGTGACCTGGGGCAAGTTACCTGTCCTCGTTAAGCCTGGAGATGCCCTCTGTACTTCTCAGAGGTGGGAAAATTCACTAAAATAATGCATGTCAAGTACCTGGCACTCAACTACAGTTCCCTTTCTCTCCCGTTCCCACGACAGATTAAAGAGCTGATGTGCCACCGGCATTCTCAAAAAGATCAGAGCTCAAGCTGGGAGCTGAGGGGACGAGGAGAGGGCAGCAGAGAGAAAAGACCTCTCTTGGCTCAAGTGGTGATCATCATGGTGGTCACTGTGAAGGTCTACCCACCAGAAACCTGACAGTGTGCTGCCAGGCATAACCTAAGAGGGCTGGATGCGATCAGCGTCATCAGAAGATACGATTTAAATGGCCACTCGTGTATTAGACTCTCAGCACATATGCCTCTTATACTGGCAAGGCAAGAGAGACTCAAAGGAGTGCCTAAGACTTGGTGGCAAAGAGAGGTATCAAAATCTGGAGGAGTCTCTCCAGATGATCGATGAAAGTGGGCTTGAGGAAAACACAGTAACCAGAAGAAGAAAGGACATTAGGAGTTTCAGGCAGTCAGCTCAGAGCAAAATGTTTCGGGTGCTGCTGTAAAGCTGACCCGGATTATAATCGTGGTGGCTGGGGACAGATCACAATCCTCTCCCAAGTTCCCTCAGCTACAAAATGAGCATAAGAATACTCATAGGGTTGATAAGGATTAAGAGAGATCAGTTCATGTAAAACAACCCGCACGGTGCTTACTACACAAGCAGTGCTCAAAAAATGGTGGCTTTTCTCACTGCTGTTATAACTAATCCACTGCGTTCACCAATGAAGGTGGTGATTCTGGGTGACGCCACCACTGTTCTGTACCCTGTCTTCTTACCTTATTAGGACACGAGGTCACAGACAGATCACAACTCACACTTTTTGACTTGGCACACAGTTGCCTAACACATGCCCTAACCAACACACGTATGAGGAGTTGGGGTTCATCCTCAAACTCATATTAAGGAAGTTTAAGAGAAGCAACCCCCCCACTGAGATTTTCAAATGCAGGTGTGACTTATGACAAGGAATTCAAGGTACTACCTGTTTTTCTGATGACCTTCCAATGTCCCTCCTTTTCAGTATGTAAGGTCAGTCTGTTCTGACTGACTTTGCAGAGGAAAATCATACCACAATCAAAACTCTCGGGGAGTGTGAACTCGGTACACTTTTCCCAATACCCACACACTCCCTGCTCCGCAGACTGGCTGGCTTCACTAAGTTTAGCTGCCCCTGTCCTGATCTCAACGACACCATATTTTACAGGCGACCAGATAGTGACTCTCCATGACCCAGAGCCTACTTCTCACAGGCTCAGATTAAAGTAAAATCCCCCAAGCACGTTCCAGGCGACACTTCTGGCTTTAACACCCGCCAATCCAAAAACGAAAGCCCCAAGCGCCAAAGCTACAATCAGGAAGACGAGCTGGTCCGTCTCCCATAGAGTGCCAGAGCCTTCGTTTCACTTGCTTCAATTCACTCACTCATCCACTATTTCATCAGCTCCTACCCGACACCACCCTCGAGGCACGTGTGCAAGGCAAGGAGCCCCGCGTGGCAAGCAGGTGGTACAGTGGTTCAGGGCACAGGCTCTGGACTCAGGAGATCAGGTTCCAATCCCAGCTCTGTCACTTGACTGACTGTGTGCAAGTGACATAACCTTTCCAGTCCCTTATCTGTTCTTATAGTTGTTCTGAGGGTTCAAAGAGATGAGCTGGTGTATGCAGAGCAGGTCCATGGCAAGTCGTAAGCCATGACTCTGATCAGCTCAAGTGCTAGAAACTACCACCTAAGCATTGTCGGTTGGTGCCCCTGGGGCAGTAACAAGTGTCAGCATGGCACTCTCTTAAAAACACCACAAATAAACATGGACAAGATCATCTTTATCTTGGCTGGGAAGGAAGGACTCCTTCTATTTTGGCTACTGTGCCTGAGAACAAGGGCATGAAGGCCTCTGGAAATCCCTTTGTATGTTTTTATTATAACAAATGCTCAGTTCTAGAAGGAGGAATACCTTCAACAGTCGCCCCAAAAGACTTCGTGTGTAAAGCACTATGGAGACGCCCACAAAAGTGCGTGTGTCGGGGAGAGGGAGGCTGTGTGAAGTTTTCTGATCTCTGCTTCTTCATTTTCCAGTCACACTGAAAGTTATTTCCAAAGGGTTATTCTATCTTCTCTAAATCTGCAGACGCTGGAATCACTTACCTTTTCCTTTTATGGTGGTAATGGATTTAGAATCGCTCCAGTTTCCTATTCCACGACTGGTCACTGCAGCCACCTTTCAAATCAGAGCGCGAATTAGTATGAAATAAAGGCAACATACCACACAGTAAGAATCCCGACTGAGAGGAAGTGGTGAGGCTTTGGCTATAAGGGTGGAAGAAATTATACACAGAGGGATTCAGGAGAGTCAGAGGCCCCAGCCACTGAAATAAGACAGGGAAAGAGACAAAGGGAGGGAACCTGGGTAAAGGGAATTGTGATAGCACTGAAATTATGAGGGAGTCTGTGTATATACTTAATGGTCTCAAAACATGTTTTGCACAAAATCTCTTTTCTACTGAAGATGTTGATAATATATTTCATAAGAACCCCACAATATCATTTTCTAAATGCTACTTATCATAGCTCTGCATCTCCCTGCAGCTAAAAATAAGCAGAAAAGAGGTGGGTGCAAAAGTAATTGGAGCTGGAACATTAGCAGAATATCTGGGTTAAAAGCAGGTAAAGCTGCATTACCATCAATTGTTGGTTATCTGAGCAAAGTCTGATTTCAAGTTCTCTGTGGCCTTGGTTTACGGGACTGAAAGAAATGACAGGCTTCCAGAGCAACAGGTTGGGTACTGAGCACACCACGAGTAAGCATCTCATAAAGGTAGGTACGGAGTTCTCATGAAAGGCCAACCATCTCCCCATGCTCCAAGACCACCTGGACGCCTAAAACGCATGCGAACACTCACTCTGACAGTGTACTGAGCGTTGACCAGTAGGTCCCTTATTTCTGTCAAGTTGCTAAGAGCTCTCTGGGAGGCCCACATCTTGGAACCACTCCTGCTGTACTCGACCTGAAGTGAGGAGAAAAAGAATACTATGGACAGGTAACCAAAGGTCTGGGCATCCCGACATCTTGCAAGGAGGCAGGCGGAGAGAGGGGAAGGCGAGATGCCAAACGCTCCAGAGGATGGATGATTATTTACAAGGCGACAGCAAACCACGCCCTTGTCACACAGAGCATGCCTCTGCTCTACCAGCCCCGGCAGTCTCCTGTGCTCACCCGCGCACAGCCCGCTGCCACAGGGACTTACGATGTACTCCCGAATGAGGCCGTGGCTGTGGGCGGGAGGGGCCCAGCGGCCCACAATCACTCCTTCCACTTCCCTGTGGAGCGACAGCTGGAGGCTCTGAGGGGCGTCTGGCACTGGAAGAGAGGCAATTCAGGGTTAAAATCCATCTGCATACTCATCAACTGGAGGAACTTCCCTGAGCTTAAAAACTCGGACAAGAAAGAATCCAGAGCTGGCAGTGGGACCTATCCACTAGAAAGCGCTGTTAGCTGACAGAACACCTTTCCCCTCTTCCAGAATGCAAGACCTGCTTGCATTCATCACACATCTAATGACTGCACATGTCGGACCACGGCTCAGCGAGTCTGACGCAGGCCAGGGGCTCACAAGGGCTGCAGGACAGAATCACTTGGGCGGGCTAAGTCACCACTGGCCCTGGGCTTTGATGCTGAGACCTTAATTGTCAAGGACGGCGTCTGCTGTCCTGAACTCTCGTACAACCAGAGAGCCACTGGCGTGGCTACAAAGAAATAAAACTTACTTGCTCTCTTTTTTTTTGGCCACGCCGCGCAGCATGCAGGATCTTAGTTCCCCAACCAGAGAGCAAACCCATGATCTCTGCAGTGGCAGCCCGGGGTCTTAACCACCGGACCGCCAGGGAAGTCCCAAGACTTACTTTCTAATAGCACAGAACCTCTAAATTCAAATGAAGAGACCCCCTTCAAAGTAGGCTCCTTAATAACTTCAGTGCTGGCATTTCTAAGACCTTTCAGGATCTTCCCTTTTGCGACTGCCTTCAGGGCCCAATTAGAAACCACACAGAAACCAGCTACAGTGCTTTCCAGTCAAACTTCATTTTGACCGCACAGTAGTTATTCATGTTGATAATCCGCTGAAGATGAATATTAAGGGTTGAACTGTAGCACCTCCAACCCCAAATTCAGCTGTTGAAGTCTTAACCCCCAGTACCTCAGAATGTGTATTTGGAAATAAGGTCTTAAAAAAAGTCATTAAGTTAAAATGAGGTCATTGACCCTAACCCAATATGACTGGTGTCCCTATAAGAAGAGGAAATTAGGACACAGACACACACAGAGGGCAGACCACGTGAAGACGGCCGTCTGCACGCCAAGGAGGCCTCAGAATGAAACCAACCCTTGACCTTGGACTCCCAGCCTCCAGAACTGGAAGAAAATAAATGCCTGTGGTTTAAGCCACCCAGTCTGGGGTACTTCGTTATGGCAGCAAGTGAATACAGTGAATGTTCATCAACAAGCCATGGCCTGCAAGCCCTTGGAGGGCAGGAACTGTGTCTTATTCATCTGATTCTCCAGTGTCTAACCTAATTCCTGAGCAGTAGTAGGGACTCAGCTACCATCTGTGGAAAGAAGATCCACGAATGGGATATTTCAAAAATGGTTCCACTTAGAGTTTAGCTAAGCTAGCCCATGGTATTGCTGCCTCAGCATCCATTTTGTTTAGACAAATAGGCTAAGGGGGCCTTAAATTGACATGAGCCCCCGAGCAAGCCCTGGATCACAGCCCAAAGAGTCACAAGCAAATGCAAATCCCTAACATGACTTCCCCAAGGGCCCTTGTGATTAAGTCTCTCCACCTCCCAGGACCTTCCCCCTTGTGCTCCTTAGGTAAGACTCCCAAGAAGTTTACCAAAACCCCCCTTTTTTGGTGTGAACTGGCCAATCCAGCCCTAGCCCAGGAACTTCACAGCACTCCACCCACAAATCCTAAAAAAGGCGTGTGCCCCAGGTCCTGCTGCCTGCACCCTGCCTTGACCTCCTGCGTGGCCCCTTGAGGCATGCGTATACCGCCTTCAGAACCTGGGAGTAATAAACTTCTCTATTTCACTTCCCCTGGTGGGCTTTTGCTGACTCTCTGACACTCTCTCTGCTCTACTGAACAAATGTTATTCTAACAAAGTCATAACTCATAGATTCTTTTTTGTTTGTTTTGTTTAGCACTTCCTTAATTTCTTTTTTTTTTTTGAATTGAAGTATAATTCACAATGTTGTTTTAGTTTCAGGTGTACAGCAAAGTGATTCCATTTTTATATTTGTGTATATATATATATATATATATATATATATATATATATATACTTTTTCAGATTCTTTTCCACTGTATATTGAGCATAGTTCCCTGTACCATACAGTAGGTCCTTGTTGTTTATCTATTTTATATCTAGTAGTGTGTATCTGTTAATCCCAACCTCCTAATGTATCCCTCCCCCTCAATTTCCCTTTGGTAACTATATGTTTGTTTTCTATGTCTGTGAGTCTATTTCTGTTCTGTAAATAAGTTTGTTTGTATCACTTTTCTAGATTCCACATATAAGTGATATCATGTGATATTTGTCTTTCTCTTTCTGACTTACTTCACTTAGTAAGCACTTCCTTACACTCTGGCACTACCAGATGCTCCAGGCTTATCTTGTAGATCTCCTGCCCCAGGCCTGGATTTGACCATTTCTTCAAGGAGCCCTGTGTCCTTTTATTGAAGAAGGCATTAGAAACCTAAATCTGAATGATAGGTATGCTCAAGGCTATTAAAGTTTTTCTGGGCCTTCTCAGCTGACAAAGCAAGGAAAAGTATGTGTGTGTACTAACCTGTGCACATACACATATCTATACATATTTTACGTGTAACCATTTACATGCACATTAAGATAAACATGAGTTCATATTAACATCTCCAAATGTAAACATGGTTCTGATGGCAACTGCAAATGAAAAGTTCACAAAACCTGCGGAGCAAAGATCACGGGAATAAGCACAGTCACCCAATGTCAACTACTGTGAAGGGGGAAGAACTAGGGAACTCTCTATGACCCAAGGGTTTTGGTAAATTTCCTTAAAATGAACCCACAATACTTCTGACAAGTCTCATACGTTAACAGTGATGATCTCCTAAGTACCAAATACTGGGAAATACCTAGAGACGGAAGGTAGAGGTAGAAAGAGGGCAATGGTGGGCAGAAAAACATTATGTGTGGTGATCATTTTGTAATTATAGAAATATCAAATCACTATGTCATACACCTGCAACTAACACGGTGTTGTAGGTCAATTATACTTCAATTAAAAGAAATCGTGTTAAGACATCGAAAACAAACGTATGATTACCAGAGAGAAACGGGGGAGAGGGATAAATTAGGAATTTGGGATTAACAGATACACACTACAATATATAAAATAAATAAACAACAAGGACCTACTGCACAGCACAGGGAACTATATTCAATATCTTGTAATAACCTATAATGGAAAAGAATCTGAAAAAGAATACATATATATGTGTATAACTGGATCACTGCTGTACACCTAAAACAATGTAAATCAACTATACTTCAATAAAAAGAATTGTATTGAAAAAAAAAAAAAAAAACGTGACATAATAAGAACAACTCAGCCAGGACCATAAAACTTAGCCACGTAGGAAGCACAAGTACTTTTATTCCCACTCTCCTGAGCATCCTGGGAAACTCTCTGAAAATCCCACATAAGGTCCTGTCCCTGCCATAAAAATAAGCTATAGCACTTACATCCTTCTGGAGTCCTCAGGGTCACAAAGTCATTGGTGCTGTGCACCTTGCTCAGACACTGGACCTGGACTTTGACCTGATACGTGGTGTCTGGCTTCAAGACTTTCAATATTGTGTTCGTTTTATTGCTGTGGGTTTCCAGAGTCTTCCATATGCTCTCTCCAACCACCCTGGCCAAGAGAACAAAGATAGCATCACATCAAAGCAGCATGGGGTGGCTGAGATGTCTGAATCCGTCAAAAAAGAGCTGCTCTGTGCACACACAGCGTTTATGGAACATCCAGTGGCAATAAAAACATCATTTTCTCCCACGGCAAAGATGGGACCCACCTGTAGTAGACGTTATACACACAAGAAGCAGAGGGCATTTTCTTGGGCCGCATCCAGGTCAAAGTTACATCCCCAGAGAAGTCAGCTGTCCACTGAAGATTCTGTATTTTGTATACATTTAATTCCTCTAGAGAGAGTAAGGGGAAAAAAGAGAAATTGATATCTTATAAATCTTGGATTTCAAAGGACCCAAGAGGTTCCTTGGTTTCAGGCAGACCTACTGTGATGTGGTCAGGCCACCACCATTATCTTAAGACACCCCAGAAAAAAAAGAGTTCAGACCTTCCTATATAACCTTTCCCAAGGTCTCCTAAATTTCCAAGCATGGCATTTCTCCTTGCATTTCACCTCCTTATCTGCACTGATTTAAGCCTGATTCTCAACAGGGAACGCTACAAATCCAAAGACAATGTCATGGCAGGATCCATTACTGCTATAGATTGAAACGTTTGTGTCCCCCAAAATCCATATGCTGAAACCTCATCCCCCATGTGATGGTATTATGGGGTGGGGCCCTTGGGAAATGATTAGGTCATAAGGATGGAGTCCTTGAAAATGAGATTAGTGTCCTTGTAAAAGAGGCCCGAGAGAGCTCCCTCACACCTTCCACCATGGGAGGACACAGAACAGACAGGCTGTCTATGGACCAGGAAGTGGGCCCTCACCAGACACTGAATCTGCTTCAATCTCCGACTTTCCAGCCTCCAGAACTGTGAGAAATGAGTTTCTGTTGCTTCTAAGCCACTCAGTCTGTGGTACTGTGATAGCAGCCCCCAAATGACTGCTAAATGCATTCCAGACAGAAGGATGGCGTTCACCCCACCACAAAGCCTGACGCTCTGTGGGAGCAACGACGCCTCAACACGAGGGATGTCCTTCCAAAGCCAATCTAATATACTCCAATGTGAAATAAAAACTAAAAGAAACTCCTATGAAAGATCAAGTTAAATTGTTTTATTTGCATAATAGAATGCACTACTGGAATTAAGCAAATCATAATTCTAAAACACTACCTAATTTTTCATAAGTAGTATCTTTTGATTAAAATTATCATTATTTAAACTAAAAAAAAAAACCCATTCTAAGATGTAACTATTATATTTAGGATGAATAAACAACAAGGTCCTACTGTATAGCAGAGGGAACTATATTCAATATCTTGTGATAAAGCATAATGGAAAAGAATATTTAAAAAATAAATAAATAAAAGGATCCAAGTACCAATACAAGGACTAAAGCAAAAGAAAACAGAACAAAAAAACAAAAAAAAAACAAAAACACCCAATCTAAGACCAACATTTCCCTGAGAGGGGCGAGGTGAGCTGAGGCTGCATCAGAGGCAGGACTGGGCCTCGCCTCAGCTGCAGCTCCAACAGTGAGCAAGAACCTTTCCATTTTCAGACTGAGGAAGAGCTCGAGAGGGTTCGACCTCAGGGCCCACCCAGCAGGGCCGAGGGTGAGCCCGGGGTCCTGGGGGGCCACACTCACCGCTGCAGGCGTGCTCGTCGCTCTCGTCCGAGCAGTCCAGGAAGCCGTCGCAGCGCTCGGACAGCACGATGCAGGCCTCGCCGTCCTCGCACCGGAACTCCTGGCCTGTGCAGGTCAGGGTGCTGCGCGTGGCTGCAACACACGAGGGGCCACGGTCACCAGAGGTTTCTCGTGTTCGGGAAAAGGGAACTCATCAGCTTCTGCTTCAAAAGACCCTCGGGGATGCGGGTGGCGGGGACCCCACGCTGGCTCGCTAATCCCTCTTCATCTGACATTGACCAGGGGAATGTGCCTTCAGGAAGGGCCAGAGCTTTGGCGTCAAACAAACCAGGGTCTACATCCTGCTCTGTATGAGCCTGAGCTAACTGTTTAATTCAGGCGCACCTCGTTTTATTGTGCTCAGCTTTATCATACTCTGCAGATAATTGCATTTTTTAACACATTGAGGGTTTGTGGCAGAGCAAGTGCCATTTTTCTAACTGCATTTGCTCACTTCGTGTCTCTGTGTCACATTTTGGTAATTCTCACACTATTCCAAACTCTTTCATTATTACTGTATTTATTATGTTGCTCTGTGATGAGTGATCTTTGATGTTACAAAAGTGTGGCAGAAAGATTACAAGTCATTGAAGGCGCAGGTGATGGTTAGCATTTTTTAGCAATAAACTATTTTAAAATGAAGGCATGTACATTATTTTTTTTTTCAAAGAAGTCCTGAGCCTTTCATTTATTTATTTATTTGTTTTGACTATATATATTTTTTATTGAAGTATTGATTTACAATGTTTCAGGTGTACAGCAAAGTGATTCAGTTTTTTTTTTTTTTTTAAACAATCACTTTTTGTTATTTATTTATTTATTTTTGGCTGTGTTGGGTCTTCGTTTCTGTGCGAGGGCTTTCTCTAGTTGTGGCAAGCGGGGGCCACTCTTCATCACAGCGCGCGGGCCTCTCACTATCGCGGCCTCTCTTGTTGCGGAGCACAGGCTCCAGACGCGCAGGCTCAGTAATTGTGGCTCACGGGCCTAGTCGCTCCGCGGCATGTGGGATCCTCCCAGACCAGGGCTCGAACCCGTGTCCCCTGCATTGGCAGGCAGACTCTCAACCACTGCGCCACCAGGGAAGCCCTACATTATTTTTTAAACATATGCTATTGCACGCTTAACAGACTACAATATAGTGTAAACATAACTTTCATATGCACCAGGAAACCAAAAAATTCGTGTGACTCACTTTATTGCAGTGGTCTGGAACGGAACCTGCAAAATCTCCGAGGTCTGCCTGTAGTGCCCAAGTTCAGTTCCCCGGTATAAAACTGGGGTGACAACTCCATCCCTATTGTGTCTACAAGGACCCAGTGAGATCAAGCACCTGGAATACGCCTGACTGAGAGCAGGCATCCACAAGGTGCAGCTCTTCCTCTACGGTACTTATTCCCGATCATCTGCTCCTATTGTTAATCTGCAGTCCAGAATGACCCTCTGATTTCTGGTTTGAGTGAGACTAATAATAATGAGATGAATCACAATAGTAAGAGGCATGTCTATTGTATGTAGTCTTTTTAATTGTTTAGCTTTTCAAAGTATTTCCACAGACAATGAAATAACGCAAATAAAGAGCACGGATGAGTTAAGAGTTACGCAACTCATTGGCTAGAAACCATAATTTGATGTTCTCTCCAGTTTGGAAAGTAGATTTAAACTGCATGAGAGGCTCTAAAAAGGAAGCAATGACAATGTAACTGCAAATGATCCTAAAAAGAAGAAAGATGAGAATGGCTACAGAAACCGAATCTGCCACCCCAGGTAGGTCTGCACCGGGTCCTGGCTCACGTACCTTGGGCCTTCATTATAGAGACTCACACGTGCTTGTTCAACCCTGGACAGGGAGAGTTATATCAGAACCCAACCCCACCAGTAAAGAGGGTCTAAAATTACTCTTGCTCCTCCACATCAAAGATGTTCAAGTTCAAATTCCTGGAACATGTTAAGGTCACCTTATAAGGCAAAAGGGACTCTGCAGATGTGATTGAGATAAAGACCTTGACATAGGACTTAAGCCTGGGTTACCCGGGCAGGTCCATCCAATCACACAGGCCCTTAAAAGCAGAGACCCTGGGGCTTCCCTGGTGGCACAGTGGTTGAGAATCTGCCTGCCAATGCAGGGGACACAGGTTCAAGCCCTAGTCTGGGAAGATCCCACATGCCGCGGAGCGACTGGGCCCGTGAGCCACAACTACTGAGCCTGCGCGTCTGGAGCCTGTGCTCCACGACAAGGGAGGCTGCGATAGTGAGAGGCCTGCGCACCGCGATGAAGAGTGGCTCCCGCTTGCCGCAACTAGAGAAAGCCCTCGCGCAGAAACGAAGACCCAACACAGCCAAAAATAAATAAATTAATTTAAAAAAAAAAAGCAGAGACCCTTTCCCAGCTGTGGTCAAAGAGGAAGATGTGAAGACCAAAGAAGGATCAGAGAGACGGAATGTTGCTGGCTTTGAAAATGGAGGAAGGAGGCCTCTAGAAGCTGAGAAAAGCAAGGAAACAGATTCTGCCCTGGAGCCTTCAGAGGACCCAGACATGCCTTCATCTTGGTTTCAGCCAGTGAGATGTCTATCAGATTTCTGACCTACAGAACTGTAAGATAATAAATGTGTGTTATTTTAGGGCATTAAGTTTGTGGTAATTTATTACAGTGGCCATAGGAAACTAATACACACTTGAAACATTGTAATTTGCCCAGACCTTACATTGGGGATTCTACCTCGGTTTCCTGAGTTCAAACTGCAATTTCTCCACTGGGACTCAGAATCAGACTCCTCCCAGCTTGTGCTCCCCGCCCCATGGAAATATACACACAATGTTCCATACAATGACTCTATCCGTACTAGAAGAAATCCAAACAGACCACTAAACCATGGTGGTTATCCGACAGTAGAGAATCTACAACAGTGGTTCTTAATAGTCTTCTGGGGAACGTCTAAAACATACAGATTCCTAGGACCTGCCCCAAAGCTACTGAGGCAGAAACACGACACTGGGCGTGTGTCGTATTTACAGGCTCCACAGTGATTCATCAGAATTGGCCAGCACTGAGGACTTCTGTTCTAGAACAAGGTGATCCTGTTTTCTATCTGAAGCACTGCATCCACTTCTGAAAACCACACTTTGAGATGTAGGTAGAGAAACTGGATAATGTTCTCAAGAGAGCAACCAGGATGGTCAAGAGGAACAGGTAAAGGATCCTGGGAGCTTTTACTAGAGATGAAAAGATACAGGGTTTGGAAGTGGGAGGTGGGGGCAGAATACTATAACAGCTGTCCTCAACTGATGAGTTTCCTTGTGAAAGAAGGATTAAGACTTCTCTGAATGTCTCTAGGATGGAGGTACAGAATTCAGTTTTTTAAAAGAATGCTCTAATATAGTAACTCTCAATGGGAGAAGGAAAATATCGAAACCACTTGTGAGGCTTTTTGCAAATCATAATCCCCCATCCCCTGGAGAATCCTTGTATCATATAGTTCTGTCATTTGCTGAGCAAAAATTGGTTTGCCTGGGGGGAGCTTGGATGGGGGGGCTCGGTTACATATAAAACTGCATTAGAACATCTAGAAAAGGTTTGAGAACTACTAGTGAACAGTCTCAGAAGCCCAAGATGGAATTCATCCATCCATCCATCCAGTGAACATTTATGGAGGTCCTACCATGAATCAGCTGCTATTCAAGATGTTAAGGATATGGTGATGTGTCAAACAGACAAAGGACCTACCCTCATAGAGTATACCTTCTATTCAGAGAAACAGCAAATGAGTAAACAAACCAATATGTTACTTTAGATAGTGATAAGAGCTACAAAGAAACAGAAAGACAGTAATAGTAAGAGAGTGATGGGGCCTTTATACAGGAGAGTCAGGGAAGGACTCCACGCTCAGAAGGGGATTGTTTTGGAAAATACCAAGATCCCCATCACAGAATTACTCCACTTGGTAAGAATGTGGTAAAATATAATCAAAGAACAGCTGAACAGTAAAGCTGGAGGATGTTTGAGGTTTCTTTATGAAACATGTCTCAATATGTTAAAAGGGAGAAAACATAGTTTTTAGAAACTGGGAATAAGGCTGTCATTAATCTCCAAAAATTCTTAAACTGATTATTAAACAAATGATTAATGGGCACTTAGAACAGAATGTAGTGGCCTTCAGGGGCCAGCTTCTCTAAGAAGAGGCATGTCACGCTAATCCCATTTCCTTTGGTGATAGGGTTATCCGATTAATGGATTGAGGAAAATTGCAGATAGAGTACACCTTGATTTTAAGACCCTTAACCAAGCAACATCCTTATGTATAAGGCAGATTTGAAACAGGCTAAAGAAACTTATTTAAAGAATACCCATTAATGAATTAATCCCACCCAGGAGGAAGGTCCTATTTCATTTCCTCTTTGTTAATTATGTTTAATGTTCTTCTTACTATACTTATCTGGCTCAGATGTTCCTACTATAATTTTGGTAAGTGTTGGATCAATCTGCCCTGTTATTTTAATGTCCCAAAGGCCCACTTTGTTCACTCTTTTAATGTACGTGCAGGATTTTACACTAATCCCCATTTAATTTCTCTGTGTTATTTTGGAGTATTCCTCCCTACAAGAACTTTCAACACGGTTTGATGAAAAGATCACAATTTTGTACAAAAAAATATGGAATAAATACCCCAGTCTGTTACTGACGAGGTGACCCTCTTTGAAGCTTAACTTCCCTATCTCTAAAATGGAGATAATACCAGAATTATTATTATGAGAAACAAAGCAGAAGCACAAGACATCTTGCTCTCCAGAAGTCTTCCCTGGGGGAGACAGCCCCGCCGATGACTCACGGCAGTTGGCCTCGTCCTGGCCGTCCTGGCAATCCTGATGGCCATCACAGCGCCTCCAGCTGGGGATACACTTCTTCGGTTGCCGGCACTCGAACTCAAATAGGTCACATCGCCCGAGCTGGGTGGGAGTGGAGGCAGCAGTGACATTTGCTAGAAGAAAAGATTTTTAAAATTTACTTTTTAGTACTGAGGGGCTGGCCAGCAATAGCGACCTATTGGGTGTGTTGGAGATCTCGGTGCTTTAGGAATTACGACGGGGACCTGAACAGAAATGTGAGCTCTGGTGAAAGACGGCAGGTTGACGAGACACAGGGATCTCATCCTTCTCTCTCTCAGGCCCAAACATAGTTGAAGACTTTGAAGACAGAGGTGAGTAAATCTTGCAGAAAGTAGAAAAAGAAAAGATTAAAGAAAAATTTTTTAAAGTTTTAAAAACGTAAGCGGACTAGATCAGGAGATTCAACATATTACTGACGAGAGTTCCAGGAAGAAAAAGAAAAGAGAGAAGAAAATACTAAGGGATATTTCAAGAAAAGTTTCCAAAACTAAAATATGTAAATTTCCAGAATAAAAGAGGACACCAGTGTCCACCACATTAGATAGAAAGAGACCCACAGCTGTGGGTCACACTGTGTAATCACTGTGTAATTTCAACACTGGTACCAAAAGGAAGATTCTACAAGCTTCCAGACAGTAAAAACAGATTACATATAAAAGATTCAAATCAAAATCGCTTTGGATTTTCCAAGAGCTGCTTTCTGAAGACAGAAATTCGAATGTCTTTGAATTTCTGAAGGATATATATATATATTTTTTTTACAACCTAGAATTCCAAACCCAGCCCAATTACCAATCAGGTCTGAACATGGAAGAAAAACACTTTCAGACAAGCAAGGCCTCAGATATA
This sequence comes from Balaenoptera borealis, assembly GCF_965194805.1. Classification (NCBI taxonomy): domain Eukaryota; kingdom Metazoa; phylum Chordata; class Mammalia; order Artiodactyla; family Balaenopteridae; genus Balaenoptera; species Balaenoptera borealis. Next base: position 100,917,382 of record NC_138868.1, on the reverse strand, counting down.
CCTCCCATGTACTCTTTCTCAGGAAATTTCTGGAAAATGCACTCTACCAAAACGTGGGATTAAACTAAAAACCAGGAGGAAAGACCTGGGATATAGAAAAAAGGAGCTGCAACATGAGAGAAGTAAAGCGAGTCCTAAGGATGGAGAAGCAACCTCCCAGAAGATACCTGTGCCCCAGACAACCCGCACAAACCAGAGAAACTCAAGACATAAACACCTTGAATGAAGGCCATCATCACCGTGTCCTCGGGCACCATATCATCATATTCACCTGACAAAGCTACCAGAGGGTGTGCTCCACCAAAAAAAGGGAGTAAAGCAAGAAAAAGCAAGACACAAGGTCCAGGAAAATGGGGAATCTAAATCAGGAGAAAGGCAAAGAGAATTCCAGGGAGGGCAGTGAAGCCCCAGGGTAAGGGCGGGCGGCAGGCTGGGAGGACAGTCAGCCCGGATAGGAGAGGCCAAGCTCCTCTTCCACGGGAGATCTCCAAGGGAAACAATGGAGCTGAGAGATCACCTGACACGGTGACCTTGTGGAAAGTTACACCAAGAGGCTGCTGAAAGGGAGGAAGCACCAGCAAAAGATACAAAATAACCTGAGCCAACAAACGACAACAGAAGGCAATGGTTAGCTTTGGGATACCGTTTGTATTCCATAGTTGGATAACTGGATCTTCAAAGGGCCTCTCCAACCCCCAGAAGCGCTCTGCTAAAACAAAGTGCATGGAGAAGAGTGGGGTGGGGGGTGGAAATGAGGCCAGAGGACTGGGCCAGGGCACATCATGGCGCTTACACCTGGACAGTAAGGGCACCATCAGGGGGGTCCAGGCTGCGAGGGGATATAATTACATATTAGTATGTATTAGGCTTCTTGGAAGATAAATCGCAAAGGGGGAGACATGAGGCAGAGAACCCAGTTCAGAGACTTATCCAGTGAAGAAATAAGATCTGAGAGCTAGATGCCAATTTAACTTTACGTGGGCAACATACATAAAAAAGAATTCAAAAAAGCTGAATGCAGCATCTAAACAGGAATCTGCTCATTGAATTAGTCCGCATTTGCTAGAGTTGGTTAATGTCCTGCTCGGTTTCAGTAACCAACAGGCAATTTTGAGAGAGGGACAATCAAGTTACTACATAGAGAGATGGGCCTTGGGGGAAAAGGGCAGAGACAGAAGGGTTTTTTTTCACTTGTTTTAATCTGAGAAGCATTTACCGGGCACTGGCTATTTGCCTATTATCGGGGTAGGCAGAGTGGGAGATTCAGACTAAAACACGAGGCCTGGCACAATCGCTATGGAAAGGAAAGATTTACACACGTGCAATGACCAAGAAGCAACATGTGGCTGTTCGTAGTTAAGTGCTGAAAGGACAACAGGGCAAAGTTCAATGACACCGGAAAAGGGGTGGACATCAGCTACAGAACTCAATGAAAGCTCTGTGGGGGTGGGTCTTGAGAGGGGGAATAAAACCCTACCTGCCTGAAAGAGGAGCCTCAATCTTTAGTCAACCTACCATTCACACAGGGAGCTCCCGGGCTCCAGGCAGAAATTCTGATTCTATAATTTTATAAACACCCCAAGTGATTCCATTACAGGTGGGCTTCATGCTGTACTTCGAGAAATACTGACAACATATTGAGGTCTCCTTTAACTATGAAACCTGTGTTTCTGTCTGCCCTGACCGACAGTGGGTTTCACAGAGAGGGAAAGTAGGGGGACGAGGTCGGGTCCGATAAGGGCAAAAACCCTACTGGAGGAATCTAGGCAGAGAAGAAGCAGGTGTGTCCAGGGTGGGTGAGGAGCCCAGCTTGCAGAAGTGAAAAGTAATGGCAAGCAAGGAAAGGTCAGCTCAAACAGGGCCTTGAAAATAGGACTCAGGGGTTAGGGTCTATCTTCTGGACAAAAGGACAAGTGGAAACCAGTGATGATTTTAAACAGGGAAGAGATGGGATGAAAACAAGTCTTAAAGGAGGAAAATCAGACTATTGACCTATAAGTTTGCTGAAAAGAATTATGTAAACCATGGCAAGCAACGATCTATTATTTTATTATAACTGAGTTTGAAATGGAAACCTGTTTAGGAAAGGATACAATTCTGCCTGCAGTTAAGGGTGTGCCCTAGGCGGCGGTCTCACGGTTCACCAAGACCTCCGGCAATACGGTCACTCACAGACCTCCAGAGCCTCTCTGTGTTCAGCCACTAGATGGCAGTGCTTACCCTTCTTTTAATAGGATGGCCGCCAACTAGCAAGCCAGACACTCGGGTTCTGTACCTCGCCCGCCCCTCCCGGAGAGTTTAATACACGCAGACACCTCCCCTATAATTCCCATGGTAACCTCCTGTGGAGAGGAAGCAAAGGAGACCCAACCACAGCCAAGGAGGAAAGCAGGGCGGCTGGCCTTTCCCTGCAGGAAGATCAGAGAGCAGTGATAGAAGATGACTTCTGAGTTCCCTGGGGTCTCCCTGCTCTGGAGGTGAGAAGGGGCCTGGCCACAGAGCAGAGTCCCAGAGGGCAGGATTCTGCCCTCAGCCAGGCTGTGCCCAGGGTGTAGCCCCAGAGGTCCTGTCCTTAAAGCAGGTGCCACGGGCCAGGGCCGGGTGCAGCACTCACCAGGCGAGGGGCAGCCTTCCTCATCCGAGCCGTCTGCACAATCTCGGTACCCGTCACACACCCAGCTGTCCATCACGCAGGCCCCACTGCTGCAGCGGTAGTAATTGGGCAGACACGTGGAGGGCCCGGGAGTAGGGGAGGGAAGAATATGTGAATCTGAGGAAAACACCAAGCAAGGAAACCCAAAATGTTACAGGAAGCTTGATCTCAGACCCAAATGTGTCCCAAAACCTAGTATGGATGTCCCAGATTTAGCTGCACCAGCCCAGGGAGGCCGGTGTCAGGCACAGTTCTGAACAGTGAAAAATCATTTATGATGGGGTGTCAGAACAGACTGTATTCTCTTCCCTTCTCTGGAGCGGGTTCACCTTACCTATTTGATTTGATTTGGGCTAACGTTCGGATGAGTTAGTTTTCGCAGGGGCTCATGCAGGCTGGTGGAAGGACTCGGAACGCACAGGCTGGGTGGGAGAATTAATTCCTACGGAGGATAAACCCTGTTCCACTTAACTTAACCCCAACCATCCCGAGACCAGCTCCGCGACAAGAACACCAAGAAGGAAAGGGACGGGCACGCCGCCCGCACCAGTGCTGCCCTGGCGTGTGTCACGTACACATAAATGTGTCATGGCCTGTGCATCGCCCAGAACGCTCGTTACAACGCATACGCTGAGTCAGGAGCGAGGCCTCGGGCGGGGTCAGAGGCCGCGATTCTAACAAGGAGCTGTGGGTCTGCAGGCCACACTTGGGGTAGCCAGGCTCTGAAGTCCTCACTGTGCCCTGGAAAGCGTAACCCTCCGAACAGGAGCAATCAACCGGGCTGATTTCACAGTGGGAGGGGGAGAGAAAAGAACTCAGAGAGTTACCCCCTGCCCCCCCCCAAAAAAAATCCCTGCCCAAGCCAGGCACCAAAGAGACAGAGCTGGACTCTGTGCGAACGGCTGGGAGGACACCGGATGTCTCAGCGATGGGGCTGCCCCGGACCCTCACCTGCACAGACCGTCTCATCAGACCAGTCCCCGCAGTCGTTCTCCCTGTCGCACTGCCACCTGCTGGGGATGCAGTGCCCATTCTCGCACTGGAATTGGAAGTAGTGGGAGCAGTTGGGGGCCTCCGTGGGGTTTTCTGGGGGGTGAACCGCATGGTCAGTCGTCTGCCCCGCACGGTGTGAGCACAGAGCTCCACGGACACACAGGCCCCTCACCCAAGGCAGCCCACCCGACCCTCCCAGAGAAGGACAAGGCAGCTTCCCGGACCCATCGGGAGACAAGGGCATATCCACAAGCAAAAGCCCACCTTCCTGGATTCCATCTCACATTCTCTGACCTACGCCTCTATGTCTTGCTAATGATACCCGGGTTTTAATTTTGACACTTCACCAAAGGAATGACCTAACTACTGATGATAACGTGATGGTGACAGTGATTTCTATTACGTTGTGGCATCTGTAACCTTTACAGGGGAGGGGGAAGCACATTCCAAAATATTTATCATAATTCCTCTATCGTATTCCTTATATATAACGTGAACTTCCTAACTGGGGAAAGAAAAGAAAACGGAGTAAATACTCCCTAACCCCTGCTAGGGGGTAGGTTCTCACTTGAAGACTCAATTCCTTACACGCAGATTCAAGAACTGGCAGGAACTGTGGCTGAGGAAGGAGATGGCAAAGCCGGTGGCGGAGTGGGCTGAGCGCCCCCTCCTTAACTTCAGGCGCCTTCAACCCGGAGATCAGGGACGCGAGGAGGCAGATCCCAGGTCTCCTTACCACAGCTGGCTTCATCAGAGTCATCACCGCAGTCGTCCATCCCGTCGCATTTCCAGATCAAACTGATGCACACTCCATTCTGACACTGGAAACTGAACTCATCACACACCTTGTGGAACTCGGGGCCTGGGGCTAGGGAAGGAACAAACACCCGAAAAATCCAGATTGCTTCTACACCGAAGAGCTCAATATAACACTGCTGTTTGGAAACGAGAGGAAAGAACAAATGTCCTCCACCAAGAGATTGCACGGCTGAAGGATCCCTCGAAAGTCAGTCAGCTGAAGGCCTGGCCCCAGCAACTCAGAATGCAACTGTATTTGGAAATAAGGTCTTGAAAGGGGTAATTAAGTTGAAGTGAGGTCATGAGGGTGGAGCCCTAATCTCACAGGACTGGTGTCCTTATAAGAAGAGTAAATGAGGACACAGACAGGCACAGCAGGAAGACCAGGTGCAGACACAGGGAGAGGACGGCCGTCCACAAGCCAAGGAGAGGGGCCTCAGAGGAAGCCAACCCTGCCGCCATCTTCACCCTGGATGTACAGCCTCCAGAACTGTGAGAGATTACCTTTCTGTTGTTGAAGGCCCCCAGTCTGTGGTCCTCTGTTTTGGCATCCCAAGCAGACTGACACCAAGTACCTACTATTGAGTTGGCCAAAAAGTTCGTTCGGGTTTGTCCGTGGCACTACCGAAGACCCCGAACGAACTTTTTGGCCAAGCCAATGTAACACGCGCAGGGCAGTGCTGGGGACGGGGCTGCAGCAGTGAATGAGACCAAGACCTGCTCTCATGCACACACATTCCAGCTGGGGGAGGCAGTCCACAAAATAAGTGTACAGCGTGCGAAGTGGAAGTGAGTGCGGTGAAGACACTGCAGCGAGGCAAGGGGGCCACTCAGTGATGGGGGCACGAGAAAGCCTGTGGGTGAAGTTGACGTGTGGGCCAAGGTCTCGGTCATCCTCTGTCCTCCCGTTTATCTGTACAACTAACAAGCAAGTTTCCGAAGCAACAAAGGTGAGCTTTCTCAGAAAAGGCAAGACTGGACCCTCAATCGAGACCTTGTAAACTAGACGGAGGCACGTCCCCAGGCAGCCCACCACCCCTTAGTCTCTCCAGCGCCCGCGAGCGGCCCCCCTCGCCCCGCCCCACTCACAGCATCCCGCAAACGCCGCATCCTCGTCCGAGCCGTCGCGGCACTGCATGATGCCGTCACACACCATGGACTGGAAGAGGCACTGCTGGCGGTTCTTACACACGAAGTCCATGAGGCGAGTACAGAGGGGCTCTGGAAGGGTCCAGCAAGGGAAGGAGGCCGTGAGCCCCCGGGGCTGGAGGCCTCGTGGGCCCTGGGAGGATGCACCCTGGCCAGACGCGCATTCGGGAGACGGGAGTGACAGGCACAGTCACCGAGAGCTTGCTTTGCGCAAACCCTGAGCTTTAGTACATCGTTAAACTCCCAGGACAATACGATGAGAGGTTTTACTCTCCTGTTTTCCAAATGAAGCACAGGGGATGGCAGTGCTAAGTATTTTGCCAAGAGCGCACAGCGGATGAGGGTGGAGCCAAACCTGAATCCCAGAGCTGCCTGACGTCAAAGCCCATGATCTTAACCACTATCAATAAAATACTGACTCTCCAATATGGGGCTTGGCAAACTGTTACTATGAAGGACCGATGTTACAGACTGAATTGTGCCCCCCCAATTTATTGATTGATTTTTTGTTTTTTTGGCCATGCCGCGCAGCTTGCAGGATCCTAGTTCCCCGACCAGGGATCGAACCTGAGCCCTCGGCAGTGAAAGCACGGAGTCCTAACCACTGGACCGCAAGGGAATTCCCCTGCCCCCAATTTATATTATGTTGAAGCCCTAATCCCCAGTGTGACTGTATTTGGAGACAGGACTTTACAGAGGTAATCCAGGTTAAGGGAGATAAATCAATTGATAAATTGATCAAAAGGATCAATAGGAGTGGTGTCCATATAAGAGGCACCCGAGATGCAGGCACAGAGGAGGCCACGTGAAGACACGGCGAGAAGGCGGCCTTCAGACCTGAACTGCCACGCTGGCTTGTCCCTGGGTCTCCAGCCTGCTCTTTCCCAGGATGGGCACCACTGACTCCAGACAACCTTTCCAGGTCCAAAAAAACTGGGCATAAAAAGGGTCACTGGGCCTAAAACTGTTACCCGAGTGATAGTCAGCAACTAGGAAAACCAATGAAGTAGGAGAAGTAAGTGTCCAATTCCAAACCATTGGTCCATTCACAGGACATACTGCAGCTGAACAAAGATGATCATGGACCATGACCTAATTCCACAGTCACCCACCACGGCCCCCTCCCTGCTCTCCTTCCCCCAAACCGCACCTCCCCAACTCCATCCCTCTCAGAGCCCTGGTCGAGAACCTGGGGTCACCGCATTTACAAGCTAACTGCAGGCAGGTACTGAGGAAATGAAAGCACTTAGTCCAACGTGTGCCCTTCACTCACAGCCACAAGGCGCCCCCCAGGCAGGGTGAGGACTCACCACAGTGCTGTTCGTCTGAGCCATCCGAGCAGTCGTGCAGACCATCGCAGTGTTTGCTGGACGGGATGCAGGTGCCATTCGGGCAGCGGAATCCGTTGCACTTCTTCTCTGGAATGTGATTCAAGAAGCAGCAGAATAAGGAAACAGGCAGGCACTCACATCGTTGTTTGGCCAGGGGGGCTGGGGAGGGGGCGGGTATAAATTTGTGCCACCCTACGGAGGGCTATCACTATTACAGACGTATACATACGGTGACCCAGCAATGGCACTTAAGAAAAGTAATCTACCTACACGAGTGAAAAATAACAGAGGCACAAGGTTATTCATTGCAGCACTGTTTGTAATAGATTGAAAACCACCTATGTATCCATCAATAGGGGACTGTGTAAATTACTGTACAAAGCCTGTTACAAAGAGAATGAAGAAGCACTACGTAAAAACAAGTCCTAGATATACAGTTATGTGGAAAACCAAGGTACGTGGCAGACCACATGTGTAAAACAGGACAAGAACACGTAGTATATTTAAATCTGCATATATGCACAAAAATATTCTGAAAGGATACATAACAAAGGGAGGGAACTGAGCAGATGATTCTGAAAGGATACACAACAAAGGGAGGGAACTGAGCAGATTTTTCTTTCCTACTCAAAAAAAAAATTTTTTTTTTTTTTTTATGAAAAGTAAAAGAAAAGCTTCAAGTGGATGGAAAAAAGGAGGACACTCTTAAATTACTCACCATCTTAATTCTTTGGGAATTGTAAACCAAAGCCCTATTTGAGAAAGTTTGTCCCAGAAATGTTAAGAATCTTAGGTTTCGCACTTAGCGTAGAATTCTTAGCACTAGGTCACCCCTTCTCCTGAACAGAGAGCTACCGCCAGACGTGTGGCTTAAAAATCACTTCCAGCAGGTCAGTTACAAACCCAACTCTTGGTGGAATGGTCCCAGGAGGATCAGGGATAAGGCAAGAAAATGTGTTTTAATCCTGTAAAAAGTCATCATTCTTAGGAGACTGTTCAAAGGACATCAAACAGAAACAGTAAAGGAGTACCATGAGTTGGGGAAATAGTTAATGTCACTCAGCATAAAAAGGTTTTTCAAAAGTATAAATTTTAAATTGTACAAGACAAATGCCCACTCACTAAATTAGTGAAAACAACTCAAAAGATAAAATCAAGGGGGGCTTGGGGAAACATACCATATATTACTGATGGAGAACCTTTCAGTATAATCACTTGGAAATAAAATCTGGAAACGCTTAATGAGAACCATGGAAATCGATCAGAACCTTTGACCTAGCACTTCCATATTGAGGGACATACCCCAGGAAGTACCTCAAAGGAAAACGAAGCCTTCATTTCCAAGGACACAAACAGTTTTACTATGCATGACAGTATGAAACTGAAATTACTCAACCAGGGAGGGACTAAGTAAAACTACGTTATAGCAATACAAAGAGAAAAGGCATCTGCCATGAAAATGCTAACCACAGAAAAATACAGATGTATGGAAACATCTTTGTTTAATATTGTGCCATGAAAGGAGCAGAATATATAGAACAGCATGCAGACAATGATTACAACCCCATGAAAATTAGGGATGTATGGTATGAAATAACAGAAAAGATGTATATTGGTCTCTGCCCCTGGTTACTGGCATCAAGCTCCTAAAACCCTTATGATTTCCTGGGTGACAGAAGTGTCTTTTGTTCTAATGAGGTGACTGGGGGGGGCTGGTCATCAGAAAAGCCACGCCATGATTAGAGGCTTGGAGCTTTCCAGCCCATCCCCACTCCAGGAAGAGGAGAGATCTGGAGACTGAGTTCATGATGGATCATGCCTAAGTGATGAAGCCCCACCCCCAAATCCCAAAAGTAGGTGGTCCAGACCGCTTCCAGGCTGTTGAACACATGGAGGTGCTTGGAGGGTGGTGGGGCTTGGAGAGGGCGTGGAAGGCCCATGGCCTTCCCCATACCTTGCCCTGGGCTCTGGGCTCTCTTCCATCTGGCTGTTCACCTCTCTCCTTTATCATAACCTTTTATAATAAACTGAAAAATGTTGTTTCACTGAGTGCTCTGAGCCATTCTAGCAAATTATCAAACCCAAAGAAGAGGTTGTAGGAACCCAGATGTATAGCTGGTTGATCAGAAGAACATGTGACAACATAGGACTTGTGACTGGCATCTGAAGTGGGGGAATGTCTCGTGGGACTGAGCCCTTCCCCTGTGGGATGTGACACTGTCTTGAGGAAGACAGTGTCAGGATTGAGTTAAATTGTAGGACACGCTGGTGTCGGGGAATTGCTTGGTATGGAAAACACACATTTGGTGGCCAAGAAGTGTCAGAAGTATTGTGTGAGCAGAGTATTGAGACTATAAGGACAAAACAGGGAGTCTTTCCCACACACACACGGCAAGAGGATAAGGAGAGAGAGCTTTAAAACTATTTGGTGTGAAAGGGGAAAGGTTGGGGGGAGGGATAAATTAGGAGGTTGGGATTAACATGTACACACTACTATATATAAAATAATCAACAAGGACCTACTGTATAGCACAGGGAACTCTACTCAATACCCTGTAATAATCTATATGGGAAAAGAATCTGAAAAAGAATAGATACATGTGTACGTGTAACTGAATCACTTTGCTGTACACCTGAAACTAACACAACATTGTAAATCAGCTATACTCCAATATAAAACAAAATTTTTTAAAAATTTGGTGTGAAAAAGCATTTTAAGTATTGTGTTTGTATGGCAGCTATTTTGTGGTAAATTTTGAATGATTATCTCAGAATCCTTTTTTAAATAGATCATATTGAAAAAGCTCTGCCTTAACGAGTGGTAAGCCATTTTCCCAAGAGGCCATAACAGAGACCTCTTAGCCATAAAATATGCCATTTATATAGGAACTGTTGGCTAATTTCTGGCAGAACACTGGTAATGTGACTGCATTTAGCGCTCCGGGTGGGTTAGTGGGTTTCTATTTCTTTTCTTCAAAGTTGTTATGGACAAGCAGTGAGGCAACCTGCTTGCCCAAGAATTAAGACTACATAACCCAGGCCTACACATTGCACGGCAGTGCCACACAGAAATTGCGGGCTCACTAGTGGTCAGAGTGGGTACCCGGGCACAGCGGGACACTATTCCATTTCCTGGCCTGTCTGTTGTCTATTTTCCTGAACAGCAGACATGGGAAATGCTCTGGGTGGGGGCCAAAGCATTTGCATTTACCACAGTTGACTGGATCTTCATCAGAACCGTCTTGGCAATCCATGTCACCGTCACACGCCCACCGCTGGGGGATGCAGTGCCCGTTGTGACACTGGAAGTTGGAGGCCTCACAGGTGTGATAGATGGCTGCCAGCGAAAGAGAAGAGAGAAATGGTCAAGACGTCCCTCACCTCTGTGCTCCCATCACCATCAGGGGCCAAGTGGAGAGGAGGCTTGTACTAGATCACAGGTATGACCTGGGGCTGCCCTTAAGGTGGAATGCAGCCTCCTGAATGGGCAACAGCTTGAGGCTCTGAGTTTATCAGTGTTACAAGCACAGATATACATGTTAAAAAATCAGTCACTTTCACAACAACTTATGAGGTAAGAAGGATTCCCCCTTTTACAGATGAGAAACAGGGTTAGGACACTAAGAAGCTCGCCCACATTCACAAAGATAATGAAGTCATAGCACCAGGGCTGTCCAAATCCAAAGCCTGTGCTTTCTCCACTCTACCTGGCTACTTTATCTTCTCACTCATCCAGATTCTGCAGGATAAGGACAGGCAGTGTGTGCTCAGGGGACTGGGTCCTAAAGCTGGTCCCCACTGTGTGGAGGCCTCAATTTCATCATCTAGATTCATACCTAAGGACCCCTGTAAGTTCCGAAACGCCATGATTTTATAATTCTAAATAAACCACCCAATTCCAAATGTGGAAAACCTCAGGTCTGAAGAGAATAAAAGATGTACCCAAAACCTAGAATTATCTAACTTTCTGGACAGTTGAGAGAGACATCTACCAGCCAATAATACGTGGTGTTCTCTACAGTCATTAAAAGAAAAAAAAAAAAAAGGCAAGTGAAACAGAGCCACTGTTATAAATTAACAGGTTCATCTGCATACATGGGCTGAGGCCACCTGGAAGTCGTTTAGAAAACGTCCCAAAACCTCGGTCAAAGACTATTTCAAATGCATAGTATCTGCCTCAACCCCAACCAACACAATTAAATGCCTTCTGCATCAGATTTCCCTTTCCTCCTCTGACACAGAGAGCAGTTTGTGTCTGTTTGTTGCTGAAAGCCAGGGCTGGCCTTGTTTACGACTGGCATAAAATAATATAACCAAGACAGACGGGCTCTCTTGGTTTAACTGTGCGGACAGGACGTTCTAGTAACAGAAGGAGGCAAAACAAACAAAAGTGGGTTGTTGAGTGCACACTATAGTTATTTATTCAATCGAGATGGTTGGTAATAGTGACTCAAGGGTTGGGAAAACGGGCTTCCAATGCCCTCTAGAATTTCTACTGCCTTTGAGGCTATTTTTTTGCAATAGGCTGAAATACAAAGCACCTGATTTTTCAAACCACTTTACAACAAATGGTTGTCCATCATCTGTTGTCTTATCTCCTCAAAGACCAAGGCTATATCCGGTAGCATGCAAATAAGTCTACAGGAAGTTTCAATATTTTACAGCCTTTGGCGATCAGAATCCATTAAACATCTCTTTAAAATATACTTATCTCTGATAAGAGGAGTTAAGTGTATCATGCATGTTACATGAGCTTTGCCCCAGTAACAGCCATTGCCTGGAATACTTCTGATTTATTGGTTTTACAAATCTGACAGCCCTTTAAAAAGTTCCTCACCAAAGCCTTGCTCACTTTCATAAAAGATACTGTCACCTAAACTCATTGCCATACTGATGTACTTGTTATTATTCAGCCTATGCATTTCAATTCCAGTTGAAAACAATTTCAGAGCGTTAATGGAGTTTCCAAATGACAATTCTGGGAGGCATGTTTGAGATCTCCAGATTCCATCACAGAAGCTGAGCCAAGAAAGACTAATTAATTTGCACCATTTCATTCAAGTGGCCAGGTAGGGCTGGAATGCTTAACATATTCCCTTTTTCTGAATTTTTCTGTCTTCTGAGTTACTTACTAGCTCTCTGACATTGAGTGTCTGATGAATGATACACGCTCAATCGATAATATTTTTTAATTACAAGGATGAAAGAGATGGACTTTAATACAGACTAAAGAATTTGGGGAAGATGAAGAATCCTTTGCATAGCAGGATTCATTGTGACTCTAAGAATAGAAAGGCTAATGGGGCAAATGATCATGAAATTAGAATACCAGGGTTTCTAATAGAGGCCATTATCCTCCTACCTATTCTCTGACTTGGGCAGATCTCTCCTGACTCAGCAAGACCCTCTGTGACACCTGATCAAAAGCATTAGCCAAATAAAAGTGGGGCAGAAGAGATGAATTAGTTACTGTGACAACAAAAGCACTGCCTTATTATAAAGCACTGGACTATTAGGAATGAATGAGGAAAAAGAAATGCTAATATCAACACAACTTGAATGATTAATAATGTAAAAAAATAACATAAAGCATAAAGAAAAGCACACTGAAAAATAAAAGGCAGAATTTGAAAAAGAATCAAATAGAGGGACTTCCCTGGTGGCGCAGTGGTTAAGAATCCACCTGCCAATGCAGGGGACATGGGTTCGATCCCTGGTCCGGGAAGATCTCACATGCCCCGGAGCAACTAAGCCCATATGCCACAACTACTGAGCCTGCACTCTAGAGCCCGCAAGCCACAACTACTGAGCCCGTGTGCCATAACTACTGAAGCCCGTGTGCCTAGAGCCCATGCTCCACAACAAAGAGAAGCCACTGCAATGAGAAGCCTGCGCACTACAACGAAGAGTAGCCCCCACTCACTGCAACTAGAGAAAGCCCACGTGCAGCAACGAAGACCCAATGCAGCCAAAAATAAATAAATAAATAAATAAATTTAAAGCACACATATAGTACACCAAAAATTATATATATAAAAAAAGAACCAAATTGAAATTCTAGTTATAAAAAACATAGCCATGGAAATAAAAACAGCTCAGTGGGTGTGTGAAACAGCAGATTAGATCCAGCTGAAAAGAGAATTGTTGAACTGGAAGAGAAATCTGAGGAAGTAACTCAGAGTCTAGCACAGAGTCATGAGGAGACAGCAAATATGAAAACCAGAGGCATGAACACCAGAATGAGACAGTCCAGCAAATGGCTGATAGTTGCTGCTGAAGACAAGAGTAGACAAAGTAGCAAATAGATATAGCTGAAAAGATAGTGGCTGTAATTTCCCAGAATTGATGAAAAAGATTAAATCCTCAGATTTTAGAAGGAAAACAAATAGGATAAATAAAAATACTCCCACACCTAGGTAGGTGAAACTGAATAACAAAGATACAAAATGCAAAAAACCTAGAGACAACTGGAGAGAAAAGAATGTCAGACTGTTGTTTGAACAGATAATCTGAGAGGAGAATTTAAATCAATACAAAAGAGGCCAGAAAGAAAGGGAATAATTCCATCAAAATACTTAGGGAAAATTACTACAAATCTAGAAACCCAGATCCATCAGAATTCAGCTTTGAGATCAAAATAAAGACATGTTCCTATAAACAAAAACTTGAAGTTTACTACTCACAGATTAAGAAACACTGCCATAAGAAACACTGAAGGACGTGCACAGAAAGGAAGCATTAGGTACAAGAAGCAGAAGTGGTAGACAGGTAGGTACCTATAGATAAGTTTGGTTACTAAAAAATAATGATGACTAATTTTAGGATTTTTAAAGTGTAAAACTAAAATACAAAGTATTTTGTGTTTTAAAATACTAAATATATACTAAGTATGTCAGTATTGAAACTGTGGTCAGAGACTGGAATCAAAGCAGGTCTAGGGGAGGGGAAAGATATTAGGAATATGCATAAGATGTCTAGGGCAACAGCTAAAAGAACAGAAATGAAACGTTTACATTCAAAATCAATGCGGGGGGCGGGGGTGAGGGATAAAGGAAACTCAATTCCATGGAAAGCAAAACAGGGGGAGGGGAAGAGCCAAGAAAATGCCCGGCACAGACCATGCATGAGAGCTGAGGCCCACAGGAAGTCAGTCGACCCATTTTCTTTGGCTCTGCAGGTGACTTAATTTACTAGGCCAGGAAATGAAGCAACCCGCCACACATCAAAATGAGCTGACATCTGACCCCTGACTATTCTGAGATGACGAACAAGGAGAATCATCTTTAAAAGGTTTGGAAGCACAGCCATTGGAACAAGGCTGCAGTTGTGGTGCAAGCACTCTACACTTCCCCAGGTAGCCCTGCCAGAGAAAACCAGAGATGAGACGAGGAGTCTGCGACAAGCCCACCCACAGAAATGAAGCTGTTCATTCTCTGTGGAGGATCGACACATGCACCTAAAACACAAGTTTGACTAACGTGCTCGTGCTAACAGGATGTTCAGTCTCGTTCAATACCGCAATTTACAAACGGAAATGCCCAGGTGCACCCCTCTAATTTATTAACCAACTATCTGGCCAACTCAAAGCTTCCGAACAGCACTCATATGCTTCCTGGGCTGATGGCAGTTCCTTTGCGGACCTTGGTTATTCCTCCTTCTGCAGGCCAGGCTTGCACCCGGAGAGAAGAAATCGCCTGCAGTCCTTCCAGAAGCAGAGGCGCAGACACCGAGACTGCGCCAGAAAAGATACGGGGCGGGGGTGGGGAGGGGAGTTTACGAGGGAGTGGAGTCTGGTAACATCACAGATCAGCCGGTGTGATGTACCTGGCCTTTGAGGAGCCCCGTTTACTCCTTAAAGCCACGTAAGGTCACCTCTAAAGTAAAATGAATAGAGAGTTACAGTTGTGTACAATTACCCAATCAACAGAGGTTCTCTGAACTGGGCACTGGGAGAATATAGAGGAGTAAAAGATCATTTCTGCCCTTCACAAAGCAAATCTAAAGCAAAGCATACGTAACACACTGATATGTAAGTGTGGGACATGATAACAGATCTACTTTTTATTTGCTTTTACAAATTAGGAGGCATGCTTTGAGCTCCCGGATGCTGGGCGGTGTGTAAGAACTGCTGGGGTACTGTGGGGGAAAGGGAGATTAAGACACGGGACTTAAGGGATTTAATTCGCGAGAGTGAAGATCCAGTAACAGTGGATGGCAAAATGAAGCCTGAATGACCAGATCTGCCCTCGCCACAAAAGGGTTAAAGGAAACATCTTTACCTCCATCACTGGAGCGATTTAGGGTAGAACTGAATGACAATTTCTAGAGGAGGCTGCAGAGAAAACTTACTCATCAGAAGTGGGCTTTGTTTTCCTGCCTCCACAACTTCCCCAACTCCTTGCTCTCCCCGAGTCCACCATGATGTATACGGCCCTCGTTCATTCGTTCATTCACAAAAAACAGTGGAGTGAATGAGAGTGAACTTAACACCCAACAGGAGAATTACAACATTACTTCTACCTTACACCACCCAGCCTTCCTCTCATACTATAATGTTGTTCCCAAATTTATTTTCAATAAAATCTTACCCAAAACAGGTGCAAGCACAATTTAAGCTTTCACTGTTTAGGGAACCCCTTGATGCTGCATTCCAAAACATGAGATAGTTCAATGCTACTCAGTGTATGGTCCCCAGACCAGGGGTCAGTCTGTAAACTCTATTACTGGTCCTAAGGAAATAAGCTTGAGCCAAAATGTAAATCAACTCTATCACTCAGGAGACTGTCCGGCTGAACATGTTTTCATGGCAAGACCTTCTCAATGAAGGAGGCAGAGAGTTGGTTAAATTTTCGGCACAAGCTTATCGCAGACCAGCTCTCTGAGAAGCACTGATCTCGTTGGTCTCTAAGGTCCATTTCTTAGAGCCTAGATTCTGCGATCACGCAGGGCTGCAGTGCTACCCAGCACACGAGCAGGTAAGTGCCGCTCAGGGAGTCCAGGGAACACTGACCAGTACAGTTGGCTTCGTCAGACCAGTCTCTGCAATCGTTGTCCCCGTCACACACCCAGGAGGAGCGGATGCACATGCCAGAGCTGCAGCTGTATTCGTCAATCCGGCACTGGTGCATTTCTGCAGGTGAGACCACAGACAAGGATCTGAGTACAAAAGCTTGCCTGGAATTCTGTCTCTGAGGTCAAAGCTCCTAAGGGTTAGAGATGCACCCAATATCCCTATTACCGCTGATGATCCAGGATGCACGCGTGAAGACTTTAACCAGGGATGGGAAGTCCTCGAGGATGGTGCCCAAGTACAGTTGGCCCTCTGGATATTCAGGTTTTGCATCCACAGATTCAGCCAACTGTGCATTATGTACTATGTTTACGATCCATGGTTGGTTGAATCCGTGGATGCGGAATCCGTGGATATGGAGGGCCGACAATGGGACTTGAGCATCTGTGGATTCTGGAACCCACGGTGGGTCCTGGAACTGATCCCCTGTGGATACCCAGGGACGACTGGAGTGCGCTACAGATGGGGCACAGGTGTGCTGAGATCCTGACACCTCACACGCTGGCCACCAGTTGCCTCTAGGCAACAGCAGCCTTGGCCATTTATCTTGGTGCACTTTACAAATATCATTTTCTATGCTTCCTATGTTGGGAAGAAGGTTGGGAAGCAATGCTCTGGCTGCCCAGAAAGCCAAATTTTCAAGAAACAGACAGAAGACTTCCAGAGCCAGAAGACTTCCAGAGCCAGAAGACTTCCAGAGACAGAAGACTTCCAGAGCCAGAAGACTTCCAGAGACAGAAGACTTCCAGAGACAGAAGACTTCCAGAGCCAGAAGACTTCCAGAGCCAGAAGACTTCCAGAGACAGAAGACTTCCAGAGACAGAAGACGACTTCCAGAGACAGAAGACTTCCAGAGCCAGAAGACTTCCAGAGACAGAAGACTTCCAGAGACAGAAGACTTCCAGAGACAGAAGACTTCCAGAGACAGACAGAAGACTTCCAGAGACAGAAGACTTCCAGAGCCAGAAGACTTCCAGAGCCAGAAGACTTCCAGAGACAGAAGACTTCCAGAGACAGAAGACGACTTCCAGAGACAGAAGACTTCCAGAGACAGACAGAAGACTTCCAGAGACAGAAGACTTCCAGAGACAGAAGACTTCCAGAGACAGACAGAAGACTTCCAGAGCCAGAAGACTTCCAGAGACAGAAGACTTCCAGAGACAGACAGAAGACTTCCAGAGACAGAAGACTTCCAGAGACAGAAGACTTCCAGAGACAGACAGAAGACTTCCAGAGCCAGAAGACTTCCAGAGACAGAAGACTTCCAGAGACAGAAGACTTCCAGAGACAGAAGACATCCAGAGACAGAAGACTTCCAGAGACAGAAGACTTCCAGAGACAGAAGACTTCCAGAGCCAGAAGACTTCCAGAGACAGAAGACTTCCAGAGACAGAAGACGACTTCCAGAGACAGAAGACTTCCAGAGACAGAAGACGACTTCCAGAGACAGAAGACTTCCAGAGACAGAACACTTCCAGAGACAGAACACTTCCAGAGATGACAGAAGACTTCCAGAGACGACAGAAGACTTCCAGAGACAGAAGACTTCCAGAGACAGAAGACTTCCAGAGACAGAACACTTCCAGAGACAGAAGACTTCCAGAGACAGAAGACTTCCAGAGACAGAGCCCGCGGTTTCAGAACAGGAGTAATGAGAATGTCGAGTGTGCTGATCAATGTGAGATGCTCAGCTCAGGGAAAGAGAGATCAGTGCTGAGCTCCCGAAACAGAAAAGCTGGTGACTTCCTGTGGGCAGAGCTCCTGGGATGCTGGCCAGTGGGGCTGTCTCAAGAAGGGTGGGGGCCGGAGACAAATGAACCAGGGCAGTCTGACCAGGACAGGAGAGGCAACTACACTGACACCATCTTTTGTAGGCCCTGGGGATACTAACAAAACAGAATTTTCACATGGAATTGGAAAGATTCTAGGAAAACAGGAGTAGCCAAGCCCGGGGGCCCGGGGATGGCTGCCTCAGTGAGAGAGGTTGATGGTGAACTGGGAAGCAGATATTCATGAGGAAACAGTCTGGAGACTCACGAAGAGGACCTGGATCTGAGGTAGGGACCACCTGAGACCTTGAGGTGGACTCAGGCGCACCAGCGTGAATGGACCATGAACAGAGAATCTGAGGGACGGACACCATTTAATGGTCCAACATGTGTCCAGTGAGTGGGTGAGAGGACACATTAGAAACAGATAACCACGTGGCGATTCCTCCCGACGAGAGCAAAACTGGCTGCACACGTTAACCCTCTGAGTGCAGAGGGGGACGTGGGAGGAATGAAGGGAAAACAGTGCAAATCCCAAGGACCGTTTCCTGGAACTTCGTATTTTTACAAAGATGAAGGAAAATTACGTAACCACTCCCCCCCCAGAAAAGTGCTGAGATCCAGGCTAGGAGCATTTCCCCCACGCTCCTTATTTGAGTCCCAGTGAGTCAAACCCCCCGCTTGTGATGATGCAGGCCCCGTCCGGAAGCACACGCACAGCTGGACTGGACCTGCCGCCGTGTACAGGCAGGGAGCCCACGGGGCCTCACCGACCCCTCGCAGCGGTGGGGTCAGCATCAGGCCCCCACACGCACTCCCCTCCAGGCTGGGGCACTCTGTGTATTGTTCCCTCCCGTGACAGTCAGCAGCTACGGGTTTGGTACCCAGAGCCCATCAACGAAGACAGGGCTCGTGAAACTGACAGGGGAGGATTACGCAAGAAGAAGGGCGTGGGAAACACGGTCCCAGTTCCCTTTTCTGACACAAACTAACTGTGTCACCTTGAATAAGCCCCCTGACCTCTATGGACCTCAGGTGTTTCATCTGGAAATCAAAAGGACTGAACTAGAGAATTCCCACCACTCCTTCAATTGCAACACACTATTTCCCTAAATAAAAATTTCCATTCAGAAGACAGATGCTCAAACAACGTTTGTACCATCCACTGACTTCTAACAGGGTTCACTGAATTAGATCAGTTAAAAAAAAAAAAGAAAAAAACAGTTCACAAAGGTATAGCTCTGAGTCTTCAGGACACTAACGTCACAGCTGCCCAGAGGCGTGCGTGGCCTAAGGCTGTATAGCTGTTAATAACTGCCTGAATTCATTTAGAAATCTTCCTAATTCTCACACTCATGCGAACAGCATCTCTGCAAGGAAGCAGGGTCCATCACTTTATGAATGAATCAGTCCTACCATGTGAATGGAGGAGGTGGCCATGCAGCTGATGTCATAAATCCCACAATGGCTTTCAGAAATCCTCCATTTCCAACCCGTCCCATGAGCCGGGGTGCTGCCCCCTCTGGAAGAGGAGTCCTGGACATCACGTCCCCTTACCACAGTGACTTTCATCGCTATTGTCGCCACAGTCATCCTCAAGGTCACATTTGTAAGAGAGTGGGATACAGGTCCCAGACTCCTGGCAGCGGAACTGGGTGTCCAGATCACAGATGGTAGTAGCTAGGATGGGAAAGAGAGACAACATGCTCATTAGGTCCAGTCAACTCCCCCCAAATACAAACATCCCACTGGAAAGCCAACTGAAAAAGAGAAGGAAGCAGATTTTAATTGTAATATGAATTTCAACAACAGAATTGAAACCTAGACTTACAGGAAAAATAAACTGCGTGAGAACCTGAAATTTACAACCAAGGGAGATAAGGGCCTATCTTTCCATGGACGGCTTCCAGATCCGAACAGGGCTGGGAAGAGTGAGAAACCGTCATTGAGCTGGGAGACAGCATGATGCGTTACATCAGGGGTCCCTGGTACCGGTCCGTGGCCTGTTAGGAACCGGGCCACACAGCAGGAGGTGAGCAGTGGGTAAGCAAGTGAAGCTTCATCTGTATTTACAGCCGCTCCCCATCGCTCACATTACCGCCCGAGCTCCGCCTCCTGTCAGATCAGCGGTGGCATTAGATTCTCATAGGAGCGCGAACCCTACTGTGAACTAGGCACGAGAGGGATCTAGGTTGCGCGTTCCTTATGAGAACCTAATGCCTGACGATCTGAGGTGGAGCTGAGGCAGTGATGCTAGCGCTGGGGAGCGGCTGCAAATACAGATTATCATTAGCAGAGAGGTCTGACTGCACAGAGACCATAATAAATCAGGTTTGACTGCACAGAGGCCATAATCAACGCGCTTGAATCACCCCGAAACCAGCCCCCCGACCCTGTCCGTGGAAAAATTGTCTTCCACGAAACCGGTCCTTGGTGCAAAAAGGTTGGGGACCGCTCCACTAGATAACCTCCTAAGATCCCCTCAGAAGCGACGGTGTCTTCCTAAATAAATGGCAGAAATACCTTCATCTGGGAAACTACCATTAGGAGGCCCAGTTTTACACACGAAGCTGGGTCCTCACCATACAGATGACAGAGGGAGGGTGAGGTAAAATTCTGCAGCAGGAACCGGGGCCCTGCAGTCAGGCGAGACAGGGTTTCAAATCCTGGCTCTGCCTCTTCCTCTAGCAATTAATTTTAACCTTCCTGAGCCTCAGTTTTCTCCACAGCAAAAGGAAGATAAGGTAACGTGGGCAAGCGCTTGTGATGACAGACACAAAGACCTGACAGGGGTCTTAATTCCACCAGCCACAACTTACTTCACCCAACCCCCCTGGGCTTCCGTTCCCGCTACTGTAAAATGGAGATAATACCTACCCTCCTGGCATTATTATGAAGGTCAATAAGAAAACAAGTTTGGGACCAGCACCCATCCTTAGGATGTGAATATAATGGGCTCTAAACAAATGTCACTTCTCCTCCCATCCTTCCTCTTGCCCTTCTGCCTCAGAATGTGAACATAATTCGAGTTTTCTCCCCCTTCTAAACAGAAATTATCTGGGTTTAAGCATAAGCCCTAGAACCTTCCAGAAAAGGCTTTGGGAAAGAAGGCTGCTCCTAGAGCAGCCAATCCACAAGGAATGGTGTGATAGAACAGAATCCTGGGATGAGGGTGGGGAGCACCAGGAAGTAAGAGGTGGGCGGCAACCCTGCAGTCAGACGTGCCCGGCCGCTTTGATTTGCGGCTCCGTTTCTTCTCCGTAATTGAATTCATGGTGGGAGGCAGGGGATGAATGCAGAAATGACAAGACTGCAGGCGATTCACGTCAAAACCCCCAGCGGCTGACAGCCACCCAGGGCAGGAGTCTGCTGAAGAGGAAGGGGGATCTGCCGACAGCATCCCTCCCATGTCTGCCCTTGTTGCCACGCCTCTCCTCTTCCCTGGCAGCTGACGGGATGCCTCGTTTAACTTCCAGACAGCATTGCCCAGCCACGGCCTGCCCCCTCCTGCGGCCGTGCCCAGAAACAGGGTGCCTGCCCCCTCCTCCTTGATAAGGGAGACCCTCAGGAAGGCTCAGGTAAGTACCACCCTCCTGGCTCCCAGGCTCCACGTTTTATACCCTGCACCCCTCACCTCCTCACCTCTGCCACATCTGACTAGTCCAGGACCCGAGCCGCGGGGAATTGCAAGAAAGCAGAGCAGAAAGCAAGTCTCAGGGGCTCGGGAGGGTCAATCCCGGCTGACATTTGCACCAAACCAGGAGGAGCGCAGAGCCAGCTGCATACTTCACTGAGAGGAGAAGCTTAAACTCTGCATGGAAACCTGTGAGGCCACAGCTCAGGGGGTGTGGGGAAGGAGATGGAGGGAGGTCTTCCTCGCAAAACACTGAACCAATATGAGACCCCAGCTCGTCCATCTAGTAGAAACCAAAGCCCAGGAACCCAAGGAGGAATCCCGAGCTACTGGACACGAGGTCATCTAGTTTACAGCTCTCTGCTTCAGCTACGCCTCATTACGTCTGGGCAGTTTTCTTGCAACGTGTTAATTCTAAGAAGTGTCTCCTCGCCCACCCTCTTCTGTAACAAACTCCTTTGCAGAATCTGCTCCGATGATGTTAATATCAATTAATGTGTGTAAGGAGCTTTGGCTATTCCCTCACAAATATCACACCTTCCTGAGACCCTGGTAGGTACAGGAGGTTTGATCAGTGTCCCTTTTGCAGAAAAGAAAAACACATGGAGAGGCTAGTGCTCTCCCAAATCTGCTGTTGGTAAGCTCCCCTCCCTCCGTGTGAAAGGCAGCCACCAAGGAAACGGAGGAAAAATGATTAAGGTCAGGTAATAACCTCCTATGCAGGGCCCAGATGAGTTAACGAGTTGACTGTTTCTGAAGTTGCTTTCTGGGAGGAGGGGCATAGGAACCTGCACGTGCTCTACAGATGGCTGGCAAAATATCTTCGCCAGAGGCAAGGTGGGTACACAGAGACGGGACACACCCATTAATCTGTCCTTATAGCACAAAATGATAAATGAGCTTCTGGATTTCCAAAGGCAAAATATTTGAAAGAAGAGAAGCCTTCAGACTGGTCTCTGGCTTCCCTGCTCTGGCCTTTCTCCCACCTCATTCATTCTGCCCACGCCTTTATCTTTCCAAAGGCAAAATCTTATCCTGTCATTTCAACGGTTCCAAACTGTTCTTCTGATAAAGTCCAAAGGTCCTTGCTACTCTGGGCCCCCGCACCAGTCCACCGTCCCCTTACCCCATGGCTCCCATGCAGATTCTCAATAACCCACGCTGCTTCCCTGCTCATGCAGCACACGCCGGCCTCAGGGCTTTCGTCCATGCTGCTCCCTTGCCCGGAACTTTCCTCCCTCTACCTCTGCTTGGTTCACCTCTGCCCCCCCTTCCTAAGGACCTCCCCAAGTCTGATGGGGGCACCCTTCCCAAAGCTCATGGCGCTGCCCCATCACAGCGCTCGTGGCTCGAATGTACCTGG
The DNA here is from genome assembly GCF_965194805.1 of Balaenoptera borealis. NCBI lineage: Eukaryota > Metazoa > Chordata > Mammalia > Artiodactyla > Balaenopteridae > Balaenoptera > Balaenoptera borealis. The sequence goes on along the minus strand of NC_138868.1, from coordinate 100,894,622 downwards.
CTGGTTACTTCTCTGACCCTCCCTTCAGACTGTAAACTCTGTGTCCACTTTGATCACCAGTTTATCCCCAGGCCTATCACACAGCCTGGAACACATGGTCCTCAATAAACACGTGTTGAGTGAACGGGTGAACACATTACTGACTGACCCCTCCTTAGGAGACGATGTCGAAGCTACTAAAAATTAACTGAAGAAAGATGGCCAACTTCGCGGTAAATAGATTATCCATTATAAGTAGTTATTTGTTTGTCCTTAAACCCTGCTAAACAGAATCACATACTTTCGTGGTTGGACCTTAGAGATTACATAGTCCAAAGATGACATCTACGTGCACACATACCAATGTTCCCACAACCCAGGCCAAAGCTGGCATCACCAATTAGAACAACCTCTCCTGAGCCTGGCAGGTAGCCGGCACCAACTGATTGGAGGTAACAAGGTAAAGCCTGTTTCCCATCTCCGAAAAGGCTAAACAATAAATTTATAAATCAAGGACTATCACCTGGTCACCTGCCCCAGGTCACCAGCTCTATTCACAGTGGAAGAGCCACAGTCAGAGCCCAGACTGCCCGACTCCCAAATCAGCTCAGTTCCAACCATGCGACGCTTATTTGTAAATCTCTTGCAATGAGTAGCTAGCTTACTTAAGTGGGTTTGCTTTAATTAATAATAAATATCTAATATGGAAATGTGTTTTCTCCAGCCGCTTCAATGGGCATCACTGATCATGGGGGCCCCAGACTGCAGGCCCCACCCAGGAGGCGCGGACCAGCCTTCCGAGTAATGGGAAATGCCTATCATCCCGAAAACTCGGCCAAGCGGAGACTCACGGCAGTTCCTCTCGTCGCTCATGTCCCCGCAGTCGTTGTCAAAATCACACCACCAGATGCTGTTGATACAGTTCCCATTGCTGCACCGATACTGGTTGCGGAGACAGGTGTTCTCTGGCCATCGGGGGAGACAGAGGAGGAAACGAAACCAATATCATTCTTCCTGCTGGACCACAAGGCTTTCTCTTTTGAGTGTCCATTTGTCTCACTCAAATAACATGCCTTAGACGGCAAAGGGGAAGGGAGATGCCGCACACACGTGCCCGCCGGGAAGCAAGCACCCAAGGAGGCCTCCTTCTCTCCTCTTTTAATTAAAATTGGAGAAGAGGCAGCTAGGAGCGTCAGAGGGGGGTTACGACGATGAAAAAGGAGAGTGATGGTGCCAGGTGGGTCTAGTATCAATGTTATAAAATACTAATTTCACAAGGAACTCCTTAAGGGACTGTGTACAAAGATCCAAACATATATTCAGTGTATCTATATAGTTTATACATACTATGGTCATACATATTCACATATATTCCATTTATTAACCAGGAGGGTTATGGAGATTTGCTTTACATATTCTTGAGGATTTGTTTTCTACCCCATGACTTCTTCAAAGCAAGCAGTTACAATTCCTCACACTGAAAAAAAGGCACTGTTTGGTCGACTGGGTCGAGAACACGTGATGACTGGCCTCCTGTTTGGATAACTAAAGGCATTCTGACAGGGATATAGAGAGGCCCTCTTCTTCCCCTGCTGGAATTCAGTGTCCACTCCATTTCTTTCCAAACAACTTTAAGATGATGTCAAGAGCCTGAAAGAGAGTCCCCTGTGTCTTAGAAGAAAAGGTTCATTTTCTTTCCGTTTGTATTGCTTAAGAGAGCCCAGAAGGCCACTTTGGGTAAACGGAAAAACTAGACAGGAAAGAAAGATTTAGCAGGTTTTCAGGGGGAAAATGTTAGAATCCGTGTTGAAAGGGGGAGTGAGATGAGGCCGCTGCAGCCACTTGGCCAGGGCTTGGGAGGAAGGACTCGAAGTCCTCTGCACTATTGGCTGGAAAGTTCAGACGTTTCCAGGCTGGCAGGGGGCGGGGGGCAGGGGGGCGGGAAGCTGCTGGATGAGACGTGGTGAACTCTGAAGGAGTCCGACCAGACCCTTGCCCAAGTCAGGTGGTCCGACTTACGGAAGCTGGAGAAGATAGATGTGGGGCGTGGATGAGAAGAGGAAGAGGTGGAAAAAAAAAAAGAAAGGGGCACTCAGAGGAAAGCCTGCATCTCCTGACATTAATCCTAAAAGCAATTTTTTTTTTATTTTTAAAAGAACAGCATGGGCCTGTTCTGGATGAGGACTGAGGGATCACGGGCCTTGGAACCTGAACCAGGATGTCTGTATCTAGGGGGGTTTAATTTCTACCTTGGGCATTTTTAATAACCCCAAACATGAGTGCATCGAGGACACCCGGAGCGGGGACAGAAGGGAAGGGGGATGGTGGGAAAAGGAAAGGGACGCACCTTCTTTGACACACGTGTGGTTCTTCAGCTGATAGCCGTGAGGACACTCACACATCAGGTCCCCGGACGGGAGGATGCTGCCGGACACACCCTCTGGACACCTGCAGCTCCTAGTGTTGTTGGCCTTGGGCAGACACAGCAGGCTGCACGGCCTGGACGCACAGGTGGTGCTTCCTGGAAAGGAGACAGATGGCGGTGGCCAGGTTAGTAAACACCAGGGTGCACCAAACGCAGGCCTGAGACCCAGGGCGACCTCCTCCTTTTACAGACCCAGCAACACGAAGCTCAGGAAGAGAAAGAAGTGGCGAGTGTGAGCCGGGCCCCGGCTGGATCAGATGGCCCCGGAACCAAGCCAGGCACCCACGGGTCCTCCTGGGAATCTGAAATCGGGATGCTGAGACACCACAGGGTAGGTGGGGAGCTGGATCCAGGAGGAGAGTCATGCCCCATGGGTGTCACAGGTGCTGCAGGGCAAGCCAAAACCTGTACAAGTCAGAGCCGTGCAGGTAAGATCAGCAGGATGAAGCCGACTTATGGAGAGAAGAAAGGATGACACCAGGACGAGGGAAGAGGGAGGGGGAGGGAGGACGGCTTTGCCAGGCCCAGCCCCAGTCCCCACTGGTGCACCTGCACCTCCTATATTGGGTTCCTTCCTATCCCCCTTCATTCTTTCCACAGCACTTTTTACTTGAGTTAGCTTGAGTGAGTTTACTATACCTTGTGACCCAAAAGCCCTTAATTAGAACATACACCTGAGAAACGACAGGGCTCAGACAAAAATCTGGGCCTGCCCTTCTCAATTCCTTTGAGCCAGGGCACCGCTGCTGAGCTCAATGAGGAACCAACCAGAGACCCATTAGGCAATAAAGCCACATGCAATGAACCCACGTAAGGACCAGTTCCTGTTGATCTAGCCCACTGTTTCCAATCTTTTCTCTGGTTCAGCTTTCCAAAGAGAGAGCCAGCTGGAGTCCATACAATCCTCGACTGCACCCTCAAGAGAGGACCTCTGTGGACGCGCAGCGATGGAAAAGGTGTTTTCTACCCTCCACGTCTTTCTGGGAAGGAGAGAGAGGACCCATAACCACTTCCTAACAACTGAAAATATGATGCAACTATAAAGCAATGTGAAAGCCACGTAAACTAAGAAATGTATTTTTTCCTTTTGCCTGTGACTACTCATGACCAAAACTGGGAAAAATAAACATAAATGCTTGGATAAAACTCAACTGATAAAGATTCTTCAGCTGTGCCATCTCATTGACAGAGAACCCCACCAGAATCAAATCCAAGTAATTGGTTTCCAGCCAGCCAAGATCTGAGCTCTGCCACGCCTCTGCTGGTCTGCTGGTTGGGAAACAGGGTTCATTAATGACAATCAGTACTCAGATGGGTGATGACACACTCAGAAGCCTTGGATGTGTTGGCACCTCATCGGTGTTTAACTGGCATTACAGATAAAAATAAAAACCCCCATGGTACAGCAACAGTATTGCTTTCATGCTAAGGATCCAAGAGCACAAGGCATTACCAAGTAGATAAAATACACACATCCACAGGGGGAGATCTGTATGACGAAACATTCAGAAGGGGTTTGCAAGTGACTCCATCAACCTATAGGCTGGATTATCATAGTGAATAACCTGCTGACTGGAGCAGAAATGCCAGAAACCAGCTCCCCCTCATCTGTTCCGTGGGCAGACACTGTCCCCTTATCTCAAATACACCTGCCGTGGGCTGCAGGAGGGAATGCTGAGCTGCCAGTAACGAAAACAACCCCATCTGGGGTTCTGGAACATGTTCTTTGTATTCAAAGGATGCTGTACTGTTTGACGTTCCAAGAAATGGAACAATAATAGAATATTTGAAAAATACTCAACGACAGGAGTATTTTCACATGGGTCGTGTCTGTAAAATAACACAACTGACATTTTCACATGCAGGGCAAATGTTCCCACCCAAAGAAGCAAGAGGCGAGAGTACAGTGCCCAAAGGGAGATGCAGTAATTCAGGAGATTGGTCTCAACAGACTTGAATGAATCTGCAGCCTGAGAGGCAGGGCCAGGGACAAACCCCAACCTAGGCGGCCAAGTCACCGACCCCAAGAGTTAGGCAGGGCAGGAGCGTGTGGGCAGGTCCAAAGCCACAGTACAGAAAATGGGGGTGCTAGTTACAGAGAACCCGGGAGAGCACGGAAGGAGGATTCAGCAGAGTTCCACCACAACACAGCTAGAGACCCCTCACCCAGGATGCCACAGTCTTTTGCGGGCAAGGTGGGCAATGTGAAGAGTGGACAGCTGACAGCCTTCATCTCCAAAGATGTTCCTTTCGAGGGCCAAACACTTAGCCCCACAGTGTCTTCACTAGGCATAGTCAGAACATTTTTAGAGTTCCTCTTTGGAAAATTCCCCCAGAACCAGTTTAGGAGCCAAAATTGCTATTATCTTGCTTAACTATCTACATACTTGACAATTACCAAAATCAAATCCACCCCACATAATAAATATCTGCCTTCATTATAGATATTGAAAAGCATGTGCTTACTGCAGGCTCTGAAGGAGAATTCCAAGAACTCCAAAATATTTTAACCCATTACAGCATCAGTTGCATACATTAATAGCCTTGCAAAGTAAGCTGTTTTAAGGAAAAAACACTCTCTATGAAGAGTTAATTCCAGTAACGCTGTGTAAAAAACAGCCAGGTATAAAGACAAAAAATGCATCTGTTTATAACCAAATATCCCAAAGAGGCACTTTGCAAGTGAACAAAATTCTTATCCTAAACAAGAATCAATCAAAATCTAGTACTTCTCGATCACTGTTGTATCCCACGGTACTGCTAATCCAACAACAGATCATAGACGGAACAGAGCCTGATGGTTTTACTGAAGTTCAAGCTTTGAAGTCAACTAGGCCATGGTTCAAATTCTCACCACTTACTAAATGTGTGATGGAGAAAAGGTACGGAACCTGACTTCCACATTCTCATCTACAAAATGGGAATAATAATACACATGGACTTGGGAAAGGTTAACTGAGGTTATATAAGCCCACGAGCAAGTTAGTGTGGTGCTTATGAAACAGCAAAATCCCTTAGAGTAAATGTCGTTATCACTTTACACATGGCTAGTACAAAGTCCTGTGTGTGTTAGGAGCAGACAACAAAGTTAATAAAGCTTGACTGGCACCAGGGATTGCCAATACCCATCGTGAACTTGCAATACTCTCAGTGTCTGACAAAGCAGGCAGGATAGAGCAAACAAGTTTAAGGCCAAGAGGCACCCACAGCACACAGGCAGTGCTGGCAGCCAAGTGCCACCGCAAATGCTTTGATTTAACCCAAACCGGCCTGAGAGATGACAAACTGGCTTCACTGGCCCTGTGTCTGCGGGCAAGAGGTTCCCGGGAAGCAGGAGACAGGCCATGATTTCCCCTGTATGTCTCAAAGAGTCATCTTCCTTTAAACTAGCCAGAGTAGCTCTGGGGTCACAGCTCTGGTGACCGCATGGCAGCTGGGATGAAGTGACCGGCCAAGACTCGGGGTGGGGAATCGGGGTTTACAGGTTCATCGGAACACAGTGTTGCAGGAGCTGAGGCTGTGTGCTCAGCCAACACATGCTGACAAGCACATGTCAAAATGCAGACCTGCTTTTCTGGACGGGGAGGTAACTTGAAGAAATGCTGAGAATTCCCTCGGCTTGCCAGCGGGGCGGATCAGTAGGGCTGGGTGTCCTCCGTCAAAGGCCCTGAGACTTCAGCCCCTGGAGCTGGAAAGCATGATTCCTTTCTCTCTCCTTACTTCATTCTTTTTTCTTTTTTTTATCTTTTTCTTTTTTTTGTCTTTGCGTGTGTGTGTGCGTGCGTGTGTGTGTGTGTGTGTGTGTGTGTGTGAGAGAGACCCCAGGGTGCGTGTGTGTGTGACCCCGGGGTGTGTGCGTGCGTGTGTGTGCGTGCGTGTGTGCATGTGTGTGTGTGTGGTGTGTGTGTGCTTTTTTTGTATTTTGTCTCTCTGCCCTATTTCAAAACAGGCACCTCTTCTAAGAAAGAATGTGACTTCTTCGTCTTGTGGCAGAACTGGAACAAAAGCCCAGCTCCTAAATAAGGGAGGGGTCTTTGGGAAAGCTAACTCACATCTGAGATTTTGTTCCCTAATCTAGAAACCATGGATCATAATACCAGCCCTGCCCACCTCACGGGTCAGCTGTGAAGACATAACAATAATGCAGACTTCCATTTCTAGGATACTTTAGAGTTTTCTAAGCGTGTTCTCATGCTCTCTTCATTAGTCCCCAAAGGATAGCAATGATATCTATAACTGTATTATTTCAACCCCTTGTCAATTTTCTCTTAGCACAGGGCCAGCCAAAAACCACAAGACAATATCAACGTTCTAGTTCAAAACAGGAAACCTAGCAGTCTGTCAATAAAGGAGAGTCAGCAGACCCAGGATGCCACTTAATCCTGCTGAGATAAAGAGGGCTCTTCTTAAAGGGACTATTCTTCTGGGGAGTGCCCAGATCCCCCTCCTCTAGAATCAATAGTATGGCTGGGAGATAAACAAGGGGCAAGGGCAGTGCAGTAAGGAAGAAGGTATCCTACTGAATAGCCTCGGATCCCAGGACCAGCCAGTGAGAGCCTTGCAGCAGTCCTTGAAGCCTCAGCCCACAATCTTTCATACACCCATTCTCCACACCCACCAGCAACCCTCCCCACCCCCATCCCTTCTTCTTTCAACAAGTATGAATTGAGCAGGTACTGAGTGCTGGTCATTGGTAAGATTACTGAGCAAAAACAAAGACAGACTCTCCTTCTTCATGGGGTTTAGAGTTTCACAGTGGGGACAAGCGAATTAAGTCATCATATAACTAGATCTCGCATTGCGAGGGAAGTAGGGCTCAATGAGCAATTGGTCATCTGAGCAACCAGAGAAGACGGGACTCCTGTCGGAAGCTATGCACCCAGCACAGCGTCGCTCCCTGTCAGGGTGCCAAGCGGAGATTAAGTGCACACTGGGCCTCTCCAGCTGCAACAGAAGCCACACCACCCATCAGTCTGGGGCCAAAGGCAGGAGGAGGGTGTAATTTACCCACCGAGCACCAGCGTTCCAGGCAGGCAAAAACATGCTGTCTTCCAGCTCTTTGTGTATCATCAGAAAAGAAATTAAGATGTCATAGGAAGAAGTTAAATAATGCACATGCTGTCATGACAGGCTGCCAGATGCTGCTTGATCAGAGACTGCCCACACCCAGCCCCTTTCAAGAGATCAACTCGATAGAGATTAAGGAGGAGATGCTGCCTTACCGGTTGTTTTTCCCCGGTAGAAAATCTTCAGGTCCATGGGCCCCGTGAGCCGGCTCGCCAGAATCGCCATCTCAGACCCGCTGTACTTGGAAGCTCGGAATATGCTGAGCTGTGACCAGTCATCCCAGTAGATCTCATTCTAAAAAGGAAACCTTTGTTAGTCAGCTCTTCTGTCTTTTTTTTTCTGGACCCTCATTCAGAACAAGAGCTCCATCGTGCAGTGGACACTAACATTCACTGGCTGAATGATCTGCCTGATCAAGATTTGACTTAAATGCAGGAGTCAGTGATTTTATCCAAACCTCACCAAATAACCACACTGAAGGAACCACCCAAAAGAAACTATCCAATAAGCATCCGATAAGTTTGACCACAAGTTGAACCCTTCCGTAGAAAATCTGAACAACCATTTTGTGTTCTAGAGTCGAAGCACAAGTGACAGGCCATCCCCCAGAAGGCAGAGGTGGGACAGGGCTCATCTCAAGACATCAGGGAATGAAGAGAGCAAACCTCACAAGAGACCAAGACACAGAGCCAGGGACTTCCCTGGGGGCGCAGTGGTTAAGACTCTGCCTGCCAATGCAGGGGACACGGGTTTGATCCCTGGTCCAGGAAGATCCCACATGCTGCATAGCCACTAAGCCCACATGCCGCAACTACCGAGCCCACGTGCTGCAACTACTGAAGCCCGCGCACCTAGAGCCCGTGTTCCGCAACAAGAGAAGCCACCGCAATGAGAAGCCCGCGCACCGCAATGACGAGTAGCCCCAGCTCACCGCAACTAGAGAAAGCCCGCGCGCAGCAACGAAGACCCAATGCAGCCAAACAATAAAAAATTAAAAAGAAAGACACAGAGCCAAAATGAGGCTACTGACCCTGAAAGGCAAGCCAGGAATTTTCATGGGATGCAACCTCAAACTTGGAAAGGTGAACAGTGAGCACCCTGGACCCCTGGCAGCTCTGTCTGGCATCCCTCCCGATGGGCAGAAAGAAACCGCCTCCAATTCAGAAATGAGCTGATTTTCTAAGTTACATAAGCATCTCTGCAGAAACCCGGAGACAGCAGGCTCTACAACTCAGTCTGCTCCTCACCTACACTGACAGGTTGCCCAGTGCTGGGACAGGTGAGGCCCACCTTAAAGACAGCAATGGCGTAGGGGTGTGGGAGGTTGTCCAGGATGACGGAGCGCTGCCGGCCGCCGAAAGTGATCCGCTCGATGCAGTCCAGGTAGGCGTCCGTCCAGTAGATCCACCGCTCGTCCACGGTGATGCCGTTGGGCCACTTCACGTCCTCCGACACAAGACGATAGGCAGCCGAACCATCCATGTTGCTCCGGTAAATGCCAGGCCTCAGGTCCCCCCAGTCGGTCCAGAACATCACCCTGGCCAAAACCGGGGAAGAGCACACATCCCATCAGAAGTGGGGAAATGGGAGCCCAGAAACTGCTCCGAAGAGATAAGAATTCAGCCAGTTAGTTCAGCATTGTTATTATAATTTCTAATTCTAATACGTAAAGCCACTTAATTACTTGACCCCCAAATTCTTTTATTGGAACTTATCTATGGATATAATCAAGTTATGCAAAGACAATGTACAAAGATGTTCATCACAGCATTGTTCATACTAGCCAAAAAAAAAAATATATAGGTGTGTATACACATATATATTTAGGTGTATATACATGTATACACACAAAAATGTTAATCTATAAAGTGATACATTATGGTACACACAAAAGAATATTATGATGTCTAAAGATCTACATGTGCTCACATAAAACAATCTTCAAACCATATTAAATATTTTCAAAATATGCAGAATAGTAAATATCCTATAATCCTTTCTGATACGCGCGTGTGTGTGTGTGTGTGTATGTCTGTGTGTCTGTGTGTGTCTGTGTGTCTGTGTGTGTCTGTGTTTAAAGGGCATATACGTGTACATGGGTAAAAATAAACTCTGAATGATAACTGTTAACCAAGAAACTGTTAACAATGATTACCCCTAGGAAATGTGAGGGTGAAGAGTTAAGAGAATGGAGGAAACAAATATTTTTCATTTCATAAACTTCTACTCTCTTTTAAAATTTTTAATCAAATGCATATCTTATTTTCAGAATTTTCTTTTAAAAATCGATCTAATTCTCAATCATAAATGCTAGAAAGCCTCATCCAGAATTTCCCTTTTAGCTCTGTTTCCTTAAGTTAATAATAAATTAATAAAAAGCACCTCTGCATTTCCCAAGTGCATACAAACTGCTGGTAAGAAAACACAAGCTGGGGGGCAGAGAAAAGAAGCAAGGGGTTAAATGTGTGCATCACATGTTAAACTCAAGATAAAGACTCCCTACAATATCCAACCAGGCCTGACTATGTCCAGAGAGACTTTTAATACTACCTTTTGTTAGAGAAACACCCCACAGCTGTGAGACATCTGGGTGCCTGCAGAGATTCTGATGCTTGCTAATGGAAAGGGGATGGAGTTAGCCGCCCAGGATGACTAAGCCATGGTTCCAGGACTTGCAGGTCATAGATTATTTCAACCACAATCATTAGAAACAAGTTTTTGTCCAGCAGTTTGCCTTTCCATGAGAATCTGTCTGTTGTAGCATTGGACACCCATGGATTTCCTTTGGGACCACACTTACCCGTCTTGGGGCACGAGGACCAGAGCCCTGGGCCGATCAAGCACAGAGGAATTGACGATCGTGAGTCGGAAGTCGCCATCTGGATTCCCCACCTGACAAAAGAAAGGAGGGGAAAAGGCCAAGATGGGTCTGAGCTCCTTAAAAGACCCACATTGCAAAGTTTCCTACTTGGCTCCCGCCTACAGATGGGTCCCTCTATGGCCGCCTGATTCCCCTACAGACTGATCTGGAAACCTGCCCTGATCTCCAGCCAGAATGAGTTCTTCCCTCCTCTGGCTCAGGTGACAATTCTCACACAGTCTGACAGCAGAGCCAGTGCCACCTGTGCCCCCAGTTCTGGGGGCTTGATGACTTGCACGAAGTAAGTGCTCACTGTGTGTTTACTAACTCCACCCGCCTCCGGGGCTCCAAGCTCCAAAGCCACCAATGGCTCTGCTTTGTCCACAAAACAAATTCTCAAAGTCACCGCCTTGCCGTTGAAGAGTCTCCACAGACTCTGCTCTCTCCACATTCTCTCCTTCACACAGGCTCCTACACCTTTAGGGAAGCTGGTCTTCTCATGGTTCCCCAAGCCTGACATACCTGCTCCCGTCTGCTCCCGCCATATCCGCCCCCAGGCCCACCTCCTCTGCTGACCCTTCCGAGCCGCCTCGATCAAGGGGAAGCCACTCTTCTTACACCATTGCACACACAGTGTTTGAGTTGTACACTGTGAGCGTGTGGACACTGAAGCTTTACCTGCACCCTTGTAGCAGAGCGCTGACCACACTCAGTTAAAAAAAGGAGCGAAAGAGTAATCACAAGACCACCGACGCACCGCTCAGTGTGTGCCCGGCGCTGTGCATCTTTCCACGCCCTTCTCTCAACCGCCCCGTGAGGGGAACACTCCAATGATCCCCTCCTCGATCAGGGCTCAGCTCAGATGTCCCTTTCCAAGACACTTTCTCTCTCCAGTCACACAGTCACATTGCCCCATCTGACGTTCTTTGCAGCACGTGGCACCAATAGGACGGATGGACTTATTTCTTCATGATTTTGCTTCCTCCACTAAAACCTAATCTCTCTCAGCACAGGGACCTGTGTGTCTTGCCTCCTGCTGTATCATCATGACCTAAAACCGTACCTGGCACAAAGCGTGCCCGAAAACAGCACTTGTCAAATGACTGAGTGGATAAAGGAATCCTCATCTTACAGATGAAGAAACTGAAGCTTAGAGGGGATAAGAAACTTGCCCAAGTCACTTAGCTACTAGAATAAAGGCTGAACCCAGGTCTGTCTCTCGAGTTTGTGGCTTCTGTCATGCAACTTCTCCCATCTCTCTGGGTCTCTCTGCTTCTACTGTGCCTTCCAGTAAACCACAAGTCATGTCTCCCCAGTGAAATCAGTATAAAGAGGTGCGGGGGCAGTGCCCCACTGCCTCAGCAGGAACATGCAGGAGTTGAGCACGCCTAGGAGACCATGACTTCTTACCTTCCTAGTGCCCTGCGGAGCTCAGGTGCAGACAGGTGAAGTGAGGATACGAGAGCACCTACCTTACAGGGTGGCTGTGAGAAGTGAATCAAATAATTCATGCAAAGTGGTTCCAACAGGGCTCCTCATCATTAATAACAATGATGAGGATGGCAATCATGATATTATCTTCATTATGCTAATTGATGGCATAATACTCGAGTGTGGATGTCACGGCATTATAATAACGCTACGGTATTATTATCATCATTACTGTTACTACTCTATGCTTCTGCTAGCCCAAATATAAGTATTCAGGTATCTTAATGAAATCTCTGTTTGACAGATTCAGGCACCCTGTTCGCACACGGGACCTCCATTCTCTGCATTTCTCAGGGAATCTCCAGAGGAATTAGACACACTGGCTCCTGCTTCTCTGTCAAATCTGGCTCACAGCCCAGGGGCTCCCCTGCTTGCGTAACTAAGGACATACCTCAATCTTTTTGAAGCCAGAATCCACCCAGTAAAGTAACTGGCTGAGGGGTTCAAAAGCCAAGGCTTCTACTGTCTCCAGGCCAGAACTGATGATCACCTCTTGCCCTGTACTCCCGTTCAAACAGAGGCGCTGATGAGAAAGAAAGAAGAAGAAACGGTGTGAAATGTTCAAATGACCTCCAGCCAAATCAGTCCCTTCGATGGGAACCCACTTATTCAATTGGCTTGAATGGTGAGGGCGGAGATGTTTTTATATTCGTAAGTGTTCCAGATGCACGAAGCTGGTTTTTAATAAAAGCATTTCTAAAATGGATTATGGCTTCCTGTTTGAAGCAGAATAACTACACAGAACTGAATCTTTTCTATCACCTTGCATTATCATCGTGAACACCGGTCACTGAGCTGTGCTGTATCACAATAATGAGGTGGAGATGACCGAAATGCATGAGTCTGTCTGCTTTTAAAATAAACGAAACCAGACTGCTGTTATTTTTTAAATCCTGTGTCTGCTTTTTATAAAAAGTCTTTCCTCCCTCGGGAGGCTCCATCAGGTGCTATCGCTGGGATAGTAAAGGGCAATAGTCACTGCCACCCCTCCACCAAACCTCTCGGATACCCGGGCCCTGTAAAATTTCTGTTGGGTTGGAAGTCCAGATAAAACTTGCTGGAATTGCTTTTCTAAAAGGATTAAATAGGCAATGAATAAATATCAAATAGCCCTCCTTTAAAATGCATGGGTCTGAGTGTACGGCCATCTATCTGGCCTGCATGGCGACCTTTACAGCTTACTTCCTGGTTCTTGACTGTGCTCAGAATAGCTGAAATGGATAATTACGTGAACTATGGAGAAGTCAAGTGTTACTATATCATGGCTTGGAAAGAAGGATGTTAACGAGGCAGTGGGTACGATAGGGAGGGACTAATAGTGCTACATACCGAGTCCTAAAATCCTCCCAGCAGGTAAAGGGAGACCTCACTTATAAGCAAGACCGCAGACTGGGGGCTCCCTCTGTCCTTCCTACAAGGACAGAGGTAGGTAGGGAAAGAACATACTAAAACAGAAAACTGAAAAGTGTCATCCGTTGGCCCTGAGAGGAGTTATGACTTTAAAACCTCCAATACCCATCTCCTTAGGCCACTCTGAAAGAAGCTTACCAGGGCCGGGCAGTCACGAGGCACAGCCCGCCCGAGCAGACCCAGAGTGGACGCACCTGGATGATGTCCAAGGCCAGGTCGGACCAATACAAGCAGTTGCGCTCATAGTCAAAATCCAGGGCCACCGCTGCCCGCAGGCCGGTGAGAGGCAGCTGCTCGGTGGCTCCGGAGGTCAAGTCATAGCGGTGGATGGACTTGCGCATGGCGTACAGGATGAACTCGTTCTCCTCTGCACAGACACACAAAGATGACAGGGGGCTGGACCTGGGGATGCTGAACAGGTCCTCGCACGTCTGACCCTCTTTTTTCTCACCCATAAACCTCAGAGCCACTGCACATGGCGTGGGTCAAGTGAGAACGTAGGAATCCAGACTCAGAAGGTGGGTAAAGCAATCACATTTCTGCCTTGGGCAAGTTTCTTAAACTCCCGTGAATCTCTGTTTCCTTTGCAAAGTGTCTACTTGCTACATTTTTAAAAAATCTAGATTCCCTCCAGTAATCATGCTCCAATAGCTATTCTTCAGAGCTCGGCCTAAAAGTTTTGGTCACACTTGACAAAGTAATTACACAGATCAGCACATTCCTCCTCGTCACAGGACTGCATCACGTGGCATCGTAATCCTGTTGACTAGAGACCCCAAGTCGCTGAAGGCTTACAGCTAAGTTTCCTAATTCATTTACTCACCCATTCAATATTGTTCACAATGACATAGAGCAATTATATCACCCTACGATATTTTCAAAGCAATAATACATTCTTGGCCACCTACAAAATGTTTTACAACACAATCATCACAAAGATTCTATTTCTACTTAAATACTTACACAACGTACATACTATGTACCAGGCATTGTTTGATCCCAGTAACAACTGTATAATGGAAGAGCTACTATTAACTTGATTTTACAAATGAGAAAACTGAGAGCAGAGAGGTTAAGTAACCCACTCAAGGTCACACAACTAGTAAGTGGCAGAACCAAGACTTGAACTCAGATGGTCTGGATCCAGAGTCTATGTTTTAACACCCAATGGTGTAACACCAATGGTGCCATTTTTCAAGACATAGAAATAGAAGCCCAGAGTGCTTACAAGACTGACTTAATGTCAGACAACTAGGAACGTGAAGAGCTGGTGCTCTATCTCTTCCACTTAGGGAACAGCCTGGAAAACATCCAGATTCTTCCAAAGGAATGGAGATGAGCAACACACCTGCATCCATATCTGAGGCATCCGTTGTGACAATATGTTGCATCTGGGACCAAGTTGCAAATCTGGATCCCTCTGCTGCGTGCCTGCACGGTGACTGTGGTTGTTTTCTCTCTCTCATCCCATTCATTCAACGAGTTAACATGTCTTAGCCACCTCTGCTTTATAAAGGCTTCAATATAGATAATGCACCCCCAAAATATAAGTCTACCTACAATTTTTTACCAAAGGTAAATTTGCCTTCTTTTCCTTCAGTATTACTTCACTTCAAAAGTATCTAAGCTACCACCACATGATAACAAAACCCTCCCTTTGGTTTGCAAGAAAACCTTCCCACTGTAATTCCCAGGGGATGGAATAGTCGAGATGAAAAGTGCCGAGCTTGTAAATGACGTTGGAATCAAGGACTCTCGTGGCAGTTGCCACGTGGGGACGCGGAGACACATTCACAGCAGCAAGCCCTTCACCCCACATCTCTCTACCATCTAGAAACCTCATTCTGTTGCTTTGGTTTTTTTTTTTTTTCTTCTTCTAACCAACTAGTGCCTTTTGAGTAGAGTCTGAGTCCTGAAACACCTGCCTTAGGACTGGGTGTAGAGGAACAGACAGCATTTTGTGTGCAATTCTTAACTTAGAAAAGAAATAGAATTCTTTGTTAATCCCAGCCATACATGAGCCCAGCCTAGAGATGTGCGTTATTATCCTAATCTCAAAGGAAGAAAAATTACTTCACTCTTAAAAATCCTTCCAGATGACCAGATTATCTCATCTTTGCAAACATATTATGGTTCCACATTAGTCCTATAAAACCATCTTCTCCTTTCTTGGTACATCCCTGCTTTCTGTTCCATGCTTTAAAAAAAAACATTTAGGAGGTGGCCTACACTACAAATGAGATTTTTCCACTTCATTCCCTATTCTATCTTGTCCTATCAGAAGAGAAAATAGCTTTCCTACCAGTTTAGACAGTTTTAAACAAACTGTTTTGTCCCTCGCTGAATTATCTTCAGAAATATTTATTACCGAAGTACCTACTCCAGCCCCTTAAGAGCGATCACACAAATCCTGCTCACCCAAGCACTCATCAATAACAGCTCTCGTGAGGGGACTGTCTGAATATTATCTGCTCACTTGGGGGAATCTGCTGAAGCCGTGTTCTTTTTAAGTCTCCACAGTGAGGGATGTTAATTACTCGGTAATGATGGAAGATTAAATTAAGGGACTAATGAGCTTAGCATGAAAAACACCAGGGCAAACTGGCGAGCAGTGAGCGAAGGAGAGGGCTGCTCTCCCCTGCCCGCGGAGGACAAGGCTGCTTGCTCATGCTTCCTCTGGCGCCGATGGCTCTTCCACCGGACGCCACCACCACCAGTGGGGCCAGCTCCAGTCAGCACCTTCCCCGAGAGGCATGAGCAGGAGGGAGGGCTCCACGGGAAGAGAAGCCCTACGTGAAAAAGACTAGAAACAGAGCAAAGAAAGGAAAGACGCTAAGAGATTAGCTCTTTGTTAAGGTATCATAATTTCACGTCTATATTACAAATACCTCAACATGTGCCATCACCACCAAATCAACTTGAAATGTTTGGAACACATTATACCTTTATAGCATGTGCACCTGCTCCAAAAGTTTCCCCCAATCAGCATGCATATGATCACCTCAAAGAATGGGAATGACGCTCATCTGCCAGTTGAGTGATGGCCAAGGAAGAGCGTGAGGCTTAGAGTCTGAATTTTAGCTTTGTCACCTACCAGGTGTGTGACCTCAAATAAATTGTTTAACTCTCTCCTTTGAACACGCTTCCTCATATTAAAAAAAAAAAAAAAAAAATGGAGCTAATAATAATATCTGCTTCACTGGGTAGTTCTAAGGACTAAACTGATAATGCATGGAAAAGTACATTAAAATGTGTAAAATTCCATTAAAATATTAGTCATAATTATTGTTATAAAAATTAAGATAGATCACTTAACTATTTCCCAGAAAGCCATGAGTCTCTTTCTATGACAAACAAACAGATCAAGGAACACACAGAAGGCCTAAGGGTGCCCTCAGCCCCCCAAGCCTAGAATACAACAGATGCCAAATAAATATTTTTCAATGAACAAAAGGGATGTCCCTCCGAAAATGTCTTCCATTCCTATAAAAACGTAAGGTTATAAATAAATGTTGTTTGGATACCATGCTTAGGGGGAAACGGGAGCTCTGAGATGCCCATAACTTCTATTCTTTCTCTCCAGGAAGTCTGAAGAGCCGGGTGAGATCACGGGAATGCTTCAACAATGTCTCGACAAGACAAAGGGAAGAAACCATGTCTCACCTGCCAAAGGACACGGCACCAGCTCTCCTTCCAGGCGTACTTCAACATCTCCTCCACTGCAGGTGTCCCCAGAAATCTTCCGATAGCTGTCACCCCCCGACCCCACCAAGAGCAAGAGGTCAGAAACATCAAAGAATAGTCATAAAGGAACATTTTCCCATCCATGGACAATACAGCTTATCTATTCATTTTCCTATAGCGCAAGAAGAAGGAAGTTGAATCATTCTGAATTGTTTCTGCCTGTAAATAAATTAGGCAGCCCAGACAATTTGGAGCACTGTCCCAGGCGAGAGTTTCGCATATACCGTTGACCCTTGAACAACTCCAGGGTTAGGAGCACTGACCTACCCCCCCCCCCCACTGTAGGTAAAAACCCATGTAGTACTGCTACCTCTACCTCAAAACCAAAGGAATTCATAAATGACTCACCCAAAGGCAGGAACTCAAGTAGTCTGAATAGAATCAGGACTAGAGCCCTAGTTCTTTTGATTCTACATATTGTGATCTCTCATCGAACACAAACTTTCCCCCACCTTAACTTAAAGATCTGTACAATGAAAATACAGGTATTATATTTACTGAAGAAAATCCACATGTAAGTGGACCTTATATGCATTTCAAACGTGTACTGTTCAAGAGTCAACTGTATCTCTTCAACACAATGCTCTGAAGACGTGCACTGGCTGAAGTTTATGACTTAAGAAACAACTGGAGTTGCAGAGAAGCTTACAGACTTGCATTTTTTTCCACGGGGGCTAGGGTGGGGAGACGAGTTTGCAAACATAGCAGTTTTAAATATTCCCCAAGCTACCTGAAACCTGCTACCTTGGAATTCTGGCATTTAGAGTATGAAAGGAACCCAGGTGGTCCTCTGCGCCCTCCATGCCAAGTGCAGACCCGCTGTGTCCCAGACATGGCAACCTCTGTGAGACGTACCCTCTGGTTCTCCTGTAAGCAGAACCCACAGGACAAGGCACAGGAGGGGAGTATGACTTCCCAGAAAACTCAGGATCCGGAACACAGACCTCTAATAAAAAATCTTCACTCATCTTGAAGCCGAAGTCACTGAAAAGGCAATTGGGGCTCGGTAAGGCCGCTGGTTGACACACTTCAGGTATTTTGGGACCCTCCCTTGCGATGTCCACCCTATTGCCCACCACCTGTATTGTAAGTTACTCAACGTGTCCCTTTAACGAATACTCACTATTTTACACTAATGCATTTTCAAAAGAAACTTTATAACAGAGCCGTAACTGGAAAACCATTATCATATGCCATAAATAGACAAAAACGAGACAGATCATGATGCCAAAGACAAAATAATATTGAATTTTTTTAGCTGGACCCAGTTCCCTGCCCAAAGACTCCGGGCCTGCCCTCTCTTTGTTAAAAGTAATTGGCAAATGTGAAGAATTACTAGCACCCAGTGGGACTTTCTCCTTGACATGACTGGAGGGATTAAAAGAGAAATTTAAAGGAACCGTCTTTTTTCTAAACCAAGGATTCAATGTTATTTAAGAGCATGTCCACCTACTCCCTAAAATCACCGTGGGGGCCTCCTCGTGCACTTTGGGACCTAGACCTTGAGGCCACAGACCTTCTGCAATTTGGGGACCACATCTCTTCCACACTGGCCAGCTAGCCAGGCAGAGCCCTGGGGTAGGAAGCAGGGGTCCCAGGTCTAGTCTTGGCCCTGCCCTTGTCTGCATGAGTTGACGGCTCTAAAACAAGGCAGCTGTACTTGCCAAGGTCTGGCCCAAACCATAAGCTCGTAATCCAACGGGACTTTCCATGTTGATGTGCTTTACCCAAAAGCCTTCACTTACTCTATCAAGTATAACACCTACTACAGGAAACGTATTAACAGGTACAGGGCAAAGCGGTTCGTGTACATACTACATCACAGTCTACATTTAGCACCCTGTAGAGCATTTTTCAGAAGGGAGCAGTTTTATTACTGTACCAAACATGTTCCATTCATTAAATCCGGTAAATTTTTACAGAATGGCTGCTTTAAACCTTTTGGGGGACCAGGCAGAGCATTAATTACTCCAATGGCAAGGTACTCTTCTTGGGCAGTTTTTTCAAACTATAGGTCATGACCTAGTGGGCTGTGAAAGCATATTGGAGGGTCCAGACCTGCTTCCTCCCCTCCCCGCAAAGAAATTGCAAAATTCATTGCACTTGAAAGTAAATCTTACCTCATAAAACTTCTGTTTACATAGATGTGTGTACGTGTCTACATACACAAATATGTGTAGGTACAGGATCACACTATAAAATACATTGCTTACTAGGAGTTGCAGTCAAGAGTTTGAAAACCACTCTTATTGGCAACCTGGGGGAATATAAAGATGTAAAAGAAACTACTCCTGAAATCAGGGAACATACAGGCAAGTAACTGTGCTTCCCAGGGAGGCCCGAAAGGACTCCTGGAAGTAAGTACAGCTGTCCCTCAGGAGCAGGACTAATGGAGAGACACCGGGAGCTCGCCGAGTCTCACTTCCTCTCTTCACGTCCATGTCCAGACCCTGCCCTCCCCACTGCCACAGGCCAGTGCCACCAAACCTTTCCAAGAGCCATGCAGTCAGGCTGGTTCCTTTCTAGAAGCTACAGCACACAGAGGAACTACAGGATGCCCTGAAACACACCCTTCACCATTTGCATGGTCACCACCCCACCATCCCATCTGGCCCAAAGCCCAAGTCCAAGAGGGGCAGGGCAGGCCATTTCCTGGTCTCAGCCCCCAGTGGGTTTTAGCTGAGTGGGTATGGTAGACCCATGGGGGCCAGGCCCCTGGCTTTTGCTTTTGGTTGTTGCTATTGCTGTTTTGGGGGGATTTTAGAGAAAAACGATGATGATTTTAGAGAAAAACGATGATGATTTTAGAGAAAAAGCATAATAGTGGTCATCAAAAACAAAAATCAAGATTTGTTAGATTTTCTCACATATTTTTCATTTTGTCTTATTTTCAAGTATTTAACGGGGGTAAAAGAGGGAGGAGAGAGGGCTCGTAATCTTTTCCATGATCAGGGCCCCCAAAGTCTCAATCCAGTCGGCAGGGATACCACAGACCAGCAAAATCCCTCCGATTAGCATTACCATTTAGGGTTCTCTAAGGGAGGGCAGAAGGCAGCAGAGGGGCACTGAGCGGGCATCACTGGGAACACTGGACAGCTCTGCGCTCCTGCCATGAAAGCGTCTACGTTGTTATCTTAGGACCACACAGCTTTCGGAGAGGATGCTCGTCTTCAGCTGTCTAAAGCCCTGCTGCTCTGAGGGCAGCTTTGCAGAGAAGCAGCCTCGGGGTCACCTGGAGCCTGGGCGACTGCAGGGCCCCAGGACAACCAAGTCAGGACTTGCATTTTAATGAGATCCAAGATGATTCACATGCACCTTCAAGTTTCAGAAGCACTGGTCTAGGACCGGAATTGCCTGAATCTGGTTTGCTGCTTTGTAAATAAAGCTTTATCGGGTCACGGGCATGCCCATTCATCTAGGCGGCAATCTCGATACATAGGCAGAGCTGAGTAGCTGCAATGGAGACCACATGGCCTGCAAAGCCTAAAACGTTTACTCTATGGCCCTGTTCCCACCTCTGGACTAGAACACACCCGAGGTTTCTGGCTTCAGTCAAGATAAGCGTGGCTTCCCAAAGCAACCTTTGGTTTCTTTATGCTTCGGCAACCACTGAAAAATGAGTTATGTGCTTATGATCAGTGCCCACGCTCTACTGAGAGCCCTGCAAATCTGGAATGATTTCACGTTGGATCACAGACTTGGGGGACTGTCTACGGGCTCTGAGACCCTATGTCTCTACTGCTAGCATCATCTTCCTAAAGCTAAGCTCTGTTCTGGTCATCAACTCTCCTCAAAAACCTCCAAAGACACCCTCCTGCTTACAGGAATGGTCCACGCCCGAGTCTCCACCCCACCGTATTCTCTCTTTTCAGCCTCATCTCCACTCACTGACCCCCAGTCATACACCCAACAAGGCATCCAAACTAAACCACCAACTACACTTTCCTGTGTCCACACCTTCACGCTGCCGCTGCATCTTCCTAGAACGCTCCAGTCACGTATCCAGATGCTTCTTCCTTAAAGCCCATCTCAAACAGTGTTGCCTCCAGAGATTTCCTGATTCCCCAGCAGCAAATCACAGTCTCCTCTTTCCTATCAATAATCCCAGTAAAAGCACCCGTTCCTCCTCCAAGGTACCTGCATCTTCCCGTCTCCTGTTACAATGATTTGTGTGCATGTCATTTCTTCCACAATGTCAGGCAGTGCCTTGGATATTTTACTCAAGGACTAATGAATATACAAATATATATATATATAAATATATATAAAACACTAATCCCCCGCTTGTTTCAGATAAAGAAACAAATTCCCTCTAGAATAGGACTCCTAACAAAAAGGAGTTACCTACAATCGAACCTTCAGTGTGTTCCTTTCTTGGGTTGTCCTCGTAGAAACAAATCCCAGAGTGATCTATTCCTGCATAAATCACTGCAACTTGCCTGGGTGTCACACCTCCACCATATCACACGGCTGTAACAACTAAATGGAATAACCTACATAAACAATGCTTAGTATGGTTCCCGGCTCATAAGAGATGCTTAATAAATATTTGTTTCCTATGATTCCCTCCCTTTCTTCAGGGGAAGACCACGCCCTAGTCTGTTTCCCACACCGGTGAGTGACCAGAATAGAACTCAGTCCCTGGCATGGAGGTAGAACCCACCATTCATAGTCCTGTCGGGTACAGGAGCAGTTGGACAGGACCACCGGCCGGTCGAAGTCTTCTCCGTTAAAGCACGTGGCGTGGGGGATCCTTCGTTTGAAAACAGTCTTGTGCCCTAGCAGACACTCGCTGCCCCGCTCATCAGACGGGGACCACAGCTTGTAGTCGTTCTCTGTGCAGGGGACCCCTGAGGAGGAGGAAATGCAGCATTACAGGCAGACCCACGCAGGGTTTCCTGCCCTGCCCGCCCCGCAGCCCCGCCACCCACTTCCCGTGCCTCCTGTTACTGCCCAGCGGGTGTGCAGGCCTCCGGAGCCAGCCCGCCCCTCTAATCAGCCAGCTCTGAGGCCGGGCAGCAGCCTCCTGGTGTCCCCTGAAACATGGATGTCCATCTGAGAAAGCTGGGAAGAAGCAAGCATCTTTGGTGCTCGCTGTCTACACTTCTGAAAGATTTTAGCAGATTCTGCAGTTTCCTTTAGAAGTAGGTGCCCAGAGGCGTTTATCTCCAGAGAGTTAGGTAGAGGCTGAATCCCTGAGAGATGGAATCACTCAGGAGTACTGTCCCCTGCCTGCTTCCCGAGGCAGCGTGGACGCATCTGGTAGTATGGCCCACGAGCAAGAGAATTCGCTGTCACTGCTCGGAAGGTATGGGATCTTCATGAAAGGAGGCTGAGAATTGGTCAGACAACCTGGATAGTCACTCCATCTACCCACATCCACTCGAAATTTAAGTAGAGTGGTTTCTACAGGAATTCCAAAGTACACCAATGTCTATACTGGTAGTTTATGTCTTTTTCCATATGTGTGTCTTTGGTCAGATTAAATGCTGCCTGAAATTGATGAACTATTGTCAACTCAACACCATTCCAATCAGCAAGCATTCATTAAACCCTTACTGACAATAAGGTTATCAGGCCGTCCAGTGGGTAGAATATAAATATGCACAGGGCAGGGTCTTGTGTCTAAAGACCTGTGATCTAGTTGATGGGAGAGGACACACCCAGAGTGACAGACACAAATTTGTAATTCAAGGTGTGATGAGTACACGCACGCTAGGGACACAGAGAAGAGGGGAGAGATCTTTTGGTTGGGATTAGCAGTCAAGTGCATTGGATCCTGATCCATGAGAAGGATTTCAACAAGTGGAAACTGAACCCAAGGGGCCTTCCAGACAGCTGGAATAACGTCAGCCAAGGCAGAGAAGTTGCAGAGGGCAGGGTTACGTGGGGGTGAGGAAGGAAGAAGTACGACGAGGAGGTTCACTCTCCCTGCTCACTTATTTACAGGTCCTGGGTCTGGGCTAGCAGATGGTGACGAGACCCCAGACAGCTCTGAGAGGACCCTGCATCACTCACTAGGAGTAGTTACCCACTGAATTGGCCAAACTGGAACTGCTAATTTGGAAGAACGTTTTCCAAGCATTCATTCATCCACATGTTCAGCACACATATACGTAAACCTGCCCTGTGCCCGTGACCACACAGGAAATGAGGATACAAAAGACAACACGTGGCCCTATTAACAGCTGCCCGAGCAACTGCCTCTGAATCTCTCATTCACTTACTGCATACGTGCCCATCTTCTTCAATGGATCACAAACTCTTCCCAGGGCACAGTCTCTACGCTGATGCTTTGGTCAATAGGTATTTCCATGCAAAGGGCCAAGGAGGCAGCAGCTTACCCAAGGCATCCGTGGCATTGACCTGGAGGATCAGCCAACTGTGGATGTTCTCTTTGTTGGAGCCAAAGATGGTGAAGACAGTGCTCTTCTCGCCAGGCTCCGTGAGAAGCCCGTACACAAACACCGGCTTCTCGGAGAAGACGAATGTTTTCCAGGTCTCCCCTTCGTTGGTGCTGTACCTGCCCAGATGCAAGTAAAAGGATCCTTGCGGTTAAAGTCTCCAGGGCAAGAGCTTGGTTTCCAGATAACATTCATCTGTAAGAGGAACCAGGGCTCCTTGGAGAAGTGGCTGATCCTGGGCTAAAGCCAGGCAAATTTAAGGTTGTGCCAGAAGGGGGGGAAGTGCTCACAGATGGATGCCGATGACCCAAAAGGACGTGGGAGCCACCCTGATGGGGCTCCAACTGGCCAGTCTGGGAAAGTATGAACTTAACAAAGAGAAATGATGGTAACAGATAATACACTGAATGAAAATAGGGCATGGGTCTCTAAATGATACCAAAAGGGAAGAGAAAGGGAAGAGGGAATTTTTTTTTTTATTATACTACAGTGCTACCTAATAAATGTTGAAAACAATGACGGAATGAGGAAAGTGACTGTACTCTAACCCCCCACCGTAACAACCGAGTCAGACAAGAGGACCAGAGTGTTCACACGGTCTAAAGATATCAACTCACACTCACTGCAAAGGGGGAAATGTAATTTACAGCGGACAATCTGAGTTACAACCCGTGGCAAACTTAGCATCACTCACAGTGATTCAACCTGACATCGTGTACCTCCTGGATAAAGCAATGAGGATACCACATCATCTAGGCACCACTATTCCATGCGATTGGACAAATTCAGAATGTGGAACTTTCTACATGACAACTGGTCTGGATTCTTCAAACCATCAAGGCCATGAAAAACCAACCAACCAACCAACCAACCAAAGAGGCAGAGGGCTTGTTACAGATTACAAGAGACTAAAGAGGTATAATAACCAAATGCGATATGTAAACATGGACTGAATCCTGGATTAGAAAAAAACACAGCAGCTACAAATAGTAAAGGACAACTGAGAAAATATAATAGTCTATAAGTAATACTGAGTTCATGATCATTTTCTTGGGTATGATAATGGCATTCTGATTGTGTAGGAAAATACCCTTACTTCCTGGAGATATGTATATGTTTAAGTATTTAGCTATAAAGGGGCACAATAGCTGCAACTTTCTTTCAAATGATTCCAAAAAAAAAGGGTGGCTGGACAGATGGATGGCTGGACGGATGGATGGATAGAAAGATGACAGACAGGATAAATAGATGGCAAAAGCAGAGCAAACGGACAAAATGTTAACAATTGGTGATTGTTATGGGAGCTATAGGGGAGGTTACATGAGTAATTTTTATACAATTTTTCCAACTTTTCCCAGAGTCTTAAAAATTAAAAAGTTGGAGGAAAGTGTGTCCTGAGAAAAGTCTCCAAGACAGACTACATCAGAATGAGAGAGCAAGCCCTTGAAAAAAAAAAAAAAAGCAGCACTGAAGTAACTGTATTGATTTCAAATTATCTTTTGTATTGAAGAGGAGAAGGAGGAGAAGGAGAGGGAAGTGTGCCTGATATTTGCTTCATCACCCAGTAAGCTGGTGAGATGTTCACCACGAGAAACCACTCAATTAAGAGGGGGTTCATTAGGGTCACAGAGCTACTGGGTCTCTCGAATCCAAATTATATACAAAACTTTTCTTTCACTTTTCCCATGTTTTTGAGATATCAGTTTTACTCACTCAGGATCTTAATACTTGATGTAATTCTTTTTACAACATCATTCAATCCAAACACTTCCTCTTGTCTTGAGATTACTAAAATTGGTACTTCTGCAAGAAGTGCTATGGGTTAAACCTAGTGGTGGGGCTACAGGGCAATGGGGACTAAGCAATCTCCTCCACAGATCTTCCTAAGAGGAGAAATTCTCTTCTGGCTGATATGCTTTTGGTTTCAGCTAACTCTGAAGCAGCTACGGGGATAAGGTAACTCATTCAATCTCTTTCTTGTAGCAGGGTGATGAGCTAAAGGCTTAGCGCCATCTTTAAAGCAAACTGAACCAGCAGAGTCAGCCTATTAACTAGACATGATGGGAGCTATCCGTGTGATAATGCCGGAAGTCTGCCTATTTGCACATTGCCTAGGTAATTCTACTTAAAAGCTCCTCGAACCCGAGAGAACCTCAGGAAATGAATCATCCCATTTCTTGAGAAGTTCCCAGCAGACTCTGACCATAACATATTAACGAGACTAAAAAGCAGGTGCATGGCCGAGTACAGCCCTGAACCTAAGAATAAACTGTGCATTTAAAAAACAGTGCTTTTTCAAAATTTTGGAGACATGGTAGTCACATTATCAACTGCCAACAGTTAAGGGAACATCTGTTCTGGACCGAATTCTGACCTCCAAAGGAGAACTTGTGCTGGTGAAGTGAAAGTGACAAGAACCTTGCAAGAAAACAAACCAAGCCATCTTTATATGCCTAATAGTCGTGAAAGAGGACGTAGGGCCCCAGCCCTTAGGAACGGAGAATTCAAAATGTTCAAACAGAAGTATAGACATAATCTCATGGCCAAAGGTCTCAAGAAGATGGGACTATAATATAATAATAACATAATACAACCAAAGATACACTAACTAAGTGAAGCAGTGGTAGACACTCAATTTAAAACACCAATGTGTGGCTGGAGAGGAAGGTCCTTGATGAGCTCAGACTTTTAAAAAAACATATTCAAGATGAGAAAAGAGTCATATTAACCAAGGGCAGAAACTTACAGAGCAGTAGCGATCTGCTAATTAATTCTAGCTGTCATTCTTACAGCTAGTCATCTGTAGAAACAGTGGCCAAACAACTCAAACTCAAAGTAAGTCAAGGATTATGCTTCAAATTACCAAAATAATTGGGAGACCAGTGGGCAGTGAGACGTGGGTTGGTTACCCAGCAAGTTCTATAAAGAATGAGAAATGGAATAGGCTCATCCATCTGATGGTTAATGGTATAAATAGGAAAGACAGAAAAAGAGGCAGAAGTAGTTAGTCAATTTCTATTTTGGTTTTGTCTTTATTAAAGAGAATGATCTTCAAACTGGACAAAGCAGAAAAAAAACATGGAAGTTAAAGGAAAATGAATGCAAAATAAAGCACATTCTAGGGAACTGAAAGATTTAAAGGTATGATGGCAGAGCTCCTTTTAATAATCTCTAAAAGAACCACGAGGACAGATAAAGATCTCAAGACTAGATGAGAAAAAGTAGTTTTATTTCCCTTAAGAAGAAAAAGTTGTTTCAAGAATGGAGTATGAAACAGTTGATTGGAGAGAACTTAGACACGAAGGAAGTCGGAGCTGGGAGCTCAAATTGTTTCACACACAAGTCACAATAAATGAATCCCGTTTCCTTTTCTCAGGGTAACTCTTGATTTCAGAACAGGGTAATGATATAGGGCAAAAAAAAAAACTGTCTTAGGGTTTTTATTAACAGAAATTGAGTGTCTAGGATCATGCTGGTATCAACGCCAATGTGACGCATGTTTCAGGCTGCTGGGGATAGATCTGGGCTCCACATCTTAAAGCTCTGACATTGTAAGGAGGGCCCAAAGGAGAAGCTAGAGGGTGTAGATTCAGGATCCTACAGCACAGGAGGGAAGGAACGGGGGCTGTTTGCCATGGAATAGGAGATGCTCTCAAGAGGAGAGGGAGGGGTCCTCATGCCTCTGAAAGGCTTTCAGGCAGAAGAGAAAATATCTGTTGGATGTATCTCCTGGAAGCTGAGCCCGCTGCATAGCAACGGGAGTGAGGAGAATTTGGGCTCTCTCTGACCTGAGAACGTCCATTCATAAAGGAATGGATGAATAAATACTAAGTGCATGAACAAATGAACAACAAATTGTCCAAAGTGAAATGGAAGCTCCTTTTGATTTGGCAAAGTCCCCATCACTAGAATTATTTAAGCAAAGACTTGGGTGATCATCCATCACAGATGACAGAGAGAAAATTCCTGCAACGGGCAGTGGAAGACAGAACCAGATGATGTAATATGTCCAGATCCCTGCTGGGGATCTCCCCGTGGACATCCCACAGCCACTTCAGTTCAACTTGTCCACATCTGCACTCATCCTATGGCCCTTCAGGCCAACTCCTTTTCCTCTGCTTTTCTATGAGTGATACGATCATCTTGCCCTGTCACCCCCCCATCCCCCCTGACACCGTCTAGTCAAAAAGCAAGTCCTGAACACTTAGTCCTCAAAATGCTTGGTCCCCACCTAAGCAGCACCTCTCACCTTCAGTCTTGGTCCTTTTAAATTCATGCTCCTCAACTTGCCAGAGCCATCTTTCTACAGTAGCCGTGTCATTCCCCTATTTTTTAAACCCTCAGAGGGACCCTATCATTTCAAAAGCAAAGTCTAATGTCTCTGGTGTGGCGTGTAAGGTCCGCAGGGGACCTGGCCCCTGACCACACAGCTACTCCAAGCCTCATTCCTCACACTGCTCCCCCGCCAAGATCTACATTCTGTCAATACTAAAGAACTGCACCTTGCACTCTGATTCATGCTGGTCTCTGCTCAAGCTCTTTCTAAACCTGGGGTGGCATTCCAATATTGCTTTTTACCCTTGAAGTCTCAGCTCAAGTTTCCTCTCCTCCGAGAAGCCTTCTCCTGTCTCCCAGATAGCATTACTGGCCCTCCTTCTGTGGCCGCCCCACACCCTGTGCTCACCTCTATCTTACACCTGTAACGGAGCAGGACCCTATGGGACAGACCCCTCCCCTAGGTCCTCTGCTATAGCTCCTCTCTGACATACCTAGATAACAGTAATATGATGCACATTTCCTGAGTTGTTTTATAGATGCTAAAACCACCACCAACTGGAAGACGTTAACTACTTGATGACCATGAGCACGGAGTCTACTGGAGCCTAAGGATTGATAATGTTAACCCCTGTGGCACCATCCTGTTACCTCATCATCAACCAATCAGAGAACTGTGCAGGGCTGATCACATACTCTGCGACGCCCCTCCCTCACCTGGCCTTTAAAAATGCTTTGCTAGGGCTTCCCTGGTGGCACAGTGGTTAAGAATCCGCCTGCCAATGCAGGGGACACGGGTTCGAGCCCTGGTCTGGGAAGATCCCACATGCCGTGGAGCAACTAGGCTCGTGAGCCACAGCTACTGAGCCTGCGCATCTGGAGCCTGTGCTCCACAACGAGAGTCCACGATAGTGAGCGGCCCGCGCACCGCAATGAAGAGTGGCCCCCGCTTGCCGCAACTAGAGAAAGCCCTAGCACAGAAACGAAGTCCCAACATAGCAATCAATCAATCAATCAATAAATCTTTAAAAAAAAAAAATGCTTTGCTAAAACCCATCAGGGAGTTCGGGCTTTTTGAGCACTAGCTGTCCCGGACTCCTTGATTGATGCCTTACAATAAACGCTGCACTTTCCTTCACCACAGCCCAGTGTCAGTAGATGGGCAAGTGGACCCAAGTTTGGTTCAGTAACATACCTACTATATTTAAATGACCTGATTTTGCGAGCATCTTCTACTAGGGCTGCCGTTCATCAGGAATAAGACCTCTTACTCACTTTTCTGCCCCTGGCACACAGAGGGGCATTAATTAACGCTTTTTTGTTAAAGGAAATTAAATGAACTACACTGTATTTTCTTTTTTTTTCCTAACCCCATCTCTCAGTTTCTCAACAGTTAAATGTTGATAAGAATACCTGTTCCTCTATAACTCACAGGGCCAAAGACACCACACGGGGGTGAGAACGAAGTGGGGGTGGGGCTGGCTCTCTCTGCAACCATCCAGGTAAGTTACTAGGAGAGGAGGTTCCGCAGCCACGAGGACAGGTTAACCGCCATCTCCCACGTTCCAGAACTGTGAAGCTGCTTCCAGAACTCAGGTCCAGAAAAGACAGCTGCTCTGCTGGGTCTAGTCTTCGCAGTGGCTTTTCAGGACTCCCCAGAGGGAAGCCCTATGAAATCTGACATCTCCTATGAGGAAAGATGCTTTGGGGAAAGTCCAAGGTATTATTAGTAACTACCAATATCATTATGCTGACAGGCAAACTGCCAGGAAGAAACGGAAACTGATCTCATCCCTCACTGTCAAGCCGACAAGCTTGGGTTTGGGTCCGTTTTTGGTCAGAGTGCGAAAACACAACAGCCCCTTCTCTGAAAAACACTGATTCTACACAAGAATGACCTGCATCACCTGAGCAGGTTCACGGTGACAGCATGCTGAACGAAGGGATAAGTCACTCCCAGTAGAGGTTTCTTGTTTATTCATTTCAGACATGTAGAAAACAGGAGCAAAACAAAGCGTTCCACTTCTTACTCTCAATTTCAATTAACAGCAACAAAGAAAACAGCTTCAGTGGAGAATCAAGGCAGAAGCTGAAACAAGTAATCATGAACTCTTAGTTAACTATGCTAATCAGGGAGAGAAAGACATGAATTATTTAAAAGAACAACCAGGGACTTCCCTGGTGGCGCAGCGGTTGAGAATCCGCCTGCCAATGCAGGGGACAGGGGTTCGAGCCCTGGTCCGGGAAGATCCCGCATGCCACAGAGCAACTAAGCCCGTGAGCCACAGCTACTGAGCCTGTGCTCTAGAGTCCGTGAGCCACAACTACTGAAGCCCGCATGCCTAGAGCCCATGCTCTGCAGCCTACAACAAAGAATAGCCCCTGCTTGCCACAACTAGAGAAAGCCCGCACGTAGCAACGAAGACCCAATGCAGCCTAAATAAATAAATAAACTTAAAAAAAAAAAGAAAAAGAACAACCAAAAAAAAAACACCCCAAAACTTAACTCTTACGTTAAGCAATGTTCCACCCTCTGTCCCCACTAAACCTCTCACTAGGGTTACTGTTGTTACGGCTTCCTCCCTAAGGTTGGATAAGCTTTGGGTCGGAAAGCTCTTCCCCCGGCCTCTCCTTCCAGCTGGCTGAGAAACATCTCAGAGCCACAGTGGGGCTGGACAGCTCCCAAAGGATGCCTCATTCACCTCTGCATCCTCGGTTCCTAGAACAACATCTGGCTCCTTGTGGATATTCAACAAATGTTTGCGTAATTGACCTGAAATGATGCTTAACAGAAATATGTTCCATTTCCATCCAGCGTGGACCTGAACTCTTGACAGTCACATTCTCACCAGATTGCACACATCCGGGGACCCCTACTCACGTTTGAGCTCCAGGGACTATCATTTACAACAGAGCATAACGGAAGTGCCCCCACCCCCGGGGACTGTGCGATTGCCACGCTACCCCACCCTTTCCAGTTTTATAAACCAGGAAAAAAATAAGCAATCTTGGAAGACTAAGTGTGCATGACCTATTTATCTGAACAATCAAATATTTACTAAGTGCCTGCTAGCCTGCATAGAATAGAAATCCTTGTCTACAAAGACCTTGTTAATGAGTTGAGGAAACCAGGCATATAATGAAAAGGTAACTAACAAAAGGAGGCAGCATGCGATGAGTGCCAAATCAATGAGACAGCCGCCAATAAATACTATGAGACTCAAAGGAGGGAGCCATGGCCATGGCTGGGGAGACCAGACTTAGACGTGTCTGAAGTCCTAGACCAGCAACAGAAATCCAGGTGAGTCAGAAACAGCCTTCACTCATGTGGTTTAAGGATCTGAACTAATTACAATATTTATTTCCTGCTTCTCTTCTGATGAAGCTGATAGCACACAGGTCAAAAGCAGAGCAGCAGGAGAAGCAAGAAAAAAAAAAAAAAAACTCTGTGAGCAATATACAAATGCCAGGTGGCTAGACTACACAGATGTTGGGTAAGCTCAGACTGACTGATATTTGGGACACACGCACCTGTCAATAGGAGGCCTGAACATATTCTCATATTTGCAAATGTTTTATTTGAACCATACCTACAGACACCTCCACATGACCTGTGCAAATAGAGGGATGCTAGAGGGTCCATATCCTTAAAGTCTACCACCCCAAAATCATTGTTCAATGTCTGCCGAGGGCACTGTGATTTTCTGGCAGCAGGTCTATTTTCCTGATCATGTTTTCCTGCAGCTAGCTAGCAATGACGCTGCGTTCTCCGAGCACATATGCACCGACAGATGGTGTAAGAGGACCAGAATCACATTAACTACTCCAGAGAAGCCAGCTTGGAATGCAAATGTAATCTGGAGGAGAGTTTAACAGGGAAAATCAGGAACTGTCTCTGCAGTCTGACTGCCACACACAGAATGAAATGTATTCCCAGGGAGCCAAACTACGTCCCCTACCGTACTTCTCAAGGAGCGTCCCAAACATCGCATTGTGTACTTGTGTATCTCACCACTAGAGGATGGACTCCTTGACAGTGAAGGAAAACATCCTATGTCTCTTTAGATACACATCACCAGGCACCATCAGTGCTCGTGAGATGTGTGAGATGGGAATTAATAAATTAATGGATAAATAAATGACGACACGAATGTGGGAAGCATGTACCCTGTGACTGTCCTCATTTGAGCAAACGTCAATCTGAATGGGGACACAGTCTGTTGCGTACAAACAGGACTTCTTCT
This sequence comes from Balaenoptera borealis, assembly GCF_965194805.1. Taxonomy (NCBI): domain Eukaryota; kingdom Metazoa; phylum Chordata; class Mammalia; order Artiodactyla; family Balaenopteridae; genus Balaenoptera; species Balaenoptera borealis. The sequence goes on along the minus strand of NC_138868.1, from coordinate 100,862,723 downwards.
GACTCCTGGCTCTAAAGCAGCCGCTGACCAGAGCTGCACAGACCAGAGACCAGCCAGGTGGAGCGCAGAACACCGGGATTTTGCTTCTCTCTGCTTCTTGGAGGCCAGGTCGCTCAGCACATGTCCAATTAACCACAGGGGAAACCAGCTAAGAGCTCTTTTTTCAAACCACCCACCTCTCTCTCTTGCTGCTGGCCCTGTTTCTAAAAGGAGCCAAGGAAAAGAAAGCTTTCTCCCTTGCATTAAACAAGATGATTATAGGAGCCCTCTCCCCCTCTTTTAGCAATCTGTCTCATGGGTTCAGCCCAAAAACAAGGAGAAGTGAGAGATAGTCTGTCCTGACCGAATGTTAACAAAATTAACTTCTGTCCTAACTCAGACAAAAGTAATGAAAGAATTGGTTCTGATAAAATCAGACTCAAGAAAGCAGAGGTTACTAACTGTTGACATTTTTGCTTTTCAGAGGAATGTACTGCAAAGAGTACAGAACGTAATTTAAAGACCTGAGTGCTAGTCTTGTCTGTTATTAACAAAGGGGAGGATCTTGGGCAAGTTACTTTACCTTTCTGAGCCTCAGTTTTCTCATCTAGAAAATGAAGTCATTAACCCCAAATGTCCTTTCCAGGTCTATCTGCAAGAACCCCAAAACCAAAGGTATCACAGTAAAAGTCACTTGGCTATCAAGTAATATGTATTCTGAAATCACTACTCACGTACCATTATTATTTATTATTATTCTTACTCATTCTATGAATAATTCTGTGTGTCACACACAAAGCAAAGAAAGACAAGTTGAAGAGCCTCTAGTTAATTTTTAAGTCATTATTAATTTATATTTATATAGAGTTGTGCTTTTTCAAATCAGTAAAATTATTTCATTTGTTCCTCTCTGAGATAGGAAGGGCAGATTATCATTCCCACTTAATAAACAAGAAAAATTTAAGTAATTTCCCAAGGCACAAATTGTGCTGTCAATAACCTAGTGCTACAGAGATAATCCGTTTATAATCACAGAGTTAAATTTCTGGGAGAACAGTGTGATGTGAAAAAGCTTCATCAGAGACACTTACTTCAGCTCATTGGTTTCCATGCCTTGGGCGATGGCCATGATGATCCCGCCATGGTCTCCCCATGTGTAGTAGTGAGGTCCAGGAAGAGCCTGAAGACAGAGAGCCAGTGCCGATGTCACTGCCATGGAGATGGCCGGGCATAAATGGTACACACCACACACACACGTGAGCACACACTCAGGCACACACATGCACACACACAGCAGGGATATCAACCACCTGAATACGATTTTTCCGTTTCCAGAGCACTTCACAGCCATTATCTCATCTGATCCACACATCCCTGGGGCTGGGCAGAGCAAGTTCTCACGTCCCAATATTTTTTTGCCAAATGAAGAAACTGGAGTTCCTATTAAAGTGGCAGACTGTAAACTGCAGAGGCAGGAGTCAAACCCACATCTCTGACCCTCACCAAGCAGCTATTAAAAATTAACCAACTAGAGTTCTGGTTTGACTGTGACAGTATAAGCCCACTACAGCCCATCCTTCTTGTTAATTACAACTAAAAAATTTGGACAAAATATTCAATACAAAAAGACAGCTACCCGAGGATGCTGAAAAGTAAACAAAATAAGGCAGCTTATGAAGGGGATTTAAAACCTGGAGAAACTACCCAAACAATTGGGGCTTCCTGGTACACCTGTGCCCTGAGGGAATGCCCCAGCCTAGAATACATTAGTCCCAGTCAGGCAGCTGAACCTTCAATGGAAACTTTCTGCCTAAGGAGTCAGGAAAAGAAGCCCCTGCATGATGGAGAGAATGTAGATGGAATCCCAGAGGGGAGAGCATGAGGAAGTAAACCCTCTAATTCTGTGGATGGACTCACATATGTTTCAGCCTAACCCCTAAACTGTATGTTCGTGGAACAGACCCAAACTAGCACAGAAAAGACTTAGCAATCTGAACTGAGATCTCCAAAGAATGCAAGACAGAAGTTACAGTCCGAATCTGCACAGGTTCATTACATGCTAAAACAAAAACAGCAACATCCTCCAGAAGATTTCATTTCATGTCCGGGATGCAATCCAAAATTACTCAACATACAAACGGATCGGTAAAAATTTCCAATTCTCCAGGGAAAAGACAATCAATGGGTGCCAATTCCAAGATGATCCAAACGCTGAAATTACCAAAGACTTTAAAACAGTTCTTATAACTGTGTTCCATGAGGTAAAGGAAAACACACCTGAAATGAGCAAAAGACAAGAATTCTTCCCAGAGAAGTGGAAACTATTTTTTTAAAGGAATGAATTCTAGAACAGGAAAATAAAATATTTGAAATAGGAAATTCACTGATGGGCTCAATGACAGAATAGAGATGACAAAGGAATTAGTGAATTTAAAGATAAATACAGAACAGTAGAAATGATCTATTCTGGGACTTCCCCGGTGGTCCAGTAGTTAAGAATCCGCCTTCTCAACCTCAGTGTCCATCATCGGATGAATGGATAAAGAAGATGTGGCACATATATACAATGGAATATTACTCAGCCATAAAAAGAAACAAAATTGAGTTATTTGTGGTGAGGTGGATGGAGTTAGAGTCTGTCATACAGAGTGAAGTAAGTCAGAAAGAGAAAAACAAATACAGTATGCTAACACATATATATGGAATCTAAGGGGAAAAAAAAAAGGTCATGAAGAACCTAGTGGCAAGACGGGAATAAAGGCACAGACCTACTAGAGAATGGACTTGAGGATATGGGGAGGGGGAAGGGTAAGATGTGACAAAGTGAGAGAGTGGCATGGACATATATACACTACCAAACATAAAATAGATAGCCAGTGGGAAGCAACCGCATAGCACAGGGAGATCAGCTCTGTGCTATGTGATCACCTAGAGGGGCGGGATAGGGAGGGTGGGAGGGAGGGAGATGCAAGAGGGAAGAGATATGGGAACATATGTATATGTATAACTGATTCACTTTGTTATAAAGCAGAAACTAACACACCATTGTAAAGCAATTGTACTGTAATAAAGATGTTAAAAAAAAAAAAAAAAGAATCCGCCTTCTAATGCAGGGGACATGGGTTCAATCCCTGGTTGGGAAACTAAGATCCCACATGCCACAGGACAACTAAGCCCGCATGCCACAACTAGAGAGCCTGTGTGCTGCAACTACAGAGCCCATGCGCTCTGAAGCCTGCGTGCCACAACTAGAGAGAAGCTTGAGCACCACAACAAAGAGCCCTCACATCTCAACAAAAGATCTCACGTGCCACAACTAAGACCTGACACAGCCAAAAATAAATAAATATTTTTTTTAAAAAAATGATCTATTCTAAAGAACATACAGAATAAAAGACTTAAAGGAAAAATGCCCCAAGAAACTGTGGGACAATAACAAAAGGTCTATGTGTAATTGGAGGCCAAGATGAACAAGAGAAAGGGACTGAAGCAGAAAAAACATTTGAAAAAATAATGGCTGAAAATTTCCCAAATTTGGTGAAAAAGATAAATTTATAGATTCAAGAGATCAGTGTCCCCAAAAACAATCATCACAAAGAAAACCACACCTAGAGACATCAGAACAAAACTGCTGAAAACCAAAGATAAGGAAAAAATATCGAAGCGTCTTAAGGAAAATGACACAATACATACCAGAAAATGGTAACAAATGATTATAGATTTCCCATAGGAGGATAGCACATCTTTAAGGTATAGACACACCTTGGAGATATTGTGGTTCAGACCACCACAATAAAGCAAATACCAAAATGAAGTGAATCATATGAATTTTTTGATTTCTCAGTGCTTATGAAAGTTATGTTTGCACTATCCTGTAGTCTATTAAGTGTGCAATAGCATTATGTCTAAATAAAACAATGTACATACCTTAATTAAAAGTGCTTTACTGCTATTAAAAAAAAAGCTAAGCATCATCTGAGCCTCCAGCAAGTCACAGTAGTAACATCAAAGATCACTGAACATATATCACCATAACAAATATAATAATAATAATGAAAAAGTTTGAAATATTGCAAGAATCACTAAAATGTGACACAGACACAAAGCAAGCAAATGCTGTTGGAAAAATGGCACCAATGGACATGCTTGATGCAGGGTTGCCACAAACCTTCAATTTGTAAAAAATACAATATCTACAAAGCACAATACAATGAGGTATGCCTCTATGGAAAGAAAATTACTATCAATCCAGCATACAATATCAAACAAACACATCCCCCAGGAATGAAGGTGAATTACCGGGATTCTCAAATGAAGGAAAATCAAGAAAAGGAAAACCAAGAGAACACATAGCTAGTAGATCTGCTCCACAACAAATGCTAAAGGCATATCGTCAGGCTGCTGTGAAATTACCGAGGGAAACAGGGATCTTCAGGAAGGAAGGAAGAGCAAGGGAAATGGTAAATATCTGGGTGAATATAAAAGACTGCTATTCCTCTTAAGCTCTTTAAAATCCATATGATGATTAAAGCAAAAACAAAGACATTGCTGAGTTTTTCAATATGTGTCAATATGATAAAAAATGAAAACAAAAAAGTTGGGAGAAGAGAAAAGGGATTTATTTGGTTGCAAGGTTTCTAAATTTTATGTTAAGTGTAATATTATGTTAAATGCAGTATCAATTCAAAGAAGACTATGAAAGATTAAATATATATGCTGTAATCCTTAGAGCAACCACTAAAAAAATAATAATACTACAAAGAAATATAATCAAAAAGATAATATTTAAATAAAAATAGAATACTAAAAATACCTAAATAATACAAAAGGAGGCCATAAAGGAGGAACAGAATAATTTAAAAAAACAAAATTTAAATAAACAAATACATAAAATATTAAACCTAAATCCAACCATATCAATAATTATATTAAATGTTAATGGTCTAAGCATTTAGTTAAAAAGCAGAGCTTATCAGAATAAATTAAAAAGACCCTCACTATATGCTGCCTATAAGAAACACTTCAATGTAAAGACACAGATGGGTAGAAAGTAAACGGATAGTAAAAGATATATTATCCAAACAGTAAACATAAGACGGTTAAAGTGACTTTCAATATCAGATAAAAAAGACTTCAAGACAAAGGGTATTACCATAGATAAAGAGGAATATTCCATAACGATAAAAGGGACAATAAATCAGAAAAAATAATTATAAATATGTACATAATAACAGAGCGTAAAAATACATGAAGCAATATTGATAGGATTTAAAGGAAAAAAAGACAATTCCACAATCATAGCTGGAGATTTTACCACCAACAATTTACAGAACTGCAATATATAGCAATTTATGGAACTAGCCCCCCCCAAACTGCAATATATAGCAATTTATAGAACTAACCCCAAATTATGTAGAAGGTCTGAACAAGTATCAACCGCCTTCATATAAATAACATCTGTTGAACACTGCATCCAACAACTGCAGAATATACATTCTTTGCTAATGCACATGACATATTCACCAAGACAAACCACATGCTGGATCACAAAACAAGTTCCATTAAGTTTAAAGGACTTGAAATCATACAAAATGTATTATCTGACTACAAGGAAATTAAGATATCTATGAAAATATCAAATATCTGAAAACTAAACAACCCTTTTCTAAATAACTTATCAGACAAAGACAAAAAGCAAAAGGGACATTATGAAGTGATAAAAATGTTCTGGAACTAGATAGTGGTGATGGCTGCACATCACATCACTTGTGAATATACCTAAAACCACTGAACCATACACTTTAAAATGGTACATTTTATTGCATGTGAATTACATCTCAATTTTCAAGGGAGACATTAAAAAATATTCTGAACTGAATGACAACAAAAATACAACACATCTAAATTTGTGGCATACAGCTAAAGTAGTATTTACAGGGAAAATTAGAGCTGCAAATGCCTACATAAGTAAAGATCTAAAACTCAATAACCTAAAGTTATACCTTAACAAGCTACAAATAGAAAAGCAAAGTAAATCCAAAGTATACAAGGATAAGGGAAAGGTAATACTATAGAGGAGAAATCAACAAAATAGAAAACAGACAACAGAGAAAATTAAAGCCAAAAGCGGGTGCTCTGAAAAGATCAATAATATTGACAAACCACTAACTAAACTAATCAAGAAAAATAGAGGAAAAAAATGCAAATCACCAATAACAGGAATGAAAACAGGTTATTACCACAAATCCTACAGACATTTTAAAACATTAGAAAATACCTTGAGTAATTTTAAGCCAACAAATTCAATAACTTTAGATGAAAGGACAAATGTCTAAAAATATACAACTCACCAAAATGGACATAAGTAGCAGAAAATCTGAATAGTTCTCTATCTGCCCGAGAAACAATTTCTAAACAAAAACATTCCCAAGAAGAAAACTCCAGGTCCAGATAGCTTCACTGGTAGATGATTCAAGAAAAAAGAAAACCACTCTTACACAAACTTTATCAGAACATAAAAGAGGAAGAATTGCTGCTCAGTTTGTTTTACCCTAACACCAAAACCTGACAAAGACGTTACCAAAAAAAAAAAAAATTACCGAGCAATATCTCTCATAAGTAACACAAAAACCTTTTAAAAACTACTAGCAAATCAAAACTAACCTTACAGGGGCTTCCCTGGTGGCACAGTGGTTAAGAATCCGCCTGCCAATGCAGGGGAAACGGGTTCGAGCCCTGGTCCGGGAAGATCCCACATGCCACAGAGCAACTGAGCCCGTGCGCCACAACTACTGAGCCTGCGTGCCACAACTACTGAGCCTGCGCTCTAGAGCCTGTGAGCCACAACTACTGAGCTTGTGAGCCACAACTACTGAAGCTTGCGCACCTAGAGCCCGTGCTCCGCAACAAGAAAAGCCACCGCAATGAGAAGCCCGCGCACCACAACGAAGAGTAGCCCCTGCTCGCCGCAACTAGAGAAAACCTGTGTGTGGCAACAAAGACCCGACACAGCCAAAAATAAATAAATTAAATTAATTAATTAAAAAAAATACTAACCTTATATTAAAAGGATAATATATTGTAACTAAGTAGGGTTCAAGAATTATTCCAGTAATTCCAGGATAGTTTAATATTCAAGAACCAATTAATGTACACCGTATTACATATTACATTTGTGATACTGTGATATAAGAAGAAATATAAACTTTGGTCTTTGTCTGGGCTCCTGGTGAGAGGTCCTAAAATCTTTGTAATTTCCTAAGTGATGAAGAGCAATAGGAGCACCTTTTGTTTTAATATTTGGTCTTGGACCCCAGTTCCTGACACAGAGCTCCTAAAACCGTTGTAATTTTCTGACTGATGGGGGTGACAGGAGTGTGTCTTAAACAGAGCTCCTACAGCCCTCCTGGGTGATAGGAGAGTCTCTTGTCCTAATGAGGAGACTCATGGTGGGCTCCTGGACAGTATGGGGGCTGGTCAACAGAAAGACTAAGCATGATTAGAAGCTTGAAATTTTCAGCCCCACCTCCATCCTCCCAGGAGGACAGAGAGGCTGGAGAGTGAGTTAATAATTAATCACGTCTATGTGATGAAACCTCCATTAAAATAGATAAATAACAAGGACCTACTGTATAGCACAGGGAACTATATTCAATATCCTGTAATAAATCATAATGGAAAAGAATATGAAAAAGAATATATATATATATATATATATATATATATATATATATATATAACTGAATCACTTTGCTGTACACCAGAAACTAACACATTGTAAATCAACTATACTTCAATTTAAAAAATAAATACATAAAGTCAAATGATTAGTAAAAAAAAGATCCCTAAACTGCAGGATTCAGAGAGCTTCCAAGTTGGTGAACACATCCATCCACATGCTGGAAGAACAGCACACCCCAACTCTACGGGGACAGAAGCTCCATGGTTGGGACCCTTCTGGACCCTGTCCTATGTAACTCTTCATCTGGCTGTTCATCTGTATCCTTTGAAATATCCTTTATAATAAACGGGTAAATGTAAATAAATATTTCCCTGAGTTCTGTCAGCCATTCTAGCAAATTACTGAACCCGAAGAGTGGGTCGCGGGAACCCCCAGGTTATAGCTGGTCAGTCAGAAGTACAGGTGACAACCTGAGACTTGCAACTGGCATCTGAAGTGGGGTCAGGTGGGGCAGTCTTGTGAGACTGAGCCCTTAGACTCTGGGTCTGTGCCAACTCCAGCTAGCATGTGTCCTGACTGAATTGTAGGACATCCAGTGGGTGTCTGGAGAGTTGGAGTACTGCTTGCTGTGATGGGAAAACTCCCACACATTTGGTATCAGAAGTATTCTGAGAGTAAGGGAAAAGAGTTTTTCCTTTAACATAATACACCATGTTACATATTACCATATTATTACATATTAGGGAAGGGAAGAGAAGGAAGAGAGAAAAGGAGAAATAAAACAAGTAAAGATCAGAAAGGAAGAAATAAAACTGTCCCTATTTGCAGATGATACGACTGCTTATACTGAATCTACAAAACAACTACTAACACTAATGAATTATTTTAGCAAGGTTGCAGAATATAAGGTTAATATATAAAAATCAATTGTCTTCTTATATACTATAGCAAAAACTGAAAAATGAACTTTAAAGAAAGTCCCATTTACAGTAATACCAAAAAATTAACAAAAAGAAAGTATACAAGACCTCCACATTGAAAACTATAAAATATTGCTAAGAGAAATTTTTTTTTAAATGGCATAACACACCACATTCATGGATCAGAAGACCCAGTAGTGTTATGATGTCAATTTTCCCCAAATTGATCTATAAATTCAATGTGATCCCAGTAAAAATCCCAACAGGATTTATAGAAATTGACAAGCTGATTCTAAAGTGTTACGTGGCAACAAAAAGAAAAACATACCTAGGAATTAACCTACCTACGGAGGTAAAAGACCTGTACGAAGAAAACTATAAGATACTGATGAAAGAAATCAAAGACGACACAAAAAGATGGAGAGACATACCATGTTCTTGGATTGGAAGAATCAACATTGTGAAAATGACTATACTACCCAAAGTAATCTACAGATTCAATGCAATCCCTATCAAATTACCAATGACTTTCTTCACAGAACTAGAACAGAAAATTTCACAATTTGTATGGAAACACAAAAGACCTCGAACAGCCAAAGCAATCTTGAGAAAGAAAAACGGAGCTGGAGGAATCAGGCTCCCTGACTTCAGACTATACTACAAAGCTACAGTAATCAAGACAATATGGTACTGGCACAAAAACAAACATTTAGACCAATGGAACAGGATAGAAAGCTCAGCGATAAACCCACGCAGCACCTATTGTCACCTAATTTATGACAAAGGAGACAAGAATATACAATGGAGAAAAGACAGCCTCTTCAATAAGTGGTGCTGGGAAAACTGGACAGCTACATGTGAAAGAATGAAATTAGAACACTCCCTAACACCATACACAAAAATAAACTCAAAATGGATTAAAGACCTGAATGTAAGGCCAGACACTATAAAACTTAGAGGAAAACACAGGCAGAACACTCTTTGACATAAATTGCAGCAAGATCTTTTTTGACCCACCTCCTAGAGTAATGAGAATAAAAACAAAAATAAACAAATGGGACCTAATTAACGTTAAAAGCTTTTGCACAGCAAAGGAAACCATAGACAAGATGAAAAGACAACCCTCAGAATGGGAGGAAATATTTGCAAACGAAGTAACTGACAAAGGATTAATCTCCAAAATATACAAACAGCTCATGCAGCTCAATATCAAAAAAACAAACAACCCAATCAAAAAATGGGTGGAAGACCTAAATAGACATTTCTCCAAAGAAGACATACAGATGGCCAAGAGGTACTTGAAAAGATGCTCAACATCACTAATTATTAGAGAAATGCAAATCAAAACTACAGTGAGGTATCACCTCACACTGGTCAGAATGGCCATCATAAAAAAAATCTACAGACCGTAAATGCTGGAGAGGGTGGGGAGAAAAGGGAACCCTCATGCATTGTTGGTGGGAATGTAAATTGGTACAGCCACTATGGAGAACAGTGGGGAGGTTCCTTAAAAAACTAAAATTAGAACTACCGTATGACACAGTAATCCCACTACTGGACATATACCCAGAGAAAACCATAATTCAAAAAGACACATGCACCCCAATGTTCATTGCAGCACTATTTACAATAGCTGGGACATGCAAGCAACCTAAATGTCCATCAACAGAGGAATGGATAAAGAGGATGTGGTACACATATATGATAGACTATTACTCAGCCATAAAAAGGAACAAAACTGGGTCATTTGTAGAGACGTGGATGGACCCAGAGACTGTCATACAGAGTGAAGTTAAGCCAGAAAAAGAAAAACAAATATCATATATTAATGCATATATGTGGAATGTGAAAAAATCGGTACAGATGATCTTACTTACAAAGCAGAAATAAAGACACAGACATAGAGAACAAACATATGGATACGAAGGGGGAAGGGGGGGGTGGGTGAATTAGGAGATTGGGATTGACATATATACACTATTGATACTATGTATAAAATAGACAACTAATAAGAACCTACTGTATAGCACAGGGAACTCTACTCAATGCTCTGTGGTGACCAAAATGGGAAGGAAATCCAAAAAAGAGGGGATATATGTATACGTATAGCTGATTCAGTTTGCTGTACAGTGGAAACTAACACAATATTGCAAAGCAACTATACTCCAATAAAAATTTTTTTAAAAAGACACTTGCACCCCAATGTTCATTGTAGCACTATTTACAACAGCCAGGACATGGAAGCAACCTAAATGTCCATCGACAGAGGAATGGATAAAGAAGATGTGGTACATATACACAATGGAATTATTACTCAGCCATTATAAGGAATGAAATTGGGTCATCTGTAGAGATGTGGATGGACCTAGAGACTGTCATAGAGTGAAGTAGGTCAGAAAGAGAAAAACAAATATCATATATTAATGCATATATGTGGAATCTAGAAAAATGGTATAAATGATCTTACTTGCAAAGCAGAAATAGAGACACAGACGTAGAGAACAAACGTATGGATGCCAAGGGGGAAGGAGGGTGGGATGAACTGGGGGATTGGGATTGACATATATACACTGTTGATACTATATATAAAATAGATAACTAATGAGAACCTACTGTAGAGCTCAGGGAACTCTACTCAATGCTCTGTGGTGACCTAAATGGGAAGGAAATCCAAAACAGAGCGGATATATGTATACATATAGCTGATTCACTTTGCTATACAGTAGAAACTAACACAACATTGTAAAGCAACTATACTCCAATAAAAATTAATTTAAAAAAAATTAAAAAAATAAAATGTTATGTGGATAGACAAAGGACCTAGAATAAGTCAACATAATTTTTAAAAAGAAGAAAATTGCAAGACTTACCACACTTGATCTCAACCCTTACTCTTAAGTCTTCAGTAATCAAGACAATTTGGTTTTGGTGAAGAGACAGGCATATAGATCAATGGAGCAGAACAGAAAGTCTTGAAAGAGACCCACACATACGGCCAATTGATTTTCAAACAGGTACCAAGGCAATTTGATGCGGAAAAGAGAAGTCTTTTCAACAAGTGGTGCTTGACCAATAGCATGTTTATAAGGAAAAAATGAGTATCAACCCTTCCCTCACACCAGATATACAAATTAACTCAAAATAGATCATAAACCTAAACCTAAAGCCTAAAACTATAAAACCTGTAAAAGAATACATAGGGGACAATCTCTGCTAACTTGGGAAGGACAAACATTTCTCAGAACAACAAAGCACATAAAAACATAGAAGAAAGGAACTGATAAATTAGACTTCACCAAAATTAAAAACATTTGCTCTTCAAAAGACACCATTAAGAAAACAAAAAAGCAAGACACAGACTAGGAGAAAAAACTTATAACACACCTAAAAGACTTAAATTCAGAATATATTAAAAAAAAACCTCTTACAGCTCAATAAGAAGACAAACATAACTCTTTAAAATATATAAAAGATCTGAACGGACACTTCACAAAAGAGTTTTAAATGACCAATGAACACATGAAAAGAAGCTCAACATCAAAAAGAAAAAGAAAAAAAGAAGCTCAACATCATTAGTCATCAAAGAAATGCCAATTAAAACCACAATGAAATATCATATGCAGTTAATAAAATGTCTAAAATTTAAAAGACTGACCATATCAAGTGTTGGCATGCACCTGAAGCAATCAGAGCTCACACACTGCTGGTGGAAACATGAAACAGTACATCCACTTTGGAAAACAATTTGATACTTTAAAATAATCTGGTAATTCCTTTAAAAGCTAGACATATCTACCAGGTTGTCCACTCATTCCTTCCTACAGTATCTACCCAAGAGAAATAAAAATATGTGTCCACCTCAAAACCATGCAATTAAATATTTATAACAACTATATTTGTAATCAGCAAAAACTAAATTGTCTATCAATCAACGAATGGATAAAGAAACTGTGGAATATCCCCACAATGGGATACTGATCAACAATGAAAAAGGAAAGAATCACTGATAAATGAAACAACATGAATGAACCTCAAAGCCAAAAGACTGCATCTGTATGAGTCCATTTATACAGAATTCTAGAAAATGCTAATAATCTGGAGGGATGAGGGTAGAGACCGGAATGAATTACAAAGGGACACAAAGAAACTTTGATGGGTGATGCAGCTGTCTTAATTGTGGTGTGGGTGAAGGTGTAGTGATGGTGATCAATCCTGATCAAATTATATACTTTAACTATGCGCAGTTTACTGTACCTCAACAAAGTTTTTTTTTTTTAAGTGCAAAAATGGAACTCTGTGGATCTGAGAATTTGCACAATTTATTAGTAGGAGAAGGGCAACAAGAATTCTAGTCATCAGTTTTCTAGGCAGCATCTGTCAACTGCATCCCATTTCCTCTTCCCTGGCCACCATCTATCCCCCTCACACACCCGAGACTGTCCCTCTAAAGAGAAGGCTGCCCATGGGGGCTCAGATGCCCGCTCACACAGACAGTCTCAACCTCTTCATCCCCTAGTTAGTCCCTGCTAGCTCCAAAACTAAGGTCCCTGGTGCGATGGCTGCCTCTTGGCGGCGTGGGGCGTGCCTGGCGGGAGGCGCTGACAGCTGCCCCAGCATTAGCCAGACACCACTTCACTGGAGGAGCAGCAAGACACTGCCTTCTCCCCAGAAGGAAATCACTTGCAGACGTTCAAACCCCAGATTACACCAACATCAGAAGGTACAAACAAACCACCGGCCTATCCGCAGAGGAGAGGACACCCAATTTCAAAAGGAATGTCCAGCTCCAGGGAAGAGGGAAGCCGCTGCTTAATCTTTCCCATGGAAGCTGGACAAGGATGCCCCGAAAATTCCAGAGTGTTCACACTTTTTGACTACTCTGGCCTTAACGATCTCCCTCATCCGAATACGTGATTATGTTCCCTACCATACTGGACAGCTGTGTAGTCCTTACACACACATGCATGCACATACACGCGCGCACACACACACAATCTATGGAGGGACAGAGAGCCCTACCTCGAACGAGATAAGGTATGTGACAGGCCAAGACCCAAACAAACGTTGGGTATTACTACTGCTTCACATACTATGTATTTCACTCTGAAAAGTGTAGGTATTGCATCCCCAGGAAGGGCACCATGAGGACGGGAGCCGTCTGCTGGTTCTCCCGAGAATCCCACAGCCCTCCTGACGTCACGTCTGGCCCGCGAGAGATCCGGTGAGTTCTACCCCAGCAGTTCCCTGCACACACAGCACAGCGGCCCCTACAGAATGAGACCAGATGCCTGTCTCCCTCATGGCAGACTGGTGAAAAACACTTTTTTTTTTTTTTTCCAACAAGTTTGGGAATTCTCTAATGTCCAAGGCTGAGCTAGCATCTGGGGACTAGAGAACTAGCCCCACCTTCAGAATTGGTACAATCAATTCCTAAGGATCCAAATCAGTCACACAACCTTCAGGCAAAAACAGGCTCCTTCCACAGCACAGAGTCTGCCATAGCACGGAGTGAGATGGAGGACCCCTGCCCAGTACAGCCAGTCAGGGAAGGGGGCGGGGCAGGGGCTTGGCTTTAACCTCGCTAATATGCAAAAATAAGTAAGTAACCAGGGTCAGACCTGACACCGCTACAAATACATTACAATGTGCTGATGGATTCAGCAAACAGTTACCGAGCACCACGTGTCCATGCCAGACGCTGCTAGGTCCCAGGAGTAAGGAAGTGACAAAACAGACACTGCCTTATCCTTAGGGAACTTATAATCTTGGGATATTTACACAAATTCACGGCTGTTTTTTAAAAAGTCTGTTTCGGATTCAAAGTAACGTTTTTGGCAAAATCACAAGCCCACATCACGGGGTGTGAATACACATCAGTGCAGCCGACCCTGTCAGTGTGGCTCCGGGTACCTCTCTTTATTTTATAACCATATTTGGCGTCGTTGGCCTCCACCACCAGCCATGCGTGTCCTTGAAATGTCAAGGCACAGTCCACATTCTCCCACAAACAAGGGCAGGGGTTGTGGAGGGAGGGGGCTGACCTCTCGCCACCGGGCTCCAGCACTGCTGGAGATGTACACGTTTGTCTTGCTTGCCAAGTTCTTTCCCACCGAACCTAAAATGCAGGAAGAGTAAGTATTTTTAATGTCAAGAATACGTCAGATAATCATCTTGCTCAACCAGAAATTCTGAGTCATCTAGCAGCTAAGATGTCTCAGAACCACGAACAGCCAGTATTGCCCTAGGTGGCAGCGGTCACTGTGTATTTGGCTGCACGTAAGCCAATAGCTTAACCCGTCAGTGAGAACAGGCCAAGCCAACTTACCCGTGGCGATGACGAGACCGGGCGCCGACTCCTTGGACAGGATGGGCATCCTTCGGAGCTGGAGGCTGAGTAGCTGGCTGAGCCGCTGGGCCAGGTGGAGGGAGCAGCCCTGGGAGAGCTACAGAACGCAAGTTCAGGAGCCGTCAGCACGCGACACGACACAGAGGCCTCCCGTGAAACGCTGAGGCCTCCTGGGCCCACGCTGCCGTCGGCACAGAGGAAGGAGATCTGGCCCAAAGGAGACCCGAGCCACAGCCTGGCTGTCCCCACACTCCCCCAGGTGGATGTGATCATCTGAACCACGTAAATGCCTCTCATGGAAGAAAAGAGAAAAATCCTAAGAAAAAATTCCTTCTGAGGCTCTCAGAGAATAGCAATTAGAAATCAGTGTCATATATAAAATAGATAACATACAAGGACCTTCTGTATAGCACAGGGAACTTCTGTATAGCACAGGGACCTTCTGTATAGCACTCAATATCTTGTAATAACCTATAATGGAAAAGAATCTAAAAAAGTGCGTGTGTGTGTGTGTGTGTGTATACATACATACATACATATATATATATATATATATATATATATATATATATACACATATATATATATATATAACTGAATCACTTAGCTGTATACCAGAAACTAACACAACATTGTGAATCAACTATATTTCAATCAAAATTAAAAAAGAAATCAGTGCCAACTCAAGTAGATAGGAAAGCTATCACTCTCTCATGTTACCTAGAATTTCTCTCATGTCATTCAAATGAATGAAAGAGAATGAAATGATTTCATGGTACTTATTTTCTAAGTCAGTGAAGATGTATTTCAAATGTGATTTAAGCAACTCTGTCAGAAAAAAAACTAAGACTCAGAAGTCAGAAAGTCTCACTGATAAGCTCCCAGATGTACAACACATATGAGATATAAACACCAAAAGAGTCACATTAAACTTTTTTAAGCAGTCTGCATTTGTACAACAAGTCTTCAGGTGTCCTCTGCAAGACTTCAGGTTATTCAAACTGGCCTCCATCACTTATGTTCAGATTTTAATAGTTCTGCAAACAATGCCTTTTGCTATAGGGTCATACCTGATTCTCCTGGCCAGAAAGTGACTGTCAAATGTTACTTAGCCTTGTCTGGTGTTCTAGATAGGGTATCTCTATGTGTGCCTATGTTACAGGTAAAAACTGACATGATTTGCTAGATATACTTATTTTTATAACAAAAGGATCTCTCTAACAAATATCTGTCTTGCTAGCATCAAAGTTCAGCAAATGAAAACTGGAGCAAATTAGGTTGAGTCTCAAAGAAATATCTGCCAACTCACCTTTTCTGTCACCACCTAAAATCAGAAGCAGAAACTAAAAGCTGATTACTAATTGTTGTACAGTTCATAAATAAACTGATCAGTCAGGGAAAGAAGCAGCTGGATTTTAACAATACTATTCATTTTATTTAACCAAGGTTTGGACCCCTACCACATGCTCCAAAATCTATATCCTGCAGTGAAACAACACCTAGGTGTTTATCTGCACCTGCTTATAACCTGCCTCTCTCCAAAGCTAGACTCGATGTGGTAAGTCCAGACCTGTTACCAAATAGGGAAGAAAAATCAAGAAGTACAAAAAAAAAAAGGAAAAGAAAAAAAAATCAAGAAGTACATTCTAGAACAAGAGTCTCCAAAATAATTTTCCCAAGGACCACGGATACAGCATACAAGAGAGTCAATATATTTAACCATGGACAAATGAAATTCAAAAATCCAAAAGACCAGGTAATTGTCTAACTAAAATGTTTTGGTTTCTCCAAAAATGAGTACTACTGTTTTTTTCCGAGTTCCTTCCACCTGCCTACTTTACACACCCTAGATCCCCTAGAGAAATGAAAATGGAGGTGTGTGGGGTGTCACATGAAGCCGAGGACCACGATCACAGACTTCTCCCCAGGGAAAAGGAAGGAACCACTTAAGCGAATGGCAACACTGAATGGGACCAAATAACACATTTTAGTATCATGAGCTTTTCAGATGAAGCCACAGGTAGGGAAAACTGTAGAATCCTAAATTATATTCAGGGAGGAATTTTAAAAGACGTTCCCCAGCAAATCACTTTGCTGTACAGCACAGGTCCCCAGACTTTCTTGGTTCCCAGCACAACTGGTATCTCAGTAATTTTTTTTATAACAGCCTCAGGTCAGAAGAAATACCAATGTTTGTTTTTTTACATAGTTAAGTCCAAACAACTTAATAAGTATATGTCCTAATAACTTAGCAGCAGTTTGAAATAATATTGTGTGTGTGTGTATAAATTGAAAGAAAACATAAAATTTTATTTCATTCTTAAATAACCACAATTACTTAATAATAGTATGTAGACACCTTTTGGGCACTGCACATCTTCTCAAACTTTGGAATCTAATCAGATATCACTACCATCATTTCCTGTGCCAACCTGATTTTCTTACTTGTTTTTTATCACATCAACTGCCAAAAATCCAGCTTCACAAAGATATGTCAGCAAAAGACATATAGCATGAGCTAATGTTGAAACTGTGAACTAACTCAAGATAGTAATTCACAGGGTGACCAACAGACGTCAAGTATCACAGTTTTTCCCTCAAAAACTTAAAATATCCCATGGTGCCCCTGTGCGTTCACTATGGCACCCCAAGGCATCTTGATGCAGAGTTTGGGAACTGTAAGAGTAGAACTACAGTTAAAAGTGTGTATTAACAATCCAAACAAGAGCAAAGCATCTATACCTCACAGTTGATTTTCTCTCCATACCCCGTGAAGGCTGGGGCCTGAAGGAATTCCCAGGTCCCCCCTTTGTCAAAGGTGATGACTGATCTCATGTTCTCTTCATTCATGGAACCATTAATCAGAGTAGCAATGTAGACTCCCTGTAACCCCTCCACGCGGTGGAAGTCAGCAAATGGTTCATTTGCAAAATACCTACATTAAGAGAAAATAAACAGCTGTGAGCATGAATTCATTATTTGCTTGGCATGTTCTTATTTTAAATAACATAAAATTTAACCATTTTAAAGTACACAATTCAGTGGCGTTAAGTACCTTCCCAATGTTATGCAACCATCATCACTATGTAGTCCCAGAATATTTTCATCTTCCCAAAGGGAAACCCTGTACCCACTGGCAGTCATGCCCCACTTTCTCTTTCCATCCCAGACGCTGGCAACCACTGATCAGTTTTCTGTCTCTATGGAATTGCCTCTTCTGGATATTTCATATAAATGGAATTATACAATTTGTGGCCTTTTGTATCTGGTTACTTTCTCTTAGCATAATGTTTTCAAGGTCCATCCATGTTGTATCAGTACTTCATCCCTTCTTATGGCTGAATAATCTGCCCTTTTTAAAAAGTGATGTTTTGTAATTTTGAAGGCCAAGATGCTCATCTGACCTATCACTCCTCACGTGGGGTTCAGAATGATGAATACAACACGGAAAAGTTGATGTCAGAGTCACATTTATTTCTCCACTAATGAAACTGACCCCAAATCCTCCAGTGAGCCCTGACAAACAGGAAACGTTAAACCAAACTCACCAGATACTAATTATAGTGCTGGCCTATTCACAATAGCCAAGACATGGAAATAACCAAAATGTCCATCAACAGAGGAATGGATAAAGAAGACATTGTACATATATACAATGGAATACTACTCAGCCATAAAAAAGAATGAAATAATGCCATTTGCAGCAACATGGATGGACTTAGAGATTATCATACTAAGTGAAATAAGTCAGAAAGAGAAAGACAAATGCCATATGATATTACTTACATGTGGAATCTAAAATATGACACAAATGAACTTATCTATGAAACAGAAACAGACTCACAGACATAGAGGACAGACTTGTGGTTGCCAAGGGAGAGGGGGTGGTGGGAGAGGGAAGGATTGAGAGTTTAGGGTTAGCAGATGCAAACTATTATATATAGAATGGATAAACAACAAGGTCCTACTGCATAGCACAGGGAACTATATTTGACATACTATGATAAACCATAATGGAACTGAATATAAACAAGAATGTATATATATGTATAACTGAATCACTTTGCTGTACAGCAGAAATTAATACAACGTTGTAAATCAACTATTCTTCAATTTAAAAAATTATAGTGTTGAGGCTTACAATCTAACCCAATCTATAGGAATATAGCTAAGGGGTTACACAGCCACTGTCCAGATACTTACAACTAATTAGCCAAAACCCTGATCAGACAGAAGCCGATAGGATTTGTCAGGGAGCAAAGCAGAACCCCCTTCCCAAAGGCGTGGTATATCCAACAAGGATGGCTCTGGAAACCTTGAGGTTATGCTCATTAACAGTGAAGCGGAGAAGAAGACCCTCCGCGGCCTTAACTGCTAGCCCAGATACTGTAATTTCCCTGGGAAGAAGTTTTGTTCTGACATGGTACACACGTTACAAACAGATCTCTCAGAAAGGGTAGCCACAGTTCACACGTGGCTTGTAAAAATGGAAGCGGGTCCTTTATTTGGAGGGTTCTGAGCCACTGGGCTTTGTAAAAAAGCACAGAACTGCACTTTCCCTTCATCTGTCATACAAATCTCGAGCTGGATGACTGCTGGCCACCTCAGACAGAAAGACGCACACAGAAGTGGCAGGGCCACCCCAGCTGAGAGATGGAGGAAGGTCCTCCAGATAACACCAGCGCTGAGACCAAATGTTCTGACTCGTGGTTTCCTTAGGTCTGTTTTAGTTGTTTTTCAGTTGCTTCCTTAGGAATGGGCCCCAAGTCTGTTCCCCGCTGCCCTCCATTCACCTCGGCTATTCTGCCTGTGATCCTAGCATCGTGAGGTCCCCGTATTGGCTTCTTTCAATTTATCTGAGAGGTCTGAATTTCTCTCGTTTTCAGGAGCCCTGTTTCTCCCCCTGGTCTCTCTCCTGGTGTTTTATTTTTTTAATCCAAGCAGAAGCCTGTCCTCTGTACGTCCCACGCTCCTCCAGGTCCCAGCCCACCCTGTCATCTCCTGCTCTGACGCCTTGCACCCTACAACTACCTGACTCACCCAAGCATCTCCCCCGGAGAGTCCGTTTTCTTTCGTTTTCTCTCCCTGGCTCTCACCACTTGCTCTTCCCCTCGCCAGGCAGCTCACCAGGTCCCCCTCGACCACCCTCAGCCCAAACCCAGCACATCCTCCTCAAGATGCCCTGTGGGCCCACCACGTCCGTCCCTCCATCTAGACGCTGCCTCCACCTGGCACTTCTCACAAGGTCAGGGTCACCCCTGGTGAGAATTCCTTCTCCCGGTCTCTAAGTAAAGAGATCCAGGTCCTCGGCACCACACTTTCCCACTGAGCTCAAAGAATAGCTCGTTTGGTTTGGTGTGGTTTTCTTTTTTTTAAGTTAAGCCAGCCTGCCCACATAATCTGCTCCTTCACCCTTGTCCCATGTCATCATGCTGAGATGGAGACGCAGCTGACAAAGGTCATTCAAGTGAGTACATCTGAACATCTCCAGTCCCGAGATAAAATCTGAAGAAAAAAAATAAGAAGGCCAAGGAGGATGTCAATCTATGAATCTTGACATAAATCTATTTTCATTTTCCTAACTAGACCGAGTGGTCAGGCAGGGCAGGGAGTCGGAGGGGGGGAACGTTTGTAACT
Organism: Balaenoptera borealis; assembly: GCF_965194805.1. NCBI lineage: Eukaryota > Metazoa > Chordata > Mammalia > Artiodactyla > Balaenopteridae > Balaenoptera > Balaenoptera borealis. The sequence goes on along the minus strand of NC_138868.1, from coordinate 100,842,160 downwards.
GCATAAAGGGCCATCTGTCTGTGCGCAGTGGCCGTATGGCCACGTCACTGAGGTTCCCACTTCCTGGGGAGCTGCTCTCTGCAGCTTCGGGCTCCTGCTCTGCCCTGCCATCTCCATCCTGAAGAGCTCACAAATGCAGAAGTCAAGGAAACCTTGGCCAAGCCGTGACTTATCAGCCCCATAGCTGGAGGCTCTCAAAGGTGACAAAGAGTCGGCAAAAGGCCAGAGAGAGAGTGGTTCATGACTTTAGTTATAAAAAAGTAAGGCCACTATGACTCACCCATACAGAGAAATGAAGTATTGATTGACACGTGTTCCATGTGGATAAACCCTGAAAACATTACACAAAGTGAAGCAGACACAAAGACAGACACAAAGGTCAGGTGTTATGGCATGATTCCATTTATATGAAATAGCTAGAACAGGCAACTCCGTAGAGACAGAAAGTAGCCTGGGGGCTGCCAGGGGCTGGAGGAGGGGAGAGTGGAGAGAAACTGCTGAACGGGAAGGGGTTTTCTTTGGGGGAAATACAAAGGTCAATGTTTGGGAATTAGATAAAGCTGGTGGTTGCACATCGCTGTGAATGTGTTATATGCCACTGAGTTGTTTACTTTAATAAAATGGTTAAGATAACATCATGAGAATTTCACTTCAATTAAAAAAAAAAAAAAAAAAAAAGCCACAGGAGCCAGCCGGAAGGGGCAGTGACTGACCACACCAGAACAACCTGAGGATGAATCACGGCAGGAATGGTTTATAACACATTATAAGACACTGAATAATAAATAACCTGTGTGTGGGGGAAAAAACCAGAATAAATAAATAACCTGTGAGTCTACACTGGGGAAAAAAAAAGTAAGGAGTAAAAGATGACAGTACCTCCAAAGGAGAAGAAACAGGGTGAGAAAAGCATATCAGAGACCACACAGAAAGTTCTCTGCTTGGATATCTAATAGGCATCTCCAAACCAGAACTCTTGATCTTCTCCCCACAGCTGCACCTCGCCCAGCCCTCTCCGTCAGTCTGAAACCATCACTGTACCAGCTACCCCGGCCAAGCGGTGGTGGGTCCCTGACTCCTCCTTTTCTCATACGTCATGTCCAATCCATCAGCAAATGGTCAGAATTTGACCATTTCCAGCATCTCCACTGCTATCGCCCCGGGGTCCAGCCAACCTCCATCTCCACTGGCCTGGATTCCGGCAGTGCTCTCACAGCTGGGGTTCCCCCCCAGACACATCAAAGTCCGCTTTCACTCATGTCCCCACCAGACACATGAAAGTCTGCTGTCTAATTTCCACACAGCATCCAGGATGGCTTCTTTAAAAGATAAGTCACATGAGCGTTCACTGAAAGTTATTTATTAACACTACCCATTTATGTTTTATGCACTTTTCTTTACATAATGCAATTCACAGTTTTTAAAATGGTGTCCAAAAATGTAACAGGTTAAATCAAATAATGTCCAGCTTCTGGTCAAAACCCTCCATCATGCTTAGAAGAAAAAATAGGGAATTCGCTGGCGGTCCAGTGGTTAGGACACCGCACAAAAAAGAAAAAAAGAAGAAAAGGAGAAAAAGATAAAGTTCTTTCTACGCCCTTGAGGGCTCTACACAACCTGAACCCTGTGCTCTTGGTTCCTGTGTCTTGGGGATGTTCTCTCCCCTCCACCAGCTGTTTGATCCACCCTGGCCTCCTCACTGCTCCTAAAATAAACCAACAAAGTCCCACCTCGGAACCCCTGTGTCTCCTGTTCCCTCCGCCTGCCATGCTCTTCCCCGGGGTACGTGCCCGGCTCCCTTCCTCGTGTAATTCAGGCACCTGCTGGAATGTCTCCCTCCTGAAACAGCCTTCCACGACCAGCCAATATAAAGTAACACCCTCGTAACCCTCTGTCCTCTTATCTCGCTTTATTTGTTTTCTCGGCACTCACCATTATCAGCAGATCACATATTTGTTTATATTCTGTCTTCCCCCAGTTAGAACAAAAGCTCCATAGAATGGGGGCCTCCTCCTGAGTTTTCCTTGCTGGATACAATATTTCATGGCTGTACACGCAACATCACCAGGCACCAAGCAGCAGCATACCTGCTGAATGAACTGATGACTGAATGAACTGGCAACATGAAGAGGGACGGCGGGCAGCAAGGACGTGCCCTCTGACCTGCTGGTCACGGCCTTTGGGCCAGACCCCACTGCAGACCAGTCAGTCAGGTCCACCGGATGGCTCTCCCCAAGAGCAGAGAGTAAACGTAATCACAGTCAGACACACACAAGTCTGGGTTGTCACACGATAAGTGAGAATACATGGCCCTGTGGCACTGACGGATCACAGTGCCACCCACAGATTCGTGGCATCCACCCCTCCCAAACCCCGGACTCCTCCACGACCCAGAGAACACCCGTTACTGCAGGACCACTCCAGGCATGTGATTTGCTGACAAAGGATCAGTGATGTTGGTATCTCTCCACAGACACCACAGAACAATACCTTGCAATTACTGAAGAAAAGAGTAATGATGTCAATTAACCAGAGTCACACAGAAGCAGGGCCTTGCGGCCACATATAGCAGCTGGTCCAGAGTGGATGATATTTTGCAAGTGCTCTTTCCCACTGGCTCTGAGACCACAAAACCAGGTAACTGAATGAAGGGAACCCAAAGGAGTGGTTGACACTGTGGCGGTGACCCTAAGTGTCACCCAGGCAGCGGTGCCCAGCCTGTGCTTCACACAAACGTCACCTGAGGAGCTTTTTAAAATCCTCACACACCCATCACACCCCAAACCAGATAAAATATAATTTCTAAGAAGGTGAGCCAGGCATAGTCGGAGTTTCTGAAACCTCCTTGCCGAGGTGAATCCAAATGTGCAGCTAATGTTGAAAACCACCCAACTAGAGGTCGTGCAGGAGTAAGAAAGCAGGGAGGGCCTCCCGGTCTCCTTACCTCACCAAGGTGTCACTGCCTGCCCCTGCTGGGCTGTAATAGAGCACGTTCTCCAAGGACAGCGAGAACTTTAGCCCCTCTGCCTCCGAGATGTACAGGTCGGTGCGGTTGTTACTGTGACTGACACACACGAACACCTGGTCCTCGGACGCATCCGCGATGTAATATTCCTTCGGCGTCAGAAGTCAAAAAAGACACAAGTCAAAAAAAACCACACAGGCCCTGTGGACTGTCCCAGTGCACACTAAAAGCAATGACTTCCAAATGTCCCAGTGAGGAGTGTGGGCTCGGAGCCCACGGAAAGCCTCCCCATGTCGGGAAAGAAGCTTGGCCGACTCTCTCTTTGGAGACCCTGAGGCTGCCTTACGGCCAGAGCAAACCTCTTCTTGGCAGGTGGGACACAGAATAAGAATGAGCCCTGAACTCCAAAAATGACCCAGAAATCACTTTTAGTTAAGAATGTCTCCCTATCGTTAGTACAAAGTACAATATGGATTAAGGTGCATTTCCTTCCCTGTCATTTTCTCTAAGGTGACTACAGGAAGGCAGAACCCAGAGAAAGCAAAGAACGGACAAGCGTGTTCTCCGTCACATCCTCCTCTTAGTTACTAACCTTCCATCACACCAACGCCTGGCATCAAGGCCTCCAAATGCCACCTCCTCCCCGCGGTCACTTCTCTGATGACCCAGCCCACACTGACTTTCCCTATCGCTCTCTATGTTCTAACACATACTGCATAGTCAAGCCTTTGACTGTACATGGCTTATTCCTCTGCTCTGCTCCCAGGCTCTCCAACCCATCTGTTTCTAAAAGGGTGAGACTCAAATCCTATCCCCTTTTGGAACCTCACCATCTGCGAGCAACACAGCAGGTACTTAATAAATAACTACTGCTGTCACTAACCTCCCATTCCTTCAGCACTAGCACACTGAGACCATTGACTCTGGTTCCAAACCTCTCTGCCAATCCTTCTCCACTTAAAGCAAATTAAGGCTCCCATTCAGCTCCACTTCAAAAAGTGAAGAGGGAGAAAACAGACCAAGATGCCCAAAGCATAATGGTTCTCTCTCTCTCGAGACCAATCTAGAAAGTGACTTCAGGGAGCCTCCATCAGGTATCCACCCCCCATCACCCTCCCTCTAACCTCTGCATGAGGACAATGGCACTCCTCCCCACCCCAGCGTGGACCCCACTCACATTAATAGGATATCTTGTGACAAACTGGGCTGCTCGCATGGGCTTGCGGCCAAAGGAGACCCAGAGCTGGACAGAGGATGGCTGCAGACCGCCGAAGAGATGCTGCCAAGGAAGAGGAAAAAAAATCAACTGTACTATGTGATCGCCACTCAGGATGAGCGAAGAAGGAAACAGAAAAGTCAGACCCCTCTGATCCAACTAAAAACACAAAATAGAGAGTGTGACCGCAAATGCACATTTTTGCAACGTTTGCTGTCACTGGGCAGCTTGGGCTCTACCACTTTATCCTAGATACCTGGTCTGCAATAAATATTAGATACTCCAGATACCATATGAAGAGGAAGAACAATGGTATGATGGGAGCACTTGAGCTTGGCGAGGGGGGCGGTGGCTGCCAAAACTTAAGCAGAGAGCGAAAAGGGAGAGAATTGTCTGATGGAGAGACAGACGGGGCGGAGGAGCCTACAGCCCCCAAACCACCACAGGGTGAGGTCAGTCACACACCTGATACGCATAAAAACATACCCTCTTCCTCCTTCTACTCTTATTTGCAGATCGCTAGGATCCCCAAGTCACAGGGCTTTAATTTGTACCAAGAGTTGAAGGGGATTTTCATTGATTCTATTTTTCAATCTTTTAAGACTTCTCAATGATTAAGGTCTTTTGCTAGAATATGCTTTCTTTGGTAGCATACACAGTACTCCACATGATGCACTCACTCCACATGATGCTGACCACATCACGTTGCATTTTAGAGATATTAAACCACCGCTGGGAGCTTGAAAATGTATATAAAAGCACTAGATTCGGAGCTAGCTCTAAATTTCTCTAGGTTCTAGTTTATTCATCTATAAAATGAGAAGCTGATTTGAATCAGGACTTTGGGTATGGGTTTAAGTGGTCCGGGAACCCCAGAAATATATATGCCAATTTTCTGTGTAGATGTACTCACTCGTTTTGCTAGGGAGAACGTCTCACCAGGTTCTCAAAAGGGTCAATGATTCAAAAAAGGATAAGAAACACTGTAAAGGCTCTATGTGGCTTTTTCCAGCTCTACAAGTCTGTGACCGGGAACTGAAGGCAAATGCTGCACATCTACGAAAACAGTCAGGGAGGCCCATCCTCATGTGGACATCCTCGCAAGCATGACTATCACCCAACTGATTAGAATGTCGGGATCCCCAGCCAGAAGGCTTCACTTATCCTTGGCTATGTTGCTACTGTTTATTATAGATTTTAAATTCTTATAGCGTATGGAAGATGCCAATTTCTCTTAACTGTAATACAACAACTACTAATACATATGCTCATGTATGTCCAATAAGTACTGTGAAGAGCAAGCTGATGAACATGAAGTTATTTTCTATTCATTTGAGCAGCAGAATGTGTGTGTGTGTACACACACACACACACACATTTTTTTTTCAAGCCACCACTGAACACTGGTTAAAAGTAGTCTGTTTTAAAGAAGCCAGGTAGAGAAGTATAGAAGACTGCCTTTTCAAAATGGCACCCTGAAAACCACATAATAGCTTGTCCTCAGTATGGGGCTATAGAAATGATGGATTGATTAAAAACACAAAATGTATCACCTGAATGAGAGAAGAGTTCCCAGCAAAACTGCTATGTATAAATTCCAAAAGCCCACCTTAAGTCAATAAAGTTTTATAACTATGTATAAAGGTCAGATGATTTAAGTCACCCTATATAAATTCTTATGAATATATACAAATACACAGATATCAGTGAAACACATATTTTTTATGCTTTATGTTTTGTCACTACTTCCTACTGCAGTTATACCTGAGAAGGGAGCCACTTTTCTCACTGACATTCAGGCGCATCATTAGTTAAATGTTCTTAATGATGGCTGCTGGGAGGCTTGAGAATTGAGAATGGATAGCAAGGCATAAATGCAAAAATCACAGAATACTAAGGTCATGAAAAACCTCTAAACACATCCATCCCACTTCCTTCCGAGAGAATTATTCCTAAATCTGGATAATCAGGTTCATTCCTAAAGCATTTGTAGACGAGTTATTGTGATATTTTACTACCACCAAGAAAAGTATTAACAATGAAACTATGACACACTATTGATTGTAAGATGTATTTCTTAATAAACCATGGGTTTTTGTTGATGTTGGGTTTTCCTTTACCATTATTATAAAAGTAAAACATACTCATGAAAAACATCTCACAATACAGACAGGTATAAGGTAAAATGCAGAAGATCGGTTTCCGCTCTGCTCCCGAGTGCTCACTGGTAACAGGCTCTGGGCCATTCCTTCAGAAATGTTCTGTGCAATCACCTATGAGCATATTCAGAGTGACAGACACTGCTACACTTACCCCAACATCCATTAATCCCTTTCATCCTTGGCAAAAGGACCCTGATGGCCACCTGAGTAAAAGACTAAGGCTCTCTTCCTTTTGTACAACTCTGTGTGGTCATGCGACTGAGTACCAGTCAATGAGATGTAAACAGACTATTGTGTTGGGTTTCAAGGAAAGCTGCTTAAAGAGACTGAATCAGCTAGGAGGGGTCCTATTTTGACCTTTCTGTCTGTCCTTAATTCTTCTTAACTCCAATAGACTCGAAGGCTAGTACAAGTGTCGTGGACCATGAGGGAACTTTGAGAATGGAAATCATTTGTTTGGATGGTAGAACAACAAGATAGAGGCCTGCGACCCCAATAACACCAGGGCACCAACATGCCAGCCCTAGATTGCCTACCTCCGGCAGCACTGATGAGGGAAAAATAAACCTCCGTCTTGGCTAAGCTGCTTTTATTTCTAGTCTGCTAGCCAAACACAGTGCCAAACTGTACATCCAAATTTCTTTTTCACATACAAATTAGATCATGATAGAAATACTGTCGTGCAACTCAATTTTTTTCATGAACAGAGTACTGTTCTACCGTTAAACTTTTTCCATCAACGGTGTATCTTAGACATCTTTGATTTAACAGCTATTAATGGCCATTTAGGTTATTTCCAGAAGTACCCTTCAATGAACGTACTTGTATGTATTACCTTTTTCACAGCTACACAAGAATATTCGTAGGATGCATTCTTAGAACTCCTAGGTCAAATTTTCCATTTTTGATCTATAGTATAAATGGCCTTCCTGAAAGGCTATTCCATTAATACATCAACCAGCACACATACCTTCACCAAAGACTTGGAATTATTTAAATGTTTTAATTTACACCAATATTATAGGGTCTGAGAATTTATAAGATTTTTTTTCCATTTGGTATTTTCAGTTCTGATAAGTAAAAAATAAATTAATATAAGATTCTGAATAATCTGAATTTCAGAGAGTGAGTGTACATTTATGCTTGAGATTCGTCAATAGCAAAAAGAAATGGGAGGGCAGGAGAAAAGAGCAGAAAGGAACTAAATAAATGACATATTCTTGCCAAGTGAAGGTCAAAGGATGTCACAATGAACATTCAACTGAAAGTTTCACAGAGAAAATTGGTGGGAGAAATGAGGGACCCAAGGCACGTGGTGGACAAAGACATTGGTTCAGAAGCACCTGGGCTGTAAGATTCCCTGCCACCTTCTCCTTCAAAGCAGTAACAAAGTTTCAGCTAAATATCATCCACATTCATGTTGTTTATACCCAATTTATGGATAAAATGATATATTTGGATTTGCTTTAAAACAGTCCAGGAAAAAAATAAGTAGTGCGTAGACAGCTGAAAAGAGATTAGCAAACGTAGATACTATTGAGACTGAATGAAGGCACAAGGGGAGGTCATATCAGTACAAACTATTCTTTTATGTAGATGTGAAAATGTCCATAATAAAAAGTTTGCAAAGTTAATATTAATTGAAAGCACTTCTGGAACGGCGAAGTAAGGAACTCTAAAAACCCACTCATCTGTGAAAACAATAAGAACACTGACAAAAATTCTCAAAATCAACTTTTTCAGAATCCTGAAAATGAAATAAAAGCTTGCAAAAACTCAAGGAGCATTTATTCAAGACAACGACTGAAGCCCGGCAAGAATAGCTAACTTGGTGATGTTTTAACTTGTTCTAATCCCATCCCTTTTCTCTCTAGCTCTGTGGTAGCCTGGGAAACCCACAGCTTCACAGCTACAACAGCTGTGAAAACCAGCAGCCCAGCAGCCACTGCAGAGGACAGAACAGGTTTGGAGTTCCCAAATGCCCCACAGCCAGAGGACTGTCAGATCTGATCTGCCTGGTGACTCGCTTGAAAGCTGCATTCTCAGGTCTTCTCTTTATATAACATGACTCAGCTCCCTGTACACACAGACCTGTAGCCAGGGCATTTACGAGGAACAGTGACAAGTGGCAAATGTTTTAACACCACAGCTGCTGGAGAAACATTATCGCTTGGAACTGCAAAAGGTGAACTAAAAAGCGTAAAAGGAAAAACTGGGGAAGAAGATGTCCGTAAGAAGCTTTGATAAGCTCTGAAATATTCCAAGACATTTACAAGGTCACACACAAAAGGGCCGTGCTATGCTCAAGAAAGAACCGAAAGGACCTAATCTCTCACATCCAGCTAACAACCTTGAGTCTCTACACAAACAAGAAGCAGAGGCTAAGGCAGGGTTGTAGAAGGCATGCCACCAACACACACTCAGAGGCCCTCAGCAAAGGCTGCCAGACGAATGGCTCAAAGTACTTAAGGAAATCTCTGTTCGGTCATTAGCTGACCACTAATGGTCAGTACTTTACTGGCCATACCCAATGAGGGATGCAGACTTTACAAAATGAATGCAGGAAACTCACAAAACAAAGGCAACAATAATACCAACAAAAGGCAACAAAAAGCCCCCCCTGGGAATGGGTTACTCTGATATGAGGCGTTGTCACATTATATCACTTAAAATGTCTGGTTTTCCACCAAAACAATGGCAAGCAAACAGCAACGTATCACCCATACACATGACACACACAAACACACACATACACACACACACACACCCCCCCCAGTCAATAGAAACTGTTCCTGAGGAAGGCCAGATATCGGACTTATCGGCCAAGAAATTTAAATCCCCTATCCTAAACACATTCAAAGAACTAAAGGAAATCATGTCTCAAGAATTAAAAAGGAATGTATAAGAACACTGTCTCACCAAATAGAGGATATCTATAAAGAAAACAGAAATTATTTTTTAAAAAAAAGAAACAAATAAAAATTCTTGAGTTGAAAAGTACAATAACTCAAAACAACAATTTGCTAGAGGGGTTCAACCAGAGATTTGATCTGGCAGGAGAAAGAAGCAGCGAACGTAAAACTACGTTGACCCTGATGATCCCTGTTTCAACATGCATGAAACTTGAAAACACGATACTACGAAAGACAACAGTGACGAAAGGTCGCATATCATATGATTCCCTTTACATAAAATGTCCAGAATAGGCAAATCCATAAGGCAGAAAGTAGGTTCCTGGTTGCAAGGGGCTGGAAGGAGAGGGGAGTGGAAAGTATTGCTAATGTGTATGAAGTTTCCTTTGGGGGTGACCACAATGCTCTGGATTTAGATCGTGGTGAGCATTACGTGACCTCGTGAAATAAACCACTGAATTGTGTACTTTACAAGGGTGAATGTTACGTTGTTCAAATTATATCTCAATACTGGTGTTATAAAAAATTAATTTTAAACATATTGGTATTATAGTTTTATTTTTAATCCGTAAAAACGTTTGAGTTTTATTGTTGTATGAGTTATAAGCAGTGAGTGCATATACCTAGGTCTATGTTTGGAGACATTTAAGTGATGTCATAATTAAACTAATTCGTCAATAGTCAGATTTTGGGCAGTTATCCTAAAAGTCACATCCCAGCCGTGGTCAGCTAACCTCCCGTGTAGAAGCCCATAGTTCTGAGGCAATAATTAAGTTTTTCCATTAACTCTATCAGCCTTAGAGACTTTAAATTAGCATAATGATGGTTAGAAATTGGCTTCCAATAGTGAAATTAGTGGTTGGTTGGTCAGAATAATGAAAGTCCAAATGAGTTCTCTCAGGAAATCTGCAGAATGCAAGGTATCTGAATTAGCCATAATATCCTAAAGATAACACCCTGGCATGAAAAGGGCATAGCAATTTAGGGAGGCCTGTCACCTGAACTCTTGGGGGTTATGCCTCAGATTTATCAAGCTCTTGCATTGGAGGATTCTAGCTGCCCGATGTTGACTGAAAGGCGAACAGAATCCTGCCTCTAAAACAACGGTTGGCAAACTTTTTCTGTGAAGGTCTGTATAGAAATACTTTAGACTTTGTGGGCCATCCTGCCTCTATGCAATGATTCATTTCTGCCACTGTAACATGAAAGCAGCAACAGGTGACACATAGCAAATGAGCATGGCTGTGTTTCAATAAAACTTCATTGACAAAAACAAGTGAAGGATGATGGTTTGCCAAGCCTGCTCTAGAACCCTGTGTCTGCATCACCTGTAAGAACAGAGAGGAGACTCCATCAAGCTCATGCATCAGGTGTTGGCTCACTGCTGCACGTCTGTGCAAGAAATGTCTGAGCCTGGCTTTCAAGAGGGGCTGGGAGGGCAGCTGGAGACCAGCAGCCAGCCCTCACCTCCCTCCAACTGTTCGGCAACTACTGTTATCCACCAGGAAGTACCTCGCGGCTGTGTCTCACCAAGTTCACACACTGATGTCGGTCCCTTTGCAGAGGTGCCTCCCTGTTGCGTTAATGGCTCTATGATGTGGACTATTAAGTAAGTGAATTTCATGTCAAAAACCAAGGAATAAAAATTAAACTTGGGTTAAAACAAAATTGAAGGGCATCCGATACAAAGCACATGTGAAGTTAAGAGCCAGGCCAGGAGGGCCCCAGAGAGTTAGGAAGACTTGAAAACCAGCTCCAGTCCAGAACCCAGATGGCTGCCCAGACATGTTCCAAAGTACTAACTTGCAAAGAACTGGAATCATCCAGTGCCGGAAAAAAGCAAAAGAGTTAATCGCCCAAAATCAATTTTCTGTCGTTTTACAATTAGTTTCTTGACTTTCCTAATTTGATTTGAATCCATTTAACATTAAAGTCACTCAGAACTCCCCAAAACCAGCAACCAGAGTGCTAGGCACACCCCGGGTAAGAAATGACACTTGCAGGCCTCAATACTCCTACTGGCAGGGTTATCCAACCAAGGCCAATGCTGTTTATCCTTATGGCTTAGGACTCTAGTGTATTAAGGAGAAAAATACCCATTTTATTACCCACTGCCGGTTGTGTTTCTTCTCTCATCAACCTATCCATTGAGAGACGTTCCTTTGATAATATAACTATCATTGAAAGCTTCTGCATATAGAAGGCTTTAGGGAAGAATGTCTCAAATTTTGGAGACTCTTAGGCATCCTAGGGATGCTCAGGGGAAAGAATGCATTTGGGCCCTGCCATCTGCATTTGTAACAAGGGCCCTTGCTGATGTTGCTGCAGGTGACCCTAGGACAACACTTCCAGGAGGTGGCCTAGCTCTTCTCACCTGGAGCCTCTAGCTAACACCACTGACCTTGGAATCTGGTGGTCCATCCATGTGCTGAAGGAAGAAGCCAACACAACTACAATTTTGCCACCAATACCATATAAATCAATAAGCCACACACAGAATTGAGAGCTGACAATAAAAGAACTAAGAATTTAATATCCCCCAATCCCACCTCCCCCAAAGAAAACCCCAGTAGCCTAATCTTCCTAAATTAGGCAGGCAAAGATTCATTCAACTCTACTGTACACCTGCTATGTATCAAGCATTGTGCAAGACACTGGGTACTGCATCAGTGATGATCAAACAGACACGGCCCCTGATCCTACCACTGGCCAGGAATAGTAAAGAAATTACCACCGGCACTCTGCAAATCAGCTATGTCTACAGAACAGACATAGCTGTGATGGCAGAACAGAGGCACAGAAAGCTCCAAATGGGATATAACTTATTCTCAGGTGTGAGATCTAGAAATAATAGGGATAAGGGAATGCACAAGTGCTCTCCACCTCAGACCCTCCCAGCTCAGTCAGTAAAAGAAATCTGGGAATCAGTCACTGGGCCTTAAAATTGAGAAATTAAAATCACAAAAAGCACAGGCCCAAGAGACTAAAACAAAAAAGACCTATGAGCACCAGAGGACTGGAGACAAGGTTTTAAACACAACTGGAACTTGGGGTCACCCAACCGGATGTCACAAGGTACCAGTCCTCAGGCCTGACCGCTCACCTCTGCACTCCCAGCACATCCCTGCCTGAAGCAACTCAAGGATGCTTGTGTCCTTGGGCTGTTCTGTGTGCACGTGCGTGTGTAAGAGAAAGAGACAGACAGGCAAGGCAGGAAGCAAATGATCCAGGGAGTGACTCAAGGCAAACAGCCTGACAGAAGAAAACTTGTCATAGTTTGGTGGTTTTAAAAAACATTTTTCAAGATGTGTAATGGGGAACCCCTCTGGCCTTTAGCCTCTCGCATCTTCTCTTCTGATTCCAACCTCGCTGCCTGCTTTCCCTTTTGGGGAAGTCCTCTCTCCACCCTAGGATCCTACCAAGGGGGTTGACCTGCTTCTGCCTGGCCAGCTACCAACATATAAATAAGTGAGAACCTGGAGGAAAACATGACATCTGATTTTAGTCCCTAAGGTTAACAACGACAGAAAAGAGCAACCGCCCAGGCACCAGAGACCTCCGTCAGACCTGAGGTCAAGGAGGCAATGGTCGCGTTATGAAAGCAAGCTTACACCCCCCAGCAAGAGCAGCCCAACCTACTCTTGGCCAGGCCTGGTTTTTTCCTTTACCCAAGGGCAGTATGGTTGCAACTTGATACAGCTGCAAGGCAAGTCCTGTTAAATAATCAACTGTGGTTTTAAATGAGCAAGCCCTCCATTTCAGCATGTGGCTCCAACACATAAAATCAAGATTTTCCCAAAGCCTGAGAGTTAAGCTACTTACTGACAGCTGGAAGCTTAAGTACTGCTTTTCTTAGAGCATTAACTCCCACTAGCCAATGACTACACATTCTATTAGCCATGTAAATGAACATGTGTCCAAACCTCCCCAAGAAATCGGCCTGAGCTGCAGGGAAGTCAGGTAGTGGGATTAAAGAAAAAAAGCCACTTAGCCCCACCCCTCCTTTCTGTGTTCTTTTCATTGGGATTTCAAAGAAATGTGTGTTGGTCAAGGATGCCTGGACCAGGAAAGGACCAAATTCCTAGCACCCAGAGACACTGAGTGGTTGTCTAAGCTTTTCTGCTCCTTGACCTCCCAGAACCTTCCAGGCCCCTTGGGAGTGTCCAGCTACATCCAGCACCTGCAGTCAAGCTCCCCCAGGCACGTGCATTCCGTCCCTGCTTGCATGGACCCTCCGTGCCTGATCACAGAACGCCCACCCTCAGAAAGGACATGCAAAAGCAGTTTACTCCTCGAACTTACCACCACCTTTGTGGCAAACATGTACTTGTCCCGCAGCTGGAAGTCCCTCACTTCCTCCAGGATCACCTCCAGGTTCTCCCGGGACTGGAAGAAGTCTGTACTTCGGAAAACTGTGGAGTAGCCAGAGGGTTCGTGCCGTTCAACGTAGATGGTGTTCGGCTTGTCGTAGGGATCGATTCCCCTGGAAGAAAAAAAAAAAAAGCGGTTGTCATCATCTCCACATTGAGTTGTTGGAGGCGTGGAGGTCCTGCCATGCAGACCATCAGTGAGAACTCAGGGTCACCATGGCAGCAGCTAGAAGTGATGCTCTCTCTCTGTGCCGCAAACACATCCCTTTGACGGCTCCTTGGCTCAGTAGAGAGGGAAAGGAATTGCCACTTGTCAAGTATTTTCTGCTGGTACTGTTGTTTACAATGCAGCCTGGGTTTCACTCCAGGCAAGCTCCAGTGGGGCTAGAGGACAGGTTAAAGAAGGAAAAGTGAAAGGCAAGTGTACCGATCCCCTTGACGTCCTTCAGAAACGCAGGGCTCACCTCTCCCTCTGTGCTTCTGTCCACACTAGCCCCCTCTGCCTGGATGCCCTCTGCATATACTCTGATCTGCACAGCCAAATCCTACTCGTCTTCTGAGATCAAGTGCAAGTCCCCCTCTTCCAGGAAGCCTTCCCCCATGCCCTTCTCCCATCACTAACAATGCGTCTCAATTCCAAGCCTTTTTTATGAGTTCAAGAAAAGGGAGAAAACTGCCTTAAGTGGATTTTGGAATCAGTCTTCTCACTTTATACAATGGAGCTTCTTACCCACTATATTATACCGTTCACCATAATGTGTCTGTCTGAGCTTCCTAGACAGAATACAGATTCCATCAAAGGCCATGTCTTACATTTCTTTTTATCCTATAGAGTTCCTTGCTGCATTGATCTTTGCTGCATGGATCCATGGACATATTACAGAAGCTCTTCCAAACTGAAAACTGCAAAGTGATTAAATCAAACTACCTCAGAGAAGAATCTCTGCCCTGGTGTGTCCCCAAAGAAGGGCCCTAAGAGCAGCCTGGGAGGACAACTAACCTCCCCGAGGTTTCCTAACATGCACAAGAACACCAAGGCCATGCGGACCATTCAGCAAGAGGGAAAAACAGTTGGAGAAATCTGGAGGAGAGCTTCACAGTAAGGGTGCAGTGATGACCCAAGGAGAAGCAGAAGGACTCATTAATGATTAATTCATACAAACCATCTTTGTACGGTTCTGTAGACACAATGGCTCTCGGGATAATGAAGGCAATGATAGGAAATTCCTTCCAAGATGCATTGTCAGGAGCAAGTTCCAAGACAGAAGGGACAGGAAGGAAAAGAAAAGAAAGGAGGGAGGAAGGGAGGAAGAAGAAAAGAAGGAAGATAAAGAGAAAAACAAAAGAGCCTCTTTTTGCAAAGGGGGAAGACTTGACTTTGGCCCTACAATCTGAAGTCTTGGTCGGACACTGGAGAAACCAGCCGGTCCCAACGCGAGAAACTAATGTTCACCATGAGATGTTCTGTGTGCAGAGCAGGGGAGGGGTGGGGAGGACGTGTTCTCTTCTTCTCCACAATTAGAAGTACTGATTAAAGTACTTCCTCTACCCTAGAGGATAGGCAAATTAAAACACACTGGATATTTTTAAAAAGGCAGAGAGGAAGGGACCTTTACCCAGATATTGAGGTGGAGCTCACCTCTACTATTCCTTCGTAACCAAAAGCAGCAGCCAACAGCTAGCAACAGAAAGAGCTGTGAGGGCTTCCCTGGTGGCGCAGTGGTTGAGAATCTGCCTGCTAATGCAGGCGACACGGGTTCGCGCCCTGGTCTGGGAAGATCCCACACGCCACAGAGCAACTGGGCCTGTGAGCCACAACTACTGAGCCTGCGCGTCTGGAGCCTGTGCTCCGCAACAAGAGAGGCCGCAATAGTGAGAGGCCCGCGCACCGTGATGAAGAGTGGCCCCCGCTTGCCGCAACTAGAGAAAGCCCTCGCACAGAAGCGAAGACCCCAACACAGCCAAAAATAAATAAATAATAAAAAATAAATTAATTAAAAAAAATAGAATCTAGGCAATAAAATAAAGTCTAACCTTAAAAAAAAAAGAAAGAAAGAAAGAA
This sequence comes from Balaenoptera borealis, assembly GCF_965194805.1. Taxonomy (NCBI): domain Eukaryota; kingdom Metazoa; phylum Chordata; class Mammalia; order Artiodactyla; family Balaenopteridae; genus Balaenoptera; species Balaenoptera borealis. The sequence continues at coordinate 100,826,473 of NC_138868.1, read as the reverse complement.
AGAGCTGTGACGTTCATCCCAATTCTCTTCCGTAATCCACATCTGAACCTCTCGTTCCTGAGAGCTGCTCCCCCAACAAATTCCTGTACTTGGCAATCGCTAGCCTCCCACTGTCCATGCTCACTGACACTGACTTCCTGTTCTCTTTACCCTCATTTGGAAGTTCCAAGCCTTGCTCTGTCTCTGAGCACTGTCATTGGTCCTCACCTGGCCTCACCCACCTCACTTACAGTCTTTCAGGGGTGCTCCACAGGGCATCCTTGAAACCCGCCCCCATGGCTCATCCTCTGTCCTGTCTTGCCAATCTCCAGCTCTGGATAACATAAATCACTGGTTTTCCTCACCCCTGCTGCTCCTAGGCTGCCAAGCATCGTTGAACAAAGTGTGCCTTTATTCTCTGAGAGGTTAGATTACACTCCCACGTATTATGGGGGATCCTAGGAGAAATCCCCCAAATAGCCTGAAATTCCCTGACACCAGACATGTAATTATCTACAATAAGACAGGCCAGCCCTTTCCCCTAGGATATCTATCTGCATGTCTGCACAGAGACAGAAGGTACAACACACAAATTCCCAAACGTGAAGCTTCTTTATTTAGTAATCCTGCTGGTTTGCCCTGTTAATATATGATTCTCTAAACAGAAAAAAGAGCAATTTGACCCTTTAAAGTTCAAAAAAAGCAAAAAAAAAAAAGTTCTAATGGTATTCCCTGGGTAGAGGTTGTACTCGGATGAGAGTGTGGTTTTAATCTCTCTAAGACTCTACAACCTCTGCCCAAGGAAAATAATGAGAGTCAGAAAGAGCTGCCCTCTACAAAAAGGAAGTCCACTGGAGCCTGAAGATACGCAGCTGTAAGGCCCCTCTCTGCTCCATCCTTTACTGTCCTTAATTACTAAGGAAGCAATACGAACTCAAAGACATTCCTCTTCAAACAGACAGCTAAAAGACGTACAGACAGGATCTACATCTTGTGGGGCCACTACATTTAATGAGGACTAAAACTACATGTAAAAGTCAAAAAACAAATGACAAACGGGAAAATATAAATATAAATGAACATACACATACAAGCTCTTTCATATCACAAAGGACCAATCTCAAATATATAAAGAGCTCCTGGAAATCAGTAATAAAGAGATGAACAATCTAATAGAAAAAGGGCAAAGGGCAAGAAGAGACATGTCCCCAAAAAAGAAGTAAAAATGACCCTTAGGTTAAAAGATGTTCAAACTCATTCATAATAAGAAAAATGCAAATTAAAACTATACTGAGGGACTTACCTGGTGGCACAGTGTTTGCTCCCAATGTAGGGGGCCCAGGTTTGACCCCTGGTCAGGGAACTAGAGCCCACATACATGCCACAACTAAGAGTTCACATGCCACAACTAAGGAGCCCACGTGCCACAACTAAGGAGCCCGCGAGCCACAACAAAGACCCGGCGCAACCACGTAAGTAAATAAATAAATAAAACAAAATAAAAAACTACAACTATACTGAGATACTAACACATTGGCTGTGGAAAAAGGCATAATTCTATGTTGTTGAGAATGAGTGCAAAATTTGACACTTTCTATAGAAAATTTGGCAAAGTTACAATTTCAATGCTTTAGTCACTGGGGATATATTAGTGCAAAACTGAAAAAAGTCCATGCTCTCGTGTAGTTTTATTCTATTGAAGAAAGACAAATAATAAGCATAATAAGAGTATATTAGGATGTGATGAGTGCTGTGCAAAAAAAGAACAGATCAGGCTACAGCCGATTGGGAATGACAGGAATAATTGCAATTTTCATGGGATCCTTAGGATAGGCCCCATCTGGAAGATGTTATTTGAGCAGACTTGAATGAGGTAAAGGAGCAAGCCACAAACATATCTTTAGTAAAAGCATTCTAAGCAGGGAAAATAGCAAGTGCAAAGGCCCTGTGGTAGGAATGTAGCTGGCATTTAATCTGAGAAAAATAATGATGCACATGAAAGGGTTCAAAGCAGAAGAACAACATGATCTGATCTGCTTTTAACAGGATCAATATGGCCATGCTGAGAATCAGTTGTAGAAGGACAAGAGTAGAAGTAGAAAGACCAGTTGGATGATTAATGAGTGACAGCAGTGACTTGGAGTAAAGCAGTAGCTGAGTAGTGGATCCTGGGTATATACTGAAGGTAGAGCCAAAGGGATTTCCTGATGGACTGAACGTGAAGCATGAAACAAACACGGAATCAGTCATGACTCAGAGTTTTTCCACCTGAGCAACTAGAAACTGAAACGGGGAAGATTACGTATGGGTAGAGCTGATCCAGGGTGGTGAAGATCAAGAGGTATCAAGTTTGGTGGGTGTGAATGGTTTGACTTTTTCCCACTGACCCACCAAGTCCACTCCTGGGAGTCTGCTCTACACATTCGTCTGCGTATGTACAAATTCAAGATTATAAACATCATCCCCATAACAGTAAGAGACCAGAAGTGACTAAGACGAGAAACAATCTCTGAAAGGTTAGCCCTGTTGATTTCACTTTCCTTCTCAAAAACCTACAATGGCTCCCCATTGCTTTCAGAATTCAGTCCAAATTCCTTTATCAAGCACTGCAGATTGTGACACCAACACCCCTTTCCAAATTTCACCCAATACACTGTCCAAGGATAAGACTCAGGGCTCTCCACCCCAGCACCATGATGCCTCGTCTCTGCCTTGGGCCGTTCTGTTCCCATCTGGAATTCCCAGCCTGCACACCTCCAAACAGCCACACCCTACCTGGTGTGCGCATCCTGGATCAACAGTAACCGCCTCCGTGGAGCTGCCTATGACCCACCTGGAAGGAGCGTGGCCCTCCTCTGGCTTCTTATGCTATGTCCGTGGGACTTCGTGCTTCTTTCATGATGTATGTTACATGCACAAAATGTCTTTTCTTCTCTCCTAAACTGCAATCTCCTTAATAACTATATCCATCAGTTATTCAACTTCTTACACCCTAAAGCATCTGTTTTATATGCAGCAGACATTCAAAAAATATATGTTATGAATGAACAAATGAACGAATTTTAGAGAAAAATCCCCACTTCTGATATGATGCTCTAAAAATGAAGGTCTTTTAGAAATTCTAATACGTGCAAGAGCTTCAAGATCCCCCTGGATTCCCTGACGGATTGAAAAATGCAAAAGCTCTGTCACTCCTCTCACAAGTTACCTTCCTTCCTCACCCCCCCAGACCCCTGGGGAGTCTGTAATACCTGCAGCTCTCATTCCTGGGTCTGGAATGTGTCTTTCCTGAACCAGATGCTTCACATTTCAGGGGAGGGCAGATTTGCCCTGCATGAAGGAGCTAGAACTGAAGCAAGGGGATTATGTAACTCAAATTTCTCAGATGGCACGACTTACCAAGAAACGGACTTCACATGTTCCTGAATCATGATCCAGGTCTGGCCAAAATCATCTGATTTCCATAGCTGCAAAGACCAAAGCGACAAGCGGTCATGATGCGAGAGGCGTGATGTAAGATCCCTGAATGGCATCGCCAGCACACACCCATGGAAACCCCATCCTCAACAATACGTCACCTGTGAAGACAGGTGGGGAGATCACATTACCCAACTCGGTTACCCCACGTGCCAACAAGGGCAGGAAGGGCAGGACAGTTCACCTTTGCATTCCTCTCCATACAGTTACTGAGGTCTCAGTACCTCAGTATTGGAAGGAAGGAAAAACGATTGTGACTTGTCTTCCTTTTATGGATTATCAGAAATTATATTTTACTCAAGACTGACCCTCAAGTGGTGGTGAAAACAAGGATTATACTCAGTACTTCTCACCTGGGAAACAGTGTCCTTGAAAACCCATAATGGGACACAGTGATGAAAGCTGAATGGAGAGGACTTAGGGAATCCCCTGAATACACAGGGTGTGGCCATGAGTAATTGACTTGCTGATCTTTGCCCCTCAACTTCCAAAGACAAAACCTGAGGGTTCCTGTGGCCCTAGGGACCAGGGAGTAAGAAGCAGGAGACTAAAAACAACAATAATCCACCTACACTGGTAAACAGCCCATACTTGGGTTACTCCCTAAGGCAAGTGAAGATAAACAGGTCATGTTTTGGTTAAACAACCTGCAAAGAAAAAGAATTGTTCCAAGGTTCCTCTGAGCAAAGCCATTTGAAACTCATCATGAACCCAATCCTACAGGGCCAACAGGTTTCACAAGATTATGCCACATCAATACTCTTGACTTGGCAAGTTTTAACCTTGAGATAGAAACTTACCTGGGCTCTCTCCCCATCTCTCACCTTTCCTTCAAATCCGGGTTAAAGGAAGAAAATGCACACATTTATATTATATTCACACACACACGTGCGCTCATGTGCACACGTGCACACACACACACACACACAGAGCAAGAATATTTAAGTGAATGGTAACTTCAAATAAATGGTAGGCAAGGGCAGTATGTTTAAGGTGGAGGATGGGAAAGGTAGCACAGAAATTCGACAAGAGGTCCCAGCACGGCTCAGATGCCAGCCTTCCCTACCTGGCTCTCTTTGATTTAATTCCAGAGACCCGATTTACCCCCAGGACTAACAGAGGTGTCCCTGCAGCAAGAAGGGCCTGATGTGTAACTAACAGGGCCTGCCGGGGCTGGGTGTTGCTCCCCGGCTGGGATGCAGACCCAGGGTGCCAGGGGGATATAGTTTTCTGCAGCCGTGGGAAGTGAAATAGTAGCTACAAAGGCTCGGCCTGAGAGAGGAGGAGGGAGGGGCTGGGGGAGGTCACTCGAAGGACAGGCGATCCACTGGGGCAGAACAGAAACCTCAAGGAGCCCCAGCTGACCGTGTTCCGGAAGCTCTCTTACCTGCTTGTTGGGGTGAGACCTGTCAAAGCCCAGGAGGAGGTTGGAGGCCTTGCTGTGCAGGAGGAGGTCAGCTGCCCGGAATGGGATGGAGAAGCCTTCGATGGTGTTGCAGAAGTCAGACGTGGTCCAGAGGTACTGGGCATAAGCATCTGCAAAGATGTACTGCAGGGAAAGGAGGAGAGCTCAGGGCAGAGCCTGGCCGCGCCCCAAACACCCCTTCCCCAACAGAGTTTGAGCGCCCACGCATGCAGAGGCCAGGGGCCGGCACCCTCGCACATGGCTTTCTTGCCATCTCCCGGCAATAAAGAGTCCCTGGTGCACACCACACGAGGCTCGGCGAAGGAAGGGTGCAGACGGGCCGTGCTGAAGCCAGATGGTGCTCTTGTTTACCCAGGTAATGAAGCGAGTCGAGCCTTTCTATTTTTTCTTTCAACTGACTTGGCCTTTCTCACTCCCTGGGGGGGTCACCCGGTCACAATCAGAGGGTGGCTCTCGGAAGCCGGGCAGAGAAGGCCTGCTCTCCAGACTGGCTGCACACGGGTGGGCCAGCTCACTACCCGTGCATCCTCCGACACACCTTTCCAGGAAGACCCCCGACATCACCCACCCAGGAAGCTTAGCTTCCCCTTCTTGCCCCCGTGCCAGGTGACAGGGCAGCTCCGAGGACCCAGCTGCCACTGGGGCAGGCAGACTCACTCCGGGGCACAGCGGGCAAGCAGGGGCCTCAGCTTATTTTGCTTCCCCACGGGTGAGTGACTCTGAACAAGTCAGGCTGGAGAGTGACTGCCGGCCTGAAGAGTTCTCAAGGGGAAAGGATCAAAGCAATTCAACTGAACAAATGCGCACCGAATATTCACCCTGGACCAGAGGCCGAGGGTGCCCCAGAGAAAGCAGAGGATCCTTCCCCTTAAGCACCTTCCAGTCTAACGTGGGAGAAAGACGCGTCTACAGCCAACTACAATGCAAGGGGAAATGAGACTAACTGAGAAACCATGGACAGAGTCCTGTGAGAGCACAGACTGTAGATCAGTTCCGGTTTGGGAGATCGGATATGACTCCACCGAACATTTGGGACTTGAAGGGCAGACAAGACTTCCACAGGGAAGGAACATGCCAAGTCGAGGGCAGTTTGAGTTTGGGAACAAAAGAGGAAGGAAAAAAAATACAGTATGGGTTTGCTGGCAGTCTTGGGGCTTGAGGGAAATACCAGGAAAGAAGGCTGGAAAGCCCGGAAGGGGGCAGGCCTTGCGTGCACACAGAGAGCTGGAGGACGTCCCCTGCTCCCAGGAGTACAGGGTGACTCAGAGGACGACTGTGACCCAGAACCAGAGCCGGGGGGGACCCAGTGCTACCAAAACTCAGCCACTGACATCCTAGAAATCAATGATGCAAAGGAATCAGTCCAAGGACGCTTTCCCCAATTGATTCCACCTGCTCCAGACCCAGCTTCAGCTCGGAACCCTTTCAGCACTAACAGCTTCAGCCTGCAGAAACAATTCGCACTTGTCTACAACGTTGCTTTCTTACATTCCAGCTCCTTCTCCTTCACGCTCTCTCCCCACATCCAGTCTGTAAGCTTCCCAGGCGTGTGTTATATGCGTTCTCTCTCCTCTGTTTCCTCCACAGCATCTAAGGTAAAACTCCAAACTCTGGAGAAGCCTAATTACATCTAACTCTAAAGGCTAGTAAATGGTATGAAAGCAAAAACTAGCGGAACCAAAGGCAAAGTGATAAAAACAATTATGACCCTCAGAGGATCATCAGAATTTGGGGCATAAAAGCGTCCCCTAGAAATAACACAGCCCATCTTCCTGCTCTGAAACCGTCTTGGTTATTGGGGGAGGGAGTGTTCTCTCAGTTTGAGAAGTTTTCTCCAGAAACCCCTATCCCATGGCTGCCTGCAGTTTCACATTTGAGGACCTAGAAATCACATGTCCGGCCTCAGAATGTACGATGTTCATGACAGTAGCTATGATTTTTCTTTTTTCTTTTTTTTTTTTTTCCTTTTGGCTGCGCCGCGCAGCATGTGTGTCTTAGTTCCCCGACCAGGGACTGAACCCGTGCCCCCTGCATTGGAAGTGCAGAGTCTTAACTACTGGACCACCAGGGAAGTCCAATAGCTACAATTTTTCAAGAGGCACTTAGTATGCACCAGGCACTGGGCTGAACGTTTGCACACCTTGCCTCTTTTCACTCACAGCGTCCCCGCAGCAACTCCAGGCTATGACACTGTCATCTCCTCTCTTACTAACGAGGACACTGATGCTTAGACAGGTCGGCTGCCCAAGGTGACCAGGAAGAGGCAGCATTCGTATCAGCGTCTGGCTGGTTCATCAAACCTTACCTCTCTCCTTCCAACAAAAAGGCAGCCTTTCCCGAATTGAATCCATAGGTCTTGGCCTGGACTGCTGGGCTCAGTGAAGTGCCTCCTCTCCTAATCCAGTCCCCAAGCTTCCCTGGAAGCGCTCCTGCCTTCTGCGACACTGTCGCATCGACGCTCCACGCCCCACCCCTGACCATCTGTCTTTGACTCTCTCTTGCCAGCCCCTCTGTCTTCTTCAGCTCCTTGCCCTCAGGTGACCTTGACTCCTCCATCCTCGGCTGCTATCGTGGTTTACGGCTCATCCTTCCAAAAGCTTCCACCACTGCCCCTCCAGGAGCACGCATTCCAAGACTCTCAAATCTCCACGCCCATCCTGATGTCTTCCCAAGAGTGTAGTTTTCACGACCTTCTTTACCTTCTCAGTCAGCATCTCCACCCGGATGTGCCCAGATATTGCTCTCTGTCCAAAACTGAATTCTTCGCCACCTGCCCCCCAAAACTCACTTCTCCCTCCCCATGTCCCAAGCCCTATCCACGTGACGCCTTCCCCAGCCCCATTACTCACCATTAGGGTCTGGTTTCTACTCCACTGCCTTCCCTTACTTTCCATCGGCCACCTACCCTGTTAGGTTTTCCTCTAAAAGGTTTTTCACAATCAGTGCCTTCCTTTTTCTTCCCAGTGCTACTAGCGTGGCCCGTGGTCCTACTAGAGACTATGAGGAAATTGGGGTCGGCACTGGGTTTTACTCATCCTCCTGGCTTCTAGGACCAGCAGGGAGTGAGACCCTTAGAGGGTGGATATTAGGTTTGGTAAAGTGACTGGGCAACTTCATGCCTATAGTAACCCACGGGCTCCCTTTCTGACCGTTCTCTAACCTTGCCCTTCCCAGCCCATCCTGCATGCTGCCGGCAGACCAGACACAGGTCCCTAAGGGACAGTATTCACAGTAAGCCGCCAACTCAAAGGTTCTTCCATGGCTCTCTCCAGTCCTCAAGGCAGGGGGCAAACTCCTCCCTCTTCAGGTGGGGCCCCACTGACATCATTAAGCCATTCAGTGCAAACCCTCCCCTCCCCGCCTGCAGAGAAAACACATTTGGCCCCCTGAAGCCTCTGCCCATGTCCTTCTCCTCCCTGATCCCCTAGGGTTCCCACCAGCTCTGCTCCAGCTACAGAAATCTGCCCACCTGTGAAGCTCCAGCCCTAGTCCTGAGCACCCACGAAGCCTTCACCTCTCTGATCCAACGTTACTCTAATGACCTGCAGCTTCCATCCCACCCTTAGGCACGTGCTTCCTGCCGCTAAGTAACCTCCTCAAATGTGCACAGAGCAGGAAGGCATGGGACGTGCTACTCTGCTTTTAGTCCCGGGACGCCTGGCTGTCAAGTCTGCTCGAGGCGACCCTGCAGACTGGCCAGCAGAGCTGACCTACTAAATGCTTCCTAACCTGGGCAATTTCAGGAGCATCTTCACCACCACCCATCACCTCTCCAAGCATGTCTGCAATCACTTAATATTCCAGACGTGCTTCATCTTTTCCTTTAGCTTAACGCTACGTTCCCTCCTAAAACACAAAGACCTCCGGGAAGATAACAAAAGTCGCTACAGAATTCATCCCCATGTTAGCCTAAGTGACTCTCTCCAGTTTCGAGTGAAGAAGCCAAGAGTACCGTGAGAGGAGGCTGGGCAGACGAAGCAGTGAACGAACTCACCTCCAGGAGGTGGGAACCAAGGGAAAGAAGAGAGAGCGTTTCACCATCTCACCCGGGACCAACCTCTGCCTGGAAAAAGGCAGGACCAGCTCTCGCATCTGTGGAGGCTGGGAAACCTGACCACACATCCAGTGACCTTCAAAGAGCCCAGACATGTCTGGACATGGCCGACTGATCTCGGGTGCGCTGCGAGGCTGGTGGAGCTGTCAGGTGGCTGGAGCCGCACACCGCTCTAGGCGGTGGCCCTCAGGGGACCGCAAAGAAGGAAGTGGGACGGCGGGCTGATTCGAAAATAGACCCAAACTCTCACATGACCCCACAGCCGCTCCATTTACCTAAGCAGCACCTTCTTTCCCCTCCTGCAGGCCATGCCCCCCCACACTTCCACGTGGCCCTTTCATGACATCTTAGCCCTTCCGAGCAGCTGCGAACAGTCATTTCCACCATTTCCAATCGCCCTCCGTGGCAGCCACGCTAACATCTGTGCACAGGTGATGTGCCTGGGCCCAGCACCCTGGTGTAGAGGGCAAAGCACTCAGCCATGGGGGATGTTTCTCAGGAAGTGGTAGGTCGAGTGGGGCAATGTGCCTTCCAAGGGACAACGGCAAGAGTAACCAAAGTCATCGGCACAGTAAGAGTCACTTCCTTCCTGAGAAGTCTGAGGAGGGGTAACAGACAGCCTCCTCTGGGGAATTAACAAACCCAACAGGGAAGGCAGCAACCCTAACCTCACTCAGCCTGCTCCAGGCCCCAGGTCCAACAGCCACCAAGTTCTCCAAGAAGGCAGCCCTATGCATCCTCCCACGAACTCCAAATCATCCCCAACTCAGCCCTGAGAAATCGAAGCAGCCCTCCTCTTCAAGGTGACAGCACTGAGGCCGCGGGCCCGCGGCTCCCACCTCACCTGCAGCACCTAGAGCTCCTTTATTGCAACCATTTCCTGGTTCTCCCTCCTTCTTGCCCTAGCCCCTGCCCTGCTCCTTCGTCTGCTTCAAAAGCCCCAGATCCTCTCCCTGCACTAAACCACCCCCCGCCGCAAGCCCCGAACTTCATCTTTCCTGTCTTCTGACTCTTCCGTCGGGCGGGTTTAGCAGCTGCTCACTGCAACCCGCGACAAGCAGGAAGGGAGACGGAACCTGCTTACAGACATCTGTGCCCTGCGGTCAGAGGTGAGGAGGGGACGAGATGGGGCTGAAAGGGACAACAGAGCAGTTTCAAGACCACAACTTCAGCAAGAGTTAACTTCGGGACAATGTGTAATAGTACTACTACTACTAATAATGATAATGGATAGGTACAACCTGAAGTAGAGACTAATCCAAGGGTTGTTTGATTCTTGAGAGGCAGATCAATCCACAGGAGATGCAACACAGCCAGCAAGCTGCACCCTGGGGCAGGTTTCCCCAGTCACTCGAGGGACTGGGAGTCCCCAGTACCAGGCCTGACACTGCAGTGGGGGGGGGGGGGGGTGCAGGGCGCGTGGCGGGCCTGCTGTCCAGACTACAGAACCCATTCCAACCCCTTTTTGTGCTTTTCTTCACAGAGGGAAGAACTGCTCGGTCACCTTGGAGTTAGGTTAGAGGAGAGTTTGTCCTAACTGCCCCTCCACTTTGAGACCATCGGACAGGGCTGATATTAACTAGTAGGTACCAGTAGCACCTATTCTAGTCGTTAAAAAAACAATTGCTTAGGGCTTCCTTGGTGGCTCAGTGGTTAGGAATCCGCCTGCCAATGCAGGGGACACGGGTTCGTGCCCCGGTCCGGGAAGATCCCACATGCCGCGGAGCGGCTAGGCCCGTGAGCCACAACTACTGAGCCTGCGCATCTGGAGCCTGTGCTCCGCAACAGGAGAGGCCTCGACAGCGAGAGGCCCGCGCACCGCGATGAAGAGTGGCCCCCGCTCGCCACAACTGGAGAAAGCCCTCGCACAGAAACGAAGACCCAACACAGCCAAAAATAAATAAATAAATAAATAAATTTATTTAAAAAAAAAGAACAATTGCTTCTGTTAGTAAATAGCCAGTTTAAACCCATGAGCGGCCGCTCCTAAAGCTCCATTGGCCTGGTGCCCTCCCCAGGACCAGCCCACAATCCAGCAACTGAAAGGTTAATGCCTGCCTCAGCAGGGTGGCCTTCAAAACCCAGCTCCCGCCAGATTGGGTCTGTTCTGATTGGTCAGGGCCATTCCAGTGGCTAAATATTTTGAATACAGCCCCTGCTAACAGACCACAGGCAACCTGAGAAGCCAGCACTGCGGGGGGGGTGGGGGGGACCTGGTCAGAGGACCCTGTGGATTTCGCGCTCTCCTTCCTTTCTGGATGAGCAAAAAGCAGCAGCTACCCCGTACCTTCGCTTTTGCTTCTAAGAAGCTAGTTTTCGAGCATCCTTAGAAGCAGCCATCCTATCCTGGAAATGAGCTAGGGATCGCTAGAGTGGGGAAGAAGGCAACCAAATACAGCTCTCCAAGCTAAAGCTACCTAACCAACAGGAAAGCCTTGCAGGCTGCCTGATTCCTGCACCCCCCTCTTCCTCCCTGGGGCCCAGGGCCATCTCAAGTCTAGGCTTTCTCCAAATCAAACTGCCCGGGTTCTACTGCAGAAACAAAGCCCCAGGGAAGACAGCTGGGAAAACAAATCAGGAGCCACAGCAGTATCAGCTGCCCTGGCTTTCCCTTCTAGACCAGGTATAGGCTGGAGGGAAGGGGGGGGTACACATGCACACGCAGGTACACACGTGTGCACACACACTGGTGATACCCATGAAACCAAGACTTCAGCAGCTGCCCTGGAAGACCCAGAGTAGACCCCAGTGCAAGCCCCAGTGGCCCTGGGTAACATTTTTGCCACCTATGAATCAGGCAACTTATTTGGCAGTTGGCAGATTCTTTGGGCTTTAACCTGCCCTTGTTTGTCTAGAAATCCTGCCTGGCCAGGACCTGGCCTGCTTGATTATGCACAGTTCTGCCCTGAGAATGACATTTCTGTCACCGACTCCTAGGTAAGCAGAAAAACAGTCCCCGGCTGCCTGTCACGCTGCAAAGACGCCCAAGCGCTGCACCTCCCAGCCCTCCTGTAGCACAGCCGTGGTCCCAAAAGACAGCCCCACGCAGTCACGACAGGTGACGTCCTTACACGCCTGTTGTCCGCAGGACTGTGGTAGAACTGGGCGATCACAGCTTCGCTGCTGTTCCCCTCGCCAAAGTTCAACTTGTCTGAGATTCTCTTGAATGATCTTCCGTAGTCGTAAGACACGTAAACCTGGAAGATGGAGGTGGGAAAGAAGAAAAGGATCGGTGAGAAAAGTGGCAGAAAGGCGGCTCCCTCCGCCTCCACTTGCAAACGCGTCCCCTGCGTCCTGAATGTGGTTCCCAACGGGTCCCTGATACCATGAAATTACAGGTCTGAAGACAACCCCCAAAGGAGAAGCAGGTCACCTCTGTGTCTGTCCCCAAGCCGGTGGCCTCTTTTCTGAGGCCACAACAATTCCCTGGAGGGGGAGACACGCAGACAGAAACCATGATAAGCTCCTCACCACGGCCGGGTTGAGTGTTTAACGAACTATATCCAGAGGCTGAGAAAATGTGATTGTCTGAGGGGAAGGGATTGAGAATTTGTTTTGCCATCTGTTGAAATGTCCCCAAAAGGTAATCTAATTCTCATCCCTCTGCTGGGGAGTTCTGTCCTTACAGCATTCCAGACGATTAAAAAAAAAAACCCTCATGGGTTTTCACAGAGTAGCCCCAGAGATGAAAAAGAGAGCAGCGCTAAGTGATTAAATATGCGCAGAGGCTGCACAGAGGGGTCCCAGAACCCCCCTCCTCCAGCACCCGACCCTGTAACGTGGGAGATTCTGAGTTTAGAGGAACAGCAGGGTGGGCCATGCAGTTGCCAATGGTATTTACTTCTCTCCTGCTTCCAGGTCTCTGGCTCTCCGGTAACCACAGGTATGAAACAGAAGAATAACTTGTGTACTGAGTGTCTACCAGGTGCCCGGAGGCTACCTGAAAGCCATCAAATCTCAAGAAAGGGATGGAAGAAATGGAAGCTGTCAGATAGTTTGTCCCTAGACTTTACTACCTAGGCACTGCGAAATTAATACAGTCAGTGGGTTAAAAATGAGCCTGACAGATGAATATCACACTATAATGTCAATACTATGAATATAATACTGAGTTAGAATTGGGGAAAGCGTTAAAGTAAAAGGACAGGTGAATGCCAAGAAGAATGGGAACTCGGGACGAATCCCATCGACTCAGCAGCAAACACATTCTGAGAGGTTCATGTGAGCCAGGTACTGCGCTAGACGCCAGGCATACAAAGACACGGCCCTTCACACAATGGGCATGTAAACACGTCACTGCTGGTAAACGATGCCCCCACGTGAACAATGAACTACACGACATTTGTGCAGAGAAAACTGAGCGCACATGCGCGTTATTAATATTTATTAGATGTCGAGGTTGGAAGAGCACAGACAGAACCTCTGCCAATATCTGGAAGAATTCCTGTTACAAACACACACGCTTAAGCACAGCACGTGTTCCCCGACTACCAAACACACGGTAAGGGGCTGCCACAAAAACAGCTTCCTAAATTCAGCAGGTTGAGAGTTCACAGATCATTTGAGTGGTAGAAGACCAAGCGGTACTTTCTCACTTCCATCCTCCAGGCCAAGAACAGACGTGAAGTGTTCCTTGTGACATTCAAAGTCACACGCAGCAAACTGACGGCTTCTCCAAAAGGGAGCTCAGGCCCCTTCCAGCCCTAGCGTTCCCTACATGGATAATCCACTCCGAGTTACCTCCTCAGAGGCACAAGTGTGATAATAAGCTCACATGGGGCAGCATTTTTCAGTAACAATACTCTTTTGTATACATCAACTCTCTTCATCTTTAAAAACCCCGTGAGTGAGTCTCTCCTTTGCCACTTTCCGTGGACCTGGAACATAGCAGGTGCTCAGAAAAGAATTCTGAAATGAATAAATTTCATTATAAACCACAGCATGAGTAAATGCATGTGTTCTGTAAGTGAACAAAAGAGAGTGAAATGAATGGATCCGTGACTCAGTGAACAGCTCTTTACATTTAAGAGATAAAACTCAGAGAAATGAACGACTAGCCCAAGGTCACGCTGCTAGAAACTGACAAAACTAGGAAGGGTTCCTCCAAGCCCAAGTTCAGCTGACTTTCCACTCTCTCAAGTCAACGTTCTGGGTGAATGTTTTCCTCTGCACGCTTACATTTCTCTGCTAAAAGAGGAAGATCACGCACCAAAGCTACAGCCCAGGCACTGGAAGGGACACCGGATGGAGAGAGAAAACACCACCTTGAATGAAGCCCGGGGCCTTCCCCAGACACCCCGCCACACCTCTGCATCACCCACTGGTGGTGGAGGTGCGGCCACCCTCAAAACCAGAAACCTCCCCCTTAACGTTCTCGTCCGTAAGCAAACTCCATCCCTTTGGGGCTTGTACTACACAGAAGTGAGGAAGGCATGTGAGGGTCCACGCTACGCCTGAGGCTCTCAAACTGCTCATCAGCCTACCTTGCTTCCCTTCTCCAGGCTGAACAACTCCAACATGGTATTTTGATCCTATCCTCACAATTCTTATCCCTATTCGATCAACAGATCAATAGGGCAAAGGCAAGCTCGGGGCTGTGCACAGCTACCCACCTTCCTCCACGGTGAAGAGCCCTGGAAGGGCCTCTTCCAGTGTTCGGACGAGGCCAAGTGGGCTGACGACCTCACGGCCTCCACACAGCACCCCCGTTGGTACATTCTGGGTCAGGGTTTCTTTCCCTAGCATACTGCCTCACTCACTGCCCACAACGAGCTCCAGGTGAATTGAGGCAAACGCCCCCCCAGGCTCACTCATCCTGTGCTTCTACCGTTTGCTTTGCATCCAGACACAGGTTTCTGTACTAATTAGTCTTCTCTGGCCTCCACAGGACACTACTCCCTTAACTAAATAAAGAAGGAAGGAGTTTTGTTTTTTTTTTAATTAAAGTATAGTTGATCTACAATATTATATGAGTTTCAGGTAGACAACATAGTGATTCAATATTTTTATAGATTATACTCCATGTAAAGTTATTACAAAACAAGGGCTATATTTCCCTGTGCTGTACAATATATCCTTGTGGCTTATTTACTTTACATACAGTAGTCTGTATCTCTTAATTCCATACCCAGTTTCTAAACTGCCAAAAGTCACTAGTTAGATCAGTCTTACCGCTAAAGATGGTCCTTCAAAGTGAACGGTTTTACATTATTTCCCCTGTACTTCAAAACCATATAATAATAACGAGGAGGAGGAGGAGGAGGAGGAGAGACGAGGGGGGAGAAGGGTTAAAATGTCCAGAAAACATCTCCGTGTCTGGTGCTGTTCTAAGTACTTTACACCCGTACTTCTCAAACTGTAACACGCCTACAAATCACCCAGCAGGACACAGGTCAAAATGCAGACTCAGATTCAGGAAGTCTGGGGTGAGATTAGAGATTCTGCATTTCTAACCACCTCCCATGAAACCCGCACACTGCCAGTCTGCAGACCACCCTTTGGGGAGCAAGATTTTACAAGGATGATCTCACTGATGGATGAGAAAACCAAGGGGAAATGAAGGAATTGGCTCAAGGTCAGACTGCTGATGGATGGTAGAGCCAGGATTCAAACCCATGCATTCTGCTCTCAGACCTGGGGCTCAGCTAGACTCCGGCTCCCACAGGCTACCAAGTTCTGCCCTGTCGGCGGGCGCGGGCCCTGCTCCCCTGCCTATCCCCAGGGGCACCAATCACACTGTCACACCACTCTGGGTACAAGGGCAGTGAGTCCTACCATTCTTGATGCCTCCCCTGGTTGATTCTGATCTTCCGGTAGACACTATCTCTGGAAAGCTCTTTGGTCAATTATGTGGCAACTGAGTACTTGGTAAAATACATCAGGAGGGTGCAGAAAGGAAGAGGCGGGGACGGTCAAGATAAACACCACCTTCGCTTTCATTTCATCTACAGACTTAGCACAGAAAAAGACAGGTCCTGCAGGAGCCATGCTTCATGGGCTCACACTGGCTACAAGTTCATCCGGATATTCTTTTTTTTTTTTTTTTTTCTGTTTAAGAGCAAATCTTCCGGGATTCCAGCTTCCAGATCTATCCCTTTTTTATATATTGAATATGTATGAGTTGGCCGTTCTCCAACTCACACAGTTCCTAATTTGTATAGGTTCTGTTCCTTTTGGATTGCTGACGGGGGCCCTGTGAACCGTGCTTCCAATCTTTAAAGAAAATTTAGATTGTTACTACTCCAGCACCACCTACTCCTGCCTCTGAGTCAGAATTTATTTTTGCATTAACTTTTCACATAAGAACATCTCGGTTTCATCTGCCAGTTCTTTAATGTAGCTTATGCATTGATGAGGGAAATCTCTGCCGTCCCAATTTATTATCTCCAAGCACGAAGTTTCCTTTCCACTTAATCTTAGCATATACTTCATTCCAGAATAGTTTATCGTTTCAAATGTTCAATGGGTCCTTAGTAAGAATCACCCAAATATTTAGGCAGAGTGAGAATTGGGTTTGGATAGACTGGCAATATCTGTAGGGTGACCAACCTTCCTGGTTCATCCAAGACTGAGGAGGGTCCCAGGATATAGGACTTTCAGTGCTAAAACTAATGTTGGTCACCGTGCCAACACTATACCCTCACGCACTGAGTACATGATGGGGTCTTAGCCCCAACCCTGCCCCAGACATGCTGAGTGACCCCATGCAAATCACTGAATGCCTCTGGGCTCCTGTTTGTACCACAAAACAGTAAAAAGATAGGTCTTCGCCAAAAATACTATCTGCACAAAGAATTTTTAAAATACATAAAAACCCTGAGGATTTCTTAATACAGTAGGGCAGAGAGCTGTCTCCTGTGCTCAAAAGAGATGCCTCTGGATGGTGATAATGCTGAATACAGGGGCCTACAGACTCTCACAGGCCAACAGTCTTCGATACACTGCCATCTGCGCTTGCCAACCCTGATCGCATTTATAACTGGGCCAAAGTCACGGCCCCAAACAAGCCTAGCCCTGCACCAGGTCACTGCACCCAGACTGGCTGTCAGCTGCAGTGGTTTCCCACCACCACTGCTCAGCACCCACCCTGGGCCAAGTTACACATCATGATGGCCAGCCCTTCGTCTGCCCTCCCCAACTGCCCCCATTCAGCCCACTAGAAAACAGCCCCTGGGGCGCCCTCTGGTCCCCTACCTTGGAGCACATCCAAACCAGATGGTGGATACAGAGTGAGGGGCCTCATGGAGACCAAATCTAGGCTCAAGAATTCCAAGTGTGTCCTCTAGGCTGATGGGACAGTGCTCGCCAAGTCATCAGGGGCTTTCCTCTGGCCAGAGTGCAGAGTGACCGAAGCTCCACAACGTGGTTTTCTGTCCACAGCCTCACCCTGACCCGAGGCAGGGGCTGTTCCTCTTCCCCACAAGGGGAGGTCTGGAGAAGGGGCCACAGACTTGGGACCCAAGGGCTCACTCTGGCCCTCATATATGTTTTACTTGGCCCACACAGGGTTTGTAAAAGCTATACGTCAGCTGCCAACTTGTAAGACTCAGCAGTTTTCATGTAAAAATCCCCACCTCTGAGCTTCTCTCAAAACATCAGATCCAGCAGCACTGGGCCCTGCATGGCAACGAGAGCTGAGAGCCAATAACAGCCCAGAAGCTCAAAGTCCCTCCACCTCCCAGCGTCTCGCACCCTGAGACCAAGCAGCGTTCACCACCATGTTCAAATCAAGATACTGGTGAATGCTTCTTGAACCTGCATCTCTATCAAAAGTGGGAAGAAGTCCCAGAGGGCCACATACTTCAAGAAAAATGGGAGAGACCCTTCCTCCTTGTGGAGGTGAAGAGTGTTATAAACGTGGAGGCAGCTTCGCCCCTGCCCGTTACCCACCTGGCCTCTATCACGGGTCTTTGAGTGTGTGACCCTTGGTCTAATGTCTTCAAAGCACCTAGGCTATTAAACACTGTCAGGTGCCAACTGTGGAAATTAAGAGTCTGAGCGATTCAGATTCAAGGACTCACCCACCTGTAACGGGTTAGAAGAAATCAGCACATGGGAAAGACCCATTCGGTTCCATCGGGCTCCACTGCCGAACGACAGCTCTGCCCAGGAACGCACCTCCGGCATTCTGCTGAGCACATGCAACGATCCAGATCACACCCTACCACTGCACAAAAGTCACCACACATCACATGGGTCTCCTGGCAACGCTGGCTGCGCCACCCCGTGTTCAGCAAATGAGGGATATAAGTTATTTTCCGGATTCTCCCAGTTACCCCATATTTCGTCTGGCGTGATCACCCCGATGGATGAGAAAAGGGCGTCCCGGCCGCACAGAGGAACGCCCAGAGCGACACCAACACTTACATCGCTGCTCTTGGGCCTCGCCAACGCCAGGCTGTCCCGGGCCAAGGCCACGATGACGTTGCTCTTCTCTCCGGCCCAGTGCACCACCATCTGATTGTGGGAATCATTCAGACTAACCTGAAAGAGATCAAACCAACGCAGAAATTAGGACCCATGATGAGTGACGGCCACCAACTTGCTAAAGGAAGACTCTCTCCCCCTCTGTCATGACTACAGTGCTTACAACCTGGAGCACCGGGCCAGGGTGGCCTGTTTTCCCCTCTCTGCAGATTCCACCAGACTCAACTTCCCCAAGAAGAAACACTAGCCCTCTGCCGTTTGGCATTAACCGGATTGCAAAAAATCTTCTCAGGCTCTCACTGGCATAACCAATAACATGGCTTATTTTTGTCCTTTTTGAAATCAACCTCTGGTTATTCTCATCCTTACTCCATACATGGGACATGCACTCTTCAGATGTGAAACCAAAACACTGAAGCATCTTCCTCGTTTAAAAAAGGGACACAAGCCAGAAAGACCACATGCTCTCAAACTTCTGTTCAAACTGGTTCTCTCTGGCCTCCAGGTGACGTTGCTTATCCTTAGCTCATAACAAGGAGGAACAAAAGGAAAACATCAGCTTTATTTAGTTACTTCTGAAGTACTCCAAGTAAGGAAATATTTTCCAGGACTCCACAGAAATGACCTTCGGTTTATTGCGAACAGTAGTTCCCAGGCTTCTGGGTTTTGTAAACCAGGAAAATGGAGATGAATTAGGCAGGCCAGCAGAGGATTGGTCGGCCACCTCTACTTTGCCAGGAAAGAACATTAATGAAAACAGCCACCGTGTCAGAGCGTGGCTGGCTGTTCTCTGGATCTCTGTCCCCGGCCTCGTGAGGACACAGCAGACTGGTGGCCCAGGCCTTACGGTGGGGTGTGGCCCTACACGGCCCTGTTCTCTTTCCCTACCCGCAGGCTGCATTCAGGACCCCAGAGTCCCAGAGGAGAATGGGGCCACAGGACAGAAGGAGCCCGAGTCCCCGAGGAGAAGGCCCTCCACTTGTTTTGAACTTCTCATAATTGGGAGATGCATTCACACCACTGAGCTCCTGGGATTCACCTGTTACGTATCTGCCCCCCTCCAAAGCCATACAACCGCCATCTAGAATCACCGTCATGTTTCAAAGAAAGGACGTTTTAACGCGGAAAACTGAGGAAAAGGAAAGACAGACTCTCAGAATCAAGAACAGTTCTTTCCGACAGGTTCTGCTTTATGAAAAGCTAACTCCATTCCTCTTATTTTTCCTTTCACCCGTCACTGACGGACAGTTCAGGGGCTGGCATCTTGGCACATCTGAGGCAACCGTTTCACCCCACCCCCCTCCGTGTGGGAAGAGCCAACTGATGACCACACTCACAAAAATTCTGAGAGCTGGTGTGAACGTTCAGGACAAGTCCCCCCCCCCCTCCAAAATCCAGAGCACAAGCAATGCCTGGGAGAAGCCTATTCCATCGGCCCCTTCAACCTCGGCTTGTCTCGCTAACAGGAGAAGGAAAGCGAGCTTCTGGACTCCCAGGAGCCTCTGCAGAGTCCACCAGCATGCTTCCCCACCCCCACCTTACCCCGCCCACCCCACCTCCCGGGCCCATGCAAAGTACACACCTGAGCTGATAGGCCCTCAGTGCAGAAAACCCTCCCGTCCCCTCCCCTCTCCTCCCCTCCCCTCCCCCTCCCCTCCCCTCTCTCCTCCCCTCCCCTCCCCCTCCCCTCCCCTCCCCTCCCCTCCCCTCCCCTCCCCCTCCCCCCCCTCCCCTCCCCTTCCCCCTCCCCCCCCTCCCCTCCCCTTCCCCCTCCCCCTTCCCCCTCCCCTCCCCCCTCCCCCTCCCCCTCCCCTCCCTCCCACAGCTGCTTTCTCCTTTCCCCTCCTCCTCCTGCCCACTCCTTGTAGTGCTCTCAGACGTCTGAAGGGAGAAGGGAAACACCTGTGCCACCAACTTGGCTGACAGAATAACAAAAGAGCTAATCCTTAACTACATTGCTTTGGGTCTTAAGCACCTGCACCTAATTTGATCCAGGACCCAAGCTCTTTGGGGAAACAGGTGAAATGAGGCCTCTTTAAACAGAAAGACCCTGGATTTTTTTTTTTTTTTTTTTAGGAAAATATGTCATTCCAAAACGTTCCTTCTCACTCCCAGAGAGGTAAGTCCAGGCAGGCATCGACAGAGACGTGCAAACAAAAAATAGAAATAAGTAAATTATTTCTTCCAGATGCTCAGGGGGAAAGCAGCTAAGGGAATCGCCACCAGCTGCAGAGCCTTCCTCCAGCCCTCCCTCTCCCCCTCTCCTGCCGGCCCTCGCCCCTGGGAAGAATCTGGAAGCATCGACGGATCAGAAGCCCACCAGGCAAAGGTGCCCTGGGAATTCAGGCTAACAGCCTTCTCCCTCCAAAACATCCTCACACTTAGAACCAGAGGGGAATAAATTGAGGATTTATGCAAATGTCAGTCGAAAAGGATTTGGAACCTGGAAGAATCACTAAGTTCATCCAGGGTCTGAGATTTAAAGCCCAGCAATGCTGCACTCGGGCAACCTCACAACAGCCCCATGGGCAGGTTCACAATCAAATAACGCTCGGAGCAGGTTACAAAGCCTACAGTGATCAGAGCGGAAACAAGGACTGAACACAACTTGCTCAAGTCTTTCTATTCAGAGGACATGAGATTTATGGGGCCCCCTCAACCAATCCTAGGAGAGGTGAAGGGGTGAGAGCAGCACAAAGGAGGCATCCGAACATCCAAGGGCTTTTTTACAAAGCAAGCCCAGAAGGCGAGCTTGGTGAAACACCTTTAAAAAAAAAAAAAGATTTTATTAGATGTCCCTTTCACTCCTAAAAGGGTAGCCCAGCGGGGAGAAAAAAAAAGTCTCAGGCAAGGAACGTCTGGTCCAAGGGCCACCAGGCAACTCACACGACAGCTCAGCTCCTTCCCTTGGCGGGGTGTCAGCCCGAACACCTCCTGGCCAGGAAGTAACTCCCTGGGGAGCTGCCTGCCCGGCTGAGGCTGATCCCCACGAAAGCCCAGGTGCCCATCCCCCCAGAGCACAGTGCAGAGTCAGCTGTGGGAATCCAGCACGCACCAGGCAGGCTGGCAAGCTGTCCGGTTTACTAAGGCAAAGACATTATCGTGCTCTCTGGCCTCACTTTCCGCCTCTCCATGCCCCCTTGGTCTCCATCCCCTCGTCCCCACCCCAGGAGAAAGGGAGGAAGGCAAAGCAGGCCCTCCATGGACGGGGACCAGGCAACCAGAGGTGCAAGAGCAGCTCCCAGCGATCATAACACCTGCAGGTGCCAGTGCTGGGTCCCTGCACTTTGTGGGTGGTTTCCGGTTCGTTTGGGTCCTCTTCCATCCCCAGGGATTTCCTCCCGGCTTCAGCCCCTAGCCTCCCCCATCACCAGCCCTCTTGGTGCAGCTGCAGGCTTCCCGATTTCCAGATCACTCCTATCAGCCTTGCTCACTCGGGTCCCAAAGACCGCATGGAGAGGAGTGGGCACACATGGACCCAGAAGACACCAGTCTGGGAGGGAGTGAGAGCCGATAGGAGGGTGGCTTTTCCAGAACGTAACCTTGATGTGCATTCAGTTTTAACTACAACCCCGGAGCGTGAACAACCTTCCCTCTCGGATCTCCAGCTCACAGGGCGTAGGTGGAGCTTGATAAATGAGCCACAATTAATTGGAGCTGTAAAAAAGCAGCAGGGAGGGGGCCCAATGCCTCCCCCTCAGAAGGCAAACGGGAAAATCACATGCCACAGCAGTCTCTGCACAGAGAAACTGCCTCATAAACAACAAACAGCATCAGGGTCGGAGGTTCAGGCCTCTGCTAAGATCACAGGCAGATCGTTAAGAGTCAAGGTAGCCCCCCAGAAGTCATCCGGTTCAGGGGTCCCAAACCCAGCTAACAACCAGAGTCCCCAGAGAGGCCCCACCCCAGCCCTATTGATTCAGAACCCTCTGACTGGAGCCCAGGAATGGGTATTTTTAAAGGACACGCCCCTGGTGTCTCTAATGTAGCTTATTTAGGGAACGATGAATCTAGTTCACTCCCTTCCTCCTGGCAGAACCTGGGGCTTGAATGACAGTGGCTGGAGGCCTCACTCTTTCCGTGAGGGTTTGTCTTTGGGTGTCCCAGGTAGTTGTTAAAACCCTATGATCTCCTGATGTATGCCACAACGTGGATGAGCCTCAAAAACACTACGTTAAGGGAAGGAAGCCAGACACAAAAGTCACATGTTACATGATCCCACTTATATGAAATATCCAAAACAGGTAAATCCACAGAGACAGAAAGCAGATTGCTGGTTGCCAGGGGCTGGCGGGAGGTGGGAATAGGGAGTAACTGTTTAAAGGGTAAGAGGTGTTATTCTGGAGTGATGAAAATGGTTTGGAACGGGATAGAGATGGTGGTGGCATAACATCGTGAATGTACTGAACGCCACCGGATTGAATTGTTCCCTTTAAGATGGTTACTTTCATGTTATGTGAATTTCATCTCAATTTTTTTAAAAGCCTCTGTCTATGACCTGCAAAGAACATTACACTTCTCAATTGCTGATGCAATACCTAGGAGCTCCCACTCGTAAGAAATGCTTCTTTCCCCCACCTCGATCCTTCATGCTATCAAAATATGCAGCTCGGGTGAGTCATGGAGAAGGCAGGCTGAGGAGTGGGTCTCTGGTCAAAGCAATCCTTCAAAATGCTGTCAGCAGCACCTGCAAAGCCACAGCGTCCCTGCGGGGCTGGTCCCTGGCTGGAGAAATGGCCACAGGCTCAGGGCTAGCGTCCACTTCCCAGCTCACAACAGTCACCACCTGGGTCCCCGTCAACCCACACATTGTCTCAGTCTCCTGGCAGGCCCCGGTGTTCCAGAGAGGTTAAGTGTTTTGCTTCATTCTTCAGAGAGGGGGAAGAAGCTGCTGCCACCCAAGCTCCAAGCTCTGGGTTGTTAGAAATAGAAGGAGGACAAAGAAATTGCTCGTTGTGGGAAGGTGGTGATTGCTTATACAGTGAGGCCCACTCAGGGCTAGGTACCCTTTGGGGCTCTTTACTCACTTCTCACCTGTCAAGAGTACACAGAGAGCTTCTGGGGGAAATCAGCGCGACAAGTCTGACAAGTAATAAGAAATTTACAATAAAACCCACCAAAATCTGTATAGTCATTGAGTCTTATTCAGAAGGATGGGGGCCCTTAATGGAACGGGTCTCATGCCATCTCCATTCATTTCTTCTGCCATTACGTCTCTCAAATTGGTCAAACCCAAAGATCAGGATGTCCTAGACACCCACAGCCTGTAGCCCTCACCACTCCTTCTTTCCAGAACACAGGATGAGAAGGACAAATAAGGCAGCCTGGTTCATTCCTCTGCCTCACTAGCAGTGAAATACAAAAAAGCATTTTTAAAATTCTACAGTGAAGTATAAAACAAATATCCTGTCCTTCAGCTGCGAGGACAGAGGTAGCTGTTAAATCCTCGGTGCTGCAGGACGGACCCGAGGAAACCAAAGACAGACACCCAAGGTCCAAGCATAACAAGGTTTCTCAGACCATCTGTTTGCACGACCTAAATGCTGGTTATGCAAATCACCCTTCCATGTCCCCTTTTGAGACTGTGTTCCCACTATATTTAGTAAGCTCATTTCCCTCCCTGGACTCTCCACCTCCGAAGGAGAGCTGAAATCTAGTTTAAGAGCTAGATTTCTCTCCCCGCAGAGAGGCCCTGTCCTGGCCTCTCCACTCACTCCTTTGACTTTTCTCACTGATGCTTCACCCAGAGAACTCGTTAACTACTTCTCTGATCAATGCAGGCTGCCCATTTCACAGACAAGGAAACAAAGGGAGAAAGACCTCCGACTAAAAAACTTAGCATTTCACTATAATCTCCTTAACTAGAGTAATGAGCTCTCTTGAGATTTATTTATATGCCTCTTCCTGACTTAAAATATCAGCTCAGAGAGACTTTAGTTCTGATTAATCTTCGGCAAGTAGAATCCACCCGCCATTGACCTCTATCTGCCACTCCCTCCTGGTGAAGCCCACTTTGTCATTTAGCAAATAGCCTGCTCTGCTGTTCTGGGAGGGCTCCCTATAAAAAAAAAAACAACTGTGAAAAATCTCTTTGTCATGAAAATAATCACCCCTTAATTCACCAGTTGGCAAGTAAGAAAAAGAAGAAAATATCTGGGCCAGAAGGAAGCTCAGGGAACATCTAAACCACCTTCCACACCTTGCAGATGGGGTTAAACCCAAAGAAAGATCTAGAAGTGGGGTTTCCATCTGCCTTAAAACCCAGGACCGCAGAGTGGGGCACACAGCACTGAGAGCACAGCAAGCCCCTCACCGGTGTCTACTGGCTGCTGGACACCCTGAACCAGGACAAGCCTTAAATCACGATTCACCTGTGTAGGATGGTTCCAGAACATCCACTTTCCCTGACCCTCCACTTTGGCTCTGCAGCTCCACCATAAATAGCCCCCCACCTCATTCATTCAGCAGAGATTAACTGAGCACTTACTACATACCAGATGCTCTACTAGGTGTCAAAGAAACAGCAGACTTCTAGGTCCTGCCTCATGACTCTTAAATCAGTAGGGGAAACAAACGTTAAACAATTAATTTCATGAATAATGCTTACAGATGTTAAATGTGGGAGCCGGGGGGGGGGCATAACCAAGTGCAGGGCTGCACTGAAGACAAGACCCCCAATGGGTACCATAAGGATGAAGAGGGAGGAGTCCAGGGCAAAAGGGATGGAGAACAGAAAAGACAGATCCAGAGGAAGAACAGAGCGAAATCCAGGAACGGGGAGGGACCTGGAACTTGACAAATTTGAAAAGTTAAAAGTAAACTAGTGTAGCCAGGAGAGCCAAGGAAAGGGTGGCATTATATGAGATCTCTAGGTTTTGAAGGGGGAACAAAAGAGATCACAGCCACTGGACCCCTGGCTGAAAGCAAGGCGTTCACTGGAATATTTACAAGAAGGAAAGGTGCCACCGTAAATCTGAGACAAGTCAGAGGCTTGGGTTTGAGTCCTGGTCTCGATGATTGATGGGCTGCACAACTTGGGGGACGTCCGTTTGCCTTTTGGAGCCTCAAGATACTCATCTGTGAACAGAGAAAAATCTTACCTGAAGATGTGTGACACCACAGAGCCAGTGGAAAGTTCTGCTCGAACCATCACCACCCTATGAGCAACATCCACACAATTCAGGGTCTTGCCAACCAACATCCCAGCTGCCCACCAGCCTGGCCACAGAAGGTGCCCTGGACACTTCTGCTTTATTACTAAAGGAGGGAAAATTCACTGTGTTGACATGTACTGGAAAAGCTCTGCAGGGGGAAAGTTATTCTTTGGCAAAGTGGATTTCTTAGGGATGTCAAAAGGGGAGAGAGACAAAATTATTACAGAATAAAAATATGTGCTGGTATTTCTTTTAATGTATGGATGCCTCTTATTAAGATTTAGTCTTTAATAGTGATCCTGGCTACTAGTCCTCCCTAGAAAACAAATAAAGACTTCCTTTCACATTGCTAAAAAAAAAATTAACAAATAAATAAACAGGCTTACCTGCAAATCAAATGAGATCTTATCCGTGAATATATTTCATAAACTTCAAAATGCTAAAACGTTATTTCCTCTTGTTATTGGTATGGTCTTTATACCAAAATAAACCATTCTTCACAAAATGGCAGCACATAAAAAATTACCGTGAGCATCACCAGGATTGGAACACTGAGGCCTAAGAGCAGGAAGTAACAACATACATACATACACTGGTGAAACACTGCATGTCTGGGTCAAGCTCAGAAGCCAGTCATGGAGATTTCCCTAGTGGCGCAGTGGTTAAGAATCTGCCTGCCAATGCAGGGGACACGGGTCAGAGCCCTGGTCCGGGAAGATCCCACATGCTGTGGAGCAAGTAAGCCCGTGCGCCACAACTACTGAGCCTGCGTGCCACAACTACTGAGGCTGTGTGCCACAACTACTGAGCCTGCGCTCTAGAGCCCACGAGCCACAACTACTGAGGCCGTGTGCCACAACTACTGAGCCTGCGCTCTAGAGCCCGCGAGCCACAACTACTGAGGCCGTGTGCCACAACTACTGAGCCTGCGCTCTAGAGCCCGCAAGCCACAACTACTGAGGCCGTGTGCCACAACTACTGAGCCTGCACTTTAGAACCTGCGCTCCGCAACAAGAGAAGCCACAGCAATGAGAAGCCCGTGCACCGCAACGAAGAGTAGCCTCCGCTCGCTGAAACTAGAGAAAGCCCACGCACAGCAACGAAGACCCAAGACAGCCAAAAATAAATAAATTAATAAATAAATTTATTAAAAAAAAAGAAGCCAGTTGTGGCCAAGCCTTGCGCTCAGGCAGCCTTCCCCTCACTCCACACCCAAGATTCGAAACGTGGGGAAACCCAAGCTCCGGTTCCCAAGGCTCCAACGAACCAACCAACGCAGAGGTGGCACTGATTTCTAGCACTTCCCTTGCCCCAAGGGGAAAGTATTTACATGACATCCCAGAACCAAACACCTCAAGACCTCACCTTACCAGTGGTTTAAGGCCAACCTTTCAGTCCTGTGAGATGTCTCTGCTACCAGGAGGGCAGGAGAAGCCCCTGGGCACCCCCCCCCCACCAGCTTAACTCCGCAACCCTGTGATGACAGCCTTTCTCCTCCATCCAGCTCTCCACATCCACTCCTGAATTCTTCCCCTCTCCAGGTCCGAGGCTTGTTTCTGCAGGAACCGCTGCCTCACCTCCACAGCAGCACACCTCGCCCAATCCAGCAAACCACGTGCACAGTTAACTGCACGATTTGCTTTAAAGAACTATTCAGAGAACTTCAGGGAACTAAATACATACAGATGAGGTAGGTTATAGGTACACAGTCTCATGTTACCCAATTAATGGAGCACAGCTTTAAAACATTTCAAGTCTCTTCCAAACCCTCCCACAGCCTCACAGGCCCCACCCAGCCACCTCTGTCCCCACTCCCTGCCATTGGCACCTTCCTCTGCTGGGACCCTGGGGCAGGCCTTCTCCCCAGGCCCCTGGCATAGACCCACATGGAAACGTCTTGCCTGTATCCCCTGGGCTAACAGAGAACTAGAGTCCTTTACTATCTGGGCCCCTCCCCCATACATGGCTCTTCTCAGATGCACCCACGCCAGGCTCCCCAGAGACAGTCCCTAAACTGGCTTTTACTCCCAGGGTTATTTTTAACCCCGGCCCTCCAAGCTCCATCAGATTATCCCAGCTTCTCCCAATTTCTTCTGGACGCAGAGGTTTCCTAAGAGTGAAGAATTTCACCCTGACACTATTCAGCTCCCCAGACCATCAAAGTAGACTGGATCTCACCTCAGTCCCAACTAACACATTAAAATCGCCATTCAGGACCCACCCATTGGCTCAAACCCTCATTTATTTAGGTAAGAATCAACCCAGCCATCTTCCCCCCTTCGATCCAGTTATTTGGGGGCAGAGGGTTTCTATTCAACAGGCTAGTTTCTTTTCTAAATAAAAGATGTAATATTGGTTACTTTCCTCATTTGAAAAACGAAAACAAAGGGAGGGGGAGGGAGATAATAAACCACACGTTGGTCCCTACACGGCACAAAACAGGAATATGATACAAGTACATCTTTTTATTGCCCTTGTCTGCCACTCCAATTTGGGACGTAATCACATCAGCCTGCCTTTCTGAGAATTTGTAGTGGTGTTTTGCATCTAATTCAGGGGACTGGAGATAAATCATGGTGAAGGGTCCCGATTTGCCGAGCCGAGCGCCTGCAGCGGCAGCGGCGTGCGGGGTTAGAGGGCTGGCGGGAGGCGGGGGTCCCAGGCGGTGATGAAGACCCCACGCCCACGCCCACACTGTTTGTCTTCATGCCAGCCTGCAGGGCTGCAGGGACGGAAGACAGACCTGGCTGCATTGAGGGAAGACAAGGCGAGCCCAGGAAGCGGAGGGCAGGGGTGGGGAGGTGGCCCGCACATTAAGGCACCAGCTACAGCTTTCTCGGCTAAACAGATGCACAGGGTCTGCACACCACCCGGGCCACGTGGGCTGTCTGGGCAAAGCCACATCAAAAGTGAAGGCACACAGGTCAGCCTCCAGTGCCCGGGTCCCTGATGGGAGGAGACAGCTGTGCAGAGGCAGCTGCTAAGATGAACAGGGCACCCACGGCACCCTCCACCACACCCCCTGATGCAGCCTTACCCGGGAAAGAAAGGCCAGGGTCTCCCCACACTCAACCTGGCAGCCAGCAGCCACCAAAGCCTCAGGTTCAGACAGCAGCCCTCAACTCTCGCTTTCCCTCCCCCGTTTGTGGTGGAAACCAAGACAGGCCTTGCTGTGGCTACAAGCTTCTCCCCTGGGTGAAGCACCAGTTGCCACCACTGGGAAAGGGAACTTCACGCAACCGGTTAAAGCTATGCTGTCCAAGGGCCACATGGGGCCGTTTCAACTTAAATTTAACTCGATGAAAATTCAATGAAAGGAAAATAAATTCAATTCTTCGGTCATACCAGCCACATTTCAAGCCTCAACTGCCACAGATGGCTAGCGGACACCCTGGCCAGCACAGATCCAGAATATTTCTGTCATGGCGGGAAGATCCTTTGAAGAGAAGACCTGACACGACGTCAGGAAGATAAACCCTTCCAGCTCCTGGCCAGAAGCAGTGACATGACCATGGATGTTACCATGATTATTAACAATTAACGCAGTGGATAACAGAATTTTGTAATTATTTTTAACTCCCTGTTGTGGTCATGACTACAAAAGTCATGTAACTTATGCAGTCCTATTTTTATGGAACCCAGCCCAAAACGCTCAAAGCATTCCTCATGTTACAATAAAAAGTTGAGGGTCTCACAGTAACACGGGAGGAAACCCAAATCTTGATCTTAATCAGCAGTCCACCCACCTTCTCTGATTTACGGCATCATCAGCCACTTGGATGCTAGAAGGCTGCCCATGCCACTTCTTCGAAGACCCAAGGTTCACAGGTCGATAAACCAGTAAATTAGGTCGAAATTAACTGCAGCTCATTTTAAACTGAGGGAAATTGATTTTTGCATTTACATGGCTGGACTGAATATGCCATGTGCCAACGGATTCCGGCATACCTAGGGAATGCACAGGAAGGTTTTGTGCTCGACAAAGATGCCTCAGTCCTGCAGCCCAGACCACTTCTGCTGAAATACTAATGAACATTCAAACCAAAATGCAGTGAGCTCTCCTTTACGTTCCATCACACCTGAACCTAAAAAAAATGGAGGAAAGGTTACTATAATACCTCGTTTTAATATATTTCTACGTGGTCAACTCTCAAATTATCTACATCTGAATTATTATCAAAAATTCTAAACCCCAAACTGGCTTTCCCTTAACACAGGTATGCCGGCCATTTTGCATATCAGCTGCTCAAAGAATGCAAACTCATTTTAATATTCACCTAAGCAAAATTTAATTAGGAAGGTAAACTGATCCTTAAGAAAAAAACAACACCACTAAATAAATACATAGCAAAGGCAAATAGGTTATTCTTTGGGTTACCTGCTCTCCAGATTATTTGCATGCTCCTGTGTCTGTCCATTACAGGGGATAGTACAAGGCTTGGCTCCATCCATCCTTGGCCCTGGGATTAAACAATGACACTACCAAGATGGCCGTCATCTCTAAGGAGGAACAGCCCAAAATACGACAATGAAATGTTCCTACAGCATCCATTTTTTGCTTTGGGATGTTCACTGCTGTCGGAATCTGCCTCCTGGATCCCAGGTCTCAAAGCCGTTTATTAAGCATACTATTAACTCCACTTTACAGAATCTAAAGAAAACGTTTTCGAAAAGAACATGAGTTAAAGCCAAGATCCGTGATCTCAGTATTCTGATGTTCTCACAAACCTGGGCTCTACATCTCTAGGGAACTGCCCTCCAGCACCTTTCCAGGTGACAAGAGGGCTATATAACGCTGCTCTCCTGGCCCTAGCTGGCCGGCATCCTTGAAGTGGACTGGTATTTCCCACCCTGGCCCGGAGGAGAAGTAACAATCTATTTTATACTCTGACACTTCGGGTAGCTCCCTTCCTATTGACAGTAATTATGCCATAAATATATTTTGGAGCTGATGTCATTATTCATGATATCAGGGGCTAGGGATAATAGAAAGCCGCTGATATTTCAAGTTTCAAATTTTATGTCCATATAGGTTACAAATGTGTAGAACGTTTTTGGAAGGACACACAAAAAACTGATGACCGTGGACACTGGGTGAATGGGGTCATGTAAGGGAGAGAAATTTACTTCTCACTACATACTCTTTTGTTCAAATATTGTTTTGCAAACATGCATTACCTACTGAAGGCTAAATAAACAGACTGGATGGCTTTCCATTTCATCCCTTTCATTCTCCATCTCCTCACTCCCCTTCCCTGTCCCTTTGCCTCCCATCCCTTCCACCTCTCAAAGCCTCCACCTGCCACGCCCCGAGACAGGGCCAGCTATTAAACAGTGGCCAGAGACCGAGCCAAGAACTGTGCCCAAGAAAAGATGCCAAGTGAGACCAGGAATTTTTTCAAGGTCGCACCCCTGATCAAGCCAACCCAAAACGCCAAGGAATCCTTCACCTATGCGGAAGAAGTCAACTTGAAACCGCAAATGCTTTGCCTTCTCATCTTTTGGAAGCATACAGGTCAAACATCCTAACTTCAGAATCAACCAGCCAATTCTTTCCCAAGCAAGTGTATCATACAAGAATCTACCCCAAAGAGATCTAAAGCTACACAGTCTTCCACCCCCAAAGGAGGCTCTTTGTCTCAGGGCCTTGTGCTGTAACAGACACTTTATTTTCAGTCTCAAATCAGGACACTGAATACTCCCTGGACTCTAAAAAGCAGGAATTATGAAGAGAGAGCTCATTGGAAGGAAAATAAACCTGTAAATCCTGTTAGGCTTTGCGCTTCATTCCAAAGGATTTTTCCCCAAAACAATACCATTAGCAATACCATGATGGCCCTAAAAGAGAGCATTCTGTATGATAGAATCCCAGCTCTTCATTCAAAATAAACCCCAGAATAGCACAGGAAAATCAGGGCTCCCCGACCCACATCCTGAGCCAACTCATTTCCACTCTCCATTGTGGGCTCACGACAGTCCTCCTTATAAATACCTTTTCTATAACTTGGATGTGCTTCCTACCCTCTAGGCCGTTCTCTTTCCAGGTGGGCAGCTGGTCCACAAATATTCATTAAGGGCCTCCCAAGTGCCAGGGACACAGAGGAGAGACTTGATCCATGCCCTCAAGGAGCAAACAGGGAGATGAAACAGTTAAACAAGCAATCAGAACACCAGGCAGTCAGTGCTGTAACCAAGCTCAAAAGAACTCTTCCCACCAGAGCCTGGGAATACTAAGAGGTACTCCTTGGATGCTGAAAAATGGAATAGGGGTTTTGCAAGCAAAGAAAGAAACAGGGGAAAGACCATTTGAGGCAGAGGGAAAAGCAGGTGGCACAGAGGCATGGAGCTGACATAAAATCAGGAGGAAATCCAGTGTGACAAGAATTCTGGAATCCCCCTTCTTGGATCTGGCCTGTTTTAGAAGGGACACAACTAAGCCTAGTTTACTCCATAGGTTAGCAGAGCCAGAGAAAAAGAACTGACACTGATTGCAACACAGGGCTCTTTCTCAGATGCAAAAGCCCTCTTGCTCCCCTCCCTGGAGCTGGTGGCCTGAACATCACCCCTGGGGCTTCTTCCGTCAGGCAGCTTCTGCTTCCAGCCCTAATCTGTGTTGCCAGGCATCCTCTTAACCTCACTCAAAGGTCAGAGAGCAAGAAGCTGCAGAGTGTCTGAGCCCACTGACCCTTTATCACTCCATCTCCCATGCCCTCCCATATCAAACAACCCACTCACACCCCACTGAAGAGTTGTGGCTGGTGTATCACGTCCATGTTTCCTTGCCCCTGTCTGGTACATTTCCATGCCTGTATATTTGCATCTGCTTTATCTCCTCCTTAAATTCTAAGTTTTCTGAAAGCAGGGATGAAAACTCTCCCCACCCCCTCATCTGCACCCCCATCCCTATATAGAATCACACTGAATTCAAGTGACACTATGGAAAAACATGGCAATTCCTTACATTTCAAAGTTAAAGGGCGGGGATTGGGGGGGAGTATAACGTGGGAATTGGCTTAGGGCTAGAAGCAGAATGGCCATCTAATTTATAGTCTGCATCCCGACACTTTTTTGAGTGAACACAGCACTTTTCATAACCATCAGGGACAACGTATAAACCAGGTCTGTCCCAGGGAAAACAGAGGCAAATGGACATCTTTGCTAGAAAGATTGTTCCAAATAGCTGGGCGGCCCACCAGAGCTCCAAGAGGGACAGGCCAGACCCCTTCAGTTACTGATTCCTGTGCTTGCAGTCTAAAGGGTCTGCACCAGACACTATTTGTAGCAGAAAGCCCAGGACCAGGAAGTCCTTCCTTCTATCTAACTCAAATCCTTACAGATTCCAGTTAATCCCAGTTTTATTAACTTCAGGGCAACCAACAACAATGGCACAGGGAGGAGGCCTCAGAGAAGAAAAAACACTGCTCTGGGTCCTCACCCTTGGTGGGAATTCCTCATTATGAGTCCGAGGGCTAGTTCTCCAACCTTCCACTGAACCAAACTCAATCTGGCTCAGAAATATAAAAGCCGAGGGTTTTTTAGTCCCTCCCAAGAAGAACACAGTTCATCTTTAACTGGCCCCAAATCCCCAGGAGCTTTCACAAACCAAACCCAAGGAAGAAATGGCACCTGTGTGCATATTTTTGTGACCAGGAAGCTCCTCCCGTTCCCGCAGCCCAAACTATAGATGTTAGGGACCTGAGCTCCGGAAGGGATCATCTCCCGCGGCTCTCCACTCCCAGCCCCCAGAAAGCTGACTCAAGCCCACAGCAGAGCTGGGCTGATGGAGAAGCCTCAAGGAACAAGGGAGCCTCTCTTTCTCCCTCCCCCATCCTCCATCAGGATGCTGGCATCCCTGTGGGGAGCAAGGACCTTGCTGACTTCTTTCAACAATACAAAAAAGAAGTTTCAGATGGGGGTGGGGAAGGGAACAAGGATCTGGACCCACGAGGGAGCCAAACAGGCAGGCC
Source organism: Balaenoptera borealis (assembly GCF_965194805.1). Taxonomy (NCBI): domain Eukaryota; kingdom Metazoa; phylum Chordata; class Mammalia; order Artiodactyla; family Balaenopteridae; genus Balaenoptera; species Balaenoptera borealis. The sequence goes on along the minus strand of NC_138868.1, from coordinate 100,792,990 downwards.
TCAGCAGCCCATGCCCACCAGCAGTTATATGCCCACTGGCACACGCTCTTGCCCAGGAGCTGATGGTGGACGGAAGGCAAATGCTCCCATCCTCTCACCTCCATCCCTATCCCCTCTCTTGCCAATACATTTTACTTTAGAAAAAAGTTATTTAAGAAGCACTGTATAAAGAGAGGGCGACGATTTGATCACTCAAAGGTCACTGAGACAATGCAGACAAAAACTAAAGAGCAGGCAACCCTGCCCCATGTGACCTTGGGCTAGTCACTTCACCTTTCCCAGCTCTGGTGGTCATCAACAAAATGGCACAATAGGGGAGACGGTTTATAACGTTCTTCCTGGCTCCAAGGGTTGAACATTTAACTCTGTATATTTCCTGAAGAAGAAATGGCTAAAGGAAAATCAGTGAAGAGATGCAGAATTCAGACTCATCTTTCCATTTCTACTTTGAAGGGAATATTTTGACTCTAGAAATCATGTAATTGACCACCTCCACTGTTCCCACTTTTTCTCCCCCACCAACCTTCCAGTTTTGCCGATGTCAGTCTCAACCATAGGACTGCGAGTCTCATGAGGCAATAACACGGACAAATTAATTTTGCCAACGCTGATACTAACCCACAAACTCGCTTTGTAATGGCCAGAAGTAAGTCCTGCCATAAAAGTGAAATTCATGTTCCTTATGATCTAATTAAACCCATTGCCTAGATAGAAATAAATCACTTACTGAATAATAATGCCCACCAAATTCTTGCAGTCTTTCAAATTCCCAAGTGTCATGAGGGATATTCCTGTCCAAAATAAAGTCAATATTTTGAAAGGCGGGGAGGGGGAGGGGTGTGGAACGGATAGAACCTCACCCCTCACCACCAAAAAAAAAAAAAAAAATTCAGCCCTTACACACACACACACACACACACACACACACCCCTCTTGCTTTGACTATACCCTAAGAGTAAGCTTTCAGGTTTGCCCACCTTAATTGTGGTTAAAAACGGTAAGTGTGGAAACCCCTCCTCTGACTGTTCTGGGTAAACGTACTGCATCTGCAGGGTGCTCGCCTCGGCTGCTAACTGATGATACACGAAAGAAAGCCCGTCTTTTATCCACACGGAAAATGAAGCTGCACCCCTCCGATACCTGCCGGAAACTCCACCGGTGAGCACACACCCTGGGGAAACAGGCAGTGCACCCCGCGAGTGCCCTGGAATCCGTTTGCTAAAATCGACAGGAAAAAGGAAAGATCAAGGCGATTCAAGTGCTGACGGTTGTACTCCTATGTGAGGAGGGGAAAAAAACAAACGCCAGCCGGGAAGTCCCCAGCGGTGCCTGCACCTGGGAGGCGACAGCCAAGGATGGATGCGGGGGTGAGGCGGCGCAGGGAGAGGAGAGAGCCGGGGGAAGGCGGGGGCCGACCGCTCACCTGTCCGTACACCTGGATAGGCTCGTGCTGCAGGGCAGCGCTCCGTCTCCTCCGGAGCGGCTTCTCGTCCGCCCCCCGGGGCGCCCCGCGCGCCCCACGCCGCAGCTCGAGCGGGTCGCCCCGCACCACGAGGAAGCCCCGATCCTGCGGCCCGGGCGCGCGGCCGCCGGGCAGCGTCTGCGGCCAGACCTCGCCGAGAGCCCCGGGCGGCAGCAGCGCTATAAGGGTGAAGAGGAAGGGGAGTCGCGACTCCCTCCTGCTGCTCCGTGTCGCCATGTTCGGGCGAACGCGACCGCAGGTGGCGCCGCCGCCAGGAGAGAATGTGCAGCGCGAGGCCGGGACGCCGGCCGGGCCGGGGCCGCGCGCGCCGCTCCCGGGGCTCCAGGCCGCCCTGCTGCGCCCGCCGCCGCCGGGTCCCGCTCTGCTCGGCGCGGCCCCGTCACGTGGGAGGCTCGCCGCCGCGGCCCCTTCGCGCACTTTCTTCGCTGCGGCCCCTCCCCCGCGAGGGGATGGGGAAGTCAAGGCAGCGGGCGCGCGGCCCGGTCCCCTGGCGGGCGCTACTCGTCGCCCGTGCGCCCTGCGGCAACCGGGAGTCGCGTGGGGCTCGCCCGTCCTCCCTGCAGTTCTCGCCTCCTCTGCCGGGTCGCGTCGAGGTCGTCCTCAACCGCGGCCAGTCTCCTCTCCCGACCGCACAGCCCCCTGTCCCGCCACACGACCACCTCGGCCGTCCGCTGTCGCATCCCCACCTCTGGGGGAGCGCGGACAGCCAGAGAAAATTAGCTCCGAGAACGCGGCGGGCACGTTAAAGTCCAGATGAACCCGCCCCCATGGTGCAACTCACACAGTTTCAATAACTCTGGGCACCAAAACTACCCTTGATCGAGCTGAACTGCCCCTGCCCGGAGCACAGTAAATATACATCCGGCACAGAGGCAGTAAAAGCAAGGGCACGTCTGACAAGGGACTCGCCACACCTCAACAATCACACAGTTTTACAATGGTCCCTTGCACACACAATACCCGCGCGGGACGCATGGCCCCAGCACAGTGGCTTACTTGTGACCCCCTCCTGGGTGAACGAGCACTGAGCCACCCTACCTCACCCCCAAAACGGGCACGCACACCAGTCCCTTCAGCCCACAGCCAACCCTGCTTGCTGCAAGTCCCCTTCCCAAGGGGGTAAAGCTTGCCACTGGGGGCAGTGGGGGCAGACACCCAAAGAGTGGGGAGGACGCACTTTAAATCAACCCTACATGCAGCTGGAAGATCCAGACCTTCTTTGAAACACAAGGAGATAAAACTGCTGTTGGAACTGCAGAGGCAAACCTAAGGTCAATATTTTTCTGCAGGTTTGTGGGAGCAGCCAAGGCCTGTCCTCTGTTTCATTTTATGTTTCACTGTGCTCTGGACTCAAACCCTGGTTTTTGATAAGACAGAGGAAGCAGGGCTGAAGGAGAGACTACTTCTAGAGTTGCATGCAAGCCCTTGGTTTAGAGGGAGGAGGGGATGGTCATTTCAGTGCCCCCAAAATGCTCCTCGTCCTACCCCTGCCCTCTAGGACTCTCCAGTTAGCTTAGCAGACCCCCTTCCCTTACCTAGCACCACCCCTGGTGACAACCTGACAAAGGAGGGACAGCCTTTCCTTGCCTCCCTAAATCCAGCCTTCTACCACCCTCCCGTACCCCATGCCAGACTTGCTGGGGACCTGGCGTCGCGTTCTGCAGTCCCCTACCTCCTCGCACCCCTGCTTTTCTCCCCCAGCTTTTCTGTCCATCTCACCAAAATCATAGAATCACCCGGTTCTCCCCACTAAGCAAATCACTTATCCTCTGGGAAAGCCACTGAGCCACTGCCAGCTCCCACTCCCCATCTGGACCAGCACTGCCTTGTCAGTATCACCTTACCAGGTGCGGACCACCCTGTGGCCTCCCCAGACCAGCAGCAAAGACACATGGACCCCTATTTAACCCCCAAGGGAAAATGAGGGGAACGTGGCTAGAGTCAGAACACCCTGCAGCTGGTTCAATTATTGTTTATTTCAACATATATTTAATGAGAACCTTTTCTACAAGAGCGAGTGTCAGAGTTCCAGCAGAAAACATGTGTCCCCTAAGAGTGGATTTGAAGATAGGGAGCTGCTTTTCCCACACAAACTGCTGGCTTGAGGTTCAGACGGCAATTTGTAGGGAAGGAGTAGTAGGGCAGGACCAGCTACTTGCTGATTTTGATTTTGATTTGCACCGTGGATACTGGAGAACTGGCAAGAATGCTTAAACATGGTTAATTTACTCCTTGAAAGCCCTCCTCTGTAATCATTATCTACCTTCCAAGCTGTTCTAAGGTGGATAATCAGCAAACCCTGAGACTGTGGGAGCCTCATAACCAAACAATCTCTCCGAGCTTCAGTTTTCTCATCTGCAAAATAAGGATCTTAATTCCTGCCTATCGCACGGAACTGCTGAGAGTATCAGAGGAGAGAATGTATGTAAAATAAAATTACCATGCAAATTGTGAAGGCCCCAGACAGAAGTATTGGACACAGGTGGCATTAGAGACATGGATTCTAGTCCTGCTCTGTAACTAAGTTACTGTGTGATTTTTGCCCTTGATCGTCTGGTCTCTCTGGGCATTGGTTTCTTCCTACGTGAAATAAAAAGAGACTTTGCAGCCCTGACCATTCCCCGCCCCCTTCAGGACCCCCACCTGGGCATGAGATGGGAGCAGCCACAGGCCAGGGCTGAATTGTGCAATTGAGCAGCATGTTCCTCCTACCTTCAAAACCGGATCTGGGTTGTAAACAAGCCGCCACTTCCTCCGTGCCTCCAAAACATCGACACTGGGGTGGGAAGGTAGATCGAGAGAAGGCAGGATCCCCTCCCCCTCCACCCCAACTTGCATGGCCTTGTTCTTTTTTTTTTTTTTTTAATAAATTTATTTTTATTTATTTATTTTTGGCTGCACTGGGTCTTCGTTGCTGTGTGTGGGCCCTCTCTAGTTGTGGAGAGCGGGGGCCGCTCAGCAGTTGTGGAGCAGGGGCTTAGCTGCTCCGCAGCATGTGGGATCTTCCCGGGCCAGGGCCCGAACCCGTGTCCCCCGCATTGGCAGGCAGATTCTTAACCACTGCGCCACCAGGGAAGTCCCCATGGCCTTGTTCTTGATGCTGCCCAACACCAGGAGGAAAATCAAGATGCATGGGAAATTTACACTAGACTTATAACTGTGTAAAAAAATGTCTTGAGCCTAGGGTCAGACTTTAAACTGCCCTCCTCTGTCCTTCTGCCCCATCTAAGACATCCTGAGCTAAAGCTAGAGATGGAGCTAAGGAAAAACCACCCAGAGGTTACCAGTGTCCCACATTTTTAACCAGATGGAGTCACAATTAAAATAGCAACAAGGACAGTCACAAAGAAGAAGGCAGAAGAAAAAATCCCAAAAGCCTAAGTGGACTTCTTTCTGTTCTCTCTCTCTCCCCTCCTGGCCTTCCCTAAAGCTGGCATCTGTCTCCTCACCCTCCCTCCCTGCCCAGCCCCTGGCCTGGCCAAATTCTATGCATCCTTCAGGTTCCAAGAGGCCCCCCTCTGCACCTAGTCTAGGTTACACCACCTTCCTCTAACGCCCTAGGTCCCCTGCAGTCTTTGATACTTTCTCTCTGGTCACATTACTTATTCAACCTCATTTTCCTCGTAAACTACAAGCAGCAAGAGGGCAAAACCAGGTTCAACTTGATCAAAGTCTATGCTTCCAGTGCTCAGCATGACCCTGGCACACAGTGGGTACCCAGTGACGTTTATGGAACATCTGTGTATGAATGAAGGGAGGGCAAGACACCCTATGCCTCGTGGTGAGGGCTGGGGAGTGGTCAAGAGGCAGATGTGCTTGAATCTCAGAGCTTGACCACCATCTGCCCTCCACCACTTCTTTCTCCCAAAGCTGCCCAACCTGAGTCACAACCAGACCTCTGAGTCGCTAAAGCAGAAAAGGAACCGCCTTGCCAATGCTTAGAGTGGCAAACTTTATTCCCTCTTCCACACCATTTTAGCCAAGTAACTACCATTTACCTCGCCAGCCAGCGTGAGCTAGAAATACCCTCCAGCCCCAAAGAAATAACTTCCTCCTGCTGTTGCTAAAAATGCCTCTAATTAAGGCAAAGTCCAGGATAACTGATGAGGTTTAAAATACAGATGCACCCAGAACATAGAACAAGTAGCTTAGATTCTCACTCTTGAATAAATTAAATCCAAAGAGGGGGTTCTGAAAATAGTAGTAACTTACTTTCACACAGCAGTGACTTCTATTTGCATTATAACAGCGTTGTCTAACGGATTTCATCTCACAGCAACCCTTTAGAGGGGACCAAAGCAGGCATTATCAACAGCCCATTTTACAGATTTTGAGAATTAAGGCTCAGAAGGACAGACTTGCCCAGAGTCACGTAGTTTGTAAGGTTTACATTCAAACCGGGGTTCTCTGACTTTTTCTACCACATCTGATATCTCCATTAGAAAGAGAGAAGAGCTGGTGTTTCAAGTCCTGGGTGGGGTGGAGCAGTGAGAACCAGGACTGAAAGGAGAAGACAGTTGCCCAAGTCCTCACCTCTTGCACAGCTCAGCCCTGCCTTAACCCTCCGTAAACTAACACTGTCCACCTGGGCGCCTAGCCGAGGCGCGATGCTCAAGTAGAGAGTAATGTTACAGAGCTCACGAGTTAAATCCTGTTTTCCCTGCTCTGCTGGAAGATAAATGGAATGAGGGACTTGGTTTCAAATTTTCAAAAGAGGGCTTTGGGTTCAAGACCTGTGAAGGAGGGCAGGTTTTAGAGGCTTCCCTCGAGTTCTGGCCTCTAGCTCTCAGAAACTCAACTTCTTGAGCTTCTGTAAGAAGAAAGCATTTAGAACCTTCTCACAAAGCGTGTGAAACGAAAACTTGGAAATTTCCTGATTGTTATGTAGACTCCAGGACAAACCCTCCAGTCGGAAGACAATGGGAAGTTATCCTCTTCCCCAGGAATACAGAATAGGACTCACCCTCCTGGGGTTGGAGTGAATGGGAGGAACTAAAGCTGGAAATTCTTTGAAAACCCCTGAATAATTACATATCTAAGGCTCATGCAACCTTCCCTTGGAGCCTCTGCAATACAATAACAGGGCGAGCACAGCTTTAGGTGCTAGAGAGCCGAGGTACCACCGAGCCAATAGGAAAGGACTCGGTTTAATTGTGTGACGCTTTAGCTCAACAGATGCCCTGAAGCGGTCCCAGGGCCATCCAGACAAGGGAAAAAGGCAGGCTGTCTGGCCTTTTGGCCCACCTCTCATTCTAATAGGGACATAGGATCCCCAGAAATCCTCCTTCCATTTTCCTGCACCAGTCGAAATGAGATAAAAATGCCCCCCACCCCAGTCATCGCTCACTCTTCAAGTAAAAAGTCACTTCTTGATTCTGCCCAGATTCCCCTCAATCACCCCAAAGCCCTGCTACCTTGATTTATGCCTCTCTTGAGATGTTGATAATTTCTACCTTTCATTACAGCAGCTATCTTGGTACTTAAACTTCCTTTTCTAAATTATAGTTGTGTCTTTTGACCTATTCTCCAGTCTTGCACTTAATAGATTATATCCTGCTGAGTTGAAACGAACAGCTGGGTGGGGATGAGGTGGCATTGCCCTCACCCCCGCTACTCACACCCATTGACAGTTGGTTCTGTACGGAAGAACAATTTTGTGTGGTTTTTATTTAATTTTATTTATTTATTTATTTAGGAAGAACAATTCTGAATTAAGTCTCTTGAGAGATGAATTTCCCATCCTAGGGTCCACATCAAAGGATACTGGAAAGATGGCTGAGGGTTCTCTCAGCACCAGGTGAGTCAGCATAGCTGAGAAGTGACTCCTTCCCTTGACATAGTTATACATATGACCTTGTCATTACCTACTGCCCAAGGATGGGGATAATAGAGTATAAATGTCTGTAAAAATCCAGCCACCACTCCCAAGGAACTTGAAGAAAGCAAAGACACAAATAGCAGAAATGTGTGAAAACAGCGTTAAATTAATTAAACAAGGAGGCCATTAGGCTGAAGTGGCTCTAATGCTTTGGTCTAATGCTTTAGACCAAAGCCTAAGCCTGTACATGCCTTGAGGTTAAAAAATGGAAACCTAGGGACAACCAATCACGAACAGCTGACTAAGCTTTAGGCTATAGCCAATCAATAATTTCCTTTCTTTGCTTCCTCACCTTCTCTATATGTCTTTCCAGGCTCCTGTGACGGAGCTCTCCTAACCGTTTCCAGTTGGGCGCTGGCTGATTTGAATCAAATTTTGCTCAAATAAACTCTTAAAATGTGTCACATGCCCCAGTTTATCATTTAATAAGAGAAAGAGCTCGGTTTTGAAGACAAAGATGATCGATGGATTTGGGGAGAGTGAACTGGGGAGAACTTTCTAGAGAACCAGACCTTTGGAGCCCTGGTCTCTAGTGTGTGTCTGCGGGTGGGGTGTGGAGAGGGAGAAGGCTGAAATTGCTGTGTCCAGGAGAAACAGGAGGTTATTTTATGTGCCTGAGGGGAATGAGGAAGAGCTTCAAAATAAAAGGATGATGGCAAGGGAGGGTATGGGAGCAAACAGGTAGGGTGGTGCCTGCTGTCAGAGGCTGTGAAGGCAAAGGTCAGAGAAACCAAGGAAAGCCCCATCTAACTGTGTCGGGACTATGGTCCAGGGGATTTACGGATGGGCGGCTGTTTCACCAGGACCATAACCTATGCTCCACAATCACCGCTTTGTATACTTCCTGCTACCGGGAGGCACCTGTTTATCACACGTGGGATCCTTCGTGGGGCACCGCGGATCATACCTCTCACTGTCTGCCATCTCGAAATCCATCACACTGGAGATTTTACATGGTGTCATCACCTGAGTTAGCACCTGTAAAAATGATCACTCCCATTGGACTTAAAACTGCAAGCGCTTTTAATGAGGCCCTGGATAAAGGAATACATTTTCTCAGAGCCCTTAAACAAATTCTAATAAATCCTCCACACCAAATAAATGACTGAAACGGTGATTAGGGTTTGGAGGCATACCATATGCATCCACTCAGAGGCAAATACGTTCTCATCTGAGGTTTGACCCAATGCCAGAGTTAGTCCAGCCACCCAAGCTGAGCGCTAAGCGAAAAATCCTTTCCCTTTCAGTGGTTATTTCAACAAGAACTTCAATGCCAAATTAGCAGTGGATTTTGTGTATGAATTTTCTTTGCATTCTAACATTATGTAAATGAAAAACTCAACGAAGTGCAAATTAAGACTATTCTTAATTCTAAAAGGCTGCTATTCTGTGATAATGACGCCATGGAATATTTCACTGTCTGCCAAGCATGGTGTGTGCTCCCTGCTCCCCCATCTGCCTTATTTGCCTCCCAGCAGGGGGGCACCCACTGTGTCCTCAGTTTTTTCTGCCCACTAAAGTCAGATCTGGGGGACTTCCCTGGTGGTCCAATGGTTAAGACTCTGCACTCCCAGTGCAGGGGGCCCAGGTTCGATCCCTGGTCGGGGAACTAAGATCCCGCATACCACAACTACCGAGCCCAAGTGCCACAACTAGAGAAGCCTGCCCGCCACAGCGAAGACTCAGCACAGCCAAAATAAATAAATAAAATAAAGTAAAATAAAATAAAAAATAAAGTCAGATCTGGCCCTCTGTCCCCCTTCCTCCTCATGGTCTAATCTTGCCAAGATCATTTAATCACATAAACGGAACAAGAGGTTGACATGGGAGCAGTGTGGAGAGACTAGAGGCCTGAGTTTAGACAGTAGGGAGGCAGCTCACCTGGGTTTATACCCCAGCTCTGCTGTGCACCTGCTGGATCTTCTCAGGTACCTTCTCAGAGCCTAACTTTCTTCATCTGTAAATGAGTTGCCTACCTCTGCAGGTTTAAAGGATTAAGTGAGATTGTATATGTCAAGGTTTCATGGTACATAAAACTTGCTCACTAAATGATACCTACGGTTATTATGGAAAATTCAGATGAGAGATTGTTGCTAAATCAGTTGGCCAGTCAGCAATTGTCAGGGTTTTATTCAGGTTTGTCTGTGTCCCATCCACCCAGGGACATGTGGCAAAACAAGCAAGTCCCACATCCGGTTCAGCCATACGCACAAGCATTTCTTAGCAAACAGGCACAGAGGCCTTCCTGCAGCCTGTTCCTGGAGGCTCAGGACGAGCCCTGCTCTCACCCCCCATGCCCCTTGCAGGAAAACAGGGACCCTAGGAAGATGTCGCAGTGTTCTGAGGCCAGGGATCCACCAAACTCCTGGTCAAATCAGTCAACAGAGTTTCCCATTAAGCAGAGGCACAAGAGACCAGATGAATGCCACCTGGTAATAAGCACAGCTCTGGAGGAGGAGTTGGCCTGCCATTTGCTGGATTCTTACAGCTTGTCCACTCAAGCCCATTCGAGACAACCACGTTTCTTAAGCAGCATCAATTTCACCAATGAAAAATTATTCCTAGTATCTCTTATGCTAATTCCTGCATCTTCGGATTCAGGTTGAGATCATGATGCTGCAAGTTCTGGGTGGAGGGAGTCACCTCTGCAGCGTGCATTCACATGCAGACCCCACTTAGGGTGTAGATTCCTGACTAGGACCCTTTAAATGTTAACTGTATGCCCCTGGCAGGGATTAAAGTTAATTTATACACTCATACATGACACTGTTTATATTAAAGTAGTTAAAAGTCAATTACAGACAATAGAGCAACTATGAATAAGCAAAAGCTTCCATCAGCAACAGAATAGGAGACAGATGTAAACTATTGTGATTGATAATAAGAAATAACTATGTGGTCTTCATCCCATTTCTAACACAGAGCTTCTAAAACCCTTGCTCCTAAGCGATAGGCTCAATAAAGTTGTCTTTTGTTATTCATAACAAGCCCCCTTCAGCTGCACCAGAGTTTATGAGGTGACTTTTGGAAAGCCCCTAAGGCTGGGGGCTGCTTTCCAGGGGAACCAACCTAGATTAGAGGGTTGGAACTATCAATCCCACCTCCCTGCCCCAATCTCTGGGGAGGGAAGAGGCGCTGGAGGTTAAATCAACTGTGGATGGCCAATGATTTAATCAATCATGCCTGTGTAATGAAGCCTCCAGAAAAACCCAGAAGGATGGGGTTCAGGCAGCTTCTAAGTTGGGGCACACGTAGAGATGTGGGTGTACCTAAAGAGGACATGAAATCTCCGTGCCCTTTCCCCACGCACTGCCCTAAGCATCTCTTCCATGGCCTGTTCCTGAGTTATATCCTTTTGTGATAAACTGGTAATCTAGTAAGTAAAATGTTTTCCTGAGTTCCCTGAGCCAATTAATCAATTTGTTTCATTTGTGTAGCAAAATTAACCAGACTTGAGGAGGGGGTTGTGGGAACCTCCAATCTACAGCCAGTTGGTCAGAAGCACACGTGACAACCTGGATTTGGGCTTGGCATCTGAAGTGGAGGAGGGCAGTCCGAACCCTGAACCTGGGGATCTGATGTGATCTCCAAGTAGACAGTGTCAAAATTGAGTTAAATTGTAGGACACCCAGCTGGTGTCACAGAATTGCTCAGTGTGTGGAAAACCCATGTATCTGGTATCAGAAGTGAAGGAGTATTGTAGCCGAGTGTGGAGTATAAAGTAACACACACAGGGAGAATGTTTTTCCTTTAGAGCCACGGATTCTCCTTCGGTGGGAATGCTCATGCCTGTCGTTTATTTAAGTCTCCAGCCTGAACAGTGAGATATTCAGTGTCATTTGGGCAGCACCCTAGGATAGTCATTTGCCCTGATCAGGAAGGCATGCCTCTGGGGTGGTCGGCTAGGCTCTCATCAGAAAGCCCACACTCCAGAGGCAGCTATTACAAGTGTTTTGGTTATTCTACTCTCAATCAATACACGTGATTTTCTTTTTTACTAACTAGCATAACAAATGTTAAAAATATTTTTTCATTAGTGGCTTGTTAATGAGCTTAATGAGTATTTGAAATGGGTTCCTGGTAGTGAATTCAGAAGTATTTAAGGCATATGGCTCGTCCAAAAGATTTCATAGACACATCCATTCATTGCGTGAACAGGTGTAAGAATATAACAAGTGCTCCAGCCTCAGAGCTGGCAGATTCTTGTTCTCTGACTCATCCTGTGTGCTTGGTCTGAGGATTCTGGTTGCCTGTTACCAACGTCTAGTAAAGCACATTCAAGTAAAGTGGGACGAGAGTACCTAAAAAGAGATGTCTCTTAACGTGCCCTGTTACTCACAGATGCGTAATAAATGCCTGCGTGCGTGGCAGAACCAGCTGTGAGATTTCCTGTCGTTAAAACCTGGCAGTGAGGTTATGGGGAGTATATTTGTTTGCTAAGGCTGCCATAACAAAATACCACAGACAAGGTGGCTGAAACAACAGGAATGTACTCTCTCACAGTTCTGGAGGCTGGAAGTGCAAAATCAAGGTGTCAGCAGGGTGAGTTTCTTCCGAGGCCTCTCTCGCTGGCTTGCAGATGACCGTCCTCTCGCTGGGTCCTCTTATGGTCATCCCTCTGTGCATGGCCACCCCTGGGGTCTCTGCCTCTTCTTATAAGGACACCAGTCAGGTTGGATTGGGGCTCACTCTAAAGGCCTCAGGTAACATAATCAGCTCTTCAAAGACCCTATCTCCAAACATAGTTACCTTCCAAGGTGTTGAGGATTAGGATTTCAACATATAAATTGGTGGGTGGACACAACTCTGCCTGTAACAGGGAGTAACTAATCTGTACCTGCTCTAACTTGGTGGCTACCCTTATAGATCAAAAAAGCTAATGACTAAGCATAGCTAAACAGATTGAGACCAGTTTTCCCATGTGGCTCTAGAGTGGCCCTGTTGGGAAGCTAAGCTGAGGTTGGAAGTAGCAGGTCCAAGGTTCTCAGGATCAGTGCATGAGCTGTGACAAAATTTCAGCTGCCTGTCACAGAGACCCAAAACTGATGGTGGCTCACACAAGACTAAAGTGTATTCCTCTCTCTCTTAAACTGGTATCTCAGCCTCGCTTGGCGAAACTGCCAGGTGTTCAGGCTGCTTCTGTCTCATTGCTCTGCCGTCCCTGGGTACCTCCTTCAACTGCATGATCCACGATGGCTCCCAGGCACATCCTCCTTCCAGACAGTGGGGAGGAGAAAGGGCTCAAACCCAAAGTGCACACGTCGCTTCTGCTCACGTCCTCTTGGCCAGAACTTAGTTATATGTCCACACCCACCCACAAGGGATGTTGGGAGGTAGAGGCACTATTTTGAGCATCCCTGTGCCCACTTACAAATCAGGGGTTCTGTTCCTGAGGGGAAAACAATACCCGGGAACAACCAACAGTCACTTCCAAAATTAGAGCGTAGTAATGGAGAGAACACAGCTGAGAATCAGCAGGCAAGCTCCAGTACTGGTACCCTGCTTCTAAAAAACATCAAAATATTTGCGTATTTATTGGCAAATAGTCACTGCTCTAGCCCCTGAGTACCCCCCTCCCACTGCCCCTTACCATCCCAGTCCCCCTCCCCCTCCCCCAGGACACCATGGACTTCCCCTAGGACCCAGTAACTAAAAGATTAATGCGTGGTCCACAGGGGTCTCCCTGACCCTGATCCTGCCCAATGGCTTGTGCCCAACCTGATTGGTTCATGCCCTTGTCTTACTGATTTTTTAATATTTCAAATATAACTTGTGGGAGCAATGTCTGGAAACCAGATTTTATGAAAAAGTTAAAGAACTAGGGATATTTAACCTAAGATAGATTTGGCAGGGGGAACAGCTCAGTCATCATCTTTAAGCATTTATAATAATAGTCACTACCTTCAGATTTTCCTTTAAGTGTCTATTATGTGCCAAGACCTGAACTGGGCTCAGTGCTTTATATGTACTCTTTCAAATTCTCAAAGCAATCCTGTATAGTGGGAATTATTTTCATTTCATTGACAAAGGCACTGAAGATCAGAGACGTTGAGTTACTTGCAGAAGACATACAACCAGAGTCAAGATTCAAACCCCTGGATGTCTGGCTCCAAAGGGGAAGCTTTCTCCCCAGCACCATGTTGCTTTCTCTGTGAAAGAAGAAGTAGCCATATTCACATTTCTTTACAGAGCAGAACTAAGACGTTACAGGAGAGCCAGGAAAGATAAGTTCAAATAAAAATAGAACTTCTAACAATTGAGTTATTAAAAAATGAAATGTACTGGTGAGCTGATAGTATATAGAAATATAAAGGACCTAGAATAGTCAAAGCAATCTTGAAAAAGAACAAATTTGAAGGACTTATACTACATGATTTCAACACTTACTGTAAAGCTATAGTAATTAAGAAAGTGTGGTATTGGCATAAATAGATAAACAGATAGATGGGAAAAAATAGAGAGTCTAGAAACAGAATCATACACATAGAGTCAAATGATTTCTGACAAAGGCAATTCAGTGGGGGAAAAATCATTTTTAAGTGGTACTTGATTAATTCAATATTTATATGAAATCAATGAACCTCAACCCCTACTTCACATCATATACAAAAATTCATTTGAGATGGATCACAAACCTAAATGTAAAAACTAAACTATCAACCTTCCAGAAGAAAATATGGGAGAATATATATGCAAAGACTTGGGTGGGAAAAGATTTCTTAGGCCATGTAAAAACATAACAATAAAAGAAAAAATTGATTCGATGTACCTTATTAAAATTAAAATTTCTAATCATCAAAAAGCATTGTTAATAAAATGAACAGGCAAGCTACAGACAGAGATATGTCTCTGACAAAGGACTCATAAACAGAATATACAAAGAACTCCTATAAATCAACAATAAGAAGACAAACAATATTTTTAAATGGGCAAAAAACTTGGACTAACGCTTCACAAAAAAGAATGTGTGTGTGGCCAATAAGCACATAAAAACGATTCTGAGCATCATTGTTCAACAGGGAAATGCAAATTAAAACCACAAAGCGATACCACTACACACCCACTGGAAGGGTTAAAATTGTTAAATTCTAACAATACCAAATGCTAGAGAAGCTGTGGAACAACTGGATCTCTTGTACGTTGATGGTGAAAGGATAAAATGGTACAGCCACTTTGGAAAACTGGCATTTTCTTATAAATATTCACCTCTCGTGATCCAGGAATTCCAAAAGAAATGAAATCATATGTCTACTAAAAAATTGTGTAAGAACGTTAATTGTGGCTTTATTTCTAATAGCCAGACCTTGGAAACAATGCAAGTGTTCATCAATAGGAGAGCGGATAAACAAATTGAGGTATATTTGTACAGTGGGATATTGTCCAGCAATAAAAAGGAATAAATTATTAATACATACAGCAACATAGATGAGTCTCAAAAATATTACGTTATGGGAAAAAAGCCAGACATGAAAAGAGTACGTACACTGAATGACTCCATTTATGTGAAGTCCAGGAACAGGCAAAACTCATCTATGGGAATGGAAATCAGAACTGTAGTTACCAGACTTCCCTGGTGGTCCAATGCTCCCACAGCGGGGGGCGTGGGTTCGATCCCTGGTCAGGGAACTAAGAAACTGCATGCTGCACAGGCTAAAAATAAATAAATAAAAGGTTTTCAAAGAGGAAAAAAAAGGACTTCCCTGGTGGCCCAGTGGTTAAGAATCCGCCTGCCAATGCAGAGGACATGGGTTCCAGCCCTGGTCTGGGAAGATCCCACACACCACGGAGCAACTATGCCCGCGTGCCACAACTACTGAAGCCCGCGTGCCTAGAGCCCATGCTCCGCAACAAAAGAAGCCACCACAATGAGAAGCCTGCGCACCTCAACGAAGAGTAGCCTCTGCTCACCGCAACTAGAGAAAGCCCATGGGCAGCAACGAAGACCCAAAGCAGCCAAAAATAAATAAATAAATTAATTAATTAATTTAAAAAAAAGAATTGAGGTTACCTGTGGGAGGGTGTGGAGAGGGAGGGTGGAGGGAGGGTGGTTGGATCATGGGGAGATTTTCTGTGTGATGGCAATTTTCTACATTTTGATTTAGCCATTGGAAACACAGGTATATTTGTCCAGACTCATCAAATTGTACACTTAAGGTCTGTGCATTTTACTGTATGTAATTATACTTCAATTTAAAATAAATTTAAATAAATGAAAGGATGAAATTACTTGCCTCTCCCAGTATTATGCTCCTCGGTATTGGAAGTATTCAAGCTAGAGTAAATGCTTGTCAGAGATACTGTGGAGGGTTCAGATTAAGTCATTTAAGAAAAAATAAACTCAGATTTTTAAGACCTTGGTATACATGATACCGTACTAATCATATATTTTGGAAAAGGCAGTACCTGTGTTTGTCTTCTATTTTCGAGCAGTCAATGTAGATAAGGAAATTTATGTTGCTAAAAACTTTAAAGCACTTTAAAATGTTTTTGTTTCTTTTTCTTTTCTGAAACTCTTCCCCTATCTGGCCTTATCTTTTCTTGCCTCCTGACACCCAAGCCCTTAGCCATGCTATGTTCCTATATCTTACTACCCATGGTGTTTGCACACTTCCTTTGTTAAACATGTTCCCCACCCCCATTTCTCATCAACTTCTGCCTCTCCTTGAAGATTTTATGCAGAAGTCACCGCACCTGTAAGACTTCCCTGTAAAGACCACTCCCCACAGTTTGAGTTCTGTGCCCATGCTAGGTTTACCTGTAACATAGCGTTTACCCCAGGTTAAACGATGCCAAGGTTCCTCCCAGCTCAAAGATTCTAGCTTTTTTTTTTTTTAAATAAATTTATTTATTTATTTATTTTTAATTTATTTTTGGCTGTGTTGGGTCTTCGTTGCTGTGCGTGGGCTCTCTCTAGTTGTGGTGAGCGGGGGCTACTCTTCGATGCGGTGCGCGGGCTTCTCATTGTTGTGGCTTCTCTTGTTGCAGACCATGGGTTCTAGGCCTGCGGGCTTCAGGAGTTGTGGCACGTGGGCTCAGGAGTTGTGGCTTGCGGGCTCTAGAGTGCAGGCTCGGTAGTTGTGGCGCACGGGCTTAGTTGCTCCGCAGCATGTGGGATCTTCCCGGACCAGGGCTTGAACCCATGTCCCCAGCATTGGCAGGCGGATGCTTAACCACTGAGCCATCAGGGAAGTCCCGATTCTAGCTCTTTGAACAAGCAATTCTAGACCTGAATGAAGAGAAACAGTCAAGCCACCAGCAGTAGCATCTTCATGAGGTTCTACAGGAGGTAGACGAATGAAAAAATAGGACCTGGGGACACTTTTCTATGGGAACTACAAGACAATGTTAGATCGGAAACTACAATCTCTGCTGACTGATAAGAGACTTGTAGCTTTGGGGCTGGATATGAAGGAACTAAGCTCTGTGCTTGCACAACAATGGGCCCGCATGGGTGCCATGGGCATGGGGGTTTGAAAGAAAAGGATGACTACAACTCAAGGCTAAATGCAGAAGCTAATGTTTGTGAAGTACCTTCTCTGGTGCCAGATTCTATACTAAACACTTTGTATCCATTAGTCTTATTTAATTCTCATTATAACTCTCTGCAGAGAAGCAAAGTAACGTGCCCAAGATTTCACAGCTAGTAAGTGATAGAACTGGGTCTCATTTCCAGGTATGTTTGACTCCAGAGTCCATGCTCTTAATCATCAGGCTCTCCTGTGTCCCGGGAAAAGAAGTGCCAAAATCATTTTGCCCTGTCTCTTGGCTCTAGGTACCTCAACCAGCCCAAATGACAATCTTCTTTCCCATTATTTTTAGGTTATCTGGGAAGAGGAGTCTACAGCATTCTTGTTCCAGTACTTCTCATGTCTCCAGCCAGGGAGCCCTTCTTTTATGTAATCTGAGTCCCCCCTACTTTCGTTGCATCATTAGTAGATGAGCTGAAGCCTCCATTATACTTATAATTTCAATGGAAGCAGAAGGAGGCAGAAACTGCTGCAGTAAGAACTTTAACTCTTCTTTATCTATTCTATTTGTCTGAGTTTTGTCAGGTTTCTATAGCGGGGTAGTCTAGAGCCATATGAAAGGAGACTGATGAGGGGACATGATAAGACAAGAAGCAAATGTTCATTAAAGAGATGGAGAAATGGATTTATTCTCATCAAGGTGGAAGCACTGGAGCCCATAGAATAGATCTCATAAAGTGAAGCTATGGTCTAGCCAAGGGAAATGCAGGCATACTCTAGTAGGCGTGGGAACCAGGAGCAGGAAACTGTAGCAATGTTATGCTGACATTTTGCAATAGTCTTTCCACCTTGGTCGCTTGGTCTAAATAAACAAAAACCATGTCAAATATATTCAGCACTTACTAGGAACTCATTTCTCCATCCTCACCTCTTCCTTCTCATGATCGCACGTGACCGTAGTAGGGGGAAATCTTTGCTTTCAAAAGAGCGCTGTGTGTACCCAGAATTTGGCTCTTCCTTGCTCAACAGCCTAACCTCAGTCCTCAGAATTGAAACCTAAGACGTCTCAGCCACTGAGCTGGGGAGTGGGAGGTTTTAAAGCTACAATCAAAAAGCTAGTATGGGGCAGAGCCCACATTGAGAACAACATCGCTAACTTAGCAACAGATAGTTGCTTAGTTTTCTCTTTTAATCTCTTCCCATTTTCTTCAACCCAATGTGAGAAATGATACTTGGGACAAGTACAGTTGACCCCTGAACAACACTGAGGTTTGGGAGGCCCACCCTCTGAGCAGGTGAAAATCCTCCTATAACTTAGAGTCAGCTCTCCATCCCCACGGGTCCCCTGTAGTCCATGTTTTGCATCTGCTGATTCAACCAGTGGCAATAGTATTTGCTATTGAAAAAAATCTGCCTTTGAGTGGACCCGTGCCGTTCAAACCCATATTGTTCCAGGGTCCACTGTACGTTTTTATAGAGACCAGAGCAGAGAGGAAGAACCAGTGCATCGAGTATCATCCAGGAAAGCAAAGCTGAGCCAAGCTTTAGAGTGGGGCATCCTGGTGGGGGTGAGCCATATGAGATCAGGTACCATTAAAGGAAAAAAGGATGAGTTATTCATGTGTAATACTTGCCTCAGGTGGTTTCTAAGTAAGGATCAAGAAGGGAAGCTGAGCTGGGCTAACATGTTGACACTTTCCCTCACCCGACGGCTTGAATAAATATACCACCTCCAGCACCTCTTCTGGTTGCCGGTGCAGCAACTACATGTGCTTTGCACAAGTCTGGGAACAGGAGCCAGGTTTTCTGGTTGTTGCTTAAGTTTGTAACCTTTCCAAGCTTACCTCAGGGCAGATATCTGTTGAGCAGACACAATTGTGAAATTTCCCTAGGAAGCCTTTGGCAAGAACAACAAACGGGGCCACCCCAGAGGTCAGATCAAAGTGTAAACACTGAGCTAGGATTTGAGCTCATTGGAGGGACCTTCAGAGCTCTACACCTCATTGTGCCAGCTGACTGGGAAGGACATGAAGGGGACCAAGGTGGGGGGCTGATCCAACTTGCGTCAGAGGCCTTTCTGAATTTAAATGATAGAGAGGGGGATTGAGAGAGGATTACAATCGTCAGAGTGACCAATTAGTTAGGCTGGTACAGGGATCCACACTTGATAGAGATTCTCTAGATCCAGGAGCTGGTTCTTAATCTGGCATGCTAGGAAATTCAGTTTTAACAAAGCACGTGTACCGAATTGGACCAATATCAATTTCCTGGATATGGTCCGTTGACCTTTAGGTCAGTCTCCATCCCTACTCACCGGGCTCAGTGCTCCCAGAGCCTGGCAGTATGGACCACTTCAACAGAACCCCTGACCCTCTGGCTCCCAGTTGTCTTTGGCCAATCGGAAGCGCTGGCAGCAGATCATAGTGTGGTAAAGAAAGGCAGTCAGCGTAGTTATTCCCCCAATTTCCTACCCTCCAGACAGCTGTGGATTAGCCTCGTCCCAGCTCCTGTCAGGCAGCTCTCCTCCATACAAGCCTAGGGAACATAAGAGTTTCCCCATGGTTATTAGCCCAGAATACTGCACTATTCCTTGCAAATTTTCCACACTTTGTAAATCATAGCTTTATTAAACTCTCCTTAAAATACCGAATTGCATGTGTCATCTCAGAACACTTCTGATGTTCAATCAACATCTGTCAAACTGACAGCATAGAAATGAAGATCAAAATAACTGTCCCCAAGGCAAGTTTATATACCGACTATGATTTTATCCTCTAACCTTATGAGTTTGGCTTGTTGCAAAGAGAACTTTCAAAAAGCTCTTCATTTTATCCTGCGTACTATGCCTCCAATTTGAATAAGCTGCCTTCAGATGGATGATAGTACTTGGTAATAATCTTGTTAAATATGTATTAGTGTTAGATATGCTTGCTTTTTAAACTCAATTATGTGAGAATATGAAACTAAGACCGTATGAAAACAGTAAAATGTTAAGAGTAACTGAGTATTAATAGGTATAGTACAGTAATTTAGAACACAGGCTTTAAAGTTAGATATTCAAATCTACCACCTATTAGCTGTGTGGCTTTTGGAAAGTTACTTAACCTCTCTGTTTTGTTTTTTTACCCATAAAATAGTCATAAAAATTGTACTTATTTCTTACGATTGTTGTAAAGTTAAATGAAATAATGTATATAAGGTATGAGTACAGTGAACACTCAAAAATGCTAGCGATTATAATTATTACCATTAGTAAAATGTTGTTAAAATAATGACATGCTAACCTTAAGGTAAATGACCTCATCAGGTTGTTCTGAAGGTTAAATGAGTGAATATTTTTAAAGTGCTTAGAACAGTACCTGGCACATAGAGCTATATGGTGTTAATTAATACATAAATACTATTTAAGTACAAATACCTAGGTATAATCTGATTTCTTTCTCTCTGCCTTTTAATTATTCTCAGTCTCTTCTCAAACTACTTTTGGATTTCCCTCCAGGCTTAAATAGAAAAGAACTGTTTAACTTCATCCTGAAATTTTTCCTGGAGTCAAAAACCTTCTTGAGCACATGCATGGTTGTTTCAAGTTCTGATTTTTTTTTTTTTTTTTTTTGGCCATGCCACGCGGCTTGCGGTATCTCAGTTCCCCAACCAGGGACTGAACCCGGGCCGCATCAGTAAAAGCCCAGAATCCTAACCACTAGGCCACCAGGGAACTCCCCAAGCTCTGATTTTAAGCATCAAGTCAGCTTAGGGTCAAAAGCAATTTTAAGCCAGTTTTCTTGAATATTTTATTCCTCACAATCCTGAAGGAGATCTTAGATAATCTTTTGCCACAATGGTAGAGAAACTGACATTTTTCTTCCCAGTCCAGCCTCTCAGCTTTACCTGCCCCAGAAATAGAACACGTGGTCTGGAAGGAGGGGTCTGGGCCCAAAGCTGTTCAATGTCTGCTTATTCTGGGATTTGGGTCCATTAAAGTAGAGATATATAACTCAGGATAATAAAGGGATAAATGCTTTCTTCATAAAATGAGGCTAGGATTATCGCTCTCCCAGTGTCAAATTTATGATAATAGGTGAATATGCATTTCTTCATGAGAGCAGATGAAGATTTTTATCTTGAATTAGTTCTTGAATCCACGACCTGTGTTTGGTTACAGATGTCCCCAGGAAGAAGGCACCCATAGCCCAGTGTGGAATAGTGCCCTCCTGCTCCCACCCTTCATCCTCAGAACTGATGCTAAGTTGCTTCCTTTCCTGGGGAAGCCAGGGAACCCTAAGTCTGGAACCTTCCCTCCTTGCTTCAGAGCAGTCCTACTGAGGGTACAAGCAAAACCACCCATAGCCGTAAAGACTGACGATGTGAAATTTACTATAATACAAAAAAAGCCTTGAAATTTAACTACTGCTCCTGGGAAGGTAGTGGAATCCAGGAGAAAAGGGGATTGGATGGGGAAGGAAGAGGAGAAAAGCATCAAAGGGTCAAGACTAATAAAAATGAGAGAGAAAGAGGAGAGAGAAAATGAGGTTCAAGGGAATATCCACCAGGGACACCCTCCGAAAGCTTAAGCACTAAGGTCCTACTCTTTGTAGAGAGTTGCTACAGACTGAATGTGTGTTGCAATTCATATATTGAACCCTAATCCCCAGTGTGATGGTATTAGGAGATGAGGCCTTTAGGAGGTGATTATGTCATGAAGGTGATTAGGTCAAGGGTAGAACCCTTGTGAGAGATTAGTACCTTTATAAGAGGCCTCAGAGAGCTCTCTTGCCCCTTTCACCACATGAGGGCACAGTCAGAAGGCAGCGTCTGGAAGCCAGGGAGCTCTCACCAGACACTGAATCTGTTGGGGCCTTGACCTTGGACTTCCTGGCCTCCAGAACTGTGAGAAATAATGTGTGTTGTTTATAAGCCACCCAGTCTATGGGATTCTGTTATAGTTGCCTGATCAGACTAAGACAATTGCACACAGGAGCAAATTAGAATAAGCCCAGTACTTGATCTCCTGCTGTCCCTTGCCCCTGGATGTAAGCCATAGAGCCGTAGAAACTGAAACTACCTTCAGTGTTAAAGGGCACTTACTGGCTTCTTTGTTTTGGCCGTGCCACTCAGCTTGTGGGATCCTAGTTCCCCAACCACGGATGGAACCTGTGCCCCCTGCAGTGGAAGCACGAAGTCCTAACCACTGGTCCACCAGGAAAGTCCCCTTATTGGCTTCTGGCAAAGGAAAATCTCTGTGTTTTCCTCCCCTACTCACCCCTACCACATTTCCGGTCACTGAAAGTGGGAGGTGGTTTTCCCACACCAAGCAATTCTGAGAGCCCAGCTGGGTGTCCTACAATTCAATTTAGTTCTGAACTATCTACCTGGAGATAGCGTTAGATCCCACAGGTTGAGGGCTCATCTCACAAGACCGCACCCCCATCCCTTCAGATGCCCTTGCAAATCCAGGTTATTATCTGTGTTTCTAACCGACTGGCTATAAGTCAGAGGTTCCCATGACCACCTCCTCTGGTTTGTTTAATTTGCTAGAGCAGCTCACAGAACTCAGAAAAACAGTTTACTTGCTAGATTACCGGTTGATTAAAAAGGATGTTAAAGGATACAGATAAACAGCCAGAAGAAGAGATATATAGGGCAACGTACGGAAGGGTACTGAGCACAGGAGCTTCTGTCCCCATGGAGTTTGGGGTACACCACCCTCCAGGCACATTGATGAGTTCTTCCCCAACCCGGAAGCTCTCCAAACTCCATCCTTTTGGGTTCTTATGGGGGCTTCATTACATAGGCATGATTGATTAAATCATTAATTGTTGGTGATTAATTCACTCTCCAGCCTCTCTCCCCTCCCCAGAGATCAGGGGGTTGGAGCTAAAAGTTCCAACCACCTAAAGACATGGTTTGTTCCCCTGGCAACAAACCCCCATCCTTAGGGGCTTTCCAAAATCACCTCATTAACATACACTTAGGCATGGTTGAAAGGAGCTTGTTATAAATGGCAAAATACACCTTTACCTCTCCTATCACTTAAGAAATTCCAAGGATTTTAGGAGCTCTGTGCCAGAAAAGGAAATGAAGACCAATTATATCTTATTATAAATCGCGATACTACACTTCTATAAAAAAGAAGTCCAAGAGGCGATCTAAGTTCAGGTCCAGCTGAACGTAGGGGCTCAAATTACAGCATACGGACTATGGTTTTCACCACCCCTTAGTTCCACAGGCAGCTACTTCTGTTGGGTCCAGGCCAATTTTCTCCAGGTGACAGCGAAGATGATTGCGAGTTTTCCCTGGCTTGTGTCATCCATATGCATAAAAAGAAAAGAGAGTACCTTCTCTCCCTAGCATAACATTCAGTCTGTATCAGCTCCTGAACAGGACCCTGATGAGGTCACATGCTCATTTTTCTCTATCCAGGAGGATGGGGTATTCCGATTGTTTAGCTGGAGACACGTACCCACAATAATCACATAGTGTGATTTCTATGGGCATTTCTCAGAAGGAAAGCTTGGAAGACAGCTATCCACTATAGCCCCTAAGTCCATTTGGCTTGAACATTCTTCTAAACTCTCCAATATAAAGCTGTTTTCACACCCATGGAGTTTAATGTGTATTCAGTTTGGAAAAAAGGAGCACTGCAGGTTTGATGGCATCAAGGACAGGTCAGAGGTCATCCTCTCTGCCCAGTCACCATGAGAACTCTTTGTACATCCTGGTGGACCACTGGTTGATGATGATCATCTAGCGATTACAATCTAGATTTTAAAAACCGGAAGGGTCTGGACTTCCCTGGTGGCTCAGTGGTTAAGAATCCGCCTGCCAATGCAGGGGACATGGGTTCGATCCCTGGTCCGGGAAAATCCCACATGCCGCGGAGCAACTAAGCCCGTGTGCCACAACTACTGAAGCCCGCGTGCCTAGAGCCCTCGCTCCACAACAAGAGAAGCCACAGCAGTGAGAAGCCCGCGCACCGCAACGAAGAGTAGCCCCCGCTCGCCGATACTAGAGAAAGCGCATGCGCAGCAACGAAGACCCAGCGCAGCCAAAAATAAATAAATAAATTTATTTTTTTTAAAAAAAGTAAAAAAGTAAAACTTACTATTAAAAAAAAACAACCAAAACTGGAAGGGTCACTCTGCTGCACCACCTCCCCAACTAACCCCCCCGCCTCCTCAGATAGTAACTAGAGACACACCTGTGAGACAGAAAAAGAAAGTGTCTTGGCACAGATTGGTCATGAACAACAGCCGTATTTATTCTTTCCTACTCTCAGTTCCTTAATCTGCATTTTCTTTCCATTGGGGTAAAGCCAAAAAGACAATGAAAAGAGAACACGGCCATATTATTCATCATTCTTCTGTGATAAATTCATGATTACCCCTTATTTTTCAGTGAGGGTGTTTTCTGACAGTTGACCTTTATAATTCATCTATTAGATAGTTTCAATTCAATGACCAATTTTTAAAAATAACTTTGGCAGGCCCCCTGGAGTTTCAGCCATTTAAACAAAACATAATAGAATTTTCCAAAAAAATAAAAGATGATGCCTTTATACAGCTTCCAAACAGTCCATCTGGAAAACTAGAACTAATAAACTTATGAATGAGATTCTCATTTTCCTGTTCTCAGAATCCCTCCCCCCATTGTTTCATTACTCTTTCAAAACCCTAATACGAAATTATTCCCTCTAGGAAGTCTTCCTGATTAATCACTTCCAGAT
Source organism: Balaenoptera borealis (assembly GCF_965194805.1). Classification (NCBI taxonomy): domain Eukaryota; kingdom Metazoa; phylum Chordata; class Mammalia; order Artiodactyla; family Balaenopteridae; genus Balaenoptera; species Balaenoptera borealis. The sequence continues at coordinate 100,768,439 of NC_138868.1, read as the reverse complement.
CTAATTACATGTTGTTCATCATATAAACAATAATTGTGGGTACAGTTTCAATTAGGTTCACCTTCTCTGGTTTGTATATGGATTTAAAACTTCATAAGTCTTAGGATATGAGTGTACCTCCTGCTTTCCTAAGTGACGACTCATGGGCAGGGGATCTTCTCTTTTGTGTCTGTATAACTATCCCTTTACTCTCCCCTCATGCCCAGGACTGCTGTAAGCAAAGACAAAGGAGGAACTTATTTACTGGTGTAGTGAAAGATCTTGGGCTCTGCAAATCGCAGAAGTGAAATTCCAGCTCTACTATTTACAGCTGCTTGGAGGGAAAGAATCTATATTTAAAAGCTTAATTTTCTTACATGAAAACGTGATAATAAATTCTTGAGAGCTTGTGTGATGATTAAGTCAGATATGTGTTCAAAAGCACTTAAGGATGCTTGTAGATCCTTCAAAAAGTATTTGTTTCCTTAGCGATATGATTGTAGAAGCTACTGAATCTATGAGATGTATTTTTCTTTTGTTGGTGACATTTGAAATTTATTTCCAGAAGCAAAACCTTTTATGCCAGATTAGAAATAAGACTGAGGGAATTCCCTGGCGGTGCAGTGGTTAGGACTCCGTGCTTTCACTGACGACGGTGCGGGTTCAATCCCTGGTCTGGGAACTAAGATCCCTCAAGCTTTGAGACACAGCCCCCACCAAAAAAAAAAAAAAAAAAAGAAGTAAGATTGAAATTGTAAATAATGTTGGGGGCAAGGAACAATCAAGTCAAATATCTTCACTCTGCCAGGTCTGATAAATATATGGCCACATACCCCAACACTGCTCCTTCCCTAACCAGTGATGGACACTGCCCATTTGTCAAAGCAGAGTATCCCATTCAGCTTGTGACACATCTGAGAACTCTCAACACGGGACTCAAGGCAGACACTGGCAATCAACTGGAGTTCGTCCACTCATGCTAACATACACCCTTGACACCTGGCTACTTTCAGAAGGGCAGGATTTGATTAAAGGATTAGGGGACAATTGGAGGAAGAGAGTAAGGGAGAATTCATTGCTGAATGTAGAGGTGAGAATGCGCTCCAGGAGAGGAAAAAAGGTGCAAGTTCTCTGGCCTGATATATTTTCTAAGATGTTACCATTACCAACAGAGTTACTTCTCAGGGTCCAGTCGAAAGAATTATTCCACGGACAACTAAATAAAATTATTGCTAATTATGAGGTGTTCAGCGGGGTGGTGTGGTAGAGAATAGCTTGAGGAGCCCTGCTGCAGACAGACTGGTCTGTCGAGGCCCCTCTAAGAAGGTGACATTCGGGCTGAGATGTAAACAATGATCTTCAGGAACCAGCCATTCACAAAGGAGCAGGAAGAAGCAAGTAAGAAAGTTTCAGACCAGAATCAACTTGGGCTCCTCACAAAGTCTGAAAACCAGGAGGTCCGGAGCAAAGTGAGCAAAGGAGAGTGACAAAGGATGAGTATAAAAGTGAGCAGGGCTGGATCATGCAGAATTCTGGGGCCCATAATAGGAAGCTTGTAGAGACACTGAAGGGCTTTTAGGGTAGTTATATGATCTTAGGTAGATTTAAAAAGCCCTCTCTGGTTACTGTGTACGAACAGGATGGGAAGTGGGGATGGGTCAAGAGATGAAGAGAAGAGATAGGTTAGGAGACTAGGTGAAAGAGAATCAGGGTTTAGTCTGGAGAAGGGGATAGTAATATGTGTCCAAGAGGTTGCTACTCTAGGACTTGCTGATACACTGACAAAGGGGATGAGGAGAAAAGAGGAGTCATAGGTGACTCTGCATGCTTGGTGATGGTGCCCTCTACCCAGATGAAGGCTAATAGGAGGAGTAACTTGTGGGGCGGGGGGGCAGTGATTTTCTTGCAGAACAAGCTGTGTCATTCAGTAGCCACTTACTCTTATCCAATGGGAATTCTGGGCATGTGTGCTCTTATTAGGGTCATTCATTGATTCAACAGCTATGTATCATGTGCCAGACCCTCTTCTAGGTTTGGGGATTGCCAAAGCTCTTGGTCTCATGGAATTTCTATTCTACTAGGTATGGGGTGTGTGTGTGTGTGTGTGTGTGTGTGTGTGTGTGTGTGGTACGTGCACACAAAAGAGTACATAATATACCAAATGGTGATGAGTGCTATGAATAAAGTGAAACAATATGAAGGATAAAAAAATTAAGTGTATGTGTGTGTAAGGGGGGTGGTTTGCTCTTTTATATATGGTGGTTGGGAAACCCTCTATGATAAGGTGACATTTGATTAGAAAGATGAAGGAGCTGACAAAGAGAGCTATGTGGCTATCTGGGGGCATTTCAGGCAAAGGCAGAGGAAATGCAAAGGCCCAGCTTGCTGTGTCACTCATGTCGTCACTCAGCTGCAAGGAGGCCTGAGTGACTAAGCAGAGTGATGGAGGGAGAGTGCACTGAGAGAGGAGCCAGAGAGGTATTGGGGCCAGGTCTCATATGACCTGCCATGGCCACTTTAAGAAATTTGGACTTGACTGTGAGTGACAGGAGGAGCCACCACAGCATTTCTACCTTTATTGAGGACACACCAAATATTCCCATTTGCAGCCCCTATTCTTATTAAATGAGGAAACATTTTTTATGTTTCCTTTGTGGTGAAGCATAAAAAAATAGGTCAAGAATTTGTGGTGAAGCATAAAAAAATAGGTCAAGAATAAAATGAGTACGGAGGTACCTTCTAGCAAAAATTGCCTAAACCAAGAAGATATCAACATTTCTCTGACCCAGGCCATTTCATCACTGAGCAACTTGGGATAAAATCTCTGCAGCTGGCAAATTCTGCTATAGGAGGGGCATGATTTAGGGAAAATAGGGAAGTTTCTCAACTACCAAAAACCTTATCCATCCATCCAACCAATCAACCAACCAATCAATATTGATCGATCTTCTACTCCACGTACAGTGGTGAACTAGGCACTATGAATATATGCGGATGGATAAGACTCCCATGTTCTGTGTTTTCTTAGATTCTGTTTGTCCTTTTGCATCCATTAATCACAGGGTCAAGCTAATAATCAAAGTAGTTTATGTCTCCCCTGTGATCCAGCTTACGTGGGTGCACAAAAATCATATTATGAACTGACCAACCAATCCTGAGGCCATACTACCAACCACCTCCTTTCTCTAACTCTCACACAGCAAACCAATATTTCCCCTGCCTTAAATCAACCCAGGGCCAGGTACCAGGAAACTAGGCCCAGTCCCTCTGTTCCAGAACTTATGGGAATTATTCAAACTAGCCAATCCTCAAGCTGTTTACCTTGTCCAACCTCATCTTTCCCACAGAAACCCCAATAAAGACTGTGGCCTGTGCTTTCCCCTACGTCCTGCTTCTGCCTTCTAACCAAACCCGGTGCTTCTCCATGTGGCCCTGTGTGGCACAGGTGCCCCCTGCTCTCAGGAATTGTAAGTAATTACACGTCTTTCAATGGCATTAACCTCTTCATGTCGTCACTCAGTCACCTTAAAACCTCCTTCCCGGAGAGACCTTCAAGATGGCAGAGGAGTGAGACGTGGAGATCACCTTCCTCCCCACAAATACATCAGAAATACATCTACATGTGGAACAACTCCTACAGAACACCTACTGAACGCTGGCAGAAGACCTCAGACATCCCAAAAGGCAAGAAATGTACCTGGGTAGGGCAAAAGAAAAAAGAAAAAGCAGAGACAAAAGAATAGGGACAGAACCTGCACCAGTGGGAGGGAGCTGTGAAGGAGGAAAGGTTTCCACACATTAGGAAGCCCCTTCACTCTCAGAGACGGGGGGAGGGGGGGTGGGCGGGGGGGGGGAACTTCGGAGCCACGGAGGAGAGCGCAGCAACACAGGTGCGGAGGGCAAAGCAGAGAGATTCCTGCACAGATGATGGGTGCCGACCAGCACTCACCAGCCCGAGAGGCTTGTCTGCTCACCCACCAGGGTGGGCAGGGGCTGGGAGCTGAGGCTCTGGCTTCGGAGGTCGGATCCCAGGGAGAGGACTGGGGTTGGCTGTGTGAACACAGCCTGAAGGGGGCTAGTGCACCACAGCTAGCCGGGAGGGAGTCCGGGAAAAAGTCTGCACTTGCCTAAGAGGCAAGAGACCATTGTTTCGGGGTGCGTGAGGAAAGGGGATTCAGAACACCGCCTAAATGAGCTCCAGAGATGGTGTGAGCTGCAGTTATCAGCACGGACACCAGAGACGGGCATGAAATGCTAAGGGTGCTGCTGAAGCCACCAAGAAGCCTGTGTGCGAGCACAGGTCACTGTCCCCACCTCCCATCCCGGGAGCCTGTGCAGCCCGCCACTGCCAGGGTCCCGTGATCCAGGGACAACTTCCCCGGGAGAATGCACGGTGCACCTCAGGCTGGTGCAATGTCACGCTGGCCTCTGCCACCTGCAGGCTCACGCCACATCCGTACCCCTCCCTCCCCCCGGCCTGAGTGAGCCAGAGCCCCCAAAGCAGCTGCTCCTTTAACCCCATCCTGTGTGAGCGAAGAACAGACGCCCTCAGGCGACCTACACGCAGAGGCGGGGCCAAATCCAAAGCTGAACCCCAGGAGCTGTGTGAACAAAGAAGAGAAAGGGAAATCTCTCCCTGCAGCCTCAGGAGCAGTGGATTAAATCTCCACAGTCGATTTGATGTACCCTGCATCTGTGGAATACCTGAATAGACAACAAATCATCCCAAAATTGAGGCGGTGGACTTTGGGAGCAACTGTAGATTTGGGGTTTGCTTTCTGCATCTAATCTGTTTCTGGTTTTATGTTTACCTTAGTTTAGTATTTAGAGTTTATTATCATTGGTACATTTGTTTATCGATTTAGTTGCTCTCTTCCTTTTTTTTATATATAGATATATATATATATATTTTTTCCTTTTTCTCTTTTTGTGAGTGTGTATGTGTATGCTTCTTTGCGTGATTTTGTCTGTATAGCTTTGCTTTTACCATTTGTCCTAGGTTCTGTCTGCCCGTTTTTTTTTGTTCTTTTTTTTTTTTTTAGTATAGTTTTCAGCTGTTGTTATCATTGGTGGATTTGTTTATTGGTTTGGTTGCTCTCTTCTTTCTTTCTTTTTTTTTATGACTTTTTAATATTTTTATTTTTAATAATATATTTTTTTATTTTAATAACTTTATTTTATTATTATTTTTTTCTTTCTTTACTTTTCTCCCTTTTCTTCTGAGCCATGTGGCTGACAGGGTCTTTGTGCTCCGGCCGGGTGTCAGGCCTGTGCCTCTGAGGTGGGAGAGCCGAGTTCAGGACATTGCTCCACCAGAGACCTCCTGCCTCCACATAATACCAAGTGGCAAAAGCGCTCCCAGAGATCTCCATCTCAACACTAAGACCCAGCTCCACTCAATGACCAGCAAGCTCCAGTGCTGGACACCCTATGCCAAACAACTAGCAAGACAGGAGCACAACCACACCCATTAGCAGAGAGGCTGCCTAAAATCATAATACGGTCACAGACACCTCAAAACACACCACCGGACACGGTCCTGCCCACCAGGAAGACAAGATCCAGCCTCATCCACCAGAACACAGGCACCAGTCCCCTCCACCAGGAAGCCTACACAACCCACTGAACCAACCTTACCTAATGGGGGCAGAGAGCAGAAACAACAGGAACTAGGAACCTGCAGCCTGCGAAAAGGAGACCCCAAACACAGTAAGTTAAGCAAAATGAGAAGACAGAGAAACACACAGCAGATGCAGGAGCAAGGTAAAAACCCATCAGACCAAACAAATGAAGAGGAAATAGGCAGTCTATTAGGAGCACCTCAATACATAAGACAAATGCTAACAGCCATAAAAGGGGAAATTGACAGTAACACAATCATAGTAGGTGACTTTAACACCCCACTTTCACCAATGGACAGATCATCCAAAATGAAAATAAATAAGGAAACACAAGCTTTAAATGATACATTAAACAAGATGGACTTAATTGATATTTATAGGACATTACATCCAAAAACAACAGAATACACTTTCTTCTCAAGCGCTCATGGAACATTCTCCAGGATAGATCATATCTTGGGTCACAAATCAAGCCTTGGTAAATTTAAGAAGATTGAAATCGTATCAAGTATCTTTTCCAACCACAACGGTATGAGACTAGATATCAACTACAGGAAAAAAACTGTAAAAAATACAAACACATGGAGGCTAAACAATACACGACTTAATAACCAAGAGATCACTGAAGAAATCAAAGAGGAAATCCAAAAATACCTAGAGACAAATGACAATGAAAACACGACAACCCAAAACCTATGGGATGCAGCAAAAGCAGTTCTAAGAGGGAAGTTTATAGCAATACAATCCTACCCCAAGAAACAAGGAAAATCTCAAATAAACAACCTAACCTTACACCTAAAGCAATTAGAGAAAGAAGAACAAAAAACCCCCAAAGTTAGCAGAAGGAAAGAAATCATAAACATCAGATCAGAAATAAATGAAAAAGAAATGAAGGAAACAATAGCAAAGATCAATAAAACTAAAAGCTGGTTCTTTGAGAAGATAAACAAAATTGATAAACCATTAGGCAGACTCATCAAGAAAAAAAGGGAGAAGACTCAAATCAATAGAATTAGAAATGGGGGGGGGGCTTCCCTGGTGGCACAGTTGTTAAGGATCCGCCTGCCAATGCAGGGGACACGGGTTTAAGCCCTGGTCTGGGAAGAGCCCACAGGCTGCGGAGCAACTAAGCCCGTGCGCCACAACTACTGAGCCTGCACTCTAGAGCCCGTGAGCCACAACTACTGAGCCTGTGTGCTGCAACTACTGAAGCCTGCGTGCCTAGAGCCCATGCTCCACAACAAGAGAAGCCACTGCAATGAGAAGCCCGTGCACTGCAACAAAGAGTAGCCCCCACACACCGCAACTAGAGAAAGCCCACATGTAGTAACGATGACCCAATGTGCCAAAAAAAAAAAAAAAAAGAATTAGAAAGGAAAAAGGAGAAGTAACAACTGACACTGCAAAAATACAAAGGATCATGAGAGATTACTACAAGCAACTATATGCCAATAAAATGGACAACCTGGAAGAAATGGACAGATTCTTAGAAAAGCACAACCTCCTGAGACTGAACCAGGAAGAAATAGAAAATATAAACAGAGCAATCACAAGCACTGAAATTGAGGCTGTGAATAAAAATATTCCAACAAACAAAAGCCCAGGACCAGAGGGCTTCACAGGCAAATTCTATCAAACATTTGGAGAAGAGCTAACACCTATCCTTCTTAAACTCTTCCAAAATATAGCAGAGGGAGGAACACTCCCAAACTCATTCCATGAGACCACCATCATCCTGATACCAAAACCAGACAAAGATGTCACAAAGAAAGAAAACTACAGGCCAATATCACTGATGAACATAGATGCAAAAATCCTCAACAAAATACTAGCAAACAGAACCCAACAGCACATTAAAAGGATCATACACCATGATCAAGTGGGGTTTATTCCAGGAATGCTAGGATTCTTCAATATATGCAAATCAATCAATGTGATACATCATATTAACAAATTGAAGGAGAAAAACCATATGATCATCTCAATAGATGCAGAAAAAGCTTTCGACAAAATTCAACACCCATTTATGATAAAAATCCTCCAGAAAGTAGGCATAGAGGGAACTTACCTCAACATAATAAAGGCCATATATGACAAACCCACAGCCAACATTGTTCTCAGTGGTGAAAAACTGAAACCATTTCCTCTAAGATCAGGAACAAGACAAGGTTGTCCACTCTCACCACTACTATTCAACATAGTTTTGGAAGTTTTAGCCACAGCAATCAGAGAAGAAAAAGAAATAAAAGGAATCCAAATCATAAAAGAAGTAAAACTGTCACTGTTTGCAGATGACATGATACTATACATAGAGAATCCTAAAGATGCTACCAGAAAACTACTTGAGCTAATCAATGAATTTGGTAAAGTAGCAGGATACAAAATTTATGCACAGAAATCTCTTGCTTTCCTATACACTAATGATGAAAAATCTCAAAGAGAAATTAAGGAAACACTCCCATTTACCATTGCAACAAAAAGAATAAAATACCTAGGAATAAACCTACTTAAGGAGACAAAAGACCTGTATGCAGAAAACTATAAGACACTGATGAAAGAAATTAAAGATGACACAAACAGATGGAGAGATATACCCTGTTCTTGGATTGCAAGAATCAACATTGTGAAAATGACTCTACTACCCAAAGCAATCTACAGATTCAATGCAATCCCTATCAAACTACCAATGGCATTTTTCACAGAGCTAGAACAAAAAATTTCACAACTTGTATGGAAACACAAAAGACCCTGAATAATCAAAGCAATCTTGAGAAAGAAAAACAGAGCTGGAGGAATCAGGCTCCCTGACTTCAGACTATACTACAAAGCTACAGTAATCAAGACAGTATGGTACTGGCACAAAAACAGAAATATAGATCAACGGAACAGGATAGAAAGCCCAGAGATAAACCCACGCAAAATAAGGTGGGTCAACTTATTTTTGATAAAGGAGGCAAGGATATACAATGGAGAAAAGACAGCTTCTTCAATAAGTGGTGCTAGGAAAACTGGACAGCTACATGTAAAAGAATGAAATCAGAACACTCCCTATCACCATACACGAAAATAAACTCAAAATGGATTAAAGACCTAAACGTAAGGCCAGGCACTATAAAACTCCTAGAGGAAAACATAGGCAGAACACTTTATGACATAAATCACAGCAAGATCTTTTTTGACCCACCTCCTAGAGAAATGGAAATAAAAACAAAAATAAACAAATGGGACCTAATGAAACTTAAAAGCTTTTGCATAGCAAAGGAAACCATAAACAAGACGAAAAGACAACCCTCAGAATATGAGAAAATATTGGCAAATGAAGCAACTGACAAGGGATTAATCTCCAAAATTTATAAGCAGCTCATGCAGCTCCATATCAAAAAAGAAAACCAACCCAATCAGACAATGGGCAGAAGACCTAAATAGACATTTCTCCAAAGAAGATATACAATTTGCCAACAAACACATGAAAGGATGCTCAACATCACTAATCATTAGAGAAATGCAAATCAAAAGTACAATGAGGTATCACCTCACACCAGTCAGAATGGCCATCATCAAAAAATCTACAAACAATAAATGCTGGAGAGGGTGTGGAGAAAAGGGAACCGTCTTGCACTGTTGGTGGGAAGGTAAATTGATACAGCCACTATGGAGAACACTATGGAGGTTCCTTAAAAAACTAAAAATAAAACTACCATTCGACCCAGCAATCCCACTACTGGGCATATACCCTGAGAAAACCATAATTCAAAAAGAGGCATGTACCAAAATGTTCATTGCAGCTCTATTTACAATAGCCAGGACATGGAAGCAACCTAAGTGTCCATCATCGGATGAATGGATAAAGAAGATGTGGCACATATATACAATGGAATATTACTCAGCCATAAAAAGAAATGAAATGGAGGTATTTGTAGTGAGGTGGATGGAGTTAGAGTCTGTCATACACAGTGAAGTAAGTCAGAAAGAGAAAAACAAATACAGTATGCTAACACATATATATGGAATCTAAGGAAAAAAAAAAAAAAAGGCCATGAAGAACCTAGTGGCAAGACAGGAAGAAAGACACAGACCTACTAGAGAATGGACTTGAGGATATGGGGAGGGGGAGGGGTGAGATGTGACAGGGCGAGAGAGTGTCATGGACATATACACACTACCAAATGTAAAATAGATAGCTAGTGGGAAGCAGCCGCATAGCACAGGGAGATCAGCTCGGTGCTTTGTGACCACCTAGAGGGGTGGGATAGGGAGGGTGGGAGGGAGGGAGATGCAAGAGGGAAGAGATATGGGAACATATGTATATGTATAACTGATTCACTTTGTTATAAAGCAGAAACTAACACACCATTGTAAAGCAATTATACTTCAGTAAAGATGTTTAAAAAAAAAAAAAAAAAGAGTCACGTACCACAATGTTCATTGCAGCACTATTTACTATAGCCAGGACATGGAAGCAACCTAAGTGTCCATCATCGGATGAATGGATAAAGAAGATGTGGCACATATATACAATGGAATATTACTCACCCATAAAAAGAAATGAAATTGAGTTATTTGTAGTGAGGTGGATGGAGCTAGAGTCTGTCATACAGAGTGAAGTAAGTCAGAAAGAGAAAAACAAATACAGTATGCTAACACATATATATGGAATCTAAAAAAAAAAAAAAAGGTTCTGAAGAACCTAGGGGCAAGACAGGAATAAAGATGTAGACGTAGAGAATGGATTTGAGGATACGGGGAGTGGGAAGGGTAAGCTGGCATGAAGTAAGAGAGTGGCATGGACATATATACCCTACCAAATGTAAAATAGATAGCTAGTGGGAAGCAGCCGCATAGCACAGGGAGATCAGCTCGGTGCTTTGTGACCACCTAGAGGGGTGGGTTAGGGAGGGTGGGAGGTAGACACCAGAGGGAGGAGATATGGGGATATATGTATATGTATAGCTGATTCACTTTGTTATAAAGCAGAAACTAACACACCATTGTAAAGCAATTATACTCCAATAAAGATGTTAAAAAAAAAAACAAAAAAAACTTCCTTCCCTCTTCTCCCTCTCCTTCTTCTTTCTTTGAGTCAAAAATCTCTTCCTTCCCTTTGTCTCTTACCTAATTTCCTCTTTGCTGTGCCTAAGATATGGTTTCTTTGCTCAAGCAGCCTGATCTGTGTTCCTCCTGCCCTCTGAGACCTGGAACGTGGGCGTTGGTTGGTTCTTGCTTTTCTTAGGTGCACTGTACTTTGGCCCCATCGCTTGTGGACAGTAGGCTCCCTCTTATTTGCCTTTGAGCAGTGCTGCAATTCCCCTTGCTCCTGATAGACCTCAACGAAAATCTAGAATATCTTCCGGCCACTGCTCATTCTTAGAAATACATTTCTACTCTACTTAGTGCCTTTGGGTAGTTATCATGGTTAATGTTTGTACTTTAATGCTCCCTCTTGAGCAATGGTTCATCCAGCTAAGTCACACATTTGTGATAATTAGAAAAGAGGTGACCGACATGGTGATTTAATTCTATGGCTTAGTTTGGGAGATAAATTTTTTTTTATTGTTATGACAGATCTGGGAGGCACTCTTGGCTAGCATTCATTTATTTTAAGGGGGTGAGAGGTTGTGTTTTTCTAACTCTTTAGTTGAGCTTGCTGACCTTTTTAAAGTCATCAAAATCCAATAATACTGTTTAAGCGTCCTTGTAGAATCTATGCTAAACACTAGCAATTGAGTTCAAGTGAAAACAATCAGTGTCCTCTGATATTTATATTCCAAAGCTGACACAAACGCAAAACAGTTTAACACAGTACCGTGAAATATGCTCATGTGTTATAATGATTAATTCACAATTGCTTCCTAGGTAAAGTTTTAGCAACTAAGTGCTGAGCCTCCCCTGCTACTATACCTACTGAAATACACTAGAAATGCCTGGTGCTCAGACACTGATCCCAGTAACAGTGAGAACATTCAGTGAAAATTTTAAGCTTTCAACAAAAAAAGCTTAAAATTTGTTATATTCCCCATCCCCAGAAAAACGTCTTAGGCTTGTTCCTCCAACTGCTTTTATTCTGGATTTCCCTCCTTAGTGACTGGTAGCTTGGTGTTTTGATTCAATATCAGGTTTCAGCTGGCTATAATGTGTCAAGTAACTCCATTCTCACAGTGTACATTTATTGAGCTTCCTCTTCTTATTCTTCAGGCATCTCTTAAGAGGCCCTGCCGTGACACGTGAAGTCCATCTGGTTTTGCAGCACAAATCTGCATGCATCTTTCCATCCCTCAGGAGAACTGAAACCCTCCAACTTTCCCTAATGCCAGTTGGAGCAAATCTTAACAACAACTTAATCCTGCATTTTACAGGTCAACTAGCACTTATCTAAGTAATTAACAAGCCTAGTTCCCTGCTGTGTGAAAGCTTTCAAAATCCTACAGAACTGGACCTGTAAATTCCTAATCCCATGACCACACCCTGGCACAGAGCTTGATGGCAGTCACTTTGTGTGGGTTTATTCTTTAGCGTGCAATAGGAAAATCATTCTGGACTTCAGGCAAGAACTCTCAAGACAAGAAACTGAGATGGGGGAGAGAGATGTCCTTTGTGCATCCACTAAAGAAAAACCTCAGGCTGCGCACTTCAACTCTACAGGGAAACGGGGACTATGCCAAAGAGAGACGGATTTCAACCCTGTGTCGGCTGAAATCTAAAACGCAGTCATTCATTTGAACTGCAGCTAGGAGTTAGTTCTATGTATCTGTGACTTTGAAAAGGCAATATCCATCGTGGTGCTATTTCTCTTGGACTTGGGGCAAAAGGACTTGAGCAGAAGGTTCCCATCACTACAGAGACATTTGAGGGAGGGAGGGAGGAAGAACAGTACGTCCCTCGTCTCTCATTTGGAGATCTCTCCTCCTCATGACTGCTCTTTCTTATTCCTTATGTAGGGGTTTTGCAAATGGCCCATAAAAATGAAAGCCTCACTATTTCTTATTCTGCCATCAACTCACACTTTGAAAAGAGAAAAATTGCCTTTACTGGTTTGACATTAATTTATTTTACTTCATTTATTGTTAGATGAATATATATATATATATATATATATATATATCCTCTCTCCAGTGGATTGTAGGCTTAGGGGAAGGCAGTAGCTCAGTAATAGTTATTAGCACTGCGGGAGTAGTGCCTATCAGACTGTATAATTAATTAATTTATTTATTTATTTTTGGCTGTGTTGGGTCTTCGTTTCTGTGCGAGGGCCTTCTCCAGTTGTGGCAAGTGGGGGCCACTCTTCATCACGGTGCGCGGGCCTCTCACCGCCGCGGCCTCTCCCGTTGCGGAGCACAGGCTCCAGACGCGCGCAGGCTCAGTAGTTGTGGCTCACGGGCCTAGTTGCTCCGCGGCATGTGGGATCTTCCCAGACCAGGGCTCGAACCCGTGTCCCCTGCATTGGCAGGCGGATTCTCAACCACTGCGCCACCAGGGAAGCCCTATCAGACTGTATATGAACAAGAGTTGGCTGTCAGTCACCCCTGGAAGTGGCCATCTTGACCACTTCCTTCAAGTGTCTCTTTCACCGACGGTGAATAATAATCACATTCCTTGGAAAGGTATGATCATAGCTTCATGACTGTACACATGTAAGTGTGTGGATCTGTACACCCAGGGGCAGGATGATGAGTGAAACCAGCCCCTCCATCATCAAAATAATTTGATAACACATACCATATATTCTAAATGTTCAAAACACAGCTAACAAAAATATTCCTGATATTTCACTCCTTCAAGATCACAGCCCTTTTGTTCTTCGATAAATACCACGACTCCCTTTCTTTTAAAACGGATACCTGAATCTCTCTTCAGACATACGCCTCACCTTCTTTATTACCCTCATTGTCAAAGTGCTACTATTGCCCAACTGATTCTGGAACTTTGGGAGGGGCAATTTTCTAGTTCTCTCCATTTCCCACATTTACTTTAGAACTGGTTCACAAGTCACCCCTAAAACCAGTTTGGGTACTTTATAATCATTGCACTTCATTTACTTTTTAAAGAATTATTGAGGTGTAATTTACATAAAACTCACCCATTTTAAGTGCACATTTCAATGATTTTCAGCAAAGTTACAGAGTTGCACCACAATCTAATTTTAGAATATCTTCATCACCTGTTTCCATCCATAGTCCTAGCAACCACTAATCTACTTTCTGACTGTATAGATTTGCTTTTTCTAGATATTTCGTATAAAAAGAATCATATAATATATGGGCTTTTGCAACTGGATTGTTTCATTTAGCACAATGTTTTTGTTTTTAAGGTTCATCTATGTTGCAGCATGTATTGATACTTCATTCCTTTTTATGGCTGAATAATATTCTGTTGTATGTGTGTACCATACTTGTTTATCCACTCATCAGTTGATGGATATTTGGGATGTTTCCAGTTTTTGGCTGTTACGAATAGAGCTGCTCTGAATGTTCACAGTCTTTGTGCGGACTTTAGTCCTTTTTTATCAGAAAATGTACTTCTCAATTTTATCTTGCATTTATTCTCAGTAGCTTTACAACATGAGACTATTCAAAAGAATGTATCACAGACTCTGAAGGTGATGCACAAAGAAAAGCTTTTCTGAAAATACTTTCTACACAGACAACACCATTGGACTAAGATGTGATTGCACTGAAGAAGACAATATTTATTTGATATATAAACATAGGGGCATTGCTTATAAAATAATCTCATATGTACAGCTTAATTACACCACTCCTGTGAGTCTACAACAGTTTAGCTCAATACCTTGCAGATAGTAGCTTCTTGATAAATATTTGCTGATTGATTTTAAAACGCCCACAGGGTTCTCCTTGGGAAGTAAAATCTCAAAAGCTTCAATGCTCAACAGTTGTGTTTTTTTTTTTTCTCATTTTGTGTAAACAACCAAAGCCCCCTGACAGAACATGACAAGCTATCCAAAGACCCCCAAGTCACATTTATCTACCAGGCAGCTGCATTGATCTTCCTTCATCTCAAGAGACCCCTGTCAGAGCAATTGCTCTGCAGGCTTGGAGAGGCAAGAAGCATTTGTGCTGGACCAGTGGGAGCATTTGGTCTGCCAGGGCATTATATCTCCATGAGAAACAGTCCCAGGAGGCAAGCTTTCTCTTGGCAAGTGTCTCCCCTGCCCCTTGCTGGCACATGTTTTCAGAAGGTTGACTGGCCTAGATCCAGTATTGGCTCACTTCCCCTCACTTGCTCCCTGTACACTGTTCCAGGCCTGTGTGGTCAGATTTGGGCTGTTAACTCAGCAGACTCCGACCACTCTGTGGAAAGTAGAAGCACTCTGTGGCCTTGCTTGCTGACATTTTAGATGCCTTATTGGCTCTGGGGAGCCACTAATACACATATGCCTGTGGTCTGCGGGCTCTGGGGTGGCACTCAATGAAAACCCATCATTAATTAGACAAACGAAGTGTTCTTCTTTGGGTTTTTCCGGTGCTCAAGAAAACAGCATATTAGAAATGCAGTCTGAGCGTCCGCCCACAGCCCATGCTCTGTGCGCCTCTTCCCTAGGAGCGCTGCCAAGGGCAGAGAATGACAGGCTCTTTCTGCCAGGTTCTACCACCTCAATGGTCTGCTCTTTCCCACTTTCATGTGGTCACAAATTGTTTCTGGTTTATTTTTCAAAGCACCTTCATACATGTATTAACTCATGTCATAAGCACAGGTTTTAGAACTTAACATAAAGTGTATTTAAATAAGTATAATTCTTTTCCACCAGATTTCATTTCAGTAGACACAATTAAAATTTAATATACTCAACGTTTTATTGTTTGCTCATTACCCATTTATCTCCCTTCAAAAAAGAAACAGCTATATATGTAAGGGAGATTAAGAGGTACAAACTTCCAGTTGCAAAATAAATGAATCACAGGTATAAAATTTACAGTGTGGGGAATGTAGTCAACAACCTACGTAATATCTTTGTATGTAGTTGATTTACAAGACTATGTTAGTTCCATAGCCAGTCAATATTTCTGTATGTTTCAAAATGATCAGATTGTGATTAGACTTACTGTGGCGATCATGTTAAAACATACAGAAATATTGAATCACTATGGAACTAACATAGTGTTGTAAACAATTGCACTTCAAAAACAAATAAGCAGGGGCTTCCCTGGTGGCGCAGTGGTTAAGAATCTGCCTGTCAATGCAGGGGACACGGGTTCGAGCCCTGGCCCAGGAAGATCCCACATACCGTGGAGCAACTAAGCCTGTGCGCCACAACTACTGAGCCTGAGCTCTAGAGCCTGTAAGCCACAACTACTGAGCTCACGTGCCACAACTACTGAAGCCCACGTGCCTAGAGCCCATGCTCTGCAACAAGAGAAGCCACCGCAATGAGAAGCCCGCACACCACAACAAAGAGTAGCCCCTGCTCGCCGCAACTAGAGAAAACCCGTGCAGCAATGAAGACCCAATTCAGCCAAAACAAAACAAAACAAAAGCAATAACAAAAACAAAACAAATAAGCAAACTCATAGAAAAAGAGATCAGATTTGTGGTTTCCAGAGGCAGGGGGTAAGGGGAAGGGGAATTGAATGAGGCAGTCAAAAGGTACCAACTCCCAGCTATAAGATAAATAAGTACTAGGAAGCCAATGTAAATGGTAAATATAATGAACACAGCTGTATGTTACATATGAAAGTTGTTGAGAAAGTAAATCCTAAGAATTGTCATCACAAGGAAAAAGTTTTTTTTCTTATATCTTTAATTTTGTGTCTCTATGAGATAATGAATGTTCACTGAACTTATTGGGATAATCATTTCATGATGTATGTAAGTCAAATCATTATGCTGTACACCTTAAACTGATATAGGGCTATCTGTCAATTATATCTCAAAAAAACTGGAAGAAAAAAAAAGCTGTATATGTTACTCATTAGCTAATTAAAAATTTTTTCCCGGCATTGCTGTTAATTAACTCTATCCATATAATATGGTTATTGTCTCTCCTCTTCCTTTGAATATATTTTTTTATAAATTTATTTATTTATTTGTTTGTTTTTATTTTTGGCTGCATTGGGTCTTCGTTGCTGCACCTGGGCTTTCTCTAGTTGCGGTGAGCGGGGGCTACTCTTCGTTGCGGTGTGCAGGCTTCTCGTTGCGGTGGCTTCTCTTGTTGTGGAGCACGGGCTCTAGGCACACAGGCTTCAGTAGTTATGGCACGTGGGTTCTTGAGCGCAGGCTCAGTAGTTGTGGCACACGGGCTTAGTTGCTCTGCAGCATGTGGGATCTTCCCGGGCCAGGGTTCAAACCCGTGTCCCTTGCATTGGCAGGTGGATTCTTAACCACTGTGCCACCAGGGAAGCCCCTTCCTTTGAATATTAATCCTTAGTATCTTTCTTTGACTGTTTGGCCTACGCACTGTAGGGCACACCTATTTTTGTTTGCCCAGCACCCTCCCTTCTGAAAACAGTGCTCACTACCCACCCTTGCTCCTCCAGCCAAGGGATCCCGGTAGAACGTTCCTCTTCTTACCCAACTCTGACTGGCTGGCCCAGGGATGGACAATGACCCACGTTAACCAATCACAGTTCTTTCCTGGAACTATTCCAGCTGAACTGAAGGGGAAGCGGGGTCTTTGCTCTCTGATCAAGATGGTCTCATGTTTGCTTAAGAAAGTCCCAGATGGGTATTGTCATTTGCAACCAAAAGGTTTGACATACATACCTACTCTTTTCCTATAATCTTAGCTGCAGTCTTTCTGGTTGTATAACTTTATTACCAGCTTTGTGGTCAGCAAATTAAAACAAAACAAAATACATGCTATAATACTTTTGCATTGTCCTATTTTCGTTTTATAACCTAAGGATCTTTTAATAGCTCTAAGGGTCACGAGAGAGAAGAGACGAGTATAGGAAGGTGTTTAGAAACCACATCACTATGGAACATTGCAAACAATTGAGTATTCAGCTAGAAAAACAAATAAACAGCCTCTGGGGAAGGGGTGGTGGAAGTAAAGCTCTTTGCGATTATTTGAAAAGTTATGTGGAGAAGGAAGTAAAGTTTGTTGCTTGTCATTTTTATAGAGGCATCAGTCCCCAAGACTGGAATTAGCAGAGTCTGATTGTTGTTCTTTATAAAGAGAAAATACTTTCTAATAACCAAAGTGTACCAAAAATGAAACAGGATTCCACTCAAAAAGTAAGATTCCTTGCAGTGCAGCTTGCAGGATCTTAGTTCCCTGGCCCCAGCAATGAAAGTGCCAAGTCCTAACTAATGGACCGCCAGGGAATTTACCTCCCCCCTTTTTAAAAATATATTGGAGTATAGTTGATTCACAATGTTGTGTTAATTTCAGGTGTACAGCAAAGTGAATCAGTTATACATATACATATATCAATTTTTTTTCAGATTCTTTTCCCATATAGGTTATTACAGCATATTGAGTAGAGTTCCCTGGGCTATACAGTAGATCCTTGTTGATTATCTATTTTATATACAGTAATGTGTATATGTTAATCCCAATCTCCTAATTTATCCCTTCCCCCCACCCTTTTGTCTTTGGTAACCATAAGTTTGTTTTCTACATCTGTGACTCTATTTCTGTTTTGTAAATAAGTTCATTTGTACCCTTTTTTTTTTTAGATTCCACATATAAGCGATATCATATGATATTTGTCTTTGTCTGACTTACTTCACTTAGTATGATAATCTCTAGGTCCATCCATGTTGCTGCAAATGGCATTATTTCATTCTTTTTTCATGGCTGAGTAATATTCCATTGTATATATGTACCACATCTTCTTTATCCATTCCTCTGTTGACGGACATATAGGTTTTTCCATGTCTTGGCTATTTTCAATAGTGCTGCAATGAACACTGGGGTGCATGTATCCTTTTGGATTATGGTTTTCTCTGGATATATGCCCAGGAGTGGGACTGCAGGATCATATGGTAGTAGAGGTGATTGTTTAAGGCCTCCTGAGTGAGGGATATTACTTGGCGTTGAAGTGGAGATGGAGATGGGAATATTGCCGGAGAGAGAGGTCAGAAACTCGGAGCTCTGCCTAGGATTAGGACCAGGATTCATCTGGGACAGGAATAGGTTCTCATCCTGTATCCCGCCATGCTGGAGCATCTAATCATTAATGTCCCTGATTGCATTCATTTAAATTATTTAAATGGTAGCTATATCTGGCCTCTCTGGATCTTGGTTCTCTCAAATAGGAAATGGAAAACTTGGACTAGCTTAGAAGTCTCCAGACATTCTTATTAGGGATCAGAGAGGGAGGACTGACAGGAAATTCTAAAGGTTGGAGAGGTGAGGAGATGCAACGTCCAATATTCCACATACAATGCTCTCTCCCTCTCTCTAGGCATTGGAACTGTGTTATGGCTGAAGAGGTAAATGGAGGGAGAGAATGATGGGGAGTGAGGGGGTATAAGCAGGACTGGTGACATAATTTGTAGGGCCCTGCATAAAATGAAAATTCAGAGCCCCTTGTTAAAAATTTCAAGATAGCAACAGTAGAGCATTAAACAAAGTGCAGTGTCCTTCTAAGTGCGGGGCCCTGTGTAACTGCACAGGTCATGCACCAATAAAGCCAGCCCTGGGTGTATGACAACACCTGTATCAGTTGGAGCAATTTTATTTGAGGCTCCTTGTCTAGATAATTTCAAAACTCTCCTTTGGCTACAACAGGGGATATTTCAATCAATAAATCAATCGAAACCTTCACTGATCATCTATATACTAAAAAATTTGGTAATTCTATAAGTAAACAATAGAAGGAACAAATAAATGCCCAACAATTACTAAATTTCTCTGAATTTTCTAAAATTGGAATGATTGTGGATTTGGCTCATTATGACAATCTGTTCCCAAAGAGGCCTGTCAATTAAGGGGATTTGTCTGCATTGTTTACCATGCATTTTATCCCCGTTTGTCTTTATTCGGAATCAAGTGCATACAGTTATCCTTTACTCTGGGATTGGTGTCAATGAACCATTTTTCTTCTCTTATTCATTCAGCAACTACTTACTGTACCTTCTGAACATTATATGCCCCACACTGTGCTAAGTATTGAAACCACTGGGGACAAGTCTACAAAGAAGGATGGCTGGTGTGATGGGGTGAAGAGTCATCTAACTCATCTAAAGGAAGACAGTAACATGAGCCAAGACATGAAGGTCAAAATCTTAAATTGGTCATTTGGTGTTCAATCCTTTTATGGGTCACCAAAAAAAAAAAAAAAAATCATCAGTTGGTGACCTTTCCAAGTTGTTGGATGTGGGGCTTTGGAGTGGCCTGAGCCATTGGTTCTGCACAGAGATGCTTCAAAGCCTTATTTAAAATGTTTGAGGAATTCCCTGGCGGCCCAGTGGTTAGGGAGCTGCACTCTCACTGTTGAAGGCCAGGGTTCAATCCCTGGTCGGGGAACTAAGATCCCACAAGCTGCGCAGCGTAGGCCTCTTTCCCCCCTCAAAAAAAGTTTGGATCCCCAGGAAGCCCTATTATATACAAGTTTACCAGGAAATTTGGGGAGGAATGGGGTTGATGGGCTTCATCGTTTATGAAATCAAGAGTGCTGGTAAAAGAAGTAATGCTTTAAAAGTTTTGAGTCCTGAGTCTGCACATGGTCATCATTAACCAACTTTACTTGGAGTGCACATCAGGTGGAACATCAGTCTGTCTGTAAATTTAAGCAAGCTCTGTTAGATGGGAACATGGAACATTACTCTACACATGGCATGAAGAAATGTACCTGTAAGATGCCAGAAAAAAAAATTGGGAAATGGCAAAGAATCCAGTGTTGCTGGAGTGTAGGATGTATGTGGGGGATGACGTGGGAGGTGAATATAGAAAGGGAGCTTGGAACCAATAGTGGAGGGTCTGGGAATGACAGAGGAGTTTGTCATTGATTCTATGAACAAAAAGGAGTTTTTGAGCAGGAAAGTGCCAAGATCAGAGCAGCCCTTTTAGGAATTTAATTTGTCAGTCACACCTGGCACTAAGTGGTAGCAATTCTTATTATCTTATTATGTAACAGTTTAAGCAGTATGTATTTAGAAAAAGTAACCACAAACAATGTACAGCAATGCCATTTCCCCATAGTCTCCCCAGTCTGTTGAACTATCGACTATCATGGTCTAGCTCTCCATGTATTTAGGCCTTCTTCAATTTCTCAGTAGTTCTCAATCATCATTCATTAAATTCATCCCCAAGGATTTTTCTTAATACTAGTATAAATAATACTTAAAAATTATTTCCAATTGTTTATTGCTAGTGTATAGAAATATAATTGATTTTTTAATGTTGAAATTATATCCTGTGACCTTGCTAAATTCACTTATTTCTATT
Organism: Balaenoptera borealis; assembly: GCF_965194805.1. NCBI lineage: Eukaryota > Metazoa > Chordata > Mammalia > Artiodactyla > Balaenopteridae > Balaenoptera > Balaenoptera borealis. The sequence continues at coordinate 100,747,490 of NC_138868.1, read as the reverse complement.
AAGTTTGGGTTTTTTGGGTAGATTTTTAGAATCATTTTCCAAGTACACTATCATGTTGTCTATGAATAAAGTACTATTATATCTTCCTTTATAATCTGTAAGTCTTTTATTTCTTTTCCCTGTCTGTTTTACTGGCTAATACTAATAGAATTGTCAGAATAGACATTCTTGCTTTGTTTCCAGTCTAAGGGGAAAGCCTTCAGCCCTTTAGCATTAAATATGATGTCAGCTGTGGGTTTTTATGAATGCCCTTTATCAGACTGAGGAAGTGTTCTTCTTTCTCTAGGTTGCTAAGAGTTTAGTTGGATTTTGTCAAATTCTTTTGCTGCATCTATTAAGGCAATCTTATGATCTTCTCCTTTATTCTTTTTTTGTAAATTTATTTATTTTATTTTTTGGTCGCGTTGGTTTTCGTTGCTGCGCACGGGCTTCCTCTAGTTGCGGCGAGGAGGGACTACTCTTCGTTGTGGTGCACGGGCTTCTCATTGCAGTGGCTTCTCTTGTTGAGGATCATGGGCTTTAGGTGCACGGGCTTCAGTAGTTGTGGTGTGTGGGCTCCGTAGTTGTGGCACACGGGCTTAGCTGCTCCACGGTATGTGGGATCTTCGCAGACCAGGGCTTGAACCTGTGTCCCCTGCATTGGCAGGCAGATTATTAACCATTGCACCACCAGGGAAGCCCTCTCCGTTATTCTTTTAATGTAGTGAATGACATTGATTGATTTTTATTATTGAACTAACTTTGCATTCCTGCCTGCAGCCTGCTTGGGCATGATGTACTATCCTTATATATAGCTGGATTCAGTATGCTAATATGTTGTTAAATATTTTTTCTTTTATGTCTAAGAAGGTTACTTATCTATAATTTCCTTTATTATAATGTCCCTGTCTTATTTTGATATCAGGGTAATTCTGGACTCATAAAATGAGCTGGTAAGTGTTCTCTCCTTTTTTTTTTTTCTAAAAGTATATGTGAAAAATGGGTATTGTTTCTTGCTTAAATATTTAGACCACTTGATGTTGTCTCATAACGAATGCACCAAGGCTCTGTTTGTTTTATTTTCACTCTTTTTTTCTCTCTGTGATCCAATTTGTTTAATTTTTATTGCCCCATCTTCCAGACCACTGATTTTTTTCTAAAGTGTCCAATATCCTGTAAATAAATAAAAATCCAGTGATTATTTTCATTTCAAATATTTTATTTTTCATTATTGTTTCACTATTATTTTCATTTGCTTTTAAAAAATACTTCTCATTTCTCTGTTGAGCTCCCTCTGTATTCCATTATTGCATTAGTTTCCTGCAGCTGCTGTAATAAATTACCACACACTGGGTGGCTAAAAATAGCAGAAAAGTATTCTTTCACTGTTCAGGAGGCCAGAAGTCTGAAATCAGTATTACTGAGCTGAAATCAAGGTGTTGACAGGGTCACACCCTCTCCAAGACTCTAAGGGAGAATCTGTTTCACACTCTTCCATCTTCTGGTGAATTTCTTGGCTTGTGGCCATATCACTCCAATCTTTAGGGCCCATATCTTCAGATCTTTCTCTACTCTGTCTTCCCTTATCTCTCTCTCTCTCTCTCCTCTTTCTAGGTGTGTGTGTGAGAAATTTCCCTCTGCCTCCGTCTTATAAGGATACATGTGATTGCATTTAAGGCCCACCCAGATAACCTAGGATAATCTCCCATCTCAAGATTCTTTATCACATCCACAAAAACTTTGCCATATAAGGTAACATTCACAGGTTTCAGGATTAGGATGTATAAATCTTTGAGGGAGCTATTTTTCATTCTATCATATTCATTATATCCATTTTTTTCATTTAAATTTTCTAACACATTTATAATAACTCTTTTTAAAGTTTTTGTCTGCTAATTCCATCATCTCAGTCTTTTCTATTGACTTTTTTTCTTCCAGCTATGAGTTATATTTTTCATCTTTTTCATATGTCTAGTTATTTCTGATTGTCTGTTTGGATACTGTAAATGCTACATTTTTTTTAGAAGGTAGATTTTGCTCTCTTTTTACAAAGAGTCTTGAATTCTGTTCTGAAAGGTAGTTCTTCTGTTGAGGGGTTACTTTATCTTGTTCAGACTTGTTTTTAAGTTTTATTAAAATGGATCTAGAATAATCCTAACTTTGGGCAAGAGTAGTCTTACTCTTAAGGCATGGTCTCAAGTGTTGAGCAAGGGTTGTGCAGCAAGATTTCTGGCTGGTTGGAATTCCAATATCTCCCCCCAGTACTGTGTGACCTCCAGAATCTCTGATGATCTTACTGATCCTCTAGTAGCTATTCTCTGCCAGGCCTACATTAGTCTTGCAATGTACATATTTAACTTTGTACTTGGCCAAAGACTCAAGGTTACCCTAGGCTAATTTCTGGAGCTCTTTCTCTGCATGGCTTGCTACCTGCCCTCTAATGCTCTGCTCTGTAAAATCCAGCCACCTTCGTGGCCCCCCACCTCCAATCTCTGTTTCTTCCATCTTTCTTTTCTCTCTCATACTGTTTGGAAATAACTCCCATGCAGAAAGATGTGATGAATGTGGAGCCCACCTAAAGTTTTTATTTTTTAAAGAATCAAATTCCTCCTGTATCTATTGTTTAAAGCTTGAATATAACTTTTCAAGTTCAAAAAGTTGGAACACAACTTTTAAAGCTTGAAGGTAACATAACAGTTTTATAATTGTTTACAATATAAAGATAAATTTGATATCTGTTGGTAAAAACCCTAAGTCCATCCAGAGAAAACCATAATTCAAAAAGATCCATGCACCCCAATGTTCATTGCAGCACTACTGAAAATAGCCAAGACATGAAGCAACCTAAATGTCCATCTACAGAGGAATGAATAAAGAAGATGTGGTACATATATACAATGGAATATTACTCAGCCATAAAAAGGAACAAAATAATGCCATTTGTAGCAACATGGATAGAGATTATCATACTAAGTGAAGTAAGTCAGACAGAGAAAGACAAATATCATATGATATCACTTTTATGTGGAATCTTAAAAAAAAACAATACAAATGAACTTATTTACAAAATAGAAATAGAGTCACAGATGTAGAAAGCAAACTTATGGTTACCAAAGGCAAAAGAGTAGGGGTGAGGGCTAAGTTAGGAGGTTGGGCTTAACATATACACAGTACTATATATAAAACAGATAACTAGGCTTCCCTGGTGGTGCAGTGGTTGAGAATCTGCCTGCCAATGCAGGGGACACGGGTTCGAGCCTTGGTCTGGGAAGATCCCACATGCCCCGGAGCAACTGGGCCCGTGAGCCACAATTACTGAGCCTGTGCGTCTGGAGCCTGTGCTCCGCAACAAGAGAGGCCACGATAATGAGAGGCCCGCACACCGCGATGAAGAGTGGCCCCCGCTCGCCGCAACTGGAGAAGGCCCTCACGCAGAAACGAAGACCTAACACAGCCAAAAATAAATAAATAAATAAATAAATTTATTAAAAAAAAAAAAAGTCACAGGCTGGCAATTCTGCACTCCAGCAATATTTACCATAGCCAACACACACACACACACACACACACACACACACACACACAAACACACACAAAACAGATAACTAATAAGGACCTACTGTATAGCACAGGGAACTCTACTCAGTATTCTGTAATAACTTCTATGGGAAAAGAATCTAAAAAAGAATGGATATATGTATATGTATAACTGATTTACTTTGCTGTATACGTGAAAGTAACAGAACATTGTGAATCAACTATACTCCAATAAAAATTTTTTAAAAACCCTAAGTCCAATATTACTTTTTTGTTTTTTGGGTTTTTTTTGCCTGTTCTGCGCAGCCTGCAGGATCCCAGTTCCTCAACCGGGGATCAAACCTGGGGCCCCAGCAGTGGAATAGAGGAGTCCTAGCCACTGGACCACCAGGGAATTCCCTTACTATGTTTTTTTTTAATTAATTAATTTTTATTGACATATAGTTGCTTTACAATGTTGTGTTAGTTTCTGCTGTAAAGCAAAGTGAATCAGCTACACCTATACATATATCCCCTCTCTTTTTTGGATTTCCTTCCCATTTAAGTCACCACAGAGCACTGAGTAGAGTTCCCTGTGCTATATGGTAGGTTCTCATTAGTTACCTATTTTATATCCCTTACTATGTTTTTAAAGCTTGCCATTTACTAAGTATTTGTGTGGAAGGCTAAACACTTTACATGAATTTTCTCATGTAATTGTCAAATAACTCTATGTGGCATATACTACATTTTGTAGATGGGTAAATGAGATTTGCGGAGGTTTAAGTAGCTTTCCTAAGGTCACAGATTTTGTAGGTGGCATATTCAAGGTTTGAATTCGTCTGTATCTGATTAAAAGCCCAAGTTCTTAACCATTACATAATAGAGTACACTTAAAAACACCAAGACCCATATCTGGCAATATAGTTGAAATAGTTGAAATTCAATGAATCAGTAAAGCAGGCCTATTCAAATTTCTAGTAATGCAACTATACAAGTGCTTTAGAGTAGTTGGCGAGTCATTTGCCTGTTTGATTTTCCCCACTTCTCCATTTTTCTCTTTGCTGTTCATTATTGAAGGAAACCACTTTTTCCAGGCTTGCCTTTCCTCTGGGTTCAAGAAATAATAAAGGAACTTCTTCAGGATAAAAGCAAGTGACACCAAGAAGTAATTCAAATCCACACAATAAAAACAAAGAGCACCAGTAAAGATAATTATGTAATTTTAAAAGGCAGTGTAAATGCCTTTGTGTTCTTTCATCTCTTAGCTGATTTAAGAGACAATTGTATAAAATGGTATGTGTAAGATTGTCTGGTTGGGCCTATAACATATAGAAATAAGTGTGATATTGTGATTTATAATAAGAAATGTATATTTGGTCTTCATTCCTATTCTTGACACGTAGCTCTCAAAACCCTTGGAATTTCCTAAGCCATAAGAGTAACGGGAGCATATTTTGCTATAGTATTTGGTCATTTGCCCTTGGTTCCTGTAATAGCTCCAGAGCCATAAAGGTCACAGGAGTGGCTTGTTATTCTTAACAAACCCCTTTAGGTTATGCCTGAGTTTATGAGTTTAATCATCAGTGGCCAATGATTAATCAATCTTGCCTATGTAATGAAGCCTCCATATAAATCCAAAAGGACAGGGATCAGAGAGCTTTTGGGGTTAGTGAACACGTGGAGGTGCTGGAAGGGTGGCGTGGCCAGAGAGAGCAGGGAAACTCCACGCCCCTTTCCCCATACCTTGCCCAATGTGGCTCTTCCATCAGGCTATTCATCAGTATTCTTTATAATACCTTTTATAATAAACTGGTAAATGTAAGTAAATATTTCTCTGAGTTCTGTGAGCCACTCTAGCAAATTCACTGAACCCAAGGAGGGGGTTGTGGGACTCTCCAATCTATAGCACATAGGTCAGAAGCACAGGTAACTACCTGGACTTGGGACTGGCAACTAAAGGGGGCAGAGGGAACAGTCTTGTAGTACTGAGCCCTTAATCTGTGGGATCTGATGCTAACTTCAGGTAGAGAGTGTCAGAGATGAGTTAATTTCTTGGTGTTGGAAAAAACAGTGGAATAAGGGGAAGGGAGGACTCAGTGATGACTTCCTCAAGACCACTGTTTGGAAGGCATCTCCATTATTTAATATACAAGTTACAACTAGTATGACAAAGATCCAAACATGTGGCTTAACCGGTAGAAATTTTAACTGGATAGAAAGTTTCTCTCTTAGTTAACAGTTCACGTAGTTCAAGGCTGAGAGAGGGGTGTTGGATATTGGTACTGGGAACTCAAGCTCCTTCCATCTTGTTGCTTTGCAATTTCTCGGTTTGTCCACAGGATCAAAGATTTGTCATGACCACATTTCAGACTGTAGGGAGAGAGAGAGAGAGGAAGAGGGAATGCTCCTTTCCTATTCAGGGCACTAGCAAGTGGTGGTATGCATCATTTCTGTTCACATCCCACTGGCCTGAACCTAATTTCACAGCCATACCAAGGAAGAGTAAAATATGTAATCTTCAGTTGATCAGCCAAGGGCCCAGCATAAAGTGCTATTACCAAAGGAAAAAAAAAAAAAGAAAAGAGAGAGAGAGAGAGTGGATGCTGGAGGGAAAAAGGCAAGGTCCCCCACAAATGTTAGTAGATCCAGTTGTTAGAAAGTTCTGTGCTCACCTGAACTGAGTCTGCCTCTCTGACAGTTACCCGTTGGTCTTACATCTGTCCCTGGACTCAAGGAGCATAAATCTATCTCATTTTCTACACAATAGCCCTTCAAATATTTGAAGACAATTGTAACTTCCTCCTAAGACGTTCCCAGGCTAAACATCTCAATTTCCTTCAACTATTTCTCATAGGACGTGTTTTTCAGATTCTCATGACCTTGGTCAATGTATTCTGTATACTCTCTTGTGAGTTTTGCTTTTCTTAAAAAATGGAACCAGAATAGGTTGCTTATGTAACATGAATAGACAAGGATTATCATCCTTCTTGTTCTCGAGAGTATATTTCAATTAATATAGCCTAAGATTGTATTTTAACAACCGAATTATACTATTGACTCCTGTGGAGTTTGAGATCAGTGAAAGAATACAACTCTCTTTCTCTCAAACCCTGAGTCTCCGTCTTATAGTTATGCAAATGATTCGATGAACTTAAATGTACTACATGTGCATTTATCCCTACTACTTTTCTTCTTATTACTTTTAGCCTAAGGTTCTAGAATGCCAATAGGATTTCATCACCTAATCTATTATTACCTATTAACTTTCGGCCTAGATTTTTAAAATTTAAGCAATGAAAGAACCAAAATAATCATTAACTCTCGAAAACAAATTATACAACAAGGAAACAATAATACCATACTACTCTTTAATTTTTAGTAGTATACTGCTCTAATGAATAGTAATAAATGCTATAATAATGTAAGTATTGAATACGGAATAAGAGCATGAAATCCTCATCTCCTGAAATACAAAGATGAATAGATATTACCTAAAATTGTCAAACCAAGATATAATAATATAAGCAAATTATTTATAAGTACAGAAATAAATACCAGAATAAACAGCTTAAAAATCGAAAGTCAATGCATCTGAGGAGTGGAGCTAGGGACAGGAAGTATGCAACAAATTTTTCTTCTGTTTGTTCAGTACCATTTGACTTTTTTTTTTTTTTTCATTTTACTCCGTACATTTATTACTGTGTTAAAAATAAACATTAATTTAAAAAAGAAACTCGGTTTAATTTGAGCTCGGTTCAATAAGTCCGAGTTTAGGAATCTATTAATTACTTTTTATGTGTCATTACCTAACATTTTAGAACACAAAGGGGAAAGATGCCATTTTCTACACTACATAACACTGCATTTGGTATGGAGTTATCACTTGTGTCAGGGAGATAAATTTAATCACCCTTCTGGTGTCCTATTGTTATGAAGTGACAAAGTTAATGAAATTTATTCAGTACTCTTGTTCCATTATTAATGTGTCACTCAGAGTAAGGCTCTAATTTTGTGAAATAATTTTTGTTCTAGGTTTTAAAAATCATCATTTCTGCTAGTTTGCTTCCAAAAAAAAAAAAAAAAATCAGACATTTGAATGAGAAGTAGTTCAGATCCAATTCCCTGAATTGTTGTAACTCAGGGGGAACATTTTTCTTGGTGAGAAAATTTGTTATTTTCCCCCTAAAAATTACATATTACATTATAAAACCCAAGTGATAGAAACCTTAGTGGTTACCTGATCTAGACTCTTCAGCCATGTAAACAGAGGCAGCGAGAACAGTCAGAATTATATGAGTATCATGATGATGCTAAAGTAACCGGTTCTTTCAATGACACAATTTTCTAACTACCTCTCCTATTTCTGTGGTTTGGATTTTGGATCAGGTGGTAAGAACCTGGATCCTGTCCTTTGGTTTGCTCCACATGCCATGGGTGCGCAGTCAGTTTTCATTATTTAGCAAATATTTACTTGGCTTCTCTAGTGTATGCAAGACAGTGGATGAGAAAGAGAACACAGCGGTTTAGTAAGACCTGGGACTCTTTACTCTTTTGCTGCCCTTTGCAGGGTGCACAAATACTCCTTGTGCCCAGGCAAAGACTGAGTGTTCATGGCAATCTATACCTGCCCATCAGCCCCTGGGGAGGAGGACGGCAATTCATCAGAAGAACAATGGACGATTGTCCCCCAGATGAACTCCCATTTGTTCAAAACAGGGTTGCTTCGGTGGGTGGGAGGCATGGGGTTTTGCCCAAAGCACCAGACACGTGAAGGTAAGCAGGTGCTTTGGGGTCTTTGTAGCTCTGTACATGCGCTTGCCATTGGGACAGGGCAAACCGCCTGATGCAAACCCTCTCCCAGGCATTTTGGTACGGAGAGGCAGAAGGTGGTAAAATGATTACACAGAGAGTAATGCATTACACACTGTGGAGAATTTAAAGAAACTCCTGTTCAGATCTCTGTCTCTCTGCAGTTTGACCATGTTACTGGGGAAGCATCATGGAAAGAACACATACTTTAGAACCAGACACACCTGAGTTCAGACCCCAGCCTCACGCCTTACCCCAGATGACACTGCACAGATCGCGGACCGACCATGAGCTTCAGTTTCTCTTACTTTGAGACAGATAACTCTCCACCTAACGTGTTGTGTAGAAAGCTCCTGAAACACAGCAGGCATCCAATTAACGGGAGCTATTAAAGTTCTGTTTGTGGAACACCAGCAGGACTCAATATAAAACTTGAAGGCTGGAAAAATGTCATTGAGATCACTTGACATTTCTTTTTCTGAGGAAATGATCATTTTCTTAACTCTTGCGAGCTCTTGCTCCTGAGTACTTGCAGATGCAGCACAGATTTCAGGCAGGGGCCTCTGAGTAGTCACTGCCAATAAGAGATCATGCCCCATTTTATCACCCATCCCCAGAGTTCTATCAGCTAAACAAATGGACACCTCCACAGGCTGGGAGCCGAAAGGGGGTCAATCCTCTTTCTGCCTGTGAAGTACTCTTTGATTGTCACTGATTGGTATTTATCCTAAGCCAGATTGGTGTACAGCATCTTTTAGTACCCATCTTTCACACAGCCTGCAAGCCACCCTTACCATGGGTGGGCGAAACCGTACCCAGGAGGCAGGAAGAACGCTGAGGACCGCCCCCCCCAGGCAGGAAGAGGGATGCAAACTGTTTCTAGAGGGTGGAGAGGGCACAGAAAGGGCTAGAGGACAAAGGAAGTTGCTGTTCAGCTGGTTTATAGAATGGAAACTGTTCCGAACTTTCCTAAGAATTGGACATGGAGAGAGAGAGAAACCAGACATTTCCCCAGAACCTATCCATAAAGGGAAACTTGAACAACATTTCAGCTTATCTAGGTTGAGGCTAGGTCAAGGCTGGGCCAAATGCCCCTGCTTCTGAGAACCCATCTTATCCCAATGTTATAAACACTTGTGCAACAGGGATACTCACTCCTGGCAGCCCCAGTGCAGAACATGCTAACACGCCCTAGGCCAGCACCACCGCCAACTGTGGTGACCCCCTAGGGTTCGTGAGGGTCCTGGGGGATTGTGGGTGGAAGGTTGGCAGGCGAGCACTTGAAGCACAGACAGGGCCAGAATCTCACTCATGCCCCGATGAAGGGCTTCTCGGCTGAGGCCCTGGAGTTCACAGCTCCCAGACCTGCACAGGACTCTCACGCATTACCGCTCACCATGCTTCTCCTTGGGGTCCACTGACCCTGGCACTTTTTGGGCCATGGTCCAACCTGATCCAACTCTCAGGAGTAGATGCCCCCATACTCAGGGCCCCTCTCCTTACTTCCTCTTCAATTTTCCACCCATTTTCTTTTTTGGCCTCACTCTCAAAAGCCCCTATTCTTCTAATTCACTTTTTTTTTTTTTTAAACCATAAAAAGGCTTACTGGTCCTCCTGAAGAGCTTGATGGTTGATGGTGGGCTGGAAAGTTTGTCCACCCTTTGCAACACCCTAAACCTTGTTTGCCCTCACATGGGGGTAGAGAGAACCCGACTCCTAGAAACATAGTTGATTTCTTCCCAGAGTAAAACAATGTTTCCCATCCTTTCTGATGAATCATCATCTACCAGGGATGGACAAAAGGACTTTCTGATAGAGTAACAAAACATAAACAAAATAGAAACAAACCAAAGAACCCCCATAAAATAGGTTCTTAATGGTCCATCCTGCAAGCTAAGTGGTGGGTTACCTTGTATACATTTATATAAATGCCCCCTGGCCCCTGTGAGAAGAGAAGACAAGGAATCTATCTTTCTCATTTTTTTCTACCCCATCTCACTTGGCATTGTGCCTTAGAGCAAATAAAGGCCCCTCTTGTATCTTTTTTGCTGCTTCTTCAACTCTTTCTTATATGATGTGTACTCAAGTGCCTCCACCATTTCATTACCATTCCTGATGTACTCTCCTACATCCGCAGTCCTCTACAAGTGAGACCCTTGGAAGGAAATGAAGCATTTCAGCTGTGGTCTGTCCTGTCCAGAGCGTGGACGAGGCCATAACTTTAAGACTTCTCTGTAGAGATTAATACCAACCTACTAATCTCTATCCTTATAATCACTCAAGCAGTTATAAACCCACCTAATTATGGCTTTAATCCATATTTCTCCAACTTGAGTATATTGAAATCATAGGAGACTTGGAGGAATGTTGCTAAAGTAACAAAACCCTGTCAGTTATAGTTCCCTGGTCTTCTAGAATCCTGTATTGAGTCGGATATAATTCTTTCTGCAGGACTTAAACAAGACAGAAATTTATTTTGCTCTCATGTAAAAGTCCAAGCTGGTATGCCGGCTTTGCTCCAAGGAATTAGCAGGGACATAGGCTCTTGTTGCTGACCCACACTTACATACAGCCCTCATCTGCATGGTCCAAAAGGACTCACTCATCCGCATTTTAGCAAATAACATGCATCTTTGTTTTGGGACATGACTCAGAAAAGGCATATTTCACTTTTGCCCATAGCCATTCCCAGAACTTGGTCTAATACTCTAAATCTAGCTGCAAGTGAGGCTGGGAAATTTATTTTTTATTTGGGGTAGCTCAGGTAGGCTGAATAATGTCCCCTTCCCACAAGATGCCCATGTCCTAATCCATGGAACCTGTGAATATGTTACCTTATATAGCAAAAAGACTTTGCAGATGTGATTAAGTTAAGGATCTTGAGATGGGAAGATTATTGTTGATTTTCCAGGTGAGTCCAATGTAGTAAAAGGGTCCTTTTAAGAGTGAGGCAGGAGGGACTTCTGTGGTGGTCCAGTGGGTAAGACTCCAAGCTCCCAACATAGAGGGCCCGGGATGGATCCCTGATCGGGGAACTAGATCCCGCATGCATGTCACAACTAAGAGTCCACATGCCACAACTAAGAAGTACGCATGCTGCAACTAAGACCCTGGGCAGCCTAAATAAATAAATATTTAAAAAAAAAAAAAAGAGTGAGGCAGGAGAGTTAGAAGGCAGAGGATGGAAGCAGAGGTCACTGAGAGAGAGAAACAGAGAGAGATTTAAAGATACTATGCTGGTGGCTTTGAAGATGAAGGAAGGGCCCACAAGCCAAGGAATGCAGGCAGCCTCTAGAAGCTGGAAAGGGCATAGAAAGAGATTATCTCCTAGAGCCTCCAGAAGAAATGCAGCCCCGCTGACGCATTTAAACTTCTGGCCTCCAGAACTATAAAACAATAAATTTGTGTTGATTTAGGCCACTAATTGTGGCAACTTGTTACAGTGGCAGCAGGAAACTAGTATAGTATCCATTTGCTCTGCTAAAATTTCTGTTACTATGGAAAAAGCAAAGACTAGATATTGGGGGATAACTGGAAGTGTCTACCATGACTTTTTTTGTGGACATCTTAGGCCTATTCCTAAAGTTCACCTCTTTCTCTTCCAGTAGCCCCAAACATTGTTTTGAAAATCCCATTGTTTATCTTGCTTGGGCTCACTGTCAAACTCACAGGCCTGTAGTTCTAGGAATCTTTTCTATTTCTGAAAATAATTCTGTCTTTCAGTCCTTCTCTCATTGCCCCTGATGCATCAGAGATAAGGAACTAGAGTTTAAGTTACTTGTTCTTTTGGTGTAAGTTTCAGGAGCTCAAGATCTGAAGTCAATTAAAGCATTAGGGTGTTCGTGCACTTTGGAGAACCTATCCCCAATTAGGAATGGTCATTCACCCTTTCAGTGGGGAGCTCATCTCCTTGAGACAGAATTCAGAAACAACATAGGTGCTGAGAAGTTCTGCTTTCTTTATGTCATCTATCTGCAGTATACCTTCAGCATTCAGTAACAGACTTTGAAATTCTGGCTTAAATTACCTTCGATGATATTAGTTCACCTCCATGGAGTTTATGGAGGCCTGAGCCATTGCTGCTCTCTCTTGCCTAATCAGAAAAATGCAAAGAATTCAGGTTTCTCCATAGGTCTCTTAGCAATTGCTTGATTGCTTTCCAAGAGAGATCAAATGCCCACGTTTCTGGGCCTCCATCCCCTTAGGCCTCTGCTCCGTATTCCAGCAATAATTCCAGGGTTGCTAAAACTGATGCATCTGCTTACCTTGGCTCACCCAAGATCGGCTGCTTCTTCTAAGAGCAATTTGCTCTCAGACAAGCAACCTATGGGATGACAGCCAGGATAATGGGGGAATCAAATAATTCTAAGGCTTAAGGTTTCCAAGAGATGTGCACATTTCTGTTTTTTCTCCTCACCTGCTCCATGTTCTCTCTGCCAACCCTCCCTCTGCCCCAGATTCATTGGCAGTCAAGTCAGGAGCCAACTGCCTACCGAGTGTCCTCATTAAAATGCACCGCTCTTGCTAATTAGGAGCCAAGGTTCTCCCACTGTGGGCTTGGCCTGGGTATTGCCATTATCTTCATAAATAGACTCTTTACTTCTCAAATGGTGCTGTCATAGCCAGGCATTCCCGACCTGGTAAATGCTCTGTGCATTCTTAAGTGGCAGAGGGAATGTGTTAGCAAGAGAAGACAGAGGCATTCATGCTTGAAGCAGGGGCTCTGTCCTGACTTCACCCCACTGTCTGGGCAGCAGGCAGCCAGCACAACGGCTGAATCTGCGTGGACAACCACGATGTGCCGGAACCATATGGCCCAGATTTTCAGGGAGATCTAATTTTTCATTTTAATCTTTGCAGTAAAGGCAACTGTTTAAATGCATCGATATATTTTTTTTAAAGTTATTGAATTGTTTTACCTTTTAAAAGACCATGTCTAAGGACACACAGTTTTGAGGGCATTAGCCTGCTGTGGCCCCCTTTGCCTGGCAAAGCAATAAAGCTATTCTTTTCTACTTCACCAAAAAAAAAAAAAAAAAAGACCATTTCTACTGATACATTCACAAATCAGGGGGAAAAATCAGATGACTTCCTGGTCTCCCAAAAGTGCCTTATGCCAGCAGTCCCCAATATTTTTGGCACCAGGGACTGGTTTCGTGGAAGACAATTTTTCCACTGAAGGGGGTGGAGGCGGGGGGGATGGCTCAGGTGGTAATGCGAGCGATGGAGAGAGATGGGGAGCGATGGGGAGCGATGGGGAGCGATGGAGAGCGATGGGGAGCAATGGAGAGCGGCAGATGAAGCTCCGCTCTGCTCGCCAGCCACTCACCTCCTGCTGTGCGGCCCAGCTCCTAACAGGCGCGGGGTTGGGGGTGGTTGGGGACCCCTGCCTTATGCAATCTCCTCTCTGAGAATGTGTTTACTTATTTATTTTCTTTCACTTATAAAATCTCTGTTTTGTTGCCTGTCTGAGGATTCACTGCCATTTCTAGTACTAGTTCTTTTTTTTTCCAGCCATACTGTGGGATCTTAGTTTCCCGACCAAGGATTGAACCCCTGCCCTCTGCAGTGGAAATGCAGGGTCCTAACCACGGGACCACCAGGGAATTCCCTAGTACTAATTCTTTTGCAAGGCCTGTTCTGACTCCCTCAATTAAATGTAATTTCTTTTTCTGCAGTGTCAGCATATTTGTTTATCTCTCTTTTATGTCACCTATTTCTGAAATGCCAACTCTGTGCCAGGTCTCCTCCTGAGCACTTTATACCCATCACCTCTAATCCTTACAATGAACTTGCAACACATTATGTGTTACACCCATTTTGTAGATGAGAAAACTGAGGCTCCGTGACATCAAGAAACTTGTCCAGGAATATCCCTTAGCAAGGAGCAGAGCAAGGCCTGAGGCTGAGTTGCAGTTCATAGTAAACTAGATTGCAGACTCTGAAACAGGAGATTCTGTCTCTGTCACCTCAGCATTTTCTTTCTGCCTGAGGTGCTCAAGAGTAATGAATCAAGGAAACATAGTGCTTGATTACAATCTAATTAGGGAGATAAAAACTTGTCTTCAAGAAAAATAGCTATATTAATAGAAGATAGTCTAAAAATATAGTTGGTACAAGCAGTACATGTTCTGCAGGTGAACTTACATTCTGAAAAGCTTACTATTCAACAGTTTGTGTGGCTGATTCAGTTATTGGGCAAGTTGTTAGCCATCCCCCTAATACTAGTGTTATAATGAAGCATGCCTCAAACTTTTTTTAATTGAAGTATAGTTGATTTACAGTACTGTGTTAGTTTCAGGTGGACAGCATAGTGATTCAATATTTTTACAGATTATATTCCATTATAGGTTATTACAAGATAACGGGTATAATTCCCTGTGCAAATAAACCACCTCAGCACCTTGTTAGAATGAAGATTCTGATGCATGTCTGGGATGGGACCTAAGAATCTGTATTTCTAACAAGCTCCCAGGTGATGCTACAGCTGCCTGTCTGCTGGTCACACTTTGAATAGCAAGGCTCTAAAAGACTACTAAGAAACTATAATCGGGGGAATCTGGCAAAAAAAGAAGCGGCGGGGAGGGGTGGGTGGAGATTAGAAGCCAGAAGAGATCAGAAATGGGAGAGAAGGGACTTCCCCGATGGTCCAGTGGCTACGACTCTAAACTCCCAATGTAGGAGGCCCGGGTTCGATCACTGGTCAGGGAACTAGCTCCCACATGCCTCAACTAAGCAACTAAAGATCCCACATCCCGCCACGAAGATCCTGCGTGTGCAGCCAAATAAATAAGTAAATAAATATTAAAACAAAAAAAGAAATGGGAGAGAAAAGTGCAGGGAACATTTCACTGCTGGCAGATGTCTCACACACAGGCCCCCATGCTTTTCCCTGTGTCATACCATTTGCCTGCAAATCCCTTGCCAACTTTCACTGATAAACATTTATTTATCCTTTAAAACAGCTCAGAGGTCACTTCCAGAAAACTCTGCTGAACCTCCACGCTGAGCTAGTGCTCCTTTTCTATAAGTTCATGCACACTCAGTCAGTGCACACTCAGTCCTGTCTATCTGCTTCCCCACTTGCTGTCCATCCCTTGAAGTCAGGGACTGTGCATTAAAGATCTGACACATGATAGATGTTCTTTAATAAGGGAGTTTACAATGGAGACCTAGGGGTGGGTAGTGAGAAGGCAACAGTATAGCACTAGAGAGAGAAAAGAAACAAAACTAGGGCAGCAAAGGAGTTCTGTTCCAGTCATCTGTTGCCACAATAAGGCTATGTAAGAAATGACCACAAAACCCAGTGGCTTACACTATGGAAAACAGTATGGAGGTTCCTTAAAAAACTAAAATTAGAGTTACCATATAATCCAGCAATCCCACTCCTGGGCATATATTTGGAAAAGACAAAAACTCTAATTTGAAAAGATACATGCACCCCAATGTTCATTGCACCACTATTTATAATGGCCAAGACATGGAAACAACCTAAGTATTCATCGACAGATGAATGGATAAAGAAGATGTGGTATATATACACAATGGAGTATTACTCATCCATAAAAAAGATGAAAGAATGTCATTTGCAGCAACATGGATGGACCTAGAGATTATCATACTAAGTGAAGTAAGTCAGACAGAGAAAGACAAATATCATATGGTATCACTTATATATGGAACCTAAAAAATAATATAAATGAACTTATTTACAAAACAGAAATAGACTCACAGACATAGAAAACAAACTTATGGTTACCAAAAGGGAAAGTGGGGAGGGATAAATTAGGAGTTTGGGATTACCAGATACAAACTACTATATATAAAATAGATAAACATCAAGGATTTACTGTATAGCACAGGGAACTATATTCAATATCTTGTAATAACGTATAATGGAAAAGAATCTGAAAAAGAATATATACATATATATCTGTATCTATCTATCAATCTATATCTATAACTGAATCACTTTGCTGTAAACCTGAAACTAACACAACATTGTAAATTAACTATGCTTCAAAAAAAACCCAGTGGGTTAAAACAATAAACCTTTATTTAAGTCATGAGTGTACAGGTCAGCTGGACAATTCTGATCCCAGGGGGATGCTCAGGTGTCTGCACTCAGGCAGCAGGTTGGCTCTGCTGATCTTGCTGGGCTCTCTCCCATAGCTGGGACCTCAGCTCAAGTCCATGTGGTCTCTCACCCTAGCAGCTAGCCCATGTCTGGGCTCGTCCAAGGCAGGGTTCCAAGAGAGGGAGTGAAGTATGCAAGGCCTCTTGATGTCTAGGCCTGGATATGGGGCACCACAACTTTTGCTTAACGTTTATTAGCCAAAGCAACTCAAAAGGCCAGTCCAGAGTTAAGAAGTTGGGGATTAGACTCTACCTCTTGATAAGAAGAGCTACAAGTCAAAGAGTAAGGGCATGACTGCATGGAGAGGTATAATTGGGGCCATTTTGGGGATCAGCTGTCTTAACTTTAGATTGACTCAGACTCTTTGACTGTTAGTAAGAGTTTGCAAATTCTAGGGCACACTAGCAGTGGGTCTTGACTTTCACCTTCAGGAGACAAAAGGGCTGCGAACATAGCCACTCTTCATTATTTGCACATCAGTTACTCAAGGCAAATGCTCTTTCCCAGACTGGATTCTTAGCTGCTTCCTCCTACTGTCCAGATGGTGTGTGTGTTCATATAATTCAGATCTGGCCTAAAATTAGGGTGAGCAAAACATGATTAGAGAGGCAAATCTGTTACAAAAAAAAAAAAAGTAAAACCAAACTAAAACTAAATATAAATGCTTTAATGTTTAGCTTCATTTGGATTACCTGTGTTTTCTCAATGTAGAGAGTTGTTAGTGTACATATATATTTTAATGTAATGTTTTGAATAGGTAATCCATTAACTAAAGTATAAAAGACTATATGTGAATCCTCCCTTATACCATACACACACACACACATTGTCCATTAGTTCTTCTCAGAGGCAAGCGATGTTATTTTTTAAATATATCCTTCCAGGAATGCACATATAATCAGATATAAACAAATACATACATATGTCATTTCCTTGACTCTGCATTTTGCTTTCATTCTTCAACTAACATCACATCTATAAAAATTTTGCCAAATCAGCACATACAAATTTTTCATTCTTTTTTAGGGCTGTGTCATTTTCCATTGTGTGGATGTCTCCTTTCTCAGGTAATCAGCTCCTCATTGAAGGGCATTTAATTTGTTTCCATTCTTTTGCTCTTATAGAATTAAATACTGAGAGGACTAGTGTTAGCACAGTGGTGAATTCCAGAGTTTGGCTTCATGAGTGGATAGATGACAATGACTGCTCTCTTAGGCTCTGATTAGAGTCTTTGCCTTGGTTGGTAACCTTGCAATATTTAAAAACAAAAAGAAAATTCCATGAAGATGCTAGTTTGGGCCTGTACCCAGCATTTTTGGAAATTGATGTTCTAAGTGACCGCTAGAGGAAGCCATAGGGGATCGTGGGGAGATGGTGAGTGAGCTGAATGATATGATTAAAAATACATTCGGCTATGTTGCATTCTTAAAAGGCTGTTGAGAACTGTTTAGGGGAAATGCCAGTTTGTTCAAGTGTCTCTTTGTGCTTAAGAGCTTTTCCACATTAGCCAGCCCTGCTTTGCTCCTGTCAACGCTTTCTGTTCCGGAGGGTGAATTGGAGGTGTGCAGAACTGGTGTCCTGAAAAAACCACGATATGGCCTTGATAGCTAGAATCTTAGAGGTCCCGGAACAACTGAGAATAGTCTAAATGCCACAATTACCGTCTAAGATTCAGGGAGGTCAAATCAGCTCATCTCTTTAAATTATTCAAAACTGTGACATACACCAATTGTTTCCAAATGCCAGCTTAGTGCACCTGCTGCCTCAGACTCATCCCAGTTGCATATTGTGAAAAACAGATTCCTAGGCTCCAGCTCGTCAGACCATGCATGGAACCAGCCACTCTGGAATCTCTAACAAGCTCCCTAGGTAACTCAGAAGCATCGTCAGGACTGGGAACTCTACCAAGGCAACAGTGCAGATAAACATTACTGCATTTAGAAACCAGGAATCTCAGGCCTTACAGACTCTATATGTGGGACACACCAAATGTTCTGCACTCCATCAGCCTCAGGCTCAGGCATGGAAAATGCTTAATGTTCTCTCTGGCTTCAAAGGGATCAAATGTGAAGCTCTGGCCCCTCCTGGATCCTCGTCAGTCAGGTTTCTGGCAGAGACCCTGAATGGGACTCTGAAATGGTGATTTACAGAGAAACATGTGGTAAGACAGTGCTGACCCGAGGACCAGCCCAATTCTCTCCCCCTTCTGCCTTGTATTAATAGACATGAACCCTTCAGGGTGAGCAATGGCTCCCTTAGTGGGAGGTGGGAGGTTAGATCAGGTGCTGAGGTCGGTGAGGCTGGCAAGGAAGCTAGTCTGAAGATGCTAGATAAGGCTGGGCATGGTGTGCAGACAGAGATTGCTAAGGAAGAGCAGCTGCCTTCTCAAGGAAGAGACTTAGGCCATTGGTTAGTGGTGGGGGAGGGGAGGGAGGAGACTCAGATGTCCCCCCCCATCCCCCCTCCCCACTCCAGGGAGGACTGTCTGGTCTTAAAGTCCAGAGTCTATTTAAGAGGCTCTGCTTTTCTAGGGGGAACTAGCCTCCTCACCCATATATGTGGCCCTGCTAGGGGCTCAGGTGGAGCCTGTATCCAGACTGGAAAGGGAGCTGCTCTCTCTGGGGTGAACTGTCAGGCGTGGCCACTCTCCCTTACCTGCCCCTTCGTGTAGGGGAGACAAACTGTCCCACTTCTGCTTGAATGCACTAAGGGTTTAATTTCCAAGCTCCAACCAGGATTCTGGAGAAGCAGGCAATAACACTTTGCTATTTCAGGAGGTAGCTGTCCAAACAAATCTTCTTTTAACAGTCAAAAGCAGTTTCTCAAAGTTTTAATTGTGCTCTGCACATAGTTGCTTCTCAATAAGTCTGTGTGGTAAATTAATGACAATAGATTGATCATCACCCTCCAAGTTAGTGATATGTAGATATAAAAAGATATCCTCTCTTATGACGTGAAGACATGGCAATGTTCTTATGTTTTTCAATATCCTGAATCCACACTGAAATCTTTGCCCACAATGATTTGCAGTAATCCTCTGTGCTTTGAAAGTATTTCACCTCTGTGAAGGAATAAATGGATAAAGAATTTGCATGAAAATGCTTCATGGATTAAGGAATTTTAGGTAAGTACTTCAGAGAGAACAAGAGAACATACTCTAAACCCTCTCTCTCTGAGCATCAATCCCTGGTTAAACTCAAGCCTGTTAAAGACAGTGCCTTGACTCTGCAGCATTGTATAGTTCATACTTAGGGCTTAGATGAGCTGAGAAGCCCAAGCAGAGGCCTGAGCTGCGACTGGCAGTAAAGATTTTGACTAATGACGAGTTTTTGTCTTACTGAGTTGGATATGAAAGGGATTTGGGGAGATGTGGATAAGGGGGAAAGGAGAAAAAAGACAAAGGCAACCCAAAGAGAAGAGACCCTATACATGGGGAAAGCGAGGGAGAGAGGAATGTAGTAACTGACGTAGGAAATGGAGCTTCCAGGGGCTGAAGTTGTGGGGAAGGGGAGATAAAGACAGAGATAGGGCTTCCCTGGTGGCGCAGTGGTTGAGAGTCTGCCTGCTAATGCAAGGGACACGGGTTCGAGTCCTGGTCTGGGAAGATCCCACATGCCGCGGAGCAGCTAGGCCCGTGCGCCACAACCACTGAGCCTGCGCGTCTGGAGCCTGTGCTCCGCAACAAGAGAGGCCGTGACAGTGAGAGGCCCGCACACCGCGATGAAGAGTGGCCCCCGCTTGCCGCAACTGGAGAAAGCCCTCGCACAGAAACGAAGACCCAACATAGCAATCAATCAATCAATCAATCTAAAAAAAAAAAAAAAAAAGTCAGCATTTGAACCTAGGTCTGAGTCCAAGCCTATAAAAAAAAAAAAAAAAAAAGAAAGACAGAGATAGATTTCAATGTAATAGATCTTTTTAAAGATGAACTTTTGATTTTTCTCTATTTTTTTCGATGTAATTGATTTCTGCTCTTATCTTTATTATTTCCTATTTGTGTCCTTTCTCTTTAGCTGCTCCCAGGATTTTTTCTTTCATTTTCAACAATTTATTATGATGGATCTTGGTAAGGATGTCTTTGGATTTCTACTTTTGTGAGTTTGCTGAACTACTTGAATCTGTACATTAATACCTTTCACCAAATTTAGAAAGTTTGGGCCATTATTTCCTCAAATATTGTTTCTGCACTGCATTCTTTCCATTCTCTTTCTAGGACTCAATGACATCAATATTAGACCGAAAAATGTCCAATGATATTTGGCAATGTCACACAAGTCCCTGAGGCACTGCTCTCTTTTGTTTTTTTTCAATTTTTTTCTTTACTGTTGAAATTGGATGATTTCTATTGATCTGTTTTAAAGTTCATTGATTCTTTCCTCTAATATCTCCATTCTGCTATTTTAAAATATAATAAATAAAATGCACCTCATCTATGCATTTTTTTAAATTTATTGTATTACCTAATTCTAAAATTACCATTTGGTTCTTTTTTTAATATCTTCTATTTCTTTACTGAGATTTTCTATTTTTCTATTTGGTTTAAGAATGCTGAACCTTACTTCTTGGAGGATTTTTATAATAGTTGCTTTAAAGTCTGATTATTCCAACATCTGTACCATCTTACTGTTGGCATCTGTGGATTACCGTTTCCTGTGCAAGTTGAGATTTTTTTGGTTCATTGGATGCCAAGTAATTTTAGATTATATTCTGGACATTTTCAATATTATGCTGTGAGACACCGGGTCTTGTTTAAATCCTATAAAGAGTATTGATACATTTCTTTCAGTAGGCAAGTAACCTGGCTGTCTTCAGGACATATGTTCCAACTATATACTTCTGCGTGTGTGATGTCAGTTCCAAGGTCAGCTCTGTTTTTAAAGCCTTTGCAGTGCTACTCAGATCTGCCCCCACATGTAATGACCCTGTGGCCAGTCTGGGATGGCGGCAGCGGTCTCTCCCATAGTTCAGTTTTCAAAGTCTTTAATATGTTGTTTAGGGTTGGATTCATGCATGTGAAGCTTGTGGGTGAGCTCAGAAATTCATCAACAATGTCCCAAGGTCCTCCTTCTCCATAATCTCTCCAGTACTTTCTGGGTCCCTGGGGCTCCCTTGCTCTGCTGCGTACTTCCACGAGTGCAACTAAATCTGGGGCCAAGTGGCAGCAGAACAGAGAGATAGTAATAGCAACAGGGGAGCACCCACACCCTGGAGACCACAGCTCCTCAAATTAGAGTGGGAGGTTCCCCTTTCTCATGATTCTAGGTGCCCACAGGCCCCACTGCGGCCACACCACCACCACCTCGAGATTGTCTGGGGACTGGGACACAACAGAACAGAGAAAAGGAAAAGTGGGCCATTTTCTCCACTCCCCCTAAGCATTAAGGAGTCCCCTTTCTGCTTGTTGAGTCAGAAGTGGTGGCTTCTCCTGGAACTCTCTATCCATGTCTGGTTCTCACTTTCAGTTTTCAAGCTGCCTTGAGTCCAGCCAGGGGACACCAAGGGGAAAAAAGTGAGAGGAGTTGACTCATTGCTGGTTCTGTGGTACTTCAAATTCTGGTCTTCTTTCCCAATCCACCTGTTATCATTTATTTTTCAGAGTCCTCAAATAGCTGCTCTATGCATTCTTTCCAGTTTTTATAGCGGCATTCAGTGGGAGAGACGGGGCAGAGTAAATTCACCTCATCGTCATGCTTTTACTTTGCTTTGCAAGGATTCCACTCAGCTCTGCTCAACAGCTTGTAAACTAATGAACTAGGTTTTTAACTTTTACTTTATTTCATTCTGAAACAAGTGTACAAAAGCAAAAATCACTACAGGAGAAGTTTATTTATTAAGGAAAACAACATATGTTTGGTTTCTTAACTTTTAGATTACTTTACTTCCTCCTTGAGATCATGGGCAAGACAAATGAAAGATAGAGTCTGGTTCCTATGCGCTTTACATACCTGCTGAGAAGAATGTCTGTGATGCCTTAAGGTGCTTATAGCACAAAGTAAGCAAGGGACCTGATATCAGAGTTGCGGTTTATGAAAATAGATGGTTGTCCACACAGAAAAGGCTTTCATATATGCCTCGGGATTTAACTGCAATTCACATAAAAACCATAACAGGGACTTTCCTGGCTGTCCAGTGGTTAAAACTCCACACTTCCACTGCAGGGGGCGCGGGTTCGATCCCTGGTCAGGGGAACTAA
Source organism: Balaenoptera borealis (assembly GCF_965194805.1). NCBI lineage: Eukaryota > Metazoa > Chordata > Mammalia > Artiodactyla > Balaenopteridae > Balaenoptera > Balaenoptera borealis. The sequence continues at coordinate 100,724,853 of NC_138868.1, read as the reverse complement.
GATCCCACATGCCACGCGATGCAGCCAAGAAAAAAAAAAAACACTATAACAATCTTGCTTTCTCATAACTTGTTGAAAATACGTAGTGAATTGCCAAGACCAGGATGTTCTTCATCAAGGACTTCTGAGGAGATAAGAGTTAATTTGCTCTTCTGTTGGCCTTGTTGGGGCAGGTGAATTCCAGGGAGTGATGTATATTTTCTGTAAACTCAGCAAGCCATTGTGGAACAGGATTTCTTCAGATATTGTCAGTGGGAACATAATTTGGGTCAATGAATCATAAATTCTATTTTGGTAATCTGCCGAGGACAACACTAAGAATGTAGTTATCCTGATGGGGAAAACTGGCAAGAGACACTTATAACTAAACAGCATGGCATCGGGGCAGGAGGGGAAGAGAAATGAGACATTCAGCCCAACAGACTGCAGACTTGTTTTCAACCAAGTAGTCACCGAGCAGGTAGGGTTATTTTTTTCTTTTCCTCCAAATGCTGGGAGTAACTATGAAGCCAGGACACAGACCACACAGCCACAAACAAGCAGGAACATGACACTTGAGGTTAAGTCCCCTAAGATGCTCAGATGACCACCTCTGCTCAGTTTATCAATGCATAGACTTTTCCCTTGGAACAAATCCACACATATTAAACCCAACAGCCTCATGCCATTCTTGTCCTCCTAGCTTCTGTAGGTTACAGAAAACAGCCAGTTCACATGCTGGCTTTATCTGTCCTTCCTTTTGCTTCACAGAATTCCGGTGAAGCTATTGGTGGTGGTGGTGGCGGTGGGGGGGAAACAGTGAAATGAATCCAAATAAGGATGGTTTGTTCCTTAGATGGGGCCTTTCCTCAAAACAATTTCATCCACTTTATAAGAAACAGAATGAACAATAACAACCCCAAGTCACTGTTATTCATTCCAGGAGTGAAATCGAGGAGCCTCCACTTGAATGTCCTTCTGTTTAGCCCATTAAGGTCCCAGAGGAAGAGAAGAATTTTACCTGAGGGTTTACACAAAACCAAGGTCAGACAATTCTGTCTTTACCCTCTGCCACCAGCCTCTCCAACAACTAGTCCTCAAGAGATCTGCGCAAGTGAGAACAGCTGTCCTTTGTTTCAGACAAGGACAAACAAGAAAACTGTAGTTTCGTTGCAGCAGGAGGGATTTGGGTTAGATGTGAGAAAGTTGTTAGACAAGTATTGTGAGATGGAGGAATGAGGTAAGGGGAGAGTGGCAGACTTCTTTCTACAGATTTTAGAGACAGCTCTCCTTATGGGGTGGCTGAAGACAGTCCTTCCAGGAGAACTACCAGAATCCAGCCCTCCGAGTCTACCATTTGTATCCTCATTCTCCTGGCTATACAGGGGGCTCTGATTCTGGCCCTCAGTGCGGTCTCTCCACCAGGACTGCTGAGGCAGACAGCTTTTGTCTGGAGCGTTTCTGCTCTCACGAGACCCCAGTACATAGGGATTCTCTGGTTCACATGGAGAAAGGAAAGAGAAACAACCTTTTTTCAAAATGAGCCAACTGCTTCCCTCTCGTTGTAGAAAAGCTACTTGAGTTTCTCCAGGGGGACAGAAAAACCACTTCCCAAAATTTAAACGACATTCTTAGCACCAGACCAGCAGCAATATCCTAGAGTTGGGCTTCCCAAACCTGGTCACCCATTAGAATCACAGGGGACTTTGGGCACCATCCAAGTCCAATTAAATCAGAAAGTCTGGTTGGTAGGGCACAGGCAGTGGTATTTTTTAAAAGTTTCCCAGGTGATTGGAAAGAGCATCGAGGGTTGAGAAGCACCATGCAGGGAGTACAGGTGATATTCAGGGCCCTCTTTGAGATCTAGTAGTTCAAGCATATGACGCCACACCAAGGGAGGGGAGTACAAAATGCCCACTTCCGTGCCTCACTGCAGGTTACTGCCATTCGGTGGCTGTGTTGGAGGGTGAGAGCCCCAGGCATTATACTGTGGAGGCAGGTGGCCTCTGGCTGGCAGGGAGCCCATTCGATAGCCCTGTTTCAGAAGCCCAGGAAGGCAGTACCTGTGAGTCTCAGAACAGTGCCTCGAAGGCTCTCTACAGGAGCCTATTGCTAGGGAAGGTGGCTCCAAGCCGCTGATGACAAGCTGTCGCTCCATCTCCAGCCCTCACAGGGCAGAACGCGCACAACTTCCAAAACACAACAGAACAGTTTTCCTCCGTACAAAGGAGACACCGTATCTGTGAGACTTAGTGGCTGAGAACTAGTAAAAGCAGCAAAGTGCAGGAGTTAGGAATTACAATTCTGGATCTGGATCAACCTAACGTCAAGTCCGACCATACACCAGCTTTGTGCCTATAGGCATATTACTTAATTTCTTTCGGTTTGGGTTTCCTTATCTATAAAATGAGGATAATAATAGTGACTACCGGGCTTCCCTGGTGGCGCAGTGGTTGAGAGTCTGCCTGCCGATGCAGGGGACAGGGGTTCGAGCCCTGGTCTGGGAAGATCCCACGTGCCGCGGAGCAACTAGGCCTGTGAGCCACAACTACTGAGCCTGCGCGTCTGGAGCCTGTGCTCCGCAACAAGAGAGGCCGCGATAGTGAGAGGCCCGCGCACCGTGATGAAGAGTGGCCCCTGCCTGCCGCAACTAGAGAAAGCCCTCGCACAGAAACGAAGACCCAACACAGCCATAAATAAATAAATAATTAAAAAAAAAAAGTGACTACCTCATATAGTTGTGATGATTCAGGGGAATAATGAATGTAATACTTAGTATAATGCATTCAATAAAAAGCACCTACATTTATCTTGTTGGGGCGGGCGTTGCAGTGGAGGTGGTGATGATGGTGGGGCCGGGGGAGGTTTCCTCCACCACAGGGCAGTGGCATAGGACACCCAGGAGAAGGTGGGAAGGAAAGGCATTGGCCAGGACACCAGGTTGGCGCTGACAGGCTCTGCCCAAGTCCAGGTGCTTGCTCACTGGGCCTTTGCGGGCCCCCCACTTGATAGGCAAGGAGGACACCCCTCTGTGTGGGGCTGCATGCAGCCCTGGCTCTGCTAAACCTTAAGAGCAAGAGACGTTGTCCCCCGGGGTCTTTGTCCTCTTCATCATCCCTGGAGATTCTGAGTCAGAAAGTTTGCAGTGGAGCCGAAGAACCTTTTTTTTAAGAGTTCTCTGCATGATTTCTCTGCACAGACAGGTTTGAGAACTATGGTACAGCCAGCTCAGCCCAATGAAAAGCGGTCACAAAGGCACCTCCGCCTGAGCTCGTGGGCTCACTCTGTGTCTCGCTGCCTGAGATCAGCAGTCCTGGAATCCCACAGAGGGACAGGTATATTACCAAGCTGCTTCTTTTAAAATGCACTTGGGCCTTGATGTGAAATCACAGAGTCCTGGCACTCAAGACCACTGGAGCAAGTGTATGGAACTCTGAAGAGGGAGAGAGGCAAGAGGTGATCTGGGGATAGGGGTGGTGTGGGAACGAGAAGATCCAGGTCAAGTGTAGCTCCTTTCAGCTTTCCTGGACTCCCCATGTTGGGGGGGGTCTCAGCCCCTGGCTTCAGTAGCCAGTGGACACACTCAACATGTCATTCGCCCTCATCTCCCATCCCCCTTCTGGAGATACAGTCCTGGTCAAAGCCGCTCAGGCATAACACCTAACACCCAACATACAGTCTTTCCTCTCATTAATTTTCTCACCAGGTGCCCTATACTTCAGTGACATAAATGACTTCTTATTTCACTCACTTGCAGTGGAATCCACAACCCTGCTAAACCCCATTCACCCTTCTCTTCCTAATGGTTACACAAAGGAAAACCCAGCCTGCTGCTGCTGCTACTAACTCACCACCGCTGTCAGCTGACATCTGTTTAGTGCTGAGCAATATTAACTCATTTCATCTTCATAACAATGTTCTGAGGTAGGCACCTTATCCTTACTTTAAAGCTGAGGCAATCCGGTTCCAAACTTGGTCCTCCTAACCATCATGTTATGCTGCTTCTCTAGTGAACAATCACTGAGTGGAAAGAAAGTAGACTTTGAGGTTGGAAATATCCTTGGCTTTGACACTTATTAGTTGAAGGATCTTGAGCAGATTACTTAACTTTTCTGAGCCACCTTTTTATTATCTGTAGAAACCATAATTCAAAGAGTCATGTACCACAATGTTCATTGCAGCTCTATTTACAATAGCCAGGACATGGAAGCAACCTGTGTCCATCGACAGATGAATGGATAAAGAAGATGTGTCGCATATATACAATGGAATATTACTCACCCATAAAAAGAAATGAAATTGAGTTATTTGTAGTGAGGTGGATGGAGCTAGAGTCTGTCATACAGAGTGAAGTAAGTCAGAATGAGAAAAACAAATACCGTATGCTAACACATATATATGGAATCTAAAAAAAAAAAAAAAGGTTCTGAAGAACCTAGGGACAGGACAGGAATAAAGACGCAGACGTAGAGAATGGACCTGAGGACACGGGGGGTGGGAAGGGTAAGCTGGGACAAAGTGAGAGAGTGGCATGGATTTATAAATACTACCAAATGTAAAATAGATAGCTAGTGGGAAGCAGCCGCATAGCACAGGGAGATCAGCTGGGTGCTCTGTGACCACCAAGAGGGGTGGGATAGGGAAGGTGGGAGGGAGACGCAAGAGAGAGGAGATATGGGGATGTATGTATATGTATAGCTGATTCACTTTGTTATAAAGCAGAAACTAACACACCATTGTAAAGCAATTATACTACAATAAAGATGTTAAAAAAAAAAAAGAAGTATAATTCCTACCACATAGTAATGGATAAATAAAAAGAAAATCAAAGGATCTCGTATCTCTCTCTCTTGAGTCAGCTACGGAGATTTGTTCCTAAATATCTAGTCTCTGCTTCTTTCTTCTGGACCCTTCCTTGGCATCATTAGCAAACAATAAGGCTGTTTTGCTTTCTTATCATTCATGGGTTCACTGCATAGCTTTTTTTTTTTTTTTTTTGGCTGCGTTAGGTCTTCGTTGCTGCTCGCGGGCTTTCTCTAGTTGCGGCAAGTGGGGGCCGCTCCTCACTGTGGTGCGTGGGCCTCTCGTTGCATTGGCTTCTCTTGTTGCGGAGCACGGGCTCTAGGCACGTGGGCTTCAGTAGTTGTAGTGCATGGGCTCAGTAGTTGCGGCACGTGGGCTCAGTAGTTGTGGCTCACAGGCTCTAGAGCACAGGCTCAGCAGTTGTGACACACGGGCTCAGCTGCTCCGCAGCATGCGGGATCCTCCCGGACCAGGGCCCGAACCTGTTTCCCCTGCATTGGCAGGCGGATTCTTAACCACCAAAAATGCAGTCGCATTTTTAATTTCCTTCAAGAACTTTTCCTTTGTATTTACAACTTGGCTAACTTCAACACAAGAGGCCTCACTTGTGGCCTATCTCGGCTTTCAACATGCCTTCCTCACTAAGCTTAATCATTTCTAAGTCATTTTGATTTAAAGTGAGAGATGCGTGACTCTTCCTTTTACTTGAACACTTGGAGGCCATTGTGGGGTTATTAATTAGCCTAATTTCACTATTCTTGTATCTCAGGGAATACAGAGGATGAGGAGAGGGGAAGGGGGGGAACAGCTGCTTGGTGGAGCAGTCAGAACACACTAACATCTAGTGATTAAGTTCACTGTCTTACCTGGGCGTTGTTGGTCATGCCCCAGAACAGTTTCAACAGTAATATCAAAGATCACTGATCACAGATCACCATAACTAATATAATAATAATGAAAAAGTTTGAAATATTGTGAGAATTACCAAAATGTGACACAGGGACAGGAAGTGAGCAAACGCTGTTGGAAAAATGGCACCGATAGACTTGCTCAACTCAGGGTTGCCACAAACCTTCAATTAAAAAAAAACACACACACACAAAACCTCAATATCTGTGAAGTGCAATAAGAAGAGGTATGCCTGCGTTGAAGATGCAGTCAGCTCTCTCTCCACGTGCTCTCCTGTGGTTATACTTCCATGTGACATGTGCACTGCAAAGGTGGTTCACTGCTGGTTATACGGAGCTGTCCCTTCTCTGGATCGGATGCCCAGCCATGCCCCCTGAAGGCAGTTCCCATGGGAGGGTGCGACTGGGTGTGACCAACTGTTCCACCACCCTGTGTATTCAAGTTCGTGGCAAGAGAGCCTGGAAGGTGCTCACAAAGGTTTATTGAACAAAGAACAGTTGTTCCTTGTTTTTGGCTACAGCCACTGCTAGCGTATTGAGTCTGCTCAATGCCATTACCAACTTGGTATTGCAAATGAAGAAAGCGGTACTATTGAAAATCTAGTATTTGTTAGGTTCCATGTGTGCCATGAATCACCTCACTTAACCCCCAAAATGACTATGAGGAAGACACTATCATTGCCATCTTATGGATGAGGAGGAGGCCCAAGTTTAGAGAGAGAATGAACTTGCTCAATGTGAAAAGAAGTCACTGGAAGAGCCCATACTCAAACTTTATCAACATCGCAGAGTTGTGAAGGCTTTTTCTCAACTCCCTCCCTCCTTATAAAAAGCTGGTTTTGTCCGGAGAAGCCCACTCACTGCAACTTCCTCTAGAGCTCTCTAGGGAGAGCTCTCATTCTCAGGCCCCTTCAAAATCCCTGTAGGTCTGGCTGGGCAACCCCCACCAGCATCACCTCCTTGGACGCTCAGCTCTGTGCCCCCTTCCTCCTCCCTTCCCCACCTCTGGCTCTTTTCCTTCCTTCTTGGGTTCCCTGGTGGCCCTGCCTTCCCCCTGCCTGGTGGTCTTGAGAAGGTGTAGGCCAAGTGAGTTTGGTGGTAACTGAAGCATGACCCACCCCACTGCTTTATTTCTCTCCTGCATCCCTGTGGGCCTTGGTTCTCTCCCATGCCTCAAACACCATCAGCTGGTGACTGAGAAGAAAAAAGGGCCATCTTCTCCTGGAGTTTAACTTTTTATTAATCCTCAATTTAGTGACCGTAGAAAGTTAGTTTCTTATCACGCCTCCCTGTCCCAAGCATTTTATTTACTTGCATTTGCTGTCATAGAAAACACTCTCTTTCCCTCCCCACCTCCCCAACTTTACACAAGTTCCCTCAGGACCTGCAGGCTCAGTGAATAAGATAAAGAGATAGTTCATATCAGAACTGATTCCCTCCATTGGACCCGGTTAGAGCCCCCGACTGGGCTGGTGCTCCGCTGTCAGGGTGAGTCTCTTCTGTGCTGCTTAAGGAAGAACTCTGTCCCATTTCCCTTCTTTGAGAGAGTGTCAGCATGACCTGAATGCCAGCTCCCTCTCTAGATCAGTCCTTAGGTGCTGTCACCTGAAAAGGCAAAGAGCCAGCTCTCACGGATGGTGGGTCAGGCTGGCCCCCTGGATGACAATTGAGCTGATGAGGCTGAAGTCAGAGGCTGTGAGCTCAGCTCGAGCCATGCTTGAGAACTGGCATCGCCATGCCAGGAGGAATCAGGAGTTGTCAACAGGCTTTAGAAAACAGAATGACATGTCTGGCCGGGGAAAGATGAGATACTGGGTGCAGTCAAGGTGCTGAGGTTCTGTTACTGCTCTGCCTTTGACATGGGACCTGTCAGTCACTCAGTCATGTAGTAAATACTTCGGAGATGTCTATTCTAAGTGCCTGGGGACATCGCCATGAAGGAGACATACACGGTCCTGGGCCTCATGGAGCCACGAGTCAGTGGACATTGACTGTTTCTGTGCCCCTCTTTGCCTCCTGAGAATGATGTTGAATGGTAAAAAGCCAAATGCGTGGCTTTTCCTAAAATATTTTGAGTATCTGGGGGATAAACTTTCATTTTGTTTCATCAGTTACCCCTTCTAATACCCTCCAGGCTGGGACAGCACAATGACAAGATAGAAATGGAGATGGGAAAGAAGATAAGCAGGTAAATAGTAGGACCCACTTGTCCCAGACGTATTTAAATGTGATTGTTGACATAACCTCCCTGAGCTATGCCATCCTCAGGGCACACTCATTATTCATTCATTTGTTCAATTATTTATCAAACATTTATGGTATACCTACTGCATGCCAAGCACAGAACTAAGTGCTGAGAGCTCAAAGTCAAATAAGACATAAGCCTTGACTTCAATAAGCTTTAGTCCAGGATTGAGATTGTCAGGTAAAATAAGCAACTGCACATCCAGAGGCACATATGTTATCATGAAGGTATGTACAGGATATCGTGGGGCACCAAAGAGAGACTGACCAGTTCTACCTACTAAGTCAGCATCCCTTGAGCTGAGGTTTGAAGGATGGGTGTGAGTTCACCAGGCAACCAAGAAGCAATGAGAGGGCAAGAACCTGTACAAACAGCAAAGCATGGTAAAGAAATGACAAATATGTTTGTAAAGCTGGAGTGTAGAGTATGAAGCAATGGCTGTACTTAGGGTCGTAAGGAGGGGAAGTGAGGTAATGATTAGAAGTGAGAATGGAAAAATAGTCAGCCATCAGACCATATGTCATGATAAGGAGTGTGGAATTAATCCTGTACATCATGTTGAGTCACTGATATTTGAGATAAGGAAATAATACGATCATATTTGTATTTTATAAATTTTTATGTCATAATATATTTTATAAAGTTCACTCTGGTAGAATCAAGGAGAACAGATTGAAGGATGTGGGGGTGAGATGAGACGCAGGGACACCGTCTAGAGGTGTATTTGTCAGCTCTCCAGTTAAAATTCACTAAACCCGATTCAAACTAGCTTAAGCTAGAGAGAGAGAGACAGAGAGAGAGAGAGACAGAGAGAGAGAGTCATATAGCAGGGTGTAAGTGCACAGCAGAATCCAGGAATGCAAACGAGGTCAACAGATCTCTCTCCATCTCTTGACTCTGCCAGTTTTCTCTTTTTTTTAATGTGTTATATTCTCTCATCCTACAGACAGATTATGTCCACATGGCAGGAACAGTGGTTGCTGGAAATGTCAAGACTATATCCTTATAGCTCTTGATTCAGACGTGAAAGAGACCTTCTCTCTCCCAGAACCTTTACATCACATTTCACAGAAGCACTCTGATTGACTCTGCAGGGAACACACCCTCCCTGTGGACAGGTGTGTTGGGCACTATGACTGTCCAGGCCATAGTGACATGTCCACCCCTGTGGATTGGGTTAAGGACACTTCCCTAGAAGATAAGCTGGTGTAGTTACCCAAAAAAGAAGGAGCTGAGGATGTATAGGACAGATACAACTACATCTGCCACAATCAACTTCATTGAGGGCAAAACTAATGAAGAACTGGGGAGGAAGGGGCAGACTCAATAACTTTTTAAAAAGCAACTGTTAAAGAGTTAGAACGAACCAGACATTGTGACAGGTAAGAAATGGGAAAGATAGGCGGGAAAACAGAGGAAGCCTTTAATACATACTTGGTGATTGACCTAATGCATGGCTGGCTGAAGGATGTTCAGCTTCCTCATGCTGGCACCACGCACTCTGCAGGGAGCAGTTAGTGTGCTGGGCGCAGGATGCTTGTGCATCTCACGCACGTTACAGTTTCTGTGCAAAGGCTACTCCTGCTGGTCACTAGAGCTCAGGGGACTTGGTGCCCTGAGGACTCTGAAGGCCCCTTGTAGTTCAGGTTGCTGGTCAGGTGAGGAGTTGTCCTGGGGCAGCTTGTTTGGAGGTGCTGATTTCTGGAGAGCAGCTTTCTTGCCAGGCTTGTTGGCAGAGCACACGAGGATGGTGTCAGTCCCCTCGCGTTTGGGAAAAGGCTGGCTGGCAGGGCTATAGGAGGCTCCCAGCTGCTAAAACTCTCAGCTGGCTTCGCAGGCTGAGAGAGAGGCAGTGGGGGCTGCCAAGGACATGACATTTCTCATGCTAATTAGTTAGGGAGGCAAAATCCACAGCTCACTGATTTATGTTTTTATGCTGCATGTCAGACCTTATCTGAGGATAGATGAGAGCAAGGGCCTCTGCTTTGGAACCGCTCCCATAGTTTACGCTCCCAGAGCTTTAGTGTTGAGGGTCCTGTATTCCTGCAGGTATACACTGCCTGACCTCAGCCTCTTCTCATGCTGCCTCCAATGGGGTCACCCTCCTCCCCTTCCGAGCCCGTTCTGATACTTAGATTGGAGCAGAGTTGAGACTGGGAGCATCCATGGGAACCAGGGAGAAAAATTATCCTCCTGTTCTTCTTAGTTAAACTCATCACTGATGCTGAACTTCTTGAGATCTGTGGGCATCTTTTGGGGAGGAAGCTCCTATTTGCAAGGGATCCTGATACTGTGTGTGTGTGTGTATGTGTGTGTGTGTGCACATGAGTACAGAAGGGTTTGTATGGCCTTGGAAAGATGTCCACCATACCTTGTTAAATGAAAAAAAAAAAATTCAAAACCGTAGATAGAGTTTGAAACTGGTGTCACAAAATCTATTATGAATACATATGTGTGTATATAATTACATACAGACAAAGTCTGGAAAAATATACAATAAAATGTTAGTACTGGTTTTCTTTGTATTATAAAGATCCAGGGTGGTTTGTGTGTATGTATGTTTTGAATTTTGCGTTCTTTGATTTATAAGAATGCAAAATGCTGATTTATTCTTCTTTTCTAATTTTTCTTTAATGAATATATATATATTACTTACATAATAATAAAAATACTAGTACTACTACCAAACATAAGGCAACAAGAGACTTCAATGACCTACTATCTTGATACCTTTTTCAGCACAAGTCCTGAAAGACAGTCAGGAAGGACATAAGAGAAACCAAGACCCTTGCAATGGAGTGAATCATTATGTTCCCCCAAATCCATCTGTTGAAATCCTAATCCCCAATGTGATGGTATTAGAAGGTGTGGCCATTGGTAGGTAATTAGGACCTGAGGGTGGGTCCTAAAGAGGCTTAGTGCCCTTATAAAAGAGACCCCAGAGAGCTCCCTTTCCCTTCTGCCACATGAGAACACAGCAAGAAGACAGCTATGGGCCAGGAAGTGGGCACTCACCAGAGACACTGAATCTTGGACTTGCCAGCCTCCAGAACTGCGAGAAATAAATTTCTGTTCTTTATAAGCCACCCCATCCACGATTTTCTATTATAGCATCCCGAATGGACTAAGAAAACCCTGGATCTAAAAGGATTCAGAGGACTCTGCCCCACAGTCCTACTTGGGCTCCTGTGTATGTACATCTGTATCCAAAGTGCAAAGAATTCCAAGTGTGTCGACCCACCTTGAAGACTGGTGCTCCCTGAGTCTTTGCTGCTGGGAGCAAGAGAGACACAGGTGATTAAACTGATGCAGGATTTGAGGTGAGGAGGGAGTCAGTGTGGGCAGATAAATATAAATATGAGATGGACTTTCGCTGACTGTGTTGGCTAACTGGAATTTCTGCTGTGGAATTACCCATGAACGATGTTTCTATGATACCTGAGTGAAGCAAGTGGAACTCATTTCATTAAAAATTTTTTTTAATTAAAAAAAGCCCTTCCTATATTACCCATCCACCACCCCAATGCCTCGTCCAGGATCATCAACCCCATTGCAAAATTGGGGTCGCTGAGTTTTTTGGAGTCTGACACAGTTGGAAGTGTGAAATGCAGCCATCTGGCAGGCCAGAAAGTGAGTGGTTTGAAATATTTATTTCCATGAAGCATTAGCTATGATTTTTAACCATGTATTGGAAGTTCTGAGCAGAAGCACAGCTTGGGGCTCTGGTCGGCCAACCAAGAACTCTTGACTGGGCAGATTTTCCGCTAGGATAAAGCAGGTAACAGGCCTAAAGGGAAAAAGTAATGGCTCCCCTTCTGCTTTATAGGCCCTTTTGTGATTTTGTTTGTAGGGATCTCAGTTGAGAGAGGAGGGTGCTAATGCTGAGATTAACAACCCAGGGTACTCTTGGAGGCCCTGTGAGCTTTACAAACATTTTACAGAGCTGGGTGATTAAGAGGAGTGGAGGAGAGTCCATCTTAATCAGTAGCATGAGTTTGAATTTGGGGCTCCCTGGTAAAGTATCTGCAAGGGCCATTACCTTTCATTAATTACACAATAAACAACTCTTCAGTGCCAAGGGCCACTGGCTACAGAAGGCAGGAGAGGGAAGGCAGTTAAGGTGCCCTTTGGGTGATAGTCATACCCTGGATCCCAGGAGGCAAATCCTCCCTTCTGCACCTGCCTGCAGTGAAGCTCACCTTTGAGTGCACCAGCCCTTTCCCAGGGCGGGAGATGGGGTCCCTCTTCCACATCCGGTGGAATCATTACGTGCTATTCCCCTGTCTACTGTTGTCAGGAAAAATGGGAGGCGCAAAGACTGCAAGAACAAAGACTTTTTTTTTCCACATTTCTGCTGAAGCAGTGAATATTGGATCACTTACATAGGAGATGTCCTTGGGACTTTTCCAGATTATTTTAAGAAGGCAGGCGCTTTCTGAAAATGAGCATTCTGCTTTGGGTTAATTCTTGAAGGCCATCTGTGATTGATTTACTAGAGTGCTAATAATATTTTGTTTTCCTCCGTTTTCTCTCCAAAGCATCCTAAACTTCTTCCCCAATCCCATATACCCAGCTCAAGCTGTAGAGAGGCCAACCTCACAGGCTGTATGGGCTCTGTGGTATTTACAGTTTTATTGGAAGGCTGATTTATAGGCTGATGGTTTTTCTCCTAACCCTAATGCTGGGCAGGGGATCTTCTGTATAAAACAGAATCGCACCCGCCCCAGTGTTCATAGCAGCACTATTCACAATAGCCAAGAAATGGAAGCAACCTAAGTGTCCATCGATAGATAAATGGATAAAGAAGATATGGTATATACACACAATGGAATGTTACTCAGCCACAGAGAGAATGAAATAATGCCATTTGCAGCAACATGGATGGACCGAGAGATTATCATATTAAGTGAAGTAAGTCAGATAAAGACAAATATCATATGATATCACTTATATGTGGAATCTAAAAAAATGATATCAATGAACTTATTTATGAAACAGAAACAGATTCACAGACATAGAAAACAAACTTATGCTTACCAGAGGGGATAGCTGGGGGGTCTGGGGTGGGTGGGTGGGGTGGAGTTGGGAGATAAATTAGGAGTTTGGGATTAACATAAACACACTACTATATATGAAGTAGATTAACAACAAGGACCTACTGTAGAGCTCAGGGAACTATATTCAATGTCTTGTAATAACCTATAATGGAAGAGAATCTAAAAAAGAATATATATACACACACATATATATATAAAACTGAATCACCTTGCTGTACACCTGAAACTAACACAATATTGTAAATTAACTGTACTTCAATTAAAAAATGGTTGAAAAAATTAGATTCTTGGTTTTGGCTAAATATTGTGATTTTTCCCCTAAAAAAAAAAAACAGAATTACACCTAAGATTTGAGGATTTGTGTTATGGATACCTTCTCTAGCATAGAAAATAAAAATCATAGAAGAGAATGCTGGGCTAGGGCTGCAGAGAAGCCAAAAAAGGTACTATGTCAAATATGGCTCTAACACTAATAGCTGTAGATGAGTATTAAGTCAGTCACTGTGCTGATCACTTGTAATAAATTATCTCACTTAATCCTTAATAGCTCTGTGAGGAGGTACTATTATGACCACATCACAGATAGTTTAGAAAGGTTAAGTACCTTCCCATCTTTTTTTTTTTTAATTCTAATTTTTAAATTGAGGTATCACTGACAAATAAACTGGTATGTATTTAAAGTGTACAACATAGGGAGATTGGTTAAAGATGGCGGAGTATAAGGACATGCGCTCACTCCTTCTTGTGAGAGCACTGGAATCACAACTAACTGCTGAACAATCATCAACAGGAAGACACTGGAACTCACCAAAAATGATACCCCACATCCAAAGACAAAGGAGATGCCACAATGAGATGGTAGAAGGGGCACAATCACAAAAAAATCAAATACCATAACTGTTGGGTGGGTGACTTACAAACTGGAGAACGATTATACCACAGAAGTCCACCCACTGGAGTGAAGGTTCTGAGCCCCACATCAGGCTTCCCAAACTGGGGGTCCGGCAACAGGAGGAGGAATTCCCAGAGAATCAGACTTTGAAGGCTAGCAGGATTTGATTGCAGGACTTCGACAGGACTGGGGGAAACAGAGAGTCCACTCTTGGAAGGCATACACAAAGTAGTGTGCACATCAGGACCCAGAGGAAAGGAGCAGTGACTGCATAGGAGACTGAACCAGATGTACCTGCTAGTGTTGGAGGGTCTCCTGCAGAGGCGGGGGGTGGCTGTGGCTCACCATGGGGACAAGGACACCGGCAGCAGAAGTTCTGGGAAGTACTGTTTGGCATGAGCCCTCCCAGAGTCCGGCATTAGCCCCACCAAAGAGCCTGTAGGCTCCAGTGCTGGGTCGCCTCAGGCCAAACAACCAACAGGGAGGGGACTCGACCGCACCCAGCAGCAGACAAGTGGATTAAAGTTTTACTAAGCTCTGCACACCAGAGCAATACCCAGCTCTACCCACCACCCATCCCTCCCATCAGGCAGCTTGCACAATCCTCTTAGATAGCCTCATCCACCAGAGGGCAGACAGCAGAAGCAAAAAGAACTATAATCCTGCAGCCTGTGGAAAAAAACCACATTCACAGAAAGACAGACAAAATGAAAAGGCAGAGGACTATGTACCAGATGAAGGAACAAGATAAAACCCCAGAAAAACAATGAAATGAACTGAAGATAGGCAACCTTCCAGAAAAAGAATTCACAATAATGATAGTGAAGATGATCCAGGACCTTGGAAAAAGAATGGAGGCAAAGATCAAGAAGATGCAAGAAATGTTTAACAAAGATCTAGAAGAATGAAAGAACAAACACCTAGAAAAATTAAAGAACAAACAGAGATGAACAATACAATAACTGTAATGAAAAATACCCTAGAAGGAATCAATAGCAGAATAACTGAGGTAGAAGAACGGATAAGTGAGCTGGAAGACAGAATGGTGGAATTCACTGCTGTGGAACAGAATAAAGAAAAAAGAAGGAAAAGAAATGAAGACAGCCTAAGAGACCTCTGAGACAACATTAAACTCACTATCATTTGCATTATAGGGGTCCCAGAAGGAGAAAAGAGAGAGAAAGTACCCGAGAAAATATTTGAAAAGATTATAGTCAAAAACTTCCCTAACATGGGGAAGGAAATAGCCACCCAAGTCCAGGAAGCGCAGAGAGCCCCAGGCAGGATAAACCCAAGGAGAAACACACCGAGACACATAGTAATCAAACTGACAAAAATTAAAGACAAAAAAAAAAATTATTAAAAGCAACAAGGGAAAAACAACAAATAACAGACAAGGGAACTCCTATCAGGTTAACAGCTTATTTCTCAGCAGAAACTCTACAAGCCAGAAGGGAGTGGCATAATATATTTAAAGTGATGAAAGGGAGGAAACTACCACCAAGATTACTCTAGCCGGCAAGGATCACATTCAGATTCGACAGAGAAATCAAAAGCTTTACAGACAAGCAAAAGCTAAGAGAATTCAGCACCACCAAACCAGCTCTACAACAAATGCTAAAGGAACTTCTCTAAGTGGGAAATATAAGAGAAGAAAAGGACCTATAAAAACAAACCCAAAACAATTAAGAAAATGGTAATAGGAACATACATATTGATACTTACTTTAAATGTGAATGGATTAAATGTTCCAACCAAAAGACACTGGCTCACTGAATGGATACAAAAACAAGACCCATATATATGCTTGTTTACAAGAGGCCCACTTCAGACCTAGGGACACATACAGACTGAAAGTGAGGGGATGGAAAAAGATATTCCATGAAAATGGAAATCAAAAGAAAGCTGGAGTAGCAATACTCATATCAGATAAAAAAGACTTTAAAATAAAGAATGTTACAAGAGACAAGGAAGGACACTACATAATGATCAAGGGATAAATCCAAGAAGAAGATATAGCAATTATAAATATATATGCACCCAACATAGGAGCACCTCAATACATAAGGCAAATACTAACAGCTATAAAAGAGGAAATCAACAGTAACACAATAATAGTGGGGGCTTTAACACCTGACTTACATCAATGGACAGATCATCCAGACAGAAAATTAATAAGGAAACACAAGCTTTAAATGACACAATAGACCAGATAGATTTAATTGATATTTATAGGACATTCCATCCAAAAACAGCAGATTACACTTTCTTCTCAAGTGCACATGAAACATTCTCCAGGATAGATGACATCTTGGGTCACAAATCAAGCCTCAGTAAATTTAAGAAAACTGAAATCATATCAAGCATCTTTTCTGACTACAACGCTATGAGATTAGAAATAAATTAGAGGGGAAAAAATATAAAAAAAAAAAAACCAAAACAAATGGAGGATAAACAATGTTACTAAATAACCAAGAGATCACTGAAGAAATCAAAGAGGAAATTAAAAATACCTAGAGATAAATGACAACGAAAACACAACGATCCAAAACCTATGGGATGCAGCAAAAGCAGTTCTAAGAGGGAAGTTTATAGCAATACAATCCTACCTCAAGAAACAAGAAAAATCCCAAATAAACAATCTAACCTTACACCTAAAGGAATAAGAGAAAGAAGAACAAACAAAACCCAAAGTTAGTAGAAGGAAAGAAATCATAAAGATCGGAGTAGAAATAAATGAAATAGAAACAAAGAAAACAATAGCAAAGATCAATAAAACTAAAAGCTGGTTCTTTGAGAAGATAAACAAAATTGATAAACCTTTAGCCAGACTCATCAAGAAAAAGAGGGAGAGGACTCAAATCAATAAAATTAGAAATGAAAAAGGAGAAGTTATGATGGACACTGCAGAAATACAAAGCATCATAAGAGACTAGTACAAGCAACTCTATGCCAGTAAAATGGACAACCTGGAAGAAATACACAAATTCTTAGAAAGGTATAACCTTCCAAAATTGAACCAGGAAGAAATAGAAAACATGAACAGACCAATCACATGTAATGATATTGAAACTCTGATTAAAAATCTTCCAATAAACAAAAGTCCAGGACCAGATGGCTTCTCAGGTGAATTCTATCAAACATTTAGACAAGCGCTAACACCCATCCTTCTCAAAGTCTTCCAAAAAATTGCAGAGGAAGGAACACTCCCAAACTCCTTCTATGAGGCCACCACCACCCTGATACCAAAACCAGACAAAGATACTACAAAAAAAGAAAATTACAGACCAATATCACTGATGAATATAGATGCAAAAATCCTCAACAAAATACTACCAAACAGAATCCAACAACACATTAAAAGGACCATACACCATGATCAAGTGCAATTTATCCCAGAAATGCAAGGATTCTACAATATACGCAAATCAATCAATGTGATAGACCATGTTAACAAATTGAAGAATAAAAACCAATTGATCATCTCAATAGATGCAGAAAAAGCTTTTGACAAAATTCAACACCCATTTATGATAAAAACTCTCCAGAAAGTGGGCATAGAGGGAACCTACCTCAACATAATGAAGGCCATATATGACAAACCCACAGCAAACATCATTCTCAATGGTGAAAAACTGAAAGCATTTCCTCTAAGATCAGGAACAAGACAAGGATGTCCACTCTCACCACTATTATTCAACATAGTTTTGGAAGTCCTAGCCACAGCAATCAGAGAAGAAAAAGAAATAAAAGGAATACAAATTGGAAAAGAAGAAGTAAAACTGTCACTGTTTGCAGATGACATGATACTATACATAGATAATCCTAAAGTTGCCACTGGAAAACTACTAGAGCTAATCAATGAATTTGGTAAAGTTGCAGGATACAAAATTAATGCACAGAAATCTCTTGCATTCCTATACACTAACAATGAAAGATCAGAAACAGAAATTAAGGAAACAATCCCATTCACCACTGCAAGAAAAAGAATAAAATACCTAGGAATAAACGTACCTAAGGAAGTAAAAGACGTGTACTTGGAAAACTATAAGACACTGATGAAAGAAATCAAAGATGACACAAACAGATGGAGAGATATACCATGTTCTTGGATTGGAAGAATCAATATTGTGAAAATGACTATACTACCCAAAGCAATCTACAGATTCACTGCAATCCCTATCAAATTACCAATGGCATTTTTGACAGAACTAGAACAAAAAATCTTAAAATTTGTATGGAGACACAAAAGACCCCAAATGGCCAAAGGAGTCTTGAGGGAAAAAAACAGAGCTGGAGAAATCAGACTCCCTGACTTCAGACTCTACTACAAAGCTATAGTAATCAAGACAATATTGTATTGGCACAAAAACAGAAATATAGGTCAATGGAACAGGATAGAAAGCCCAGAGATAAACCCATGCACCTATGCTCAACTAGTCTATGACAAAGGAGGCAAGGATATACAATGGAGAAAAGATAGTCTCTTCAATAAGTGGTGCTGGCAAAACTGGACAGCTACATGTAAAAGAATGAAATTAGAATACTCCCTAACACCACACACAAAAATAAACTCAAAATGGATTAAATACCTAAATGTAAGATGGGACACTATAAAACTCTTGGAGAAAAACATAGGAAGAACACTCTTTGACATAAATCACAGCAAGATCTTTTTTGACGCACCTCCTAGAGTAATGGAAATAAAAACAAAAATAAACAAATGGGACCTAATGAAACTTAAAAGCTTTTGCACAGCAAAGGAAACCATAAAGAAGGTGAAAAGACACCCCTCAGAATGGGAGAAAATATTTGCAAATGAATCAACGGACAAAGGAGTAATCTCCAAAATATATAAACAGCTCATGCAGCTCAGTATTAAAAAAATAAACAGCCCAATCAAAAAATGGGCAGAAGACCTAAATAGACATTTCTCCAAAGAAGACATACAGATGACCAAGAGGCACATGAAAAGCTGCTCAACATCACTAATTATTAGAGAAATGTAAATGAAAACTACAATGAGGTATCACCTCACACTGGTTAGAATGGGCATCATAAGAAAATCTACAAACAACAAATGCTGGAGAGGGTGTGGAGAAAAGGGAACCCTCTTGCACTGCTGGTGGGAATGTAAATTGATACAGCCACTATGGAGAACAGTATGGAGGTTCCTTAAAAAACTAAAAATAGAATTACAATATGACCTAGCAATCCTACTACTGGGCATATACCCAGAGAAAACCATAATTCAAAAAGACACATGCACTCCAATGTTCATTGCAGCACTATTCACAATAGCCAGGTCATGGAAGCAACCTAAATGCCCATCAACAGACAAATGGATAAAGAAGATGTGGTACATATATACAATGCAATATTACTTAGCCATAAAAAGGAACGAAATTGGGTCATTTGTAGAGACATGGATGTACCTAGAGATTGTCATACAGAGTGAAGTAAGTCAGAAAGAGAAAAACAAATGTCATTTATTAATGCATATATGTGCAATCTAGAAAAATGGTACAGATGAACTGGTTTGCAAGGCAGAAATAGAGACACAGATGTAGAGAACAAACGTATGGACACCAAGGGGGGAAAGCAGGGTTGGGGGGTGGTGTTGGTGTGGTGAATTGGGAGATTGGGATTGACATGTGTACACTAATATGTATAAAATAGATAATTGATAGAAACCTACTGTATAAAAAAAATAAAATTATATTAAAAAAATAAAATAAAATAGTTAACTAAACTTGCTGTAAAAAAATAAATAAGTAAAATAAAATAAAAAATAAAGTGTACAACATGATGATTGATATACATATACACTGTTAAATGATTACCACAATCATGTTAATTAATACATCCATCACCTCATATAGTTACCTTTTTAGGGGGGATGGTGACAACGCTTAAGATCTATTCTCTTAGCAAATTTCAAGTATATAATACAGTAATATTAACTCTAGTCACCATGCTGTACATTAGATCCTCAGAACTTATTCATCTTATAACTAAAAGTTTGTACCCTTGACCAATATCTTCCCATTTCCCTCACCCCTGCCCCAGCCTCTGGCAACCACCATTCTACTCTCTGCTTCCGAGTTCCCCCTTTTTCTTTAGATTCCACATATAAATGATACCACACAGAATTTGTCCTTCTCTGTCTTTGTTCAAGTCTTAATGATAATGTGGGAACAGAATTTGAACTCAGATCATTCTATACAATAACTTGTTTTCCTGCACCCAACACTGTATTCTCTAGAAGGAAGTAAGGAGGAAGCATTTGGCAATTAACGCATCCTCCTAAAAATTATCCTCTAAGAACCTGACTCCTTTCATATTTTTAACCTGACTCCTTCCTTGGCCCCAGATATAGAGACCACACTCAGTGGTCTAGAGGATCTTTTACTCTCTTTGCACTGTGGCTTACTGGTGTTAACAGAACTCATTTGCTTAAAAGACTGAGGAGTCTCCTGCCAGAGAATACATCCTGGGAGAAAGAGCTGTCAGCAGAGGGGCAATTCTAAGTACAGCATGGTGTCAGTCACTAGGATTTGTCCCTTAATCTTATCTCTGAGTCTTATTGAGAACAAGGAAGGAGCTGATTAGCTGGTCTATTTCTAGTCTTCTCCTGACATTACTATTGTGTTTGTGTGGCTGGTTAGAGAAGCTTCTTAGAGCATCATAATAAAAGACATCTTTATGATTGTTTGCCCAGCTAGCCCATTTTCCTTGACACTGCTATTTACACCCACAAGGGGTGACCCTCGGCAGCCATGTTCCAGCTTTATGGTGCTGCCCACTCCTTGCTTTGCCCCACCCCTACTACACCTGATTGGTGCAGAGATGAGCTCTTGATTGGAGCTGGGCCAATCAGAGTCCCTTACCAGGAATTAGGAATTGAGACTGAGAGAAGACTAATTGCTCGACCTGTAGCATGAATTTATGAAGCATTTTCACCAAGTAGGTGGATGCACCAAGAAAGCTGGTCCTCAGAAAACAAAAACAAAACAAAAACAAGCAAACAAAAAACACAAATCAGTTATAGAGAGAAGAGCAGAGAAAAGTAGAGAGCAAATACAGGGGGCTTTTCTGTCTCTACTTCCAGTGCCCTTCTGCTGGCCCTTCAGTCTGGGCACACCCTAGTTTTTTGTTTTGCTTCTGTTTTTTTTATAATAATTTTTTTTTAAACCAGCTTGAAATGATTTCTAAACTTGCAGTGAAGAATTCTAACTTTTCTTAGTTTTATGAGTTAGTATAGCTTATAATATGTTAAGTGAATCTGTGATGATAGGTCCGTTTCCCCGTAGGTAAATTAATTTTGCTCAATCTTGAAGCAACAGTTTATCTCCTTATCTCTTCTCACAAGGTAGGGGAGGTGGTATGGATCAGAACCACCGGTAGATGAATAATTTAAAAGCAAATCTACTTTGATAGTGAGCATGTATTATCTTGGAATATGATTGACAGCATATTATCTGCCTTTTTTTCTTCATATAGCCTGCAACCCCAAAGATGCTAGGAGAACAAATCTTGTACACAAAATCACTTGCTTTTCTTTATGTCCCTAAGATGTAAATCAGAAAGACAGAGTCTTTGCTTTTGCTGTGAATCAAATAGGGAAGCTGGGAAGCCAGCAAGAGTCTCAGCAGCTGGCACGGAAAAGGGAATGAGCAAGAGTGAGGGACAGGTGACTCTGGGGATAAATAACACAGTTGTAAGGTAAAAAAGACTAAAGTCAGATACACAGTTTTATGGTAGAGCAGGACCGTAGTCTCCCTCCTTCCTTCGAATCCCCTGCAGAGATAACCAAGAGGGTAATATGGCATCTGTATTAGTCTCCTACAGCTACCATAACAAGGTACCACACCCAGGTGACTTACACCAGGAAAAACTTATCGTCTCATAGTTCTGGAAGCTAGAAGTCTGAAATCAGGGACTTGGCAGGGCCATACTCCCTCTCAGACTTGTAGGGGAGGATCCTTCCATGCCTCTTCCAGATTCTGGTAGCCTCAGGTATTCTTTGGTTTGTGGCAGCATCACTCCAATCTCTGCCTTTGTTATCACATGGCATTTTTTCTGTGTGTCTCCATGTTGCTTTCCATCTGTGCAAGTTTGTATCTACTTTCCTTCTTTGTATAAGGACACCACTTATATTGGATTAAGGGCCCACCCTAATGCAGCATGATTTCGTCTTAACTAATTATGTCTGCAACAATACTATTTCCAAATAAGGTCACATTCTGAGATACTAAGGGTTAGGACTTCAACAAATCTTTTATGGGCAGGGAGAACAATTCAAACCACAGCAGCATCCATAGGGTTGGGCAAATTTGAGCTTGACTTGAGGCAACGTAAATGTCCAAGGGGTCTGATGCAGTTGGTCTGTTAAGGTAGATGATGAGCCTCAGAAATTTGGTGACTTGACTGGGCGGCTTGTCAGAAGACAATTCTCATAAGGACCCAAGGATGAGAATTTATCCTAAGAGATCACCAGGCATGTGACTCTGGGGAAAAGTCTCGCTCAAAAAGGAAGAGGGGCAATTCTCAGGACAGCACCTAGTCAGTTTCTTAGAGGGCCACCAGGTCCAGCAATTATTGGAGTGAAGCGATCCAGGAATGAAAAATGAAAATATTAAAAACTCCATAATACATATTGGAACCCACGCCTGTAACTGCCAATAGTACCAAAGATGAGTTATTATGGTTACTATGATTTCATCTATACCCTCAGATTCATGAGACCTAGGAAACCCTATTTACATCAAAATCAGGCTGGTGGCAGCATGGGGATGGAGAGGGGGAGATGGCAAGAGGCCATCTCAGTTGGATCCTGGTATCAAGGGTATCAACTTTGGCCCCAGGAGAATAAAGTGGGACCTGTTAGTAGGATTTCAATCAAGTGAGGTGGGGCTCAAGGCAAGCCTACAGTCCCAGCATAGGAACTGGGGTGTGATCGAGAAAGGAAGGCAGAAATCCTGTTGAATGGCTTGGGCATGTGTGCTTGGGGTTAAGAAAAGGCTGATACAAATGAGTGCTCATAATTAGACATTGGATTTACGCAAGTTTGGTTACAAGAATTCCCTATTTACTTCCCTGAAGGAGGAGGGATTATGTCCTTCATATCTTTATTCCCATCATATAAGGCGTGTTTTAAACCAAGGGCTCAATGAATATCTGTTGAATGAAGGAATACATGCAAGCACAACTTGCTCAGGATTGGCTCAGAAGTAGGGCGGGGCTGGGACTTCCCTGGCCATCCAGGGGTTAAGCTTCCACTGCAGGGGGCGTGGGTTCCATCCCTGGTCGGGGAACTAAGATCCCACAGGGTGCAGGGCACGGCCAAATGAAAAAAAAAGAAGAAGAAGTAGGGCAGGGCTGAACCTACGTGATTAGACCCTACAGTTGAGAGATGCAGAGGGGCAGGCACTGACATGTTCAGTCTTAGAGTTTACGCTATCTGTCCCTGGTGAGGAAGAAGAAAATGAGGTGGAGAGAAGAACAGAGGAAGCAGGAAAGCACTGTCACTCCGGCTGAGTTGGTGCTTGCTAATTAAGTTGCATTATCCAGTTTGTAATATATCAATAGGTATTCCATATTCAAATGTAAAAATTTACTATCTTCTAACTGAAAGGTGAATTTGAATTATCCTTGTCATTTTTCCTCTCTGTTCTTTTATTGGTTCTATTGATTTCTTCCGTCTGGGAAATATATCAGAACCAATTCATAATTACCATAACGAAGCCTTATTCCTGTTAAAGCACTAGTAGTATTTCTGGGAGGGTTAACACTCCGCTGATGCCTGGATCTCTGTTGTTTCGGTCCACAAGTCTACCAGGTCACTAGTGCTAAGGGCAGAGAATTTGGGGGCCTTTTAGTCATAAAGTCAGAGACTTTGGAGGTAATATTAAAGAGATTTTCTAAGTCAAAGTAACTCCCAAAGAAGAAACTTCCATTGATTTTACTGAAATCTGATCATCTAGCCTCCACTTGAACACGTCCAGTGATGGACAGGTCACCTGTTTGTCAGGCAATTGGCTTTATTATTGGACAACAGCCTGAGATTCTGACTTAGTAGTTCTGGGATGAGACCCAAGAATCTGTATTGTAACATCAGTGATGTTGTGATAGCAAAGTGTATCACTGTTTGACTATGTTTTGGAACCACTGTTTCAGATTAGTGGTTTTCAAAATTATTTTAGCCAAGTGATATATAGGTAGAAAACAAAATCTTACACAGAAGCAGGACCTTCAAGGGAGGGTAGTGAGCAAGAGGGCCATTAGGATGGAGTTTTGAATTCAAGGAATTTTCAAATATAGGCTATTTCCAGTGATAAGGGTGAGGTCTTATCATACATGTTAATTCTAACTGTAGCCTATCAACCTCTACTAGCTAACTCTAAAGATTGAAAAATAGACCTATGAGTAAGGAATCTTCCAATTTGAAGGTGGTCCCGGCAACTCTGGGTTACTAGAATACCTGCATGGAAGCAAAATAGAGAAAAACAATAAAGAGGAGCTGGGGTGAAGCTCCACGGCCTGCCTGCTTGGGTACCTTCCACACCAC
The DNA here is from genome assembly GCF_965194805.1 of Balaenoptera borealis. Classification (NCBI taxonomy): domain Eukaryota; kingdom Metazoa; phylum Chordata; class Mammalia; order Artiodactyla; family Balaenopteridae; genus Balaenoptera; species Balaenoptera borealis. The sequence goes on along the minus strand of NC_138868.1, from coordinate 100,700,399 downwards.
CCCAAGGAGCACACAGTGACAAAGAACCCAACACTGCTCATGGTTTGCAAACCGCTACCTGAGAATTATCGGTCTAGATAATTTGTCAATATCTCTCTTAAGCTGTTGCAGTCAAAATAGTTCATATGCCCAGGATCCTCCAGAGGAGTGCAGGCATAATCCGTTACAAGAAAGAAAAACCGTACAACCAGTTTGTCATAACCACACAGAACTCAAAGGACATTCCAAAGCATTGCTTTCTCCTGCAGATGTTTTCAGTCTTCACAGCCAACCCCGTGGGTCTCATGGAGTCCCCTTCTTTCTCTGGGGTCCCTCCTTCTTCACTCCATACCCAAAACTCCCTGGGTCCTCCCTCGAAGGATGGCTGAATTCCCTACTTTCGGTCATAAGAGTACATTTAAGTGTTCCACATTCTTTAGAATGGAACGATCCCAACACCACTTTTGGACCATCTCTCATAGCATATTTTCAAAGAGTTACTATGATAAAAATATTGGCTTCTTATCTGTCTTACAAAAGACCTTCTTCCCACCAGAGTGAAGTGAGGAAAGGAATGAAGGAATGAGAGGATGACCTCCTCCACATGTATGGTCCAGATGGAGTCTGGCTGGACAATCAAGGGGAATTATCACCTTCTTTTTTGGGGACATTTATACAATATTTCATTGATTCTGAGACACACATTTCCCCCACATTTTAACACCTCTGATGATAGCTTAGAATCAATGCTGTGTCTTAGTTTATTTGGTAGTGGTTTTTTCTTAGTTGTTTTATATATAAAATGATGCAACATTTACAATAGATGGTGACTTAGATTCAGTGACATCCAATAATTTGAACTTGCTTTCCCTCTTTCTTTCTGAAAGTAGTTTATCCCAGTGACCTCAAATCAACATCCCTGGGGCATGACCCTTCAACTGACTTTGAATTTGCTGTGAACAAATAACAACTTTTGTCAAAAGCTCTGATGAAAGACAAAGCATTTCCAAGAGGTACCGATCTAGTGACCCTATTTTTTTAAAAAAGCAGATCATTAACTCAGTCAGCAACTTTTTATTGGGTACCTACTATGTATCAGCTATGGTTCCAAATGTGGATATATATTTACAGCAAACAACACAGATAAGGTCTTTCTTCTTAAGCATTTTTCCCGCCCCCCAGGGCATTGTTGTTCAATAGAAATGTAACAGAAGCCACACATGTAATTTTATTTTTTGAGTAGCCACATTAAAAAAAGTAAAAGGAAACAGGTGGGATTAATTTTAATAGTATGTTGTATATAACTCAAGATATACAAATTATTTTTAATGAGGCATTTTATATCCTTTTCTTCATACCAAGTCTTCAAAGTCCAGTGTGTATTTTCACCTACCTACACAATATCAGTGAGGACTTAGTACAGTCAAGTGTTCAACAGCCACATGTGGCTACTGTGTGGGACAGCACAGCTTTAGGGAACGGAGAGAGAGAATAAAGAGGTAAACAAATCCCATCATTTTAGATAAGGTCCTTTTAATAAAGTCTTCTATTGAGAAGGTAATATTGAGATGAGATCTAATAGATGAGAAGGACCGTGCTATGCTAAAATGAGATGGACAAGGGCTCCAGGTCCCAGGAGTAGTAAGATCAAAGTCCCTGCACTAGGAATGAATTTGGAGCATCCCAGGAGCAGAATGAAGGTCAGAATGGCTGGAACAGAGTGAGTGTGTGTACCTGTATGTTGTGGGGCAGGGGCAAAAGTGGAAGAGGTGGGAGCGTAAGGGACCAGGAAGGAGAGGCACGCAGGAGCCAGATCATGAAGGGCCTCGTGGGCATTGTAAAGACTTTGGAAATGATGTGTTAGGCTCATATGCCTTGTTTCTATGTGAAATCACACTTGTTACTGGTGACCACTACGTTCATCTTTTAAGTATGCACATCCATTTGTTTAATAATCAACTCTGGACTTCTGCTGGAGGTTGAGGTCTAGGTTTTCCATGTGAAGTTTTCAAAAGTCATCCCTTTTCCTTTGTTGAAAGTGGAGACATTATCTTTCGGCATATCTCCTATTTTCCATGATTTTTCAAAGGTCACTTGGAGTGATGCTGAGTCCACACCTGCAAGTTCCTCCAATATTCAAGGATATAAAATAAATCAGCCTGGAGACATGAACACACGTTTAGTGAGTCAATTCTTTTTTTTTTTTTTTTTTTTTGCTAGACTGTCACACATCTTCACTGAAGTTTCTTTTTGTAGTATTTGTGCTGTTCTTTTCCGTTTGAAGAGGTCACTTGATGGTGAATAGCAACTAAACTGATACTGCCTTCTACTGGTTGTTAAAATTGTACCGTTTTCCCTACCTTCTTTTTTTGCTCTGAACACACTAATCTTGGTTGGATTTTTCACATGAATTTTAGCTCATATCGTGTATTGTTTTCTAAACATTGGTGTTTACATGACCATTTTGTCGTTTGTGTTTATAGCAATTGATGGTGGTAGTCACCTTCCTCCCAGTTCCCCAAACATCAGGGCATTTTGACTCTTCAGTTTCCCTTGTGTCCAACATTTGGCCCCCAGTCCTTATGTTAGTTAGGACCCTCTGTTGAAAGTTGTGGAAATATGGCTCAGCTGATTCATGTCCAAAGGAAATGGACTAGCTCATATGATGGGGAAGTTCACTGATTTCCACCACAGTAGGATCTAAAGTCTCAAAAATATTAACTGGACTTTGTCTTTTTGCTTTGTTTTTTCTATTTGTTTTCTTTCTTGGGAGGCTCTTTAGCTTCACCCCAGCAAAAAAAAAATTTTTAAGAAGAGTCTCTTTTCTGATAGCACCAGGAAAAATCAGTCCCTGGGGGATATGGTGTTCTCATTGGCCAAGTTTGGGGTACGTGCCCCACTCAAGCCTTATGGCTTGAAATGGTAAAATTGGTTCCTCAAGGGAAGATCAATCAGAATTCTGTTTCAAGAAGAGAGAATGGATATTAGGTAAGAGCAAAATAACCAGTCTCCCTATAGCCTTACACATCTCCCTCTATAACGTTGCTTATATTTGTCCTCCTCTCCCCATTTCCTCTGCCTCTCCTTCAGCTGAGTTATGTTGGATTTTCTCCTGGACTGTTAAAAAGGGCTCTTAACAAATCTTCCACCTTCTGGTTTCATCAGGATGGCCATATCACACAATTCCACATGCACAAATTATATGAAGGTATGCAAACGTTGTGCAACACCCTGGACCAGACTCTTCTCCCAGCTCCACTCCCTGTGAAACACCCAGAGGAATCTCCCAAAGTGTAGTTCTGAGTGTGCCAGAATCTGCAGAGACCACCAGACCAGGAAGAAAGTCAGAAAGTTCATCATTTAGAGGGGACAGAGAGATACCATATTTAGAAGGTAGGGACTGCAATTTGATAGAACAATGAGAAAGAATGGCTGCACTGTATAGAACCAACTGATGTAAGAAATACAAAGCAATACAAGAAATGTTCACTAACCACAAAGAGTTTTTGTGGTACGGTAAACATGAGAACCAGGAAGGGCCATATGAGGGGTCCTGTCCATATTTCATAGATAACTTGTGGCTGGAACGATGAGGGAGAGCATCATGATAGAGGTGGCATTTGAGCTGGCCCTTGGCAATAGGTAGGGTTTTACTGGCTAAGAGGAGGTGAGGAGGGGGCATGCCTGGCAAAGTGAATGGCTCAAGCAAAGACACGGCAAGTTTGATAGGAGGTTAGAGAACAGGCACTTGCCCAGATTGTCTGTGTCCTGGCAGCTGGAGACAGATTTTGAGACTAAGTTCAGGCTAAATTGTGGATGGTGTTGAATGTATTGAATTTGGGGGATGGTGGAGAGGTGTGATGTGCTAAAAAAGAAGTATAACCCAAAGGACAAGCAGACACTTTTCTGGTGGTCTGTAGGGCCATTTATCTTTCTATGCTTTTAAGACAGTGAGTGGGAGAGTGGCCCAAGCTCTTAAGGTCCAGCATGGGGAGCCCATTTCCCACTTTGGTGTAGCTGGCATCCTGCTCTCTGCATGAGGGGGTGAGCCTGTGCCTTAGCAAGCAGGACTCATGCTCCAGAACAGATTTCAGCACATGGGCCCCCAGGACCATCCTGATATTGAATCCTTATTCCTGACTCCACCTTTGCCTCCAGCCAGGCTGTGTTTATTTGGGATTCTCTGGTGCAACAGAGGCGGTCCCAGGCGGGTTACGCAAGGCCTAGGAGCAGCCATGGAGACAGTAGCAGAGAGATACAGCGCAGGCCCTATTTGCATGCTCAGTGTGGGGGGATAACTCCCCAGCTGGCCTGAAAGGTCAGCCAGGGGATCTTGTTTGTGAAAATATAAAGGAGCATAAGTTGCTGGCTGTTTCTTTCTTAATTTTTTCTCTCCCTTTTACCCTGGCACTGGGAGTTGGGTTATGCTTCTTGCCAGGATCTCTCCTTCCTTGTCAACTGACTGCCTCTCTTTCTTCCCTTCTCAGAAGGAGGGATGGGTTTCTTGGCTGGATTTCTAATAGCTTCAGAAAGGCCTTCCAGTCTCTGCTGACAGAGACTGGCTTCAGTGTGACTTGTGCGACATGACACGATATGCCAGGACTTGGCTCTAAAGTGTCCCAGGAAACACACTTCAGCAAGGCAGTCCTGCTGTCGGCTCAGGGGTCCCTGGAATGGGCAAGGAAGGGGTGGTGGAGTTAGAATGCATCTGTGTGAGGTGGGCGGTGTGGCCATTTGGGTGGCTTCCCATTACCCCTGATGGCAGGCCATCAGGATGAGGTCACAGTTGCCTGCTCTCTGATCCAGATTAGTTCAGAAAGTGCTGGGCAACAAACAGATGCCCAGATGTCCTGTGGGGAAGATTCATTTCTGTAAGACTTCTTCCAACTCCCGGGCTGCATTTCAACAACAGCCTGCTCCTGCTTTTTCTTATGTTCTATTGATGGTGGTAGGATTAGGAATAGACCTTACTAAACCAAAATGTAGATACCTCTACCCCAGCCCATCAGAAGAACAGATAAGGATCTGTCAGTTTGAAATGTATCTGGACTTTGGTTGTAAGATGCTAGAGCAACCCCCCTGACCTGCATGAAGGAAGCCTACCACTGACCCTTCGTAAGAAGGAAGTACCCACTGCAGGTTAAGAGAGCATCTGTTAGATGGCCAACAGACACATGAAAAGATGTTCAACATTGCTAATTATTAAAGAAATGCAAATCAAAACCACAATGAGGTATCACTTCACACCAGTCAGAAAGGCCATCATCAAATAGTCTATAGATAACAAATGCTATAGAGGGTATGGAAAAAAGGGAACCCTCCTACACTGTTGGTGGGAATGTATATTGGTGCAGCCACTATGGAAAATAGTAGGAAGGTTCCTTAAAAAACTAAACATAGGGGCTTCCCTGGTGGCGCAGTGGTTGAGAATCTGCCTCCCAATGCAGGGGACACGGGTTCGAGCCCTGGTCTGGGAAGATCCCACATGCCGCGGAGCAACTAGGCCCGTGAGCCACAACTACTGAGCCTGCACGTCTGGAGCTTGTGCTCCGCAACAAGAGAGACCATGACATTGAGAGGTCCGCGCACCACGATGAAGAGTGGCCCCCGCTCGCCGCAACTAGAGAAAGCCCTCGCACAGAAACGAAGACCCAACACAGCCAAAAATAAATAAATAAATAAATAAAAAACTAAACATAGAGCCACCACATGATCCAGCAATCCCAGTCATGGGTATATATCTGAAAAAAATGAAAACTCTAATTCAAAAAGATACATGCACCCCAGTGTTCATAGCAGCACTATTTACAATAGCCAACATGTGGAAGCAACCTAAATGTCCATCAACAGATGAATGGATAAAGAAGATGTGGTATATATATATACAATGGAATAATTCTCAGCCTTAAAAAAGAATGAAGTATTGCCATTTGCAGCAACACGGATGGACCTAGAGAATATTATGCTTAGTGAAATAAGTCAGAGAAAGACAAATACTATATGATATCACTGATATGCGGAATCTAAAAAATAAGACAAATGAATCTATATACAAAACAAAACAGACTCAGACATAGAAAACAAATTTAGGGTTACCAAAGGGGAGAGGAAGGGGAAGAGGGACAAATTAGGAGCATGGGATCAACCAATACAAAGTACTATACAGAAAATAGATAAGCAACAGGGATTTACTGTACAGCACAGGGGATTATATTCATTATCTTGTAATAACCTATAATGGAATATAATCTGCAAAAAAATAACTGAATCACTATGCTGTATACCTGAAATTAGTGCGAAGTTGTAAATAACTATACTTAAATAAAAATTTTTTTTAAAAAAAAAGAAAGAGGATCTGTTAGCGTCTGGTAGACACAAGCAAAAATCCTAGCTCGCCCACTTGCCTGTGAGGCTGGGCAAGTCACACTCACAGCATCAGTTTCCACATCTTTTAGGTAAGTGCTCACCTCACAGTGACGTTAGAAGGACTAATCAAGGTAAGGCACATAAAGGGTTTAGCACAGCGCTGGGTGCTTAGTCAGCACTCGAGAAGTGGTAGATACAGTGATTATTAAGGCAGCAGTTTTGCCTTTATTGTTTGGCACTGATTAACCAAAAGAGGAAGAATGGTCCTGAGGCAGGACTCCGCATACACCCAGCTGTTGCTCCCACAAGCAGTCCAGGACGACAGCACTTACATGGGGGGCTAATTTAACACAGTATTAATTTTAAGATGCAGCTGGGTCATCCCCAGGCTCCAGTGCCTTCCCGCTCCTGGCTGGCACCCTGCCCTGGAGAGACAGTCTTCTCTGTGGCATCCAGATTGACCTCAGGAGGGTGTTTGTGACTCAGCGATCAAAGGGTTGTTAATTTTACACTCATATCATATTAACACATTTAAATGGTCTCATTAGTTTTCCTGCTGATGTCCAGCTTTGAAATTATTGCTTTGCCTCTAGAGCCCCCATGGACATGAGCTCCCGTTTTTAGGGGTAACACTCCCACACGCCCATAGATCTAGGACAGCTGCCACTTGGGCTTTCCCTGTGGTTCAACTGGTCCATGAGATTGGAGAAGCAGCAAGTCAGAAACTACTACTTTGATGTCTGGTTGGGATAAATGCAGGTAAGGGCAACTCATTCGCACAAATGCAGGGAGAGAGCTGAGTGTGTCGGTGAAAAGAATCAGGTGCTACAGTGGACCATAAGCTTGAGAGCAGTCAGCAACGCAACTCAGTTTAAGTGCCTGACACTGATTATGGTAAGTGTGTGTGTGTGTGTGTGTCCCTTATGCTCAGCCTGGTAACCACCCCACCACCCAAAGAAGAATCATTTGACAAAATAGGTTGTCAGTACATCTTCCAAAATTTCAAAGGAGGTGTTATTTTAAGGCCAGCCCTGGGGAATAACTCTACAACAACCCTTCCGGCAACTGAGTGCCAGAATGTTACATTTTGTATTTAGTCTCTCTGCAAGCCTCAGAACCTGAAATTCTCAGAGACTGCTTTAAAATAAAAGTTAAAAATTACTTCCTAAAGCCTTGATTGTTGAAATATCTGACTGTGTATGGTACTGTGCTGAGCCCCTTTTAAAGAAAAAAAGAGAAATAACACTGTGGCCGGGCAGCCTAAATAGTGTTCCTCTCCCCCTTTTTTGGGCTGGTGCCTGGAACAGTGACCAGCTCCTTCTGACAGGGCATGAGTGATGGGTGCTGAGAGCGCAGGACCATTTGTCAGAATCAGGCCTCCCGTCAGCAGTGCAGGAGATTGAAGGTCATGCTTCAACTTTGCCACAGCTGTCATCCATGAAGTGGAACCCTCAGCTAAGCATAATCCAGCCCGCAGGCAGATGGCTGTGCAGAACCTGTGTGTGTCTCACCAGCAAAGCCAATCACAGTAAACCTCAACTGTGGGCCCTTCGGGGGCAGCCCCCAGCTGCTGATACTAAGCCAGCATGTACAGGCACTCGGCAGAGGCAGTTGCCTGTCCCGGGTATCGTTTTACCCTCACAGCAACTCCATGAGGTAGCTGTTATGATTCCCATTTTACAGATGAGGAAACTGAGAATTTGAGAGGTGAAGTGAGCTGTTAGGTCTACCCACTAAGTAATAGGATCAGGATTCAAGCCCAGATTCTCTCCGAAGCAACTCCAAATTATCTAAGGAGACCCAGGTGGGATCTGACCTGTGGAGAGGTGGATCTGGTGCCCATCCTGCAAACCCACTGTTCCTTAGGAAGCAGGGCCACCTGCAGATTTATTAACAACCATCTGATATATCCTGGCCTTTGATTTTTTCATATTTAAGCATTTAATCAAAAGGAGTCATTAATAACATTTGAATGTGCTTTTAAAGGATAGTATGCCTTGGGACTTCCCTGGCGGTCCAGTGGTTAAGACTCTGCACTTCCACTGCAGGAAGTTAGATCCCTGGTCGGGAAACTAAGATCCCCTCATGCCTCATGGCGTGGCCAAAAAAAAAAAAAAAATAGTATGTCTTAAAAGACATCAATTTGTTTGATGGATCCTTATCACAGAAAATTTAGAAATATAGAAAAAAGAAGAAATTACCAGTCACTGGTAATCCCACAGTCATTAGCATTCTGGTATTTTTTCATTGTATGTGCATATAAATGCATGATAAAATACAAATTGGAATATAAATAAAACCTGTTGACTCCCATTTCCCTCTCAACCTTATATAATAAGAATTTCCCATAAATTAAATATTCTTTGAAAGTAATATTTTAAAAGCTTTGAACAGGTTCTAGGACATAGTAAATGCTTAACAAATGGTAGCTGTTCCTATTTATTATACAATATCCCACTGAATGAAAGGACTATAATTTATTTTACCTTCCGGATTTCGATGAAAATTTAGGTTATCAGTCCCCTCTCCATTATTGTAAACAATTGTACCAAGAACTTTTTGTACATAAAATTGTGTCTAAGTTTCTCACTAATTTCTTAGGGTAGACTCTTGCTAAGGAATTTCTGGATCAAAGCTTAAGCCATTTTAAACTTGTTATTTCAAATGCATGTCACCAAATTGCTTTCCTAGAAGGAGTGTACCTGTTTAAATTCTCACAGCGGTATAAGAGAGGGTTCATTTCCTCCCGCACTGAATTTGGGGGATGGTTTGACTTTGGCGAGCAGAGTTCTATTTAAAACACAGCCTGAATGACCCATGTGCTTCTCACGCATGGAGAGAGTCAGCAAGCAGGCAAGCTGGCCTTGAGATAATGGCAGCGAGATCTGGGGATTTCCTCTTCAGGAACACAGTTCTGAGCTACCGCTGTTCTGCCCTAACCTGGCCCTTGTTATGTATCCCTGAGAACGCTTGTGCTTCTCTTTATGTAATAGTTACCCCGCTGGTGATGACTCGTTCAGCATCGTTCCTCCCTACTGGACTGTAAACTCCATGAGACTAGCTCTCTTTCACCACCAGCCCAGAGCCTGGTACCCCGTGCGCACCCAGTGAGTATTTGTGAATGGGAGAACTGCAGCTGTACATCAACATGCCCTAAATTAAGAGTTTTGAGCTGAATCATCCTCTCGTGGCTGTCTGTGTTTAAAAATGGGGAAAAAATTTTTTAATCCTTCTTACATAGGATTAAACCAAAAAGCAAGTTACAGAACATTGTGTACTTTATGATCCCAGTTTTGCAAGACAGAGAAAGAGGTAGGGAGAGACAAGAGATGGAGAGACCTTCAGAGGTGGGGAGACCCACAGTGTTACCAAAAGTGGCGTCCAGCTGCTCGCCACTCCGGAGCCGATAAAATGCCCAAATGACACCCAAATGGCAAAGTCCCCAAATGACACTCAGTGCTCACAAACGGTCCTCAACGTCAGACACATCAGAACCAACTGGCAAAATGCCCAAATATCACTTCGTGCTCAAAAGAGAAGTCTGCCCGGGTGCACACCGGTGGACTCACTCGGTCTTGGAGCTCGTCAGCCCATCCAGATGCATGTTTCCATTCCACCAAGGAAAAGCGTTACGTTGGCAGCCAGCGCCGAGCAGGAGAGAAACAGGGAGGATCCCCAAAACAAATGGTTTCAGCAGCTGCTAGGAGTGTCCCCCAAATCCCCCTCTCGGGGCCAACTATCCAGAGCAGCGAGCTCATCGCCACCATCCTGGCGCGCGACGCCACGGCCAGAGGCTCTGCTCCGGAAATCCCGGGGAGCCAGATGTCGCGAGAGCACAGCCCCACGTTAGGCGCCGCGAAACTGTTACCGAAAGTGGAGGCCAGCTGCCCGCCGCTCAAACAGCCAACAAAGAGGCAAGGTTGGTGGAAAGGAGGTTGGCTTTATTTACTTGTTTGTTTGTTTATTTATTACATCTTTATTGGAGTATAACTGCTTTACAATGTTGTGTTAGTTTCTGCTGTATAACAAAGTGAATCAGCCATACATATACATATATCCCCATATCCCCTCCCTCTTGTGTGTCCCTCCCTCCCACCCTCCCCATCCCACCCCTCTAGGTGGTCACAAAGCATCGAGCTGATCTCCCTGTGCTATAGCAGCTGCTTCCCATTAGCTATTTATTTTACACTTGGTAGTATATATATGTCAGTGCCACTCTCTCACTTCGTCCCAGCCTCCCCTTCCCGCCAGTGTCCTCAAGCCTGTTCTCTACGTCTGCATCTTTATTCCTGCCCTGCCACTAGGTTCTCCAGTAAGAAGGCTGGCTTTATTTCGGAGGCCGGCAACCAGTGGGGAGGGCGGACACCTGTCCAAAGGCCAACTCCCCCAAGGGACAATCAGTGGGCAAGAGATTTTATAGATGGAAGGAGGGGGCTACGTGCAGAAACAGCACAGTCAGCTCTGACAGTCATCTTGAAATCGGTCATGGGGTGGTCTGATCGCATCATCTTGATTGTTTTAAGTACAGTTAGTCCTTAGTTCCAGGATCGGTTTGTTCCCATTTATTTGAGGCCAGTTCTTGGAATTGTGGCAGCTTATGTCATGGCTACAGTCTGGTCATCATGTAGTAACTTCTTCCACCTGATGGGGGTTTCAGTATCTATAAGACAGCTCACAGGATGTGGCTCAGAATATTATCTATAGCCCTTGAGGAGGAGCCAAAGGTCCTTGACTTTGCTTAAAGACTAAAGTATTATGATTTGGTCTCGTTTGACTGTTTTCCTTTGTTTCTGCATTTTCTCACTTCTCTGATTAAACTTATTCTTTGGCTAAAGTTTTTCTGCAGACAAAAGCCCGGCTAAGGACATGGGGGCCAAGGACCGTAGGGTCCTGCTCCGTTTCAAGAGACAGACAAACCCTGAAATAGTAATCGTGGTCATCGCAGGCTGGTGATAAGGTTTTCTTTTTTGTGTTTGTGTTTTCCAAAATGTTTATAATGCCCATGAATAGGAAATTTTTTTTTTTAATTTTTATTTATTTATTTATTTATTTATTTATTTATTTATTTATTTATTTATTTATGGCTGTGTTGGGTCTCTGCCCCCGCGCGAGGGCCCCCTCTAGCTGTGGCAAGTGGGGGCCACTCTTCATCGCGGTGCGCGGGCCCCTCACTATCGCGGCCTCTCCCGCTGCGGAGCACAGGCTCCAGACGCGCAGGCTCAGCAATCGTGGCTCACGGGCCTAGTTGCTCCGCGGCATGTGGGATCCTCCCAGACCAGGGCTCGAACCCGCGTCCCCCGCACCGGCAGGCAGACTCTCAACCACTGCGCCACCAGGGAAGCCCAGGAAATATTTTTTATTAAAATTATTATCAGATCTCAAATACTTTGAAACTTGTGTGGTATTATGGTGAACTGGCAAACTTCACCTTATTTACAAGAGTCCCTTTCATCAGCTGGAACCACCTTATTTATGTGCCCTCTTTTCTTCCAAGGGCTGTAATTTTTGTTTTAACTTGAAGAACTGGGGTGGAGAGGAGAAAGAAAAACTTACAAAGCTCCTAGCAATCTAGAGGCTGATATTCTCCAAGCCAGCAAATCTCTTCAGGGAGGTGAGGAATGATCTTACTGAATGAAGAGGTGATCTAAGGTCAGCATTAAATAGATGTGTTGCTTTTCCCAGAGTTGGCTGAAAATATCAAGTGACTTCCTCTACTGAGAAGTTACAGTTTGATGATTAACAGAATTTCCTCACAGCTTTACAGGCTTCAATTTTTATTCCCCCAAGTGCTGTCCTCATTGCCTTCTCTCCTCTTCAGGGACCAGCTCTTAGAGATCCCAGTCCCCAGGGAGGAATGGCAGAGTCACACTTTCCAAGGCGAGATTGGGTACTAAGGGGAAGCATGGGAGGGGAGGTGGGGGGAGGGAAAAACCACAGTCTCTGACCCTGAGGGGCTTATAATTTATCTGATATGTCTTTTAGTGCTTGAAAATTTCCCTCCTCCCAGCGTCACTCCCACCAACCACCAGTGATTGTAGGATCCTATGGCTATAAATACATAGTCCCTAGAAATACATACTCCCTGAATTTTCTGAAATCATATAAAAGAAAATGTATAACTCTTTTCATCAGACACGAGTTAGAACATGTGTTTCTCTTTTTGCCTTAATTTCCAGGCTTTGTGAATTAAACTCATTGCTTCAGTGCAGTGACTCTCTAATCCCCAGTTCTTTTGCATACTACTCCTGCTGCTGGTGTATAATGTCTTATTTACTTGGTCCATCTTTATGTGGACTTGTATTAATTCACCTCATAAATTATTCTAATCCACTTTAGATGCCCTTTTGTACTAAAGTGTGATATATATACTCATCCATTCATTTATTTATTCTATGGGTTGGGTAAAGGGTAAGCTGCTGTAACAAAAAGTGACACCCCCTTCTTTCTTATATACACAGTCCCAATGTGAGCAGCCCAGGCTGGCAGGTGAGCAGGGGGCTCTGCCCCATGAGCTCTTTTGAAGAGCCAGGTTCCCAAGTCTCGGTGACCTGCCATATAGTGGGGTGATGTCATTGCGTGATCAAGGGTGAGCCATAATCACGTCTGTATTTCGGCTTCTGGGAAATTGAGAGACAAGAACTTCAGGGCAAACCGCTTATCATTTTTTAAAAATTAATAACTTTATTTTAGGTTCACAGCAAAATTGATCAGAGTACAGAAAGCTCCCATATCCCCCCTGTCTCCACACATGCACATACTTCCCACTATCAACATCCCTCACCAGATTAATACATTTGTTACAATCTATGTACCTACGTGGACACATCATTATCAACCAAAGACCATAGTTTAAGTTAGGGTTCACTCACATTGTTGTGCATTCTGTGGGTTTGGACAAATGTGTAATGACATGTATCCACCACTGTAGAATCAAACAGAATAGTTGCACTGACCTAACCATCATCTGTGCCCCACCTATTCATTCCTTCCCCCACCCTCTGGCAACCATTGATCTTTTTACTGTCTCCATAGTTTTCCTTTCCTTTCCCAGGACATCAAATAGTTGAAATCTACAGTATGTAGCCTTTCATATTTTTCAGTATTCAGCCTTTTCAGACTGGCTTTTTTCACTTAATAATATGCATTTAGGCTTCCTCCATGTTTTTTCTTGGTTTTTTAGCATTGTGTAATATTCCATTGTCTGATACAACACAGTTATTCCTCTCAACTACTGAAGGACATGGTCATTGATTTCAAGTTTTGGCAATTATTAATAAAGCTGCTATAAACATTAGTGTGCAGGTTTTTGTCTGGACATAGGTTTTTCTATTTTGTTTATCTTCAAAAAAATAGCTCAATTTCATTGATCTTTTCTATTGTCTTCTTAGTCTCTATTTTATTTATTTCCACTCTGATCTTTGTAATTTCCTTCCTTCTAACTTTGGGCTTATTTAGTTCTTCTTTTTCTAGTTCCTTGAGATGTAAAATTAGGTTGTTTATTCGAGATCTTTCTTTTTTCTTAATGTACGCATGTATCTCTATGAACTTCCCTTTTAAAATTGCTTTTGCTGCATCCCATAGGTTTTGGTATGTTGTATTTCTGTTTTCACTTCTCTCAAGATATTTTTTGATTTCTCTTTTGATTTCTTCTTTGATCCATTGGTTTTTCAGTAGCATGTTGATTAATATTTGTGAATTTTCCAGTTTTCTTCCTGTCTTTGATGTCTAGTTTAATACCATTGTGGTCAGAAAAGATGCTTGATATAATTTCAGTCTTCTTAAATGTACTACGACGTGTTTTGTGGCCTCACATATGATCTATCCTGGAGAATGTTTCATGTGCTCTTGAGAAGAATGTGTATTCTGTTGCTATTGGATGGGAAGTTGTGGTTCTCTGTATCTGCCCATTTTTCTCTCTAATTTTAGGGGCAGTGGTTTGCCTTGTGATCTAACTTTTTTGACAGACCTAAGAAAAGTTGTTGATTTTCCAGTTTGTTCAGTTTTTTACTTGTTGGATAGAGTGGTGACTTCCAAGCTCCTTACATGCTGGAGCAGACAGTTGCTTATGTTTGTTTTTTTTTTTAAGTCTTTATTGAATTTGTTGCCATATTGCTTCTTCCTTTTTTTTTTTTTTTTTTTAATGTTTTTGTTTTTTGGCCAGGAGGCATGTGGGAGCTTAGGTCCCCGACCAGGGATCAAACCCATACTCCTGCATTAGAGGGTGAAGTCCCAACCACTGGACCGCCAGGGAAGTCCCTGCTTATCTTTTAAATTAGAAATAAACTGGAAGTTGTGCCATCACTTCTGCTTACACCCATGGCCCAGTCACAGAGCCAAATAAGCTGCAAGGGAGACTGGGAAATGTAATCTCCATCACATTCATTTATAAAATATTTTTGGTTGCCTACTATATGCTAGACATTGTTCTAGGCACTGGGGATGCAGCAGTGAACAAAATAGACAAGGTTTTTTTCTGTGGAGGGTAGAGAGGGGTAAACATATGAATAAATGAATGAATGCTAAATAAATAAATAAATTAAATAGATGATTTCTCAGATGCTGATATATGTGACAGAAAGAAATCAAAGGCAGGGCAGGGGGGTAGGGAGTGTGGAGAGTAGAAATTTCAATTTAAAATAGAACAGTTGGGGATGGCTCACTTAAAAGGTGACCTTTCAGCACAGGCCTGATGGAGGTGTGGGAGTGATTCAGGGCTATCCGTGAGGTGAAGAATGTTCCAAGCAGAGGGAGCAGCTGAGTCCAGAGGCTCTGAGCAGGGGTGGGGGTGCTGCTGGCATAAGTGAGAAGCAGCAAGAGGGCCATGTGGAGCAGAGTGGATGGTGGGGCTGAGGGTGAGGACTCATAAGCAATGAGGTGAGTCCTTGGACTACACTGTGAAGATAATGATCAAAATCGTGTCAATTTGTTTCTAAAGTAGTTATCGAAGACCTATTTTTCATTCATTTATTTATTCATTAAATAAATGCATTGTGCCTCTCTTACCTGCCAGGCCCTATTATATACATGGGCAGTATAATAGTGGGTTAGATAAAGACTTGCTGTAAATCAATAAAGAGAGATGAGGCCTTGCAGTGGTTAAGATTCCACACTCCCAGAAAAGGGAACCCTCTTGCACTGTTGGTGGGAATGTAAATTGATACAGCCACTATGGAGAACAGTATGGAGGGTCCTTAAAAAACTAAAAATAGAACTACCAGATGACCCAGCAATCCCACTACTGGGCATATACCCTGAGAAAACCATAATTCAAAAAGAGTCATGTACCAAAATGTTCATTGCAGCTCTATTTACAATAGCCAGGACACGGAAGCAACCTAAGTGTCCATTGACAGATGAATGGATAAAGAAGATGTGGCACATATATACAATGGAATATTACTCAGCCATGAAAGAAACAAAACTGAGTTATTTGTAGTGAGGTGGATGGACCTAGAGTCTGTCATATAGAGTGAAGTAAGTCAGAAAGAGAAAAACAAATACCCTAGGCTAACACATATATATGTAATCTAAAAAAAAAAATTGGTTCTGATGAACCTAGGAGCAGGACAGGCATAAAGACGCAGACGTAGAGAATGGACTTGAGGACACAGGGAGGGGGAAGGGTAAGCTGGGATGAAGTGAGAGAGTAACATTGACATATATACACTACCAAATGTAAAATAGATAGCTAGTGGGAAGCCGCTGCATAACACAGGGAGATCAGCTCAGTGCTTTGTGACCACCTAGAGGGGTGGGATAGGGATGGTGGGAGGGAGACGCAAGAGGGAGGGGATATGGGGATATATGTATACATATAGCTGATTCACTTTGTTATACAGCAGAAACTAACATTGTAAAGCAATTATACTCCAATAAAGATGTTAGAAAGAAAAAAGACTTCACACTCCCAATGCAGGGGGCCTGGGTTCAATCCCTGGTCAGGGAACTAGATCCCACATGCATGCTGCAACCAAGAGTTCGCATGCCACAACTAAGGAGCCCACCAGCCACAACTAAGACCCAGCACAACCAAATAAGTAATATAAATAAGATTCTCTCAGGTGATAAAGTTTATCTTTTAAAACTACAAAAGTTTATCCAGTGTGACAGATAATCTTATGTGTCAATTTGACTGGGGCATGGGGTGCCCAGATATCTGGTTAAACGTTATTTCTGGATGTGTCTGTGAGGGTGTTTCTCGGAGAGATTAGCATTTGGATCTGATTGAGTAAAGCCAATTGCCCCACTCAATATGAAATGGCATCCTCCAAGCCCTGAGGCCTGGATACAGCAAAACTGTGGCAGAAGGGAGATTCTCTTTCTTTGCCTGACTGCTTATCTGGAACATCTGTCTTTTCCTGCTCTTGGACTGGGACTTACACTATGGGCACTCCTAGTTCTCAGGCCTTTCCATTTGGGCTAGAATCAAACCACCAGTTTTCCTGGGCCTCCAGCTTGCAGACAGTAGATCATGATACTTCTCAGCCTCCAAAACGGTCTGAGCTAATTCTTCATAATAAACCTCTTTATATAGATCCTATCTATTCTCTTTTTCTGGAGAATGCTGACTCATAAATCTGGAAATACAAAATCATCCGCAGAGGTCTACAGAATTCTGTAGAAATACAGAATCCCCATTGCGAGCACTTTCTCTAGACTCTTAGTTCCTTGAGGGTGGGAATTGTACCTTTATTGCTAAATTCATTCAACTAAGCTTTTTTTTTCAAATAAAACACAATTTACTAATGAAAGTAGCAATAAAAGAATGCAGTTATTGTTTCTTTAGTGTGTAAGCGATGCCAAGCACTAGTGAGCTGGTGATTGATTTATCTTAACGTATTTAATTATCATACCAACCTGGTAAGGAAGGTAGTATTATCCTTATTTCCAGATTAGAAAACTGGGATTTAGAGAGGACAAGTAATTGGTGTAAGGGCACACAGCTAATAAGTGGTAGGTCTAGCATTGGAAACTGAATCTACCTGACTCCAAGTCTTATCTTTTTTGCTACCGATACCCTCAATATACAACATGGAGCTTTTCAAGGTCACTTATCAAATGAAGAGGTTTGTCTAGATGATCTTGGCCCAGTCCATGGAGCACTTGTTGAGTACTTACTATATACCAGTGCTGAGCGCTAGGAATACAAGGTTGAAAGGCATGATGTTCCCCATAAGGAAAACAGGCAACTTAATAGACATTCCCTGCACTAAGATGAGTGCTCTGAAAGACATGTGAGCCCAGAGGAGATGCGGCACATCCTGGGGATTCACAGAGGGTTTCTGAAGGAGGTCAAATCTGACCTGAATCTTGGAGGATGAGTATAAGGTAGGCAGGTGAAAAATGGGGACAGTATTCTGGGGAGTCAAAACAGAATGATAAAAGGCACACAATGTGAGGTGACAGGAAGGGGACACTCCTTCTCCATTCCTGTGGCTTGTTCCCGTATGGAGGGCACTCCCCTATCCCTTCCTGCCCACTCTCTCACCCTTTACTTCTCCTCAGGGAGAATTGGAGAGTTCTGAAATTGGAGTGAATGCTGAGGAGTATATCTGAGAAGAATTGACAAAAAAGACTGGAACCTACCAAAAAAAGATGTTCTACATCCAAAGACATAATGAAGAAACCACGAGACAGTAGAAGGGATGCACTCACAATACAATCAAATCCCATACCCCCTGGATGGGTGACCCACAAACTGGAGAATAATTGTACCACAGAAGTTCTCCCACAGGAATGAGAGCTCTGAGCCCCACGTCAGGCTGGGGATCTGGCATCAGGAGGAGGAGCCCCCAGAACATTTGGCTCTGAAGGCCAGCGGGGCTTGATTGCAAGAGCTCCACAGGACTGGGGGAAACAGAGACTCCACTCTTGGAGGGTGCACACAAGGTCTCATGTGCACCGGGACCCGGAGCAAAAGCAGTGACTTCATAGGAGCCTGGGCCAGACCTACCTGCTGGTCTTGGAGGGTCTCCTGGGGGGGGGGCGGTGGCAGTGGCTCTCTCTGGGGTCATAAAAGCTGGTGGCAGACATATTGGGGAGTGTTCACCTATACCTGGCGGCAGACAAATTGCTTGGGTCATTAGCACCAGACCTGGTCCCACCCAACATCCTGTGAGCTCCAGTGCTGGGACACCTCAGGCCAAACAACCAACAGGGCAGGAACACAGCGCCACCCATCAGCAGGCAGGTTGCCTAAAACTTCCTGAGCCCACAGCCCCTCTACACACACCCCCTAGACATGGCCCTGCCCACCAGAGGGCCAAAATCCAGCTCCACACACCAGTGGGCAGGCACCGGCCCCTCCTACCAGGAAGCCTTGCACAAGACTCTAGACCAGCCTCACCCACCAGGGGGCAGACACCAGAAGCAAGAAAACTACCATCTTGCAGCCTGGGGAACTGAGTCTGCAAACACAGGTCAGAACCTACCCTGGGACCAACTGGTCCCTGGCCCTTGGGTGACAAGAGGGGCGGGTACTGCTGGGACACATAGGACATCCCCTACAGAGGGCCACTTCTTCAAGGTCAAGAAAAGTAACTAAGCTACTACATACATGAAAGTACAAATAGAAATTTAAACAAAATGAGACAGCAAAGAAGTGTGTTCCAGATGAAGGAACAAGATAAAACCCAGAAGAACATCTAAGTGAAGTGGAGATAGGCAATCTACCCGAGAAAGGTGAGTCCTGAGCTACTTCAGGGGAGAAGATCCAGCACACGTGGGATAGTGTAGGAAGATGAAAGAGTGGGGCAGAAAGCAGCCCTTTGGGGGGGGGGGTTCAAATATTTAAGAAGTTGGCAGATGAGGAAGACTCTGTGAAATAGGACAAAAAGCAATCATCAGAGATGTAGAAGGAGACTCATAAGAGATGTCAAAGAAGTAGAGAATTTCAAGAAGAATTGAATGAGAAATAGTGTCAAACACAGTAGAAAGGCCCAAGTAGACTTAGACTGGGAGTGTCCAGTGGCTTTGGCAATTTGGAGGTGATGTTCTTGAAAGCAGTTTGAGTTGAGTGGTCTGATCAGAAGCCAGGTGGCAGTGGGTTGAAGAAGTGAAGACCCCAATTATTGGGGCTATTTTCAAGATGCTTGGCTGAGAGGTCAAGGGGAGGTCAAGAGAGACTTGCTCCTCAAAAGGTGAATCTTGATGTATTTATAGGCTGAGGGCAATGAGCTAATAGAAAGCAAAAGAGTAGATTTATAGAAGAAAAGGGAGTATGGATGGAACGAGATCTATCTCAGGGTGAAGGAGATCATGAATAAAAAGCTGAGATGGGGGTAGGGAGGAGGGTGTGTGTGAGTGTGCAGAGGGGGGTGGGGATTATCTTGAACAGGAGAAGAGATACCTTCTTCCCTGAGACCTGAAAAAGGGTGAAGTGTGTTTATAAATGAGATAAACGTTGTGTTGATGTTTTGGGTGGAGACTGGAGGAGACAGAGGAAGCAGAAGTTCATGCTGGTGGCCTTCGCTTTCTTGATGAAATAGGAGGCAAGGTCATGTGCTGAGAAAATGTTGGGGCTTGAGAATGGAGTGAAGGTTTGGCATGAACACCAGGCAGAATGGGAGAGGACACAATAACTACGGAAATGGTGACCTACCCTGGAATTGGCGGGGTTAGAGAAGAAAGAGAAGACTAGAGGCTCCTGCAAACTGGGTGAAAATGGAAAGAGCAAGGAACTCAGTGGTCTATGAAATACTATTGGTGGCAATGAGGGCATGAAAGAGAAGTGGGCATCAGCAGATAGCGGTATTTTTCTATTACTCAGTTCTAACACGGTAACTAATATTTGACAGCTCTCTACATTTCAGGAAATGTTTTTGCAGACCTATTTCATTTGTTCGCACAGCAGCACTATGAGGCATATGTTATTGCTTTCCTATTCTGCAGAAATGGAGAGTCACAGAAATAGTGACTTACTCAAGGTCAGACGAGTAGTAAAGGCAGGACTTGAAACTAGATATTTGGTCTCCAGGCTTCACACAGATATCAAATATTAATTTGATATTTAAAGGCATTGGTGATCCAAGTCAGGGATAAAATATATGCCTTGGGTTGATTTTTCTAGGAGGAACGGTGAATCTTTTCTCCTCTACTTGTGATCCTAAGCACAGGGCAGCCAAATGGCTCACTATCAAGGTGAGTCTTGGCTTTACCGGGCTAATTGACCCACACAGCCTACAGAGGTCCACGCATGCCTTGTCCGAGTTCACATCTCCGTGCTTCTGTACTTGCTGCCCTTCTGCCTAACATATCCTCCCCGTGGTTGTCTCCTGGCTAACTCCTACATCTTGCAAAACCCCCCAACCACCTTTCTCCCTGAAGGCTGAGCCAAATGCCCTATTTTGTGCCCTTAATTGTACCCTGGGCTCTTCCTTTATTCCATCACATTGAAATTGTTGCCTGTACACCTGTCTCCCTCACTAGACTAAGAGCACCTTGAAACCAAGAACTGTGTCTCATGTCTCTTTGCAGCTCCATACAAAGTGCCCAGCACAGCCCTTGGTGCAAATAAGGGTCAGTCACCTGCAAATATGGAAAATATGACCCTTTGGCACAACTTTCAGTGGAAACCAACTAAGAGCACGAGTTAGGCCATCACATGGTCAGTCAACACAGCCTCACCCTTCTTTGGCTGAGATGACAAGATGTGACAGAAATATTGAGGGGCAGATCATTAGCAAGAGCTTTCCTTCCTTCCACTGAGACTTGTCTTCCTTTTCTCCTCTAATGGTCTAGCATTTCAGCAGATCCAGAAATTGACTACTTTCCCCCACCTCTACTGCTACTACTGCTGGTCCCAGCCAACATCATCTCTTGCCTGGATTATTGGAACAGCGTCCTAACTGGTCTCCCTGCTTTACCCTTCACGGGGTGCAGCCCATTTCCAGCACAGCGCCAGAGGGATCCTGTTACCATGTAGGTCAGGTCATGTCCCTCCTCTGCTCAGCAGCCTCCAGTGGCTGTCAGTTCACCAAATGGGAAAGCCCAAGTCTTTTCAAATTCGTTCAGTGTCCCACGTGATCTGGCCCCTGTGAATGTTTTTCTTTTAAAATTTTATTTATTTATTTATTTATTTATTTATTTATTTATTTATTTAGGCTGCGCCTGGTCTTAGTTGTGGCACGCGGGATCTTCCTTGCGGCATGTGAGATCCTTTGTTGCAGGCATGCAGGATCTTCGTTGCAGCATGGGGGATATTTTATTTTATTTTATTTTATTTTTGGCTGCGTTGGGTCTTCGTTGCTGCGCATGAGCTTTCTCTAGTTGCAGCAAGTGGGTGCGTGGGCTTTTTACTGAAGTGGCTTCTCTTGTTGCGGAGCACAGGGTCTAGGCGCACAGACTTCAGTAGTCATGGCACTTGGGCTCAGTAGCTGTGGCTCGCAGGCTCTAGAGCGCAGGCTCAGTAGTTGTGGCTCATGGGCTTAGTTGCTCCGCAGCATGCGGGATCTTCCTGGACCAGGGCTTGAACCCGTGTCCCCTGCATTGGCAGGCGGATTCTTAACCACTGTGCCACCAGAGAAGTCCCAGGGGATCTTTTAGTTGCAGCATGTGGGCTTCTTAATTGCAGCATATGGACTTCTTAGTTGCAGCATGTGGGATCTAGTTCCCCGACCAGGGAATCGAATCCTGGCCCCCTGCGTTGGGAGCGTGGAATCTTACCCACTGGACCACCAGGGAAGTCCCTAGCCACTGAACTTTTTGACTCCACCTTCTACTTAGCTACCTTGGTGTCCTCACTGTTTCTTACCCACCAGGTCCACTCACCCCAGGACCTTGCATTGCCATTCCCTTGCCTGGAGTCCTCCACCAGATTTCATCATCACCCTCTCCTTTCCGCCCTTAGCTCTCTTACTCAGCTACATCCCTCTTCATAAAACTTTTTATAAAGCTTTTATTTTTATTTTTGGCATCACCACGCGGCTTGCAGGATTTTAGCTCCCCGACCAGGGATCGATGCGGCCCCCGGCAGTGGAAGCACGGAGTCCTAACCACTGAACCTCCAGGGAAGTCCCTCCCTGCTTTATTTTTTACTTAGCACTAACACTGACTAGAATAATATGTGTCTTACTTACTGATCTTGTTTATTTTCTGTCTCCCCCAGTAGGATAGTGAATTAGGACCGCTTGGGTCATTTCTGTATCCCCTGTACCCCAAACGGTGTCTGGCACAGAGGAGGCAAGGAATATTTGTTGAATGAATGAGTTCTGATTCAAGGCTGACCTCTTATCTCCTGGTTAAAAATGGATGGTTCTCAAATTGTTTCATATGCATTAATTTGGTTTGTTTAACTAGAGTATATTCTTCTCAAAAGTAGAGACCTGGTTTACACTTTATGCCTGTTGATTAATGCAAAGTCGTGGCCCTCATAACTCAACTGCATCTGTCCTTTGTCCCATCCTCCCACTCTATGCCTGGGCCCATCCTCCTGCTCTGTGCCTGGATCCATCCTTTCACCCAGCTGAGGCCTGGCTCAGCTCGTCCCTCCCAGACCACTATGCTTTTCTTTTAACTCCCTCTACTCCTCCTGTTGCCTTGTCTCAGGAAAACCTCATCACTCCTGGAGAAAATCTTCCTTTCCATCGCTTCTGCTGATTTAATCTTTGTTTTTTAATCAGATATGAGGAGGTGGGGGTGGGAGTGGGGAAGGTACTCAGACCATCATACATCATTTTATGGAAGAAAAAGCCTGACATTTTCATTGGCAAATAAATTCTGGAGCTCCGGGACTGGAAAGGACCTACGAGGTCAGCTCATTCATCTTCACACCTCTGTGTCGTTCTGTATTGAAAAACCGTCCCCCAAATGCAACTGTCTAATTTTTCTCTGACTGCACTCTGAGGAAGCTACTTTCCTGACCTCCTTCAATAAGATGTTTTAGTGTCTTAGTGGAAAACATGAAATTATTATTAAAGCACTTGCAGTGCAATAGAGTTATGGAATTGGAGCACAATAAATGTAAATGTACAAATATACACTCAGTTAATGATTCTTTTCTTCTTCCTTTCTTCTATTCCTCTCCCCACCCCACCCAGATGCATTCCATGTTTAATGAATCATCTAAGTCTTCATTATAAAATTTTCAAATCCAAGAGAACCTTTCAGCTTGATGATCCCCCTAAGCTTTTTCAAAGACTGTCCCTAAATCATTCCCACCTGAACATAACTACAGTCGACTTAGAGGATAGACATCACAGTCTATGGAGACTGGCTTTGACTCCAGCTCCAAAATGAATCAGCAGTGTGAATTTGGGCACTTGACTTCTTACCATCTTTGTTTCCTCATCTGTAAAACGGGTGTAAAATTGCCAAGGTATGGAAGTGACCTAAGTGTCCATTAACGATAAATGGATAAAAAAAGATGTGAGATTATATATATATATATATATATATATATATATATATATATAATGGAATACTACTCAGCCATAAAAAGAATGAAATTTTGTGATTTGCAGCAACATGGATGGACTTGGAGGGCATTATGCTAAGTGAAATAAGTCAGACAGAGAAAGACAGATACTGTATTATATCATTTATATGTGGAATCTTAAAAATACAACGAACTAGTGAATATAACAAAAAAGAAGCAGACTCACATATATAGAGAACAAAGTAGTAGTTACCAGTGGGGAGAAGGAAAGGGGGAGGGACAATATAGGGTTAGAGGATTAAGAGGTACAAACTATTAGGTATAAAATAAACTACAAAGATATATTTTAAACACAGGGAATATAGTAAATATTTTATAATAACTATAAATGGAGTATAACCTTTAAAAATTGTGACTCACTATATTGTATACCTGTAATTTATATAATATTAGACATTATTTATTTATTTTGGCTGTGCTGGGTCTTAGTGGCGGCATGCGGAACCTTCATTGCCGTGTGCGGGATCTTTTAGTTGCGGCATGCGGACTCTTAGTTGCGGCATGCATGCGGGATCTAGTTCCCCGACCAGGGAATCAAACCCCGGCCCCCTGCATTGGGAGCGTGAAGTCTTACCCACTGGACCTCCAGGGAAGTCCCCTGAAACTTAGTATGTTAATCCATGAAAATGATAATAATGATAATAGCTAATATTTAATATGTATTGCTCATTGAATATATGTCAGGCATTAAGAAGTACTTTACATATGTTAGTTCATTTAATAGTAAATCATGGAGTTGTTGCTTTCGTTATCATTATGATGATTGTTTTATTTTTATTATTTATTTATTTATTTATTTATATTTTTTGGCCCCATGGCATGCAGGATCTTAGTTCTCGGACCAGGGATCGAACCCATGCCCCTTGCAGTGGAAGCACGGAGTCCCAACCACT
Organism: Balaenoptera borealis; assembly: GCF_965194805.1. Classification (NCBI taxonomy): domain Eukaryota; kingdom Metazoa; phylum Chordata; class Mammalia; order Artiodactyla; family Balaenopteridae; genus Balaenoptera; species Balaenoptera borealis. The sequence goes on along the minus strand of NC_138868.1, from coordinate 100,675,727 downwards.
GGACCACCAGGGAAGTCCCACGATGATCGTTTTAAAGACCCATGAAGGAAGGTGACTGGTTTCTTTCTTCTTGAAGGATCTATTATTTGTTGTGAAAGTCAGTGAGATGCTTCTAAGACAGTGCTAGTGGCTGAAGTTCACGCAGCTAAAGAGGAAGGAGAAATGGGCTGAGAGAGGAATGACGGGAGGGGCGGTGAGTGAGTGGGGCCATTCTCGCTGCCTCAGTGCTGGGCCCTGGGTCCCGGCTCAGGCCTGAGCGGAGCAGGGCGGTGGCACTGGCTGGGGAAGTGTGGCATGGGAGGCGTGCAACTTTGGGGCAATGTCTCTCAGTTTCTGTGATTTGTGAGAACACATCTCTCCAGAAATGAAAGTGGGAGGGAGGAGGGGTTGTGGACTTTCAATCTGCAAAAACCCCACAGCAGGTCAAACTGACCCAACCAAGAAGAAGCTTGATGAGAGCCTAACGATGGTGTTAAAAGTCTTGTCAGAGTGCTCCCAAAACGTTTTCATTTAGTTCTCAGACAGTTTTATTTAATTGGAAGAAAAAGAAATGTAGAATGATTGTTTTCAAAAACATTAAAGAAAACTGAACAGGAGAAAAATTTGGAGTCACAAGTGTATTGCAATTCATCATAAAAGAGAAAGCCTGTTACACATGATAGGTGTCTCTAGCAGCTAAATATCCAGATGATCCCTGACACAGAAGGATCTGAGGCGTAATCATTTCTTATACTAAAAGGTGGAGATGGACCATTTAAAAATAATAATGCAATTCCTGTTACCAGTTCAGGTTCCCCAGCCCGAAACGTCTTTCCAGAAATTGTGACGCTCTATTGAAACTTTCAATTTGTTTTAATAACATATTTTTAACTTGTGAAATATGTAGGAAGGTGCTTTCTGAGAGCATTTTTTTTTCTTTTTATTGAAGTATAGTTGATTTACAATATTGTGCTAGCTTCAGGTATACAGCAAAGTGACTTTGTTACACCTATATATGTATATATCTATATTCTTTTAAAAATTCTATTCCATTTTAGTTTATTACAAGATATTAAATATAGTTCCCTGTGTTATACAGTAAATCCTTGTTGTTTATCTATTTTATATATAATATAATAGTGTGTATCTGTTAAAGTTTGCTTTCTGTCAGTCTGTTTCTGTTTTGTAAATAAGTTCATTTGTACTATTTTTTAGACTCCACATATAAGTGATATCATGTAATATTTGTCTTTGTCTGGCTTACTTCACTTAGTGTGATCATCTCTAGGTCCATCCATGTTGCTGCAAATGGCGTTATTTCATTCTTTTTTATGGCTCAGTAATATTCCATTGTATATGTATATACCACATCTTTTTATCCATTCCTCTGCAGATAAACATTTAGGTTGCTTCCATGTCTTGGCTATAGTAAATAGTGCCTCTATGAACTTTGGGGGGCATGTATCTTTTCAAATTAGAGTTTTCATCTTTTCCAGATATATGCCCAAGAATGGGATTGCTGGGTCATATGGTAGCTCTATTTTTAGTTTTTTAAGCAACCTCCATACTGTTCTCCATAGTGGCTGCACCAATTTACATTCCCACCAACAGTCCAGGAGGGTTCCCTTTTTTCCACACCCTCTCCAACATTATTTGTAGACTTTTTGATGATGGCCATTCTAACCAAAGTGAGGTGGTATCTCATTGTAGTTTTGATTTGCATTTCACTGAGGACATTTTTGAATGGGTTCCTGAAATACTCAGAGAGGCAGCAGGGGGAACAAGATCAGTTCTGAGAAAGTCCCCTCCCACCTCAAGCTCCTGACTCTTTTATACCTTTGGCTCCTAAAGCCACAGCCAGGATTTTCTAACCTTAGACTCTCCCACCTGTCGTTTCCTCTTCCCCATTCTCTTGGTTGTTGGCTTCTTATCCTTTAAGTTCAGGATTAATTATCACCCCTCTACAGGCCTTTACTGACCAGTGTGGAGCCCCCGCTATGACTCCAGCTTACAGTGGGCTGGTTGTTCCATGGCCACATTAGCTTCTTTTATTTGTTCGTTTTCTTGTCAGTGGGATCACCTATGACTCTAAGGCCCACAAGGGCAGGTGGACAGGGTCATCCTGGCACTAGCATCTAAATATTTATTTATTTATTTATTTTGGCTGCGCAGTGTCTTAGTTGCGGCATGCGGGATCTTCCTTGTGCCATGTGCCTTGTGGCACGCGGGATATTTAGTTGCGGCATGTGGGCTTGTTTAGTTGCGGCATGCAGACCTCTTAGTTGCAGCATGCATGTGGGATCTAGTTCCCTGACCAGGGATTGAACCCAGGCTCTCCGCATTGGGAGCGTGGAGTCTTACCCACTGAACCACCAGGGAAGTCCCCTGGCACTAGCGTCTAGCACAGTTACTCTCACCTAATACGAAGAAGCCCAATAAACATTGGTTACGTGAGAGGAATGAAAGTTACTATTTCCTTTTCATTTATCACACACTCACGGAAAATGTACTAAAGCATGAGTCCTTTCTCAGCTGTGTCGTAAGATCTCTATAGGAAATTCATGCAGCTTATTTAGCTGAGGCTGGGTGCCATTCGACCTTGGGTTACTCGAGACCCAGAATAAGATTATCATAATGTATTATTCAGGTTAATACAGTCTGATTTAAGGCTCATCTCCATTTGAGTAGTTGGTGACGGTTCTTCTTACTATTTAAAAGAGAAATGAAAATGCCTTCACCTTGGGCTCCTAGTATCTACAAAAGCAATACCTTATCCAGCACGGGAACCAAAAAACTACAGTCTCTTTCCTTTCCTTACAAAACTGTGAAGAGTAAAGGTCAAATCTCAGACTCTTAATAACAGCTGGATTAAAACCCACTGTCTGCTGGATACTGATAATACTACAGTAGTACTTGCCATAATGATTCTCATTTTATTAATGATGAAAATGGGGCCCAGAGAAGTTAAATAACTTTCCCAGGCTCCAAACTTAGCAAGTGGCAAGAGGCAGGATCCAAAGCCAGGTCTGTTCAATGCCAGAACTCATATACTCAACCCTGCTACAAATGAAGAGTCCAATTGTGAATAGCATTGTCTGAGCCTGCACCACGGAGAACCTGGAATAAGCATCCTAGGAAACAAGAAGAGAAGGAGAGTTGCCCAGGATCCCTTCCTTGGGACACATCATCACAACACATACAAAAAAATCTCTAATATGCAACAAGCAAAGGCAAGCCTGACATTTCCAAGTGATTAAATATATGGAGGAGAGAAGAATAAGATGACAGGGGTAGGCAGGGCTGATTGGAAAGCCTTTCAAGAAGATGCATGTAGTTCAGTAGATTTTAACTAGAGAGAGAGGGATAGAGGAAGGAAGCATATGAGCAGGGCTTCCCTGGTGGTCACTCCTGGCCCCTTCAACACCATTAGCTGTATGGCCTTTGGGTTCCGTCTTGAAATAGAGCCAGGAAGGATGAGAAGGATGGCCAAGATATCGCATGTCTTAGCATAGCCACTATTGGCTTAGGGATTTGAGGCACCTACAAGTTGCTTTGAGATTCTTGAGGAACCGGGGTGGTGACTTTCAGGAAATGAGTTAATCTTTGTTTCCTCTCTGCTGTTGTGAATAAACAGTGTGACAAACTCCAGTGTGACAAATGGAAATGGGGCTGACATCAATAGTTCCTGGCACATTCGCTGGAGTAGAACACATGGGAGTAAGGCTTCCAGTATGGCTGCACCAAATCTGAAGTCATTATAATTTATTTAGAATGAGACAGACAGCTTCTGTGCTCTTGTACAACTGGGTTTCAAGTTAACCTTCCCACCTTATTATAGAGGACAATTAATACCAGGTTACTTTTTTCAGAGAAGAGGCCCAAGGAGCTCAGATCGGAAGTATCATAATGATTACTTCCTGTAATCATTATGGGGACTCTTCCTGACTATGTACCTGGGTTGAAAATAGAGAAAATTGGGACTTCCCTGGTGGCGCAATGGTTAAGAATCTGCCTGCCAATACAGGGGACACGGGTTCGAGCCCTGGTCCGGGAAGATCCCACATGCTGCGGAGCAACTAAGCCCACGCGTCACAACTACTGAGCCTGTGCTCTAGAGCCTGTGAGCCACAACTACTGAGCCCATATGCCACAACTACTGAAGCCCGTGCGCCTAGAGCCCGTGCTCTGCACCAAGAGAAGCCACTGCAGTGAGAAGCCCGTGCCCCGCAATGAAGAGTAGCCCCCGCTCTCCACAACTAGAGAAAGCCCACGCGCAGCAACGACGACCTAACGCAGCCAAAAATAAATAAATTAATTAATTAATTTTAAAAAAAGAAAATAGAGAAAATTATAGGTTGAGTTATAACAAAAGGAACATTGGTTCCTGCTGTTCAGGAGACCTCCTAATGTTCTATAGGTCCTTTCTAGAGGACAAAGCCTTCCTCCTCTTAAAAATGATACCACAAAGAAGATCTCAGCTTCATTTAGGAGGATTAACTCTTTAAAGGTTTGGAACAGTGGATTCTGCGTAATGATAAGACAAGGAAACAAAAAATTTTTGAGGCCTCCCTACAGCCTCTCCCCCCTCCCCCAGGGTGGGCTCCCTGTGGATAAAAGTATGATTCATTTATTCTAATTTCTTCAAACTTCATTGACTCTGTTTGTGTTTATTCTTCTTGGACCATGCTGTGCTATTTAGTATGCATTTAAAGTGCATTTTAGTGGCTATTAAAGGAGGCACAGGGGCTTCCCCAGTGGTGCAGTGGTTAAGAACCCACCTGCCAATGCAGGGGACATGGGTTCAAGCCCTGGTCTAGGAAGATCCCACATGCCGCAGAGCAACTAAGCCCGTGCACCACAACTACTGAGCCCGTGTGCCACAACTACTGAAGCCCATGCGCCTAGAGCCCGTGCTCTGCAACAAGAGAAGCCACTGCAATGAGAAGCCCGCGCACTGCAACGAAGAGTAGCCCCCGCTTGCCGCAACAAGAGAAAAGCTCATGCACAGGAACGAAGACCCAACGCAGCCAAAAAATAAAATAAATAAAAATAAATAAATAAAATAAAATATTTTTAAAAATTTATAAAGGAGGCACTTGCTTATCACCAGCATTTTATACACATATCTAATTAAGTTCAGGTTCTTGTGTTATCATCCAGTTCTATAAAGTTTATCAAGCTATCTGATTTTAATGCAATCCTACTGCAACTAGTGATTATGTATTTGTTCAACTGATCCAAAAAAACACATGAAATACAGACATGTAAGGTGAATTTCTTGAATTCATCTAACCATTAGGTTTGATCATAAAATGTTTATTAGAGTAAGATATACAATTTTAGTTGGACTTCATATTTTTAGGGCACCCACCATCAACTGTTATAAGCAGAATTTCACAATGTTTCTTAGTTTCAAACTCTGTCTTGACTGTGAATTACGTGTGTCTAAATTTGTTTTTAAAAATACAATACTAAATAAATAATACTAAGTTTGTTTTTTAGGAATTCCCTCTCTCTCTCAACATCAAGAATACTTTTTAAAAAATGTCCTCTAGGGCTTCCCTGGTGGTGCAGTGGATAAGAATCCACCTGCCAATGCAGGGGATGCAGGTTTGATCCCTGGTCTGGGAAGATCCCACATGCCGCGGAGTAGCTAAGCCTGTGTGCCACAACTACTGAGCCTGCATGCCTGGAGCCTGTGCTCCAGAACAAGAGAAGCCACCGCAATGAGAAGCCCGCACACCGCAACGAAGAGTAGCCCCCGCTCGCCACAACTAGAGAAAGCCTGCACATAGCAATGAAGACCCAATGCAGCCAAAAATAAATAAATAAATAAATGGGGGGGAAAAAAAAAAGAGGTTGTGACCAAGCTGAAATGGAGAGCCCCCCACCCCTTTAAAAAAAAATGTCCTCTTCAGCTAGGATTTTAAACTTTCACAACGGCTGTGTCAAAAAAGGTACTCTTATTCCTTTTTTCCCTCACAGAGCAGATGAGTCATCAGACCTGAACACTCTCAAGTTCTTGCCATGAAACCCACAAACGTCCCAGGGTCCCTGCCCATTCTGTCCCCTTCCCTCCTGTGACAGCAGAGGGTCCTTCCTCCTCCCATCCTCAGCTACTGCCTTACTCGTCCCCTGAATCTCAGCCTCTCCAGCCTTCTCAATAACATCCATCTGCTCAATCTTTCACTTCCTTTGGTACTTGAATATCCTCCAAATTACTCATACTTATAAAACACCCTCCACCTGACCCAATCCCCTACCATCCACTACGGGCTCTATTTTATCCCCAGAATTGGAGCTTTACTTCGTGAAGTGCATGTCCTCGCCAACCGTTCGTTTTGTACCCACTGTAGTCGAGCTCCCGCCCCCACCATCCTCCAGAGACTGGCGCCACGAGCTTACCTACGCCCTCCCTGTTCTAGATGCTCATTGGGCCTTACTTCGCTTGGCTGCCGGGCAGCATGGTCACCACCGACTGTCCCCTCCTTTTTTTTTTTTTTTTTGAGTTTTATTTTTTTGTCTTTTTTTAACATCTTTATTACAGTATAATTGCTTTACAATGGTGTGTTAGTTTCTGCTTTATAACAAAGTGAATCAGTTATACATATACATATATCCCCATATCTCCTCCCTCTTGCATCTCCCTCCCACCCTCCCTATCCCACCCCTCTAGGTGGTCACAAAGCACAGAGCTGATCTCCCTGTGCTATGCGGCTGCTTCCCACTAGCTATCTATTTTACATTTGGTAGTGTATATATGTCCATGCCACTCTCTCACTTTGTCCCAGCTTACCCTTCCCCCTCCCCATGTCCTCAAGTCCATTCTCTAGTAGGTCTGCATCTTTATTCCCGTCTTGCCCCTAGGTTCTTCTGATGATTTTTTTCTTTCTTTTGTTTTTTTTTTTTAGATTCCATATATATGTGTTAGCATACGGTATTAGACATTTCTCCAAAGAAGATATACATATTACCAACAAACACATGATAGAATGCTCAACACTAATCATTATGCTCTCAATTAATCATTTGAGAAATGCTCTCAATTAATTATTAGAGAAATGCAAATCAAAACTACAATGAGATATCATCTCACACCAGTCAGAATGGCCATCATCAAAAAATCTACAAACAATAAATGCTGAAGAGGGTGTGGAGAAAAGGGAACCCTCTTGCACTGTTGGTGGGAATGTAAATTGATACAGCCACTATGGAGAACAGTATGGAGGTTCCTTAAAAAACTAAAAATAGAACTACCATATGACCCAGCAATTCCGCTACTGGGCATATACCCTGAGAAAACCATAATTCAGAAAGAGTCATGTACCAAAATGTTCATTGCAGCTCTATTTACAATAGCCAGGACACGGAAGCAACCTAAGTGTCCATCAACAGATGAATGGATAAAGAAGATGTGGCACATATATGCAATGGAATATTACTCAGCCATAAAAAGGAATGAAACTGAGTTATTTGTAGTGAGGTGGATGGACCTAGAGACTGTCATACAGAGTGAAGTAAGTCAGAATGTTCCCTCCTTTTTGAAGCAGTCTCTTACCTTGGCTCCTACAAAGCAACATTCTCCTGGATAACCTCAGGTCTCTGGCTCCTTCCAAGTTCCTTTATTGGTCACTCCCCTCCTCCTCCCCCTCCTCCCCCTCCTCCCCCTCCTCCCCTTCCTCCCCCTTCTCCCCCTCCGTCCCCTCCCTCTCCCCTCCCCCTCCTCCCCCTCCTTCTCTTCTTTCTCCTCCTCCACCCCCTGCTCCCACTCTTCCCCCTCCCCCTCCCCCTCTTTCTCCTCCCCCTCTTTCTCCTCCCCCTCCCCCTCCCCTCCTTCTCCTCCTTCTCCTCCTCCCCCTCCTCCCCCCCCTCTTTCTCCTCCCCCTCCTTCTTCTCCTCCTCCCCCTCCTTCTCCTCTTTCCCCTCCTCCACCCCCTGCCCCCACTCCCATTCCTGCTTCTGCTTCTGCTTCTTCTTCTGCTTGTCCTTCAAATATCCTTTAGGATCCCGTCCTTGGCCCTTTTCTCACTCAACACCCACTCTCTGGGCCATCTCTCTCATGGCTTTTATTAACATCTCTATGCTGTTTTCAAATCTATATCCCCCTGTCACCCTTTCATTCACACAGCAGGCAGCATATTTGTCATACACAGATCTTATCCTATCACTTCACTGAATACACTCATCAATGTGTTCCATTGCTTTTAGGATAAAATCAAAACTCTTTGCTGGTCAGAAAAGCCCCCCAGGATTTGGTCTTACCTTATACTCCAGCCTCAGTCTCTTTCCAGTGTCCTCCTGGAATTCTACATTCTGGCTGTGCTAGACCTAACCTTCACAGTTTCTAATGGTCCACGCTCTTTCAACTCTCAACCTTTCTCCATCCAGTTCTTTCTACTTGGAGCCCTTCTCTAATGGTCCACCCACCTGTCACCTTCAGGTCTCTGGTTAAGTGCAGCATCCTTTTGGGAGACCTGTCCTCACCTCCAGGCTAGGTTAGGTCCTGCTGACTTCTGTACCTTTCCTATAAAAATATTCACTATATCTTTATGACGTTCGTGTTTAATTGTTCACTGCTCTATCCCACCTCTTAGCCCAATGCCCAATATACATTAGGTGCTCACAACTATGTTCTAGTTGAATGAACAAATTTACCTAAATAATAATAGCATTATCTGAACATATTTGAGACTTTTCACATCCCTTCAGGAAGATGGGCCTTGTGTTCTCCCATCTGCAAATCAACTGTGCTCCTAAAGCAATCTGTTCATGCAAAACAATTAAGCACTTGAATAAAACTGGGGAGGAAAAGGTGGCAACACCGAAGGCAGCTGTGCTACTCTCCTGCTGTAGAAGACTTGGTGAGAGTTTAACTGAGAAGGTGTCTAACATCTGATTTAAATAACTACTGGCTTTCTTTCCCTTTAGTCTTGCTGAGTGGTTTGCACATATTCTCTGTAACCTACTTGGAGTATTATGATTAATAGCTGATCATGAAAACATTGTCCCTTAAATATTTAAAAAATATTTAAGATACCCTTAAATGTGGCTGTATTAACTCTTAGACCTAGATTTTTTCAAAAGAGGGGGAAACCCTGTGATTTCTAATGGAGAAACAGGATTAGATACACAGACATTGACTTCATAGAAACACTTCTAGGACCACAGTAGTTTCACAGAGTTGAAAAAAAATCTTTTCATATGCCTGCTTCTGGGTGAGTGACAAGTGATGGGATGGGGTCTTCCTGGGGCCCTGTGGGGATGTTGCTTCTGTCCAGATCTTGCCCCACTGATTTTCAGATTTTACCATTTTGTACATATATTTGCCTGAATTTTTCCCTTTCTATAGCAGGACCCAAAATACTGGGAAATCTCAATCTAAGATAAACAAACTGTTTCATGAGAATCCAGAGATGACACTTAGTAAACCATCAGAATGGAGAGAGCCACCCTGATCTCCAGCAGCACCAAGAGGGGTATGTAGTCCCACTGGGAAGGGACATACGCACAGGTACACGCTGGATTTTAATTGGAGGTTGTGTTTTTGGTGTGTTTTGTTGTTGATCCTAAAATACATGACTGGGAATGGAACAGTGGAGCTTTAAATGCAGTTAAACGGAACACAGCAGGGAGGGTGCATCATCACCTGGCTGGTTGAGCAGCAGGATTTTCTAAAGACATGAGGGAGTAGATGACCTTTCAAGAGCCCTCTTGTCCAGAGATTTTATGATTCCACGCACGTCCTCTGTCTAGACACGAAGGGTGGGTGCTCCTGCCTGCTTTGCCTGCTATAACGTGGGGAGAAGTATAACTGCTCCACCTACAGTCAGATCCCAGCAACTGTTCAGCCTCAGCCAGAAAAAACAACAGAACAAAATAGGGGAGAAAAAACCCACTGGAAAGAACATAATTGCAGAGTCTGTGACAAAGAAAATTCTCCCCAAATTATATTTACATTTAGTCCAGCCTTTCAAAGCAACTGTAACTTTCATATCTGTGTTTTGCACGGTTATCAACATTCATTCATATATTTAATGTGTATTAGGTAAGACCATTTCATGAGAAAAGGAAGAGATTGAAGGTTTGACCCTTCCTTTGACAAGTGAGGAACAAACACCTGGACCGGTGAGTTAGCTGACCATGGTTATTCAGTGACCCAAGCCAAGACCAAGGTGTTTGACTACCGATAAGACAGAGGTGTGAAGATTTCTCTACTTCTGAGACTGATCCAACCCCGCAGTGCTGTCATCAAACATTATACCTCAAATTCTTTCTCCTTTCGCTCACAGGCCCTGGTCCTCACTCCTATGTATTACAGACCACCTGGATGCACCTTGCCCCTCTTCTGGCCTCCTCACTTCCTTACCTCTGCCCTTATAAACTTCTTCCCAGTTCTATAAACTTGCCACCTCTCCCCAGGCTCAGGTCACACCAAAGACCTGCCCTGAAGGCTCTTCTCCAGACACCACATGGCTTTGCTCGCTCTCTCTCTACATCCAGGTCTCTGCTCAAATGTCATCTCCTCAGAGAGGGCTTCCTCGACCACCTTCTCTAAAACAACACCCCGTGAGTTCTTCATTCACTATTTTTATTAAAAAAACATCAATCAAATATCTTCTGAAACCTTATTTTGAAGTGTAATGCATATACTGAACCACGCAGGGACCACAAAGCACTCCTCAACCTTCTGGAACTCCAGTGCCTGCAACCAGACTGTCCCCGACATGGGGTCTTCCCTCCTCGACCCTACCTGACCTGCAGGACTGAATTGCTGAGAAACAGGAGGAGGAAGAGAGAAAACATTTCCTTAACCCTTTGAATCCTCATCCTTCATCCTGACCAAGTTCTAAGGTTGGCCCCATAGACCTTTCTCTATCAAGAAGCACCTAATTTCTTTTTTTTTCTATTCCTCATTTTATTTTATTTTTTAGTTTTTATTTACTTATTTTTTAATTGAAGTATAGTTGATTTACATTGTGTTAATTTCTGCTGTACAAGAAAGTGATTCAGTTATACATATATATACATTGTTTTTTATATTCTCTTCCATTATGGTTTATCACAGGATATTGAATATATTTCCCTGTGCTATACAGTAAGACCTTGTTTATCCATTGTATATATACTAGTTTGCATCTGTCAACCCCAAACTCCCAATCCATCCCTCTTCTACCCCGTCTCCCCACTGGCAACCATATGTCTGTTCTCCATGTCTGTGAGTCTGCCTCTGTTTCATACATAAGTTCATTTGTGTCATATTTTAGATTCCACATATAAGTGACATCACACGGTACTTGTCTTTTTCCCTCTGACTTACTTAATTTAGTATGATCATCTCTAGGTCCATCCAAGTTGCTGCAAATGGCATTATTTCATTCCTTTTTATGGCTGAGTAGTATTCCATTGTATATATGTACCACATCTTCTTTATCCATTCATCTGTCAATGAACATTTAGGTTGTTTCCATGTCCTGGCTATTGTGAATAGTGCTACTATGGGTACAGGAGAAGAAGCACCTAATTTCTAATTGCTACTCAAGCAGCTGGAAGCTTGGCACCCCTAAGGGGGTGGAAACTTCCCAGGTCAGCTCTTAATCCAGAAGTCTGATGAGCAAATGCCTTAATTTCCTGTAGAATGGGACTTCGAACAATAGAATTTTATAAGAACTACCCATAACAGCCCAATAAATAAATCAAGGCATTACTTTTCCCACAACTGCAGCACCGCAAAAAAAGTTTACAATTGGAGTTGCCCTACATGATATCATTAGCATAGTTGCTTTAGAGGGAATTTGAACACCCAATTTATGATATTTTGTCTTTCTCTTAACCTTCTCACCAGAGTTATCATTCCAGCCTACAAACTCTCAATGTGACATTGAATAATTTATCTTATCTCTTTGTATTTTTCATATTTCTAGGTGTGGCCTTTTATTTTCCACTTAGGTAAGTCCCTTTAACATTTCTTGTAGAGCTGGTTTGGTGGTGCTGAACTCTTTTAGCTTTTGCTTATCAGTAAAACTTTTGATCTCTCCTTCAAATCTGATTGAAAGCCTTGCCATGTAGAGTATTCTTAGTTGTAGCTTTTTCCTTTTTATCACTTTAAATATATCATGTCACTCCCTTGTGGCCTGCAGAGTTTTTGCTGAAAAGTCAGATGATAGCCCTATGGGTGTTCCCTTGTATATAACTCATTGCTTTCCCCTTGCTGCTTTTAATATTCTCTCTTTAGCTTTAATTTTTGCCATTTTAATTACAATGTGTCTTGGTGTGTTCCTCTTTGAGGTGATCTTGTTTGGGTCACTTTGTGCTTCCTGGACCTGGATGTTTCCTTTCCCAGGTGAGGGAAGTCTTCAATATATGTTCTCTGCCCCTTTCTCTCTCTCTTCTCCTTCTGGGACCTCACATAATGTGAATGTTCATACTCTTGATGTTGTCCTAGTCTCTTTAATTAGACTGTCCTCAAGTTTTTTTATTCTTTTTTCTTTTTTTATGTTTAGCTTCAGTGATTTTCACTATTCTGTCTTCCAGTTCACTGATCCATTCCTCTGTATCATCTAATCTACTGTTGATTCCTTCTAGTGTATTTTTAATTTCAGTTATTGTATTGTTCAGTTCTGTTTGGGTCTTCTTTATATTTTCTAACTCTTTGTTAAAAACTTCTAACTTCTCACTCTGTTCATGCATTCATCTCCCGATTCTTTGAGCATCTTTTTCATCATTACCTTAAACTCTTTGTCAGGTAGATTGCTTATCTCTACTTCACTTAGTCCTTCTTCTGTGGTTTTATCTTGTTCTTTTGTTTGGAACATATTCATCTGTCATCATATTTTGCCTAATTCACTGTCTTTGTTTCTATGTATTTGGTAGGTGGGTTGCATTTCCCTAGTCTTGGAGAAGTCCCCTCTGTAGGAGACGTCCTATGAGGCCCAGCAGTACACTCCCCTCTGGTTACCAGAGCCATATGCTTTAGAGGTGCCATCTATGAGGGCTGCTTGGGTTCTGCTGTTGTGACTGGCTGACGACTGTGGCCACACTGGCAGGTGTTGCTGGCCCCTGGTCTGGTTGGTTTCCAGGCTTTGCCTTGTGTGGAGGCTGCTGGTCTCTGTGGGGTGTGGCCAGATCCTAACCCTAACCCTGCACAGCCAAAGGAGTCCCACTTTTGTTGCTGGTCTGCTGCTGCATGGGCCTGATTCTTAACGTGGCTGGCTGCAGTGCCATGATGGTCCTGGGTCGAGTGTCAGCCCACTGGTGGGTAGGGCCAGAGCTCCATGCTCCTGAGGCTGGTGCCCACCAGGCTGGTGCTCACCTCACTCGGTGGGTGCGGCTAGGTCCAGAGGCTAGTGCTTGCCTACTGATGGGTGGAGTTGGGTCCTGGGGTCTTTGGCTGCTGGGTGGGGGACCCAGAGCTGATGTCCACCCACTGGGGCCCAGGGGGACACAGGGTTAGTGCTGACCCTGTGGGGGGTGGAACCAGATTCCACTGTCTCTGGCTGCAGGGCCCTGGGGGAGTCCCAGGGTTGAAGTTGGCTGCAAGTGGGTGGGGCTAAGACCAGGGAGTCCTGGGGCTAGTGACAGCCCATTAGTGAGTACATTAGGTCCTGACAAAGCTGGCAGAGCCACGGTGGTCCCAGAGCTAGTGTTGGCCTGCTGGTGGGGGGGTGAGGTGTGGCCCAGGGGCTTCTGGGGCTGGTGTCCACCCACTGGTGGTTGAGTTTGGGTCCCAGGGCTAGTGTTGGCCTGCTGGTGGTTGGGGCCAGGTCCTGGGCCCAATGGAGCCCTGGGCTGGGTCCCAGGGCAGCTGGCGGCTCAAGGGATTCTAAGGCAGCTGGCCTGCTGGTAGGTGGGGTCGTGTCCCCACCCAGCTAGCTGCCTGGCCTGTGGCATTCCAGGACTGGTGCCAATCTGGCGAAAATTAAATGAGATAATGCATGTAAAGGGCTGTGCACAGGTATTGCACAAAGCAGTTACTCAATCTCATTGAAAATAGAAAATACTTTGAACTGAGTAATAATGAAAACACAACATATCGAAATTTGTGGGATACAGTCACAGCAGTCTTTAGAGGGAATTTTGTGAATTTAAATGTTTATGTTCATAAAGGGTAAAAATGAACCAATGATGTCAGTTTCTACATTAAGAAGTTAGGGGATGGGACTTCCCTGGCGGTCCAGTGGTTAAGACTTCTCCTTCCAACACAGGGGGTGTGGGTTCAATCCCTGGCCGGGGAGTTGAGATCCCATATGCCTCGTGGCCAAAAAACCGAAACATAAAACAGAAGCAATATTGTAACAAATTCAATATAGACTTTAAAAATGGTCCACATCAAAAACTCTTAAAAGAAGAAAGAAGCTGGGGGTAAAAAAGAGATAAACTCAAAATAAAGAAAAGGAAATAAAAAGATAGAGGCAGAAATTAATGAAATTGAAGAGAAGCAATGGAGAAAAATCAGCAAAGTCAGAAGTTGGTTCTTTAAAGGAGATCGATAAGATTCTTATTCCCTCAGCAATACTGATTAAGAAAAAGAAGAAAACACAAATTGTCAATATCAGGAATTAAAAAAGAAACATCACTACCCATCCTATTGGCAATGAAAGGGTAATAGGGGACCGTCGCAAACAACGTTTATGGCAATAAATTTGATAAATGAAATGAACAAATTTCTTGAAAAGCAGTGTATCAAAACAGAAGAGGAAGAATGAAAAGCCTGTGTCTATTAAGAGTTTGAATTTATTATCAAAAATACCCCCCCCCCCAAATTCCAGTCTTGCATTGGGATAGGCAAAGACTTCTTAGATAGGACATAAAATGTAATATTGTGAAAGACAAAAACTGAAAAATTGGTCTTAATCAAAATTAAATAATTTTCCTTATCAAAACACAATTAAGGAAATGAAAAGGGAAGCCACAGATGGGAATTAACATCATATATATATATCTGACAAAGGATTTGTGCCAATATATTAAGAATTCTTAAAAATCAATAATACAAACAAAAATAGCTTCGTCCCAGCTTACCCTTCCCACTCCCCCTGTCTTCAAGTCCATTCTCTACATCTGTGTCTTTATTCCTGTCCTGCCCCTAGGTTCATCAGGACCATTTTTTTTTTTTTAGATTCCATATATATGTGTTAGCATACGGTATTTGTTTTTCTCTTTTGGACTTACTTCACTCTGTAAGACAGGCTCTAGGTCCATCCACCTTACTACAAATAACTCAGTTTCGTTTCTTTTTATGGCTGAGTAATATTCCATTGTATATATGTGCCACTTCTTCTTTATCCATTTATCTGTTGATGGACACTTAGGTTGCTTCCATGTCCTGGCTATTGTAAATGGAGCTGCAATGAACATTGTGGTACATGTCTCTTTTTGAATCATGGTTTTCTCTGGGTATATGCCCAGTAGTGGTATTGCTGGGTCATATGGTAGTTCTTTTTTTAGTTTTTTAAGGAACCTCCATACCGTTCTCCATAGTGACTGTACCAATTTACATTCCCACCAACACTCCAGGAGGGTTACCTTTTCTCCATACCCTCTCCAGCATTTATTGCTTGGAGGTTTTTTGATGATGGCCATTCTGACCAGTGTGAGGTGATATCTCATTGTGGTTTTGATTTGCATTTCTCTAAAGATTAGTGATGTTGAGCATCATTTCATGTGTTTGTTGGCAATCTGTATATCTTCTTTGGAGAAATGTCTATTTAGGTTTTCTGCCCATTTTTGGACTGGATTGTTTGTTTTTTTGATATTGAGCTGCATGAGCTGCTTATAAATTTTGGAGATTAATCCTTTGTCAGTTTCTTCATTTGCAAATATTTTCTCCCATTCTGAGGGTTGTCTTTTCGTCTTGTTTATGGTTTCCTTTGTTGTGCAAAATTTTTTAAGTTTCATTAGGTCCCATTTGTTTATTTTTGTTTTTATTTCCATTTCTATAGGAGGTAGGTCAAAAAGGATCTTGCTGTGATTTATGTCATAGAGTGTTCTGCCTATTTTTTCCTCTAAGAGTTTTATAGTGTCTGGCCTTACATTTAGGTCTTTAATCCATTTTGAGTTTATTTTTGTGTATGGTGTTAGGGAGTATTCCAATTTCATTCTTTTACATGTAGCTGTCCAGTTTTCCCAGCACCACTTATTGAAGGGGCTGTCTTTTCTCCATTGTATATTCTTGTCTACTTTATCAAAGATAAGGTGACCATATGTGCATGGGTTTATCTCTGGGCTTTCTATCCTGTTCCATTAATCTATCTTTCTGTTTTTGTGCCAGTACCATATTGTCTTGATTACTGTAGCTTTGTAGTATAGTCTGAAGTCAGGGAACTTGATTCCTCCAGCTCCGTTTTTCTTTCTCAAGATTGCTTTGGCTATTCAGGGTCTTCTGTGTTTCCATACAAATTGTGAAATTTTTTGTTCTAGTTCTGTGAAAAATGCCATTGGTAGTTTGATAGGGATTGCACTGAATCTGTAGATTGCTTTGGGCAGTATAGTCATTTTCACAATGTTGATTGTTCCAAACCAAGAACATAGTATATCTCTCCATCTGTTTGTATGATCTTTAATTTCTTTCATCAGTGTCTTATAGTTTTCTGCCTACAGGTCTTTTGTCTCCTTAAGTAGGTTTATTCCTAGGTATTTTATTCTTTTTGTTGCAATGGTAAATGGAAGTGTTTCCTTAATTTTTCTTTGAGATTTTTCATCATTAGTGTATAGGAAAGCAAGAGATTTCTGTGCATAAATTTTGTATCCTACTACTTTACCAAATTCATTGATTAGCTCAAGTAGTTTTCTGGTAGCATCTTTAGGATTCTCTATGTATAGTATCATGTCATCTGCAAACAGTGACAGTTTTACTTCTTTTCTTATTTGGATTCCTTTTATTTCTTTTTCTTCTCTGATTGCTGTGGCTAAAACTTCCAGTGGTGAGAGTGGGCAACCTTGTCTTGTACCTGATCTTAGAGGAAATGGTTTCAGTTTTTCAGCTTTGAGAATGATGTTTGCTGTGGGTTTGTCTTACATGGCCTTTATTACGTTGAGGTAGGTTCCGTCTATGCCTACTTTCTGGAGAGTTTTTTTTTATCATAAATGGGTGTTGAATTTTGTCAAAAGCTTTTTCTGCATCTACTGAGATTATCATACAGTTTTTATCCTTCAATTTGTTAATATGGGGTAGCACATTGATTGATTTGCATATATTGAAGAATCCTTACATTCCTGGGATAAACCCCACTTGATCATGGTGTACAATCCTCTTAATGTGCTATTGGATTCTGTTTGCAAGTATTTCGTTGAGGATTTTTGCATCTATGTTCACCAGTGATATTGGCCTGTAGATTTCTTTTTTTGTGACCTCTTTGTCTGGTTTTGGTATGAGGGTGATGGTGGCCTCGTAGAATGAGTTTGGGAGTGTTCCTCCCTCTGCTACATTTTGGAAGAGTTTGAGAAGGGTAGGTGTTAGCTCTTCTCTACATGTTTGATAGAATTTGCCTGTGAAGCCATCTGGTCCTGGGCTTTTGTTTGTTGGAAGATTTTTAATCGCAGTTTCAATTTCAATGCTTGTGATTGGTCTGTTCATATTTCTATTTTTTCCTGATATCTAGTCTCATAGCATTGTGGTCAGAAAAGATACTTGATATTTCAATTTTCTTAAATTTACCGAGGCTTGATTTGTGACCCAAGATATGATCTATCCTGGAGCATGTTCCCTGAGCACTTGAGAAAGAAGTGTATTCTGCTGTTTTGGGACGGAATGTCCTATAAATATCAATTAAGTCCATCTTATCTAATGTGTCATTTAAAGCTTGTGTTTCCTTATTTATTTTCATTTTGGATGATCTGTCCATTGGTGAAAGTGGGGTGTTAAAGTCCCCTACTATGATTGTGTTACTCTCGATTTCCCCTTTTATGGCTGTTAGCATTTGCCTCATATATTGAGGTGCTCCTATGCTGGATGCATAAATATTTAAAATTGTTATATCTTCTTCTTGGATTGATCCCTTGATCATTATGTAGTGTCCTTCTTTGTCACTTGTAATAGTCTTTATTTTAAGGTCTGTTTTGTCTGATATGAGAATTGCTACTCCAGCTTTCTTTTGATTTCCATTTGCATGGAATATCTTTTTCCATCCCCGCACTTTGTCTGTATGCGTCCCTAGGTCTGAAGTGGGTCTCTTGTAGACAGCATATATATGGGTCTTGTTTTTGTATCCATTCAGCCAGTCTATGTCTTTTGGTTGGAGCACTTAATCCATTTACATTTAAGAGAGTTATCGATATGTAGGTTCCTATGACCATTTTCTTAATTGTTCTGTGTTTGTTATTGTAGGTCGTTTCCTTCTCTTGTGTTTCCTGCCTAGAGAAGTTCCTTTAGCATTTGTTGTAAAGCTGGTTTGGTGGTGCTGAATTCTCTTAGCTTTTGCTTGTCTGTAAAGGTTTTAATTTCTCCGTCAAATCTGAATGAGATCCTTGCTGGGTAGAGTAGTCTTGGTTGTAGGTTTTTCCTTTTCATCACGTTAAATATGTCCTGCCACCCTCTTCTGGCTTGCAGAGTTTCTGCTGAAAGATCAGCTGTTAACCTTATGGGGATTCCCTTGTATGTTATTTGTTGCTTTCCCCTTGCTGCTTTTAATATTTTTTTCTTTGTATTTAATTTTTGATAGTTTGATATGTGTCTTGGCATGTTTCTCCTTGGATTTATGCTGTATGGAACTCTCTGCGCTTCCTGGACTTGATTGACTATTTCCTTTCCCATGTCAGGGAAGTTTTCAACTATAGTCTCTTCAAATATTTTCTCAGACACTTTCTTTTTTTCTTCTTCTCTGGGACCCCTATAATTTGAATGTTGGTGTGTTTAATGTTGTCCCAGAGGTCTCTGAGACTGTCCTCTTTTTTTTTTTTTTTTTTAAGAAATTTATCTATTTATGTATTTTTGGCTGTGTTGGGTCTTAGTTTCTGTGCGAGGGCCCTCTCTAGTTGTGGCAAGCGGGGGCCACTCTTTATCGTGGTGCGCGGGCCCCTCACTATCGTGGCCTCTCTTGTTGCAGAGCACAGGCCCCAGACGCGCAGGCTCAGCAGTCGTGGCTCACGGGCCCAGTTGCTCCGCGGCATGTGGGATCTTCCCAGACCAGGGCTCGAACCCGTGTCTCCTGCATTGGCAGGCAGATTCTCAACCACTGCGCCACCAGGGAAGCCCTGTCCTCAATTCTTTTCATTCTTTTTTCTTTATTCTGCTGTGTGGCAGTTATTTCCACTATTATATCTTTCAGGTCACTTATCCTTTCTTCTGCCTCAGTTATTCTGCTATTGATTCCTTCTAGAAAAATTTTAATTTCACTTATTGTGTTGTTCATCACTGTTTGTTTGCTCTTTAGTTCTTCTAGGTCCTTGTTAAACGTTTCTTGTATTTTCTGTATTCTATTTCCAAGATTTTGGATCATCTTTACTAACATTATTCTGAATTCTTTTTCAGGTAGACTGCTTATTACCTCTTCATTTGTTTAGTCTGGTGGGTTTTTACCTTGCTCATTTATCTACTGCATATTTCTCTGTCTTCTCATTTTGTTTAACTTACTGTGTTTGGGGTCACCTTTTCGCAGCCTGCAAAGTCGTAGTTCCCATTGTTTTTGGTGTCTGCCCCCAGTGGTTGAGGTTGGTTCAGTGGTTTGTGTAGGCTTTCTGGTGGAGGGTACTGCTGCTTGTGTTCTGCTGGGTGAGACTGGACCTTGTCTTTCTGGTTGGCAGGGCCACGTCCAGTGGTGTGTTTTGGGGTGTTTGTGAATTTAGTATGATTTTAGGTAGCCTCTCTGCTAATGGGTGCAGTTGTGTTCCTGCCTTGCTAGCTGTTTGGCATGGGGCATCCAGCACTGGAGCTTGCTGGCCGTCGGGTGGAGGTGAGTCTTAGTTTTGCGACGGAGATCTCTGGGAGAGCTCTTGTTGATTGATATTACGTGGGGCTGGGGGGGTCTCTGGTGGTCCAATGTCCTGGACTCGGCTCTCCCACTTTGGAGGCTCAGGCCTGACACCGGGCCAGAGCACCAAGACCCTGTCAGCCACACAGCTCAGAAGAAAAATAATAATAAAATAAAGTAAATAAAATAAAATACTTTTTAAATTAAAGAAAAGAAGAGAGCAGCCAAACCGATAAACAAATCCACCAATGCTAACAAGCATTAAAAACAAAGATAAACATAAAAATCAGAAACAAATTAGTTGCAGACAGCAAACCCCAAGTCTACAGTTGCTCCCAAAATCCACTGCCTCAAATTTGGGAACATTCGTTGTCTATTCAGGTATTCCACAGATGCAGGGTTTATCTAGTTGATTGTGGGGATGTAATCCACTGCTACTGAGGCTGCTGGGAGAAATTTCCCTTTCTCTTCTTTGTTCACACAGCTCCTGGGGTTTAGCTTTTGTTTTGGCCCCACCTCTGCGTGTAGGTCACCCCCAGGCATCTGTTCCCCGCCCAGACAGGAGGGGGTTAAAGCAGTGGCTTATCAGGGGGCTCTTGCCCTCTCAGGCCAGAGAGAGGGAGGGGTACGGTAGTCATAATTGGAACGCAGCGCAAGCCTGCGGTGGTAGAGGCCAGCGTGACTGTGCAACAGCCTGAGGCGCGCTGTGTGTTCTCCTGGGGAAGTTGTCCCTGGATCTTGGGACCCTGGCAGTGGCATGCTTCACAGGCTCCTGGGGGGGGGCGTGTGCATCTGTGTGTGTGTGTAGTGACCTGTACTTGCACACAGCATTCTTTGTGGCAGCAGCAGCAGCATTAGTGGTTCATGCCTGTCTCTGGGGTCTGAGCTGATAGCCATGGCTCACACCCCTCTCTGGAGCTTGCTTAGGCAGTGCTCTGCCTTCTGTGGGCACACAGTGCAGGAACCCCCTCTCCTCACGCACCCCAAAACAATGGTCTCTTGCCTCTTCAGCAGGTCCAGACTTTTTCCCAGACTCCCTCCCGGGTAGCTGTGGTACACTAGCCCCCTTCAGGCTGTCTTCACACAGCCAACCCCAGTCCTTTCCCTGGGATCTGACCTCCAAAGCCTGAGCCTCAGCTCCCAGCCCCCACCTGCCCCGGTGGGTGAGCAGACAAGCCTCTCGGGCTGGTGAGTGCTGGTCAGCACTGATCCTCTGTGTGGGCATCTCTCTGCTTTGCCCTCTGCACCCCTGTTGCTGCGCTCTCCTCTGTGGCTCTGAAGCTTCCCCCCCTCGCCTCCCCCCATCTCTGCCAGTGAAGGGGCTTCCTAGTGTGTGGAAAATTTTCCTCCTTCACAGTTCCCTCCCAGAGGTGCAAGTCCCATCCCTATTCTTTTGTCTCTGTTTTTTTTCTTTTGCCCTACTCAGGTACGTGGGGATTTTCTTGCCTTTTGGGAAGTCTGAGGTCTTCTGCCAGCATTCAGCAGGTGTTCTGTAGGAGTTGTTCCACATGTAGATGTAGTTTTGATGCATTTGTGGGGAGGAAGATGATCTCCATGTCTTACTCCTCCGCCATCTTGAAGGTCCCAAGTCTTTGGGTTTTTCAAATGTGCTCTGTACTGCCTCCATCCATTTCCCAATTCTTACCATAACAGTGGAAAATGTAATCTTGATTTTCTCTTTCTATAACTATAGGAGGTCTGAATGTCGAGGGGGAACGTCTTTCACTTGATATTCCCGTGGGAAGGAATTTAGGTCCTCACTTCCATAAATGCTGTGAATTCCTCTAATGGAGAACAGGACGATGTGGTGGTACCAAAAAGATGGTCAGACTACTTAACATAATACTGCTTAATAAGATTAGCACTTAAAAAAGGAGGGAGGACAGAGACTAGTTTGATTACTACTAAGACCTCTGAGGAAGCTTCCCTCACCCCAATTATATCCTTTCTTTTCTATTAGCTACACAATATTAAGAATCTAAGGAAACTTTAACACTCATAATTGACGTTATGGAATTAAGAGCACTAAGACATCCAGTGCATGGATAACTTGAAATACTTTTGAGCTCATTCATCCCTTCAATACCTTTACTGGGACCCTCAAAAAGAGGGAAATAAATTATACAGTAATGGCAAAATGGCTAGCTGGTCAAGCAACTGGTTACCCTGTCCTCCCAGGGACATAGTTGGACACATTTCCCAGAATCTACTCCAGTTAGATAGGCCATACAACTAAGTTTTGTCCAAAGGAACATGGGCGAGGGATATGTACAACTATCCTGGCCTGACCCATACAAATTTTCCACATGCACTTTCCCCTCTTCCCCTACAGGCTCCTTCAACAGAGAAGACGCTGTAAACTGGGAGGACGGCAGAGCTCTCAGGTGGAAGGAGCCTGGGTCTCAGATGACTGTGGAAAACTGTCCACTGACCTGAAACATCCACACTGGACTTTACATGAGAGAGAAATAACCTCGGAAAAGTTACACAACTGGGTCCCATTGTCCTTATGTCAAGGACTTTCAACAATGCCTTATCAAGAGTAAAAGCTCAATAAATATTAGCTTTCATTTTTATGGGAAACAAAGTTTACTTCTTCTTAATTTCCTTCTTTCTCTTGGGCAGAGTGGAGCACAGGGACCACGGGGGATTAGTGAAAAGCACTTAGCTGCACTGACCAGTTACAAAATACTAACTGGTATACTGGTATGTTTAAGTAAAGCAACACTGTAACAGGAACTCAAACAGAAACAACATTTTCTTCTGGATTCCAAGCATTAACTTTTATGACTGGTCTCTTGCTAAAACACTCAAATCTAATAAAAGATGTGAAATATAAAAAGACAGTGATACTCCCTTCTCTCTTTCTCCCCTTGATATCAAACATTTGGAGATATTCTAAAAGTTTTGACAACCCACATCATTTCTGTGGTTTCAGATTGACATAAAATTTGTAAAGAATACTTTGTGCTGTTACATTATTTAACTGATACACTTTAATAATAGTCAATCAACTTTTATTGATTTTACATAAACAGCTTAGAGAATGCCTTTGGAAACCATGTTTTCCCAACATATTTATGTTACAACACATGACATTTCTTTATGAAAGTATTTGTTAAATATTTTTGCAGAGGGAGTGGGGAAAAATGAAGAAAGAGGAGGGGAAATAAGATTTCAAAACTAATCTTCAGTGATAGGCCTAAATATTTGGCAATTATTTCCTTTTATAGAAAATCACAGGATTGTAACTTTGAAACATACCAAAAGTGCAGTGCATCAATTTAATTAAAAAACCAATGGTGTCTAATATATTATTTGGGCATCAAATTTCCCTTTCTAAATATAATCAGGGTCATATAATTTTACACTTATTAAATAATGGTTGAAAACAATAACCATCAAAATCTTTAAATAATCCCAGATCTGTATTAAATCATGGTAGTATGAATATTTTCTAAAATTCCAATTTATTTGTTCATCAGTAAAACACAACAGTTGACAATGTCTCCAGAGAATAAGTTTTCTATGTGTAGGAAGACAATAATCTTATAACACCTGCTATTAATCAGGTCACTGAGCTACTAATACATTATATCACGATTTTTTTTCACACTGATTTTTCCACTTCCACAAAGTACAAGTAGATGTTACCATACCAATTCTGAGTACTTAATCATTCCTGAAACAAGGAACCATCTTCATATTAGTACTTCTTTGTTATGGTGTTTAGTCTTGATATCATTAAGCACAATGAATTTTACTTAATGAATATGGATGAATTAAGGCAAAAGGACATAACCTAGTCCCCTCAATAATTTATCCTCTACCTTTTAAAAAACTGTTGTTGAGGCTATACAAATTACAGATCTACTGGCTGGAAAGACACAACTTCTCCCTTAGACCAACATTCAGTATTTTGAGCACGAGGTTAAAGTCATGGTGCTCAAGGCATGTTCCCTTGTTCTACCATTATGGTCGTTCCTCACCTGTACCCATAATACTGATTTTCACTTGCTATGCGTCCTGGCTGTAGATTATTTTCCTTGGTTAAAAATATTTAATAATTGGGCAATAATCTACTCAGCCTTTGTAAAGTCTCCATTGAGTAATTTTTCATTGTTACAACCACTTACTGTATGGCTGTTGCGCTTTTCTTCTGTCATCTTCTTCACATAATTAAGTGGTCCATTCCCTTCAAAGGAGGAGGGATTTTTGAATGAGCCTCCAATTCTATCCCACAATGTGAAATACTGTCCATAGTTATAGTCAAAGAGCATGTGGTGGTCTGTATGATGAGCTGAGCCATTAATAAATGGCCTGAAGATATGGGGAACACGAAAATCACCATCATGAATAGAAATTGTCCAGATATTGACCAGGACGTACAAACCTAAATAAACTACCTTGTGTAATGGGAAGATAAATGGGTATATGTGGTAAGGTAGACCCTGAAGGAAACCATCCAGAGGATGAAAAGCATGACTTGCAAATGGAGTTGGAATCTTCCAGATATGATGAGGTTTGTGTAAGTGCTACAGAAGAAAAGAAGACCACATTAATGCCACAGGCTTTACCCAGTGCAACAACTGACTTAGCTTTTCATGCTCATGGTGTGAGAAATGACCTAACTAAAAAAATCCCTTCGAATTTAGCCAATTACTTTATAAAATTCCCTCCTCTTCTTTACCCCAAGACAGTAAGATTTTAACACAGCCCCTCCAGACCCATAAAGAAGGATACAAACAAAATGTACCTTGTACCTGTCATGACTAAGGCTACTTAGGTATTTAATAAGTTAGAAGAAATTCTTGAAAACAGAGACAGGATTTATAATTATACATTGCTGAAATGTGTATTTTCTCTCTTCCCCTACAAATGACTCTACCTTATTACCTTATATACAAGTCTATGATGAAGGCCTCTGTGAATCCAGTAGATCAGCATGTCAGTGAAAAAGAGAAAGGACAGTACACTAGCAATTAACCGAAACCAGCCTACAAGAGACAACAGGATATGGCAGAATCAAGATTCAGCTCCAAGGATCAGAGTTTACTTTTGACATGTCCATCTAAGAAGACAAAATTTGATCCTAGACCTAAACCCTGTTAACTATCTGCTTTGGTTAATTCAGTACATCACAACCTCCATCTCCCTTGACTCTCTGGGATCTGCTCATTTCCCTCTCATAAAAACTTGAAGAGTCCCACCTACAATATTTCTTCATTAAACTATGAGGATATTTATGAAACAGAAAGAGTAAACCCCTATGGCATCTTTATCATTTAAATGCTGGAGAATAATGCTATTTATTTTTTCTTCATATTAATCTTCATAAAACATATCTTTACATATTACCTCCCCTGCTTAGAATTTTATTTTCCCTTGAAATACTGTAAGCCTAGCATTTACTCCATAACCCAACCCCTTCTGATCTTTCCAACCTCATATGCTCGTGTACTAACCAGGCTGGTTCACTCAATATCCTCCCAACATCTTCAAAGTCTTACCTCTATACTTTTACTCAAACTATCTAGAATGCCCTCTCTCCTTTTATTTTTATTCATATTTTGATCCACTTTCCAAGGCTGAGCCAATTCAGCACCCTGGTGTGTAATTTTTGTTCCCTCCTTTAAATAGCTAACCTCTTACTTAGAGAGCAGGGGTGCTGACACCAGCAAGCTTGGATTCCAGCCCCAGATCCACCACTTATTTGTTAAGTGAGCTTGGCAAGTTACTGAAATTCTCTGTACACTTAATTTACTCACCTATAAAAGGAGCATCATAATAGTGCCTACCTCATAGAATTAATAGAATAAAATGGATTGGTAACACGTGAAAAGCTTAGAACTGACGCTGGTACATATCAACAATAAATGTTAACTATGATTCTTACTTTCTAATACTAGATACTAGAAATGTATCTTGATGAAATAATTCCAGAATTTCACAAAATTTTAGTTTAGTTACTGTAGTACTGTTTATAATAGAAAACCAAGAACAATCTAAAGGTCTAAAAATTATGGATCATTTAAATAAACTATGGATATCTATACAATGCAATACTATAAATATATACTGTATAATGTCAATATTTATTGACATGAAAATATGGGCATAAACACTGCAAAGAGAAAAAAATCAGAGTTCAAACCAGTATGCATAGTAAGGGTTTCAATTTTGTAATGTAAATAACGAAGTATTACAGGCATAGAAAAGTGAAAGAATATACATCAAAAGAGTTACAGTTTCCAGGTAGCAGAATGATGGATTTATTTTTAAAAAATCGGTGTTTTCTGATTTTTTATAAATATCATGTACTACTTGAGCTTTTTTGTCAGATGTTTGAATTCAATAAAGATAATAGGAAACAAATTCAAGGCTCTAGCTCTGATCATGCCAATCTTCCCCTGGGCACAATTTCATCTACAGCAAAGACTTTAAAGAAGCAGATTTGGTTCTTTAGAGAAACCCATCTGTTCCCGACATTTACACTATATACTCACCGTATGGAAACTCCTCTATGCTGTCATATAGTTTGCTGTAACCTCTCACCTCTAGCAGGAACACTGAGACCGTGGGGATGCTTATCCATGGCACTGACTGGACAGAATGCATAATCTCTCGATAGACTTGGTTCTGAAAATGAAGTTTCCAATACTTACAAACCATAAAATCTATGGTAAACAAAACTAGCATAAAATTGTTCTGGACTGGATTTTTAAAATCTCTTTTATATGAAGGAGCTTACCTCCAAATTGCTTCTACTGAAGTGTTACTATGTGGGCGTCGGTGTGTAAGAAAAACATTTCTTTTGTAGGAAGCAAATGCAACAAATATTTTAAATTCTGAAACTTTTTTTCCTTCCCACAAAATCTCTATTCCAAAGTTCTATTTAGAGAATAATCATTTCTTTCATAATTAACTTTCATACCCAACCCTCTCTATTTTTTTTCAGTCCTTGTAGTGACTGACAAATACAAATAACTGAAATAGAAAAGTGATTGTACACAAGTCTGAATCTACTGAGTTTGGATTATCTGGTCAAAAAATATATACATAGTAAAAGCAAATTTCAGTTTGTGAAAGTCAAATATCAAAACAATTACACAAATGTATACATTTATTTATTCATTACTATCAGCAAAGAAATTCTTGTCTATGTATCTAGCAAGACCAGGCTTACAGTTAAAAAAAAAAAAAAAGTAGGGGCTTCCCTGGCGGCGCAGTGGTTAAGAATCCGCCTGCCAACGCAGGGGACACGGGTTCGAGCCCTGGTCCGGGAAGATCCCACACGCCGCAGAGCAACTAAGCCCGTGCGCCACAACTACTGAGCCTGAGCTCTAGAGCCCACAAGCCACAACTACTGAGCCCGTGTGCCACAACTACTGAAGCCCACGTGCCTAGAGCCCGTGCTCTGCAACAAGAGAAGCCACCACAATGCGAAGCCAGCGCACCACAACTAACAGTAGCCCCCGCTCGCCGCAACTAGAGAAAGCCCGCGTGCAGCAACGAAGACCCAATGCAGCCAAAAATAAATAAATTTTAAAAAAAAACCCTCAAAAAAAACTTAAAAAAAAAAAAAGTACAGCTTACTTATCCGTTTAAATTAAAGAAAACAGAGAGGGGATTAGCCTTTCCAAAAATATCTAACCCATTTGGGGCTGTTTTCAGAAACTCTAAAAAGATTAAAACCAGTTTAATCTGAAAATCTCACAAATACACATTGTCATTTTTACTGTAATAATTAAAAAATAGGTAAGAAAATCACTTACCTTTAAAAATTGTGGGTGTTTCATTAATGAATGATCATAGACAAAATAATAACTCAGCGTTGCAAATAAGAAATAAAGGATATAAGCACCGAGATTTGTTATAATCAGGAGACTGACAGCTTGTCGGAAGATGCTGTCCTCTGGCCATGTGGCTGGATATACGTATGGTGTAAAAAAATAATAATCTGCAGCATTGAGTACAAGATCCATCTTAGCCCCTAAAGGATAAACATGTACAACAATTATTTACCCATGTTGACATTTCTCAAAGCAAAAAATTTTCAGAAACACTATATATGAAGTTCCTGCCTTCATAAGTATATGTAGTACAAGTCTGCTGCTACCAGAATTCACTAAATGCCATCTCTAGAGCCAGAAGGATCTTCAATGTCATCTCTAGTTCAGTCTCTTGATATAATACATAGCGACACTGAAGTTCAGTTAGAGAAACTGAGGCCCAGGAAGTTTCTTCTCCAAGGTCAAGCTGAAAGGTAGCATAAGTCAAGATCTAATTGCACCTTAGTGTTCTCTTCCACCATGTCCTATTGCCATAGGATATGGCAAGAGTAAACATGGCAAATAGTAAAGATGTGGAACACAGGGCACTAGGTACTCAGGCAAATGGTTTACCCCTTCAGCTGCAAGTTTCAGCAGCATCTTTCTCCTAAAAGGACTCATATTTCAGAGATTTTTGCTTCAATGCTGAGACTTAAGATGAATTCCCTAAAAGGTATCTATTCTGTGACTGTAACCAAAGAAGTCAGGGACTATCTATTCTCGTGACTAACCCTAACTCTCATTGACAGAACAAAGGGAGATGTATTCTTGGCAGTGACAACTAGAATACATTTATTCCTCACCTCCCCCTCCTCGCCACCCCAGTCAGGGGCTGGCAAACTGTGGCCCATGGGCCGAACCCAGGGCCTGTTTCTGTAAAGAAGCTGTGTTGGAACACAGCTATGTCCAGATGTGTCTATGTTGTCTATGGCTGCTTCTCTGTACTACAAAGTCAAGGCTGAGTCACAGCAATAGACAGCATGGCTCACAAAGCCTAAAATGTTTATTATCTAGCCCTTTAAAAGGAAAGTTTGCCAACTCCTGTTCCAGATGCTTAAACTTTGAAAAACTTTAGTCGATTCTATATTCATGATCCTGAATCTAGTTCCACAACTTCATGGTCAGCTTCTGTGAGCTGACCACTGACTCTTATCATTTATGATCTACTTCCTCCTTCTTCACTGCACTGTTTGTAGTGGGAAATGTGTCCTGTATTCCAAACACCTCTCATCTATAATTAAAACTTTTGAACAACAACAACAATAACAAAAAACCAGTCTGAAAATTGCCACTGGGTTTTTAGTCTCTTAAAATCAAATTCTAGAAGCTCTTTATTTATTAGGGTGTTTAGCCCCTTGTTTGTGATATGAGTTGCAAGCATTTTTTCTCACATTGACATGGAAAGAAATTTTTACTCAACTAATGCAGATATTGACATACATCCTTCATCATGTATTGCTAATTCACTCAAACAACAATTATCAAGCACTGCACTAGGTGATGAGCATACAAAGATTAAAAAGATATAGTCTAAATCCACCTTCAAGGTAAGGCAACTACAGAAATGAATAGTTACATCAATATGACAAGTGCTATAATAAAGGTATATATATGCAAATTGTGTGAAATCAGAAAAGACAACACAGCTACCTCAGCTTACAACAGAAGGCTGTATAGTGAAGAATTTTGATTTGGGCTTTGAAGGACATTACCAGAAAAAAAAATAAGGTTAGGAATAGCTATTTCAAGTAGAAATAACAACTGCAAAGGCATGGAAAGGTCATGGTCCATTCATGGTTCAAGGGATGTGGCCCATTAGGAATATATCGTACTGATGGGAAGCAGGGAGTCTAGGTTGCTCCTGAGGTAGACTAACTTAGAGAAGATGACCGCCTGACCTCAGGCAATAGCTGTGAGAATAGACACATTCATCAGAGACTTAGCAAGTAAGATAACCCATGGGGCTTGATTAACTGATTAGATACTGGAGTGTGAAAGAAGAAAAAATCTAGTGGGAATTTGGTACTAGCAGATGCAAACTACTATATATAGACTGGATAAACAACAAGCTCCTACTGTATAGCACAGGGAACTATATTCAATATCCTGTAATAAACCATAATGGAAAAGAATATGAAAAAGAATATACATATGTATAACTAAATCACTTTGCTGTACACCAGAAACTAACAAAACATTGTAAATCAACTATACTTCAATTAAAAAAAAGAAAGAAAGAAATCTATGTTGATTGTGAGATTTTACCTTGCCTGAATGGATGGTGATGCTATGATAATCAAAATAGGGAACACTGTGGAGCTAGCAGACTTGGGTGCAACAGGGACTTTGAGGGTGCGAGGAATGATGGGTTCAGTTTGGGTCTTCTTAAAAAAAATTTAATTAATTTATTTATTTTGGCTGAGTTGGGTCTTCGTTGCTGCGCGTGGGCTTTCTTTAGTTGCGGCGAGCGGGGGCTACTCTTCATTGCGGTGCACGGGCTTCTCATTGTGGTGGCTCCTCCTGCTGTGGAGCAGGGGCTCTAGGTGCATGGGCTTCAACAGTTGTGGCACGTGGGCTCAGTAGTTGCAGTGCACAGGCTTAGTTGCTCCGTGGCCTGTGGGATCTTCCCTGACCAGGGCTCGAACCCGTGTCCCATGCATTGGCAGGCAGATTCTTAACCACTGTGCCACCAGGGAAGTCCCTAGTTTGGGTCTTAAGTCTAATTGCTGTGGCTCACCTGGGCTCCTAGGCGAAAGCAGTAGACTACATGCAAATATGAATCTGAAGTTCAAAAGGGAGCCTAGTAGTATCGCAACAGTTGAAGCCATAAGGGATGCAGCAGCAGGTCACATACATAAAGTAATACCAGAAACATAAACAATGAAGAAGAACCCAACAATTCAAAAGAATATTGCTATACCACTAAAGGTTGGTAAGAGTTGGTGAACTAGTCTTGCATGTTACCTATAGTGCCAACAGCCATAATTCCATATAGTATTTGGGACAGCACCGTGTAGCCAAAAATAACTCAAACATTAACCATGAATCGTCTTTATTCAACCTTTAATATCCGATGTAAGTGAAAACTTTAATAAGATCTCAGTCCTTAATCATAAAAAACTCTTTAATTTTGCTTTTAACTGAAGACCATGCGAGTTGTGTTGATTTGCATATGCCCTGTACATAACTGCTGTGACAGTAAACCAGCACCTAGAAGGGAGGAGGGAATGAACCTCCGTCCATCTGGAGGCAGTTGAGATACTGTGAGATGAAACCTGTTTTTAAGTGTTTTCAGATTTTGGTTTCAATTAATTCTATCTGTGGGATGTAGTAATTAGGTACTCACAAATATATTGCTGTAATTTCTGACATCTAACATTAAAAAAGTTTGAAATCACTAACAATTATGATTTCAAAACTGCAATTCAACTTTGAAGTTTATATTCAAACCCACATCTGTGAAATGGAGAAAGCATATCTACTTTATAGAATTGTTCTAAGATTTAGAGACGAAGTACATAGTGGTGTGGTACTATCTGACACAGGGAAGCTCATCAACAAATAGGAGCTATTACTACTACTGTTACAGGAACCAAAGCTGGGTCAAAATCACTTTAACCTATAGTAGAAAAAGATGTCATTTGATGTTTTAAAGAAATAAGTTCATTTCTAATATCAATATTTACTGTATATGAGGTACTGTAAATATTAACTCATTTAACACTCTCAAGATATACCCTAAAAGTCAGGTACTAGCATTATTCTTGTCTTATAAGAAAGCTGGACACAGAAAATTCCCAGAGTCATCAAGTAAACAAATGCTGGAGAAGGGATTCAGTCACTCCCTGGCTAGTTGCAAAATCCACAGACTTGAACCAAGTTCTACTGCTTCTTCATTAGTATCTCTTCAGCTCCTTAAATTTTTAAATTCGCAATGACTCTACAAGCTCACATACTTTTGCACAGAATTTTTTTTTTAAATTTTTAATTTTTTGGCTGCGTTGGTCTTCGTTGCTGTGCGTGGGCTTTCTCTGGTTGCAGCGAGTGGGGGCTACTCTTTGTTGCAGTGCTCGGGCTATGCATTGTGGTGGCTTCTCTTGTTGTAGTTGTGAAGCATGGGCTCTAGGTGCACGGGCTTCAGTAGTTGCAGCATGTGGGCTCAGTAGTTGCGGCACGCAGGCCCTAGAGCATGCAGGCTTCAGTAGTTGAGGCACGTGGGCTCAGTAGTTGTGGCTCATGGGCTCTAGAACACAGGCTCAGTAGTTGTGGCACGTGGGCTTAGTTGCTCCACGGCATGTGGGATCTTCTGGGACCAGGGCTCGAACCTGTGTCCCCTGCATTGGCAGGTGGATTCTCAACCACTGCGCCACCAGGGAAGCCCATTTTGCATATAATTTTAAAGGGTTTATATCCACTAAAGTCAGGGGCTCTACAGACCCTAAGTTAAGTACCCCTAACAAATAGAAACTTACATTATTTTACTTTGGCTGAAACAAAGAAACCTTTTCTTAAAACATACTTATCAACAAAATACAATTAGGCTTAAAATGACTTGAGTCATTCTGCTTTACTTTAAAAGTATAGATAATATACTGTTAGTATAATAGCTAACATTTATTGACAACCAGGTATTACTTAAAAAGCACTTTTTATGTATCACCTCGCTTGATTCTCACAACTCTATGAGGTAGATACTTCTATAACCCCCATTTTAAAGATAGGGAAAATGAAGGCAGGAATATTTAAATAAGTTGTTAACTAATGTAACAGTAACAAATAACAAGTAACAGCTGGGATGTATATTCCAGAGCCTGTTCTCCTAGCTACTACATTGTAATATCTAGGTGTAGGCATGCAGATGCGGAATTCTGATTATCCCATGTTAATTATATTACATAATGAATGGGAAAGCACTCTGTAAACGAGCAAGGGTCATGTATTTATTTTTAGGTGCCTATCATTAGAAACTTAAAAAGAAAAAAATCAATGGTGATATAAAGACAGGTAACCTACAGGTAGTTATAAAGTTATATCACCTACAGGTGATATAAAGACAGGTGGTTTGGCTACCACAAACTTTCCAGTTTGTAAACTATCTCCTATACCACCTCCAAATTTGCTCTGCTGTTACACAGGGATGCTAGCAGACATGATTCTTCCTATTAGGATGCTAAACTAATAGGTTATTTCCCTTCCCTTCTTGTCTTCTCAAACCGTGGCTTGTCCCTCCATCCTAAGTACACTGCTGTAACTGGGGCTTGCTTCAACCTAATTCCTTTGCTGCTTGAAAGAAAAAAAAAATCCCCCCAAGAACAGAGGGAAATCCGTCGCAAAATGCTTTATTAGTGTTCAGTGGACAAACTTGCCTTGGATAAGAGATCCCCAATAGCCAACATCAAACATTTCATTTTTTTCAGGCCCATGCACATGTCTGTTTCTTTCACCTCTCCCTGTGCCCTGACATACCCCGCCTCTGTCCGGGCAGAGGCCCCTAATCTGGAGGTCTCTGGCGGCAACCAGCCTCCCGCCAGCCCCGGCCAGCGCGCGTGCCCTGCGCCCCGCACGCTCCCCATCACAGCCGCCGCCTCGCCAATTGTTTTCAGGACATCCGGCTACCTGGCCGTCTCTGCTAACGGTCAGCGCAGGAGTCCTCAGGTCAAGTTTCGCAGACAGAACCCCAGAGTCTGCCTAGTGCCTTACATCTAGGAGGCAGTCAACGAACGCCTGCGGGAAGCTGAAGAAGGGGGCAGACGCACTCTCAACTTCCCCACCTGCGTCTTGCCTTAGTCTCTCCACCCCCTTTTCCTCCTCTTCTGTCGCTTCCAGCTCAGGTGTATTCCCTCCTTTCCCCGCCCCCCTGTCATCCCTACCTAGAGAGGGTCCGCCGCCGGCTGCCGACTCGATTCCTGCGGGGCCCCAACCGCTCCAGCTACTGGACCGCGTCTGTCAGCAAGCAAGCAAGGTCTGGAAGGGCGTAGCCTGACCCCACGCTCAGGGCGACCGGCGCCGCCAACCAATCAGAGGCCGGCGGCATAAGCCGATATGACGGCAGATCGCGTGACTTGGCCGCGAGGGGCTCTCGGCGGTCACGTGGGCGCCGCGCGCTCCAACACGCCCCCTTCGTTCCCAGGGACTGAAGAGAGGAGAGGACCTGATTTAGGTACTAAGGTGGTGCAGGGTGGAGTTTCAGGTTGTATTTGTTTCTTTGCTTTTTCACTGGCGCTGGTGTGTGTAGCTCAAAGTCTTGTACGGAGCAGGTTTACGTTATTTATGCAAACAATCCTTGCTCTGCCTTGAGGGAACTAGATGATACTTCTTTTGAAATGCATGTTGGAAGCATTTTCTACTTAAGAGAAGGAGGCGCCAATACTTGTTAGACAACTTGGTAATACGTATTTCTCAACCCCAGCCTGCTCTTTTCTATAACACTGAATGGCTAGAATTTGGCTGAACCAGTTTAGGTAGGTGTTGAAATGCCAGAAACCTTTTCGTAGTACAGATAAAGCAGATCTATGCAGACTAAACGGGAGTATCTGTAGATTCCTAGAGGTTTGCTTTTGCGCGCGTGTGTGGTTTTTATTTTTGTCGTTGTTAGCTTTTCTAAATATGAATTGCAGTGGTCACACTTGTAAATAAACCTTCTGGAAGCCTCAGAGGAGTGGTTCTCAAAGTCCAACCAGCAGTGTCCAACAAATTTAGAGTTTCCTGGAAACACAAGTTCTTGGGAGCCGCCTCAGACCTGCTAGATTAGAAGCTCTGGGAGGACCCCAGGAAGCTGGGTTTAACAAACCCTGGATTGATTCCCATGTTTGATAAAGTTTGGGAACCACTGTTCTAGTGAATTTGACCATCAGAAGAAAATCCGAAGAAAGTCCTTTGATTTTGTTCCCTCTAGAGTGATAGATAGAAGAAAATACCGGAAAGTGAGAGATGACTAACTTTAGAGAAGATTATTTGTTTCCTTATAGGATCACCAAAAGTGCTGCAGTGTAAGAGGAGAAATTATTAGACTCTAATCATGAAAACCTTTTATATGAGTATTGTTTTAAATATCTGTGGCTTGCCTCCTATCTTCTTTTTTTAAATTAACATATATTAGTTTCAGATGTACAATATAATGGCTTGATATTTGTATGTATTGTAAAATTACCTCCTACTTTCTAATTCACATTTCTTCACTTTTGTTTCCTTTGTTATTGTTCTTATTGCATCCTTTAGTTTTTGAGATTAAGATTTTTACGTTCATTTCTGGGGAAAATTAAAATGTGGTTTAAAGGTGTTTACCTAGTACAAGGTTTCCGGATTTGTGATTGCTGTAGGGTAAAGCTCGCCTGCGTGGTTGGTTAGTCTACAAGTATATTTATCCCCTTTACTTGAATTAACTTCAGATTAAAAAAAATAACACACTTCTCTTGAAAGATTGGGAAATTATGTTACAAAAATTGATAGATTTATGAAAGGTTGGGAAATTAAATTACATAAATTGATAAAATTTGAGTCTGCCAAGAAAAATAATTGTTGTTTCTATGAAAACTAAGAAGAATTCTTCAGAAAGACCAGATAAGGATGAATGCTCATAAAATACACATTGAATTGGGTGTGGGTCAGGTGGTTATAAAAGTCTAGAGAAATTTTAAAGATATGTGCATTTTGTTGTATATTTATTTCCTTCTCAATTTTAGAAATGTCTTCATCACATTATCCAGGCATGTTTAAATTTTACATTAAGTATTTATCTCCCCCTCCTCAGTAAAATACTTGTTGGTTTTCTGATCGTACTACTGCTATTTCCTTTACTAATAGTTAAGGTAAACATTCCAGAGTGGTTTTTTGATGAAGTATTTAAAAATTATCTCCCATGTAAGGGATTGAGAGGTATAAATTATTATGTATAAAATAAGCTACAAGGATATATTGTACAATGCAAGGAATATAGCCAATATTTATAATAACGATAAATGAAGTATAACCTTTAAAAATCACGAATCACAATATTGTACACCTATAACATATAATATTGTACATCAACTGTACTTCAATTAAAAAAATAAATAAATACATTATATGCATAGAATCACATTAATTATAAGTAACCCAGAACTGTTGACAAGAAATTAATACTAAAATTAACTAAATTTAGACCTTAAAAAAATTATCTCCCATAATAGGAATTCTACTGCCTCATAATTTTTAACATCAGATACACAGAACATATATCTTCTGTGTATCTGAAATATCTCATCATATTAGGAAGACGTTTCTTGTATGTTTTTTTCCCCTCTGACTTCTGTTGTCCACAGTGGAGAGCATGCCTCAATTTCGTTTTTTTACTGAAATGGTTTTGCCTAATTAGAAACAAACTAGAGAGTTACTTATTGAGTCAATCTTTTTCTCAGGTGTTGTCTTCTCAGATTTTTATTGTCAAAAGCATTTCTTGCATGCCTGCTAAGAAAAGACCTTTGTACTCAATGCTCTGTGAAGTACTACTGCAGAGCATATTGAAAGCTCTGGAATGCTTAGGATAATATGTACCATGGCTTCTCATATTTCTGCACTGTGGTATCCCTTATGCCCAAGAAGGAGGTGTAAAGGAAGAAGAACAGCGGCAGCAACAACAATTACAGTAATATTAGCAGCAGTAAGCATATGTATAGAATTGTTTAGTACAAAAACACGGATAGAATGATTGGTAAAGAAGTAAAGTCAGTGACGTTAAGTTTACTTTTGGTTGTGCAAGCTTAGTTTTGATAAGATTTAATCATCCTAATCTAAGAGGAAAAGGAACCATTATTTCCCTGAGAGCCTCCCAATGATGATATTTTTTTCCTAGACCTTCTAGTGTTGTGATGTCAAATATGGTAGAGGCTAGCTATGTGTGCTTAAATTTAAATAAGTTAAAAAATAACAAATTCAGTTCCTCAGTTGCACTAGGCAGATTTCGAGGGCTCACTGGCCACTTGTGGCTCTTGGCTATCATACTGGATCCTGTAGGGATCGAACATTTCCATCATCATTGAAAATTCTGTTGGGCAGCACTGTTTATCTTCCATGTCTCTACTTTACCTTTCTTTTGTGTGTGTGTGTGTGTGTGTGTGTGTGTGTGTGTGTGTGTCATAGTTATAATGACTACTTTAATATTCTTGTTTGCTAATTCTAACCCTTGTGTCAATTCTTTTTTTTTTAATTGTGATGCAGTTGATTTATCATATTATAGTGGTTTACATCAGCACTGCTGGTGTAGTGGTAACATGCAAGAGCCCCAATATTATTATATTAGCTTCAGGTATACAACATGACGATTCAAAATTTTTATAGATTGTACCCCATTTAAAGTTATGAGAAATATTGGCTATATTACCTGTGCTGTACAATATATCCCTGTAGCTTCTTTATTTTGTACATAGTAGTTTGTACCTCTTAACTCCATACCGCTATCTTGCCCCTCTTTCTTCTCCCCATTGGTAACCTCTAGTTTGTTCCCTATAACAGTCTGTTTCTTTTTTGTGATATCCACTAGTTTGTTTTATTTTTTAGATTCCATATATAAGTGATAACATACAATATTTGTCTTTTTCTGACTTATTTCATTAAGCATAATACCCTTCAGGTCCATCCATGTTGTTGCAAATGGGAACATTTCTTTTTTTTTTATGGCTGAGTAGTATTCCAGTGTGTGTGTGTGTGTATCATATCTTCTTTATCCATCCATCTGTTGATGGACACTTAGACTGCTTCCGTATCTTGGCTGTTGTAAATAATGCTGCTGTGAACATTGGGATACATGTATTTTTTCTAATTAGTGTTTTTGTTTTCTTCAGATTTATACCCAGGAGTAGAATTGCTGGATGGTATGGTGGTTCTATTTTTAGTTTTTTGAGGAACCTCCATACTGGTTTCCAAGTGGCTGTACCAATTTACATTCCCGCCAGCAGTGCACAAGCGTTCCCTTTCTCTACATCCTTGCCAACATTTGTTATTTGTGGTCTTTTTGATGATAGCCATTCTGACAGGTGTGAGGTGATATCTCACTGTGGTTTTGATTTGCATTTCTCTGATGATTAGCAACGTTAAGCATCTTTTCATGTGCCTGTTGGCCATCTGTATGCCTTTTTGGGAAAAATGTCTATACAGGGTCTTCTGTTCTTTTTTTAAACAGGTTGTTTGTTTTTTGATATTGAGTTGTTTGAGCTGTATATATATTTTGGATATTAACCCCTTATTGGTTGTATCATTTGCAAATATTTTCTCCCATTCAGGAGGTTTTCTTTTCATTTTGTTGATGGTTTCCTTTGCTGTGCAAAATCTTTTAAGTTTAATTAGGTCCCATTGGTTTATTTCTGCTTTTGTCTCCTTTGCCTTAGGAGACAGATCCAAAAAAATATGCTACGATTTATGTCAAAGAGTGTTCTAACAATGTTTTCTTCTAGGAGTTTTATGGTTTCTGGCCTTACATTTAGGGATTTAATCCATTTTGAGTTTATTTTTGTATATAGTGTTAGAGAATGCTCTAATTTCATTCTTTTACATGTAGCTGTCTGGTTTTCCCAGCACCACTTATTGAAGAGGCTGTCTTTCCTCCATTGTATGTTCTTTCCTCCTTTGTCATATATTAATTGACCACTGGTGTGTAGGTTTATTTCTGGGCTCTCTATTCTGTTCCATTGATCTATGTGGCTGTTTTTGTGCCAGTATTATATGGTTTTGATTACTGTAGCTTTGTGGTATAGCCTGAAGTCAAGGAGCATGATACCTCCAGCTCTGTTCTTTTTTCTCAAGATTGTTTTGGCTATTTGGGGTCTTTTGTGTTTCCACACAAATTTTAAAATTATTTGTTCTAGTTCTTTGAAAAATGCCATTAGTATTTTGATAGAGATTGCATTGAATTTGTAGGTTACCTTGAGTAGTATTATTAATACTACAATATTAATTCTTCTAATCCATGAACACAGTATATCTTTCCATCTGTTTGTGTCATCTTCAGTTTCTTTCATCAGCATCGTATAGTTTGCCAAGTACAGGACTTTTACCTCATTAGTTAGATTTATTCCTAGATGTTTTATTCTTTTTGATGTGGTTGTAAATGGGACTTTTCCTTAATTTCTCTTTCTGATAGTTTGTTGTTAGTGTATAGAGATGCAACAGATTTCTGTATATTAATTTTGTATTCTGCAACTGTACCGAATTCACTGATGAGCAGACTAGAGAATTGTTTAAAAGCCTTCAAATCTAGTAGTAGTCTGCATTCAATCTGCTTTGCAAGAGTCTTTATTTGTCTCCACTTTGAACAAAATGAAACTGGAAATCCAATGCAAAGCACTAGAGGTACAGTCTATACAAGAAAGACTACTCAGAACTCCAGTCAGAAGAACCATACTCAAAAGAAGGCTTTAATGACTGGGGAATAAATATTTAGATTAAAAATAAAATTCTTAAGGTATACATATTGATAAGAATGTAGGCTAGGCTTCATGTGACAGACACCCAAAATATTAGCGATTTACTCCAGAGAAAAGTTTATTTTCCTTTCACATAAAGGTGTAAATTAGCATAGTTATCTATGGTAGCAAATAAACCCTCAAATTGTAATGACTGAGACACAGTGGAAATTTATTTTTCACTCACGTAACAGGTCAAATGGATGATCCTGGTCAGTGGGTAGCCCTCCTCCACATGGTGATCCAGGAATCTAGGCTTTTCCATCTTGTAGCTTTGTCATTATCATAACTTTATGCATATTAAATAGAGAAATAGGAAAGAGGGTATGAAGCATGCATAGCTTTTCAAAGACCCAATCTAAAAACTCCACGTGTTACCTCTCACATTCTGTTGGCCACAGCTCGGTCACATGACCACATCTAACTATTAGGGAGGCTGAGAAATGTAGTCTTTATTCTGGTAGTGTATTTGTTCAGCTAAAGTCAGAGTTTCCATTTCTGTAATAGTTATCTATTACTTTGTAATAAATTACCCCAAAACATAAGGGCATGGAACAATAACCGTTTGCTTCACAATTTCTGTGGGTCGAGAATCTGGTTGCAGCCTAGCTGGAGCCTCTTGCTCTGGATCTCTCAGAGGTTACAGTCAAGGTATCAGCCAGGGCTGCAGTCATCTCAAGGCTGTGTTTGGCGAGAATCCCTTCCAAACTCACTCAGTTGACTGTCAGCAACCTCAAAAGTTCTGCTTCTAAGCTCACCCACACCGCCATTGGCAGCTGCTAGGTTCTCATTGGCTATTGTCAGAGAGATTGGTTTCTTGCCATGTGGGTGGTGAGAGATGCTCTTTGTTCTTCTTTCTTTACAAAAGAAACTGAAAGGCTCAAGGTTGAGTCACTTGCCCTAAAATTGCAAACTAAGAAGGAGTTGCTGTTGCAGCCCTTCCCAGGAGTGGAATTTTAAACCAATCAGTCTGGAATTTCCTGGTCAGCACTGGTGAGCTAATCTGCCTGAGACCACCCCCCCCCCCACCCCTTCCTTCCCCTAAGGGAAGGTCACCTTGCCTGAAAAAACCCACTCTTTTAACTTCCTTGTCCCACCCTCTTTCTGCCTATAAAAACCTTCCATTTCGGTTTTTTTGTTCTTGTTGTTTTTTTACAGTCTAGTGTTTATGTTATGGCAGTTACACTTGAATTTCAAAAATTTAAAACATAAAAAGTGGTTAGGGACTGCCGGCTTAAAAAAAATGCACAACGTGAGAGTTGTGAGTTAAGTTTTATTTGGGGCAAAATGAGGACTATAGCCCGGGAGATAGCATCTCAGATAGCTCTGAGAAACTGCTCCAAAGAGGTAGGGGGGAAGGTCAGTATACATGTGATTTTGGTCAATCAGGAGTACATGCAAACAAGCACATATTTTTTTGCAAAAAGTTTCTGCTAGTCTTGTGAAGGTACTGCTAGTCATGAGGAGCAGACATGACCATGAAGGATTTTAGTGCTTTTCTAGATATGAGGAGATATAAGAATTGGGCTCATAAAATCGTCTCCTGAAAATATCTATCTGAAGATCTGTTCTGCCAGTTTTTCCCAGAGCACGGAATGCCTCATTTCTGCTCTCCACCCTGAGCTCCTTTCGGGGGGGTATTGAAAGTCAGCCACTGCAGCAGCACATGATTTAATCCTTGTAGAGGTAGATGGCACCTGCCAATTTGTATTTGACAGGACTAACATTTGTATCAACAGTTGATAAATGTCTAAGATTGTTTATTATACAGCAGGGTACAATGGTAGTGCTAATGCCAACAGGGCACTATGGAAATTAGTCTAAAAATTATCATTTATCTTTATACAAGCAACAACACTTGCTGCTGTTTTAGAATTTGGGGATATAGTCTGCTTCTAATGCTAAGCAGTCCTTGAACATTTTTAATGTTACACAGTGTTATAGTAATTAGTTTGGCAAATGTTTCAAAATAAAGTAGAAATATATTCATAACATGACAGAAATGCACATCCTGTTTTGTTTTCAATAAGAACCATAATAGGTACAGGTCAGAACTCTTCCCTATGTGAAATAATTTACACATGGATGAGTGCTATAATATCACCATCTAAAATAATCACTAAATAGGGGCTTCCCAGGTGGTGCAGTGGTTAAGAATCCGCCTGCCAATGCAGGGGACATGGGTTTGATCCCTGGCCTGGGAAGATCCCACATGCTGCAGAGCAACTAAGCCCCTGCACCACAGCTACTGAGCCTGTGCTCTAGAGCCCGTGAGACACAACTGCTGAGCCTGTGCGCCTAGAGCCCGTGCTCCGCAACAAGAGAAGCCACTGCAAGAAGCCCGTGCACCACAACGAAGAGTAGCCCACCCTCACCACAACTAGAGAAAGCCCGAGCACAGCAACGAAGACCCAACGCAGCCAAAAA
This sequence comes from Balaenoptera borealis, assembly GCF_965194805.1. Taxonomy (NCBI): domain Eukaryota; kingdom Metazoa; phylum Chordata; class Mammalia; order Artiodactyla; family Balaenopteridae; genus Balaenoptera; species Balaenoptera borealis. Next base: position 100,634,150 of record NC_138868.1, on the reverse strand, counting down.
TAAAAACAAATAAATAAATTTATATTTTAAAAAACTTATTAAAAAAATAAAATAATCACTAAACACAATTCTTCTTAAGAAATAAGCAAAGGAAAAACCTTCCATTTTGTACAACTCCTGTGAGTATCTCTCAGCTGGCCAGATGAGATGCTGCCCAAATTCGTGAATTGTTTAATAAGCCAACTGGATCTTCAAATGTGCCAGATTGAATTGTGTTTTTTAACAAGGTAGTAGTTGAAGGAGCAGTATCCATAAAGAACCCTGTGAATTACAGGGAATGGAAGAAATGCTGCTTCAGAACCAGGGGATAAAATGAGGCTGTTGCGAAGGAAGAGATCTTCCTCTATCCTAGGTTCCTTTGGCTGGTCTAAGAATTAAAGTGACATGAAACAGATTAACAGGGAAAAATCAAACAAAAGTTTAATAACATGTACACATGGGAGAGACCCAGGAAATCTGAATAACTCACCAAAATGGCCAAAGTCCTCACCTTAAATACCATCCTCAGCCAAAGACAAAAGATGTTAGAGGTAGTGGTTTTAGGACTGCAAAGGAGAGGAAGGCAATTCACATGGACATGGAAAAGCAAATGTTAGGTAAACAAACGCCTGCTAGGCCATGCCACAGCAGAACATAACATCACACCCATAAGTTCCCAGAAATAACTAAGGGAGACTTTGGGTGAGACCTACGGTCAAGGAGCAAATAATCTGTGACATTTGAACTATTCATGTTGAGGTGTTGGCATTCATAACCGTGGACTGGTGGGGCCTGAGGAAATTTGAATTGTAAATACAAAATTTGACTGAATAGAATTGGAGCACAGAGAGAATATTGACTTTGTCTAAGGAACTCAAAGCAGCTTCACAGCTCAAGTTAAGACTTTAAGGAGAAATGGGAGTCACCCGTGTCAGGTGATAGATGTGACTAGAAGGTCAGAGGAGCTGCCTCTGCAATGGGTGACAAATCAAAGCATGTAGCATGTTCTGGGATGAGAAAATGTGACTATAATGTGGCTAAAGCTGAGCATCGTTTTATAAACGAGACAGAGGAGGATGGGCTGCGTGCGTTGAGTTCTATTTGTTGGAATTCTTTGAGGTCTGAGATGAATTTCTCCATGGGGGAATTTAATTTGCTTCTGTCAGGCTTCTGGGGATTCTGCTAATCCAAGATCACTCTAATTTCAACTCTCATTTTGAAGTGTTTAATACCACCAAGATGACAAGGATTTGGCCTGAGAGCTGGCTTTCAGTTCTAAATTCTCACCAGTGATTCCCTCCCTTTGCTGCACTCATGTTGTGAGTGTGTTTCTTTCCTTTGGAGTCCCCTGGGGCTGGAGGTGAGGGGTGGGAGGTGGGGAGAGAGATTTTCATGAAAAAGTTTACCCAGATACCTAGGTCACCAAATAATCAGAAACAGAATGAAAGTCATCTTTCTGATGAAAGAGGCTGGCATTTTATTTACCGGCATTTTTCTCTACTGAGAAAACTATTTCCAAAATCTTTGCTTTAGAAAATGTTGGGTAAAGGAAAGAACATGGAATGGCTGGTCCAAATGTCAGAGAGCTGGGTTTTTTTTCCCCAAACATCTTTTATTTACTCACCGCTTTGCTTGTCACCGATGGACTTTAAATGCCAGAGCTAATTTTTAGTCTGGTCCCTAGTTCAGTGACATAGAACTTCAGTTGCCTCCTATGTAAAAATAGAACACTAATGCATACTGTATTCATTTTCAACAGCTGCCCTAACAAAGTACCACGCATTAGGTGGCTTAAAACAATAGAAATGTATTGTCTGACAGTTCTGGAGGCTAGAAGTCCACAATCAAGGTGCTGGCAGGGCCATGCTCCCTCTGAAACCTTTAGGGAAGAGCCTTCCATGCCTTTTCCTAGCTTCGGGTGGTGGCCATCAATCCTGGGTGTTGCTTGCCTTGCAGTTGCCTCACTCCACCGTCTGCCTCTGGTATTACATGGTGTTCTCTCTTGTGTCTGCTCCAATTCCCCTTTTCTTATTAAGGACATCAGTCATATGGAATTAAGCGCCCACCCTACTCCAGCATGACCTCATTTTATCAATAGTTAACATTTATCTACAACAACCCTATTTCCAAATAAGGTCACATTCTGAAATACTAGGAGTTAGGACTCCACCTATCTTTTTTTGGAACTCAATTCAACTCCTAACACATGCCTTTTAGGTCACTCCCTTCTGTCTGCCTCAATACACACCATGCATATCTTATATGCCTCAGTTATAGCACTTGTCATTGTTTAAAATAAACTATTATTGACATATAGCATACATACAGATGAAAACATACAAACTACAAATGTACATCTTGAGGAACGATCACAAAATTAACACACACATGTTACCATCACCCAGATAAAAAAGAAGACATTACCAGCACCCCAGAACCCTCCTCATGCCCCCTCCGAGTTACATTCCTTCCTAACCAAAGGTAGTCACCATCCTGATTTCTTTTTTTTTTAAATTTAATTAATTAATTAATTAATTTATGGCTGTGTTGGGTCTTCGTTTCTGTGCGAGGGCTTTCTCTAGTTGCGGCGAGCAGGGGCCACTCTTCATCGCGGTGCGCGGGCCTCTCATTATCGCGGCCTCTCTTGTTGCGGAGCACAGGCTCCAGACGCGCAGGCTCAGTAATTGGGGCTCACGGGCTTAGTTGCTCCGCGGCATGTGGGATCTTCCCAGACCAGGGCTCGAACCCGTGTTCCCTGCATTGGCAGGCAGATTCTCAACCACTGCGCCACCAGGGAAGCCCCCTGATTTCTAATATTATAGATTTGTTTTGCCTGTTTTTGAAGTTTACATGATTAGAATAATTCTGTTCCTATTCTTCTGTCTTTTGTGTCATTTATTTGATAGTATGTTTGTGGGTTAATGCAAATTGTCAGTGTAGCAATCCTTTATTTTCTTTTCTGCATAGTAGTCCATTGTATGACTATATGATATTTATTTATCCATTACACCGTTGATAAACATTTAGGTTGTTTTCAGTTTGCACTCTTACAAATAATGTTGTCAAGGACTTTCTTACATACATCTTTGATACATGTAAGTATGCATTTCTGTTTTGTATATCTGTAGGAGTAAATAGCTGGATCTTAGATTTTACATATGTTTAGCTTGAGTACATTACTGTCAAACAAGTTTTCAATGTTTGTAGCAATTTACATTTCCTCCAGAGGTATACATTTGTCTATCCTCGTGCCAACAACAGTAGCATATAAAAGTTTCAGTTGCTCCAGATTCTTTTGCGGTACCCAATATGGGATACTATCAGTTTGTTAAATTATAACTATTCTTTGGGTATGTAATGGTATTTTACATAGATACTGGTTTTAATTTAAACTGCCTCATTGACTAATGTTTTCATGTTTATTGGCCATTTGAATATCTACTTTTTTGATGTGCCTCTTCTGACATTTCACCTCTATATTTACCTACTGAATTGTCTACATTAAAAAAATTACTTTGTAGCCAATCTTTATATATTCTGGAAATATACTTTTTCAATTATATGTATTGCAGGTATCTTCTCCCAAACTGTAGCTTGAATTTTGTTTTTCTTAATGACATCTTTTGATACACATCTTTTGTTCAATTTATTCCTAGGTATTTGATTTTTATGCTATTTCAAATGATATGTTGCTCAGTTTTTTTTTCTTTTTTTAAAATTGAAGTATAGTTGATTTACAATGTTGTATTAGTTTCTGGTGTACAGCAAAGTGATTCAGTTATATATATATATATATATATATATATATATATATATATATATTCTTTTTCATATTCTTTTCCACTATAGTTTATTACAGGATATTGAGTATAGTTCCCTGTGCTATACAATAGGACCTTGTCGTTTATCCATTCTATATATAATAGTTTGCATCTGCTAGTCCCAAACTCCCAATCCAACCCTCCCACCGCTACTTGGCAACAACAAGTCTGTTCTCTATGTCTGTGAGTCTGTTTCTGTTTCATACATAAGTTCATTTGTGTCATATTTTAGATTCCACATATAAGTGATATCATATGGTATTTATCTTTCTCTTTCTGACTTACTTTGCTTAGTATGATAATCTCTAGGTCCATCCATGTAGCTGCAAATGGCATTATTTCATTCTTTTTTATAGCTGAGTAATATTCCACTGTATATATATATACAACATCTTCTTTATCCACTCATCTGTCAATGGACATTTAGATTGTTTCCATGTCTTGGCTATTGTAAATAGTGCTGCTATGAACATAGGGGTGCATGTATCTTTTCAAATTAGAGTTTTGTCCTGTTGTATGTCCAGGAGTGGGCTTGCTGGATCATATGGCAACTCTATTTTTAGTTTTTTGAGGATGATTCTCAGTTCTAATGTAGTTCTAATGTCAAATTATCAATCTTTCTTTTATATTTGGTGTTCTTTGGATTCTATTTAAGAAATCTTTGCTTACCCCAAAGTCACGAAGACATTCTAAATTATCTTCTGAAAACATTGTCTTAGTTTTTGCATTTAGATCTACAATCCACCTGAAATTAATTTTTATGTACGGTATGATATAAGAATCAAGACTCATCCCCCACCCACCCCAACCCATGACTATCCAATTAACCCAACACCATTTACTGAAAAAAAATAAAGTCTATTATTCATCACTCTGTAGTGCCATCTTTGTCAACACTCCAAGTATCCATATATATAAGGTCTGTTTCTAGAATCTGATTGCTTTTTCTAACTATTCTTGCACTGATACCACATTGTCTTCATTCCTGAAGGTTTATGATAAGACTTGATATCCAGTAGTATAAACCCTCTAACTTTGTTCTCTTTAAAGATCATCTTGGCTGTTCTGGCCTTTTTGCATTTTCATGTAAATTTTATTATCCGATAGTCAATATTATTATTTTATTATTATTTATTTTTTTGGCTGCACCATGTGGCCTGTGGGATCTTAGTTCCCTGACCAGGGATCAAACCCAGGCCATGGCAGTGAAAACGCTGAGTCCTAACCACTGGTCCACCAGGGAATTCCCCAGATTGTCAATTTTTAACAAAAAAGTCCTCTGGCATTTTGATTGTGATTGCCTTGGGTGTATAGATTGTTATGGGATGCCTTGATTCTTTCACAACATTGAGTCTTTCGACTCATGAACATGGTATGACCTTCCATTTTTTTAAAGGTGTCCTTTAATTTCTTTCAATAATGTTAAATGATTTTTTTGTAGAAATCTTGCAGCTTTCATTAGATTCCTTCCTAGATGATTGATGCCTTTGAAGCTATTTAAATTTTTTTGCTTTTTAAAAAAATTTTTTTAAGAGCAGTTTTAGATTCACAGCAAAATTAGGAGAAAGATACAGAGATTTCTCTTACGCACCCTGCCCCTAAGTATGCGTAGCCTCCTGCGTTATCAACATCCTCCACGAGAGTGGTATATTTGTTACAACTGATGGACCTACATATCATAATCACCCGAAGTCCATAGTTTACACTAGGGTTCACTCTTGGTGTTGTACATTCTATGGCTTTGGACAAATGTATAATGACATGTATCCATCATCTTAGTATCATACAGAGTATTTTCACTGTCCCCCCCTGCCCCCCACGACCCCTGGCAACCACTGATTTTTTTTTTACTGTCTTCATATTATTTCCTTTTCCAGAATATCATATTATCATACAGTTAGATCCCTTCTCAGATTGACTTCTTTCACTTAATAATATGCATTTAAAGTTCCCCCATGTCTTTTCATGGCTTGATAGCTCATTTCTTTTTAGTGCTAAATAATATTCCATTGTCTGTATGTACCACAGTTTATCCGTTCACCTACTGAAGACAGATATCTTGGTTGCTTCCACATTTTGTCAGTTATGAATAAAACTGCTGTAAACATCTGTGTGCAGATTTTTGTATGGATATAAGTTTTCAACTCCTTTGGATAAATACCAAGGGCAAATTGTATTACTGTATTTAAATTTTTTTATTTTATACAATTTATTATTGTATACTGATCTCGTATCCAGCAATCTCGCTAAATCTGTTCATTAGTTCTAATAGTTTTCTAGAGACCTGTTGGCTTTCCATATGTGATCTTGTCATATATGAATAATGATATTCATATTTACAATCCACTTATTTTTTTGTCTTTCCTTATTACATTGGCTGGGGGCCTCTGGTACAATATTAAATAGAATTGTTGATAGTGAATATCTCTGTCTTGTTCCTGTTCTCAAGAATTAAGCTTCCAGTCTTTTGCTTCAAATGCCATGTTTGCTATAATTTTTTATTGACACCTATGATCAGATTAGGGAAGTTTCTTTCTATTCCTGATTTGCTAAGATATTTTATTATGAAATAATTTTGAAAATTTTATCAGATCCTCTTTTTGTATCTATTGAGACAACCACATGATTTTTCACCTTTGTTCTGTTGATGTAGTGAATTTCCATTGACTGCATTAAAGTATTAAACCAACTTTGCATTCTTGAAGTAAACATAACTGGGCCTTGATGTAGTCTTTTATATCTGGCCAAGATAATCTTTGCTAATATTTGTTTAGGGTTTTTTTGTCTATATGTTTGGGTGAGATTAGCTTGTAATTTTCCTTTCTTAGAATATTTCTGACAGATTTGAGTATGAAGCTTATGCTGGCCTCAAAATAAGTTGAAAAATATTATTTATTTTACTAGTCTTTGAAGAGTTTGTGTAAGATTGGTATTGTTTCTTTCCTTAAATAGCTTGAAGACTTCACTAGCTAATCAATGTGTGTCTGGAAGATTTTTTTGTTAACTTTTTATTTTGGAATGATTTTAGACTTACAAAAAATTTGTAAAAACAGTGCAGATAGTTCCTGTATACCAATAGTTCTTAACTGGGGGTGATTTTGCCCCTCCAGAGGACATTTGCGAATATATGAAGACATTTTACTTTGTCACAATTTGGGAGCGGAGAGAGGTAGTGCTAATGGCATCTGATGGGTAGAGGCCAGGGGCCAGAGGTGCTGCTAAACCTCCTACAGTACACAAGACTGGCCCTCATGACAAAGAACTATTCAGCCCACTATGCCAGTAGTGCTGATATTGAGAAACCTTGAATGAGGTCATTCATCTTAGCTCTTCAGACTCATATTGCAGGTATAAGAACTAGAAAACAAGCTTGTATTAGAAAAATTGAACTGAAAATTAAATTATTTTAGTCAGATATTATGATCGTTATGTATGTGTATATATCATGGATGTTTTATTGCATATATATGTCCCAGTTCATTCAGGAAAACACAGACCATTCTAGATATTTTAATAGTAAGGGCTTTAGTACAGTGAATTGATGCTTATAAAATCATCGAAGCGGGAGGGGAAGTGAGAGTCAAGGGAGAACTGGTGCTGCCTTTCAGACACTCAGAAAGTAGAGAATCATGATAACAGTTGCCAGTGATCTCAGCTGCCCATAACACTGAATTGGGTGATTTGCAGAAGTTCATCCAAAAGCTGTTGCAAGCTTCGCATCTGCCTTTTGCCAGTACATCTACCTTCTTGAGAGGAGAAATGATAGTTTATACTTCTCTTCCATCTTCCTAATTGCCTATAAATTGGAAGCTTATTGGCAAGGAATTCTTGGCAATGTCATTATCCTTCCAGCCCCTTAAAGAGGAAAGGATAGAAAGGGGTGAGGATAGTGCTGAGTTAACAGCAGACAGTATGGCACCGTCCAACCATTGGGTTACTCACCATTCTTACAACCCCTCCTGTCCATATTTATCTTCCATACAAAAGTAATAACAAAGCATCCCATTTCTGCCTAATATGATGCAGTTATCACTTCTTCAAACAAAAACATCCACCCTCTTCCCCCAAAAGTGAAGCCTCAGCGTTCCATGAGTCACTAGCTATATCTGGGTAATAATCATTCTTTTCTAATACAATCACAATCATACTTTGATATGTAACTGCAAATTAAAATTTTAATATTCACCATTATGACTTATATAGAAGAGTAGTAAAAGGGAGAGAGAGAGAAAAAATTATACTCTGGCTATGGGAGAAACAGTATTATAGATTGTTGCTGGTTTAGAGCATATACCATATTTTGTATGAGGGCATGTCAGCCCCTCATGATGTTGTCACTGAACCTGAACTGAGTTGAATTTATTCAGCTATAATTGAATCTTCCACAGGCCATTCTACTGTTCTGTACTGCCAGCTGCTTTGTGTTGATGGGATACATGGTAAAATAAGCGAATCCTGTGGGTACGATCACTTCTTTTACTGTAAAATGAAATCCATTGTCAGAAGCTGTGTTGCGTGAGATACCATGATGGTAAATTGTCGTTTGGAAGTTTGTGCGTGGTGTTGCTAGCAGAAGAGCTATGGCCAGGGAAAGCATACATCTATCCAGTATAAGTATCTATTCCAGTGAAAACAAATTGCTGCCCTTCTCATGATGATTTCTAAGGAAATCAACCTGTTACCCTGTGGATAACTGTTCCCTCAAAGGAATTGTGCCATGTTAGGAACTCAGCATTTATTTCTGTTAACAGTTGGGCCTTCACACTGGCTTAGATAGATGAACCTTAGTGAGGAACACGCATGTCGGTGATCCCAGCAAAACCTTGGTGTGTGCCATCTACCCACTTTACTTGAACTTGCGGGGCAAATACTTGAATGGCCATGGAAAGAGGCTGCTAATGACCTACAGAACAGGACATCTTGATCACCTAATTATTGAAAGCTGCCTCAGCAATGAATGATCTATGAATTCACTTGAGACTCAAATGTCCTCGTACACTGTGTCCATTGTGAGAAGTTGATCCCTAGACCTCCTTGTCACCAGCTTTCCAATCTTGTTCCCTCTAAGTGCCTGACAATGTGGCCAAAGCGTTAGCCCCTGCCCACGAATCTAAATAAGTCTGTATAGATCTGGCGATCTCTCTTTCTGGGCAAACTGAACAACTAGATGCACTGCTTATATGAGATGAATGCTCCCAGTGGGAGTGTCCCTTTTCCTCATTGTCATTCAGGGCTACCCTGAGTGCAGCTATTAACTCTACAGCTATCCACTTCTGGCTGATAGCAATTTATGGTGTATCATCATCTGCAAACTAGTTCTGCGTTTTTCCTTCCTCAACTAACTGGTGATAGGGATGAGTTAAAGGAGAGCTGACAATTCATCAGGAGTAGGTGCCACTCCTAGCTGCTCAAGCTAAACATTGAAAACAGAAGCTCTGATATATTTACCCTTATCAATAAATTCCTACCTGGTCTAGTGCTCTTAAAATTCAGTCTCAGCTTTTTGATCGTATAAATTGGCAAAATATTGCAATCCTTTTGATGACCTTCCTGGGTCAGTCCTTGTACACATCCCCATAGAGCAAGGATTAGCAAACTCTGGCTTGTGAGATGACAACCTGTTTTTGTCAATAAAGTTTTATCAGAATACTGTAATGCCCATTTTTTAACGTATTGTTTATATCTGCTTTTGCAACAACAGTGTTGGATAGTTGTAACGGAGATTCTATGGCCTGCAAACTTAAAATATTTTCTATGCAGCTCTTTAAAGAAAAAATGCCAATCCCTGCCCTAGATTACAATAGAATATAACTCTAGTTTTATATCTAGAAGCAATGAGAGATGGTGGAGGTGCATTTGAGGAGAATCAGGATCTGCTTTAAGGGAAAAAATTGTGGGGTCTTCAAGCCTGGGAGAAAGGAAGTGCTAATTTCACTGGAACAGAAGAATGCAGATGTTCAAGTTTCTCAGTTCATTGGAATGCACACGTAAATATCATCATTTCAGTATTCAAGATCTCACTCTTTTTCAATTAACATCCAAAGTTTTACATAAGAGACTTGACAAGGAAGTGACCGCTGTATATCGTAATTCTGCAATCCTCAGTATAATAATTTAAATGTGTTTTGGGGTTTTTGTTTTTGTTTTTTTGGACATATCAACCCCTGAGACTACAAAAGATAAGAGACTTTTTCAAGGGATTCCTAGAAGTTCTATGGTTCTCTCTTGGTACTTTGACCCAAGATTTTAAAGCCCTGATCTTGTCATTTTACTTCTTTTTTTAAAAATTATTGTTTATTTGGTAACGTTGGCTTATAACATTATATGTTTCATGTGTACAACATTATAATTCTACTTCTGTATACCCTACAGCGTGCTCACCACCAAAAATTTAGTTTTCATCCATCACCATACAGTTGATCCCCTTTGCCCATTTTGCCCCATCCTCTCTGGTGACCACTACTCTGTTGTCTGTATCTATGTATTTGTTTTTGTTTGGTTTAGTTTGTTAATTTATTTTGGTTTTTTTTCTTTGTTTGTTTTTTAGATTCTACATACAAGAGAAATCATACAGTATTTGTCTTTCTCTGTCTGACTTATTTCTCTTAGGATAATACCTTGAGGTTCATCTTTGTTGTCCAAATGGTAAGGTTTCATCTTTTTTTATGGCTGAGTAGCATTCCATTGTACATATATACCACATCTTTTTTTATCTATTCATCCACTGATGGGCCCTTAGGTTTTTTCCATATTTTGGCTCTTGTTAATAATGCTGTGGTGAACATAGGGGTGCATATATCTTTTCTAATTAGTGTTTTCATATTCTTTGGATAAATACCCATAAATGGGATAGCTGGATCATACAGTAGTTAGTTCCATTTTTCATTTTTTGAGGAACCTCCATACTGTTCTCCATAGTGGCTGCACCAATTTACATTCCCACCAACAGTGTAGGAGGGTTCCCTTTTCTCCACATCCTTGTCACCATTTGTTATTTCTTGCCTTTTTGATAATAGCCATTCTAACATGTGTGAAGTTATATCTCATTGTGGTTTTAATTTGCATTTCCCTCATAATTAGTGATGTTGAACATCTTTTCATGTGCCTGTTGACCATCTGTATGTCTTTTTTGGGAAAATGTCTCTTCAACTCCTCTGCCCATTTTTAAATCAGGTTGTATTTTTTAAGTTGTTGTTGAGTTGTATAAGTTCTTTACATATTTTGGATATTAACCCCTTATTGGATATATCATTTGCAAATATTTTCTCCTATTCAGTAGGTTGTCTTTTCATTTTGTTAATGGTTTTCTTTGCTGTACAGGAGAGTTTTAGTTTGATGTAATCCCATTTAGTTTAATGTTTATTTTTGGGTTTGTTTCTCTTGCCTGAGGAGACATATCCAAAAAAAAATGTTTCTAAGACTGATGTCAAGAGCATACTGCCTATGTTTTCTCTAGAAGTTTTATGGTTTCAGGTCTTACATTTATGTATTTAATCCATTTAAAATTTATTTTTGTATATGGTGTGTGAAAGTAGTCCAGTTAGATTTTTTTTGCATGTGGCTGTTCAGTTTTCCCAATACTATTTATTGAAGAGGCTGTCTTTTCCCCATTGTATGATGCCTCCTTTGTCATAGATTAATTGCTCATATAAGTGTGGGTTCACTTCTGGGCTCTCTTACTCTGTTCCATTGATTTATGTGTCTGTTTTTGTGCCAACACCATACTGTTTTGATTACTGTGGCTTTTTAGTATAGTTTGACGTCAGGGAGCATGATACTTTCCAGCTATTTTCTTCCTTCTCAAGATTATTTGGGGTCTTTTGTGTTTCCATACAAATTTTAGAATTATTTGTTCTAGTTCTGTGAAAAATGCCATTGGTATTTTGATAGGGATTACACTGAGTCTGTACATTGCCTTAGGGAATATGGTCATTTTACCGACATTAATTCTTCCAATCTATGAGCACGGTATATCTTTCCATCTATTTGTGTCATCTACAGTTTCTTTCATGAATGTCTTATAGTTTTCCAAGTACAGGTCTTTTACCACCTTGGTTAGATTTATTCCTAGGTACTCTATCCTTTTTGATGCAATGTAAATGAGTTTTTTTTTTAAAAAAATTATCTTCCTTATAGTTTGTTGTTAGTGTATAGAAATGCAACAGATTTCTGTTTGTTAATTTTGTATCCTGCAACTTTGCTGAGTTTATTTATTATTTTTAATAGATTTTTTTGAGGCATCTTTAGGATTTTCATGTATAGTATCCTGTCATCTGCAAACAATGATGGTTTTACTTCTTCCTTTCCAATTTGATGTCTCTAATTTCTTCTCCTTTTCTGGTTGATAAGTCTAGGACTTCCAATACCATGTTGGAACAAAAGTGGTGAGAGTGGGCATCCTTGTCTTGTTCCTGATCTTAGAGGAAATGCTTTTAGCTTTTGACAGTTGAATATGATATCAGCTGTGGGCTTGTCATATATGGCCTTTACTGTGTTGAGGTTTGTTCCCTCTATACCCACTTTGTTGAGAGGTTTTATCAATATAATAAATGGACATTGAATTTTGTCAAAAGCTTTTTCTATTGAGATGATCATATGATTTTTATTTTTCAGTTTGTTAATGTGGTGTATCACATTGATTGATTTGCAAATATTGAACCATACTTGCACCCCTGGGTTAAATCCCAGTTGATCATGGTGGATGACCCTTTTAATGTATTGTTGAATTTGGTTTGCTAATATTTTGTTGAGGATTTGTGCACCTGTGTTCATCGGTGATATTGGCCTGAAATTTTCTTCTTTTGTGGTACTTTTGTCTGGTTTTGGTATACAGGTGATGCTGGCTTTATTGTGTTGTGTCAGTTTCTCCCTTTATGTTTGTTAATACTTGCTGTATGTATTTAGGTGATCCTAGGTTGGGTGCATATATATTTACAATTGTTATATATTCTTGTTGGATTGATCCCTTTAGCATTATGTAATGTCTTTGTCACTTATTATAGTCTTTGTTTGAAAGTCTATTTTGTCTAAGTATTGCTACCCCAGCTTTCATTTTGTTTCCAGTTGCATGGATACCTTTTTCCATCCCCCCCACTTTCAGTATGTGTGTTTCTGTACATCTCAAGCAAGTTTCTTGTAGGCAGCATGTATATGGGTGTTGTTTTTGTATCCATTCAGTCACTCTGTGTTTTGATTGGAGCATTTGGTCCATTTACATTTAAAGTAATTATTGATATGTATGTACTTATTACCATTTTGTTACTTGTTTTCTGTTTGTTTTGTATTCCTTTTTTCTTCTTATGTTCTTTTCCCTTGTGATCTGATGACTGTCTTTAGTGTTATGTTTGGATTCCTCTTTCTTTTTTTGTGTGTATCTGTTATATGTTGTTGGTTTGTGGTTACCATGTGGTTTAAATACAAGAAATTTTTTTAAATTGATCTCTTAAATTCAAATGCATTAAAAAAAACCCTGCATGTTTACTCTCCCCCCCCCAAGTTTAATGTTTTTGACTTCATATTTTACATCTTTTTGTTTTGTGTATATCTTAACTACTTATTGTGGCTGTAGATGATTTTACTGCTTTTGTCTTTTAATCTTTATTTTAACCTTTAAGCTTTAAAAGTGGCTCATCTATTACATTTACCATATATTTGCCGTTACCAATGAGATTTTTCCTTTTGTAATTTTCATATTTCTAGTTGTAGTCTTTTCTTGTCCACTTAGAGAAGTCCCTTTAACATTTCTTGTAAAGCCAATTTAGTCCTGCTGGACTCTCAGTTTTTGCTTGCCTGTAAAGCTCTATCTCTCCTTCATCTGAATGATAGCCTTGCCAAGTATTCTTGGCTGTAGGTTTTTTCCTTTCATCACTCTAATTATATCATGTCACTCACTTCTGACCTGCAAAGTTTCTACTGAAACTTTCTACTGAAAGTCAGTGACAGTCTTATGGGAATTCACTTTTATGTAACTGGTTGCTTTTCCCTTACTGCTTTTAAGATTCTCTTTTGATCTTTAAGTTTTACCATTTTAATTACAGTGTGTCTTTGTGCATTCCTTTTGGGATTGATCTTGTTTGGAATTCTTTGTGCTTCCTGGGCCTGGATGCCTGTTTCCATTCCCAGGATAGGAAAGTTTTCAGCTTTTATCTTTTCAAATAAATTCTCTGCCCCTTTCTCTCTCTCTTTGGCTTCTGGGACCCCTGTAATATGAATGTTAGTATGCTTGATGGTGTCATAGAAATCTCTTAAACTATTCTCATTTAGAACAATTTCTTCTTCTTTTTTCTGCTTTGCTTGGGTAATTTCGACTACTCTGTCTTCCAGTTCACTGATTTGTTCCCCTGTATCATCTAATCTGTTGATTCCTTCTAGTGTAATTTTTAGTCATTGTACTCTTCAGCTCTGTTTGGTTCTTCTTGTTTATATTTTCTAAGTCTTTGTAAAACTTCTCACTGTGTACATCTTTTCTTCTCCCAGGTTTGTTGAGCATCTTTATGATTATTATCTTGAACTCTTTATTGGGTAGATTGCTTATCTTCACTTTGCTTAGTTCTTCTGGGATTTTATCTGGTTCGTTTGTTTGCAACATATTCCTGTGTTGCCTCATTTTACCTAATTCTCTGTGTTTATTTGTAGGTATTGCATAGGTTGGTTACATTTCCTGATCTTGGAGAAGTGGGTTTATGCAGGAGATGTCCTATGGGGTCCAGCAGCACACACCCTTCTGGTCCCTTGAGCTATGTGCTCTAGGAGCGCCCCCTATGTGGGCTGCATGTGCCCTTCTGATGTGGTGGAGCCAACTACTATGGACACACAGGTAAGTGAGGCTGGTCCCTGGCCCAGTTGGCTGCCAAGCCCTGCCTGGTTTGGAGCCTGCCAGCTGCGGGTGGATGGGGCCAGGTCTTGGGGTGGCTGGTTGTGTAGCCTGGGGGTGTTCCAGTACTGGTGCCGACTGTCTGGTGGGCAGGGAATCCCCTGGCACTAAGGCTAGAGGGAGGACTCCAAAATGGCACTTGCCAGCACCAACGTCCTTGTGGTAGAGTGACCTCCCCAAAATGGCTGCTGCCAGCAACTGTGTCCCCACGGGGAGTCCCAGTTGCCTCCTATTTCTCCAGGAAGCTCTCCAAGATCAGCAAGTGGGTCTGACCTAGGCGTCTTTCAAATAACTGCCTCCGTACTGGGTCTCGGAGCATATGAGTTTTTGCATGAGCCTTTTAAGAGTGGAGTCTCTGTTTCTTACAGCTCTCCAACTCTCCCACATGCAAGCCTTCAAAGCTAGATGTTCTGGGGGCTCCTCTTCCTGATGAAGGACCTCAACGTGTCCTGGATATTCAACTTCTGCAGTTACAGTCACTCCAGGTGCTACCAGTCTGCCAACACACTGCTACCTCATGACAAGTTGAGGATCTTGGGCGTGAGGGGCAGGCTGTCTACCCCCAGCCCCTGGCCACTGCACCTAGTCCCCACTCATCACCCACTGACCCACTCATTGCTCCGAAGCTGGTCCAGGCCTTTCTGCCCTGTTTTAAATGAATTGAATATTCTTTGGAATTCCATTTTACCTTCTCTAGCTATTCCTATTTGAAGAATTTTTTAGTGGTGTTTTAAAGATTACAATATACATCTTTGACTTATCATAGTTTATTTTTAAATAGTATTATACTTCTTTGTGAGCAGTATAAGAACCTTACAACAATATGGTTCTATTTCTCTCCTCTTCCTTTGTGCTCTGTCATGTGTTTTACCTCTACATACGCTATAAACACCGCAAAACATTGTTATTGTTTTTGCTTTAAGTAGCCCATAGTCTTTTAAAGCAGTTTAGATATAAGTGTATGTCTATCTCTTAAACATAATGAAATCGGTCTTTTTTTTATTTACCCACATACTTTTCTTGTGTTCTTCATTCCTTCCTTCAGCTCTAAATTTCCATTTGACATCATTTCTCTTTAGCCTGAGTAACTCTTTTAGCATTTCTTGTAGTGCAGCTCTTCTGGAGATGAAATTGCTTCACTTTTGTCAATCTGAAAATGTCTTTATTTTACGTTTGCTTTTGCAGGATATATTTTGCTGTATGTAGAATTCTAGGTTGTCTTTTTTTTCTTCAAGTGCTTAAAAGTTGTCTTTTCATTGTCTCTGGCCCACCTTGTTTCTAATAAGAAGTCAGCAATCATTCTTACTGTTGTTTCCTTGTATGTAATATATAATGGCTGCTATTGAGATTTCCTCTTTATCATGGTTTTCAGCAGTTTGAGTCTGATGTGCCTAGGTGTGTGGTGTTCTATGTGTGTGTGTGTGTGTGTGTGCGCGCGTGCACGCACACACATGCTCAGAGTTTGCTAATCGAAATCTTTAAAAAATTTTGGAAAATTCTTAGCCATTATCTCTTCAATGGTTTCTTCGGCCCCATTCTTTCTCCTTTTCCTGTCATACTCTAATTGTTACATCTATGTGTCCCATAGATCTCAGATACTTTATTGTATTTTCTCTCATTTTTATTTTTTCATTTCAGTTTATATAATTTCTACTGTCTTTAACTTTATAGATCTTTTTCTTCCTTTGTGTCCAGGCTGCTTCTAATCCCATCAAATAAATTCTTCACTTATAATAGCATATTTTTCATTTCTAGCACTTCCATGTGATCCATTTTTATCATTTCCATCTCTCTGCTGACATTCCCCATATGTTTGTGAATGTTCTCCAGCTTTTCTAGTAGGTCCTCTAACACATTTTTGTAGTTATTTTAAAGTCCCTCTCTCACAATTCCAATATCTGATTCATCTCCCAGTCTGCTTCTTTCCTCCCATGATCATGGGGTCCATTTCCTTGCTTCCTTGTGTGTCTCATAGTCTTAAATGTACATTGGACATAGTGTATAAAAGAGCATTAGTGGCTGAAGTAAATAATATTTCCTCCAGAAAATCGCTCATCCCTTATTCTGTCAGGATGCTAAGAATCCCTAGCCCTGTAGAAGCACCAAATAAGCACCAGTAAGACATCAGATGTTTCTTTGTTAATTTACAGCTTTCTGAGCCATGAGTGATTTCCCTCTCTGCTTAACAGTCTGAATTCTAGCTTTTCAAGTCACTGGAAATATCTCTTTGTCCTTCAGTTCCATCCCTACCTTTATGTACCTAAGGAGGTCTCTCTATGCTCTACTGTCCTGCTTTCAGTCTGGCAGTTACTGCTCTGCACTCAGTAAAAGCCCAAGTGCTGCAGAGAGATTTCTCATCTCTTCTTTCTGCCTTGCTACTTCTCTGCAATGGGCCATTGTCTCAACTCGGAAAAGATCTGAGCACCTTATATGGGATCTCTCTAAGCTCTTTTGCTCTCCTTTCAGCCTTCAGCATACTATCTATGTGCCCTTGATGAAGGCCTGTGGGAAATAGTTGGCAGGTAGGTGCATACTCTTTCTGTGGTTGGGGTTCCTTGGGATTCTAATGCATCATGGTAGCTCACATGCGGTCTTTACAAATTCATTAAAATATGGCTGGTTTCTCTTTATCACCTACTATGATGTATTCTGTCCTCTTTCAGTTGCTCTGCTAGAATGAAAACACCTATAGGTCTCTACTCTTAAAGAAAGGCCTCTTTACTTTCTAGATTTTCATTTGGTTAGATTTCGTTCTATCCTCAGATCTCTGGTGGGTTTAAAAAATTGTGATTTTGTAGCTTATCTGGTTTGTTGTTATTGTTAGGGTACCCTTGTGACTAGAACTGAGAAGGCCTCAGCTTTTAACGGCCTGTAATGAATAGGAGACAAAGTCTGGATCCAAAGAATGGTGGGAAGTAGAATCCAAGATTCTAGCATAAGCCAGAACTGTAAGAAGGGTTGATGTGGAAAATAATGTTTCAAAGGGAGGTTTGTCTGTTTGTGTGTGGCTCTAGGATAAACAGGGAAAGAAAGAAAGAAAGAGAGAAAGAGAGAGAGAGAGAGAGAAAGAAAAAGAAAGAAAGAAAGAAAGAAAAAGAAAGAAAGGAGGGAAGGAAGAAGAGAAGGAAGGAAAGAGGGAGGGAGGGAGGAAGGAAGGAAGAAAGAGAAAGAAAGAAGAAAAGAAAAGAAAGCTCACACTAGTGCTGATTTGGGGACATAATTCATGCTACCTACATGGTCTGAATACCAGATGCCTGGCACTAGTGGGTCAAATCTTCCCTGTGTAATTCTTGTGAAGCATTGATTTCAGCTCTTCCTATGCCTAGGATAATCATGACCTATGGTCCTGAAGTACACAGCAGTTCCAAATCATTCGATGCTGGACATCCTAACTGATGTTTTTGCCATTCATGCATCAACTGGGCCCTCTCATCATTTTACTAAGGAAGGGACTCAAGTGTGTCAGTACAGGAGAGAAAGTAAAGAAGATCTGCACACCATGGTTCCTTAAGATTGAGGGCAGGCTGCACACTGATCTAAGCTACCCTGCCAGTTGCATGGGTGTCATCAACATTGACAAGAGTGGTGGGAATTTCCGTCTGATCTGTGACCCAAGTTGTTCATCAAATTGTGCCTGAGGAGGCCAAGTATAAGTTCTGTGAAGTGAGGAAGATCTTTGTGGGCACCATCCAGATGGACATCTTCTGGATTGATTTGGACTTTGGCCAAATCAATTAGCCATTTCATCAAGTTCTGCTAACCCATGTACATTGATGGAAAGTGCTAACCTGGGACAGATTGATGGTATCACCAACACACACACACATACACACACACACACACAGAAAGAGAGAGAACCTGACTCTTGACCTGAGTCATGTGTAGGAAGCCAATGGCAATAGCTTTGCCACCAGGCTTTTCCAACATATTCATCATTGGAGAAAACTGCAAACAATGGATTTCCCTGCACCAAAGAAAGAGTACTTGCCTCAGTATTGCTGAAGACAGAGACAAAGACTATTAGCCAAACAGAGCAATGGGTGAGATGATTTCCAGAGGAGAGAAGTAGAGAGCTTCTTTGGCTAATTAAAGATGTATTAGCATGGAGGAGAAAACAAAAAGAAAACATTATTTTCAGAGAATTACCACCAAAGGAACATGCACTCACAATTAAAAAAAAAATTACTGAAACACATGAAGAAACAAGCCCAAATAAACAAAAGTCAGCAGAAAAAAATATAAGAAACTAAAGTGTCAGACTCCCAAGATTGATACTGGAATTATTAGACTACACAGCAAGAACGTTTAATCTATCTAAATTTTAGCTGCATGAATGAAAATGAGAATCTTAAAATCATAGCACTGAATGAAAATAAAAGCAAGTCCCAAATCAGTAAAATGGGTAAATGAATTTTAATCCATTTATACCACACAATATCATAGAGCAGTTTTAAAAAATGCACTAGAAATACGCATATCAAGATGGGGGAATCTCAGAAATAGAAAGATGAGTGAGAAAAATGTTAAAAAATACATATGAGTTCTTTATATAAGTTTCAAGACCTGTAAAAATTAGATATTATATTATTTAGGGATACATAATAAAACTTTTTTAAAGTAGCTAGTAATTTATAATTCAGAATGCTGGTTTCCTATGGATGAAAAGGGGAGGGAAAAGCTCAGAGAGGGGGCATGGTGGGCTTAAAAGATTTGGGTTGTGTTTTATTTCTTAAACCAGGAGGTTTAACATAGAGGTATTTGTTTTTAGTAACATCACTTAAGTATATGAGTACAGTTTATTCATTATTTTGTATGAATGAATTGTTTATATTTTTAAAAACTCAAATAAATCTTGTGTTAAGGTCAGTGGCCTAAATCCTTGCTAGGAAGATCTCACTGAATAAAAAAACCATTCTCTTTCTTGGAAGACAAAATATCAAATAGGTCCATCTAGTGGTGAATTAGAGAATCTCAAATACAGGGATACTCCAGTTGAAGGAATACACTGGGATGTAAGGCGTTTACTCAAAAATAGCCCATTCAGTGAACATTGGGGTGCATGTATCTTTTTTTTTTTTGGCCACACCGTGCGGCATGCGGGAACTTAGTTCTCCGACCAGGGATCAAACCTGCACCCCCTGCGTTGGAAGCACGGAATCTTAACCACTGGGCTGCCAGGGAAGTCCCTGTATCTTTTCGAATTACGGTTTTCCCCAGATATTAAAAAAAAAAAAATAGCCCATTCAAAAACCACGTACACAAATAGAAAAAAAATCTTGATTGATTGAGTGAAGAACTCTTTGTCTCCAGACGCATGGTAAAATTCTTTGGTTTGTCTCTAACTGGTTGAAAGACTAAAACTCAACCTCAGGTAATTTGTGAGACCCCAGCCTCCTTTATCTGCATCACTTTTGCCCCTTGTTGGCAGGTTTCCCCCCTTACTTCAGGTGCTGCGGTGCTTTCCTCCAGACCTCCTGTTAGTAACTGCATCTTCCCTGCCTGAGCATTGGATGACTCTTTCCTACCCCATTCTTCATCTGAGCTCAGTGCTGCTCTCACCTCTGCTTTAGAGTCATGGGGTGTACTCAGGCAGCTATTCAAGATTTAGGTCCCTCTATATGTACGAACATATCGTTAAATGAAATTGGGCAGGGGACAGAACTGCACATAGCATGTGTTCCCATTCATATTTTTTAAAAGGATGTATATGTTGTCACCTATATAGAATATCTGGGGAAGAACACACAAGAAACTGATAAACCTTTAGGGAAGGGCACTCTGGGGAAATTAAGTGAGAAAGAAACTTACATTTGGTTTTTTACTATTTATTGATGCTGATTGAGTTTTGTTACAATGTGCATGTATGACTTCATACAAATTTTAAAGAGAAAAAAGTGTGTTCTATATATGTAGATGCTATCACACTGATAAATAAGCTTCCTACAGATAAAGAGCATTGATGCTTTCTAATGGATGTTATGTCTTAGTGGTTATACATCAATGCTGTGGTATAAGGCAGCCTTAGATTGTCAGTGGAATGGTCTTGCCTGGATTGAAAGAATCTCTCTTGCATGTCTTTGGATATATTCATTGCCCTTAATACTTAGCTGCACCTTTAGCTTTAAATGATTTATCTGACAGCTGACATGGTTTTCCAATTAGGTTGAAAAAAATCAGTTTACGCTTTTTATTGATGTTGGAGCCTTGATACTTTATAAATTGCCTGAAATCTAACAGCGATTTCTGACCGGCACTTGACCTTTGCACGATCTACTTTGGACTCTAATTGGAAGAAACACTACAATTCCTTTTGTAAAGCAAACTCCCAAATGAACATGCAATCAAGTGTCACTTCAGCAAAAGCATGAGTGTTTTCTGAGCAGATCTTTTGTAGTGGGTGGCATGCTTGTTTCCTCAACATTCTGTCTCCCTTCCCATTGTGTGGCAGCAATGAGCTCTGAGGAAGTGAGCTGAGCTCCATTGGTGGCCTCTGGTCAGGAAGCCAGGGATTACTTCGAGGAACTAGCCTTACCGTTGTGTGGGGGGATGTAAACTGGCCCCCAAAGGCTGAAGATAAAGACTTTCCATTTGTTGTCTTAGGGAGAGGCAATTTCTCTCATCTGCTGGATGTAAATAAAGAAGTCAGCGGGCCTTACTGTAACCAGCAGCTGTCCTACAACCCAGAGGGGAACCAGTCACCAGTCGTAGAATGATACAAACCCTGTGGTTACAGAGCAAAGAGATAGAAAGAACCTATGTTCTTGATGACACAAGTGAGTTGCTCAAACAATCAACCCTGCAGGCTGCCCCATCTCTGGACTTTGTGTAAATGCCAGCTGGTCAGTTTTTGAGTGTTTGAGTCAAATGCGCTTGGTTGGTTTTTCTATTTCTTCCAACTGGAAGCATCGTGGAGCATATTTCAATAGAACAGTAAGAAAAACCCTCAATACATAAATTACACAATGTCTAGGCTAGATCTTGAATACCCTTCTCTGGATGAATTTCTTGAATATTTTAATTATAGAAGTGTAAATATATTTTAGAGTATGGATATTCATAAGAAGGATTGGATTTTACATTCTCGTATTAGTATGGTAGAGTGTCTTTATCTGTTCAGGCTGCTAGAACAGAATACCATAGACTGTGTGGCTTAAGCAACAAACATGTATTTCTCATGGTTCTGGAGGCTGGAAGTCCAACTTGTCATCATGGTCAAGTTCTTGGTGAGAGCCTTCTTCCTGGTTTACAATGGCCACCTTTTTGCTGTATCCTCTCATGGCAGAGAGAGAGAGATAATCTCTCTCATGTTTCTTTTTATAAGAGCACTAATCTCATTCATGAGAGCTCCATCCTCATGACCTAATTACTTCCCAAAGGTCCTACCTCCAAATATCATCACAGTGGGGATTAGGGCTTCAACATATGAATTTGGAAAAGACAAACTTTCAGTGCATAGAATGGAGTATAACATGAATAGTATTAAACACTAATCTAGATAAATCTTCTATTGTTAGAGACAGAGAAAGAACCCTAGATTAACCATTAAGCAAAATAAGCACATGTTCAGGTGTTTTAGTTCATTTGTGCTGTTATGACAAAAATACCATAAACTGGTTGGCTTATAAACAGCAAACATTTATTTCTCACAGTTCTGGAGGCTGGGAAGTCCAGGATCAAGGCTCCGGCAGATTCACTGTCTGGTGAGACAGACATGGAAGACATTCACTTCCTGGTTTGTAGATGGCCATCTTCTTTTGCTGTATCCTCACACAGAGAAAGAGGTAAGAGATCTCTCTGGGGCCTTTTATATAAGGACACTAATTCCATTCATGAGGGCTCCACCCTCATGATGTAATCACCTCCCCCCAAATCACTCCTTTCAATATCATCACATTAGGGTTTAACATATGAATTTGGGGGAGGGCACAAATATCCAGTCTATAGCATTAGGGCACTAGAGAAAGAGGGGCATCACAGGGCTCTTTCAAATTTTTTTTTTTTTTTTTTAAATTATTATTTATTTATTTATTCATTCTTGGCTGTGTTGGGTCTTCGTTTCTGTGCGAGGGCTTTCTCCAGTTGTGGCAAGAGGGGCCACTCTTCATCGCGGTGCGCGGGCCTCTCACTGTCGTGGCCTCTCTTGTTGCGGAGCACAGGCTCCAGACGCGCAGGCTCAGTAGCTGTGGCTCACGGGCCTAGTTGCTCCGTGGCATGTGGGATCTTCCCAGACCAGGGCTCGAACCCGTGTCCCCTGCATCGGCAGGCAGGTTCTCAACCACTGCGCCACCAGGGAAGCCCTCTTTCAAATTTTAATAAAATCAATCTTATATCAGGTTTCATTATGTCCTGATCCTTAATTTAGAAACTAACACTGTGACTCAGAAGCTACATATAAGTTCGTTGGCTTTTTACTTATGTATCTATCTACTCTGCTGATTGTAGATTGTAAACTCCTAATTCAATTCCTTTCGTGGTTTTAGATACATTGAAATTTTCCATTTTTCCTTAAGTCAGTTTTAGTCAGTAACATTTGTGTCTGCAGGAAATTGTCTATGTTTTCTAACTTATCGGCAGAAAGTTGTCCACAATATTGTTTTATTTTAAAAATCCCTGGTGCACTTGTTATATCCTTTTTTATTCCAACAATTTTCTACTTTCTCCCTGACTTTTTCTTTATCAGTCATGATGTCAAGGTTATTTTCTCTCGCTTTACTAGTCTTACTAAACAACCATCTTTTTTTTTTTTTTTTTTTTAATTTATAAATTTATTTATTTATTTTTAGCTGCATTTGGTCTTCGTTGCTGCGTGCGGGCTTTCTCTAGCTGTGTTGAGCTGGGGCTACTCTTCGTTGTTGTGCGTGGGCTTCTCATTGAGGTGGCTTCTCTTGTTGCAGAGCACAGGCTCTAGGCACGCAGGCTTCAATAGTTGTGGGACACAGGCTCAGTAGTTGTGGCTCGCAGGCTGTAGAACGCAGGCTCAGTAGTTGTGGTGCATGGGCTTCGTTGCTCCGTGGCACGTGGGATCTTCCCGGACCAGGGCTCAAACCCGTGTACCCTGCATTGGGAGGCGGATTCTTAACCACTGTGCCACCAGGGAAGTCCCACTAAGCAACCATCTTGATGATGGTAAATAATCAAAAAAAAAAAAAAGAAGAGAAAAGAAAGTAAGGAAAAGGGACTATTCATTCCATATATTAGAATGCATTTTAAATCTAGCACTGATATAAAAACAGAAATTTCAAATAGTATGGCAAAGTGGAAAATCTATAAATATATGAAATTACACATAAAAATTTAATATATAATGAGTATCATAAATGAGATTAATATGTGTGTATATGTATTTGTGTGTTTATAAGTATATGCATATAATATATACACTTTGTAAATCTCATCAGTATAGTACATGAACAGTCCAATTACACAAAAGGAAAATCAACTAATAAACATTTTAAAATCTAATATTGGTAATCATAGTAACACAAATCTAAACAGCAATAAAATACCACTTACATCTATAAATAAGAAAAAAGTAAAAAAAGCAAGTGTAATATTTATTTAGGTGTGTCTCCAAGATAATTTTTAAGCTCAACATTTTTAAGAATTATTCTTTAATTCATTTTGAATCCCTATTTGACAATATGCATTAAAAATCCATAGAAATTCATATCCTTTGTTCTAATGAAGCATATCATAAGGATTTATCTTAAAATAATTCAAAAGATAAGACTATATTCATGATGATGTTTAACTACAGTGTCAAATTATAAAGTTGAAATTGGAAAAAACTTAACTTGTTCAACAATAAATGCAGTGATTAGGAAAAGCCTCATCTATAAACTGGGTTAAGCATGATGTGCTTCTTAAAAATTAAAAAAGTAAAGTTTGGTGTGTGTGTATCACCATTTATTGAGCACTGGCTATGAAGCAGATACTTTATATATATTTATTTCCAAAGCTCATATTCACTCTGCAGGTTAAGTACTTTTCATTCTCAGTTTAAAGAATCTGGGTCCAGTTGCTCTGTGATATTAAGTCACTTATTCAAGGCAGCATAGCTAGTGAGTGATGGAGCTGGGCCTTGATCCCATGCCAGTACAGTGCCTGCCACACCCAGGGCCTGGTCAAAGGGGACAGCCCCGGCTCACAATTCCTGCTGAGGGAACAGCCTTTGGTAGCACATTCTGTACTATGTGATTTCTGCATCTTTACCCCACCCACCCCTCCTACCACCACCGAGGCTGGGGCCTCACCTAAGGGCAGCCAATCCAGAGTCAGGCTAGTAGCTCATGATATGGTCTGTCATGGAATGCTCTGCTAGAAAGGAGATGAATTATCTAAATTCTCACTCTTATTGGTTTAATTTTAGAAATAGGGAGCAAATCAGGCAGTTGTTGGGAAAAGAGGCTGGGAGAATGTGAGACAAGCCAGAGGGCTTTTAATAATACTCTCAAGAGCACTGCTAACTAGGTGAGACAGAACTAGACTGCTAGATCACCCATGCCAGAAAGACTGAGGTGGGTTCAACTCAGGCAGAAAAAAAGTAATCAAAATATGAAGTAAAGGGAAATAGTTGTCGACCACACTAAATTCTGCAAACAGTGCCTGTATCTGCATAATCATATTCATTACATACTCTAGTCCCTTCATGATCTTGTCACTTCTGCAGGCTCATCTCTTAACTCCAGCTAAGCCAAACAATTCATGTGTCTACGGGTATACTGTGCCCGTGATCAATGTTGCCTTTCAGCTCCAAATTCACCCTTTCGCCTGAATGAATAAGTACATCATGCTGTCCCCTCCCTGGAAAGTATTTTCACGTGTCTAGCTTATTCCCTTGCATCCTACAAGACTTGGCTCAAGAGAAAGTACCTCTAAGGAGCTTCCCATGATCTTCTCCATCAAACGGAATCCACATAAGCACGATTCCATGGAGACCCTCTGGGCTATATAACAGCTTCACATCAGGAGAAGTTAATCTGAGTAATGATCAGATATAAAATGAGCAGAAAACAGAAGAGAGGAGTAGGTAGCAGATGTTACAAGGACTGACCCAGGAACCAACCTAATACCAATCCCTAAATGTGCTAGAGGAAAGTGCTCCCTCAAGAAAGGGAGGCATTAGCAGGTGCAAACTAGTATATATAGAACGGATAAACAACAAGGTCCTACTGTATATACAGCACAGGGAACTATATTCAATATCCTGGGATAAACCATAATGGAAAAGAATATAAAAAAGAATGTATATATATGTAAAACTGAATCACTTTGCTGTACAGCAGAAATTAACACAACATTGGAAATTGACCATACTTCAATTTAAAAAATAAATTAAAAAAATAAAAAAAGACTTCCTTGGTGGCACAGTGGTTAAGAATCCGCCTGCCAATGCAGGGGACATGGGTTCGAGCCCTGGTCCAGGAAGATCCCAGGTGCCGCGGAGCAACTAAGCCCGTGCGCCACAACTACTGAGCCTGTGCTGTGGAGCCCGCGAGCCACAACTATTGAGCCCAAGTGCCACAACTACTGAGGCCCATGCGCCTAGAGTCTGTGCTCTGCAACGAGAGAAGCCACCGCAATGAGAAGCCTGTGCACCGCAGCGAAGAGTAGCCCCCGCTCGCCGCAACTAGAGAAAGCCCACGCACAGCAACGAAGACCCAACGCAGCCAAAAACAAACAAACAAACAAATAAATAAACAAATAAATAAAAAAGGGAGGCAGACACTTGGGTTAGAATCATTCACATATCCTTATCTTACCTCCTGAGTTAAAGTAGATATATTTTAAGATATCTACATACATACATGTATATGTGTATATATATTATTATTTTTATATATATATGTATATATAATTGAAAGTTTGAAATCAACAGACTTTTTATCCATTTGTAACTGGGACAAAACTGATATGGTTCTAAATTAATGAGAATGACACACTATAATAGCAATTTGTGTTACAAACTGTTCTGAGGCAACCATCTGTACTACACAAATAAATTTGCCTCTGAGACTGCAAGGCAACACTTTCCCAGAGTCCTACAGAGAATCCAGATGCAAATTTTCCTGGCTCACTGCCTTTGCTTTATCCATTTGGCTAACCAGTTCGTGAGCAAATTTGTATGTAAAATTTTAAAAGCTGGCTCAGGCCTCTAGAGTGAGGTGCAAAAATAATAACAGCAGTTTGTATTTATGTAAGTAGAATATTTATCCTAAGTGATCAGATCATATCAAAATTTTCTCTCATTCATTTACAGCCATTTATTCAAAGCAGAGAAAGTATAAATAAATATTTCAAAAGCATGATTTGGTGAGAAGTATACCCAGCAGTCTACATTGGTTTAAACCAGACATGGGTGTTGTGATTTGTATGTCCCTTAGGGAATGTTTCTTTAAATTCAGAAATGTTGCTTTTTACCAACTGATTGAGATCCCATAAAGTTGTGTTTCTTCATCTGCTGTGCCTAAGATCTACAAAACACTGAGCTCAGAACTAGAAATAAACAAAACCGTAAGACTCAAACTTTGTAATCCAAGAAATTTACAGCTTAATTATTCTCCCCCCACCCAGCTTTATTGAGATATAATTGACATATAATATGGTATAAGTTGAAGGTGCACAATGCAATGATTTAATACATGTATATATTGCAAAATGTTTACCACAGTAAGGTTAGTTAGCACATCCTTCACCTCACATAATTACCATTGTTGTTATTGTGAGAACATTTAAAATCTAACCTTATAGCAACTTTCAAGTATACAATACAATGTTGTTAACTATAGTCACCATACTGTACATTAGCCCCCCCCCAAACTTATTCCTCTTATAATTTGAAGTTTGTACCCTTTGGCCAACATCTCCTCTTCCCCCATCCCCAGCCCCTGGTAAGCATACTTCTACTCTTTGCTTGTATGAGTTCAGCTTTTTTAGAGTTTACTATAAGTGAGATCATATAGCATTTGTCTTTCTCTGTCTACTTATTCTATTTAGCATAATGCCCTCAAAGTCCATTTATGTTGTCAAGAGTGGCAAGAGTTCCATTTTTTTAAAAGCTGAATAAACACTCCACTGTGTATATCTATATCTATTTATATCTAAATCTAGATTCATCCATTTATAGACACGTAGGTTGTTTCCATGTCTTGGCTATTGTGAATAATGCTGCGGTAACACAGAATAGTGATTTCATTTCCTTTGGATTTATATGCAGAAGTGGAATTTGCTGGATCGTATGGTAGTTGTATTTTTAATTTTTTGAGGAAACTCCATACTGCTTTCCACAGTGGTTGCACCAATTTACATTACATCAACAATGCACAAGTGTTCCCTTTTCTTCACATCCTTGCCAACACATGTTATCTCTTATCTTTTTTTAAATTTGTTTTTGTTTTTAAAATTTTATTTATTTATTTATTTATTTTTGGCTGTGTTGGGTCTTCGTTTCTGTGGGAGGGCTTTCTCTAGTTGCGGCAAGTGGGGGCCACTCTTCATCGTGGTGCGCGGGCCTCTCACTATCGCGGCCTCTCTTGTTGCGGAGCACAGGCTCCAGATGCGCAAGCTCAGTTGTGGCTCACGGGCCTAGTTGCTCCGCGGCATGTGGGATCTTCCCAGACCAGGGCTTGAACCCGTGTCCCTTGCATTGGCAGGCAGATTCTCAACCACTGCGCCACCAGGGAAGCCCTTATCTTTTTTGATAATGACCATTTTAACAGGTGTGAGGTGATATCTCACTGTGATTTGGATTTGCATTTCTCTGATGATTAGTGATGTTGAGCACATTTTCATGTGCCTGTTGGTCATTTGTATGTCTTATTTGGAAAAATATCTATTCAGGCCCATTGCTCATTTTTTAATAGGATTATTTGTGAGTTTTTAATTTTGCTATTGAGTTATATGAGCTCCTTTTATATTTTAGATATTAACTTCCTGTCAGAGAGATAGTTTGCAAATATTTTCTCCTATTCCATAGGTTGCCTTTCATCTTGTTCATTGTTTCTTTTGCTGTGCAGAAGCTTTTTACTTTGATGTACTCCCACTTACTGATTATTTTCCTTTGCTGCTTGTGTTTTTAGTGTCATATCAAAAAAGCCTTGCTAAGACCAGTATCAAGGAGATTTTTATCTATGGTTTCTTCTAGGAATTTTATGGTTTCAGGTATTACATTTAAGCTCTTAATCCATTTCGAGATAATTTTTGTGAGTGGTATTAGATAGGGGATCAATTTTCATTCATTTGCATGTGATTATCCAGTTTTCCCATCACCATTTATTGAAGAGATTGTCCTTTACCCATTGAGTATTCTTGAATCCCTTGTCAAATATTGGATGACAGTGTATGTGTGTATTTATTTCTGGGCTCTCTGTTCTATTCCATTGGTCTTTGTGTCTTTTTTTATGCCTGTATCATGAAGTAATTGCCTTGAAATCAAGAAGTGTGATGTCTTCACCTTTGTTCTTTCTCAAGATTGCTTTGTCTATTGGGGGTCTTTTGTAGTTACATATGAATTTTAGGGTTGTTTTTTCTATTTCTGTAAAAAATACAACTTTGATGGAGTTTGCAGTCTGTCCTTAGATGGCTTTGGGTAGTATAAACATTTTAACAATGTCAACTCTCCCAGTTCATGAGCATGAAATAGCTTTACATTTATTTATGTCATCTTCAATGTCTTTCATCAATGTCTTACAGTTTTCACTTCCTGGTTAAATTTATTCCTAAGTAGTTTATTCTTTTTGATACTATTGTAAATTGGATTGTTTTATTTCTTTTTCAGATAGTTATTGTTAGTGTACAGAAATGCAACTGATTTTTGTATATTGATTTTGCATCCTGTAACTTTACTGGACTCATTTGGTTCTAATTTTGTTTTTTCTGCACCATGCAGCTTGCAGGATCTTAGTTCCCTGACCAGGGATTGAACCTGGGCCCCTGCAGTGAAAGCACTGAGTCCTAACCACTGGACCACCAGGGAATTTCCTCTAATGGTTTTTTGATGGTGTCTTTAGGATTTTCTATATACAAGATTATGTCATCAGCAAACCAAGACAATTTTACTTCTTCTTTTCTTATTTGGATGCCTTTTATTTCTTCTACTTGTTTAATTGCTCTGGCTAGGACTTCTAGTACCATGCTAAATAGGAACAGTAATAGTGGGCACCCTTGTCTTGTTCCTGATCTTAGAGGGAAGCTTTCTACCTTTCACTGTTGAGTATGATGTTAGCTGTGGACTTGCCATATATTGCCTTTATTATGTTTAGGTATGTTCCTTCTGTACCCACTTTGTTGAGAGTTTTTGTCATGAAACTATGTTGACTTTTGTCGAATGCTTTTTCTGCATCTATTGAGATGATCATGTGATTCACATTATTAATTTGCATGTGTTGAACCATCCTTGCATCCCAGAGATAAACCTCACTTGCTCATGATGTATGATCCTTCTAATGTGCTACTGAATTTGGTTTGCTAGTATTTTGTTGAGATTTTTTGCCTCTATATGTATCAGGGATATTGACCTGTTGATATTGATCAGGGTTTTCTTTTCTTGTAGTGATATTATCTGGCTTTGGTATCAGAGTAATGCTGGCCTTATAAAATGAGTTTGGGAGTGTTCCCACCTCTTTAACTTTTTGGAAGAGTTTGAGAGGGATTGATATTAATTCCTCTTTAAATGTTTGGTAGGATTAATCCATGAAACCATCTTGTTATGGGCTTTTCTATGTTGGGAGGTTTTTGTTTAGCGATTCACTCTCCTTATTCATTATTGGTCTGTTCAGTTTTCCTGTTTTTTTCCTGAGTCAGTTTTGGTAGGTTGTAAGTTCTAGGAATTAATCCATTTTTTCTAGGTTTGTCCAATTTGTTGGCATATAATTGTTCGTAGTTGTCTTTTATAATCCTTTGGGTTTCTATGTATTGGTTGTAATGTCCCCTCTTTCATTTATAATATTATTTATTTGAGCCCTCTCTTTTTTTTCTTAGTAAGTCTAGTTGAAGTTTTCAATTTTATTTAACTTTTCATAAAACCATTTTGTTCCATTCTCTATTTCTGCTCAGATCTTTGTTATTTCCTTATTTTCTGTTAACACTGGACTCGGCTTAGTTTGTTCTTTTTCTAGTTCCTTGAGACGTAAAGTTAGGTAGTTTATTTGAGATCTTTCTTTTTTCTTAATATACACATTTATTGCTATAAACTTCCCACCTGAACAATTTTTGCTGTATCTCATATGTTTTGGTATGTTGTTTCCATTTTCATTTGTTTGAAGATATTTTTTTATTTCCCTTTTGATTTCTTCTTTGACCCATTAGTTGTTCAGGAGTGAACAACCACATTTTTATGGATTGTCAAGTTTTTCTCTTTTTATTGATTTCTAATTTCATACCATTGTGGTTGGAAAAGGTACTTGGTATGATTTCAGTCTTTTTAAAATTGCTAAGTCTTGTTTTGTGGCCTAACATACAATCTATCCTAGAGAATGTGCCATGTGCACTTAAGAATGTGTCTTCTGCTGCTTTTGGATGGAATACTCTATATATTTCTGCTAGATCCACTTGGTCTAAAATATAGATCAAGTCCAGTGTTTCTGTATCAATTTTCTGTCTTGATGATCTATCCTTTGCTGAAAACTGGATATTTAATTTCCCTACCATAATTGTATTGTTGTCTATTTCTCCCTTGTATCTGTTGGTGTATGCTTAATATATTTAGGAGCACCAATGTTGCATACCTGTATATTTATAATTGTTATATCCTCTTGATACATTGACCTCTTTATCATTTTATAATGACCTTCTTTGTCTCTTAATACAGTTTTTGACTTTAAGTCTATTTTGTCTGATGTAAGTATAGCTACCCCTGCTCTCTTTTGGTTTCCATTTACATCAAATATCTTTTTTCATTCCTTCACTTTGACCCTGAGTGTGCCCTTAAAGTCAAAGTGAGTCTCTGGTAGACAGCATGTAGTTGAGTCTTGCTTTTTTATCCATTCAGTCACTCTATATACTTTGGTTGGACAATTTAATCCATTTACATTTAAATTAATCATTGGTCAATAAGGACTTATTAATGTCATCTTGTTAATTGTTTTCTGGCTGTTTTATAGTTCTTTTGTTCCTTTCTTCATCTCTTGCTGTTTTCCTTTGTGCATTGAGTATTTTCAGTAGTGGTGTACTTTGATTTCCTGCTTTTTAGTTTGTCTTTACCTATTATAGATTTGGTTTTGTGGCTACCCTTATGCTTACATGAAACTTTTTTTTTTAATTTAAAAAAAAATTTTTTTAAATTTATTTATTTGGCTGCACTGGGTCTTTAGTTGGGGCATGCGGGATCTTCATTGCAGGGGATGGGATCTTCATTGCAGCTTGCAGGATCTTTTTAGTTGTGGCATGTGGAATCTTTAGTTGTGGCATGCGGGCTCTTAGTTGCAGCATGCAGGATCTAGTTCCCTGACCAGGGGTTGAACCTGGGCCCCCTGCATTGGTAGCATGGAATCTTAACTGCTGGACCACCAGGGAAGTCCCTAAATGAAACTTCTTATAGACAGGTTTAAGAGTCTATGTTAAGTGATAACAACTTGATTTCAATTGCATGTAAAAACTCTACCCTTTTATTCCCTCCTCCACATCTTATTATTTTTATGTCACAATTTACATGTTCTTATGCTGTGTATCCATTAACAGATTATTGTAGCTATAGCTATTTTTAATACTTCTGCCCTTTTACCTTTATGCTGGAGTTTAATATTAGCACCCATCATGTTACAGTATTGGAGTATTCTGAATTTGATTATATATTTTTCTAGTGTGTTTTGTATTTTCATATATATTTTCATGTTACTAATTAACATTCTTCCATTTCATGAAGTTCTTGAAGAACTCCTTTCCACATTTCTTGTAAGGAAGGTGTAGTTACGGTGAACTCCCTCAGCTTTTGTGTGTCTAAGAGTCTTTATCTTTCCTTTATTTCTGAAGGATGACTTTGCTGGGTAGTGTATTCTTGGCTGGCAGGTTTTTTTCTTTCAGCACTTTGAATGTATCATCCCACTCTTTTGTGGCCTATAAAGTTTTTGCTGAGAAAGCAGCTGATAGCTTTATGGGGATTCCCTTGTAAGTGACAAGCTTCTGTTCTCTTGCTGCTCTCCAGATTCTCTCTTTGTCTTTGATTTTAGACAGCATTATTATAATATATCTTGGGGAAATCATTTGGGGTTGAAATTTTGGGGTGACCAGTTAGCTTCATGAACTTGGATGTCTAATTCCCTCCTGTTTTGGGAAGTTCTCAGCCATTATTCTTTAAGTAAGTTTTCTTTTTTTTTTTTTTTTCCTTGTTCTCTCAGTTTATTTTATTTTTCTTTGAATTTTATTTATTTATTTATTTTATACATCAGGTTCTTATTACTTATCTATTTTATACATATTAGTGTATATATGCCAATCCCAGTCTCCCAATTCAGAAAATATGGAACGCTTCACAAATTTACGTGTCATCCTTGCGCAGGGGCCATGCTAATCTTCTCTGTATGGTTCCAATTTTAGTATATGTGCTGCCAAAGCGAGCACAAGTAAGTTTTCTTTCCCTTTCTCCCTCTCTTCCCCTTCTGGGACCCTAATAATGCATCAATTGTTTCTTTTAAGGATGCCCCGTAAGTTCTGTAGGCTTCGTTTCATTCCTTTTAATTTGTTTTCTTTTTGTTCCTCTGACTGGATAATTTCAAATGATCTGTCTTTGAATTATTGATTGATGCTTTCTTCTGCTTATCCAGTCTGCTATTGAACTTCTCTGTTGAATTCTTCAGGTCAGTCATTGTATTCTTCATCTCCAAAATTTCTGTTTAGTTCTTTCTTGTGTTTTCTCTTTGTTGAACTTCTCATTTTGTTTCATATTGTTTTCCTGATTTTCTTAAATTGTTTATCTGTGTTCTCTTGTGGCTCTCTGAGCATCTCGAGAACAATTATTTTGAATTCTTTATCAGGCATTCATGTATCTTCATTTTCTTGAGGTTACTGGAAGTTTACTGTGTTCCTTCAGTGGTGTCATGGTTCCCTGATTCTTTGTGATCTCTCTAGCCTTGTATGTGAAGAAACAGTCCCTTTCAGATTTTATGGACTGACCTTGGTAAGGAAGGACCTCTACAGCACGCTGGAGCATGTTGTGACTCTAGGTCTACACATGTGGGAACTTGTGATGGTCCACGTCGGGGGGTTATGATGTCTCATCAGCTTGGGCTGCTAGGGTCCATGACATCAACAACTGCGTGGTCCTAGACAAGGACTGCAAGGGTCTGCAATGGCTGCAAGGCCTGTTAGAGTCCTCATTGGTGCCTCCAGTTCCAGTGGCTAGGGACCAGGGCAGGCAGTGGTGGTGGCCAGAGCTGGTGATGTACAGACACTTGTCTGTGGGGGCTGGGTACAGATGCCTTGTAGTGGCATGGGCCAGGTACAGAAAAGCACATAGTGGTGGTGGTCAGGGTCAGCAGCAAGGTGCCAGGGCCAACTATGGGTGCATTGGCAGCTGCAGGGGCCCTGGCCGTCAGTGTCCACTCTGTGGCTACAGGGTCTCCCTATGGGCACAGCATAGCTGTGGAGGCCAGCAATAGGTGTTGGCCTGGGGACAGGCAAGTGCATAGGTGGAAGGTCTAGCTGCAGGTGAGTTGAGCAGGACAGGCCAGTGTCAGGAGACAGGGCTGGATCCAGGCCCACAAGCCACTGTTGGGCCCCTGGCTATTGGCATTCACTCCTGTGCCTGCAGGATCTCCTCAAGGGTGTGCACATAGCAGTGGAGACTAGTGATGGAAGTCAGGCCAAGCGTGTGCAGGTGCACAGCTGGAGGGGCTAGCTAGCCCCAGATGTGCACAGAGTGTGTGGAGGGGTCCGCTGCCTGGGTCTAGGCTGGCATCTTGTATTCATATAGCCACAGAGGCTGGGCCTGGCTGCCCGGCTTTGGGGGTGAGGGAAGTTGAGGATGGATGCTCAGGTGGCTGGCATCTGTGATCAGGAAAACCTTTGGAGGAAGTCTCAATGGTGGACTCTGTAGGGGGTCCATGCTGGCTCTCCTGGGCATTGGTTTCTTCAGTGGCAAAAGCTGCTGGTGTCCTCTGCAGAGCAGGTCACTGGGAACCACGGTCGCTCCGCTATGTGGCTAATACTGGTAGCCCTGCTTTTCTTCCTTGTCCCTAGCTATCTCTATATGTCTCAGCTTTTTCAGTTTCTGGGTGGGGTGAGACCAAAGTGAGTCCCTTGTGCGGTGCCCTAAGCAGCTGATAAAGCTCTCACTCTCCCTTTCCCAGCGAGGGGAGCTCTTCAAGCTGGGGAGCTCCCTCCTGGTGCTGAGCAGGGTTCGCCTGGGGGCTGGGATGATGCAGGCAACATGATTCTGTTCTTCCTTCCTTTTTTGTGTGGTTATTCTCAAGTGTTTTGTTCTACTGTGTTGCTGAAGTTTCTTAAGTGGACTCTGAACTCTCTCAGAGCCATTTTTGTTTGTGGATAGCTGTCTAATTGTTGGTCTTTGTCGGGGGCTGGAGGGTGGTGTCTCCTACTCTGCCACGATGGTCACGTCACTCAGCATAATCTTTCTTAACGGTAATTTTGCACCGCTTCTAAAAATAAGACATATACTCTAGCATGCTTTTAAAAATATCTTATTACAGATTTAATACAGACTAATTGTAAGAAATTTAAAACTACAGAAAAGTAAAAAGAAGAAAATGAAGCCATCTGCAATCTTAATACTCAAAAATAACTACTGTTAACCAGTCGGTACACTTTCCTTTTAGTCTTTTTTAAATGCTCATATTAAAATATAAATTTTACGTAGTTCATACAGATCTTAATTTTCAAATGAAACAATGTGAATTTTCTGAAGTGGCAAAATGTTCTTCACAAACTTTATTTTAAAGACTGCAAACTTATTTATTATATACGACCATTAAATATTATTTTTTACACACATCTGATTACGTCAATTCCCCATTGCTCTCAGGTTTAAGTACAAACTTGGCATGGCCTACGAGACTGTTCTTAAACTTTCCCTTCCCTTGTCTCATGCTTCTTTTTCCTCCTTTATGTTCTAGACTGAGGGCATATTCAGTCAGTTTCCATGTATCATATTCGCTCTCACTTCCAGGACTCTGTCCATGCTGATCATTCTAACACATTATTATTCTTTTTCCTCTCCATCACTTACTTCTACCCACTTGTGCTCCCACTCATGTTTTCTAATTAACACCTACTAATCTCTGATGGAAGGAGAAGGTATAGACAGAAGAAAAGAGGGAAGCCTCTGATCAAGCCCTTAGAACAGAATAGAATTCATAAGTAGACCCATGCATGTATCGTCAACTGATTTTGATTAGAGAGAGAAGGTAATTAAATGAAGAAACGACAGTCTTTTCAACAAACGGTACTAGAACAGCACGGTATTTTTATAGAAAGGAAGAATTTCAACCTTTACCTCACACCATACATAAAAATTAACTCAAAGTAAATCATGGACCAAAATGTAAACATTTAAACTACAAAACTTCTAGCTAAAAACAGAATATAATCTTTGAGATTTTGGAGTCAGCAAATAATTCTTAGATAGGACACAAAAGCATGAATCATAAGAGAAAAAAATTCATAAAATGAACTTCATTGAAATTAAAATCTGCTCTCTTGAGCACCATTTAAAAAATGAAAGACAAGCCGTAAAGTGGGGAAAAAATTTTACAATACATGTAAGTGACCCAGGCCTTATCTAGAATATAGAGAACTCTTGTATCTCAGTAATAAGAAAACAGCCCATTAAAAATAAGCAAAAGATTTAAACAAACACTTTACAAAAAATATATGCAAATGGCCCATGAACACATGAGATGTTAAACATCGTTAGTCATCAGGGAAATGAAAATTATAACCACAATGAGATATCACAAAACATCTATTAGAATGACTAAAAAAGATGGGCAATGACGAGTGTGGTGAGGTGTGGAGTGACTAGAACTCTGATGACTGGTGAGGAGAATGTAAGATGGTACAACCACTTTGGAAACAACTTGGCATTTCTCATACATTTAAAGATCCACTTTATGACCCAGCAATTCAATCCGAAGTATTTATCCAAGTGAAATGAAAATATATGTCCACACAAAGACTGGTACATGAATGTGCATAGCAGTTTTCTTTGTAGAAACCCCAAACGGGAAGCATCCCAAATGTCTATCAACAGGCAGATGGCTTCCATACCGCTCGTAATAAAAAGGAATGAACCACTGATAGATGAAATAACATAGATAAATCTCAGAAGCATGCTGAGCAAAATAAGTCAGAAAAAAAGAAAATATAATATACAATCCCATTAATATAAAACTCTAGGAAAAATTTAAAGTATAATAACAGAAAGTGTATCAGTGGTTGTCTAGGATCAGGGTGGTTGTGGGGATTGATTGGAAGGGGCATAAGGGTACCTTTGGGGGTGAGGGACATGTTCTATATCTTACTTGTGGTAGTGGTTGCTACAGAGATGTATATATTTGTCAGAATTCATTAAACTGTACACTTAAGATGTGTACCTTTTATTATCTGTAAATTATACATCAATAAATTTGATTTTTAAAAAGTGTGTCCATTGCTATTGAGAAGTTTGGTAAGTCAAGGACAGAGAAGGGACTATTGCAAATGGCAATATTAAAAGTCATGGGTGACTTAATTAAGAATAGTTTCAATGAAGGGATGAAGACCAAAACCTGACTGAAGCAGGTTGAAGAGAGAATGGTGGTTGAGACAGTGGAAATACAGCTGTACATAATTCTTCAAGGATTTTTGCTATGAACGGAAGCAGAGAAATTGGGTGGTACTTGAGAGGCATGTGGGAGTCAAGGGAAAGATTGGGGCAGAAAGTCAAGGGAAAGTTATTAAGGCGTAACTGTATGCCGATGGGAATGATCCAGTAAAGAGAGTGAGATTGATGATACAGGAGAAAAAGAAAGTATTGCCGGAGAAAGTTGTTGAGAAGGCGAGAGCATGTGGGATATTAAGCACAAGAGGAGATACTTACCTCTCATAGGAGCTGGTGTGCACTGTCCACTGTAACAGGAGAGAAGGCAGGTTAAGTGGGTACAGATGCATGGAGATTGGTAGATTTGCTGGTGGGAGAGTGAAGGATTGCTCATCTGATGGCTGGTTTTTCTCAGTGAATTAAGAATGAGTGGGGTAGAAGGTGGAGGCTTAAGGAGGGAGATTAAGGTCGGAAACAGTCTCTGGAGAGAGAGAGAGAATTCACTAGAAAATATAGCACAACTGGTTGAGATGACTGCCCACTGGAGAATTTTTAATCATTCATTCAAAGGGAAACCAATGAGCAAATGTGTGTGGCTTTCTCTAGCAGTGCTCAGCTTATGGGCTGCAGGCATGTAGAACACAGAATCTTGCACTGAACTAAGGTTGACACTTTGCAGGTGATTATGCAGAAAAAGCTGGGCAGAGGTTTTAGTGTGGTTGCACGGGAGTGGTTATATAGTGGACCATAGAATCTAAGGTAGGTAACAAGGGAATGATGGCAAGAAGGGTGTGATGGATGGAGAAGTGGTCAGATCAATAGCTTGCAGGCTCTGCCGGGATCAGAGAATTGCTAGAATGGGAGTAAATGAGCTGAAAGGCTAAGAGATGGTAGTCCAGGAGTGTGAAGCTTGAAATCAAGCTTTGAGATTGGGTTCAATTCTTTAGATGATGAGGGTTAGGGTATGACAATGGAAATGATGGCTGAGGGGGAGGTGGAAGTCAGAGACCTGACAAGTCCAAGGCATTTGAAATCAGTAAGCATGATGACAGGAGTAGAGATAGAAAGGAGGGCAAGTGAGCCAGAACTAGAGGTACGAGTAAATGAGAGCGAGTGACCAAGTAGGACTCAGTAGGTGACAACCACACGGAGGGGAGCAGTTGTGAAGTCTGATGGCTGGCTTGTCTTTATTCTGAACCGCTAAATACTATTTCCCCCTTTATATAGTTTTGAAGGTGGAGAGAAGGAAGGAAAACAAAATAGATTGTATACACATTCTTAAAGTGTTGAATTTTCCTCTCTATTTTATTGATTTCAAGTCTACCTTGAATCACCTAATCATGTTTTGCTGGATGAGTAAAGTTTGAGAGCTCTCTACTGATGGGATTAAAAGTGTTTGGAAGGATTTTCTTGATGATAACCTGATGCAAACAGCCATTTACAGCACTGTGAATGCAATTGCTACTGAAGGGATTAAATAACAGCTGAACCTTATTAACTATGTTATATGTGGCCCAAAGATCCAACTTTTTTTTTAATTAATTTATTTTTAGCTGCGTTGGGTCTTCTTTGCTGCGCAAGGGCTTTCTCTAGTTGCGGTGAGCAGGGACTACTCTTTGTTGCGGTGAGCGGGCTTCTCTTTTTGGGGGCTTCTCTTGTTGCTGAGCACGGGGTCTAGGTGCGCGGGCTTCAGTAGTTATGGCATGCGGGCTCAGTAGTTGTGGCTCACGGGCTCTAGAGCGCAGGCTCAGTAGTTGTGGTACATGGGCTTAGTTGCTCCGTGGCGTGTGGGATCTTCCTGGACCAGGGATGGAACCTATGTCCCCTGCATCGGCAGGCGGATTCTCAACCACTGCCCCACCAGGGAAGCCTGATCCAACTATTTTTATTCAGAGTTATGCCAAGACTCCATTTACTGTGTGGGGCAGACACTCGTGCCCAGCACCCTCATTTCTACTTGTGGTATCACTCAAATTTAAAAAATCTATTATTAATAAATATATTAAAAACAATTACCTACCGTGTTGAATACCTACCATGTGCCAGACACTTGGCTAGCTATAATATTAATATCAATATTAACATTAATTGAATCTTATTATGTTCCAGGCATTTATGCTTTGACTGTGTAATCTAATTTACTCTTCACAGTAGCCAGATAAAGGGTTAAAGCTAAGATGAAGAGATTATGGTTCAAAAATTCTTGCCTAAGATCTCATAGTTATTAAAACTGAATACAAGTGGGGTTCAAAAGTCTGAAGTTGACTCTGAGGTTTCTGCATGAACACTATGTCCTATTTGCCCTACAACGATCCTTACTACATGCAGAGGTGAATGGTCCCCATGAATGGTATCACCCAGTGGAGGGAGGTAGACCTCTCAACAAATAGGTACAAGACCACAGTGGGTGCTAGGAGGAGGGCTCGAATTACGTAATAAGTGGTGAGCTCAAGAGCCATATCAAAGGAAAAATATTCAGCATTTAGCAGATTGACTAGTTGCCTGGCTACAGTAACAGCCTCCTAGGTGGTGGGCTCCTGTCACCAGGCCTTTCCTTCCATACCATTCTGAATATCACTGCTAGAGGTCATCTTCCTAAAACACCTGTGCACTTGCTCAGTTTTTCCTGTGTCGTTGTATCCAAACATCTGCACTTAGCTTTTAATTCCCATGCTTTTTTTTTTTTTCCTTTTTTTTCTGGGTGGTGGGAAAACAGGTGATTTTAATTTTCTTTTTTTAAACATCTTTATTGGAATATAATTGCTTTACAATGTTGTGTTAGTTTCTGCTGTTATAACAAAGTGAATTAGCTATAGGTATACATATATCCCTGTATACAAAAATAAACTCAAAATGGATTAAAGACCTAAATGTAAGGCCAGACACTATAAAACTCTTAGAGGAAAACATAGGCAGAACATTCGATGACATAAATCACAGCAAGACCCTTTTTTGACCCACCTCCTAGAGAAATGGAAATAAAAACAAAAATAAACAAATGGGACCTAATGAAAAGCTTTTGCACAGCAAAGGAAACCATAAACAAGACGAAAAGACAACCCTCAGAATGGGAGAAAATATTTGCAAATGAAGCAACTGACAAAGGATTAATCTCCCATGCTTTTTAATGAAGTTACTTCTAAGAACTCTAAGAACTCCAGCAGGAGTAAACATGTGTGGGGATTTCTGTCCCAGACTCCCTCTGTCCCAATTCCTCTGAGGAATTGCCCTCTTTGCTGAGCCCATACCCACCTCTCCCTATGGTCCCCGCCTCCATGGCAGGAAACAGGCCACCAGCATTTGACAAGTATGCCTTTCCTACAGGAGAGGCCGAACTCTTTCTCAGTTCAGTTTCAATGCTAAAACCCTAGGTTGGGACTTTTCATTCGAGTTGGGTAGAGACCCCTGAAAAAATGAATCACAGCCAACAGCAGGCGGTAAGAGGGTGGGAGGGTGCGGGCACATCCTCCTCTGTATCCACAATACAAGGAGCATTGTGTCCAAACATGGAGAGAGAGAAAGCAAGAGAATGCTAGAGCAAGCATGGTTTCTTTGTTAAGTATGTTAACATTTGGGGAATCTGGGAAGAGGCATAAGATTTATCTTCTAAGATATCGGAAAATTCTTTGAACTATTTTTAAACCTTTCTATAAGTCTGAAATTAGTCCAAAACAAATGTTTAGCAAATTTTGTGATATGTGTGGGGTTTTTTTTTTTTTAACCAGAATAAAAATGTAAAATAAAATAAAATACAAGTGGTATCTGGGAGGGGACGGTCAGCTTCAGTTTCCATGGTGCGTGTCACTCCCACTGCCCTGCACTTGATTTTGCACAGGTACCTTGACGAGCTAGCCTCGCGAAGGTGTTTCAAGGGATGTGCAGTTAGAATGACCTGACTGGGGAGGATATTGAGCACAGGGTCTAGGGATTTTGATGTTATTTTATATCAGCAAACAGGTCATTGGTGGTTTTGAACAGTGCAGCAATATTATTTCGAAAGAGAACTCTACGTGGAGGACAATTTGGAAGCGGAGTGACCTCAGGGAGACTTAACTAAGAACAATGGAAAAGGAAAGGAGAAATGTGAGCTAAATTTTAAAGGAAGAATTGACAAATTTGGCTACTGCTGGTGATACCATTGATGGAAATGGGGGACACTGGATATGTTTGAAGATACGTAAACATAGAGAGCTACAGAGCATTATAAATAGTGCCAGAGAAAAAGTAGAGGGACTTCCCTGGTGGTCCAGTGCTTAAGACTCCACGCTTCCACTGCAGGGGGCACGGGTTCAATCCTTGGTCGGGGAACTAAGATCTCTGCATGCTGTGTGGTGCAGCCAAAAAAAAAATAATAATAAGAAAAAACAAATAAATCTAAACTGAGCAAAAGAAAAAAAAAAAGGAGAATCACCTTATGAAAAAAAGGCATGGATAAAATCATAAGATGGGTAAATATTTATGTAATGGGGGGGATTTCTAAATATGACATCAAACAGAAACGTTGGACTATAAATTTTTTTAAAAATATTTATTTATTTATTTGGCTGCACCGGGTCTTAGTTGCAGTATGCAGGATCTTTTAGTTGCAGCATGCAGAATCTAGTTCCCTGACCAGGGATTGAACCCGGGCCCCCTGCATTGGGAGCATGGAGTCTTAACCACTGGACCACCAGGAAAGTCCCGAACTATAAAATTTTAAATTGTATAGATTTTTTAAAACCCCCCCACACAAATTAAAAAGTAAATGAATGACCTGAGAATAAACTTTGCAATGTACATTTATATATCTATTTAAGATATATTCTCAATATCAGTAAATCCATAGTAAAAGACAAGCTCCCAATTATGAAATTGGTTAAAGGCAGCCAATTTACAAAAGAAAACACACATATGGCTGAAGGAAGGAAGGAAGGGAGGGAGGGAGGGAGGGAGAAAAGAAGGTAGTTCAGTCATTAACAGTCAGATAATTAAATTAGAAAAGCTACTGTGTTCCACCCATCAAATTGCAAAGATTCAAAAATGATAGTAAGCTGGGGAGTTTGGGAAGTTATGCGAAGAAACAAGCAGTCACATACGTGATTGGTGGGTGCAGAAGTCTTTCTGGAAGA
The DNA here is from genome assembly GCF_965194805.1 of Balaenoptera borealis. Taxonomy (NCBI): domain Eukaryota; kingdom Metazoa; phylum Chordata; class Mammalia; order Artiodactyla; family Balaenopteridae; genus Balaenoptera; species Balaenoptera borealis. The sequence goes on along the minus strand of NC_138868.1, from coordinate 100,591,619 downwards.
AATATACATACCTATTGTCCAGCACTTTCCTTTCTAGAAATTAATCCAGAGTAAGTAATCATAAGTGTATACAGTAACTTATCTACAAGAATATTCATTAAAAGTGTTTAAAATAATAAAATTTATTGCAAATGAAGCAACTGACAAAGGATTAATCTCCAAAATTTACAAGCAGCTCATGCAGCTCAATATCAAAAAAACAAACAACCCAATCCAAAAATGGGCAGAAGACCTAAATAGACATTTCTCCAAAGAAGATATACAGATTGCCAACAAACACATGAAAGAATGCTCAACATCATTAATCATTAGAGAAATGCAAATCAAAACTACAATGAGATATCATCTCACACCGGTCAGAATGGCCATCATCAAAAAATCTACAAACAATAAATGCTGGAGAAGGTGTGGAGAAAAGGGAACCCTCTTGCACTGTTGGTGGGAATGTAAATTGATACAGCCACTATGGAGAACAGTATGGAGGTTCCTTAAAAAACTAAAAATAGAACTACCATACGACCCAGCAATCCCACTACCAGGCATATACCCTGAGAAAACCATAGGTCAAAAAGTGTCATGTACCACAATGTTCATTGCAGCTCTATTTACAATAGCCAGGACACGGAAGCAACCTAAGTGTCCACCAACAGATGAATGGATAAAGAAGATGTGGCACATATATACAATGGAATATTACTCAGGCATAAAAAGAAACAAAATTGAGTTATTTGTAGTGAGGTGGATGGACCTAGAGTCTGTCATACAGAGTGAAGTAAGTCAGAAAGAGAAAAACAAATACCATATGCTAACACATATATATGGAATCTAAAAAAAAAAAAAAATGGTCACAAAGAACCTAGGGGCAAGACGGGAATAAAGATGCAGACCTACTAGAGAATGGACTTGAGGATACGGGGTGGGGGAAGGGTAAGCTGGGACAAAGTAAGAGAGTGGCATGGACATATATACACTACCAAACGTAAAATAGATAGCTAGTGGGAAGCAGCCTCATAGCACAGGGAGATCAGCTCGGTGCTTTGTGACCACCTAGAGGGGTGGGATAGGGAGGATGGGAGGGAGGGAGACACAAGAGGGAAGAGATATGGGGACATATGTATAACTGATTCACTTTGTTATAAAGCAGAAGCTAACACACCATTGTAAAGCAATTATACTCCAATAAAGATGTTAAAAAAATAAATAAATAAAATAAAATAATAAAATTTAAAACAACCTAAATGTATAAATTAGGGGATTACTTAGATAATTTATGGTAATAAAATGCTCAGTAGCCATTATAAATGTTATTATAGATGTATGTCATAAGGATGAAGAGTTATTCAGTAAAAAGAAAAAGAGAAGAACAAAAATCATGTATATTATAATATCATTCTTGTTAAAAAATTCAAAGATAAAAATCTGGAAGTACATGTATCAAAATAATATTAATAAAGTTGTTTGTGAAGGCCAGGTATGGAAATTATTTCTTTCCTTCATGTTTTCTTACTGTATTTTCTAATGTTCGTACAAATAGTTTTATTACTTTTATAATCTTTTTAAATATACTTTTTTAGTTTAGCAATCTTAGATTTATAGGAAAGTTGAAAAGATAATAGATCCCTACATCCTTTGCCCAATTTCATCTATTGTTGTTGCTTTATTGAGATATAATTCACACACCATACAAGTCACCTATTTAAAGTATACAATTCAGTAGTTCTTAATATATTCACAGAGTTGTACAATCATCACCATACTCAATTTTAGAACATTTTCGTCACTTCAAAATTAAATCTTATACCCATTGGCAGTCCCCATTTTCCCTCAGCATAGACAACCAATACTCTACTTTTTGTCTCTATAGATTTGACTATTCTGAACATTTCACATTAAAGAAGTTATACAGTATGTAGCCTTTTGTGACTGATGATGTTTTCAAGGTATGTCCATGTTGCAGCATGTTTAAGTACTTCATTCCTTTTGATTGCTGAATAATATTCCATTGTAGGGAGATACCATATTTATTTTTCTATTCATCAGTGGAAGGACACTTGGGTTGTTTCCACTTTTTGGCTATTATGAATAATATTGCTATGAACATTAGTGTACAAGTTTTTGTGTGGACATGTGTTTTCAATTCTTTTGGATGTATACCTAGGAGCAGAATTGCCGGGTCCTATGGTAACTCTATGTTTAACGTTTTGAGGAACTGCAAGAATGTTTTCCAAAGGCACTACACCATTTTATCTCCCCACAGCGGTGTATGACGTTTCCAATTTCTTTTTTTTTTTTTTTTTTTTTTGTAACAAATTCAATAAAGACTGCTTTATTGCTGCACGACAGTCATGAAACTCAGCTGCACAGGGACCTTACCACACCGCGCAGAGGCTGGTTCACGGGACCTTGTGATCCTGTTAATGGGCCTCTCTGTTGTAATTAACACAGGCCGCAGGGACGAAAAGTTCCCCTCGGCCCTTCTGAAAATGTTCGGGAATGGTAGTGCAGGAAGGGAATACACACTTTCTGCATTTGTGCCCTGCACTGCGGCAGCTGTTGCTGTTGGGAGTCGCTGTGCTAATTCTCTTAGGTCATTTTTCCCTTCAGTTGTTCTGACTACCTCCAAGAGCTCCACGGCTGCACGCTTGTCTCACTGGAAAAGGCACAGCCCCAATTCTGTGCAGGGACGACGCGAAGCAGAGTGTGATGCATCTCTCTGGAGCATCAAGTTTATTAACTAGAATTGGAAGAACCAAGGAGTTCTTGGAACAAGAACTATCCCCCTCCCCCACCAACACGGAAGACAGAAGAGTAGGGGAGGGGAGACGTGCCCCAGGAATGACAGTCCAGTCTCTCAAGTTTCACCCAGGTGGGGGTTGAGGGGCAGACCTGCATCCACAGTGACCTCGCTTTCGGTCGCCCGGGCTGCTCCGGACCATCCTCTGAGCTGGCCAGGGTCTTGGATACGATGCTTCTGAAGGCCGTGCAGAGAACACACCCATCTTCCACTGGACCGGGCCCCAGGGAGCGCGGCGGCCTGACCTTCCTGCCTCGGTCATGCATGGGGTTCACATGGGCTCACTTTATTATGACGCCTCATGCTGGGCAGCTTGCAACAAAGATGTTTCAAAATAAAGTTCCAGATTCTCCCAGCCACCCCTTGCTTTTTCTGGCTCTGGCCAGAGACAGTGGATGAGGACACACTCTCAGGCTGCCCAGCGTGGGAGGACCTTCCAGTGTTGGACACACCCAGGGGGCAGCTGCTTCCCTCTGGGGCTCCCATCCTGCTGCTGCTGGAGGTGGATGTCCCAGTGCCACACTGGGGGGCTGGGCTGGGGGTGGCAGTCCTCGCCTCCAGGCTGGGTGGGGGACAGGCAGACTCACCGGTCTTCTGCCCTGCCTGCTGGTCTTCCTGCAGCTGCACATTTTTTCTGTGGTAGAGCCACCTGGTTTGCAGGGAGGACACCACAGGGCTTGGAGAAGCCTCAAGTTCACTGCCACAGAGGTCCCCGCAAGAGAAGGGCTTCAGAGTTATGATGGAGACCTCCACCTTGGGTTTCTTGGAGCTCACACTGCCTGTCCCAGTGTCCTGGATCTGGTCGCAAGTCAAGCCCGGAGTCCTCACCATTGTCACCTCCAGGTCCTCTTCACAGGGTGGCTGGAGTGGCTCCTTCTGGCCCATGTTGACCCATGGATGCCTCATGAGGTCAGGTAAGGTGCCTCTGTCACTGGGGTTGAGGGCAATCATTTTTTGTAACAGATCCCTTATCTTCAAAGACAGATAAGGTGGGATGGGGTATTGCCCTTGTAGGATTTGCTTCCGCAGCTCCTGGGAGTCTTTTCCCACAAAGGGCTGGGACCCAGTTACCATGGTGTACAGCACTACTCCCAAGCTCCACACGTCCACCGCAGGGCCGCTGGAGCTCTGCCCCAGGAGGAGTTCCGGGGCAGCATAAGGGTGTGTGCCGCAGATCGTGTCCAGTTGGACAATGTCATCACACTTGTTGCTGAGGCCAAAGTCTGTAAGTTTGATATTCATGTTGGAATCAAAGAGAAGGCTCAGTGGCTTCAGGTCCCGGTGCACGATGCCCCTCCGGTGGCAGTGCTGCAGGGCGGAGAGCAGCTGCTGGAACGGGCCTCGGGCCTCCGCCTCTGTCATACGGCCATGGGTCTTCAAATAGCGGTACATGTCCCCCCCACTGAGGTACTCCATCACCACGAAAAATGTCTCCTCTGTGTCAATCACCCCCAGCAGTTTTACAATATTGGGGTGATTCAGAGCCTTCAGACTGCACACTTCCCGGAAAAGTGCCTGGACACTTGAGAAGCTCTGACGCCTTTTCTTTATGACCTTCACAGCCACCTGTGTCCCGGTCAGAATGTGCCGGGCCAACTTCACTTTACCGAAGGTGCCTTCACCAATGGTGTGGAGGATCTCGAAGTCATCAATATGAGCCTTCTTGCCAGCAGATTTGGCTGTGAGGCCCTGCATCCTGGTGATCTGCTAACTACACTGACTGACAGCACTACCTAGCAACGCTAACTACGCTAACTAACAATGCAAACTGTACTAACAGGGCTAAGTATGCTGTCTCTACTAACAATGCTAACTACGCTAACTGTACCAACAGCGCTAACTAGTACTAACTACACTAACTATGCTAATCAAGTATTAACTATACCAACAATACTCACTATGCTAACTGCAGAAAGAACAATGACACAAATAAAAAAGAGTAGAGAAAAGAGAAACGAAAATCAACAAAATGGCAGAAACAAGGAAAACACAAGCTAACTGTAGGTCCAAGGCCGTCAGGTCACCAAAAGCAGCTTCCTGGGCTCTAAGGACCAAAAACCTGGGCCCACCTTTCTCTTTCATAGGGCTTTGTGAAGTACATCACAATGGTGCACTCTGAGGTCAGAGCAAGAAATGGACCCATCACCGCTGGGGATACACCACAGTGGTTTTCTCACTTTTTGAGTTCAAGGCCCCTTTACACTTAGGAAAAAGGATCCCAAAGAAATTTTTCTTTACGTGTGTTATTAGATATTGGTATTCACTTTGTTATAAATAAAAATCTGCAGGATACTTCAGTGGCCTTTTTATTTCTAGTTTGAAAATGTGTAATAATTTTAGAGACCTCATAATGTCTACACTTGAAATGTTCAATTCCTTTTCCTTAAATTCTGGTCTCAAAATAACGTGACAACTTAACTGACTTCACGATACTATACAAAATGTTCTGTTGCATAAGACATGATACGGTACATTATGAAAGTCTATGAAGCTGAGAGAAGGTTTGCCAGGAAGGTCATTGAGCAGATTTCTCATCAGGAGCCTCGGAGGCCAGATGGCATGACTCAATGTACTTGAAGTGTTGAAGGAAAGAAACCGTCAACCAAGAATCCTATATCTAGCAAAACTTTCCTTCCAAAATTAGGGAGAAATCAAGACATTCCCGGTTAATCAAGAGTTGAGAGAGTTCTTAACCACCAGACCCGCCTGCCACAGGGAGTTCTTCAGGTTGCAGTCAAGGACCCTGGACAGTAGCTCAAAGCCTTATGAAGAAATAAAGACCCCTGGTAAAAGTAGACAGACGGGCGACGAGAAAAGCTAGTACTGTTGTAACTTCGGTTTGTAGCTCCACTTTTTGTCTTCTATTTGATTTAAGAGACTAATATATAATAAAACACACACAAATCAAAAAAAAAAAAAAAAAAGATCACCTCTTCACCTAGAAAAGTTACTTCACCCCCACTTTAGCCTAACTTTGGGAATTCCCATCAACAACATTCTTCTTTCCACTGTAGGAAGCAACGCTGCCAGAAGCTATGGCAAGCAGAGCCTCTTCTAAAATGCCTTTGATGACTGCAGCAACATGGATGCAACTAGAGATTATTAAGTGAAGTAAGTCAGAAAGAGAAAGACAAATACCATGTGATACCACTTACATGTGGAATCTAAAGTATGGCACAAATAAACCTATCTATGAAACAGCAACAGACTCACAGACAGAGAGAACAGACTTGTGGTTGCCAAGGAGGAGGGGGGTGGGAGAGGGAAGGGCTGGGAGTGTGGCATTAGCAGATGTAAACTATTATATATAGGAGGGATAAACAACAAGGTCCTACTCTACAGCACAGGGAACTAGAGTCAATATCCTGTGATAAACTGTAATGGAAAAGAATATAAAAAAAGAATGTCTATATGTGTATAACTGAGTCACTTTGCCATACAGCAGATTGGCACAAGATTGTAAATCAACTATACGTCAATAAAAACAATAAAATAAAATTAAAAATGCCTCTGATGATGTACACAGCCCCTGCTCCTGCTGACTACCTCTCTGCAGCACCCAACACTGTGAAACCCCGCCCCCAGCTGAGGTCACTCCAGTCCTGTGTCTCCTTCCTTTGTCCTCTGTCTCCCACCAGTGTTTCTCTAACAGAAACACAAAGAACTGCTGTGTTTTCACTCAGTCTCACTGTTCACGTTCCCACGCTTGATTTGGGCATCAGACCTGCAAGAGTTCAAAACTTACTGGGTGGTAGAACTGCCATTTCTCTGCCTGTCTCTCAATATAAAGAACTTCTCTGAAATTCTGAATTCACTGGTCTGGTCATCCATTCACCAGCAAGTATCTAGGTACTGGGGTTAAGAGCTAGGAATGAGATACAGTTGTTAGTAAAGAAACAACAAACCCCAAATGGAGTCACTTGTGCTAAGTCCCACATCAGCAAACCAAGACTTAATAGCTAACCTAATTGCAGTTTCAGCCTCTCTCAGGAATGGGACCTTTCACCAATAGATCTGGAATTACCTGGTCAGCACTAGAGGGGTGACCCCCCACCTTCCCCCAAAAGGAAGGTGACCCTGCCTGAAACAATCCACTCTTAGCTAGAAACTTCCCTTTTCTGCCCCCTCCTGCCTGTAAAGTTCTTGCATTTTTTACAGCTCCGCAGAGCTCCTTTCTACTTGCTCAATGGGATGCTGCCCGATTCATAAATCATTGAATAAAGCCAATTCGATCTTCAAATTTACTCAGTTAGAATTTTATGTTTTTAATACAGTGATGAGCAAAACAAAAAGAGAGGCATCAAACTCTTCGGAGAGTGTATCCCATTATCCCTCACACTCTTGGAGGCCTGGGTCAGCAGAGATGGAGGAAAGCCAGTGACAAGAAAAAGCCTCTTGAAAACCAAATCAGAGGTCCTGAAATACTACAGACTTACTTGTACAAGTGGGTGGGAACAAGCAGAGAGTAGCAGTTGTTTATTACTGTACACTGTAATCGAGGGAAACATTTGGAGTTCAAGAATAGAGATTTAAAGATGAGATGCTAAAATTCATAACAACTTGTCCAAAACAGGCCAGAAAACCTTAAGTTTTCGCCTTGTTTAAAAGAAGTCCTAAGTAAAGGGAAAACCAAATATTATGAAAAATTTTGGAGACATCTCACACACCAACCTTCCCTTTATTTGAATTACTTCATTATCATTACTTTAGAGTTATGTACACTCATAAAAGTTCATTTATTCTGAGTTGAGAAGTCCATTTTATCATCATGTGTATTGTGCTTACATTTTAAAATCAGAAACAACTTCCCCAAGATAAAACTGATTCTTCATCTCTTTTGGTTTTACTATTCCAAAATAGATTAGGTGACTTGGGGTATTATTTTTACCCTATGTTGATTTGCCTACCTTGTAAAGGAGCAAGGAACTTTTCCTTCAACCCTTATTTTCCTAGTGATTTGTTTAAAATGAAAGGTAAATATGTGTTTGTGGGCATATAAGTGTGTGTGTGTACAATCATTTTTATATAGAGATTTATTATCTCTCAATTTATTTTGTACAAGAGGTTTGTCTCAGAAAATCAGTGTCTTCTTTTTTTTTTTTTTTCACGATTCATATCTTTAATACTCTCTGAGAGGCAAGTGAAAAGCAACAATGGATTTTTAAAAGGACCATGTCTGACACATGTCTGACAACACTGAGAGTGGGGGAGGAGGGAAGTTAACCAGCTAGCACAGTGCCTTGCATGTAGTAAGCACTGCAACATTTGTTAAATTGCAATGACTTGAAGTTGAAGATCATGATATATATATATATTTTTTTTTAGATTTTTAGAAATTTCATGTAATGTCTGAAACATTTATATTAACATATTTCCATAAAAATAACCCAATGAAAGTTTAGTATTAGTTGTTTTGTTTGTTTGTTTATACTGCAGGTTCTTATTAGGCATCAATTTTATACACATCAGTGTATACATGTCAATCCCAATCGCCCAATTCAGCACACCACCATCCCCACCCCACTGCAGTTTTCCCCCCTTGGTGTCCATATGTCCATTCTCTACATCTGTGTCTCAACTTCTGCCCTGCAAACCGGCTCATCTGTACCATTTTTCTAGGTTCCACATACATGCATTAATATACGATATTTGTTTTTCTCTTTCTGACTTACTTCACTCTGTATGACAGTCTCTAGATCCATCCACTTCTCAACAAATGACTCAATTTCGTTCCTTTTTATGGCTGAGTAATATTCCATTGTATATATGTACCACAACTTCTTTATCCATTCGTCTGTTGATGGGCATTTAGGTTGCTTCCATGACCTGGCTATTGTAAATAGTGCTGCAATGAACATTCGGGGGCATGTGTCTTTTTGAATTACGGTTTTCTCTGGGTATATGCCCAGTAGTGGGATTGCAGGGTCATATGGTAATTCTATTTTTAGTTTTTTAAGGAACCTCCATATTGTTCTCCATAGTGGCTGTATCAATTTACATTCCCACCAACAGTGCAAGAGGGTTCCCTTTTCTCCACACCCTCTCCAGCATTTGTTGTTTGTAGATTTTCTGATGATGCCCATTCTAACAGGAGTGAGGTGATAGATACCTCATTGTAGTTTTGATTTGCATTTCTCTAATAATTAGTGATGTTGAGCATCTTTTCATGTGCTTCGTGGCCGTCTGTATGTCTTCTTTGGAGAAATGTCTATTTAGGTCTTCTGCCCATTTTTGGATTGGGGTGTTTGTTTCTTTAATATTGAGCTGAATGAGCTGTTTATATATTTTGGAGATTAATCCTTTGTCCGTTGATTCGTTTGCAAATATTTTCTCCCATTCTGAGGGTTGTCTTTTCGTCTTGTTTATGGTTTCCTTTGCTGTGCAAAAGCTTTGAAGTTTCATTAGGTCCCATTTGTTTATTTTTGGTTTTATTTCCATTACTCTAGGAGGTGGATCAAAAAAGATCTTGCTGTGATTTATGTCAAAGAGTGTTCTTCCTATGTTTTCCTCTAAGAGTTTTATAGTGTCCAGTCTTATATTTAGGTCTCTAATCCATTTTGAGTTTATTTTTGTGTATGGTGTTAGGGAGTATTCTAATTTCATTCTTTTACATGTAGCTGTCCAGTTTTCCCAGCACCACTTATTGAAGAGACTGTCTTTTCTCCATTGTATATCTTTGCCTCCTTTGTCATAGATTAGTTGACCATAGGTGCGTGGGTTAATCTCTGGGCTTTCTATCTTGTTCCATTGATCTATGTTTCTGTTTTTGTGCCAGTACCATATTGTCTTGATTACTGTAGCTTTGTAGTATAGTATGAAGTCAGGGAGTCTGATTCCTCCAGCTCCATTTTTTTGCCTCAAGACTGCTTTGGCTATTCGGGGTCTTTTGTGTCTCCATACAAATTTTAAGATGATTTGTTCTAGCTCCGTAAAAAATGCCATTGGTAATTTGATAGGGATTGCATTGAATCTGTAGATTGCTTTGGGTAGTATACTCATTTTCACAATGTTGATTCTTCCAATCCAAGAACATGGTATATTTCTCCATCTGTTGGTATCATCTTTAATTTCTTTCATCAGTGTCTTATAGTTTTCTGCATACAGGTCTTTTGTCTCCCTAGGTAGGTTTATTCCTAGGTATTTTATTCTTTTTGTTGCAATGGTAAATGGGAGTGTTTCCATAATTTCTCTTTCAGATTTTTCATCATTAGTGTATAGGAATGCAAGAGATTTCTGTGCATTAATTTTGTATCCTGCAACGTTACCATATTCATTAATTAGCTCTAGCAGTTTTCTGGTGGCAGTTTTAGCATTCTCTATGTATTGTATCATGTCATCCGCAAACAGTGACAGTTTTACTTCTTCTTTTCCAATTTGTATTCCTTTTATTTCTTTTTCTTCTCTGATTGCTGTGGCTAGGACTTCCAGAACTATGTTGAATAATAGTGGTGAGAGTGGACATCCTTGTCTCGTTCCTGATCTTAGAGAAAATGCTTTCAGTTTTTCACCATTGAGAATGATGTTTGCTGTGGGTTTGTCATATATGGCCTTTATTATGTTGAGGTAGGTTCCCTCTATGCCCACTTTCTGGAGAGTTTTTATCAGAAATGGGTGTTGAATTTTGTCAAAAGCTTTTTCTGCATCTATTGAGATGATCATATGGTTTTTATTCTTCAATTTGTTAATATGGTGTATCACATTGATTGATTTGCGTATATTGAAGAATCCTTGCATCCCTGGGATAAATCCCACTTGATCGTGGTGTATGATCCTTTTAATGTGTTGTTGGATTCTGTTTGCTAGTATTTTGTTGAGGATTTTTGCATCTATATTCATCAGTGATATTGGTCTGTAATTTTCTTTTTTTGTAGTGTCTTTGGTTTTGGTATCAGGGTGATGGTGGCCTCATAGAATGAGTTTGGGAGTGTTCCTTCCTCTGCAATTTTTTGGAAGAGTTTGAGAAGGATAGGTGTTAGCTCTTCTCTAAATGTTTGATGGAATTCACCTGTGAAGCCATCTGGTCCTGGACTTTTGTTTGTTGGAAGATTTTTAATCACAGTTTCAATTTCATTACTTGTGATTGGTCTGTTCATATTTTCTGTTTCTTCCTGGTTCAGTCTTGGAAGGTTATACCTTTCTAAAAATTTGTCCATTTCTTCCAGGTTGTCCATTTTATTGGCATAAAGTTGCTTGTAGTAGTCTCTTAGGATGCTTTGTATTTCTGCGGTGTCTGTTGTAACTTCTCCTTTTTCATTTCTGATTTTATTGATTTGAGTCCTCTCCCTCTTTTTCTTGATGAGTCTGGCTAATGGCTTATCAATTTTGTTTATCTTCTCAAAGGACCAACTTTTAGTTTTATTGATCTTTGCTTTTGTTTTCTTTGTTTCTATTTCATTTATTTCTGCTCTGATCTTTATGATTTCTTTCCTTCTGCTAACTTTGGGTTTTGTTTGTTCTTCTTTCTCTAGTTCCTTTAGGTGTAAGGTTAGGTTGTTTACTTGAGATTTTTCTTGTTTCTTTAGGTAGTCTTGTATAGCTATAAACTTCCCTCTTAGAACTGCTTTCGCTGCATCCCATAGGTTTTGGGTCGTCGTGTTTTCATTGTCATTTGTCTCTAGGTATTTTTTTATTTCCTCTTTGATCTCTTCAGTGATCTCTTGGTTATTTAGTAACGTATTGTTTAGCCTCCATGTGTTTGTCTTTTTTACGTTTTTTTCCCTGTAATTCATTTCTAATCTCATAGCGTTGTGGTCAGAAAAGATGCTTGATATGATTTCAATTTTCTTAAATTTACTGAGGCTTGATTTGTGACCCAAGATGTGATCTATCCTGGAGAATGTTCCATGTGCACTTGAGAAGAACGTGTAATCTGCTGTTTTTGGATGGAATGTCCTATATATATCAATTAAATCTATCTGGTCTATTGTGTCATTTAAAGCTTCTGTTTCCTTATTTATTTTCATTTTGGATGATCTGTCCATTGGTGTAAGTGAGGTGTTAAAGTCCCCCACTATGATTGTGTTACTGTCAATTTCCTCTTTTATAGCTGTTAGCAGTTGCCTTATGTATTGAGGTGCTCCTATGTTGGGTGCATATATATTTATAATTGTTATATCTTCTTGGATTGATCCCTTGATCATTATGTAGTGTCCTTCCTTGTCTCTTGTAACATTCTTTATTTTAAAGTCTATTTTATCTGATATGAGTATAGCTACTCCAGCTTTCTTTTGATTTCCATTTGCATGGAATATCTTTTTCCATCCCCTCACTTTCAGTCTGTATGTGTCCCTAGGTCTAAAGTGGGTCTCTTGTAGACAGCATATATATGGGTCTTGTTTTTGTATCCATTCAGCCAGTCTATGTCTTTTGGTTGGTGCATTTAATCCATTCACGTTTAAGGTAATTATCGATATGTATGTTCCTATGACCATTTTCTTAATTGTTTTGGGTTTGTTTTTGTAGGTCCTTTTCTTCTCTTGTGTTTCCCACTTAGAGAAGTTCCTTTAGCATTTGTTGTAGAGCTGGTTTGGTGGTGCTGAATTCTCTTAGCTTTTGCTTGTCTGTAAAGCTTTTGATTTCTCCATCAAATCTAAATGAGATCCTTGCCGGGTAGAGTAATCTTGGTTGTAGGTTCTTCCCTTTCATCACTTTAAATATATCATGCCACTCCCTTCTGGCTTGCAGAGTTTCTGCTGAGAAATCAGCTGTTAACCTTATGGAAGTTCCCTTGTATGTTATTTGTCGTTTTTCCCTTGCTGCTTTCAATAATTTTTCTTTGTCTTTAATTTTTGCCACTTTGATTACTATGTGTCTCAGTGTGTTTCTCCTTGGGTTTATCCTGTATGGGACTCTCTGCGCTTCCTGGACTTGGGTGGCTATTGCCTTTCCCATGTTAGGGAAGTTTTCGACTATAATCTCTTCAAATATTTTCTCTGGTCCTTTCTCTCTCTCTTCACCTTCTGGGACCCCTATAATGTGAATGTTGTTGCGTTTAATGTTGTCCCAGAGGTCTCTTAGGCTGTCTTCATTTCTTTTCATTCTTTTTTCTTTAGTCTGTTCCGCAGCAGTGAATTCCACCATTCTGTCTTCCAGGTCACTTATCCGTTCTTCTGCCTCAGTTATTCTGCTATTGATTCCTTCTAGTGTAGTTTTCATTTTAGTTATTGTATTGTTCATCTCTGTTTGTTTGTTCTTTAATTCTTCTAGGTCTTTGTTAATCATTTCTTGCATTTTCTCAATCTTTGCCTCCATTCTTATTCCGAGGTCCTGGATCATCTTCCCTATCATTATTCTGAATTCTTTTTCTGGAAGGTTGCCTATCTCCACTTCATTTAGTTGTTTCTCTGGGGTTTTTTCTTGTTCCTTCATCTGGTACATAGGCCTCTGCCTTTTCATCTTGTCTATCTTTCTGTAACTGTGGTTTTTGGTCCACAGGCTGCAGGATTGTAGTTTTTCTTGCTTCTGCTGTCTGCCCTCTGGCGGTTGAGGCTATCTAAGAGGCTTGATGGGAGGCTCTGGTGGTGGGTAGAGCTGACTGTTGCTGTGGTGGTCAGAGCTCAGTAAAACTTTAATCCACTTGACTGTTGATGGGTGGGACTGGGTTCCCTCCCTGTTGGTTGTTTTGCCTGAGGCAACCCAACACTGGAGCCTACCTGGGCTCTTTGGTGGGGTTAATGGCAGACTCTGAGAGGGCTCACGCCAAGGAGCACTTCCCAGAACCTCCGCTGCCAGAGTCCTTGTCCCCACAGTGAAACAGAGCACCCCCCGCCTCTGCAGGAGACCCCCCAACACCAGCAGTTGGGTCTGGTTCAGTCTCCCCCAGGGTCACTGCTCCTTCCCCTGGGTCCCGATGCACACACTACTTTGTGTGTGCCCTCCAAGACTGGGGTCTCTGTTTCCCCCAGTTGTGTCGAAGTCCTGCAATCAATTCCCACTAGGCTTCAAAGTCTGATTCTCTAGGAATTCCTCCTCCTGTTGCCGGACCCCCAGGTTGGGAAGCCTGACGTGGGGCTCAGAACCTTCACTCCAGTGGGTGGACTTCTGTGGTATAAGTGTTCGCCAGTCTGTGAGTCACCCACCCAGCAGTTATGGGATTAGATTTTACTCTGATTGCACCCCTCCTACCGTCTCACTGTGGCTTCTCCTCTGTCCTTGGACGTGGGGTATCCTCCTTGGTGAAGTCCAGGGTCTTCCTGTCAGTGATTGTCCAGCAGCCAGTTGTGATTCTGGTGCTCTCGCAAGAGGGAGAGAGAGCACGTCCTTCTACTCCACCATCTTGGTTAATCCCCCCGTTTCCAATTTCTTAATATCCTTGGCAATACTTGTTATATTGTCTTTGTTATTCTAGCCATCTTAGTGGAAAAGTGAAATGTTATCTCATCGTGGTTTGAATTTGCATTTTCCTAAGGACTCATGATGCTGAGCATCTTTTCAGGACCTTATTGGTCATTCGTATGTCTTCTTTGGAGAAATATCTATTCAGATAATTTGCCCATTTTAAAATCAGATTATTTGGTTTTTTATTGTCGAGTTATTAGCGTTCATTATATATTCTAGACACAAGTCTTTTATCAGATATATGATTTGCAAATACCTTCTCCTGTTCTGTGGGTTGTCTTTTGACTTTTTTGATGGTGCCCTTTCAGCAAAAAAGTTTTTAATTTTGATTAAGTCAAATTTATCTATTTTTTGCTTTTGGTGTCATATCTACGGAACCATTGCCTAACCCAAAGGAATAATTATCTAAGAGTTTACTCAAGAAATGTAACTGTTAGCCTTTACATTTAGGTCTATGACTCATTTTGAATTAATCTTTGTGTATAGTGTGAGGGAGAGGTTCAAATTCATTCTTTTGCATGTGGATATCCAGTTGTCCCAGAACCATTTGTTGAAAAGACTATTCTTTCCCCATTGACTTGTCTTGATCCCCTTGTCAAAAATCAATAAACTATGAATGTATGGGTTTATTTCTGGACTCTCAACTCTGTCCCATTGATCTAAGTAGGCATATGCCAGTACCACACAGTCTTAGTTACTGTAACTTTGTATTAAGTTTTAAAGTTGGAGAGTGTGAATCATTCAAGTTCGTTATTTTTTTTTCAAGATTGTTTTGGCAATCTAGGTCCCTTGTGTATTCTTATGTACTGTAGGGTCAGCTTCCCAATTTCTAGGGGAAAAAAAGGTAGCTGGAATTTTGATAAAGATTGCATTTTGACTCTGTGAATCAATTTAGAGAGTCCTTCCATCTGTAATGGGTTGAATGGTTGCCCCAAAAGGATAGGTTACGTCCTAAACTCTGGAACCTGTGAATGTGGATTTTTCTGAAAAGTGACTCTTTATAGATGTAATTAAGTTAAGGGCTTCAAAATAAGATCATCTTGGATTTACAGCTAAATCCAATGACAGTTGTTCTTATAAGATAAAGGTAGAGGGAGATTTTAAGACTCAAGACACACAGGGGAGAAGACCATGTGAAGATGGAGGCAGAGATTGGAGTCATATAACCAACCCCAAACCAAAAAATGCCTGGAGCCACCAGAAGCTGGAACAGGCAAGGAAAGATTCAGAGGGAGCATATCCTTGAGGACACCTTGAGTTCAGACTTCTGACCTCCACAGCTGTGGGAGAGAATAGATTTCTATTGTTTTAGGCTACCCACTTTGTGGTAATTTGTTACAGTAGCTGTAAGAAACTAATACATAATCAAACAGCATTAAATCTTCCAACTCATGAATATGGTATGTGTTTCCACTTATTTAGGCCTTCTTTAATTTCTTTCAATGATGTTTTACAGTTTTCAATATACCCGTCTTTCACTTCTTCTGTTAAATTTATTCCTAAGGATTTTGTTCTTATCGATGCTATTATAAATAGACTTTAAATTTTTAAATTATTGGATTGTATAGAAATACAGTTGTTTCTTGTGTCTACAACTTTGTTGAACCTGATTATTAGCTCTGATAGATTTTTTGCATATGTGGATTTCTTGAGGTTTTATAAAAATAACACCATGACATCTGCAAATAGAAATACTTTTGCTTCTTCCTTTCTTAGCTAGATGCCTTCCTTTTTTTCTTGCCATTTTGCCCTGGCTTGAACCTCCAGTACAATGTAAAATGGACATGGTGAGAGCATGTGCACAGCATTATGCAACTACGTGGCCCTCTAGATTCCCAGGAATATGGCAGATAATTGCAAAGCCCCACATAAATATCTTATTCCTCAACTTTTTATTTTACCCCCAGTTTTTTTGTTATCCTATTGTGTTTTGAATGAACACCAGCTCCTTTTTGCTACCTTCAGTGGTTGCCAGGCTGCTGGTTTTAACTGTGATTGTGGGCTGTTGGTTTTCAGGGTTATCGTAGAGTGAGAAAGGGATGGAAATAGGGCAAGTTAAATGGCACAAGGCTCATTGTTCTTATCAAGATTCAGCCTTTTTTCTTGAAAAAATGTTCCCTGATTGCTTATAGCCTTTGATTAATTTCCAGAGTTCTGAAAAGTTGATCATGACAATTTTCGCCAGTGTTCCCATTTCTTTTATAGAGTAGAGAATTTTTGGAGGTCATTTTCATTGATATCACCCTTATAGTCTTCTTAAGCTTAGATTTTAAAACTGAAAATATATTGTCAAATGTGTTTTAAGTACTGAGAAAGAGGTCTGTATACAAAGTACTGAGAAAGAGTACACTGTATACAAAGAATGTTGATGTAGATCTTCCAATAGCCAAATATTTTATTGTGCAATGAGATGTTGAAGAAAAGGCAATGAGAGTATGATGAGTTTGATTTGCATCCTGATTCTGTAAGTGATCTATATGGCTAGGTGCTGTTTGTAAATATCAGCTTGAGGAGAGGTTTATTCATGTATTAAATGAATTAAATCTAGAAATAAATAATCCATGTTCCTCAAGATTTATTAATAAAACATCAGGAATGTTATTAGGAATTAAGGAGGCCTGGATGGCTATGTTAAAGATGACTGAGGAATATTTTTCTCTGGAAAATTCAGCTCCCAGCTCCCCTAAGCATTTGAAGCCCATCTCTCACTTCTTAATTTTTGCCTTTTCTTCTTTTCCAACAAATGACTCTGCAACTTATACAACAAAATCTCCCAAACATTTTTGTCTCTTTGCAAGACTATGAGCTTTCAGTCATTTTAGAATCTTAAAAAGGTGTACTAGGTCACAGCATCCTCTGGCTGGTAGATAATTAAAATCAGCACACAACTGCAATGTATACCCTCTAAAGCAACGGTCAGTTCTCAGCCTTTTTGCTGCCATGACATGCTTGATAAACAATTCTCTTATGCGGGAAACACTCTCAAGGGCACATTCGTATTTGGACAAACATCTCCCAAATTTGGAAGTCATGCACTGTGGTAATTTGTAATCATCAGAAGAGTTAACAGTTAACAGGTAGCTCTTTGTGATCTATTGCGGGAGATAAACTTGGGCTGTGCGGCAGGACATTCTCAGCATTCTCGCTATAATGCCACTCCCTTGTCTCCCAGAATTCATATATATATATACATATATACAGATATATGTATATATGAATATATACACACATACATACATAAAGTAAATCTTTTGGAAATTTCAGCACTTTAACTAAAACAATTTAACATATTGCTTTTGGTTCAGAGTCTGTGCAGCCAGATTGTGTAGGATAGAATCTGACTTCACTGTGTACTAGCTGTGTGATGCTCTGGCAAGTTACTTGACCTCTGTCCTTCAGCATTCTCATCTATCAAGTGGACAAAATAGTGCCTATGTCATAAGGCCATTGTGAAGACACCTGAGATCACGTATGTAAAGAACCAATTCTGCTTCTCATAGTGAACACTCTTGTTTGGAACAGATCACTGTGACTCACCTTGCACTTGATTGCTTGAAAAGATTAAGAGTTACCTAATAAAACTACTTGAGTTTGGTTGAGTAAGTTTTCCCACCCATTCAGAACACTGTGTCAGTAATCTTGAAACCTTTTTGGTTTCAGAGATTGAATCCTTTATTCACGTGAAATCATATGGAGAACCCCAATGTGGGAAACAGAAACAGATGCTCTATTTGTAGTGGAGGGTGGGAGGTCTGCAGTCCCATCTATTCTGCAGTGGCACTTGTAGAGTTGTAAGGAATTCTAGGGATCCAAGGAAGACAGTTTGAAAGCCTGTAGTCTGTTTGGTTATGCTCTTGCAATATCAACATTCTCTTTCTTGGCAACCTGTGAGCGTGTAAAATTAAGTCTAATGTCCAACCTAGCTTGTTATGTCTTGGGCAAAATCAACATGTAGCCTAGAATGTGACCCTTTTGCATTATGCAAGGCTGTGAGCTCAATTAGCAATTTCATCAATGTATGTGTTTAGGAAATTATCTGCCTTGGGAGTGCAGTACACCATTTGGAAAGTAAAACCTTATAGGGTAGTGGCTTTCAAACTTTAAAAAATGTTAGTATCACCTGGAGGGCTTGTTAAACCACAGATTGCTGGGCCCTACCACCAGTTTCTGATCTGGTAGGTCTCGGATGGGATTTGAAAATGTGCTTTTCTTTTTTTTTTTTTTAAACAATTTTATTGAGATATAATTCATGTACCATATTATGAATCCACTTCAAGTGTACAGTTCAGTGGTTTTTAGTATATTCACAGAGTTGTGCAACCATCACCACAATCAATTTTAGAATCAATTTTCATCACCCCAAAAAGAAACCCTGTACCCTTTAGCAGTCACTTGCAGTTTCCTCCCAACCCCAGCCCTAGGCAACCACCAATTTGCTTTCTGTTTCTAGAGATTTGCCTATTGGGGACATTTCATATAATATATGGTCTCTTTTTTAAAAATTTATTTTATTAAAGTATAGTTGATTTACAATGTGGTGTTCATTTCTACTGTACAGCAAAGTGATTCAGTTATATATACACATATATATATGTGTGTGTGTGTGTGTGTGTATATATATATATATATATATATATATATATATATATATATATATATATATTCTTTTTCATATTCTTTTCCATTATGGTTTATCACAGGATAGTTCCCTATGCTATACAGTAGGACCTTGTTGTTTAGCCATTCTATATATAACAGCTTGCATCTGTTAATCCCAAACTCCCAATGCAACCCTCTCCCACCCCCCTCCCCCTTGGCAACCACCAGTCTATTCTCTATGTCCCTAATCCTGTTTCTGTTTCATTTGTGTCATATTTTAGATTCCACATATAAGTGATATCATATGATATTTGTCTTTTTCTTTCTGACTTACTTCACTTAGTACGATAATCTCTAGGCCCATGTCCATCCATGTTGCTGCAAATGGCATTATTTCATTCCTTTTCATGGCTGAGTAGTATTCCATTATATATATATATATATATATGACACATCTTCTTTATCCATTCATCTGTTGATGGACTTTTAGGTTGCTTCCATGTCTTGGCTATTGTCAATAGTGCTGCAATGAAAATGGAGGTGCATATATCTTTTTGAATTATAGTTTCCTCTGAATATATGCCCAGGAGTGGGACTGCTGGATCAGAACGTCCTTACTGTTCTCCATAGTGGCTGCACCAACTTACATTCCTACAAACAGTGTAGGAGGGGTCCCTTGAAAATATGCATCCCTAACAAGTTCTGGGTGATGCTGCTGCTGCTGGTCTGGGACCACTTGGAAAACCATTATTATTAAAGATGAGAGTAAGTGGAGTGGTTGGTTAGTCCATAACACCGGGGACTTATTTTTGATAAAACAATCTATATTAATCTGCAATCTTGTGAAATTTTGAGATTTAATTTAACAGTTATTTATTGAATTCCTACTACGGACCAAAAAACACTGTGCTAAATACTGAGAGTAAAATAGATTAACTATACTGTATCTTCTTGAGAAGGATTGTATTTTAGTGTGGGACAGACCAGTAAATGGGCAATTACAATATGGTGTGCTAAGTACGAGGTGCTAGGGAACATCTACGTGGGCACCTTCCGCATCTTTGGGCTCAAAGACTTTCTCAAGAAGATGATACCTACTCTTAAAATAAAAAAGCACACTCTCACTTAGAAGACAACCTAAGGAATATTTGGTAGGTTTTAGGTTGTATTTGCTGGTGGTTAACTTTTATATATCAAAATAATCTTGTCATTGAGTCTAAAATTCAGTTCTTTTTATATTTACTATTCCAAGAGCTAAGATAAGTTTCTGGCAAGGCATGGAAACATGACCCTTTGTACAAGCAGATGTGGAAAGGGGAATTCTTGTTTTCTATGCTTGAGCAGCAGGAACAGTAATAAGAGAAGTTCCTGTAAGTGGTTTTCATTTCTCTTTCTTTTAAAGTGTAATTAGAATGACTGGTCTATCGTGTAGGTTATAATATTTGCTGGTAAACAACTTATTGATAGGTTTCTTCTGAAACACTTGATAGGAGTGATTAAAATGCATGAGACTGTGTTTTCTGGAATGAATCATTCAAGCATCATTTTGCAATGGTGGACACTGAATTAGGAAAGTGAGAGCCTGCATTACTCAAATATACTTATATGTATTTTATATGGGATATTTTTCTGTGAGAGATTTTTTTCCATACCGCATAAACATTTGCTAACATCAATAATTTAAATTATTTTATATAACATTCATTTTGAAGAATGAGATATTGAAAAATAAAAGCCATTTCTTGACCAGTGCCTCATGGCCCTTGGTGTGTCATGTCCTTGGCTTCCTCATACCCTTTCTCAATTTTTAATTTAGATGGAAAAAAGAATGGAGGGTGGGAGATTTGGGAACTGTAGTGGAGAAGGGAATTATAATGGCCAGTGTGTACTGAGGATGTATATTATAGGACTTATTCTCAGCTCAAATATGTGTAAAAGTGATTGTTCTCTTTCTGCTTGGCAACAAAGCCTAGCTGACCTCCAGATGTCTACCAGGCAATATCTATCAGTAGTTCTGTAGGGAGCAAGCACTTTTGCAAAGCAAAGACAAAAGAGATGTAGTCTAATCATTTGTCAATATAGATCAATGTTTTTTAATCTTTTTGATACCAAGCCCTCCTATGATAAATATGAAAATCTCTCCCCCTTCCCAGAGATTTTGATGTGCATTCCTCTTGAGAATCATTGCATCCTTTGCAAATTTCCACCAGCCGAGATGTCAATCTTTTGTGTGGTTTGTATTATAAAAGAAACAGATATTTTTGTTGTTTTCCAAATATATAAGTATAATATAATTTTAAACATGACTTTTTATTATACAAACATATTGTTTCCCCTTAAAGACTGATATGTCCCCATGGGAGATGATGTCCTGCTCTTACCACCCATGGATGAGAATTACAGCTCCAAATGAGTGGTCTCCAAATATACACAGGGGGTGGGTGGGAAGAAAACATGAAAACTGTATTTATATTAATATTTCTAGCTAACAAGAGAAACAAACTAAACCTTAATAATAATTAATAAATTTGTTAACACTGATGCCCTCACTTGATTTGTAAGTCAGTTACCTGAGTATTCTGAGGAAAGAGTGGGACCTTCACAATGTGGACGGCTTAACAGTGGTACTTTCATTCGTTACCTTTCATCATTTGTGACTTAGGCAGTTTACACTAACTTTTTTTTTTTTAATTTATTTATTTATTTATGGCTGTGTTAGGTCTTCATTTCTGTGCGAGGGCTTTCTCTAGTTGTGGCAAGCGGGGGCCACTCTTCATCACGGTGCGCGAGCCTCTCACTATCGCGGCCTCTCTTGTTGCGGAGCACAGGCTCCAGTCGCGCAGGCTCAGTAATTGCAGCTGACGGGCCCAGCCGCTCCGCGGCATGTGGGATCCTCCCAGACCAGGGCTCGAACCCGTGTCCCCTGCATTGGCAGGCAGACTCCCAACCACTGCGCCACCAGGGAAGCCCCTACACTAACTTTTAAGTGTTATGGTTTCCAACTGAACATGGCTAAAAAGACTCCTACAAAGAAATCATAGATAAAATACAGTAACGACATTTTAAGCATAAGCACACACAATAATTAGATTAAAATCAAGCATCTATAATATGAAAACAACTGTACAATTTTAAGTGAGTTTTGGAGTCATGCAGTATTATGTACAGCTTATAAAATTTCACTAAACTTAATACTAAATGTTGCAGTACAAATTAGAAAATATTTTAAAGGAGTAACAATAAAAATACATATCAAAAATTTTGATCAAGCTAAAGTAGTTCTTAGAAAGAAATTTATAACCTCAAAGGCTTATGTTAGAAAAAAAGAATTATACAAAATTACTTAGCTAATTCTACATTTTGAGGAGTTAAAGAAATAGCAAAATTAGCTCAAAGAAAGAATGTAATAAAAACAAAGGCAGAAACTAATAAAATAGAACACATAAATACAAGTAGGAAAGATGAACAAAACCAAAGGTTGATTGTTTGAAACACGAATTGACAAATCTTTGCCAAGATTGATTAACAAAAAAAGAGAAAAGGCCCAAAAGATCAATGTCAGGAATGAAAAAAAGGGGAGAGGGGATTACTGGAGATGTTACAGACATTAAAAAGATATAATCAACTTAATGCCAATAACATTTAAAATTTAAATAGAATGGAAAACTCCCTAGAGAAATATAACTGCTAAGATTCAGTTTTATTAAAAATATTAATAAATATTTTATTTATTTTATAATTATTTTATAATTTATAATGATTATAATAATTAATATTAAAATATTTTATTAAAAACAAAACTGACTCAAAGAAATAGAGAACCACAGTAGTTGGGGATTAAGGGAATGGAGTCAGTGGTTAAATATTGTTCCACAAAGAAAACTCTAGGGCTACATGGTTCTTATAAAACATCAAAAGAGAAAGCAATTCCAGTCTTCCAAAAACAATTGCAAAGAATTTTTAAAAATAAGAAATATTCTGGAACGAATTGTATGACTATAGCATAATTTTGGTATAAAATTCCAATGAGGACAGCATAAGAAAATAAAAACTATAGGCCAATATAAACTAATTATTAGCAATCCAACAATGCTCCAAAGGTTGATATTTCACAAGCAAGTTGTATTTCTCCTAGGAATGCAAGGTTGGCATCATATTAGAAAATCAATTAAGCAGTTCACCACATTCATAAGTTAAAGGAGAAAAATCATATGATCAACTCTATAGATGCTGGGAAAGCATTTGAGAAAATTCAGCATCCAGTCATAGTGAAAACTATTAACAAAGTAAAAATATAAGGGAACTTGCATAAACTTATAAGGGTGTTCACAAAAAGTTGGAAAGCAAAGATAATACTTAGTGGAGACACACTGAAAATTTTCGTTTGTGATCAGGAATCAGACAAAAGCAGCTGCCATCACTCATATTGAAGAGCATCCCTGATATCCTACCAACACAGTAAAAAAAGAAAAAAAGTAAAAGGTATAAGAATGGCAATGGAAAAGACAGAATTATTATTTTCAGATTATATGTTGTATATATGGAACACCCAAAGACTCTACAGATAAAATATCACAGTTATTTAGGGAGCTTGTAGAAATTGGTAGATAGAAACTCAATATATAAAAGGCAGTTGTTTTTCAACACATCAGCAGCAGTTAGATAATGTATTCAGAAACAAATACCATTTACATAACAACAATAACCAAATACCTAGGAATTTTTAAAGAGATATATGAAACCTTGGGAAGAAAAAAATTGCAAATATTTGGAAAATTATTAAAAATCTAAATAAATAGAGAATCACAGGTAGGAAATCTCAATGTTATAAAGATGTCAGTTCTCAAATGGATTTTTGGATTCAGTGCAATTCCAGTCAAAACCCCAACAGGTTTTTTTGTGTTGTTTTACTTTGGGAAATTTATAACTTTTGTTTATGTGAATTTATATGGAAGAGCACATTATATATGCTGAAATTTATATAGAAGAGTAAATGCCTAAGAATACCCAAGTCATTCTTTTTTGTTTGTTTGTTTTTTTAACATCTTTATTGGAATATAATTGCTTTACAATGGTGTATTATTTTCTGCTTTATAACAAATTGAATCAGCTATACATATACGTATATCCCCATATCTCCTCCCTTTTGCGTCTCCCTCCCACCCTCCCTATCCCACCCGTCTAAGTGGTAACAAAGCATCGAGCTGATCTCCCTGTGCTATGCAGCTGCTTCCCACTAGCTATCTATTTTACACTTGGTAGTATATATAAGTCCATGCCACTCTCTCACTTCGTCTCAGCTTACCCTTCCCCCTCCCTATGTCCTCAAGTCCATTCTCAACGTCTGCGTCTTTATTCCTGTCCTGCCCCTAGGTTCTTCATAACCTTTTTTTTTAGATTCCATATATATGTGTTAGCATACGGTATTTGTTTTTCTCTTTCTGACTTACTTCACTCTGTATGACAGACTCTAGGTCCATCCACCTCACTACAAATAACTCAATTTCGTTTCTTTTTATGGCTGAGTAATATTCCATTGTATATATGTGCCATATCTTCTTTATCCATTCATATGTCGATGGACACTTAGGTTGCTTCCATGTCCCAGTTACTGTAAATAGAGCTGCAATGAACACTGTGGTACATGACTCTTTTTGAATTATAGTTTTCTCAGGGTATATGCCCAGGAGTGGGAATGCTGGGTTGAATGGTAGTTCTATTTTTAGTTTTTCAAGGAACCTCCATATTGTTCTCCATAGTGGCTATATCAATATACATTCCCACCAAGAGTGCAAGAGGGTTCCCTTTTCTCCACACCCTCTCCAGCATTTATTGTTTATAGATTTTTTGATGATGGCCATTCTGACTGGTGTGAGGTGATACCTCATTGTGGTTTTGATTTGCATTTCTCTAACGATTAGTGATGTTGAGCATCCTTTCATGTGTTTGTTGGCAATCTGTATACCTTCTTCAGAGAAATGTCTATTTAGGTCTTCTGCCCATTTTTGGATTGGGTTGTTTGTTTTTTTGATATTAAGCTGCATGAGCTGTTTGTAAATTTTGGAGATTAGTCCTTTGTCAGTTGCTTCATTTGCAAATATTTTCTCCCATTCTGAGGGTTGTCTTTTCTTCTTGTTTATGGTTTCCTTTGCTGTGCAAAATTACATTTCATTAGGTCCCATTTGTTTATTTTTATTTTTATTTCCATTTCTCTAGGAGGTGGGTCAAAAAGGATCTTGCTCTGATTTACGTCATAGAGTGTTCCGCCTATGTTTTCCTCTAAGAGGTTTATGGTGTCTGGGCTTACATTTAGGTCTTTAATCCATTTTGAGTTTATTTTTGTGTATGGTGTTAGGGAGTGTTCTAATTTCATTCTTTTACATGTAGCTGTCCAGTTTTCCCAGCACCACTTATTGAAGAGGCTGTCTTTTCTCCATTGTATATTCTTGCCTCCTTTATCAAAAATAAGGTGACCATTTGTGCGTGGGTTTAACTCTGGGCTTTCTATCCTGTTCCATTGATCTTTATTTCTATATTTGTGCCAGTACCATACTGTCTTGATTACTGTAGCTTTGTAGTATAGTCTGAAGTCAGGGAGCCTGATTCCTCCAGCTCTGCTTTCTTTCTCAAGATTGCTTTGGCTATTCAGGGTCTTTTGTGTTTCCATACAAATTGTGACATTTTTTGTTCTAGTTCTGTGAAAAATGCCATTGGTAGTTTGATTGGGATTGCACTGAATCTGTAGATTGCTTTGGGTAGTATAGTCATTTTCACAATGTTGATTCTTCCAATCCAAGAACATGGTATATCTCCATCTGTTTGTATCATCTTTAATTTCTTTCATCAGTGTCTTACAGTTTTCTGCATACAGGTCTTTTGTCTCCTTAGGTAGGTTTATTCCTAGGTATTCTATTCTTTTTGTTGCAGTGGTAAATGGGAGCATTTCCTTAATCTCTCTTTCAGATTTTTCATCATCAGTGTATAGGAATGCAAGGGATTTCTGTGCATTAATTTTGTATCCTGCTACTTTACCAAATTCACTGATTAGCTCTAGTAGTTTCTGGTAGCATCTTTAGGATTCTCTGTGTAAAGCATCATGTCATCTGCAAACAGTGACAGCTTTACTTCTTCTCTTCTGATTTGGATTCCTTTTATTTCTTTTTCTTCTTTGATTGCTGTGGCTAAAACTTCCAAAACTATGTTGAATAACAGTGGTGAGAGTGGGCAACCTTGTCTTGTTCCTGATCTTAGTGGAAATGGTTGCAGTTTTTCACCATTGAGAATGATGTTGGCTATGGGTTTGTCATATATGGCCTTTATTATGTTGAGCTAAGTTCCCTCTATGCCTACTTTCTGGAGGGTTTTTATCATAAATGGGTGTTGAATTTTGTCAAAAGCTTTTTCTGCATCTCTTGACATGATTATATGGTTTTTCTCCTTCAATTTGTTAGTATGGTGTATCACATTGATTGATTTGCGTATATTGAAGAATCCTTGCATTCCTGGGATAAACCCCACTTGATCATGGTGTACGATCCTTTAATGTGCTATTGGATTCTATTTGCTAGTATTTTGTTGAGGATTTTTGCATCTATGTTCATTAGTGATATTGGCCTGTAGTTTGCTTTTTTTGTGACATTTTTGTCTGGTTTTGGAATCAGGGTGATGGTGGCCTCGTAGAATGAGTTTGGGAGTGTTCCTCCCTCTGCTACATTTTGGAAGAGTTTGAGAAGGATGGGTGTTAGCTCTTCTCTAAATGTTTGATAGAATTTGCCTGTGAAGCCATCTGCTCCTGGGATTTGGTTTGTTGGAAGATTTTTAATCACAGTCTCAATTTCAGTGCTTGTGATTGGTCTGTTTATATTTTCTATTTCTTCCTGGTTTAGTCTTGGAAGGTTGTGCTTTTCTAAGAATTTGTCCATTTGTTCCAGGTTTTCCATTTTATTGGCATATAGTTGCTTGTAGTAATCTCTCATGATCCTTTGTATTTTTGCAGTGTCAGTTGTTACTTCTCCTTTTTGATTTCTGATTCCACTGATTTGAGTCTTCTCCCTTTTTTTCTTGATGAGTCTGGCTAATGGTTTATCAATTTAGTTTATCTTCTCAAAGAACCAGCTTTTAGTGTTATTGATCTTTGCTATTGTTTCCTTCATTTCTTTTTCATTTATTTCTGATCTTTATGATTTCTTTCCTTCTGCTAACTTTGGGGTTTTTTGTTCTTCTTTCTCTAATTGCTTTAGGTGTAAGGTTAGATTGTTTATTTGAGATTTTTCTTGTTTTTTGAGGTAGGATTGTATTGCTGTGAACTTCCCTCTTAGAACTGCTTTTGCTGCATCCCATAGGTTTTGGGTCATCGTGCTTTCATTGTCATTTGTTTCTAGGTATTTTTAAATTTCTTCTTTGATTTCTTCAGTGATCTCTTGGTTATTAAGTAGTGTATTGTTTAGCCTCCATGTGTTTGTATTTTTTACAGATTTTTTTCCTTTAATTGACATCTAGTCTCATAGCATTGTGGTCAGAAAAGACACCTGATATGATTTCAATTTTCTTAAATTTACCAAGGCTTGATTTATGACCCAAGATATTATCTATCCTGGAGAATGTTCCATGAGCACTTGAGAAGAAAGTGTATTCTGTTGTTTTTGGATGGAATGTCCTATAAATATCAGTTGAGTCCATCTTGTTTAATGTATCATTTAAAGCTTGTGTTTCCTTATTTATTTTCATTTTGGATGATCTGTCCATTGGTGAAAGTGGGGTGTTAAAGTCCCCTACTAGGACTGTGTTACTGTGGATTTCCCCTTTTATGTCTGTTAGCATTTGCCTTTTGTATTGAGGTGCTCCTATGTTGGGTGCATAAATATTTATACTTGTTATATCTTCTTCTTGGATTGATCCTTTGATCATTATGTAGTGTCCTTCTTTGTCTCTTGTAATAGTCTTTACTTTAAAGTCTGTCTTGTTTGATATGAGAATTGCTACTCCAGCTTTCTTTTGATTTCCATTTGCATGGAATATCTTTTTCCATCCCCTCACTTCCAGTCTGTTTGTGTCCCTAAGTCTGAAGTGGGTCTCTTGTAGACAGCATATATATGGGTCTTGTTTTTGTATCCATTCAGCCAGTCTGTGTCTTTTGGTGGGAGCATTTAGTCCATTTGTATTTAAGGTAGTTATCGACATGTGTATTCCTATTACCATTTTTTTAACTGTTTTGGTTTTGTTATTGTAGGTCTTTTCCTTCTCTTGTGTTTCCTGCCTAGAGAAGTTCCTTTAGCATTTGTTGTAAAGCTGGTTTGGTGGTGCTGAATTCTCTTAGCTTTTCCTTGTCTGTAAAGGTTTTAATTTCCCTGTCAAATCTGAATGAGATCCTTGCTGGGTAGAGTAGTCTTGGTTGTAGGTTTTTCCCTTTCATCACTTTAAATATGTCCTGTCACTCCCTTCTGGCTTGCGGAGTTTCTGCTGAAAGATCAGCTATTAACCTTATGGGGATTCCCTTGTATGTTATTTGTTGTTTTTCCCTTGCTGCTTTTAATATTTTTTCTTTGTATTTAATTTTTGATAGTTTGATTAATATGTGTCTTGGCATGTTTCTCCTTGGATTTATCCTGTATGGGACTCTCTGTGCTTCCTGGACTTGATTAACTATTTCCTTTCCTATATTGGGGAAGTTTTCACCTATAATCTCTTCAAATATTTTCTCAGTCCCTTTCTTTCTCTCTTCTTCTTCTGGGACCCCTATAATTCGAATGTTGGTGTGTTTAATGTTGTCCCAGAGGTCTCTGAGACTGTCCTCAATTCTTTTCATTCTTTTTTCTTTATTCTGCTCTGCAGTAGTTATTTCCACTATTTTATCTTCCAGGTCACTTATCCGTTCTTCTGCCTCAGTCATTCTGCTATTGATTCCTTCTAGAGAATTTTTAATTTAATTTATTGTGTTGTTCATCATTGTTTGTTTGCTCTTTATTTCTTCTCGGTCCTTGTTAAATGTTTCTTGTATTTTCTGCATTCTATTTCCAAGATTTTGGATCATCTTTACTATCAGTACTCTGAATTCTTTTTCAGGTAGACTGCCTATTTCCTCTTCATTTGTTTGGTCTGATGGGTTTTTACCTTGCTCCTTCATCTGCTGTTTGTTTCTCTGTCTTCTCATTTTGCTTAACTTACTGTGTTTGGGTTCTCCTTTTCGCAGGCTGCAGGTTCCTAGTTCCCGTTGTTTTTGGTGTCTGCCCCCATTAGGTAAGGTTGGTTCAGTGGGTTGTGTAGGCTTCCTGGTGGAGGGGACTGGTGCCTGTGTTCTGGTGGATGAGGCTGGATTTTGTCTTTCTGGTGGGCAGGACCACATCTGATGGTGTGTTTTTGGGGTGTCTGTGACCTTATTATGATTTTAGGCAGCTTCTCTGCTAATGGGTATGGTTGTGCTCCTGTCTTGCTAGTTGTTTGGCATGGGGTGTCCAGCACTGTAGCTTGCTGGTCATTGAGTGGAGCTGGGTCTTAGTGTTGAGATGGAGATCTCTGGGAGCGCTTTCACCACTTGACATTATGTGGAGCCAGGAGGTCTCTGGTGGACCAATGTCCTGAACTCGGCTCTCCCACCTCAGAGGCACAGGCCTGACACCCGGCTGGAGCACAAAGACCCTGTCAGCCACACGGCTCAGAAGAAAAGGGAGAAAAAAAGAAAGAAAGCAAGAAAGCAAGCAAGCAAGCAAGAATGAAAGAAAGGAAGGAAGGAAGAAAGAAAATAAAATAAAGTTATTAAAATAAAAAATAATTATTAAAAATAAAAAAATTAAAAAGTAATAAAAATAGAAAAATGGACAGACAGAACCCTAGGACAAATGGTAAAAGCAAAGCTATACAGAGAAAATCACACAAAGAAGCATACACATACACACTCATGGAAAGAGAAAAAGGAAAAAAATATATAATTTCTCCCAAAGTCCATCACCTTTAATTTGGGATGATTCATTGTCTATTCAGGTAGTCCACAGACGCAGGGTACATCAAGTTGATTGTGGAGATTTAATCGCTGCTCCTGAGGCTGCTGGGAGAGATTTCCCTTTCTCTTCTTTGTTCGCACAGCTGCTGGGGTTCAGCTTTGGATTTGGCCCCGCCTCTGCGTGTAGGTTGCCTGAGGGCACCTGTTCTTTGCTCAGACAGGACGGGGTTAAAGGAGCAGCTGCTTCGGGGGCTCTGGCTCACTCAGGCCGGGGGGAGGGAGGGGTACGGATGCGGGGCGAGCCTGCGGCGGCAGAGGCGTTGTGACGTTGCACCAGCCCGAGGCACGCCGCGCATTCTCCTGGGGAAGTTGTCGCTGGATCACGGGACCCTGGCAGTGGCGGGCTGCACTGGCTCCCGGGAGGGGCGGTGTGGAGAGTGACCTGTGCTCGCACACAGGCTTCTTGGTGGCGGCAGCAGCAGCCTTTAGCATCTCATGCCTGTCTGTGGAGCTCATTTAGGCTGTGCTCTGAATCCCCTCTCCTCGCACACCCTGAAACAATGGTCTCTTGCCTCTTCGGCAGGTCCAGACCTTTTCCTGGACACCCTCCCAGCTAGCGGTGGCGCACTAGCCCCTTCAGGCTGTGTTCACGCCGCCAACCCCAGTCCTCTCCCTGCGATCCGACCGCAGCCCGAGCCTCAGCTCCCAGCCCCGCCCGCCCCGGCGGGGGAGCAGACAAGCCTCTCGGGCTGGTGAGTGCTGCTCGGCGCCGAGCCTCCGTGCGGGAATCTCTCCACTTTGCCCTCCGCACCCCTGTGGCTGCGCTCTCCTCCGCGGCTCCGAAGCTTCCCCCCTCTGCCACCCGCAGTCTCCGCCCGCGAAGGGGCTTCCTAGTGCGTGGAAACCTTTCCTCCTTCACAGCTCCCTCCCACTGGTGCAGGTCCCGTCCCTATTCTTTTGTCTCTGTTTTTCCTTTTTTCTTTTGCCCTACCCAGGTACGTGGGGAGTTTATTGCCTTTTGGGAGGTCTGACGTCTTCTGCCAGTGTTCAGTAGGTGTTCCGTAGGAGTTGTTCCACATGTAGATGTATTTCTCATGTATTTGTGGGGAGGAAGGTGATCTCCACGTCTTACTCCTCTGCCATCTTGAAGGTCTCCAGCCAAGTCATTCTTGATAGAAAGAACAGAATCGAAGGATGTGTCCTTCTAGGTATCAAGATTTATTATAAAGCTGTAAGTTATCAAGATAGTGTGGTTTTAGGTCAGGGATAAATAGATAGGCCAGTGGATAAAATAGAGAACTCAGAAATAATCCATGCACACAAAGTAGGCTTTGGGAAACAATGGAGAAAGGATAACTCTACAAATGGTGCTTGGGCTATTTGTTACCAAATGAAAAGAAAAAGTGTATTCCAATCTCATACAAAAATCAATCCTAGTAGATTAAAGACTTAAATATAAAACTTGAAATTTTAAAACTTTGGGGAGAAGTGCTTTATGAACTTGAGGTAAGAAAGGATTTTTAAAAACACACACAGGCAGATGCCACTAATTATTGATTGATAAATCAACTATATTAAAATTAAGAATGTGTATTCCTTACAAAAACAGTAGAGTAAAAACATCACAAATTGGGAGAAGATATTTTCAACATATGTAATCATAAAGATTAGAGTCCAGAATATAAAAGAATTCTACGAATCAATAAGAATGACAATTTATCAGAAAAATTGAGCAAAAGACATAAACAGATGGCACAGAAGAAGAAACAAAAATGACTCATAAATCCATGTAAAGATACTTAACCTTAATAGTAATCTAGACAACTTAAACAAGAAATACGATATACTGTTTCACACTCAACAAATTGGCAAAAATAAAAAAAGATTTACAAAACCAGGTTTGGTCAAGGAAGCCAAGCAATGTCAACTCTCATGCATGAGGTTCAGAGAACAAATGGATACAATCACTTTGGGAAACTGTTAGCATTACTTTGTAAAGTTGAACATCCCCTGTGACCCAGCAAATTCACTCCTGGATATATACCTTGGGAAGGAAAAATGTGCGTGGTAGCACTGTTGATAACAACAGTAAAAGAAACATGATGCAGTTCAAATGTCCTTCTATAATAGAATAGTAAATAAATTGTGGGTTATTCCTATAATGGAGTACTACAGTTGGCCCTCCATATCCTTGGCTTCTACATTTGCAGATACAATCAATCACCAATTGAAAATATTTTGGGGAAAAAAAATTCCAGAAAGGTCCAAAAGGCAACACTTGAATTTGCTGTGGACTGGCGATCATTTACACAACATTTACATTGTATTCACAACTATTTACCTAGCATTTACATTGTATTGGGTATTATAAGTAATCTAGAGGTGATTTAAAGTATGCGGAAGGACGTATGTAGGCTTTATGCAAATACTGTGCCATTTTATATAAGGGACTTGAGCATGTGTGGATTTTGGTGTCTGAGGGGGGTCCTGGAACCAATCCCCCAAGGATATCAAGGACGACTGTATACAAAAGTAAAAATGAATGAACTAGAGCTACACACGTTAGCATGGATGAATCTCAAAAATGATGGTGTTGAGTGAAAAAAGTAAGTCAGTAAATACATACAGTGTGATCCATTTTATATACAATTTGAACAAAGGAAAGGGAAGTCATTTATTGTTTAAGGTTACATATATAGGCGGTAAAATTAAAAGGAGAAAATATGAATGATTTAAAAGATATTGATTATCTTGAGGAGGGTTACGTGCATAGATTTGATTGGGGAGAGTCATACAGGGAGGTTTCAAGGTATGTATTGGTAATATTCTATTTTGTGACCTATGTGGTTGGTACGTGGGTGTTCAGCTTATTATGATTGTTTATCTTTATACACTCTCTTGTATATATATAACCTACTTCACAACAAAAATTTTAATTAAACATTTGCAATTCTGCAAAGTGAACATTTGGACATTTTCTTCCATTATTTACAAACATGTGTCTCAAAGCCTTTTAATAAATTAGAAATCACATTCATAAGTAAAAATAACATTGACACTAGAAAACCCAATTAATTTGCTGCTATGTGCCTGATGATTATAGAATTCTGGCTAAGTATTGAAAATTTTCAAGAATAATGAAGCTTATTCTGTACTTTGCTCTTACTAAGATATCCCTACATAATAATTACTTAAAGCCTCATCTTTAAAAAATATGCTTTATAATATACATAATATATTAGTAAACTAGTACCGATATCTAACTTGTACATAAGCATAAATATTATATTGGAGCATGCTCAGAAAATTTCTTACTGAGTGGGCAATCAAAACATTTGAAGACCACTGCTCAAGAAACCGTTTGGCAGCCCCTCTGTAACCAAGGGTGCCTAAGAGTCACCTGAGCACATGTTTAAAATGCTGTCTCCTGGACATACCCCCAGGATTCTGTTAAGTTAGTATGGAGAGGGCCCCGGAACATGCATTTTTAATACACACTCCAGGCTGTTCTGATATAAGTAGTTCCCCTGCCGCAATTTTGCTCTAAGTTTAGACAACAATCAAGCCACATCTTTAGAGAGCTGTGTCCCCAGACTGTGCAGAATGGCTTTGACTGAATTGAACTTTGGCATGATGCCATTGAGGGGCTCTGGCAGAAGGAAATGGCCTTTTAAAATTCATGCCAGCAACTGGGATGAAGCTATAATTGATGATATAATGTATGGAGAGGGCAGATCATAAAGCCCGGCACAGAGTGCATACTCAATAAGTGGTCACTTCTTATGTTATAATTCTGTCTTATGTGTTAATTCTCCTTATGAGAGCACTTAGGAGCAAGTTCTTTCTGCTCTAAGTATAGGGAATAATTATGCTATTCTTTATAATACAGCAATTTGATGGTCTCCTTCTTAGTTCAATTTATTTTGATACTGGGTTTAAATGGCTGTCATGGTGACAAAAGATACCTCCCACGAATATGTAGATCCCAACAGAAGTCTAGTAGTTGGACTTACTAAATGATTATACCTATTTACTTATCCTAAGTAGTCTGTTTTTATACTATAGACACTCCATCGAGTGACTTTGCATTGTTTCCTACGCAGCTTAGAACCAAATTAGTGGCTCTTCCTTAGCATCTATGTAGAATTTCATGACATGAAAAAAAACGTATAATTTTTTATACTATTTTATGTTCTTACCCCTTTTTCTCACCTACTTCTAAATAATGCATTTGGGGGTTATTTCTATATTCCTGTATTGCCTTAAAGAGTTGTTGGAGTAGAGCCAGAGGAAGGGAAAGAAGAAGGTGTGAGTGAGTAGGAACATGGATGAGAAGAGGAAGAAAAGTGAGCAGCTAGAAGGGACCAAAGCGTCAAGGTCAGTTCAAGCTCATTCATGCCCTGGGGCAATAATCAGAATTAGGGTTCAAGTAGCCAGTTCATATTCCATGGATATTTCTCTTTCTCTTTCATGGATATTTATCCACTAGTTCTATATTTATCCACTAGTTCTATATATATCCACTAGTTCTATAATACTAACAAATTAATAAGCTCTTTTATAGAGAATTACCTGTTATTTTTGCTTATAGACTGGTCTCCATTGCATCGTATAAGGCAGTGGTCCCCAACCTTTTAGGCACCAGGGACCGGTTTCGTGGAAGACAATTTTTCCACGGACAGAGGGATGGGGGGGGTAGGGGGGATGTTTCAGGCGGTAATGAGAGCGACGAGGAGCGATGGGTAGCAGCAGATGAAACTTTGCTCGCTCTCCTGCCGCTCACCTCCCGCTGTGCGGCCCGGTTCCTAACAGGCTGTGGACCCGTACTGGTCCGTGGCCCGGGGGATGCGGACACCTGGTAAGGTTTGAGATGCATCTTTTTAATTAATTGGGGGAAATTTCCAAGTGTTCAATTTGGAGGATGATAGAGGAGCAGTCCTTCAATTACTCTTGGATTCTTAGAAAATTTATTTTAATCTTTAAATTTTCATTGGTTGAATTTTCATAGGCTAATGGGATTGTTATCAGTCTAACTAACCTCAATAGGACTTTGTGAGGATCACTATTTTGAAGAGAAGTTTCTATTTTTAAGTGCTAGTTAAGAGCAATTTTTCATCTTATATTTCTACCTGCTGATAACATTTAGGAAAAATATCCAAGTGCAATAATAATGGGTCTGAAATGAGTATGTTTACATAATTTTTAATAAATGAAAACTGCTCATTTTCTTTTCATTAATGCTTTGCTGTTTTTAATAGCTTTTAATGTCTCATACCTTTTTGGAAAGCCTGCATGCTCAATAATTTTCCCTTTTAGACAGTACTTCAGCATTCAGAAACACCAGCAAGCTTTTTGGAGAACATTCCAATAAGAGGTATCTATATGAATGCTTTTACAGTAAGTGGGCTAGTATTCTTAAGAGGTTAATAACTTTGCTGATTTGGTCCCTCTGCAGGTTAAAATTAATTGGGAAAAAGAAGCCACTCAAACACTTTACAGGACAGACAAAGGGTATTAGGGAATGGTAAACAAATAAAACAGGTTTTAAAGTAATTCATGGTATACTCTCTCACTGACACTGAAAAGCAGTGTTTTACTACAAGAAGAAATTTATTCTTATACCTTTTTAATGATTTGTAATGTCAATAAGGAAAGAGAAATAGTAAAAGGCAGTTAAATTGGCATTCTTAGAAACACGGTCCTCTGCTAACTTCTCTTCCATGCAGTACAACGACAAAGATGGCATTGAGATAATGAAGATTGAAAAAAAAAAAAAAGCCTGCTGTATACTTATTATATACAGAGCCCCATGCTAAGTGGCTTAGATTTGTCATTTCACTAAGTACTTCGAAAAAGCATAGAGAATAAGTAGTATTATTCCTATTTTATAGATTTGGTAGGTTCTCAGAAAGATTAAATAACTTGCCTGATATCTTCTTACACTCAACACGATTGGCCACTCTATCCTGCTTGAAATACTCTCTTTCCTTGGTATCAGTCACACTTCCTCTTGAGTTTTGCTTGGCTTTTCCTGGCTATTCCTCAGTTTCCTTTGGTCACTCCTCCCTCTCTTCCTAACCTCTAAATTTTGATCCTGCAGATTCTCAGGCCCCCTGAAAGTGGGGCCCCTTCTCTCTCTCTCTAATTCTGTCCTCTGCTTAAATGCCATCTAAATGTATAGGATTCCTATATATGGCTTATCACCACCCCAGACTAGTCTGACAAGCTCCTGTCATATATGTTCCTGCCTACTTGACACCTCTGCTTGGATCTCTTACAGACATTGCATGCTCAACATGTACCAAACTGAACAGTTGATTTCCTCCCTGACACTATTTCTCACTCTTTTTCTATCTCAGTAAATGACATCATCATCCATCCTGCTGTACAAATCAGAAACAGTTTTGATTTCTATCTTTGCCCTATCTTCAAATCCCATGTATGACTTAGTCTCATAGCTTCTTCCTTCAAAATATAGCTCGAAGTCATCTATTTCTTCCTAAGTCCCTGGGCTTTTGCCAACCACCCAGCCTTGTACAAGTCACTTGTTTTTCCTGCTTCCTCTCTACGAATCCATTCTCCATATAGCATTTAGAGTTATTTTTTAATGTAAATTGGTAGGAATAAATAGGCAGAGCACAGAGGGTTTTCAGGGCAATGAAAGTATTCTGTATGATACTCTAATGGTGGGTACATGTCATCATACTTTTGCCAAAACCCATAGAGCGTACATCACCAAGAGTGAACCCTAGTGTAAACTATGGGCTCTGGGTGATGATGTGTCAATGCAGGTTCATTGATTGTAACAAATGCACAGCTCAGTGTAAGATGTTGATGGTGGGGGAAGCTATGCATGTGTGTGGGCAGAGGATATTTGGAAAATCTGTGTAGCTTCTGCTCAATTTTGCTGTGAACCAAAAACTGCCCTAAAAAATAAAGTATTTCTTAAAAAGTAAATTAGATGATACCACTCTCCTACTAACAATCTTCTAGTGGCTTACAATTGCCCTTGACATAGAATTCAGATTTTTTATGACTGAAAAGGCCCCTGCCTACCTCTCCAGCCATAGCATGTGGCAACCCACACCAGCTGTCCTTTTCCCTGCAAATGCCATTCTCAAGCCTCAGGGCCTTGCCCTTGCTCTGGCCCCTGTCTGAACCCCCTCCTTCTTGCTTGCTTGGTTCCTTCTTTTCCCTTAAATCTCAGCTGAAATGATACCACTCAGAAGGCCTACTTGACCACTGTATCTAAATGAATTTTCTACCCCCATTTCCCCCCATAGCATCCTATTTGCTTTTCTCATAGGACTTTTCTCCTTTGGAAATTACATCTTTATCAGTTTTCATTTACTGCTGTAGACCAATACCTGGTACAAGGGAAGCAATCAATAAATATTTGAAAAATGAATGAATGAATGAATGAAATGTATCTGGCTAGTAAGTGGTGAAACTAGGACTCAAACCCAGAATCTGTCTGACTCCAGAATCTGTGTTCTGAACTCTTATGCTAGGAGTAAAATCAATTCCTGTTCAGTGGAATTTTAGAGTAAAATTAATTTTAGCATAAAAAATCTAAAATTCTTTTAAAATGTGATAATCCACATGATAACCCTCCAAGGACAACAGAGTACTTGACTGACCTCTCTCTTAGTGATGCTGGATAACATAAAGTATCCAGCAGTATACAGTATGACAGTATGGATAACCTGTCATATTTGGCATTTTATTTGCTAAGATGCCCAGACAAGATCCCTTGCAATAATTCTTTCAACTTTGTCAAATATTCTGGGAAATCAAATAAAATGACTTCGGGCAAGTTAACTTCTTTAGACCAGCATCTATAAAATAGGAAAATAATGATTTCATAGGATTATTTAGGAGGAATAAAGGAAATAGATGAAAAGTCCTCACCACAGGGTTGGAATACGGTAAGTAAATAATAACTGTGGTTCTTTTAAAAAAGTCTTAATTCTTCGGTTGATTTAAAAACTCTAATCTTCAGGGTTAACTAAACAGGGCTCCTTTTTAAACTATTTCTCAGTTCTGACATGATTTGGATGAGCTGGATTGACATGCCAAGTCATCAAAGACTAATGATAGCTGGAAAAAATAAGCAGGAGAGTTGCCTCTTCAGGGGGACCCGAGAAATCCACAGGAAACTTCTAAATGTCGACGAACTGACTTCTAAATTTCCATTGAGTTTACACTTTATTGCAAAGGACAGCTACAGTCCTGATTTGAAGTCAGTGCCATTCTTGGAATTTGTGTCTGGTTCATGAGCTTACATTTCCGACAAAGCTTTGAGGAATATACAAGAAAAAGGGAGCAACATATATGTTTTTCCAAATTACTTTTAAAGAGAAGTTTGATTCCGTTCATTGATTCTGCCTAAAACAACAACAACAAAGTAAAACAAACACACACTGATATTTAGGGATAGGAATTTTTCTTTTCTTTCCTTTTTTTTTTTTTTTTGCCTCAGGGGACTTTGCTTTCCAGTATTTGCCAAGTGCTCTATTTCACATGGTGTAATGAGAGTCTTGGGTCCCATTTTTTTATTTTTGAGATCAGTTTGAGAGGACCATATTTCTTTCATAAG
This sequence comes from Balaenoptera borealis, assembly GCF_965194805.1. Classification (NCBI taxonomy): domain Eukaryota; kingdom Metazoa; phylum Chordata; class Mammalia; order Artiodactyla; family Balaenopteridae; genus Balaenoptera; species Balaenoptera borealis. Next base: position 100,553,354 of record NC_138868.1, on the reverse strand, counting down.
AAAAAAATCTCAGAATTTCTTTTCTGTCTCTCAGGTTTTGGATGTTATCGTGACAAAACTAGACAAGCTGGCAGAGGGAACCATGGAAATTTTTGAGAATCTGAAAACATAACAAATGGAGTTGAATGGATTTTGAACAATAGATTCCTCATCTAACTCAGGAGAAATTAAATAGAACTTTTGCTAAATATTTAACATTTTAGAGAAGAAAAACTCAGAGCTAAATACTTCAAATTTTAAGACTCATCATAATGTGAGTCTTTTCTTACAACTCATCCTGGAGTCTTACATTCACACACACACACACACACACACACACACACACACACACACACACACACACCTGTAGAAGTAAATGGAACCTTAGCTGTCGATGACTGGGACTTAGGCAAAAGAGAATGGCCAAGGAAACAGTTTTACAACATCCTAGGGGGAAATTATTGGTATTTCTTATGTATCTTATGAACTGGACTTAATATTTATTTACTTGTTGTGCAACGTAATCAGTTTAGTGTTGTTTTAAAATATGCATTTGTTCAGAAGGTAATTGTATCAAGACACTTTGTTCTTTCCTTTATATGGCTTAGTGTCTACAAGGAATATTTTATTAAATTCAAACTTTCTTCCTCAGGGTAATCCAGTCTTTACATTTCATTTCTTGGATCTGGATTCCATTAGATTTTCACTCACTGAATTAAATCTGAGGGAGTCACGGTTCTCCTTCTTAGAGTATTTCCAAACATCTCAGAAAGAGAATTAAGATAATTTTCTCCTACCTTTTAACGAAATCTGCTTAGGAGTTTTCGCAAGAGAGAACTTTCCTTTTCTTGTCATTTTTAGAAGGGGAAGTTAGTTACCTTTGATGGCATCTGGTCAACCTGGCTCTCTCAAGGTCCCATGAGAAGTAAGGGCCAACCCCGATCCGTCTGCGTTCTCTCTACTGTCCTCAGCTGCACTTTCTTACATGTTGGAGTGAAATCTTCTTGTCCTACCTTCACAAAACTGAAAGGTTATGCCACTCTCATTTTACCAACCTATGAACATTTACATTCTTCTGGTGAGAAGGAAAAACCCAGAATAGGATTGGGATAAATAATGTAGGAATTTGTGAAAATGCTTGCATTTTCAGTTGTTGATAAAAATAAAGCTGCCATAGAAGCATGCATTGTCAGTGATCACTTCATGTTTTGGAAGTGGCATTTAAAGAACCCACTTCTAAGATTAGACTAAAAGATGAGGCATTGTGTTGTTTCTGTAATATTCAAGCACCTCAGAATGACACTTTTTGGTAGAAGACTTAGAAATACACCCATACATTCCACAACATTTTATTATGGAAAATTTCAACCACCATCCAATTTTAAGTTCTATAGTTTCAAGCTGCCAACACAGTATGGAAAACTCGAAGGCAGAGGAAATATAAAGAGTTCATACTGCTCTAGCTGTGAGGTCTCCTGGCTTCTAGGAGTCACGGGTGCCTCTTTGGGGGTCTACCCAGGAAAGTTGACTTTTGATGAATTTGTGTTTCTAGAGTATAATAATACCTGGGAACACAACAAAGTCCTCATTTGTTGTGACTGTCGTAAACTGCTCTTCCTAAAATTAAAAATATTTAAAATTGTGTGTGGAGATGTGTTTCCCTAGGATTTAGGCAACCTGTGCTTTCAGGGCAATTTGCCTAAATAGTGTGCATTTAAACTGATTGCAGTCATTCGCTAAATTGTTCACTATGGTCCAAGGTGGTGGTGGGTTTTTAAGATAAATGTGGTAAGATTTCTCTCCCTCTGTTGGCCTAGTTCTTGATTTCCACTTAAAGTTAACTAGTGAAAGTAATTGTTTATGAAAAGGGCCAAAAGGGCAAAAGTACAACTAATAAATGTTAACACATGGGAGATGTGAATACAATCTACAGGGGCCAAGCATCTCTAGACTCTGCTAATCTGGAATTAATATTTAGAATATTTCCACTCCTGTCTTGGAGGTTCAAAGTAAGCATTTAGAATCTGTGGCTTTTTTAGAGAAAAAAAAAAAAAGTGTTCTGTGCTATCCACTGTTCTCACTTTATGCCTTTAATATTCTGCTACAACACCTAGACACTTTCACATTTTATGTTCATTTATCATTCATCATTTTCCCTTGTCGAATTAGTTTGCCAAATTGCTTTCTGATCAGGACTCTTCAAGAGAGCAGAATTCCTCTTTTGCAGGGATGCAGATATTTCTTAACAGCGTTCTGCAGTCGTGAATTCAGAGACTCATGGAGAACATCATTGAATATACACTTGTAACTCCTTGATTTGAATGATCTACGTAGATATTTAAACTACATTCAAGGACTAGGACGGCTGGTTGCATTGAGAATGTTTGTGGCAGGTAAGAGGAAAGTACAGGAGCCACGCATTTTTGTCTTTGATTAACATATAATTAATAGCATATTTCTATGTGAATAGAGTGTTTAAATCAGAAAAATTTTGTGAGTTCTAGATAGAGCCAATGCAAAGATTTTCAAGACCTAAAGAACAATAAGTAAATATGTTATCCTTTTCAGTAAAATCATATATTTTTGCCCAACTAAAAATAGGGTAATATCAGTGGATTATTGTACCCTAAACTATTCCCCAAAGAAATTCAGGAGTTAGTGGGGGAAATCAAGAATGGTATGTCATGGTTTGTTTGTTCTTAAAAGGCACAAAAGGCTGAAAAGACTGCTATCATTCTCATATGTCTCATAAGAAGCTGGAAATTACTCAATAAACCTATAAGCACAAGCACACATATATGAGTGGGTTTGCATTCTTCCTTAGCTAGTACTTTAAACCATTATAACTTCAACCTAAAACTTTCCCTCTGATTTCTCTGTCAAAATGCAGCATGATTTAGGATTGAATAATAGTAAATACGGGTAGGAAAGCATTTGTTATGAAAAATGCTCCATGAGCATAAGGTATTATTATTTCATCTGATGAGAGAATGTCTAAGTTTCAAAACTATTTCATCATCAATATTTTATGCTAATGAATGAAACAGCAGCTAAGCCAGAGGCCACATGCAAGCAAACACACTGCAAAATGTACAATGAACATTCTTCCTCCATTTGTTTCCTTAGCAAACAGAATTTGATTACCGAGTTATTCATGGAACGATGAGTCTTTGTGTTTTATTTCTGTCTATAGACAGAGATCTGTCCCTCTGCCACGGAGATGTTGTCTTATATGAGAGTCATATTTCAGCAAACATAATTAAACCATCACAAACAGAGTCTTCCATTAGTCAGACCAGAGTTACGGTTGTTGTGCTTTAGATTCATAAGAAAGTATTTCACGTTCTGCTGGGGGAAAAGAAAGACCGCTAAATATTTCATGGCTTTTCTTGATCACATTGTTTATTTCTCAGCATTTTAAAGAGATACTTAATTTTTCTCGACAGCTATTTTTGTCAACACGTTAGAGAGATAGATATTAAGGGCAAAATTTGCATGGGATACCAAGAGCTGATATTTTCCTGGAATGATACTTACTGGGTGCATAAGAATAAATCTCACACTGTTCTCCAGAAATGTCCTTGGCATTTGATGTGTTCTCTAAAGCTATATTCTGGTAATGTTCCACATCTAAGGTTTCGAGGAGGGGGAGAAATCATATTTTGATTGGTGTCGTTCAATATACGTTTGGGTTTCATGCAAAAATAAAACGCGGACACTAGAGGGTGCTGTTTGATTTTCTTTTTCACTGAGTTGTGCTGCAGATTCCCGTGAATCAGGGCCCTGAAAAATGCCATCGTGTTCTCCTAACCAGGACCAAATTGCACTGCTATACAGGATGCAGAAATCCCCTGAGTTCAAGGAGAGAGGCTGGAAGGTTCAAAATGGGGTAGATGCTAAATTAATTCAGAATTAGTAAAGAAGTAATTCTTTATTACTTTAAATGTGTATGATTGTCATTTTTTGATAATTACTTAATTTCCTTGGTTGAAAGAAGTTTTATTAGATTTCAAGCTCTCACTAAATGTCAAATGGTTCTAAAAATAGCTAGAATATTAGACAATGTGAAACAATTCGTGCTTTCAAGTTTTGGCACTAGGATTTTGAGCAGAGTGCATACTTACTACTGGTTAGGAAACTAATTATAGAATTCTCAATTGTCAGAAATGCCAGACCCCGAGATGTTGTTTCTTTTGATATCAGAGAAATACCAAGTTAATAAGATTCCCAATTAACTTCCTTTTTCACCTTCACTAAACATGTGCTTCCCCATCACCCCAGTCCCCCAGCCCCCTGCCCCGCTTCCTTGAAGCAAATCTTTTTGAGTGGCAGGAGAAGGCAGTGTTCTGGAGTTCTCTAAATATATGATATCATATGGTTTATGTTTGTATCATGTCATTTTCTAACCTAAGAATATTTTTGAAAAAGCTTAAAGTTCTTGTTTTATAGAGAGGAAAGTTAAGGTATTGTGATCTCAAATGATTTATTTCAAGCCGAGAATTAAATTAGTAGAAGGGTCAGGATCATCTCCCAGTTCTTCTGCCTTGCAGACAGTCAGCTAAGGGGCCTGTTTGTTTTTAGTTCCGTAGATGTGTTTCTCTTTGATACAGATAGGCATGACTGGCTCAGAGACTACTTAGCAGCCATCACCACAGATGTCAGTTCTTCTCCCTCCCAGTTTCATGGGAAGTTCACAATTGCCCCTCTCTGAAAGTTAGTTCCAGCCATGTACCTTGCTTTGGCCAGTGAAATGGGAACAGAAGTGTGTGTGTCCCTTCTGGGGTGTGACCCCTTGCTGCGGTGAGCCCCAGAGCCTCGTGTTGAGCTGGCAGCATCGAAAGATAATGAAGTGTCAAGAAATAACAAGTGCTGGTGAGGACTTGGGGAAAAGGGAATCCCTCATTGGTGGGAATGTAAATGGGTGCAGCCACTGTGGAGAACAGTATGGAGGTTCCTCTATAAATTAAAAATAGAACTACCATACAATCCAGCAATTCCACTTCTGGGCATTTATCCAAAGGAGATGAAAACACTAACTCGAAAAGATACCTGCACCCCCGTGTTCACAGCAGCATTATTTACAATAGCCAAGATATGGAAACAACCTAAGTATCCATCTATGGGTGAATGATTAAAGAAGATGTGGTCTATATATACAATGGAATATTATTGAGCCATAAAAAAGGAAGAAATTCTGCCATTTGCAATAACATGGGTGGACCTTGAGGGCATTATGCTAAATGAAATAAGTCAGACAGAGAAAGACAAGCATACTGTGATCTTACTTATAGGGGGGAATCTAAAAACAAAACAAAACAAAAAACATAGAATGGATTGGTGGTTGCTAGAGGCATGGTAAAATGGGTGAAGAGGGTCAAAAGATACAAACTTCCAGTTATAAAATAGATACATCCTCGGGATGTAATGTACAGCATGGTGAGTATAGCTAATAATACCGTACTGCATATTTGAAAGCTGCTAAAAGAGTAGATCTTAAAAGTTCTCATCACAGGAGAAAAAATTGTCACTGTGTATGGTGATGGATGTTAACTAGACTTTTGTGATGATCATTTCCTAGTGTGAATATATATATATATATCGAATCATTATGTCATACACCTGAAACTGATGTAATGCTATACGTCAATTATATCTCAATAATAATGTGATTCTGACACAGGAACAGACAAATAAGCCAATGGAAGAGAATCAAGAGCTCACAAACAGAACCACAGAGGTTGAAACTTGATATATGATAGAGGTGGTACTGAAGTCCCATGGGGAAAGGATAAATTGTTCAATAAGTTCTGTTGAGAGAAAAAAAGATAATAAAGTCTCATCAACCTCCCTCCCAGAATGGAAGTAAGGATTAGAGCCCCCTGATGTGAGAAAGAGAGAAATCTTTGTTGTTTAAGGCACTGAGATTCTGGGGTGTTCTAATATGGCTCCACACCTAGCTTATCCTGATGACAGACAAAGATGTCAACCAAGTGAGAAAACCAAAGGCCAAGAATTAAAGTGTGGCAAGAAAGGATTTAATTAAAAAATCTAAAAAACAATTATAGTGTTTAATTTAGAAATTTCCAGTGACTTTGATATGAAAATCATTAAAGAGACGTTATTAAATATGAAAACATTTCCTCCTTGTATGTCTTCAGTTAAAATTCATCTAAGGAAATCAAATAAAAAAAATAAATGAGATGTTATTGTGTTCAACTCAGAATCTGATTGTGAAAACCTAAACCGTAGACTATGGAAATGAGAATGGAGCTCTGAATCTGCTGATCTTGAAGTGGGGGAAAGTCTGGAGTTGAGGATTTTCACGTGAAAAAAACCATGTGCATAACATCAATTTCCATCCTGGTGAGGAAGAGATACTGTGTCTCTCCTAGAACAGATGGTTTGATTCCTTAATCCATCTCAATGTTCAGCATTTTCCCAAAAGATCCTAAGATGTCTAAGTTGAAGCAGATGCATATTTTTCTCCATCAATACCGGTTGTCCTCTTGGCCGCATAGCATCTATGACTGCCAGGCTAGAGCTTGTGGACCCTCCCCGGGGCTGGGAGAGCAAAGCCGCTCAGCGCAGACTCAGTCTATACCCCGCTTCTTCAGCCCAGTGACAGTGTGATGCCGGGCCTTTTATACGTAAGACAACAGGAATCGTACCCACAACCCACGGTCAAGGACGCTAGGATTTCTGCTCAGCGTTTCCCAGAGTTCCCAGAAAAAGAAAAAAATGCCATCAGCTTAAATCCAAAACAACTTCAAAATAAACTTGAAGTGGCGTTTACTTTGTTTTTAACCTTAAAAACAGAGGCACCCCAGGGATATATTTACCAGGCCCTCTATTATGTAGTTAATTATAGTAAATGTGGGTTTTTTGTGCCACATACAGAAGAGGACGATGCCTGCTTCTCTTCCACATGGCACCTCACTAAACGCCCTGCTAATGCTCTGTCAGGACAAATAGCCGCATAACAAAACGCATTAAAGCGCTGGCCAGCAGGGCCTACCTGCTCCAATTGCTGCTGCTGTTTTTTTTTTTTTTTTTTTTTTAATCAGAGGATGCTATTTAGTGTGCAAAGCTTAACATCGATAAGTATGATTCCAGCCACAGAGTAATGAGAATAATTGAACACAAAGTTTATTTAAGCATAAAACACGTTAAAAATGATTTGGTTGATTTGTGAGAGAGAAGAGTTTGGGTCTGAAGAGACAGATGGGGTGTTGGGGTCCCCAGGTCTGCAAACAATACATGCGGGGGCCACGTGGCCCGGCAGGGCTGGAGGACACAGGGGCGGATGTGGGGAGGGGAGTAACACAGGCGCGTCGAGGTCAGATGCTTCCAAACACCAGAGAGGTTCCTTAGAGGGAGTCAAACCTTCCAATCACCGCTTCTGAGTACTCAATATTATTCCAACAGGCCCTTTCTCTATAAAAACTATGATACAGAAACAGCACTGGTGGGATAGATTTCTCTGGTCAGATTTCCGACAGACTTGTCTAACCAGAATTTTTTCCTTTACCGGTTTTTCATGCGAACCAACGTTTCTAGTGACAACTATTTGGAAATTTTAAGCAAGATATATGTTTTCCACAACTGGCTTTTAGAAGTCCAGTTGCATACCTTGAAAGAGGAGCATGACACTTCCCTCTTTTCTGGAACCCTGACCGTTTGGGGCAGGTGGCATCACTTTGAGACAGTGGGCAATCTCAAATAGGTTTTGACTTAAGGGCACACACCTTTTATCCTACAGGGAGTTGAAGTAAGTAAATTACAGTACTTTATATAGCAACCTTGAGTTAATTATGAGGTCGTGCCTGATGTATAGACAAAATGCCATAATGAAATCTGGGTCATGATGAGAAGCAGCGTCCAAACTTGAAGTTCAATGGAAGAATTAGAGGCTGTGAACAGAGAGAGACATAGTAAGTCCTATGAAAAAAAATATACCTGTTTGACATGGATCAGACATCTTTGTGGTATTCCAGTAAAGGAACCTACTTTCTTCATTGCCAAGAACCCACTTTCTCCAAATGGCCTGGACTCAGGTAGCAAGGAAGCGAAATTAACCCAACCTTTAGGAGAGTCCTGCTAACTTAGAGGGTACCAGGGACACCTGGCAGCTAAGGCTATTGCAGGAAACCTTGTTTCTTGGATCACACACCCCAGTCGCAGCTCAACCCAGGTAGACTTGGGGCCAGATCTAAGGCCAATATTTGGTACTTAAATGGCTGGGTAACTTCCTTCTTTAAATATCACCTTCATCTATACAAGCAGCTCATGCAGCTCAATATCAAAAAAACAAACAACCCAATCCAAAAATGGGCAGAAGACCTAAATAGACATTTCTCCAAAGAAGATATACAGATTGCCAACAAACACATGAAAGGATGCTCAACATCATTAATCATTAGAGAAATGCAAACCAAAACCACAATGAGGTATCACCTCACACCAGTCAGAATGGCCATCATCAAAAAATCTACAAACAATAACTGCTGGAGAGGGTGTGGAGAAAAGGGAACCCTCTTGCACTGCTGGTGGGAATGTAAATTGATACAGCCACTATGGAGAACAGTATGGAGGTTCCTTAAAATACTAAAAATAGAACTACCATACGACCCAGCATTCCCACTCCTGGGCATATACCCTGAGAAAACCATAATTCAAAAAGAGTCATGTACCACAATGTTCATTGCAGCTCTATTTACAGTAGCCAGGACATGGAAGCAACCTAAGTGTCCACCAACAGATGAATGGATAAAGAAGATGTGGCACATATATACAATGGAATATTACCCAGCAATAAAAAGAAATGAAATTGAACTATTTGTAGTGAGGTGGAAGGACCTAGAGTCTGTCGTACAGAGTGAAGTATGTCAGAAAGAGAAAAACAAATACCGTATGCTAACACATATATATGGAATCTAAAAACAAAAAAATGGTCCTGATGAACCTAGGGGCAGGACAGGAATAAAGACGCAGATGTAGAGCATGGACTTGAGGACCCGGCGAGGGGGAAGGGGAAGCTGGGGCGAAGTGAGAGAGTGGCATGGATTTATAAATACTACCAAATGTAAAATAGATAGCTAGTGGGAAGCAGCTGCATAGCACAGGGACATCAGCTCAGTGCTTTGCGACCACCTAGAGCTGTGGGAGGGTGGGAGGGAGACGCAAGAGGGAGGGCATATGGGGATATACATATGCATATAGCTGATTCACTTTGTTATACAGCAGAAACTAACACAACATTGTAAAGCAATTATACTCCAATAAAGATGTTTAAAAAAAAATCACTTTCATCTTTTAGATAAAAGAGCAGGGACCAAAAGGTTTAAAAAAAAAAACCAAAATGATGCTAGAATTCCTTAGGCGTTTTCCTCATCTCTCCTTCTTACTTTCTGGAAGTCTCATAGATCAGTTGCTGACCGAGTGGGCCTCACATAGGACTGTCTCCTTCTCAGGGTCAAGAACTTCCTATGTCCCCAGCTGCCGGCCCTGAACGGGAGTCGTGCTCACCTCTGCAGCTCTTGCCGTCCTCCTGCAGGGTCCCTGTCACGCAGCTGCACAGAGGCCCGTCCACGCGGCTCGTGCAGATCTGCTCACACCCTCCGTTGTCCTCACACCAGTCCAGCCCTGAAAAAGAGCCGCTGGACAAGTTACCTGCAGACAGTCCAGCTCTTCAACTCGTATCTAAGGGCAAGGCCTTCAAGAGAGGGGTGGAAGGAAAAAATCCCGATACTGTCATGAGTTTTTAATAGTCCGTGAAAAGATTTCATTATGGAAGCGGGCAGGCTTCTCAAACTGGGGTCCCCAAACTGGCGTCCTCAAGCTCCTTGTTCACCAGATTCACCTCATAGGCAAAACACACCCCAGACTTAGCCCGAGCCTTCAAATCCCACTGTTTGAATCATTTATAGTGTGTTTTAGGGAACATACATACTTTTTCTCCTAATAGGTCCCACTGAAATGATCTGTTCTTTAGGTTCCTTGGCGTAATCTGTGGCAATCCTGGAATTTTGAGGGCAATTCTGAAAGACAGAACACCGGAGGGAAAATTTCACACAATTAAGCTGATAACTTATTCTTCACCACGTTTCCACCTCCAAAAGAGGCAGTGGCTCAGCCTGGAGCAGGACTGCAGCTCAGATTAATTAGAATCAATCCATTCTTGATCATTGAGCCCACTGGGACTCAGGGCTTTATGTTGAACAGAATTAAATATATTCTCCACACTAGAATTAGATTCAAAGAGGCTCCCTTCCCAGGGAGGAGGATCCTGTATCAGATCAGAGAACAATGTTTTCAGCAGCATCTGTAAGTAGCTCTGACCATAATTCACATCTCGATTCGGCCAACATGGGGCGAGCATAAAGCTGCAATGTTAAAGGTTAAGGACCAGGTACTAGTGCAATAAAGTCTTAGGGACATAGCCGTACGTGGTGGGGATGTAAGCCTGGCATGGACCAGATGATTGGTTTGTCACCTCATCCCACCAGCCCCTCCAGAGCCTCAGGCCTGGATGTGGATTTGGATGATCTGTGGGATAATCCCTGTCTAAAGGACACCTGGATAAAGTGTATCCTGAGCCCGGGAGTTTGCTTCTGTGGTGGAGGGGAGCTTGGCCCCATCGCTCACCTCAGATGCAGGGGGCCTGGCTCCTTGAGACTCTGGCATATTGGTTCTCAAACAGGGCTAATTTTGCCCCCCAAGGGACACTGGGCAAAGTCAGGAGGCATTTTGGGTGTTGCAAGTGGGGAGGAGGTGATACTGGGGTCTAGTGGGTGGAGGCCAGGGATACTGCTAAACAGCCTACAGAGCACAGGGCAGCCCTACAACAAAGAATCATTTGGTCCAAAATGTCTGTAGTGCTGATGTTTGAGAAACCCTGGTCTAGTGTTATGCCAACAACAGACTGACATTTCTAAGTCAGATAAAAGGAGTAAATGGTCATCATTCTACCCTGCTCTCTTATTGTTCCAGCACAGACGACTGCCACTCCTAGGCCTCTGAAGATGGTTCCAATTCAGCCACTGCCAGATACAGTGAGTCCTAAAGAACTCTAAAGAGCCACCGACGTTGGGATTCGTGACTCCCCACGTGGGGAAAACTGGAACTGAGAGAAATAAAGCTAAGCACTGAATTTTCATGCTCTCACTTACTATTTTACAGGAGTACTTTTCTGAATCACAGAGGGACACTGCGCAGTGCAGATGGACTTCATCGTAATCCCCAATGAACTTAAAGACGGTGACGTGGAAGCGACAGGTGAGGGAGACACCGTTTTCCTCGATGCCAATGGTGTTGTCTTTAATGTTCTGACACCTATTCGGAAAAAAGGGACTCTCTGCTTCACACTTTCATGTTTCATACAAAAACCATCATGAACGGTAAAAATGCCTTTGCGTTTGAAGGTGACCTCTGGAGTGTGTGGGTCTGTCATTTATTACGACTCCCTTATAGTTTCAGTTTGTTGGAAAAGCAAATAGCACCTCAAATTAGGATCTTAACTGCAACTAAAAACAAAATGACCACAGGGCCTGCACTCAATTTCCCTACCCGCCAGTTTCTCATTCCTCCCCCTCACAATGCTGTGTTTTACTGATATCAGTTTAATAAACACAAGATGAGTCCTTACATCTTCTGTACTTTCTTCAGTTAATTATCAGTTTTGGCAGGGGCCCCTTTTTCAAGCTCTATTGGGAAATCTTCCCACAGGTGAAAACAGGTGGGAGCTGGAGAAGACGGACCAGCAGTCAAAGATGAGCTGAACGATTGTTTGGATGTAGGGATCACTCCCTTCCCCTCTCCTTGTGGTACTGAGCCAACAGGCAGGGACACAGGTATCTCACCTCCACCTGTTAGAGTTTCTTAAATGGACCACAGTCTCTTATGCCCCAGGTTCTTTTCACGTACTGTTTCCCCCACCTGGAAGCCTCTCTGCACTTCTTCCCCTGCTAACTAACCCTGCTCTTTCTCCAATGCCCGTCTATGGCTCCCCCTCCTATATAAACATGCCCTGACCAGGCAGGAACAGGTGGCTTTGCCTGGATTTGCCAACAACACCCTGCTGAGCCCCTGGGGTGCAGGAACCAAGGTGTAGTCCTCACTGTGTCTCCAACACACTGGAGGGCACGCAGTAAGTATTTACAAAGATGTGGTACATATATACGATGGAATATTACTCAGCCATTAAAAAGAATGAAATAATGCCACTTGCAGCAACATGGATGGGCCTGGAGATTATCATACTAAGTGAAGTAAGTCAGACAGAGAAAGATAAATATCATATGATATTCTGCTTATATGTGGAATCTAAAAAAAATGGTACAAATGAACTTATTTATAAAACAGAAATCAACTCAGACTTAGAGAAAGAGCTTATGGTTACCAGGGGGGGAAGGCTGGGGGCAAGGGATAGATTGGGAGTTTGGGGTTGACATGTACACACTGCTATATTTAAAATAGATAACCAACAAGGATGTACTGTAAAACAATAAATAAATAAAAAATGAAAAATAAATTTAAAAGAATACTTAGATGCTCTTTAGTCAAACTCACACAAATATTTGCCTGAGAAACAATAAAAGCTATGACCCATCTTTCAGCTCTGAGAGAACGTGTATGTGTATATATAAAGCTGTATTTTTACTTTTGAAACATTATGTACAGTATTAACTCTCAGAACTGTTTTGTTTGAAATATGGTATTAAAATTATACTTAATTTTTAGGCCAAAAAAAAAAATCTTTTTTTAGACTGGATGAATCAGTGAGTAAATGAATGAATTGTGCTTCCATGGCCAAGGTTGGCCCACTGTGGCCAAGAAACTCTTTAAAACGATCTTATCAAGATAAAGAGGGTGACTCTTTTCCTTATGTTTCCTTCCCCTGGCCCCCAGGATTCAATAGCTTCGTGATAAGGAAAATTAAAAATTGAAGTTATCCTTCAGCGTTTCCACACCTATTCAGTTTGGTAATTAGTCCATAAGGCAATAGTTTCCTAAATGCTTTGAAACAAAAACTTACTTGCCATACTTTTCCTTGTCACTGTGACTCATTTGAATAATCTAAATTGGTCCAAGGATTCTACAATGTTCTCAGCCCTCCAGTCTTCACGGAGACCTTCTGTCTTAACTAGACCCCCAACTCCCAGAGAGATGATTCGAGGTTTAAGTGTCAGAAAAACAGGAAGCAGAAGGAAGGGGCCTCGGGAAGCAGGGACAGGCTGTCTGGATGCCGCCTTCAGGGGACAAAACAGCCGAGCACTAGAATCCTTTGTCCACTATCAGAGGAACAAGTGTCCTTTCCTCTGTCTGGGCACATGAAGAGAACAGAGAACTGACCTTCGTGTGCCCAGACCTTGGCATCACTGGTAGATGGCGGTGGCGTCTCTGCCCCCAACGTAGCTGGAGAGGAGCGGCTGACCCCTCCCCCGAGATTCTGATGCGGACCCATTCTGCTGCTCAGTCATTCAGCACTGAGCAGCAGTTTTCCCATAAGCTCACTGGAAAAAACCAATAACCACATCCCTCCAAGAAAGGTCAAGAGGACGCATGAATTAAATTCTCTCACAGGATGAAATTACTTCACACCCAACAACAGTTTAATTTGAAGACCTTCATCCAGACCCTGGGGGGAGCTGAGATTTACGAACCCGCTCACTTACTCTCCCTCTCTGGGTCAACTCTATTAAATACTATTTAAAAAATGCTAAATGCCACAGTGTCCTTCAAAGGCGGCCCAAGCCTGCCCACCCAGGTTTGCATTTGTACAGCGGCTCAGATCGTAGCTCTTTTACTTTGGGAAAGGACCATGGCTGGGGCGGGGGGAGGGGGAGGAAGGGAACAGATGAAGAAACGGAGACCTGTGATGTTAGCCGGAGCATCTGGGCCTGTAGAGACACCACATAGTCACCAAGTCCTTCCCTCTGCCTCTAGGGAGGCTAAACATCAACTCAAAAAGATAGTGCCTTCAGGAGGGCTTTGCTGAAAATCCCACTCTATGCCTCAGCAACGCAGGCCACAAGCCACACCTGGCCAGGTAGGGAGTTGATGCGTCTTGGTGCTTGAAAGATTTCCTCCTCTGCCCCTTGCTGGTTGGGTGTCCTTGGGTGAGCTGCGTACAGGCTCTGAGCCTGTTCATGTGCAAAATAGTGGCTATTTATTGTTTGTCCACCTAGAACCGTACTCTTCTTCTTTGGGGGAACCATTCCTTCCTTCCCCAACTTTATGGATAATTACAGTATCCATAGCACTCCCTGACCACTCCAGGGAGGCATGCTGACTCAGGCCTGGGATAGGGTTCAAGAAACACTACCCCCAAACCTGGCACCTTGAATATTTTAAGCTGAAGGAGTTTGAGAAAATGGCAGAACTAGGAAGGTCACTCTTCTCACCTGAAACAGGTCATAAAGCCCTTATGTGAGAGGTGCCCTCCCTATACCAGAAGGAAAGGAGCATCCTTATTTCTGAAAACAAAGGGACACTGAGAAGAATCTGAACAGTCTGGCTAAGATTCCCCACAGTTTACTACAATTACCACATACTCTTGACCTTCTCCACGACTGTCCACTCTTCATCAAACCAGGCATAACAATACTCAGCTTGAACTGTTTCTTCGAGTCTTCGTTTCCTTATGAAGACTCCCATGTCACTTAAAACTTACATTAGATAAATGTTATGCTTTTTTCCTGTTAATCTGTCTTTGTCCATTTAATGTTCAGACCCAGCCAGGAACCCTAAGAGGGTCAAGAAAAACTTTGCCCTCCCCAACACCAGGCAATTTAATGTTGCATCTCCTCCAAACAAGGCAGAGGAAATCCATCCAAGAAAGGCTAATCATACTCCTTCTCAGGGATTCCCTGAATTGGGGTTAGAAGGAATGCTCACTCCTGGGGGTTACAATGCAGAAAAAAATGCCAGTGTCTAACGAGGTCAATGAGAGAGACAGAGACAGAGAGAGACAGAGACAGAGAGAAACAGAGAGCAACGGATAGAGGGAGGGAGGGAGTCTTGACAGCATCTGGCTTCCTGGACCCAATCATCCCTGAAGCTGCAACTACTTAATGTGATTCGGTTTTGTAACCATTAAGTGCCTTGCTTTTGCATAAACTAGTTTGAAATGGTCTCTACCACTTATAAGAGAAAGAATTTTGATTAACATAGTCAACTGCTTTTAAGAATTATGGTACTGGGATGATGGAAATGTTCCAAAATTAGATTATGGTGATGGTTGCACTTCTCTGTACATTTACTAAAAATCATTGAATTTTACACTTAGGGCAAGTACATTATATTGTATATAAATTATGTATGCAATAAACCTGTTAAAAAAGTATTGTTGCTTGACAAAACCAGTAAGTGTTTTTATAAAATAAAGATAATTATCATGGTTGCTGTTTGGGCCACAGTCTTTTCTTCTTTTTCATTCACCCATTCATTTATTCATTCATTCAATAATTTTGTTGCATAACCGCTCTGTTTCAGGAAATATGCTAGGTGCTGGGCATATACTGGTGAGTAAAAAAAAAAAAAAAAAAGTTTATAAGCTATTATTCTAATCCCTTTTTAATTTTCATAGATGTCCTATTCACCAACCTTTAGTTATTCTCCTTACATCCTTTCATTTGCAGATAATCCACATTCAACTCAGATTGAAATTCAAAGTAGGCAGGACAGAATGCCCTCTTGGGTCACATTGAGAGTAAAGCATTTTGTAGTTAATGCCACATGGAACTGGTGATCTACCACTAAATTGCTGTGTGATTTTAAGCACTGCTTGATTCACTAAGCCTCAGCCTTCTCATCTGTAAAATGGGGCTTATAATATCTACCTCATACGTTGTCATCAGGATTAGATAGTTCTTGGGTGCAAAATGCTCGCCCTGTAGGTCGTCAACAAATGTTAGCTCTCATTCTCTTCCCTAAAAAACAATGTAGACAAATCTGATACTAAAGGCTCTGAGACTGTCCTCCAAGAAGAGGCTACCCACCCTTCTTCAATGATGAAGTATCGGAGCTTGTCATTGCTGTCACGGGAGGGGGTGGCGTAGCATTTGTTCAGCGTCAGAATCAGATGCGTGGAATCGGCTCCAACCACAAAGACCCCTACATACAGCACATCTCGAGTCGTCAGCACCACTTCGCCCTGGCGGTATGGATGTTTGTAGGAGGCATTTTTGTAGAGCGCCATCTTGGTGGTGAAGCTGCCTTCTTGGGTTGGAACTGTCAGGTTAATGACGCTACAAGGGAAACAGTCGTAAGTCGGGGAACCCCAAGCAACGTTATCTGTTCAATTACTTACCGTTTTCCAAGCTGAAAATGCAGAGGGAAGGCCAAGCAGAGAGTAGTAAAGTCTAATAATTAAATTTAAATAATTAAATCTAATTTTAATTAAAATTAAAAATTCAATTCCTCAGCACCTCTCTCCCCCTGGCACATTTCAAGTGCTCAATGGCCACATACAGCTACTGTATTGGACAGTACTGATATAGGACATTCCCATCACTGTAGAAAGTTCTATCGAACAATGCTGGTCTAAGGCATCTAGGTTCAGAAGATATGAATTATTCTCTCCCTAGTGCTTCAAAGACAGATGCTAGCAGTTTTGATTGTGCTAACCTTAACCGTCAAGGAAAAGACAGAGCAACGTGCACAGCCCACGAGATTCTCTACCTTAGCATAGGCTTCACGACAGAGTCCAAGGAGATCTTGATATCCAGCTCATAAGCACATGAAAATTCCACACTGATCGTCCTGTCCCTGGTGATGATGTTGCCAGTATTGTTGGCACTTTCTATCCAAATGGTGTTTTTATACATGATATGAGTGGCATTGGACTGCAAAGCAAAGGGAGGTCAGAAATCATTAAATCTGGGCGTGAGTATGTGGCTTGCATTTCAAATCCACTGGCCGGAAAGTGGAAAAATGGCTTCATTTCATATATAACCCAGAGGCCAATATAAATCAGGATGGAGCTAGTCTCAGCACTTACTGGAAAAAAAAAGTATTACAATAGATGTCAACAGCACCCTTCAGTCTGATAACCTTGAATGCCCACGGAGGGCGATGTCATGTACCACTGAATTCTAAGTACAACCAGTCCCCAGTTATCTGTGGGAACCCAAGCTGGGGACAGCATGAAGTATTGCCATCCTGAGGTAATATGTATCTTCTCTTTCAAGTCTTAATTCAAAATCCAGCCTCCGCCAAATCTTGTACCAGACATGCCCACAAGTACCAAGATGAACACACACATGTTTCACCGTCTTGCACCTTTCACTCCCTGATAAAAAGTGTTAATGAACACAGTTATCAAAAAAAGACAGTAGGAAGGCACAGGAGGAAGAGAAGTGAGATGCTTTGCTAACCTATGAATTGGATAACCCGACACAAAATGTTGTGACCTTGCTGTATTTCTGCAGCCAACTGTTAAGTGATGTCTGGGACACCCTTACACCCTGCAATAGCTGAACCCAGCTGTCTTTACCTGGAAGAACAACAGAAGCATGAGAGGTAAAAACATGTGGCAGCATGCAGGGCAAAGGATGACAGCAGACAGCGCAAACCAGGGAAGGAAGCATGTCACTCATCTTGCTTTCAGTTCAACCACTTAGCACCCAATGATTATTTTCCCGCTGTCCTTCCTTTCGCGCATGCCTTTTGCTGTTTTCCAAGGAGCATGTTTCTAAGTCGAACCCCTGAAGTTGGCTTAAGAACAATCAATGTGCCAACACCTGGAGCTGCCACCACCTCAGCCAGATGCTCTTTCCTGCCCTCATTCCTCACCTGCACAATGTTTCCACAGTTCCCTTTGGTGTTGTTGATCTGAAAGGAGATAAAGTCCTCTCCCTCGATGCCGGTGCACTGCCTGTCATTGATCCGCACACCCTCCCTCTCGAAGCCGAGCTGGAAGAGTTTGCACTTAGATATAGACACTTCCATCTGGGCAGCCTTGCAGGTCACCTCTGCGTCAATGATGTCGTGGGAGTCTGTGGGGAAACAGTCATTATGAAAGGCACGTCAGTGGGAGTTGGTCATGCTGTGTGGGTGGGCGAGGCGCCCCATTCTCTTTAGAAGAGGCTGATGGTCTTCACACACAGGCTGCAGCATTTCTAATGAAGCTCTGATCAAACTAAATGAGTATATGAACTCATTCAAAGCAATAACTTGGGCAATGCTAGGGCCTTTTTTTTTTTTTTTGGCCATGCCGTGCGGCATGTGGGATCTTAGTTCCCCAACCAGGGATCGAACCCACGCACCCTACATTGGAAGCGAGGAGTCTTAACCACTGGACCACCAGAGAAGTCCCCAGAGAGCCTTTTTTTAAAGATGAAAATGCTATACAAAGTGTCTTTGATCTTTTCTTCCTAAACCCAGTATTTCCGCCCCACTTTGGTGGTAGCTACTGCCTGTAAGCTCCATACCGCATCTGGCTCACTGTGGCCTGGCTAAAGAACATGCCCCAAGTAAGGGCAGCCCTGGTCAGGCCACTCCACAGCCCAGCTGGTACCCAGGCCAGCACTCGGAGCTCTTGTTTTTTGAAATGGAATGCACCAATGGACATTTTCCGTGAGTACACAAACACAGGCTAATAAGCTCTAAAGAAACAGAGAGAAATATTTTTATCTGCTTAGGTGAAGCCTTTGAACAGCACATGTGGGCCCCTTCTGTGGAGCCTTCTGGTCAACCAGGCTTTCATTCTCTGATGATGCTAAACGTGGCATGTGCCTTCTGAGTTCCTCGGTTCAGCCAAGGACACGGAGCTGGGAAGCAAAGCAGGTCCCCCACAAGCCGACAAAACGAGTGCGCTCTTGGCCAGGGGACAAGGCCATTCCTACCTTAAGGGGACTCCTACCTGGAGTCCTAGTTGTTTGCCGTTTGCTTCAACATTTCTGTTTTCTTCAGGACCCACCGAAAAGCTTCGGGCCAGATAAAGCTGGCTTTAAACACGTCTTACAGCACCTGGCACTCTCGTCCTGATTCTTTCATGTTTTCGTCAAACCACCTTATCTCCCTGTGAGTCTAAAAGATCAATTTGGATCCCTCTGATGTTGAACATGGACTCAGATGGAGCTGGCTGATTCTATGCATGTCCCAATTTGCGTGTTATCATTTATTGAAGAAAAGGATGTAGCTACAAGGAAACGAACATTAGCCTGCTTTGAAGAGGTCGGGTTCCTTCCTTGTTCTGCTTAAATGCTCAGGAAAGCTTCGTTACTTGGGTTTCTAACCCACAGTGTGGGACGTGCGGGCTCCCACCCGAAAGCCTTCCTACGTGGCTGCCGGGCGTCTCCCGCGGGGCCTGTCTGGCTGGGGGTGGGGGGGCGGCAGGTGTCACTCACTGTTTCCGTAGGGCGGGGGCTCCACGCAGCCACACAGCTCCCCTCCGTTTTCCAGCTCACAGGTTCGATTGGGACAGTCCGCCCCCAGACAGGGATCTTCAACCACTCCTGCTAAAAAGGAAAACAAACAGAAACACAACTTGATTTTCACACCAGTGCACGGCAGCATGTGGTCACACTCTGGACTCGCCACTTCAGTGGACCTGGTGTGGTCAGATGGCAGACGCAAATTAACAGACAGGGCAGCCTTCTGGGAAATAATGACGATAGCTAGTAATTAGGTTCTTGCTATGTGCTTCATGCTTTGGCGGCATTACCTCTTCCAACGCTTACAAACTCTGCCAGCTAAGTGTCGTAACTTGGCATCACAGCTGAAGTGCACCCAAGGTCACACACAGGTGAAGGTAAGTGGGGAAGATGGAATACACAGACACGCTTAACGGCCAGGACATCCCGAGATTACTGCACTTCCTGCTCTGTACCACAATCATACGCATTGGTATCGTTATATTTATATAAAGAGTAGGGTCCAAGCCATTTACCTCTAGATTCCCAGCACCCAGCCACCTCATAGTAGATGCTCAAAAAATACTTGTCAACAATGAAGATTTTATGGCCAGTAAGGTCCCAGAGAGGTCCCTCAAACCAGGACTTCTTAGTCTTTTTTTGATTCATGGTCCAGCTACCCCACAAACTTCTACTTAATTTTATAAAAATAGACAAACTATCTACACACAACTCACCAGGATTGACTTAGATTAATGGTACTGTTTTACCAAAAAGGGGAAAACTCTAAGTAAAATACAAATGTATGTGAAGTGTCATCACCAACAGATTATAAATATTTCTGTAGCAGATGAGCCCATAGGCCACCTGTGAGCTCGTCAACATCTCAATTTGAGAACTACTAATTGAGAGCATTTCTTTTAGACACTCACTTTTTTTTTTTTGAGTTCTTTATTTTATTCTTGATATGAGTTTGTTTTCTGATGATTTGACTCAATATAACAAAAGCAAATTTCACTTACGTATTTCAGTTGTTATTTCTAATTGTTTTCCCTTGGAAAATTTTAATTTTTAAAGTTTTGTCAAATTGCCATGCCAAAAAAAAAAAAAACATGTAGTACTGAGAAGCTTAAAGTGAAAAATAGCAGTCCCTTGCCTAGCCCCTCTCCACTTCCCAATTATTTTTCTTAGTCATTTTAAAAGTCTTTTGGTGGTTTCTTTGGATATTTAACTCTATGTTTGTAAATGGTAAGAGAAAACTGTTTTCATTTAATTTTTACTTTTATCAAAATAATACTGGTAAAAAGTCAAATAATGCTGTATTGAAGAATGGCAATCCCATGTCCCAATCTTCTTATCTTCCAGTTCTAATGCTGCTGAGACAACTATTTTAAATCTTTTAATTCTTCTAGTTTTTACATCCATATTTTGAAATATCACAGTGTACTATTTTTCTTGATTTTTCAGTATTAGATCTCTATCGACTTCCTTTTAGAGAAGATTAGGATTTAGTAGACACTCACTTCTTTATTTAAAGACCGTTTCCCTATCCAGGTGTAATAATCCTCCTCGTCGTCATGGCATATGATGGTGAGTGTTGAAGAAACAGCAATGATTCAATCCCAGCATGAGCCAAGTTCTCTTCAAGAGTTCAAAAACAAAACAAAACCCCTGAGCTATCCCATAGCTGCAGGTGCTTCTCCCGACCCTCTGCTAAGTAACTATTGTAATAGGTGGGAGGAGAGGTATGGCGTAGCATTAGGCTGTCTTAATTCCTAGAAAGAAGACTGAAGGAAAACCATCAGCATCAGTTAAATACACTTACTCTTTAAAGGCTTCCTTTTGTAAAGACCCTTTTACTTGCCCAGTGGGTTCAGCACCTAACACAGTGCTAAGCACACAACAGCCACTCCATGAATGTGCTGGTTGATTAACACAATATGAAAACCACCCAAGAGAATAAGGGAAAGAAAGCGTGGAGGTTACAGCTTCCAGGAAGGAAAGAACCTCACTTACAAACATGGTGGTCCACCTACCACTTGGCAAATACAACATGCCCAATTCAGAGGGAAGTTTTAAGGTTAAAAGCAAAAATTCGTACTTTAAAAAAAAAAAATCCAGACAATTTTTAAAGTTCAAAACAGTTAAGGTTTTTTTTAAAGTATTGTTTATTAACAGAACAGGGTAAAATATTAAAGTTACCAAACAAACTATTTCTGTTGCTTGCTAACAGAGACTGGTCGTTTGCTTGTTAAGAGTTTCTGAAATCACTGAATGCATATTTTAATGAACCACATCGCTTTCAGGTTCTGAAGTAAGTGCATCCCTACTCTTGCTCAGGTTTGGTCTGCAAAGGTACTGATGTGCACGCTCAGCCTTGGAATGAACAGGGCCAGTTTTCATGGCGGTACCTGTATGCACATTGGGTTGGTGGTGCACGTCGAGGGACAGGCACACATCCTGTCGGCCGCAATGTCATACTGCATTCATGGGACAGATTGATCATTATGTATATGCACACAGATATATGGATATGACAAATTTATGTGTGATTATGTACATATTTATTTGCTCCATGTATTTGATTAACATGGTAAGAAGATGAACAAAGAGAATAATGGATAACGCAGATCAAAATAGTTTTCTTACTACAGAAAAACAATGCAAGAATCGACAGATCTTTATTTTCTCAATAAGATACGTGTAATCCCTTTAGGAATCCAAGCATGGCTTCCTTGCATCCAGGCAGATACAGCCAGCTCAATTCCAACTCAACTTGCCACTTGCCATGTGCCTTCTCTTTCTGATCTGGGCTCTGACCCATGTTAAGGGAGCCTGTGTAGAGCTGAGTTCGGGGCACTGAAATCAATCAGGAATCCTATACTCTGTCCGGCTATCTTAAAGTCACTAACTACACTGGTGCTCCTCCAACCCAGAGAACCTCACCTTCCCCAGCTGGTGTTCCGAATTCCATAACTGGTCAGGCACTTAGAGGGGAGTCAGGTTCCACTGAAAATGCGCCCCATGGAATCTGCTACAGCTCACAGCTCTCCACCCTCCAACCCTGGGACCAGATCTATGGGTCGAGATGCAGACCAGCCAGCCAGCCCTGGACACAGTGATGCCACTGGCAAAGCTGTGCTTTCAACTTAGCAAAGAGTCTGCAGAAATAAAATAATTCTCTTACAGCAATTCTCTTTCTCAATCCACTCGGTGCTGAGGATCCCGAAGGAGCGGCAGGACTCCCCATAGGCGGCCAGGGAGCCACACAGCTGGTACTTCTTGTGGTTGTAGCAGCCGTCCAGGTAGCAGGACTCGTAGAAGGGAAGGGGGTCGAGCAGCCCATAGCAGGGCTGGAAGAAGCCCTTCATGTCCGTGAGCTTCAGGCAGTAGCCGTCGCCCTGCATCTTCTGGATGTGCACGTTGTCACACATGGCCGCGTACTGGGAGAACTGCAGCTCGTTGCAGCTGGGGGCGAGAGGTCTGGTCAGGGTGGGAAGCAAAACCAGGCATCCAAGATGGCCAATGAAAGGGCAGACCATGGCAGTGCCCTTCTTAGCTAACCCAGAAGTTAGTGTGGGAATGCTGATCCCAACACTAACAGACTATGTGACCTTAGGAAAGTCAAGGTAATTTCTATTGTTACACCACTGGGGTAAATGAGGGTAAAATAAAATGATGGACTGGTTGCCAGAGTGTCAGACAAAAGGTAGATATTGATATAATCACCATTAACCTTTGATATAACTGATACAATTAACTATTAACAGGTGTTCATATAATAACAACCACCACCAATAATAATGATAGTTACTATCACTATTAATAATAATAGCAATGACAGTTGGTAGAATTAAAGATTTGAAAGGAAGTCCAGAAACTTCTCAACCAGTTCCAGTTTAGCTATCAGAGACCAAAAGTAAAATCATCACAAGAAAATTGGTGTCAGGCTGAAATCGTTTATAAAGGAAGAAATAAAGGAAGAAATGAAGGGAAAGGAAGCTTAAACAGACTCATAATTCCTTAGGAGGAACTGAATCTTGCTCACCTTTGGAAGCCCCAGAATAGCTTAAATGTGCAAAGTAGTCATTTTTCTAACTGTGAGTCCTAGAAGTGACATTTTAGAGAAAGTATCACATTAGGAATTCTGGAATCTAATCCTGGCTTTGCCACTTATAGGACCCCCTCAAGTAAATCATTCCACTCTAGCCTCTGTTTCACCTAGAAAAGAGACTGGACCAGATGGTGCCCAAGATTCTTTCCAGCTCTGGGTCCCATAATTCACAGGATAGTCTAACTTACGGCACATTTTTCAGTTTACACCTGCAGAAGGGTCAAAGAGGGTTTGGAGCTTCATTTTCACATCTGGGTATTCAGCTGATGTTTGGCGTATTAAAGCACAAGGGGACAGAACCATTATACAAGCAAAGAAATGCCAGGAAAGAGAAGCATATCTATAGCTCCTGAGAGGAATTAACATAATTCAGCAGCCCAGAAGGGCCCTAAATTAAACACCTTTGGAGTAACTTGTCTAACTCATTCTATTTCAGCCGGCCAGAGAGGGGCCTGAGAATAACCTCGCGGACTTCTGCTTTTTAAAAGGCTTTCTTGATTCCCACCAACTTCTACCTGCACAAAACCAAGCCTCTGGTAAGAGTCACAGACACACAGTCTCAGCACTGGGGAGCAAGGGATAGCCCTCATCTCCTGGGTTAAATCTTAATCCCACCCCCCAGCAGGGGTGCCCGGTTGCAGTTGGGCAGCTGGCCATGGTTTCAGAATTCTAATTTTGGGCACACGCTTCTGTTTAGCCGAGGGCTGGATGACACAAAAAATTTAGACTTTTATCATCTAAGCCTAGTTCCTCCCTCTGCTGTTCAAGAAACTGCTGTGCCTATTTGTATGATGAAAACTCCAAAGACCTTCAGCTTAGCTCTTTGTAGGAGTCCGGAAGGGTGACGCTGTACAAAGTCCCTTCCTCAGCAACACCTGTCATGGACGTGGGAGGACGGGGGCCCCTGAGTCTAGCGGCTGCAAGTTCTCACCTCTTCTGCATGCCATTGGTTTTCCAGCTCTGGGCCAGCACCACGCTGCTCACCACAGGCCTCCCCCGCAGGGTCACGTAATCATCGGTCAAGTCCCCATTGAAGTTGCCACAAAGGCCACACACTTTGTTCTGTAGCCTCTCACTGATGCTGATTTTTATGACGTTGAAACCATTGTAGTGTATCTGGATGTCAGGGCTGGTGTCGATCACCAGGAACCCCTCGCTGCTGTAGATTTTGGTTGCCAACCCGGTTATAAACGGAACATTCACTTGTGTGCCATTCACCTATCAAAGGAGAAAGAAAAAGTATATGACCCTCAAAGCAGGGGCTGGCAAACATTTACTGTAAAGGGCCAGAGTAAATATTTTAGTCTTTGCGGCCATATGATCTCTGTCAACTCTGTCCTCGTGGCAGGAAAGCTGCCAGAGACAATAGTAACTAAATGAGTGAGGCTGTGTTCCACTAAAGCTTTATTTACAAAAACAGGCAGTGAGGAGATTTGGCTGAATTTCCTATTTTGCTGACCCCCGCCCTAGAATTTGAGCCCTCACTCATCTAACTGTCCACAGTTCCCCCCAAAGAAACAAAATATGGAGGCAGAGAGATACAAAAAAAAAAATGATGGAAAAGTATAACTCACAACAAATGGCTGGATTTTTGTATAAAACACTCTCTAGCATAAACCAATTACTGAAAATGAAATCCCAATCCTGTGCTAAGGAGGGTCTAACACGGTTAAAATGAACCTGGGGATCA
This sequence comes from Balaenoptera borealis, assembly GCF_965194805.1. NCBI lineage: Eukaryota > Metazoa > Chordata > Mammalia > Artiodactyla > Balaenopteridae > Balaenoptera > Balaenoptera borealis. Next base: position 100,528,216 of record NC_138868.1, on the reverse strand, counting down.
TTGCTATGTTAATTGTTTTCTTGTTTATAATGTTGAAACAGGAGGTACCCTCCCAGAGGTCCTATAGGCACAGTATTTTCTCCATTTGTCATTTTCTTGCTTTATAACAGTTTCTTTTTTTCTTAGCCCTTAGGACAGAACATAACATGCCTTTCCTGTACTTACAAAATAAATTCTTCTCCCCCCCACCCCAGGTTATTAGTAACTTTCATTTCTTAAAAAAAGCAGAAGCCTTTAAAAAATATGATTCTTTACTATTTTGGTGGCTGGGGGTATTTTATTCAGCACAATGTCAGTTTTGCTCTCACGTGGTCCCTTTTCACTTTCTTGCTGCTGTATTCTGGACCAATGCAGTTGTTGTCTATGTGGGCCAATTTGCAAAAGGAATTGGAGTGTCAGAAACAGTAGCAGCTTTCATTGACGTTAAAAACCAGTATTAAAATCCAGACTTTTCCTTTTAAGCCTGCAAAATACTGCCAGTCTTTTCCCTAATGCTGGATACTAAGCTATTTGATGACTCTTCAAATAAAGATACTCCCAGTGCACAATTATCTGGGTCGGTGGTAGAAAGCAGGTACAGTAACACTCAATTCCAAAAATGCTCCTATGCGTGTGCTGGCTCTCTCCCTGGCCCCCCCTAGCTGGAACCGGAACCCGGGGTAGGGGGTGCTGACTCCACGGCTCTGGTCTGTCTGCTGTGAACAGCCTGGTTTAGCTGAGAGGCTGGGGGTCACCAGCACTAGTTCCGAGCAGATTATCTTCTTAAATGGAGGGATGGGAGGAATGCAAGTTGGAGAGGTGTATTAGTTCCGGGGGTGGGTTGGAGATTCACATTTATTTATATACGGGTCTAAGATTCACAAGAAGCCAGGCAGCAGGCCTAGGGAAGGGCCAACCTAAGAGAAATCCACCATATCCCTCCTCTGTTTTCTTTCCCTTGGTGTGTCATCAGGGGGCGCTCTCATAGCGAGGGATGATCCCTCCCTGCCGTTTTTGTTTGTTTGTTTAACATCTTTATTGGAGTATAATTGCTTTACAATGGTGTATTAGTTTCTGCTGTATAACAAAGTGAATCAGCTATACATATACATATGTCCCCATATCTCCTCCCTCTTGCATCTCCCTCCCGTTTTTATTTAGGTAGCTGTGTTTATAGGCAAACGCTTGCCTTCTCTCAGTTTCTAGAAAGGATGGCAGAGACGAAAGAGTGGGTCTTGGTACAGGTAGGCAGAGCCAAGAATAATTTTAAAGGCTCTTAAAAACAAATGAGATGCTTTTTGGAAATTAATTCAGAGTAAAAGTTGACTTAGCTACCATTTTATCACCTGAGGCTCTATCAGCACCCACACCGACCTTATAGCCCTGAGACACTGTACATTTCCTTTGGAAATCGTTAGTCAAGGACTAAATGGGGCCCACGCTTACGCTTATAGAATCTTTATATTTTCATTTTTTAAAATCTGGTCATCGGTGTATGGTACGTATGAAGCAACAGCCTATTATCCTCAAACCTCACGGAAAACCACAGCAAACAGCCCCCTAGACACACCCTCGTTCCAGAGTACGTTTCTTAAGAATCAAGGACAGGCTCGTCACCTTGACAGTGTGCCGGTCATTGATGAGAATCTGCTCTTCGTTGATGTAGAAATAGACGGGCGAAATGATGGTGAGATTGGGGGACGACCACTTGTCGAAGTTGATGATGAGCTGGAAGGAGATGTCGGGGAGCTTCTGGCAGATGGTGGAGAGCACGAAGGCGCAGTTGGCCGGGAAGCGGAGGAAGGCGCCGTCGAAGGTGCGGAAGACGCCGCCGCCGGCCGCCAGGCAGTAGGAGGTCTTGGTGCTGAAGCAGCCGCGCACCCCGTTGCGCAGCGCGCACTCCTCGTCTGACTTGCACTGGCGCGGGTCGCACTGGATCAGGTTGCGCCGGAAACAGCGGCAGCGCCGCGTGCAGTCGCTGTTCCAGAACAGCTGCTTGGGCTGGAAGAGAGGCGCCGTTTGCATGCAACTCAGGCTATGGTCAGAGTTGGGGACCCCAAACCCCAGTCCACCTGGACCCTTTCCAGGCGGGGCTGGCCTATCAGCAATGGGGCTGGAATTTGCAACAAGGAGCAGTAGGGAGGCTGGTTCAATTCAAACGCTGCATCCCTTGCATGTAACTCAGATGCCAAACAATACGCAATTTAGTCTTCATTGGTTTCAGTCAAGAATTTGGGAATCTTTACGGCTGGACTGTAGAACTAATCACAGCCAACCAACTGGAATGGGCAGCTGCCAGAGGAACTAAGTGAAGAGGAAAAAAATTTGGTAGGAAATTAATCTAACAAGTACCAGCTCCACTTGAAGGAAGAAATTTAAATTCACTCAGTAATGATAAACCCCACCCTTCAATCTTAAATAGGTTAAAAGAAAGCGATCACCAACTCTTATGATGAACCATTTCAACATTCCACAATACTCACTGTTCCAAAGGTTTTCCTTGTATCTAATCTACTTTTAATTTACTTCTGTTGCAAATACTCCATTTCTATGTCCTGAAGTGAGAGACCTAGATAACAGTGAGGTTCCATGAAAGGAGAGCTTTGAGATCAGGCCACCTGGGGTTTGATCCCAGCCCTGCCACTCTACACGTGCCACCCTGAGGGGCACTACCAAGCTCCCAGAGTGTCAGTTTCCTCTCTCTAAACTGGAGATAATAATAATGTCTTGCAAGGCAGTTGTGAAGATTAAATAAGACGTGTGAAGCACATTTTCCGGCTGAGAGAAGGTACTCAATAAATAATAGCTGCTGTTATTACCGGAGAAGAACCACTCATCCTCTTTCAGACAGTGAGGAATTATATAAAGTTATATTTAATACTACAACCAAGTGTATCATCAGTTGGTGGCAGCTATTATTTTTCACTCTTTCTGCAATCTGTAGACATGACTCTGCTTGGGGACTTCATGCTCTTGATCTTGTACTTGTTCTAGACCAAGAATGCCAGGGAACTGTTGGAAATTGGTCATGATTGTCCAAGTGGAGTGTGGTCCCAACGAGTGGACTAGTTCATAGAGATGTGGCCACTCGGGGCATTAATTCAATTTTCTAAAGCAGTGCTATCCAGAGGTGTTTTAATGGCACAAGATGGGCCTATGCTACTGTCTGGTCACCGTTTTCCATTTTAACTATAGACTTATCAAAACCCTGGATATCAAATACAGATCTGACTCAGACCCAAGGGTAAGTAGGTAGAGGGGGAGATCTCCCAGGAAAAGTTTTCTCAGGCTGGTGCACTTCAAGATTCCAGGGCACTGCTGATTCTTTCATTCTCAAAATGAAGTAGTTCCTGGAACCAAGTCTTCCCTCCTTCCAGACCTGTAAAATATTGACTTTCTTTCTCTTATCAGATTTGCAGAATAATTGAGCGGATGGGCTGGCCTCTCTCTGATAAGAAGTCAGACATGACATGGGTGGAAAGAGAAAAATAACCTGACGTATGTGGATATGATCAAGGGTAAATAACTCATCCCACAGGAGAACCTGATCATGAAACTAGCATCACAGTAAAGAGACGGGCCCAGTGCTGCTTTCTCCACCTTAATTAGACCTGACAACGACAGCTGGGTGATTACCCTACATGCTAATGGCTAGATGTATTCTCTCTTTATTTCCAAAGAAATTTGTTGAATAAACAAGGCTCCAAGCTTGTTTGAATTGTGGCAAGTAGATGTGGATTATCTGTTATGTGAGTTTGCTACTTCCCAGATATATGTTGTTGTCAAAACCCACTGACTTTCTGATGAAAAGTGGATAATAATGTTTATAGTGCTAATAGCTGCCGAGAGCTGTAGTGTGCCTTCCTGAGAGCTCCAAGGGCTTTTACACGCATCATTTCATTAACACACCTAGTTTTTTCATTTATAAAATGCTTCTTAAGAGAATTAACAAAAACAATAGCAGTTACTACTAGGTGCCAGGTACTAAGGCACCTGGCATAAATTATTTATACAATGACCATATTGAGTTGGTATTATTAGTAATGTTTTGTAGATAAGGCAACAGAAGCTCAGAGAAATGACACAGTTTGCTCAATGTCACATCACCAGCACTGGTTCAGCTAGGATCAAACCCAAATCTCATTCCATTATGTCACAGACACTCAGGGTCTCCGTGGAGGGGTGCATGACACACTTGCTAGATGGATACATTTCAGTAAATCTCCGGACAGGGGAGCAGAGATTATAATAGTGTTTTTCAGTTTTGAGCCTGGTTATCTCTTCTCCCAGGTTGTGGGAAAACGGAACCTATTATTATTTTCTCCCACATGTTCTGCCCCTTCCTTTCAAATAATCAATATTTCTAAGAGCTTAACTTCAAAACTCACCTCTACCAAGAAGCCTTCTTTGATCAATTTTACTATTTTGCTCTACTTTTCCCCGTCTTTCTAATACAACATTTAAACAAATTTCCCACCGAAAATGAGACCGAAGGTAACGTCCATATTGATTTTCTTTTATTTCCTCTCAAAGTAAAGCCAACTTAGTTGTTCTTGAACAAGAACAATGCATCTTTACAGAAAGGAGGCATTATTTATTTTTTGCCTAGTTTATTTCCAGTTCAGACATTTCAATTAGATTTTTTTAATGCTGCGGCTCTTTTTCATCTTAAAATTGATTAGTTCTCTAGGGTACTATATTTCACTTGTTGATATGTTATTTTGTAATTGTCCTCTTGTTCTTTAAAGTGCATTTTTTTTCCCCTCTCCTGAATAGATTTTTAAGTTCCTTAGGGCAGGGAACATGTTTTATCATCCCCAACGATACCACTAGCACAGCGATCTGCAAATAGCAGCTATTGCATCGATGCTATTGTTAACTGTCTACTCGCCAGTGTACAGTGTTGATATCCTTTAAACAGAGAATGGCCTGGAGGCAGAACCAAGGGCTAAATACCCTCTCCAGGAAAGATGTCTTCTAGCCTAGCATTACAGCACATAAAGAAAGATTACAGGGTGGAAAAGTAAATGATTTTGTAAGCTAATATGTTTTACTCAATGACGTCGAAGAAGGGCATCTTCATCAGCTTTATGTGAAGCCCCCAAAGAGAGAGAAGCAGAGGGTAGGACACAGCTCTCGGGGGATGGTACTAGATTGACAAATGACGCACGCAGAGATGGCAGCCCTCACTTCCTCTAATGGAGCTGCAATAAGCAGAAGAGGGAAAGCCACGTCTGCCAGCCTCGAGCTCCATCTTTTCCAGTTAAAAGTGTCCTTAGCTGAGACAGCTACAAATGTCAGATTCACCGCCGTCCTATTTCCAAACAGCGGCCACATCAGAAGCTTTCTAACTAAGATTTACAGGAGAAGGAATCAGAAGGGCCTAGAGAAAGGCGTGGAGGAGAGAGAAACACAAATGCTAGCGAGGAGGGGTGGGAGAGTGAGACCCAAACAAGTTTCCCAATCCGGTACTCCGTGCGCAAGTGCCTCACCAGACCTGTCCTTGACCTCTCGGCCCCCCCCCCCCCCCCGCTCTGCCTTCCTGCGAATCCACACCACAATCTTCGTAATCAAGTGGGAAGATGGGTCCACCGTGGCCCTCCTCTTGGAGCGGGAGAGAAATCTGCTGCCCGGCAAGGAGGACCCGGCGGGCGGGGCGCCCCTACCTCGTAGTACTTGCCGTCAGAGTAGCAGCCGCAGTTGTGGGGCAGGATGCAGCTCTTGCCGTTGAGGACGTAGCCGGCGTCGCACTGGCAGCCCTCCACGCAGTAGTGGCTGCAGTCGCTCTTCAAGCGGATCGCGGCGCAGCGCGGCTGGCACACGCTCACGCAGCTCTCGTAGTGGCTGTTGGGAGGGCAGGTGACGGCTGGAACGGGAGACGAGAGTCAAGATCAAGAGTCACCAGGACGGTCAACGCTTTCCTCTGGCCCATCGCTCACCCACTTGCGGAGACTGAGGCCCGGCGGGGAGGAAGCTTTGCCACCTTCCCTCTTTCCTACTCTCTCTGCTTATGGAAAGCCTCTATCGGACTTATCCCTGCGGAAGTAATGGAGCAAAGAGCAGATGGAGGTTACGAGGCTCCTCACACCATCTTTGTCCTGTCCTCAGCCTTGTTTCCTGAGGTCCTCTAGAACCTGTTGCCTTAAACCCATCTCCCAACAGGCATCTTGACTCCAGTGGGTCACTGGATGGCCCCCCGGGGGCGCCCTATATTCACTCCTGCCTTTAGGTCCCCAGGTGTGTTGCTCTCCCTTCTCCATCCCCTTCTTCATCCTCCCAGCCTATCCAAATCCTGCATTCTTCAAGCCCCAGGTGGAGTCCCAACTTATCTGCAAAACTCCCTACTCTTATACCAACACCAACTCAGAACTTCAAGAACCTTTTTCTAAGACAGTAGTTTATAAACGGTAGGCCCCTGAGCCTCTTGATTTCTGAGAAGGCAAACGTGCACTGTGTGTTTGCCTGTGTATACAGACTGACCCATGTCAGCTATGTTCTGTGGTTTTCAAATGCATGTAGATGCTTTTCTGGAAGGCAGTTGGGGTCCTGGTGAAGAGTCTGGGCTCTGGAGCCAAGCTGTAAGAGACTGGAGCCATTACCTAATCTCTCTGGGCCTCGGCTCCTTATCTGTACAACACAGATACCCACGGCACCACTTCATGGCTCGTTGGGAGGGAATGAGTGAGTCTGTGTACTTACAACAGTGCCAAGCACCTAAGTGTTCAGTAAGTGTTAGCCAATCATTAAAGATAGGTTTGCTTAAAAGTTTTACAGAAACTAATAATGCCATTTGCAGTGACATGGATGGACCTAGAGATTGTCATACTGAGCGAAGTAAGTCAGACAGAGAAAGACAAATATCATATGGTATCGCTTATATGTGGAATCTAAAAAAATGGTACAAATGAACTTATTGTCAATTCCACTCCTGGGTGTATACTCAAAAGATTTGAGAGAAGTATCTCAAAGAGATATTTATACACGTTGTCATAGCAGCATTATTCACAATAGCTCAACCATGGAAGCAATCCAAGTGTCCATCAATGGATGAATGGATGAGCAAAATGTCTATATACAATGGAATTATTCAGCCTTAAAGAGGAAGGAAATTCTGCAGTATACTACAAGGATGAATCTTGAGGACATTACGCTACGTGAAATAAACCACCCACAAAAAGACAAATACTGGGGGACTTCCCTGGTGGCTCAGTGGTTAAGAATCCCCCTGCCAGTGCAGGGGACATGGGTTCGAGCCCTGGTCCGGGAAGATCCCACATGCCTCAGAGCAACTAAGCCCGTGCACCACAACTACTGAGCCCACGTGCCTAGAGCCTGTGCTCCGCAACAAAGAGAAGCCACCCTAATGAGAAGCCCACGCACGGCAGCAAAGAATAGCCCCTGCTCGCCGCAACTAGAGAAAGCCCGCGTGCAGCAATGAAGACCCAATGCAGCCAAAAAAAAATTAAAAAAAAAAAAGACAAATACTGTATGATTCCACTTCTCTAAGATATCTAAAGTAGTTAAGTTCACAAAGACAGAAAGTAGAACATTGGTTGCCAGGGGCTGGGGCGGGGTGGGGTGGCGTGGAGAATTACTGGAATATTATGGAATGGAGAGTTATTATTTAGTGGGTACAGAGTTTCAGTTTTGCGAGATGAAAAGAGTTCTGGAGATGGATGGTGGTGATGGTTGCACAGCAATGTGAATGGATTTAATGCCACTGAACTGTACACTTAAAAATGGTTAAGATAGTAAATTTTATGTTATGTGTATTTTACCACAATAAAACAATTTTAATGCCATATCTGCTATGTCCTTATTTCATTTGTATTCTTTGTGAGGTTGGTTGTCTTTTCATTTGTTTGTAATCCATTTGAATGTCTTTTTCTGTGAACTGCCTTTTCACCTCCTTTGCACATTTTGTGTTGGTTGAATTTTTTTCTTATTGAATTGTAAAAGCTCTTTATAAATTAAAAATAGACTTTTGTCTGTCATGTGTTAAAAATATTTATCATTTGTCTTTTGACTTTGCTTCTTTTTTTTTTTTTTTTTAGTATGTTTGTGGTTTTGATTATGTTTTTGCCATGTAGAAATTTAAAAATTTAAAGTAATCAAGTTTATCAGGTTTTCCCTTATGGCTTTGGTCATTTTGCTTAGAAAGGCCCTCTCTACTGCAAGATTACCAAAAATACTCCTTTGTTTTTCTTCTAGTAGTTTTATAACTTAAATTTTTATGTTTAATCTTGGTTCTGTCTGGACTTTTTTTTCATTCCTTTTTCTTTTTAATTTAATTTAATTAATTTATTTTTTATACAGCAGGTTCTTATCAGTTACCTATTTTATACATATTAGTGTATATATGTCAATCCCAATCTCCCAGTTCATCCCACCACCACCCCCCGGATTTTATTTTTGATTGAGGAAATGAAGGAAGGGTTTAAATATTTTTCCGCCCGCTAGTTTGTCCCTTATTGAATAGTACATTTCCCCCCAGGGATCTGAAATGCCAGCTTTACTATATACTAATTTCTCTTTAGTGTTTGAGCCTGTTTCTGGACTTTCTCATCAGTCCACTGGTTGGTCTTTCTGGGAATGTGCCGGTATTGACTTGTTTTAATTACTGAAACTCTACAATACATTTTAATATCTGGGAAGATATACTACCGATTTAGAGATGTTCACTGTTGTTTCAAGTATGCTGGTGCTATTTCCCCAACTAGACAATACACTCATTATTTTATACTTCTGATTCTTCCATGGCCCCCAAAACAGTGCTGAGAACATGACAGGTGGTTAATAAATATTTGATTCTTGAAAACAAACTTCCAAATTCCTAATTCTGATTTTCTCCACCCAAATGAAGTACTAAGAGCTGAGAGTGATGATTCCTCTACACCTGGATTTCTATCACGGTCACGAATGTATCTCTTGCTGTGGCCAGTGGACTGATGTAGCCTTTGTGCCCCAGGTGGGTAGGATGTGTGGGTCCCTCTGAGGAGCAATGCAGCAATGCAATAGAACTGACCTTGTTTGAGCCCTGGCTTTGCAACTAACTAGCAGTGTCACCTTGGGCAGGTTACTTACTCTCACTAAACCTCTGCTTCCTCATCTGTAAAATGGGGATAATAAGTAGTAAAGATAAAATGAAGCGTGATTTTGCAAAGCTTCTGGTACAGTGCCTGGTACTTCAATGAAAGCTTCTGTTATTAATAGTAGGAGCAGTTGTAGTAATAGTAATAGGAATTTTTAAAAGTTGTTCCACTAGAATTTATTGAGTTTGCAGAGAAATATATAAGAAACCCCCTAATTACCAGACTTTGGACCCAGGACTCTGAAGTAGCAAAAGCTGCCTCTGATAAAAGAGAAAATGATAATGATACTCAAACTTGGCTGACCACGTACCAGATGTCAGGCACCAGGTGGCCTGGTTTATGAGACATCATCACAGTTAATTCTCATGATGGCCCACTGAGGTTGGAAGATGCCTTCACAGACCTGATCCTACAGAGCTGTACACCCTCTGCAGTACCCGGGGGCTCCCCAGCTCCTCAGGGCCTCCTGGCCTGACCAGGGTAAAAGAAGCAGCACTGCACAGAGGGAGAGCACTGTCTCTGGAGGCACTTTCCAACTTACCCGAGCCACTTGCCTTGCCGAGCTCACTGAATTACTCTGAGCTTCAGTTTCTTCCTCTAGAAAATGGGACTATTAATGGTGCCTACTTTACAGGGTTGCTGTAAAGTTACAGGAGTCAATGAGTGAGGACTCATATCACACTTAGAATAGTGCCTGGCACGTGGGCAGAGCTAAATACCTGCTATGCATTTATTATTTGCTTCTCTTACCGTACCCTCACCATCCAGTGCTCTACTTTAGGTCCTCCATTAAGGGATTGAAAGAATGACAAATTCAGCTGAAAGAATTTTAGGGATGGGTTAGTAATTAAGACAATCGGCCTCCCTTTTCCCCCCCACCCCAAGTCTGTTTGTTCAACTTGGGTGAAGGAGTTTTCCAATGCATTTGCAAAGAAGGTAATTGAGTAATAAATTATCCCATTGATAGGAACAGCCAATATCATTGAAAACCAACAGCATTCTACCTTGTTACCAATAAAGCGTACATTTAACGGGCAATTCTGGTTTAATCCTTTTTCTCCTGAAAACACCATTCTCATATCTCAACATGTGAGTGCTGAAATGGATTAATTCTTAGTAGAAGCGGGGGGTGGGCAGAGGGATGCTCTTCTGCCCTTGCTTCTCAGAGATTAACGTCATGTCAGATATGGTTACAAACAACTGTATTCAAGGCAGCCTCTGTTCACTGATCTCTCAGATTGAATTGGCTGAGTTAGGACTCCATCTCCCACGGCTTTTCTCTGTTCTGAAATTCAAAATGGAAAACTAAGCTGTCTCCAACTGTGTCCGCCCCCCAATCTCCACCCACACGCCGTCTTTAAAGTATAATTTTTTTCTCTTATTTTAGCTTTTCTTTTTGCCAGTCACCACCACCACCTCTTCAGGAGCTCTCTTTTGGATCTTGGCCCCTGTCCTGAAATGCCAAGGTGGGGGAAGGTCTATCCCTCTTGTGGTAAGGACGCTTGGCCTGGGCCTTGCTGGCAGGCAGTTATCTAGGCCCGGATGGGGCCCGTGGCCAAGGGTGAGGCAGGACAGACTCTGCTCTGAGTGCCTTGGATGGAACTCCCCGTGACTGTGTATAGAGTAGGCAACCGATGTCTGGACAGAACTTTGAGGAGGGGAGAGGAAAAGTTGCTGGTGGAGGGGACAGACGGACAAGAAAAATAGTTTTCATATGCATTATGAAGGGTATCCCTTTCCCAAACTGTTTCCCCATCCTGCACCAGTTTCAGCCCCATGGGTCCAAGCTGCAGAGAAGTAGGGGACCTTCCTCCTCAAAGGTAAGGTCATGAGGGCTTACTAACTTGATTCCTTTTCTTTCCTGTGAGTGACAAAAATTGATACCCATAAATTAAGGTGAGACTTCCTGGAATTAGCCTCCTCTAAAAACAATTCTTCCCTATGATCTCCCTGCCCATTGCAGCTAGAGGCAATGGATGTGGGCATACACTATCCCTTGCTCCCCATCCCAGCCACGCCAGACAGCAGTGCAGTCGCCATGGCATGGCTACAGGAAAAGAGGGAACGCCCTGTAGCAGGTCTCAAGAGGCAGCAGGCAGTGTCTCCTTCCTAAAACTGTCTCCCCATCCTGCACCATCTTTAGGCTCCTGTGTCTACAGCCTCGTCTGCTGATTTAGAGGAAGGCAAGCTCTCTCACCCCACTGAGCTCACCCCAGTGAATCCAGAGTAGCTCTAGAGATTTATCCAGACCCTGACTTTTTTATAGGCATATTTACTTTACTAAAGTCACCAGAGGCCAATTAGTCTGGACAGTCACCCCTACTGGCATCGCTCCCCCCAGCCCCTCACTCAGGGACTGAGCATGGCTGAAATGGCATCTTTTCCCTCCCCCTCCCCACTTCCTCCCACCCTGGCCTCCCAATCTACACGAATCCAATTATGTGGGATGTAAATGAACTGTGTGAGCATTAAACGACAACACTGTTTCTGGTTTTTTATCCAAATCTCCCTTTCCCAGGATGAAAAGGGAGTTTACTCTCCGGGACCCCTGCTGGGTCACTTATTTAGAGCTCTTTGCATTCAGCATCCATTTGTAGCCTTTTTCATACAGTTAGGCCTAAAAGAAATTTGCTATAGCTAATGAGATTGAGATGGGAAAATAGACCAAGGCAGATCGGCCTAAGACCAATACTGGTTTCTCTTCCCCGTCTTTTCCTATTGTGATGTGCTAAATGCAGACAAATTATTCCACTATGACGTGTATGAGTTGAGGGCAGGAGCTTTGGGGCTGGAAGGTCAAACCCTGACTTTGCCACTGAGATAGTAGGACCTTAGGCAAATTACTTAACTCCTCTGAGTCTCAGCTTCTCCCTGACTAATTGGGTTATGGAGGAACAAATGCTGATAAAGTGTTTAGCACTGGGCTTGGCTCAAAGCGAGCCACGAATGTTAACAATACCACTTAACATGCATGGCGTGTGCCAGGCTTTCAGTTACCTAATTTGATCCTCCTGACGTTTCTGTAGCATAGAGTGTAGGCAGAGCATTATCAGGGGGAAACTAAGGACCAGGGAGGAAAAGTGAAATGCTTCAAGGTCACACCGATCCTTAAGGACAGAGCAAAGCTAGAATCCAGGAGCTCTAGTTCTTTTTCTTTTTTCTTTTTTTTCATTGAGATATAGTTGATGTGCAATATTAATGTTAATTTCAGGTGTATCTAATTCTTTTTCCAATGCTTTTAACATTCTGCTATATTTCATCAACGCAGAGATGGATACATGACATATATGAATCAAATAGAAAAACACACTAAGAGAAAGTGTATAAATTATCAGTACACTTCATGACGGGTCCATGAGGTTCTAGAACAAACTAAGCGATCTACTAGCTCACTCTTCCCTCGATTCATCCTTTGTTAGAATCTCATTGTGCCCTTGCTGAGCCCAAATGCCATGTGTGGTGCTCTGTGCTTTATGTACGTGATCTTATTTCATCCTCAGAGGAATACAGGAAATAAGCGGTATTAACCCCACTTTATAGATAAGAAAACGGAGCCTCCGGGCGGTTCGATCTCTTGTTTCAGGTAACAAACTCAATTCCAAAGTGCATTTGCTGAAATTGCCCCACTCAGTTTGCTCTGACTTTGTACCGGATGACCGGCCTGCCCACACCAATCAAGATGGAAGCAGAGACAACGGGAAGGACTCACAGCAGGACGTGTAGTTCCTCCAGCCGGTCAGTGCGATCCCCTGGGTCTGGCAGGTGCTGGCGTAGTTCTGCAGCCAGCTGCAGGCGGTCTGCACGGCGCCGCCATCGATGCAAGAGTCAAACAGGCAGTTCTTGTAGAAGAAAGCGGGGTTGACCTTGCTGTGACACTTGGTGAAGCCCGCGTTCTGGCTGGGGATCAGACTGCAGAGCTGCTGCACTTTGGAGAAACCTTCCACTTTGGCACAGGAAGGGCAGCGGTCGCCACAGCCAACCTGGCAGAAGGTGTCCCTCTTCACCCAGCTCTGTCCAAACTCATTGACGCTGGAGGCCAGCAGACCCATGGGCATCTCCAGGTCGTCTTCGGGGTTGCCGTTATAGCGGCCACACAGGCCGTAGGTGCTGTTCTGCATGCCCCGAGGGACCGTGACGGACAGGAAGGTCTTCCAATCATACACAACCTTCAGGCCAAAGTCAGTTTCCACCACCACATGGAAGCCAAAGGAAAAGATGTTTATCTTCCCTTGTCCCAACTTCAGGGGCAGATAGAGCCGTTCATTGTTGACCTGCAAGAGCAAGAGGGTCGGCACAGACAAATACAGGTGGCCCAGACAGCCCCGCCCTGCTTTTCTAATGATTAGCCTCTGAGAGGCAGCCCCACGGGGGGTTGGAGCAGGTTGAATGTAATCTTCACATTTAGTGTTGTTTCTGTCCCTCAACTATTATTATTAGGATTTGGACAGACTTAAATGACTATCCTTTGTACACTAATACACCTATTTATTTCAGTGCCTTCTCTTTATAGCATTATTCCCTCCAGGAGTTCAAATTGTTTTCTCCAAGGTAATGAGAGGGTAATAAGAATTCAATTAAAGTTTAGACTAAAATACCCAAACCTAAAACTCTTGTGTTTCTATTTCCACCTTTACTGTGGATTTATCTTAGACAAGCCCCAATTTATTAATTCCTCTAGGATCTTCTTTTTCCTGAAGAATGACTTGATTTTGCTGGCCCCTCTGCCTAGGATGCCATTCTTTACCTGCCAACATCCTTCTCATCCCCCAGACCCTGCTCAAATGTCGGCTCTTCTATAAGGCAAGATTTTTGGAGCTGGTGGTCAGGATGAATCACTCCCTCGTCTGGGCAACCAGAACATGTTACTTATACTTCTCTCATGTTCTCCTGCACCTCTGGCCAAGATCAAGCACGTATACCCTGCTATTGAAGCACACATCACATCTGCCTTATATTATAGCTGGTTGTCTACACCTCTGTCTCAACTACAAGGTTAGGAGCAACCTGAGGGCAGGGACCACACTTTATTGATCTATACATCCACCTTCCCCTCACTCCCTGCTGGGCGCCCAGCACAATGGAGAGGGCACTTGATGCATGTGTCCTCCCATAGATTTTAAATTCAGAAAGCAAGGAAATCCCTTAACGTCAAACCCCAGAACTGCAGGGCCCTTGCACCATTTTGATGCAGATGAGCCAAATCCTGCAGCCCCTGGCTGGGTGAGTGCTTGATGGGAAACAGACTGTTGTGAGGGCTAAGAGGAGAGCTGGTCTTCCTCCCGAAAGAAGAAGGTGGCCGCCCACAGGGTGGTCGTAGATTGCTCCCTGCCCGGAAATAACCCCCCTCCTGACCTCCTTAATCTCTCTCCCATCTGACACCCCCGCCCCCAGCCCCACTGCTACCACCTCAGTTCAGACCCTCATCACCCTCCACCTTGACTCTTGAATATGCCCCCAGCTGGTCTCCCTACCCCGGTACTGCCCCTCTCCTCCAGCCACTCACCACTGCCTCTCCAATATTTTTTAATGCAATTGAAAGCAATTAATTAATACTTAAAACCCCCTCCACAGCTTGAATAAAATGTGGGGCTCGCTTAGCACATGGTACAGGGCTCTCCAGGAGCTGGTCCCTGCCTCTCAGACCCAACCCACTCACTTCCTCCACCCCAGCCATACCCAGCGCTTTGCTGCTCCCCAGATGGACCGAGCTGCCCCATTCCACGTGCTGTTTCCTTTGCTGCGAGTGTGGTGGTGCTTTCTGTGTCCATCCTTAGCAGTTGTGATTGTGAGTTAACGGTAACCCGCAGCTGGCCTTGGCCAAACGGGGGCCCCTTGGCCCAGGAGGTTATGACCCCCCCATCCAGCCCTACCCCCACCCTAAGGGCAGCCCTCGGCCAATGACTGACCAACACAGGGGACCAACTCTGTGCACAGGTCATGCACCAGAGCTCCCGGTGGCCCAGGCTGATGTCCAACTTAGACCACATCCTCGCTGAGCTCTCTGCCCCTGGTTCTTCCCTCACTTTCAGGAATCCCCACCTCAGACTCTACCTCTAGGGAACCAACCTAAGACAGCAATGGTGCCCTTCCCCCATCCTCTCTTTCTCTGGGGTAATTTTCACCCTTCAAATTTCAACTCAGCGATCTCCTTGTCTATGAATATTGGTCCAGGCAGAATTCACTCATTCATCCATGAGCCATCAGTTTGGCACTACTGTGCACCAAGCACCGTGCTAAACGCTGGAATAAAGCATAGGACTCTTTCCCTAGGAGCTCACAGGCATGTGGCCGAGACAAGTACATAAACAGGTAATAACAACATCGTCTGATAAAAGCAACGATAGAGATAAATAGATGCACAGGCACCAGACTCAGCCTGGGGACAGAATCAGGGATGCCCGCAGAGGATGGTGCCCACGCCCGGTCCTGGAGGCTGAGTGATGTTGGCCAGTCAAGATAAATTTGGGGTTTGGGAATAAAATATACACACTACTAGATAACTAATAAGGACCTACTGTATAGCATAGGGAACTCTACTCAATATTCTGTAATGGCCTATATGGCAAAAGAATCTAAAAAAGAGTGGATATATGTATATGTATAACTGATCCACTTTGCTGTACAGCAGAAACTAACACAACATTGTAAATCAACTATACTCCAATAAAAATTTTAAAAAATATACACACTACTATATATAAAATAGATAACCAACAAGAACCTACTGTATAGCACAGGGAACTCTACTCAATATCTTGTAATAACCTATAATGGAAGGGAATGTAAAAAAAGACTATATATATGTGTATGTATATATACATATATACACACACACACGCACATATATGTATGTATAACTGAATCACTTTACTGTACACCTGAAACTAACACAACATTGTAAATCAACTATATTTCAATAAAAATTAAAAACAAAACAAAACAACAACAAAAAAAGAAGGAATGAGAGTGAAGAAAAGGGAATCCCAAGAAAAGGGTGTAGCCTGAGCCGAGGCCAAGAGGAGGGGAAACGCCTCATAAATATGAGGAATTACAGCAATTGAATGATACTGGAGCATAAAATGTGACCTCGGGGATGATGGGAGATGAAGATGGAGAGGCGGGGAGGGCCTGGACCACGGAGGGCCTCGTCTGTAATGTCCCATGAAATCAAGCCTGGAAAAGACTCATTCATTTTGCAAAGAAGAAGTCACCGGTGATCTTAGTAAGAGAACTTCAGTAGCGTGATGAGACCAGAGGCTAGGTTGCAGAGGTTAAACAGCAAACAGGGGATATGGAAGCAGAGATGTCTGTCTCCAGGAGTTTGGTAAGAAAGGGGAGGAGAGGGATTGGTTAGAAGAGGGATTGGATTGAATCGGGGTCAAGGTTTATCTTAGAATGAATATGTTTATGGGTTGAAGAGAAAGGCCCAAGACACGGGAGGGGGAGGAGATGACAGAAAGGCAAGAGCCTGAGAGGGCAAAAAAGAGATGGTGCAGGTGGAGAGTGGCCATGGAGAGGGGAAGAGATAATTCGTTCTCTGGAACGAGGAGAGGAGGTGAAGAGGACATGGTGATGGGTCATTTCAGAGACAGCATGGAGGGGGGAGGAGGAGGAGAGAGATCATGCCTGGTGAGCATGACTTTCTCAACCGGGAGGCCCAGAGACAGAGAACACAGGTGCGCAAAGTCACTGAGGGCAGCAGAGGCCGTGGGGACTCCCACGAGCCTTGACGACTCACAAGGATAAACTAAAGGCTGAGCACCCAAGGGCTCATGTGTGCTGGCTGGCTTTTCCTCCCGAGTTTCTCTGCATTCTCTATTCCTGGCTACTGGGTGTCAAGGAGGGGGCGATACCTTGGGGAGGCCATGTGCCTGGATTACAGCTGAAGGCCTTCGAGTCCTGTCACGGCCCAGGAGCACCTGGGAAAGGAAGGCCTCGACGCAGACAGGCCTGCCCGGCTTCTCCCTGTCTCTCAGGCCCCAGGAATGCGACCTCCACCCCTACATCACTGCCCTGTCTGTCCCTGTGAAACGGAGGGAAAGAGGGAGGCAGAGGAAGGGAGGGGTGGGTAAGGATGGATGGAAGAGGCCGGTGCAGAGGAGGAAGAGAGCAGGGCATGGGGATGTGTGGGGGAAATGTGTTTCTAATACTGAAGTATTGGAAATAAGGCCACATATTCGCTTTTCAGTAGCGAGCTTTCCTTTAAACAACTGGCCTTGATTGCTGCTACAGCTGTTCTTCAGCTGTTCTGAGGTCCCCTTCACACCCCCACCCTGGGTCTCCACTGACGTTTCCTTGTCCTAGGACGCCCTTGCCTCTTTCTCGGCCTGGCCAACGGATGCCTTCAGGGCTCAGCTCTGGGTCATCTCTTGCAGAAAGCCTTCCCTCCATCCCCCCAGACGGCTCAGGCAACCTGTTCTCTCACGACACACCCCCCTTCCCCACTGCACGTCACATTTTTCTGGGACTTCACATCACGCTGACGTTCCCTGCGAACACCTCTGTCTCTCCCACTAGACCCTGAGTTCCCTTAGGACAGAAGCCGTGTCTGACTCACGTTTCTACCCACAGGGCTTGGCACAGAACAGCCTGTCAATACAAGCCCATCCGATGCAACTGAGCCAGAGTGATACTCAAAGCTTCCCTCCTCTCTGATGGCCACGGGGTGGGCAGTCAGTGATAAAAACACCAGCTCTGGAAGGTCCTGAGAGCCTTCCCCTTGGCCTGGACCACACGGGACCCGGCTGTGCAGAAGCCTGGGGGAGATGGAGGAGACAGGCCGTCTCTGTGGAGCTTGGGCTGTGGACGGCTGAGGCGCGGGCTCTGCGGTGCCCGGGAGAGGCTCACCTCTGTCACTCACTCCCACTCCCTGGCTGGTATACACATAGCATATTTATTTCTAATTTCCCTCGGCTTGGTGGATTTCCCCACATCCTCAGTACTGCTTAATGCAGAGAAAGGTCAGAATCACAGAGGGACCCGGTGTCCCAAGGAGTCACTTCCATGTCAGCTCTGTTTTTGCAAGCACCAGCAGTGACCCGGGCTCTGTGCTGTGTTTTGCCTGGCGCTTCACCGCGCGCTGTCATTATGACGGCCGTTATTCTTCTCTCAGGGAGAGATGGTGACTAATAATAACATCATGGGAAAAACAAACGCAAATCATTGAACAAGCAGATCCTGTAATGCATATTAATAATTCAGAGTAAATGCTAAATCTATCCCCTAGGCCCCAGAAGAAAAGAGCCTTCAAGCATCCTGAACTTGGTCTTCCTGTCAGAGATTTGAAAGCTGTACACTCTATTCCCAGCTTGGGCATTTTGGACATCTGGTGACTTAGAAAGACGAGCCTTGGAAAGGGTCCCCCCACCCCTTTAATCAGTCCCTCCTTGATGCCCATTACTCTCTAATTACTCCCTGTTGTAGATTGAATTGTGTCCCCCCAGAAGATATATTGAAGTCTTAATCCCCAGGACCTGTGAACGTGACCTTATTTGGAAATAGGGTCTTTGCAGATGTAATCATTAAGATGAGATCATGCTGGGAAAGGGTGGGCCCTCAATCCAGTGACTAGTGTCCTTAAAAGGAGGGAGAGATTTGGCACAGAGGGAAGAAGGCCATGAAAATATGGAGGCAGAGACTGGAGTTATGCTGCCACAAGCCAAGGGTCACCTACAACCACCAGAAGCTGGAAGAAAGCCTGGAACAGAGGCTTCCCTAGGACCTCGGGGGGAGCATGGCCCTGAGGACACCTTGGTTTAGGACTCCTGGCCTCCAGAACTGTAACAGAATAGGTTTCTGCTGTTTCAGGCCACCTAGTCTGTGATGCTTTGTGACAGCAGCCCTAAGGACTAATATACCCTTCCCTTCGCATCTCTTTGTGGGAGGAAGAAACCAGCTGTGTGGTTCTCACGGCTCTTGACTTTAGGCATGAGTGCATCTCATGAGACACGTGCCTGGAAGGTGAGCTGACCCAAAGGGAGGGAAACACCTGGTGAGAGAGGATAATCAGCCACCGGGGAGGAGAGAAGGGAGAGCAGGAAAAAGAACAAGTGTTCATGAAGATCCAGTGTCTATATGTGAAAATAACTGGGTCAGAAAACAGGAGTAGCCTCAGATGTCTATATACCTAAACCTTGAGAGCATGTAACACAAGGCAGAAAATACGCTTTCATAGTATAATGGGTAGGACAGGGCCTGTTAACAGATTATATTTTAGAAGAAGAAAAAAACCTGAAAGGTAGAAAGGTGGAAAAGTGTTGAATGTCACAGAGATAAGGAACGATATCCAAATTTATAAATCTAAGGGTAGAAATATGTCAGAGGAGGAGCAAAGGAGAAAAGGAAAAATATGATGCAGCCACATGGACAAAATGATTGATGTGTTTGTTTTAACACAGTTGATGAAAATGGAGGAGAGGGAAGTTATTGTGAAGAGCGGCTTTGACTATCCGGACATCTGCTGGAAACCTTTTGTGGCTAAAAGCAAGGCATCTGGTGCATTCCTAACTTGTGCAGGTGGCAATTTCATCTCTTAAATTGCTGAAGAAGTGACCAGCAGCAAAATAAAAGTCGTAGGAACCTTGGAAGAAAGGGCTTATTATGTCATCTCCTTCGTTCATTTGACAAACGCTTTGAGTGTCATAGCACACGGTATATTCATTTAACATAAAGATGGATTAGGTGTGGTTCCTGCCCTCAAGAAGTCCACTATGAGTATTGAGTGAGCTAGACATGAACATCATGGAAAAATACAGTATGATTAATGCCATAAATGATAGAGGAACCAACTGTTAGGTGAAACCCAGAGGGAAACAATGGCAGTTTGGGTAAAATATCCAAGAAAAGGAAGAAGAATGTTCATAGTGAGACTTCCATCTTAGATGCTAAGAAGGCACATTTTCCAGTAAACGTGAAAGGGAAGACAGTTTAAGAAGCTCAGAAACCTCTCTTTGTCAGAGAAGGGGGTTAAAGGAAATTCTAAGGAAAGAAAGAAATCAGCAGAGTTGCCCAAGGAAGTCTTTAACGGCTCAGAATTTGAAAGGGAACGTATATGGGCGGAAGAGGAACCTCCTTAGAGATAAATTACACCGCAGACCTGGGAGGATGGTGTTGAAAGGTTGACATCCTAAGTCAGCTTGTCCAAAATGCTAAAGCAGTGGCTTGCGGGTGTCCCAAGTTTTGCTCAGGGCGGGCCCTTGGAGGAGGCGTGGCCGGCCTGTGGCTGGGGCTGACATCCTCCGGCTGGACTCGAGTGCATGGAACTCCTCAGCCCCTACCTGCTCCTGTCTTCATGGTCAAGGGAGTGAAAAGTAAGAAGACTGCAAGGGAGCCCCAGGGTGCTCCAGATGTGGACAAGACTCCTGAACTCCCAGGTCCCCTGGGAGCGAAAGGGAGACTGAAAGAGGCAGAAGGAGGCCCAAGGAGGCAAACAGTTTGATCTCTACGAAGGGAAGGAGGTGGATTAGACCGCAGTACCACTGACTGACGCCTAGCCCATGCTAGGTGCACATTCTCGTATACACACAGCGACTGTCTGAGGCCGCTCAGTGTAGCCAAGCTGGGACTCCATCTAGGTCTGTGCCGTCTCCAACACACTCTGCTACAATATGAAAGGCACCGTTCCTAGAGCTGAATCTGTCCCTAATTTGGTGCCTGCAACTTGGGCAGTTTTCTCTCTGAGGGCCCTGTTTCCTTATCTGTAAGATAAAGTGATGGGAAATCTCCAGGGTCCCTCTCTGCTCTGACAGCCTCTGCTTTTCCTTGGATTCTGGATCTGCCTGGTTCAGCTGCAGCCTGACTTGCTGACCCGGGACCCCTATCCTCACATCCCCACGGCTCCCCTCCTGGGGTCTGGCCTGTGACCGCTCACCAGCACCGTGTGCTTGTAGGCCCTGTGAATCACGAGGCTGTAGCCCAACACGGTCACGTCCACCTGCTTGACCCACAGGGCCAGCGACGGGTCCCGGTCCTCATTCTTGGCTGTGACGATGAACTTGGGGGACGCGTCCGAGCTCGGCCTGCTTCCTGTGGTACACAGGATGAGCGGACAGCTGGTCTGGAAGTCAAAAGCGTAGCCGTCAAAGGTCAGGTAGTGGCCGTAGCCCGAGACGATGCAGGAGGCGTCGGTGCGGGCCTGGCAGTAGTAGAGCCCGCCCTCCTCCATGCAGTACTCGTCACCCTTGCAGGGGATGGTTTCACAGTGGACGCTGTTGTCTGTGCCATTGCAGTAGCAGAAGATCTGGCAGTCCAGGTCCACCCAGAAGGTCTCATTGGTGGCAAGTTGGTGTCCCTCAAAGTTGCAGCCACACTCGCTCCGGGGGACGCACTGGCTGTCTTGAAGGGCATAGCCCTCGTCACACTGACACCCCTCGGAGCAGCTGTCCACACAGATGGGGCCCAGCGTCAGGGTCTCACAGGTCTCTGTACACATCATGCACTCCTCGAAATGGCTGTTCTCCGGGCAGTCCAGAGCTGAGGGTGGGCGAGGAGGAGATGGGATTGAGAAAGGGACAGAGGTCAGAGACAGAGTCTGTGTACACTCATTGGTATGCATGGGTGTGTGCATGTGTGTGCATGTATGGCTGTGTGCATAGTGTGTGTGCATGTGTGTGCGTGCAAGGATATATACTGCATGGGACTTATTTGTCCAGCACGGTGAGTTCAGCAAATGCCATGTGATCGGCACCACTGCCATCCTCATTTGGGGTGATCCAAGGCTCAGCGAGCCCCTCACTCACGTGCTCCTCTAGCGCACTTAGCTTTTCATGTAGAAGATGCTGGGACCATGGGCCTGTTCTGAGCACCTGCGGCACGCCAGGCACTGTTCTGGGCATTTTAGGGTAATTTTCTCAACAATCTGGATGGTAAGGACAGTCATATCACCCCTGTCTTATAAGTGAGGAAACTGAAGTTCAGTGACTTAATCCAGCTGTTAAGTACTGGAGAGAGATTCGAGTCTGCATCTCCCGACTCTGAGTCTCCTGACTCAAAGACTATGGAGAGTCCTGGAAGGAACAAGTGCTCTGATGCTGTAGAGACCTGTGGGTACCATCTCTGAGCTTCAGTTTCTTCTCTGATTAAATAAGGACAGTACTTATCTAGGACTGCTGTTCTGAGGATTAATAACGTAATATATCAAGCCCACAGTAGGGTCTCAATAAACACTGTGCCCTTTCCCTTCTTGCACTTCCCTCCATTACAGATAGGTTTCATGGAGGTGTTTCTACTCTACACATTGGACTTTCCCTGTGTCTTTCATCTCTCTGCTCCTGGTGTCCTCTGACCCCTTCCACCTCCTCACTGACCTCAGCACATGGTCCTGCCCACCTCCTTTATTCACACCCTTTGCCCCCTCCTGCACGGCCCTTACAAAGCCAAATCCTACCCACCCTCCAAGTTTCATTTCAAGTCACTCTTCTGCCCAGAAGCCTTCCTTGATAGATCAAGACTCTGCGTCAGTAAGCACAGCACATAAAATAACAGCACATGTGGCTCACCATGGAATTCCGTGTAACTTCCCATGCCTCTTTATTATTTTTGTTTGTCAAAACTTGACATGAGCCGGGATGAACCCAGGAATGCAGAAGAAATCTACCCACAGGTCTGTGTTTTCTCAAGATCTGTGCACGTCCTCACCATCTCCTGGGAGTTTAAGATCTTGCCTTTAAGGCTTTCTTTAGGTCTTATGCATACGATCACTCCTTAAGAGGGTTTTATAATCCAAGGACACAAAGGACACTATAGAGAAATTGCATGGCAATAATAGCTCTGCCCACAAGTACCAGCTCAACAGTTCTGCACTATGGACTGAAAGCCAATCTTTTTTCCCTCTGGGCTAAAGGACTGTCTCCACCTCCACTGACTAGTTGTAGGCTAGTTCAGCACTGATTAAATATGTCTGTATAGAGCGATTTTCACATTTGTCTCTAAATTATGAATAACACTGACTGCAGGTTTATGGTGATAGCAAATAACATGACTTATTTAAATGGCTCTCGTTTTATGACTTATTGTGTTGTCTGAATGTGTCTGAAAGTCTGGAACATACAGACATGAAGTAATAAAACTTCCCCTGGCTCCTGAAATGCCTCTGAAATTACTTAATTGGGCAGCCTGGCTCTGCCAGCGAAAGCTGGTTAAAAATATCTGAACACAGAAGCAGTGGTTGCCTGTCTCCAGGTCCAAAGAAGATTGTGTTCCTGATTTGCAGCTGTCACTCAATCCAATCCCCACTCTCTGCAAAACCCTGACCAGATTAACCCCTTAGTACCCAGAGACTTGATTAATCAAGTGTGAGCCCTGGCCCTCCACCCAAGGAAGCCATGCTCCACGTGGCTGCTTCCATCCACAAGTCTCTCTCTAAAAAAGGCACTTGTGAGCGTTTGCTCCAGCTCTGCAGGCCCTGATGAAGGATGGGGAGAAGTGAGTCTCAGCAGGCGTTGCACCCGGAAAAAGAGGGAATCACTGTCATCCCGCCACACTTACTTCGCGTGAACCATGCCACCAGACTGGGCTTCGTGCAGTACAAAAAAACAATCCAGAGACATTTCCTGCTGGGTAGGAGTTCATAGGCTAAAAGGATGGCACAGACACGGCCTGGCACCAAAATGGCTTTGGTATGCGGCAGACTCTGTAATCCCGTAACGTGAATGAACTATAGCTAGAAAGTTGAGTACAGAAGCAGGGACGGAGGTCATTTTAGACAAGCTGGAGGCGGGGCGAAAGAGGATGTGGGAAGCGGGTTAAAGAGAAGGCTTTGGGAAGGCATTCTAAGGTCCCACTAGATGTGGTGGTCAGTAGAAACCTGGCAGCCTCCCTCCCTTTAGGTGACTTTATGAAAAGAGCATGCTTCCAGAATTCCACCTGCAGATTCAGAGCCTCTGTTATGAATCCCTCCCCAGTGTGATTAGGGTCACCAGGGACGTAACCGCCCAGCTCTGAGATGATACTCCAAATGCTCCTTTGGGCTTCCAGTGCTCAGAAATCAGAGCATTATTTTTAAATAACAATATGTGTGTGTAGGGGGGGAGGCGGGGGGGATATTCTTAGCTCTGGCTAAGATGTTACTATTGCAAAGGCTTAGAGGCAAGGTAAGGATACCCCAGTAGCAATGGGTGAGCCTCACCCAGACCTTAGCTTCTAATAACATTCCCCACCAAAATGAATCAGGAGTTCTCGGAGTAATGGTTGATTCTAGGCTGGGGCAGGGAAGTTTAAGAGGTGATGTGGAGCATCTCGTTAATCTGGAAAGTAAGAAAATGACAGAGGCATATCCAAAGGACGTAGGAGGCACCTGGAAGGGGCACCCACAGGCCAAATCTGTCATAATTTTAATGCCAAAATAACAAATGTGATATGAAACATACATCATTGAAAAAAACAGGTATCTGTGTGTCCATGTTGATGAGATAGATAGATGATTGAGGTAAATAAATAGATGGATGGATGGGTGGATGGATGATAGATAGGGGACAGGCAGGCAGAAGAGATAGGAGGGCTCTGGCTTACAGTAAAATGACATCTGCTGACGGGTACACGTGGAGAGAGTGCTGGAGCTGTAAACTGTCAGCATGTAATCGTCATGCTGAAGATCAGTACAAGTAAAAGTCATCAGTGGGCACTAAGTCGAGGAGGGGGATCGTGATGACAAGCAGGGTGCTGCATGGTCGTAAAGTACTTCCCCACAGATTGCTCATTAGTCACAAGATAGAAACGTAGTGACACAGAGTGGTGATATTTGACAACCCCTGACCAGGGGGGGTGCCCATCACCAACGAGAGGAGGCTGGACAGAGCGTGCCCCACATGTGACCTGATACCACGAGGAAAACACGCCTCTCCTACGCAGGGGGCTGGGTGGGATGTAGAGCAGAACCCAGCCATGGCGAAGCATCAAACCCAAATGGAGGGCTATTCTATTTCAAAAGGGGGGAGACTGTAATCTTCAAAAATGACAAGATCATAAGAGACAAAGAAGCTAAGGAATTGTTCCAGACTTAAGGAGACCAAAGAGACATGACAGCTAAATGCCCCATGTGGTCGCGGACTAGATCTGCACTGAGGTGTGGGGGAAAGCCATAAAGGACACGACTGGGTCAACGGGCAAAATTGAAGTGGATATTAAGTTATCACATCAGTGTTAAATTTCCTAAGGTCAGTAACTGTACTGTGCTGTGAATGAGTGTCTTGATTCTAAGGAAATATACACTTAACGTATTTAGGGGCAAAGGGGCACGATGTCTGCAACTTCCCTTCAAACGGAGAGTCAGTGAGAGAGAATGACAAAGCAAACAGGGCAAAATGCTAACAACAGGTCATCTGGGTAAAAGCTATATAGATATTCTTGTAACCCTTCTGTAACTTTAAAATTATTTCAAAATAAAAAGTTAAAAAAATAAACAAACTTAGGTTGGAAGAAATATAATGGAAGAGACATAACCAGATGTAAAGGATGGAATCTCAGTGGTGGCGCTGGTCTTCGTGAGGGCCGACCTTCTTGGTGGGGAAGGGGTGGGAGGTGTGGTCCAGGTGGGGCAGTCCTGGCCCCAGGCCTGGGTCCCGCCCCCTCAGCCACTTCTCCTTCTACCCTTCCATTTACTCCTCCCCCTGGGCTCCCCCAGAACCGAGGGGATTATATGTCTCGTCTTCCCAGCAATTATTCTCATTACTACAAGTACTGCTGAGAGGGGTCAGATACTCTGGGGGCAAAATGAACAACCAGGCCCATGGGACTCTCTCAAGAACCATTGTCAGGTTTGCCCTGGGGAGCGGGGCTAATCTCTACTCCGGGAAAGGCACCCTGACTGATCACCGTGGGCTGAAATGAATGGGGTCCTGCCTTGCCAGGAGAGAAGGCGCCCACTGAGCCATCACAAAGATTTCCGGTCCTTTGACATGATGTGTTCCCTCTGCTAGAAATAACCAAGGGTAAATAGCTAATTGTTCTACAACGAAGAGGGATGGTGTGATTAGAAACAACAATAAAGTTGCGCAATAGTCTGGTCTGGGGGGACGAGCCTTCCAGAAGACACATCAGACTAGGGAAGATGTACAGGGTTAATGAGATTGTCCTTGAGTGCGATTGCACCAGGAAGAGAAGGAGATCCGGGGTCTCAGTTATCCACGCCCCGCCCCGGCCGGCCGCCCCCATGGCGTCACCCGAACTCACGGCAGAAGTCGTGGGTCCTCCAGGGCTGCACCTCCACGTCGGCGTTCTTGCAGGCGCTCGCGTACCGGGCCACAGAGTCACAGAGCTCAGACTCGTTGCCCCCGCTCTGGCACAGGCGGAAGAGGCAGGTGCGGTAGTAGGCGGTGACGTTGACCACGCCGTGGCACTCCAGGAAGGAGCTGTTGGAGGGGTCGTTAATGATGCCGCACCTGGAACGGCTGCGGTAAAATTTCAGCAGCTCCGAGTCATTGCCGCAGGCCTTCAGCAGGTCCCCGCACTCCCCGTTGCAGATCTCCTCGAAAGTGGTCCAGCTTTCCAGGAACACCGCCAGGTTGTCCGTGCACTTGCCACTGGGGAGACAGAACTCCTCGCTGGCGTTCGCGTTGAAGAAGCCACACAAGCCCCCCGTGCAGTTGAAGTAGGCGGTGGACAGCCGGATGTACAGCAGACCCACGTCTGAGTATTGCACGGTCACGACACCCTTGGACTCGACGGTCGTGCTGTTTTTGTTTCGATAAATTTCCAGCTTCCCCGAAGGATGGAAGAAAGGCAGTTCCACTTCCTGACCGTCCACCTGAAAAATCAAATCGCTATCATGAGTTCCAGATACACACAGGGTGCCCACAATTTCCTAGGCTGTGAATAAAGACGTGGCTCTGCCCCATGGCTAGCCCTTGGAGTAAGGTCGAGAAGCTGACAGTGGGCGGAGACCACACAGACATCAACTGTTTTTTTCGTGGACATCTTTGTTTCTTTCTTTCCAGGCTCCTCTGATCCAACACATTTGCTGTTTATTTGTGTGTGTGTGTGAGACCCTCAGCTAGTTCCAAACACAACTGAAGTGTGAGCAACAGTCACCGTAGACGTGTGGCTTCCTCCTGCCCCCGACGTCCTGCCTCCTTCTTCTCCCTTCAAATTTTACTTTTCCTGGGTCTCAGCCCCTTGGAAGCACACAGTATATATCTAATTATCTAGCTGTCCATCCACCTATCTACCTATTATTATTTTGATAAATTAATTTCTGCCAGTGTGTCAATGGGAGTAAAAACACAACCCTTTCAGTTTGTAGATGTATGCTTTATTCACTGCATTGACTTTTGTTTTCTAAATTAGATGTCATGTGATATTATGAAATGCACATGGCACTGGGAGGAGGGAGATCTGCTCCTCCCTCCCCCTCCATCACCCCAGCTCTGTCACCTCCCAGCTGTCAGGCCCACAGCCCTCATTTAGCCCTTTGGGAGCCTCATGTGAAAACAAGGAGTTGCACTCGATGATGCCCAAGATTCCTTCTTACTAATGATCTGTGAGTCTGCATGCTTAGTGATGGATATTTTAGACCAGGACAGCGGGGCGTGAGGCACCATGGCAGGCACCCCTTCTGCTACTCCACACGGATTCCCATCTACAGGTAGGAGATGCAGCATAGTACAGGGTAAAGAGCACAGACTTTGGAGCCAGCTGACCCGGGCTTGAATCCCACTTTATGGCTGTGTGTCCCGGGGGAAGTTACTTAACCTCTCTGTGCCTCAGTTTTCTCATCTGTAAAATGGGAATAATGATGTTATCTACCTCTTAGGATGAATGTGATACTGCTTAGGATAGTGCTTGGCACACAGTAAGCATCCTGTAAGTATTTGCTACTCTGGCGAGCTAGTCCTGCTCTAATTCGAGAAATTCCAGCTTCACTCCAGGTCTCCACCTGATGGACGTTTATTTGGTGCTGACAGTTAGAAAATGCTCCCATTTCGGAATCACTGCCTTCCTAGAATCCGCTCACGGTCAGAGGCAGCCAGGCAAGCCTGAAGAGCGTGGCTCCTTCGCTTGGCGGGACTCATCAGAAAAGTCTCCAAGGCCGCAAGCGTCTTACCTTGACCTCCGAAGCCCCGATGCCTCCTATCTTGACCTCCTGGTCAGCCACCAGGATCCGGAGACCCCGCAGCCAAGCAGGTCCTGCGTCCGGCTTCTTCTTGTTGATGTCGATTTCCAAGTACTCTGGCCGCTCAGGGCAGGTCTTGAGGAGCGTGTAGGAGAACTCGACGGGGAAGGCGTAGGCGGCGCCGTCGAAGGTGTGCAGCACCTGGTCCTGGCTGAGCAGGCACACGGTCTCCCGCCTGGGGAAGCAGCCCTGGTAGCCGTTCTCCACTGCGCACACCTCCTCGCCACGGCACGTCTTGTTGAAGCAGTACACGTCGCCGCCCTCCTCGCACAGGCACTGCACCGTGCAGTTGGCCGTGGCCCAGAAGAACTCGCCCATGGCGTAGTAGTGGCCGTCGAAGTCACAGCCGCACGTGTGCAGCGGGACGCACTGGCTGGTGCTGAGGACAAAGCCTTCGTTGCACTCGCAGCCCTCCGTGCAGGGCGTGGCGCAGCTGCGGGAGGCCGTCAGATCTGAGCACGTGTCCGGGCAGCTGCTGGTGCACACGGAGTAGTGGCTGAAGCTCGGGCACTGCACCGTGGACACTGACGTGGGGGAGAGGAGAGAGCGTGACAAGGTGAATGACCCAGGGGCTAACCGGCCAGATCCACCACGCACGGGGGCCTGGAGGAGGAACGCTCCTTCTGGACCAGTTGGCACCTAGACGGAGGGCCAAGCCACCACTCACTAGGGGAAGGGAGACGGAGGGTGTGCAAGGAGCGCAACTGCTTTGGTAGTAACTACTGAGCAATGGGATGGAGTGGGATCTCATTTGATCATCCTGACTGAAATAAAACTTCAGGTTCCCATCCTAACTAGACTCGACTGATTATTCAATACAGGGTTAGTACTGGGTGAACTACACCCATTGAGATGGTTTAAGATCTTCAACCGATGGGCATATAAGTTGGTCTGACTTTAAAGAACACGGCCCATTCCTAGGAGGAAATAAATCCAACTCACAGGAGAAATGAAAAATCTAACTCTTAGAGGAGGAATTTGAAAAAGTGAACTTTCAAACAGGGACCAAAGAAGACTGTGAAAATGAATTCTCTGTCAAAAATAGAAAGAACCTTAGCTATCTGAAAAGAACCTGTGTGCCTATTCCCCCAGGAGACTGAATTGGAACTGGATGCCTTCTGAAGGCCCTTCTTGCCGTGGAAAACTTCGATTCTTATTTTAAGAACATCTGAGTCTGGTTTGAGTCTGGTTGACCCCAACAGGCGGAGGCTCAAGAGCCTGGTAGACGAGTTCTCTGAATTAAATACAATTCATCCCACTAAAATGAGAGACAGGGAGAGGAATGTGGAGGGTAGGAAGGTAGTACCACTAGAAAAAAAATAGCCATTATAGGCAAAAAATTAGGCAATTGGATGCTCTTGGATTACACAAGGATCAAAGAGAAGTCATATTCAATCTCAACTTGAATCAGGATTTGTATACTCCAGGCGTGATAGAGGCTGGCCAGTCCACACACACAAAAACATTTAAATATACTCTCTTTTAGTATCTTGATCAATTCTCAAGAATTGATTCTGATACATATTGATTTATATGAATCCAACCTATACGGATAGAAAAAAATCGCTCTCTGGCCTTGGAACTGAAAGAAACTTTTAAATCTCACCTCCATAGCACTCTCAAATGCATGGATAATATTTTTCGGTTTACTCATATGGAGGAAACCAAGGACCAGGAAAGAAACAAAATTCCAAGAAGCAATTTGGTTTTTCGTTTGCTCGTTTTCAACATTTACATAACTAGGAAAAGTGAGAGAGGTGTAAGTTGGATAGAAGGAAAACATAAGATAGCTAAATTGTTCCAAACGCTCAATCCAAAAGTGTGATTCCAAGGGGACAGCTGGATTTCCCGCACTTTGGGGGCTTTTTTCCTCACCACCCGGCATTTTAGAACAAGGCCTCCTTCCGGGTCTGCTACCTGCCCTGTCTACTGCCCCTTTTGGACCAGCTGAAGTGCTCTAGGGCAGAAGTCACAGAACCTGAAGGCACTGAAAGTAGAGAGGAAACAGCCAAGGACAAAAATGCCCTGGGTTCCATCTGGGAGGTGCATTCTTCTCCCAAAGACGGCTCTTGATTCCCCAGGCCAGTGTCCACATTTCCCCAACAGCCGTGGGGACGGCCACCTCCAGCTCAGAAACGGCCCCCTCCCTGCTCAACTCTGCCCGGGCCATCCCTGCTAAGGGCCCTCTTCCGGCCACGCATTCCGTATCTCCTGACCATGGATGCCCATCAGTGGTTTAATAAGTTTACTAAGTGGTTTCTTGTTTTCTGGCCACAGTACTGGGTGAGGAGAAAGGTCAAGATGCTTCTACAGTTCGTTCTTTATCATTTGCTATATTTCAACCTCACCCTGACTCTCGGCCAATGTGTCTTAACAGGGAGCTCTCAGAGGAGCCCCGAAACCCTCTCCCGGCACCCCCTGCACAGGCGTGGCCTTCCGTGTGGACAGGATGCCAGCTTACCACACCCAGTCTGGATTCGCCAGTCTCCGATCGGAATGCCCAGGGCTTGGCACACAAGGACGTAGGCCTGGATGGCCTGACACAGGAGTGTCCCGTTGTCCCTCACGCTGCACAGGTCATACACGCAGCTGTGCACGAAGGCCATGGGGTCCACAACAGTGCCACACTCCCACAGGGGGCCGTCGGTCTTGTTGAGGAAGCCGCAGTAGTCGGGGCCAAAGTAGAGGGCTTCGGTGGCCGCGTCACACTGGGTGCAATTATCCACGCAGCCCGAGTCACACTGCCAGTCGGCGTGGTAGACCCGCCAGCTCTCTCCCAGGTCTAGGACTGACATGGCTGGCCTGCCGTCGGGGCGCAGGAAGTCATCCAGAGGGTTTTTGTTGTAGTTCCCACAAAGCCCGCAAGTGGAGTTGATGTAGGAGCCTGGGATGGAGATGGAGGCGTAGTGCTGGCCGTCAAACGTCACTAAGAGCCCAAAATCCGTTTCCACGGCAGTAGACATGCCACTCTGGTAGATTTTCACCGCCCCCAAGTCTAAGGTGACGGGCAAAGAAGCCACTAGGTCATTCACCTGCCAACAACAGCAATAGTAAAAAGGCAGGTGAGCAGGGGCCAGGGCAGTGGGTCCAGCTGAGGTCAGGAAAGGGGGGAGGGATGGAGCCACTCAGCACCACAGAGAGAGTGGCCCCCAAAAGCCTTGGGTGCCAGCGGGCTTGCCTCCCAGCAAGGCAGAGGCCCCAGAACCTTCGAGAGCAGGCTGGCGTTTGAGTTGTGACAGACGTGCCTTGCTTAGTGCCACTCTAAACCCCTCTGGGGACCAGGTGGTTGTCAACACTTCCTGGCTGGCTCTTGGGCCAGCTTCACGTCTTTTCTTGAAAGACTAGTTACCTGGCTTTTCCCCTTTTCTCCTCGAAATCCATTCTTTAAGTCTCAGCTTAAGGCACATACTTTCCATGACCCCCTTGCTGCCCTTAGCACCCCCGACCCCTCCTCCCAGCTGGAAGGTGCCCTATAAACTGTCCCCACCATCGAGCTTTGAGGCTGCCCTGGTGTTATTCTCTGAGTGTTTCACCCTGTCACTTCCTGATACCAGGCCTATGTCACACCATCGTTCAACACAACAAATTCGAACACCTACTGGGTACCAAGCACGATGTTAGGTGCTGAGAAATAAAGAATAAAAAAAGTAATTGTCCCTGCCCCTTATGAGGTCTAGGTCTACTGAGGAAGATGGACACAAATGGATATTTATGACGTACAGTTGTAAATATGCGTTCATAGGAGATGCAGTGATGCAGTGGGAGAATGGTACCTGACCACTGATCCAGCCTGGGGAGGGGGGGTCATGTAGGCTTTTTAGGGGCAGTTAAGTCTGACCTAGGTCTTTAGAGATAAACAGAAGCAGCTGAAGGAAGAGTAGGGGGCAGAGAATTCCAGGACAAGTGAATAAAATCACGTGGTTAGAAGTAGCTGCATGAGAATAGGGACAGTCATCAGGGTGTCACTGTACTGCAGAGGGAAGGGAAGGGGCAGCTGGAGAGGAAGCTGGACACAGGCAGGGTCCATTCATTCAGTAGATGTCAACTCAGCCCTTTCTGTGTGTCAAGCTTTGTTCTAAGAGTTGGGGATTAGCCATGAGTGAAACGGATGAAAATCCCTGCCTCTTGGAACTGTCTATTCCTCTTCAGGAGACCAACAGCAAACAAAACCAATACGTAAAATACATAATGACATCAGAAAAGTGTTCTGCAGGAAAATAAAGCTGGGAATGTGGATCCAAAGTGCTAGGGAAGAGGGTTACTAATTTTAGACAGGAGGGTCGAGGAAGACCCCACGGGGAAGGGGATATTTGAGATGAGGAAGAAGCCGGGCAGTTATCTGGGGTGAGACTGGCTTATGCAGAGGGGACGGCCAGACCCTGGGGATGAGTGTGCTGGGTGCTGGGTTCGCACGGGCCAGTGTGGCCGGAGTGGAGCGCCAGGAGCAGGCAGTGGTCGGGGAGGGCAGAGAGATAAGAGCAGCCAGAACAGGCAGGGCCTTGTCAGCCATTGTAGAGACTTTGGCTGTGACTCTGAGGGAAGCCGAGAGCGAAGAGAGCACCCAGAGCAAAAGATTGACATGATCTGACTTCCGTTTTGGAAGAATTGCTCTGAATTCTGTGTTGGGAACAGATCTTGGAGGCCCTTTGAAGCATGATTTTTAAGAGAAAACGAAACACCACAAAAACAAAAACAACAACTTGGATTTCTCTTCTGTAGGAAGAGCTCCATAAAGTTTTAAGTAAGAGAAGGATATGGTCAGACTTGTGTTGGAAAAAGTCCACTCTGGCCAGTACGAAGGGTGTATTGAAGTAGGTGGAGATTAGAAACAGAGAAATCAGGAGGGCAACTGGTGCTGGAGGCCAGGGCTGATGAGGGCGAGGCCTGACCTGCACCCAGACGTGGAGGAGGGACAGCCTGTGGAGGACACTCCGCAGGGCCTGGGGCTTTTTGCAGTGGGGAGTGAGAAATGGGGGAAGAATCAAGAGTGAGTCCCACAGGAATGAAGACGAAGACGTAGAGAATGGACTTGAGGACACGGGGAGGGGGAAGGGTAAGCTGGGACGAAGTGAGAGAGTGGCAGGGACATATATACACTACCAAATGTAAAATAGACAGCTAGTGGGAAGCAGCCGCATAGCACAGGGAGATCAGCTCGGTGCTTTGTGACCACCTGGAGGGGTGGGATAGGGAGGGTGGGAGGGAGACGCAAGAGGGAGGGGATATGGGGATATATGTGTACATATAGCTGATTCACTTTGTTATACAGCAGAAACTAGCACACCATTGTAAAGCAATTATACTCCAATAAAGATGTTAAAAAAAAAAAAAAGAGTGAGTCCCACGTGTAAGCGGCTTGATAAGCCTCCAACAGAGTTAGTTTTCTTCTTTTCACACTTAACGTGCCTGGCATCTCCAGACATCGCTTTTGAGGGCTGGAATGGACGGTTAGTCCTAGAACAGCCCTGGGTGGGCTGACTGTAAGTGCACATCCAGGCTGCCCTGCGCCTGTACTGATTTCTGGCACACGGGAAGATCAAGGGTCTTTAGTGCCACCATTGCTGCAACTCTCTGGGTTGTCTAGGAAGTGAGACAATAGACTGTCCAAGCAACACTCCCAAGGTTTACCATGGCTAATGGCATGTGCAATTCTCTAGAAATTAGTATGACTTATTGGGGAAGGGAACAAAAAAACAGGCTTGAGATGTAAGCCATCCTATGAGAGCAGGAAGTAGAAAAAAAAACACCCAGGAGTTGGTTGATTTATCCTTATCTCCCAGGTAGCAAGTTAGCCAGCAAGGATGAGAAAAGCCACACTCTGAGGAAGGTCAGCCAGCAAGAGCGCTGGGTGATTATTGTGTATTGCTCTATGCTGAGATGTAGGAAGTGAAATCTTCTCCAAGGAGGTATAATCATAAATGCCAAATACCTCCCTCGCTGAATGCCCTCCTCTCCTCTCCCTCAGCCCCTGCTAACAAAGGACAGTGGTTGTGCTTCAGAGCAGGAGCCACGGGGTGCGGCGGGGGGGACTGTCTCTGGATGTTGCAACCGTCCCCCTGCTGCATCCGATCTCGTCCCACGCACACTGCCTGTGTCCCTACGCTGCCCTTTGGCATTGCCCAGATTTTCCCTTTTTTTTCCAGCCTCAGTGGTCATTTCGCCCCCTTTCTTTCTCATGCATGTCTCAGTTTCAACCACACCTTATAGAGTCCTGTGCTTGTACCGCAGAGGGCTCAGAGTGGGAGCAGCTGGGGACTCTCCCCCAGCCCATGGCTTCTTATTTCTTTCCTGCTGTCCCAGTCCTCAGCTCCTGATGCGCCAATGTTGATGAGTCTCCCTGTTTGCTTCCCTTCTTCTCCCTGTGTACCAGCCAGGACCCCCTTTAACCGTGTCTCTCCCAGGAGTGGGTAGGGGCAAGGTTAGGTGGGAGCAAGGTTAGGAGAGAGAAGTAGCATCGTAGGACAGGTCTTAGAATGAGAAGAACTTTCGGTGGGAATGGCAGTGTGGGAATGAGCATGTATTGAGTGCCTACTGGGTGCCAGGCTTTGTACTAGCTGTCGCACACGTGGCTATCCTATTTCATCCTCACAACAACCTAAGAAGGTCCTTACCATCTCCCCCTTTTGCAGATGAGGAAATTGAGATTCAGGGCTTTCATAATTTGTGGGTGACAGGACCAGACCCTCCACTGCTTCCTGCTGCCTTTGTCCAGTGCTGAGTTGGGGTAGCCAAGTCCAAACTACAGCAAAGAGCCCTGCCTTCTAGACATGACACGATTACCCCGTTTTACAGGTGGAGAAAGTAAAGCTCAGAGAGGCCACTCAGCTGGCAGTGGTGGCCCAAGGCTTGTGCAGATCTGACCCTAGAATCAGAGCTCTTTGTCACCATCAGCTATTTGGCGTTGGCACTCTTTTCCCTGGTGTACCCTAAACTACTCAGTTTTATCTGGGGGAGAAAGATGAAAACTGATAAGTATTAGTTAAAAGGAGACATTTACTATATACGGATGTTAGCTGGCTTTCTTTGGCCGCATTAGCATACACAATCCTAAATTGTTTATGTTGTCACTTGAGAACATTTCAAAGGGGGAAAATGCATATTCAGAGCCCAAGTTCCTAACCCCAGCATATGGAGAAAGGCAACCTGTTCGTTAAGATCTGTTTGCAAGGCCCCGCCCTGCGTGTCTGGAAGTCGGCAAATCAGGCTTCTTCTTGCCTCCCACCCCCCCTTGCCTGTCCCCACTTCACCCCGGGTGGGGTCTCTGTCATCCATGGAGGCACCCTCCCCAGCAGGGCAGGTGTATTCAGAGACGCTCGGAAGCCATTTGGCAAAAGGAAAAGGGAGCCATTGTTTGCTTGCAGTTGGAATCACATAACCTTTTCTTTCTGAAACATTTACATTCACGTCCACATCTCCCTGTCGCTACAGAAAATTGAGGAATCCATGCCCTATGCTCGGACGATGGAAGAGAGCCACGCAAAATTAGCAGAGCTGCTGGTGCCCCTTTCCTTCTAAAAAAAAGAGTCTGACTGTGAAGGGAAAAGAATTTTAATCAAAATGGAAACTAGGAATACAGCGTGAAGCTTTCTTTTCCAACTTCAGATATTGTACACATCATCCCCACAAGACAAGGAAGTAGGGGAGAGCTAGCAAACACTTTTCTAGCTGGAAACGTTAGCATCTACCTACAAGGACAAGTGTAGTGCTCAACAGCACAGCAGAAATTTGAAAGGGAAAAACCCCAAACTTCTGCAGCCGAATTCTTACCTCTGATTTGATTTACAGAGCTGTCTCTAGGGAGACTAACCAAATAACAAGCAAATTGGCATTTTAACCGCTGTAATAGCCCACTTTTCTAATTATGACACTGATACGCTGCACAGACCTAGGAAGGGCAGAGCCAGAAAAAGTGGAATTAGTTCCTCGGTCCTGCCTTTTGTTGGACACGCTGCATCAATTAAAACTACAACACGTTTTTTTAAAAAAGAAAGACCTCCCTGCACTGGCATCAGTTCTGGTTTGTAATCTCTGTGATGACCTCCATGCTTGGGGATTAAGGACTGCATAGGGTTGCAGCAATCAACCCCTTGAGGTCCTGGTTATTATTGTTTGAATAAATATACGGTTGCCACGAGGTCTCCATTAACATCATGAAACTTGGGGCCTCCACAAATTGAGTAATTGCTACTGGCTTTTTGTTCTCCCTCTTTTGTCAATGCCCCAGCCTGAAATCCAGGTAGACAGGGACAGGAGTCATTTGCATATGCTAAACGAACCACAGAGATCCGTGTTCTCTCCCATTCCAAGCAGGAGTGGGGGATTCTGTTAAAGCGGTGTTTGGGTAAAGCTTTCAGGGGAACTTTCCACCCAGGCTTCACTAAAGAAGTCACCGAGCCCACTCCAGCTGCCTGGACAGGCAGGCAGTGCCTATGGCTACACCAATCAGTTTGGATGTTTCCCGGAGAATGAAGCCACAGCTCTTGGGTAAACAGGATGGGGGGATGTGAGGATTGTTAATCAAAAGCTGTAGTGAATTACAGGTTTGTACTTTGTGTTTACACTGTCTCCAGGGCATGGCCATGTGGCTACCATTGTTGCAAGCCATGTTCATGAGAAACAATTTACTTCTGTTCCCAGTTACGTCTGAGCTTGGATGTGTGTGTGTGTGTGTGTGTGTGTGTGTGTGTGTGTGTGTGTGTGTGTGTGTTTGTGTCAACTAAGGGCTTAAATGTACTTTAAGATAAACAGCAGATAGACATGTCAAAGAGAAAGCTTAGGTTAGCTCTTGTACAAGCGAAATTTAGCCTAGTAAAGAATTTTACAAGATATTTGCATGGATCTTTACAAAGATCCATGCATCTTTTGGTACAAAGGGCAAACAGCAGTAGATCTGGGAACGTCTTCCCCAGGCTGAAGTACCTCCAGCTTCTCCATCTCCCCGTGAAGGACGGAGAGGGGCTCACCTTGACTTTTCCATAGCTTCCTTTGGGGATGAGAATCTTGTAGCCATTCACCTCCACCGAGAGCTCCTTCACCCAGGAGACGGCTGAGCCCCCCCGGTGCTCATTCTTGGCCTCCACACTGAAGAAGGGGAGGCTGGAAGTGTGCAAACACTGTCGGGCCAGCAGGTAGGCACAGGAGCCTTGGAAGTGGAAGAGGAAGCCATCAAACGTGTGGTAGTGCGGCTCCCCAAATACCACGCACGTGCTGGTCTCCAGCGGGCTGCAGTAGAAGAATCTGCCTTTGGGCTCGCACACCTCGTAGGGGCTGCAGGAGGCCTCCTGGCAGTAGATCTCGTTGTTGAAATCCAGACAGCGGCACTTGATGGTGCAGTTCAGGTCATCCCAGAACACCTCCCCTCGCCGAAGGAACTGTCCTGGGGAATAAGGACGGGAGAACTAACATTTATTGAGCATTTACCTTCTGTGCCCAGCATCGGGCTAAAGGCTTTACTTGCCTTATACCGTTTAATCCACAAAAGAACCCGATTAGATATGAAGTGTTGCCCTCACTTGTCAAGTGAGGAAACTGAGGCTTAAGAGAAGTTAGGTAATTCATCCAAATCACTCAGCAACTCGACCGCGAAGCCGGGATTCCAAGCCAAGTCTGTCTGAATCCAATCTAAGCTCTTGACATTATTGTCACCACCACTGGTGAGCACACTTTCATTCAAGGAAAGACACATTGTCTCACTCCATGGGATACACCAGGACACACGGCAGTCCTTGCCTTCCTTTCGGCGATAAGAGGAAGGGTATTCCGAAAGAAGGCCCTCCCCCACACCCTGGGTAACTTGGCAACACTGTCGGTTCATTTGCTAACGTGATCATTCATTCACTCATCCACTCACTCAACAAACAGCTGTTGGGGGCTCAGTACGTGCCAGAAAAGAATCAGGAGTCAGACCCACAAATAAATCCCAGGCCTCCTGGGAAGATTCTGGAAAGGGCTGACCCCTGGCTTCCCACATTCCCGGGCTCATAAATCCTGTAGACACTGTTTAGGCAAAACTTACACCTACACGAGTTGTCTTCTCCCCTCACCCTAGGCCCGGTCTAAGTCCAGCACTCCTCTCTCTTTATCCCCTGGACAGAACTTCTTGACAGAATCTAGGTCAGGAGGAGAGTGAGATGGGGAGGGGAAATGGTTCTAAGGGATGTGCTAATGTTTTAAATACTTCTATTGCCTTGGTAGGCATTCAGTCTTTAAAACCATTTCTCTAAATGAATGATTTCCCCCACCAAAAACCTTGAAATCTACCAGTTCTTCACATCAACCTTCAGCTGACAACGGGAGCATCTCTGGGCTGGGGGCTATGACCTAATCCTTGGTTGGGGGTTGGAGTCAAGAGAACTGGGCAATGGTCACAAGTCTGCAATCAACTGCCAAGACTACTGACTGAACTTCCACCTGTCTTCATGTTCTAACCCATAGAATGTGGACAAGGTTATTTTCTCATCCCTGCCTCCTGGGGAACAGAGATGCTATAAAAAGTTGGCACAGGTCAATAAGGTAGAAGTATTTGTACATTGAGACTGTCTGAAAAGGAAGGTATCAAAGATACAACATTAAGAATTGTAAACAATATCATACACCAGGAGTAACTATAGTTTGAAACTGTAGTTTGAAAAGGTTTCTCAAATTTTTGTAAAACTGAATACCTAGTGCAGAGCACAAAGCTGCCAGGTGAACCCAGGCAGAAGCATGGCAGTTGGACAGTCCTTTCAATGTCTGTCCGACAGGAACAATTATGTCTCAGCGGGCAGTTATGTTTCATGCGGCCCCTGGACGGGATAATAGATGTGTTCACAGTCCCAGTAGGTCAGATGCATCAGCCCTGAAAACAGGCCCCTCCAACCTCAATGCCCTCTGGCACTCACCCAGGCTGCACATATTCTAGCAGCCTCTGCTCGGTATGATTTCCAGTCTCCGCTTTCTCAGGCTTCCAATAAATGAGGGAGAAATGCCTTTGAATAGAGGAGGTTTGGACAAAAAGGTAGACTCTCTGAGATAATTCTGTTTGCAAAATGATGATATAATAAACCAGCTCTATGCAACACTTCCCCTGCTATTGCCCAGGCCAAATTCCCATCTCATTAGACTGATGTATGTCCAGTGGCACATTAAAATGCACAGCAGCCTGTATGAGGAGATTGAATTTGTCCTGTATATGAAACCCAAAGCCATAACTCAGGAGGGAAAGAATGAAGTCAAAGTGAGGACTTTGTACGCAGCTGGCATCTGACCAACCCCACAGCTCTGCGAGCCAGTGTTTTCCATTATCACAGCATTTCATTCCCGGGACTCAAGGAGAGGCTGTCACCCGGCACTTAGGTAGCACGGCCACAGCCAGTCAGCTCCATGACACTTGGACAAAGGCGAGAGACGTTGGGTAGGTCCCTAGCCCAGGCCATAAAAGCGAGAGAGATAACGGAGCATTGGTTTGGTATCTTCACAGACCTTAGATGAAGATGTGTTTACACTCTGTAAGGGAGGAGAGCGCAATCTCTGAAATCCTGGTGACCTTTGGAGCTAGATTCTTTTCTGTCCAGTTTAATACTGGCTTAGCTCTAAACATTTATTTGCTCTTCTGAACATGGAGGACTTTACAGAGTCCACAGAAGCAAGGATGCCCAGGCAGGCCATCTTCACAAAAGACCTTTCCTCAGAGCAAAAGCAGAGGTTTGATAAGGGTGACCACAGCGCAGGGGATGGGGGCAGAGGGTGTGGGCATTTCAGATCAGGTGAATATGGCTCTTCTGATTATTACACAAATCAAAGCCCTCAGGCCTGCTGAGACACAGAGGTCACCTGGCCATGCTCTCAATGGAAGGGGGGCAAGAGACCTCCTGAAATTTTCATCCCAACCCATAACTTTCTTAGGAATCGGGAAGCATTTTCCCCAGGGTCATCTTCTGTGCTTACACAGTACCCTGCACTCATGTCTCTCATAATAGGTCTTACATCGTGTCATCACTGTTTCTGTGCTGTCTTCTCTACCATGGTAGGGTCACGGGGGTCCAGAGCAAGCACCATCTTCAGCACCTAAGAGAGTGGCTAAGCGCATTTGGAAAGATGCAGTGGCTGGAAGGCTGAATGGACGGATGGGTAGATGGGTAGATGGGTGGGTAGGTGAGTGGGTGAGTGGATGGGTAGATAAATGCACAGACAGATGGATAGATGATTGACTAATTCTAGTTGCTATAGCCTCCACTCCTAGAGGCAGAAATATGCCCAGAAATCCTGTTTTCTGAATACTTTTAGACATATAAGAAGCAGGAATCTATAAACCATGGCGTCCCTGTGAGAGTCCTGGACTGTTTTGTACCTCCAAAGGGGTTTTGACGTTTCAGAGGAGGCTCCAAACTTTGGATGCCCATGTAAAGGAAACCCACTGAGGTTCACCTACAGCTTGTTCACACAGACCTAAAGCCGACTTTGCTTCGCCCTAAATTCCTGCATGTTTTGCTGCTGCTTGGAGGATTTTAGGAGAAGCTACCCTAAAGACTATGACATGTTTTTTCCTTTCTTTCTAATCATACTAGGAAGTACTGGTTTACTCTCGTACAGACTTGGTGATGCTCCAAGTTCACCCACTCCCATGGATCTACAAAGTGCAGATGGCAGAGCAGGAGTAAAGAAGAGAAGGAAAATTTAAAGGGGGAAATGGCAACAACAACGACAACAAAAATAATGTTAAACAGGAGGGCTCCCTTCTGTCCCTCCGGCTGAGGAATCATTCAAGAGCCTCATCCACTTTGGAGCAGTTCCCAATGGGGACCTGTGTTCATACCCCAGGCAAAGACTTCAGAAACCACAGTATGGCCAGCGCAGGGTTTCAGCTCCTGGAGTGATGAAGGTGCATGCGAAAATTACCTTGATCTCCATAACCCAGACGGGAGACTTCAAAGGGTAAAGCATCAGCAATGAGTCCCCCCCACCGTGGCTTAAAAGCCTGCCTGTCTATCTAAACGAAACAAACCTTGCTTTGCCTCAGAGAAGAGGAAATGCCTTTACCTCTGGAGGTGCAGCCATTGGCTGGGTCAATTTCCTTCCCATCAACTTTAAATGCCCAGCGACCTGGAACATTGACGTTTGTGGTCTCTTGGATATTCACAATATCAGGGGTTCTTGACCCCGGAAGGCTGAAGAAATTGGTGAGGTTTCCACCATTAAATCCTGCCTAGAGCACAAAAGGGAGAGCAGACTTTCGAGCACACACATCAACTCCCCCCCAACCCGCCGCCCCGACCTTGGTTTACTCGCCCACCATCTTGTTTTCAGCACACCTGAAATCAAGAGACCCCTTTTCCTGGAGTCTCTGGGGCCCCCATTTCAGGTGATAAAGGCCCGCTAGTTCATGCCACACCCGGATCCAGGTATCAAAGATGGGCAACACTAGTCCCTCAGTCAACCTGCAGGGTCAGACACGCTTCTCCAGTTCAAAGCAGGATCCCCCCCAGATGCTGAGAGCATAAGAAGAGAGTGCAGTGCTTCAGAAACACATAGGAGGATGAGCCAGAGAAGCGCCTACCTGTGCCATCACTCCCCCAAGACCCGTCAGGGGATCACCGCCGCTCGCCGTCCCCGTGGTCCAGTTGATTTCGTAATAATTGAAGAGCGTGAACGTATAGGAACCGTCAGACACCAGGACGGCCTGGAAGGTGTTCACCTGCAGGATGCGAATGGGTGGG
This sequence comes from Balaenoptera borealis, assembly GCF_965194805.1. Classification (NCBI taxonomy): domain Eukaryota; kingdom Metazoa; phylum Chordata; class Mammalia; order Artiodactyla; family Balaenopteridae; genus Balaenoptera; species Balaenoptera borealis. The sequence goes on along the minus strand of NC_138868.1, from coordinate 100,486,346 downwards.
CGGGCTCAGGACTCATACCCCCAGGAGCTCCTCTCCCCGGTAGCAGCTCCCTTTACCCTGCCCCCTCCCCACGCAAGCAGCTCAGAGCTGCTCCGACCCCAGCCTCGGTGCTCCGCCTTCTCTCCAAATATGTTCTCCCCTCCAGTGGGAAAAGCAAGACATGTGGGGCTGTGCATCCAGAAGAGAAATGGCCTGAGAATAACCTAGAGGCTGACTCAGCGTCCCTCTTACATCTCTGACAGGTACCAGACAGGAAAGTCAGCGGCCCGACTCAGCGTGTGATAATACGTGGGCACCTATAGATGGCAGCATGAGAATAAACTATAGGAACTAGTGGAGCTGGGGAGAGGGCTGTGAGCACCTGTTCCCAGAGCAGGTGGGGTAGGGCGGGGGTGGGGGTGGGGTGGGGGGATGGGGAGGGAGAGGGCAGAGCACGAAAATGCCAGTCGGTGTGACTCTAGTGGTGGGATGGGCCCTGCTCTCTCGCTTCCTGGAACACTCCGCTAATCTTGGTGAGACGTCTCCCCCTCTTTTAAATGCAGGTTGGAAAGTGATTTTTAAAAAGCACTTTGTGGGGAGAAATTGCTCCTCTAATGGAGCATTTATGCGTCACTTTATATCTGCAAAATTCTCCACGCCCATCTGTACCTCAACCAATGCTAAGACGGGCACATTTTTGGCCCATTCCCATCGTAGGAGCTAAGAAAACTGAGGGCTCAGGGAAATGAATTACTGGAAATTCCACAATGACCCAGCAACAGAAAACAGAATTGGAGCCAGAGCTCCCAGTCTGATCTCTTCGTGCACTGTCATTACACACGGTTTTAAGTTTCAACTTTTTAGGACAGAGATGTTATATACATTCAAATCAGTCTTGCAAACAGTTTCCAGAAACAAGCTGTAGCAAACTCTGTCCTTTACTATTTCCCTTTGCTAATCCCTACCCCCTGATGCATGTTTTCAGGAAATTCAAGTAAAAAATAGAGTTAAAAGGAGAGGCTGCTTCGACCTTTTCCATTCAAACCTAGCATTTTCCTAGCTGCCCGATACCGTCCTGGTTAACATTCTGTCAGATGCAGAGGAAGACCCACATCCTTATCCTGTGTAATCAAACTGGGGTAAAGGATCTTAGAAGCCCCAAATCTCCCATCCTAGACAGTCCCAGGGAGGGAGAAAAGGTGCAAGTAAAGAAAAGCCCTTTTTGTACACGAGAACTTTCTCCTCAAGCTCTGTGCTTGCCACAGCTGATGGCGTTTATGATAGAGCCACCCAGGTTTATGCCTCCATTCTCTGGCCCCGCTCAACAAAAGGGCAAAGTGGGACACAGAGAGGACCGAGCAGTCACCTATATGGCCGCTGTGGGGTCAGATTCAAGAGAAAGGCATAAAGTCAAGGTCACACAAGGACCAAAACTAAACCCTCCTTCAGACCAGGATGCTCCTTCCGGATGTGAATTCCTTCCCCTGAAATGAAGTTGGAAATATCTTTGGTCCAAGCAGGTCTTGAAAGCAACCCATGTCTGATCCCAGAAGTCACGTTAAAACCAGCCAGCCATCCTAAGAACGCTCCAGAAGCTGGCTCGCCCTCATGCACCTTCTCCCTCACTCTCACACCCCACCCCCCCACAGGTAACTCTTCAACATGGGTTGTAAGACTCCTCTGGATCTGTTCTTGTAAAACCATGTTTTTAATTCTTGAAAAGCCCTTTTATACTTCAGAGGACTTCTAACGCTACCTGGAGGGGGCAGCTGAGGAAAGAGCTTAGCATTCAGAGTTAGGAGACTGGGTTTGCACCCTGCTCTGCCTCATATGAGGTTCAAATCCCTTTTCTTGGCACTTGGGCAAGTTACTTAACTTCTCTGGGCCTGTTCCCTCACCTTTAAAGTGGACGGCCGAGCTTCCTTGGGAACATGCTTGTGAGGGTTAAATGATTTGCAAAGATAGCCTATCACAGCCCTGGGTTGACAGTCAGCCTCAGTAAATATTAGTTTTCCTTCCTTAAAGTAAACAGATCCTCTTGACTTTCTACTGGGCTTCTGCTTCTAAAAGGTCTCTCATGCCCAGTGTTTAGTTGGTCTGTTGATACGTGTTCCTCTAAAGAAGGGGGGGCCTGGGATAATGGGAGATGGAAGAGGGGGCCGATTTCGAAGACAGGGACGGATGGACACTCCCGCAGCTCTGGAGGATTTTTATCATCTTTTTCTCCAAGGAGCTCAAAGCACTTAGATGTTACCTCATTCATCCTCACTGAAAGAGTCCTCACCTAGTCCAGAAATTTACGCCAAAGTACAAACCAGGAAGTATCTAAATTGTCTTGCCATTTTTACTGCCAACAGAAGTTTATTTGAAAAACTGGTGGTCAGCATTTGATGGGCAGTTCTTCTCTTTTTGTTTTCTCCCTCTGACACTAAAATTTATCGATCGCTGGCATCCTGCATCCTAAAGCTGTAAGGTATGAGGTTCAAGGACATAAAACATCACCCAAGGAGTCATTAGCAATCCATTACATGACAGAGGGAAATTTTTGCTTCTTTAGAGGTTATTTCTAGCCAGTGCATCCACTGTTTAAACTTGTATCTTTCTGTTCCCCAGAACCTCTTAGTGATAAAGTGCATTGCAATGCTCTGGTCAGACGGTGCAAAGAGGCCGGGTGCTCACAGCAGGGCAGCTACGAAATGCAAGCCCAGCACTTCTCCACCTCTGTCTCTAACTCAGTAGTTTCTGTTCCACCCTGAAACAACTGACTCATCGCCAAGGAAATCGGAAAACAGATGGAATTGGAAATAATCCTAAGAAAGCGGAGGGAAGATTTCTGAGTGTCTTTGCTTACTGGAAATTATACATTGAAGACGCATCTGCTGCTTCAAAAAACTCCATTGCCAAAGTCATCCAAACAAACTGCAGGCTTTCCTGAAAATTAATGTTCTGTCCCTTTATGTAGAGTGTTGATGATCTCTATAATAATGCCAGTGATAATCTTTCTTATATGACTTTTATTTGATTGCCCATTTAGGATTTCTGAGCAGATGCTGAAACTTTATTCATGAAACACTTTAACTGCCCAATCCAATTAGCATCAAATATGAATAATTCTAGCTCTGGTCACAATTTTTAAAAAGGTCATAACATAATAAAATGAGCCAGATCATTTGGCTCCAAACTGACACCCTAGTTTCCTTTTCCTATCAGGTTTTGTGAAAAAAGAAAAAAAGGAAATTAGCTGATGGAGAGAGGCATTTGGCCCTCTGGTAAGGAAAAGGAACCTTTGGGTTCCTGGTGGGTCCCTAATCGTATGGGGTCTCAGTGCCTCAATCACTCTCCTGCAAAATAGGAATGCTACCTACTGCAAGAAAATTGTGGAGGGCTTCTTTTTAGACATTTGTAATGGTTCGTGATAGAGATGACACATCTTCTGAAATATTACAGCTGACTGGACTGGTTAGGTGTGATAGCTCCCTCTGTTTCCTGGAAAGTGGGTAGCAAGACTCCTCAGTTTAACTCAAGGAAACTGACATTCTTCAGCTCTAACAATTAGACTCCTTCACAGTAGTGAAGATGGACAAGAATTAGACGTCAGAATACGAAGTGGAAAAGGGAAAATTTGAATGATTACAGGTGTGGTGCTGCTCCCTCCATAAAACGTGACTTCCTCCCAGGTCACAATGAAAACCCAAGTGGCAGAGAAGGTTGCCATGTCTTTGAAATACTTCCTGATGTCCTTGGTGGCTCTTTTCAAGATGACAGGGTCCATGGTCTCTCTGTAATAGATCTCGCCTCGAATCCCATTGTGCACATCTGCCCAAAATGGAGCAATGAAGGCCCTCCCATCCGTCAGGGGAAAAGATTCGGGCGTGAACTGGCTCACTAGCACGTTGAATGAAACAACTCCATTGTTATTGACCTACAAAAATAAAAGAGGTTTTGCACAGTGGATCTGAGACTATGACAATTTCAGAGTCATAAACCAAGACAGACGCTTGCCTAATCATCTGAATGGAAACGACTTTTAAACTACTGAACCAGAACCCCCAAACAGCAGCTTCCATTTCTCAGCTAGGAGGTTCATTTGCTTCCAGACAAACTCATTGGTTTCCTTTCACTTTCAATTTGTAGCCAGCTGCATTTCTTATTAATAATCAGCCTCATTTTCATGTTCTCTATCCTGTCTTTATTTATACTTATCAAATGCTACTGGATTGTGTGTGTGTGTGTGTGTGTGTGTTGGGCTAGGCAGTGGCCTATGTAGGCAGTAAAGAAGATCCAGAGTTACAGATGCAAAATAGACAGGAAAGAAACCAAAAAACATGGAAGCAGAAAGTTAGATTAAAAAACTGAGGAACTCTATATTAGACCTTCATTCCTATTACATGACAAAAGAGGAGTGTCAGTAAAAGGTAAATCAAATACTCCATCACCAAACTCAGATCTCAAGATGAACCATATCCCACCCTGGATGAGACATTTAAAGGATTTCTATTGATGTCAGAACCACTCGGTACCCAGAAAAAGGTAAGGTTACAATCTACAGATAAGCCCAATTCCATTACAGCTCTTGTAGTTTGTTAGCTTCTTTGTATAGTCTCTGCACAAAATGGAGACATGAAAACTTTACATTGTATATGTAAATGACTATCTTATGGTGATTTCTTCATGATTTGTAAATGGCTTAGTAAACTTATTAAATTACTAAACCTTACTGCAAATAAGAAGCCGATATATATACTCATAAACAGGATCTGTAAACAATTTGCCTCTGCCTGTGTCTGCAGCTCAATATGTTGGTACATGAAGCTAATTTAACCCAGAGGCTTGTATGGTTTCAACAGCAGGAGTGTCTGTGGTGGGAATACTTGCAATTCCTCAATAGAGAACATTCTATTGTTAGGTTCATATTTAATTAGTAATATTATGGACATTAACAGTGACCCAGATCCCAGAGATAAGTTATCGTACCTGGGCCAAGGGTATGTCAACCTATTTGGGAAGCAAGGGTGTGCAGTTTGGAAAGGAAGCTGGAGATCCAGCTACAAGGACATTGAGAGTCTACTGTCTGCAAGTATCAGTGAACAACCCAGAAGCCTGAACAAGACTGCATGACTTAAAGTGCTGGAAACCCAAGGAAAAATTTGCCCTCAAATAAGCCTCCCCCAAATTAAGGACCCTCCTTCTGCAAAGGCAAGAATTATTCAGACTCCATGTCACTTAGTACAATGGAGGAGAAAGAGGAGCTTGACTAAATACATGTGCTCTAGCGGTCTAGGAGACCAAGGCTTCCAGAATGGAAATCCTGTGCATCCCTCTCATCTCCAAAATCAGGTCAACACATTCAGAAACGTACAATCAGCTGTTATAGACTAAGGAGGCTCTACAGTGAGTAGAGCATAAGAGGCATTTCAGGATGCCGGAGCAATGTGTTTTCTGGGGAACAGTGGTGTAATTAAAACACACAGACTAGCAGAGGAAGTTGGTGATGACTCAGATGTGTTTTGATTATATTCTATAGTTAAGAGCAGTGGTTCTCAAACTTTTGTGGGCATCAGAATTCCCTGGAGGGCTTGTTCAAACAGATAGCTGGGCCCCCTCCCAGATTCGGTAGGTCTGCGGTGGGTCCTGAGAAGTGACATTTCTAGCAAGTGCCTAGGTGATGCTGATGCTGCAAGTTCAAGGCCCACAGGTTACGTAATGGAAGAGGGAACTCTTTTCTAGTGGGAGTCAGCCTTGAGCTATCAATCAAAAGTTGGGGAAGATAGAGGTCCCGGATGCAGAGGAAGCCAGAGATGGAGGTGCCTGGAGTTTTATTTCTTCTTCCAGGGCAGGGCGCAGAATAGAATAGGCTGTAATATAATCTACATTTGCTTCACTCAATTCTTTTAAGGCCGAAAATCAAGACAGGTTCAGTTGCTCTGAATCTTCTTGTCAATGTGCTGTAGTCTCACTAGCAGCAATTCCAATTATCAAAAAATCAAAAATAACCTGAGAACACAGGTGCCCAGCAGAGCTCTGACAGCAAATGACACCATTTCTTCATGCAGCTTTGACAATGAGACCCTATGGCGTATCTCAGACCCGGTGAGGTTGGCCAATTCTGCAAACAACCTTTATATAATAGTTGAGTACCCCTCTGCTCTGACTCTGCTCCAAATTGGTAGGAAGCCTAAGAAGAGCAGATGCCTAAAGTCTTCACACCCCAAGAAGGGAAAGAAAATTGTTATTGCTCCTATTGTGGTTCATTGTATCTTTTTATCTTGTCTAGTGGCAGAAATGATGTTCCTGGCATTGGGGCCTCTGCTTCACTTGGGTGTTTAATCACCCGCAAAAGCAATCCATTGCTCTGTATACTCCTCCGCTATGAACATTAGCCATGAAATATACCTTTGACTTTCTTAATCATAAAACCTGTCACCTCATGAAATCTCAGAACTCGTCATCTGGGCTGCCGACAAATCCTCCATTCCCAGAGCCCTGGAAGAAAGTATTTAAAATACTTTTCCTTAATGACCAACAAGGTGGGAGAGCCCTAGAGCAACAGATGGGCCGCTTGTCACTTACATAGATGGTGCGGTAAGGAACGCCAAAGAAGAAGACGGGGATGGCCAGCTTAATCTCAGATGAGCTTCCGTCGTCTACTTTAGGGGTTTTGGTGTCATTCTGCCAAAATGGATACATGAGCTCCCTGGGCTGAACTGTCAAGAGAGAGGGCGGTTAGGTAGACGGCCGATCCCTCTTCGGTTCGGCAGGCTGCTTTCCTCCCACCCACTAAAGCCAGCTTCTTTCAGTAAGTCTTACAAACGACGTGTAAGTCAGACAGCCTTTTCATTTATCCTCAACCTCAGCTGGACACGGTGCGTTATCTTCTGCCTCTGGAAAGGGGAGCGTGGAAGTGATGGCATTTCTCCTTAAGAGAAATCACTTCCCGCTTCATTTCTACGTTTCCATACATTTAGGAGACAGCAGTGGTTAACACTGGCTGCAAGGTTGTGAAGTCAGCCCTGCCTGGGGCTCTCAGAGCACTGAGAGGTGCCTCTAGCTCTGGTGTGGTTTAGCCCGCTGAATCCTTGATCGGAAGGCAATGTACAGAGAACGTGGCCGGTGGCTACGAGACTCCCTTCTAGCTCAAGAATTCTACTATCAAGTCTTTTCCTGAAAGGAGTCCCCTTCCTCCAGATGCACAATAGGAGAAGATACCAGATCACAGAGGAAATAAACAATAGTTGGATCTGGGACAAGAGTGGGAAGAGAGGGTTTGTAGTAACTGGCCTGTGAATGACCTTGATTGAGCTCCGGCCCCATGAGAAGTCTCTCTCTGCCCAGCTCCTGTTTACAAAGACAGACATGGGAGCCTCTGGGGCCAAGGAGGTTGGGCCTCTGAGCACTCTTTGGGGAGGAGGCTCGGGGCGCTTACTCATCATCCTGGTCAAAGGTGAGAGTCATCACACAGACACACAGCTCCCCTCCTGTAACCGTGTCACCACCTCTCTTGGCAAGCTGGCTTGTTTCTCGGAAGTTTCTCATCCAAGCTCTTGCAAGGGGTGGCCCAGTTCAGAAAGAGAAATTAGACAATTTCCCCAGGGTCTACATTTCTGATGATCAGGTCCAATGGCATTTATGAAATAATCTATATCTGGGGTGTAATGTTTCTTTGCCTCTGTCCTTTCTTTTCTTGGATGAAAATAGAGCAATTGAACATCATCTATGCTTCCATCTTCTTAAATCATGTGTGGCAAATCCATCTGGGGCTTCTGCTGACAGTTCGTGAGGCACCTGCTTGCAGATGTTGATGCCCCATCCTCAGGTCGGGGGGCCCCTCCTTGGGAAAATCCCTGCTCTGTGCTGATGGAGCCGATAGGCTGGCGAGAAACCACCAAGGGCTGCCCTGCTCTTTTGGGAGCCTTTAAGTGAGCAGAGAGCAGCTCATGTAAGAGAGTGGCCGAGTGACCAGAAAGCAGCTCAGTAGTGCCTGGCCAAGTGCCAGCTTCTCTCCTCGTGGAGCAGGGAATGAGGGGAGGTCTGCCTGGAGGAAGAGCTGCTCTGTTTCCCAGGGCTAACTAGCATCAGAGGGAAGTGGGGAAAACGAACCTGGTCATTAGTGTATAAGCATCGCCCCCCCCCAACCTTCAGAAGTCTCTGTGAAGCCAACCAAAGGAAATCTTTGGGAGGTGCTGTAGTTAGTTTTATCACAGGGGCACTCAGCCCACGTGGTTTATTTAATGTCACAATCAGTAGACAAAAAAGGTTTCTCTAACAGTCATAATTACATAGAAGTAACAAATTCCAAATTCCTAGAAGGAAGCAATTTTTTAAAAAATCTCTTCATAATCCCTATCATAGAATTATACACAGGTACTTATTAAATGTGAAGGGTAATGAACATTCTCAAATTAATAATAATAAATCAAATCGTGTCATGGATTTATCCTTCATGGGGAACTTTTTAGAAGTGATGTCCAAGTGTGAACAAGGTCTCAAATTCACGCTGAATTGTAATCATTTGAATGGAAAGATTAATTGGTATTCGGGGCAGTGTTGGCCAATCTGCCTAGGACATGAGAAATCCATGCCCCTCCTGAGGAGACAGAAAACTATGGTCAGAGAGATTGTCCCTAACTTCTTTCTCTGCTCCAAAGGTGACACAAATTTGCAAGATTCATCCCTTCAGGAACGATCCTAACCAGCTCATGATTTTGAACAGGAAAGGATGGACAATCAACAATTTTCAATTTTAAGAAGAATACAAATAATCGAGATATCTAATATTGTAAGTACTTATCAAATAGTTGTTGAATTAAAAAAATGACTAATAAAAGGGAGTAGGTTTAAACTACAGTAATTCCTACCTTAGAAATCATTACTATTATAAAAATATAGCTTGTTAACAGCATAGCCTATCAACAGAATCAGAGTTAACAAAAGAAAGAATCTCCTTACCCATGCTGATTTTAGGCCAGGAATGTTACAATAAACTTTATGTTACCAGAACTTTTTTTTTTTTTTTTTCACCAAATAAGACATACTTTCTTAGAGCAGGAGTACGAGGTTAGAGGCAGTGGGACTCATTACTGTGGGGTTTCACACTATAGCCTGCCTGCTACAACTGCTTAAATTTATCCAATCCTAGAAAAATGTTAGGGCTCCACACGCCTTATAGATCTGTTCACTCAGACTTGTAATCATGTGTCCGCTGAACTAAACAAACAAAACAAAGAAGATGCTCTAGAATTTTAGCCATAAAAGTTTCAAATCGATATAGAGTTTTCCACCTTTCTTGCCTAAAATTCAAAAACTGTAGAAAGAAATGCATGTGATCTCCTACCTACCCGGGGCAATACTACATAGAGAAAAAGGAGGAATCACGGAGGGGAAAATTTTTCTTATTTCACTTGCAGCTTTAGATTTTTGGCCATTGTAAATGGCCACTGATACTCAAGTCACTGACATTAATGCCATTGGAACTCCCTGATTTTGGCTTAAACAAGTGTATTTTTTAAAGTCTGTGCCACCAGTTAAATGCCGTCATTGGGATCAATCATCAGGCATGGCATGCACACACACCTACCCCGTGTACTTTTAATGAAAATAATTTGCATTATCTTAAAGATTTATTCCATTGACATGGGGCAACTTGGTATATACAAACTGTGTTCAAAGTGAAATAAGAAAAAGTAGGAATGTAAATGAACATCATTCAAAGTTAATGTATTTTGCCCTTGACGGCAGAATTTAATTTACATTTTTCTTGTTGTAACTGTAGACACATGTACACCTGCCCTGACAATTACAGTTCCAACAAAAGCGTCTCTTTATAAGTTCAAGGGCATGCTAATCACGAGCTTTATGGAATTTTGTAGTACTCACCTTGGTGCCGTACAAGTGCGAAGATGAAAGAGACCCAAATTCTAAGTAATGATGAATAATTCATCCTGGAATTTTAAAAAGAAAAAGAAAAAAAAAATCCCCAGCTTGCCAGAGTAAATAGAACACCAGGTGTGTTTGGTGGCAAATCCCAAGACACATCACAACCATCATAGAACATTCACATAACGACATCAACAGTTCTGAGCCAGGATGAAATGCCCTGGATGCTGGCGGGCCCTCCTATGTTCAACACCTCATGAACAAATTAGATTCCCCCGAGAGAAGCAGTCTGGAAGTGTAATGAGATCATTCAAATTGTCAGGAAGTTATAAAGAATCAATGAGCACGGCAATGAGTCAAGGAAAGGCATCTACTCTCCAGCTACTAAAGCCCTGAAAAACAGGACCCCACTCTAAAGATGCCTGTTATGTCTCTAGAACAGATATCCATCCTCTGTGAGACCAGGCTCTCCTAATTTTCACAACAGCTTTCAATCAGGATCCCATAAAAGTCAGTTAAAACACAATGTGGTCCTACAGGTAGGAGGATTTAGAGTTTGCCATCACCTTCTGTAAAGTATAGAGCCAGTCCATCACTCTGAAGTACAGACCAGAGTCACAGGCTGTAGAAGACTGTCCACTGACTTTCCGTATGTGAAATGAATAATAGACATGTAATAAAAAAAGAACCATGCCAGGGGTGGCTCCTTGGAATTACAATAAAAATAGAATCCGGTACACAAGCAAGTAATTAGTCACAGCAAATTAATTAGAGAAAGAACATCACAAAAATGAACTTGTTTTCATTTTAGTTACAATCCGTTGGACCCGTGGCTTTACCCCTTGGATGATCTGTGCCGCTCTGTAGAGCTGAGATGCAAGCTCCAAATTATACATACTCCTGCGTCAGCACCAAGTGCATGGGTAGACACTGAAGTTTGCTCCCAATAGCATTCTTAAAACTAAAAACCCTTCTCTAATTATTGGAAGCTATCACAATTCTTCAGCCAGACTTCCATGGAAAATCAGTGAATCTCCTCTGTGAGTTTTACTGTAAATCTTCAGTTGTCAAGCACACACATTGAAATCTTAAGCACATAATAAATATTAGTCAGTTTTGCTGAAAATGGGAGTAAGCCTTTAGCAGAGATCACACACAGCTTTTAGCAGAAGGAGATGTCAGGCAGGTTTAAGACTGGAGTCCTTAGGGAAGCAGTTCAGAGAGCAGGAAGGAGGATTCATTTAAATATTTGTATTTATGAAAAATGTCACTAACCTGTTCTGCAGAGACTGGAGGAATGGAGTCGGAAATATTAAGCCAAATCTTGGTAAGCCAGGAAAAATTAAGTAAAACAAGAAGTCATGTCAGTTCTCCCCCACTTGCTGCCAATTATTTCTGATTCCTGAAATGATGTCTGAATCCCCTACTCTCAAAACCAAAAATTCAGTTAGTCCTGCGCTAGAGTCACATAAGTGTTGAGTTGCAATCAAGTTTTTCTTCTATTGATTAAGGAAAAGTAAATCTAAAGATCAGTTTCAGGATTGCGTAGAGAGGTTCTTTTCCTGAAAAACTAGACCTTTTTCTCCCCCCTTAAAAAAAAAAAGAGAGAGTAGATTCAGATGGAAATGTCAGTTACTTGGAGCTGAAACCTTGGTCCTTTCTGATCGGAATCACTTTGCACTGAAAAACACAGAAGAAAACCCCCCTTCTACCTTTGTACCCAAAAAAAGGCAACTGTATAATGTTACGGAATTAGCATCCACCAGCATGGGATTCAAACGCCAAACAAAGCTGCTGCCTCCAATATTTAAATAAAGTTGGTTTTCTACCAAAGTCTTTTTTTGTTTCTCTGCTTTTGAACAGCTGCCACAAATAGGCTCTACCCTGTTTTTTCACAGGTATGCATGAAGTATTGAAAGAAACTGTCTCAAACTTTTCTAGGTTTTATTCCTGCCCTTTTCCCTCTGATACACCGCAGGGCAGGGGGTTAGGCCAGGGGACAGGTAACCAGCGCGAGGCAGGATCTTTCACAAGGGAAAAACCAAGGGCTCTGGAAACCTCCACAGATACCCAGCGAGGGTCCTTGGAGGGAGTGGGGACAGATAGACCCCTCCTGACGAAAATTTGCAGTAAGTATTTAAAAGGCATCGTGAACAAGGTAAAAAGGTGTCTGGTTCGATGCAGAATGAGAAACATTGGCTAAGGCAGAAACCAAGTTTACTATCCAAAATATTTAAAGTGAGACTTGTTAAAAAAAGGAAATCATTTGAAGGTAGCAGGAGAAAACTCTCTGTAAATCAATGGGAATTTAAAAATTGCTTCAAAGTTCTCTCTGACCAGACATTTAAATGCCAACTCTATTAAAAGACATAGTTCCAGTTTTGAGCAAATTGTTCTAAAATGGACAAGAGGTTTGGGAAACTAGTTTTTCAGTCTAAATTATTCAATATTTTCCCCATAATCCCGTGGTAATTCAGTAGGTTTTACGAATTCTCCACATGTATTTACTTACAGATGTCAAATGACTATTTTCCTCCCAAAGGCACATATTTATGTAACAGAAAATCTGAGTTTTTGGGTGCCTGTTCGAAACACAATTAAACTCAAATCCAAGACTCACCTCAAAGAGCATTTCCTTGCCCAGCCTTTGTTAAGGTTTCAGTCCAGTAGTCAACCTAAATGTTGTGAAGCAAAATAGTTGGTTCTATTTTAAAAACTGCTAGTGTCATAGTAATTGCTTTGGTCTACTTTCTTCATGCACTCGTGGATATTTGTATCTCAGCCTTTTGACCCATATTAAATGTTTCATCCTTTTTTGGGCAGGACTGCTCCTGGGATAAATGCCACCTGGGCTAACCAGATACACAAGATGGCGGCATAAGTGGATCAGAATGACTGAGAATCTGGGTGCAAGCAAGTGCCAGGTGCTTGAGGACAGACTGAGCTGGTTTATCGCTGGTTGGGCTGGGGAGCCAGTTAGTGAGTGTGTATTCCGGGTGTACACTCAGTGGTCACAGAGGAAAAAGTGACAAAAATCTCTTTTTATGCCATGTCGGCAGGAGGGTTTATTCTGTTTGAAGGGGTGAAGTGAGCCAAGATTTGACAAGATTTAGACCAAAGGTGGTGTGGGCGTGGCTTGGAGCTAGTAACCCAAGACAATTTGTGTTTTACAAAGATGGCATAAACGGATGCTGCTTTTTAGGCAGGAGGAAAGGCAGTTCAAACGAAACACAAAACAAAAAAATATTCCTAAAAATGAGTAGAATAAGCCTTATATCCTGATTGTTTTTGTTTTGTTTTGTTTTCTTAAGTTTCTTACACCCTCTGTGAAAGAAATAGTCAGATCTGAGCTAGTTTGAAATGATGCAGTGAGAAGTGTGGACGGCCACAAGCCTCCAGCTGTGAGCTCCTTCAGGCTCAGCCTCACTGCTGGAGCCAAGGGCAACCCCATCCGTGACTGGGCGAGGTGGTGGGACAATTGCCTCAGCACTTTCCACCCAATGCAGGACTCCCCTAATGGGCAATTTTTGCTCTGGAGAACCTAGTTGAGGTGACAAAGGCTATGTCAAGGGCTCAACTGAAGCAGCTCTACTATGCCAAAATCAGGGTCTAATTGGGAAAACCTTGGACTTGTGTATATAATTTTATGCATTGGGATTTTATATATATATGTGTGTGTGTGTGTATATATATATATATATATATATATATATATATATATATATGTATATAATGTATATACATTGGGGTTGAAATGCCCAAATTACTGTGGCAGATGGCAGAAGAAGGGATTAAAATTCTCAGAGACACGGACACGCATGTATATTATGTGACTCCAGAAGACCCAACAGATGATCATGTTCCACGGAAAGGCCCAGAGGACAGACACATCATCCACCAAAGGCAGCAGGAATATGCTGGTGAGAGAAGCACCAGCATCACAAACAAGCTCAGTGCGTCAGGGTTGCAGGTCAGGTCAGGTCAGCTCTGCAGGTCAGGGCTGATGGCAGGAGTGGTGGTCACAGAACTTGACTGTCCGATTGCAATGGGGATGATGGGCACCTGGAACAACAGAGACCAGGTAGCAGCACTCTACTGCCTGAAGCCAAGGGGGTCGAATCTTCATAATAACCAAGCAGGTCAGATTCGTAGCCAAGAGGCCCTGATCCATAGAGAGTTATGGAGATGATTAATAGAGCATGGCATCCAAGGGGCAAAGTAGATGGGCAGCCAACAAGGGTATTGCTTACTATATATAATAAAAAAGATCAAGAATGGTTGAGCAAGAGGCCAAAGACAGTTGCCCCAATGAAAGGTCTTGATCTCTTGCTCAGTTTGTGGATCTGAGTCAGTTTTTCAAATCTGGAATCCATAGACTGAAAAGGTAACCAGGTTACCAAAGGGAAGAATCCTGCAACATCATGACAAGTGTGTACAGTAGTGATTCTCTCAGTCCTTCCCCCAAAAGACCTATGGTCATTTACTTGATTGACTGTAGACTGGGGGAGGGGAGTGCCTAGATATCTTGTGGACTGTTGGACAAGGGGTTTGAGTTAACATTGATACCCAAAGACCCTGTTAGAGTGAAAACAGAGAGGCCAAGGAAACAAAAGGAGACCTGGCCAAGTCCCAGCAGGCCCATAGGGGCTGCAGACCTACCTGGATGTCAGTTCCCAAGTCCCTATATATAATTGGGTTTAATATACTTGACACATTGGTTCCTTGGTCTGTGTGGTAGAAGCTACCATAGCAAGGAAGGAAATTGATCCTTCTACTCCAGCCAAGGTAGTAAATACAAAAGAGTCTTGCATTCTGGGGTTGGGGGAAGATGGTGAAGATTAGTGTCACTCTTAGAGAGCAGGGGTGGTGGGATCTATCATATCTCCATTTAATTGGGCAAGATGGATCCTGAAGAATAACTGTGGGCTACTGCAAGCTCAACCAAGTAGTAGCTCCGGTTTGCATCTGCTGTACTAACGTATCTTTGCTGGAGATACTACGTTAGTACAGATGGCTTCAGATACATGGCTTCAGATACATGGCATGTGGCCGTTAATTGGGCAAATGCATTTTTTTCCCTATCTGATTCAGGCATGAGGATCAGAAAAAGAGTTCATTTTCAAATGGAACAGACAGCAATATACATTTATAGTTTTGCTGAGATTGGATGGAATGTCTCCTGTAGAACATCACCTTGACTCACAACGTTGACAACGTTGACTGGCACAATGAGGAAGAAGTGGCCGGAGGCCTGGGTGACACACATGTGCTCCAGAAGGTGGGAGTTACATTCTTCAGAGATTCAAGGCTAGTACTTCAGTAACACGTTTAGGAATCCAGTAGTTGGAGACATGCTGGGATCTCCCCTCCAAAGCAAAAAACAAATGGCTGCATCTTGCAACCTCTCTACAAAGAAATTCTTCCCTCTTCGTAGCTTTCTTTGGGTTCTAAAGGCCACATATTCCGTACCTACAAAAACTGCTCCAGCCCACATACCAGGTGACACAGAATTCAGCCAGCTTTGACTTGGGTTGAGAGCATGAAAGAGCTTTGTAGCAGCTCCAGACTGTAATGCAAGCAACCCTGCCACTTGGGTCATATGTTCAGTAGGTGCTTTGTTGTCGGAGATGTTAGGGGCAGAAAAAGATGAAATGTGCTGTTTATTGCAAACCCCAGTGGGAAAACCATAACTCAGGTCCCTGGAGTTCTGGAGCAAAGTCATGACATCCACAGCAAAAAATAACACACCTCCTGAAAATCAGCTCCTGGCATGAGAATGAACCCTGTGATGGAACATTTGACCAAGATACAAGTGACCACGTGCCCAGAAATTCCCCTCATGAATTTCTGGGCCCTGTTGGACCCTCCAAGACATAAAGTCAGGGGGTCCCAGCAGCAATCTACCCTAAGATGGAAATGGCATATCTGCACGTCTTGGACTGGCAATGAGCAAGCTGCCAGACTAGGTAGCCCAGAATCCATGTCACCTTTCAGAGTTATACTGGTTACCCCCCCACGACCCAGATAACACATATGGCCCTATGTGAAGTGCGAGGTGGGCGGTGCATAGGACAAGCTGAAGGAGGACGAAAAAGCCTAAGCTTGGAGTGTGGATGGATTGGCTTGGTGTGTGTCTGCAAGCCCAAAGCATATGGTGGCCACACTACAGCCTCATGCAAGGGTGGCCTTGAAAGACAATGATAGAGGAATATTTTCCCAATGGGTGGACTTGGGGGCATTATATCTTGCCCCCAAGTACTCTGTGTCAAAGTGGTCTGATGTTAGAACATGTACAAATTCGTAGGCAGTGGTGAATCACATATCCAGTTGGACAAGGGCCTGGAAATAAAAAAGTGGCAAGGAGGCCTGGAGTAGAGACATGTGGATAGACAGATGGGAATGGACATGAAGTGTGAAGATCTTTGTGTCCTATGTTAACACCCAAAAGAAAGCATCCACTACAGAAGAGGGACTAAACAACTAAGTAGACAAAATGACTTGGGCAGCTGACGTGAAGCAGCCTTTGTCAGTGTTGGTATGATGGGCACGTATATGAAGTGGCCACAGCAGCAAGGATGGAGGTTATGCAGGAGCCCAATAGCATGAACTCCTATTTAGCAAGGCTGAGTTAGCTACCCTGGCCTCTGAATGTTCACCCTGCCAATAACAGAGACAAAAGCTAAGCCCTCAGTCTGTCACTGTTCCTCGGGGAGACCAACTGGCCACTTGGTGGCAAAATGACTACACTGGACCACTTTCATCCTGGAAGGGCCAATGGTTCCTTTTCCCAGGAATAGACCTGGACTCTGGATATGTGTATGCTTTTCCTGCCCACAGGGCCTTAGCCAGCACCACTAGTGAGAGGCTTGCAGAATGCCTGATCCACAGGCATAGAATTTCATGCAAAATAGCATCCAACTAGGGAAGCCACTTTACGAAAAAGGGGATGTGAGTGTGGGCCCAAGATTACAGTAGGAGCCCCTGATTGGAGCAGTGTCCCCAGTTGGAGGAATGCATGGGTCCAGGCACCAAAGTGTGGAAGCAGGAGTAGCCCCACCTGCAAGTACTCCCAATGATTATTGAGGGACTTTGGCTTCCCAACCCCTCATCTCTAGGTTGTGCAGAGTTTGACATCCTGGTTCCCAAGAAGGCATGCTCTCACCAGGGGACACGGAGAGAGTCCCACAGACCTACAAGCTATGGCTGTGATGCTGCCTGGGTACTTTGGGTTCCTTGTTGCAGAGACCAGCAGGAAAGATGAGCCACCATCCTATTAGGAATCCACGGCCCTGAGAAGCAGGAGGAGGTGGAGCTGCTGTTGCATGACAGGTTCAAGGGGTAAGATGTGTGGAACTCAGGAGACCCATTATGGTGGCTCTTGCTGCTACTCCCTTGCCCAGTTGTGAATGTGATGGACAAGCATAGCAACCCAAGTCTGAGCAGCATATAGTTACCAGGGATTCAGATTCCTCAGGAGTCAGGGTTTGGGATAAACCACTAGGTAAACCACTGAGACCAGCAGAGGTGATAGAACGGACAATGGAAGAGGGAGACGGTGGGTACCAGTCGTGACTCTGAAACCATCTGCAGTGTCATGGGCTGTAGTTCTTTCCCCTAACCTCCCTTTTCTGAGGTTCCCCTCAGGAAGAGAAGCCTGCCAGAGCCCTGGACGAGCTGGCCCTGATCATGGATGGAGAATTGCATCGACACACGGCACGGAGTGGACTGTGGTACATACAGACGTGCACCACTCAGATCCACCTTCAAGAAAAGAATGCTTTCCAGCCACGAGGAGTATGGTTAGCTGACAGCTCCCAACTGTTGGCTCCTTTGGTGTCTGCATCAGTGTTCAAGCTGAGATCATGTTCCTGTGTTCCTCCATCAATGACTTGAGAAAAGCTTTGGTAAAAGGACCTAAGTGGGACACCTCTAATAGGAAATCTTTGCTCCAGAACATCTTATTGGGCTTGCAGACTTTGTCAGGGCTACTGCATGGTGTGATGCCCCCTCCTGCCCCATCTTTCTTCTTCCCCTTTTCTTTCACAGGTGTTATTCCCCAATAAACTTTTTTTTTTTTTCCCCAATAAACCTTTTGCGCTCCTAACTCCACCTTAGCATCTTCTTCCTAGCCATCTGAATCTGCAACATTGGTGTCTTGGATAAATATACAAGCCATTTTGCTTCATTGTATAATCTCCCATGGAGATTCCAGATATTTTTGTAGTGCAGTTGTTTCTACCACTTATCCACTGATTGAATAATATTCAACCTCCTAGATCTAGCTGGATGAGGTGATTACATCGAAGGTTATGCTTACGTTCTCCCTGAAAATGGTAGTTAGCCATAGCAGAATCCTTGAAATGGATGAGGTGATATAGAAAATGCAATTATGCTCATGAAGACTTCTCCTGAACAGTAAAGATGTTCACAATGAAAGGGTCTGAAGAGCACCACATCTGGAAGTTTGCTTCTCTTATTGCCTTGGAATCTTCATTCTTGGACACCTGGGTTAACTTTCATGGGTTGTCCTGAAGTCTGTTTTTCATTCTTAAGAGAAAAATGTTTAAAAACCTGATGTCATATTTCTAAAATTTTCATATTTACTAGTGTCATGGTAATAATCATTTAACGGCAAGCTGCAAGCATTAGGAGTTTAAATTGTAGCACAAATGCTCTAGAACATGTCTTTTTAAAGAATTAATATTATTTGCCTCTAAGTAATTTTCTTTTTGTGCTGATCTTACTCTAGACACTGGACTCTTAATTATGAGAAAAATGGCATTGGCTCTTTGAAAATCACATTGAGTAACATTAATGTTTATTAACTAGCAGGATTTTCTAGATCTAAGATCTCAATAATAAACGATGCTCAGCTCTGAAATTTAAACAAGGACTCACAGATATTTTCTGAAAGTAACTCTAGTATCTATCTCTAGGCAAGGAGTTTATAATAGCTAATTCTAAGTAGACCAACATAACCAAAAAAACCTCACAATTGGTCTTATTCTAACATCCTTGTTAGCACATTAGCAATAATGTTGAAAAGGGGCAGGGGGAGTGGAGGGACACTCTATATTCCCTATTCACCAAGTAGCACCAAGTAGTTCCAGAAGAATTTCACTGGTCGGCAAGAAGCAGCTCTGATTAAAGCTTACTGCAGACAATAAACAGAGGGTTTTAGCGCTATTTGTCTATCACTTTTCAAGGGCACTCAGCTAAAACAAATGCTCATACATTGTTAAGGATAAATAATACATATACCTTCTCCAGCAGAGGTGAAATCTCACTCACCAATGATTAAAAATTGCAGATTCCAAGGAAAGAGAGCTCATAAGACAGACGATATGCATGGCTCATGCAAATCTATTATGTGTTGAATTCAAGTGCCTAGATTTGCATGCCTAATTGGGAAGAATGCCATCTTGGTTGCACTAACCAGGAATCACGTATCAAGCCCAAGATCAGTAAAGTCTTTGACTTTGCAGGGATGTGACAAGTATTAAAATCAGAAAAAAAAAATGTTCTTTTATGTAATTCCAGTGGAGAACAATATGGCAATATCTACCAAAATTACAAACACTCTGACCTTTTGATCTAGCAGTCCCACTTCTGGGAATGTGTTCTACAGATTTATTTCAAACATGTAAAAGAACGTATGCTTTTTACTGCAGCAAATTGAAAAAAGTAAAAAAGAGAGAAAGAAAGAGGGAGGGAGATTGGGAGAGAGAACAACGAAAGAGTCAAATGTCTATCAAATAAGGTATTGGTCAAATAAATTATAAATCACATCTATAAATGGAATACTATATCTTATATTGTAAACAAAGGGTAAGGTGATTTCGTATATGTTGCTATAGAGGGATTTCCAGGATACATTTTAAGTGAAAAAAAGCAAAGTGCACGATGGTATATAATATGCTAACTTTGCTGTATAAAAAGGGATCAGTAAGTATATTCTCATTTGCTATTATTTGTGTTGACTCGGCAAAGACACACAAAAAGCTAATAAAAGATGGAGTACAGGGGTTAGAGTAGAATTTTCCAGTGTATACTTTGTTTATATTGCTTGATTTTTGAATCATGTGAATGTTTTCCATTTAAAATGAAATACAAATGGTTTTTAAAAGATGTCTTTTTGTAAACAAACTGAACTATAAACCAAATAAAATTTTAACACAACCAAAGCAATTTATAATGTCTTAGTTGTATACTCTAACAGTGGAATAAGGCTTACATCTGCCCTCAAATGTATCAGGTAGTTCAGAAAACATTGTATTTTTTTAATGTCTGCCTCCTCTTATTCCCATTCGTATTTATTTAACACCTTAATTGTATTACTTATAGTGACTAAGAAGCATTCAAGGATGAAGAGTCTGTGAAAGACTCAGTAAACTGAAATTGCATTGTAATTTTTTGGCAGACCTAGATCTCACAGACCATAATAGATAAACTGCCTCCTCTATTTTGTGAGCAATATTTATATTCCTCACAAGGCTCTGCCTTGAATTTTAAAGAGGAACAAAGTGACAGCCTCAACCTTTCCCATAACAAAACCTCCATTAGATTATCTACTTTTTCTCCCCCCTATAAACACCAAGTTCACTTGAACACGGATGCCTCCTTAATAAAAGTCTGAGTCAAAACTGAGTGACCTGTCTCACCTTTAGTTGTTCACGGAAAACAAAGTGTTCAGGCTCTAGAATGTCCTCAGGTTGAAGACCAAGTGACCGGTGTTCAGCGTCATATTGCAGGTTCACTTCTTCTTGTCAACAGCACCCATGACAAGTGTCCAATCTGGCTCCTCCCAGGAGAGTAAGGAGGACAATGGATGTACACCAATCACAGTGTTACAATTCTGAAAATGGCATGAGGACAAGTTCCAATTTGGATTTAGAGCTATCAGCCGCATCAGTGATTTTGTTATAGAGCAAATCAATTTAGTAAGTGAATATGGACGAACATCTCACTTTAGTGTTTTAGTGAAACATAAAGACTAACAATAATGGTGTGACTGTGGAGGGCTATGGAGGAGAACCTTAGCAGCAGGTAGTATAGTACCGCTCTCAACTGCAGCCAAACTGCTTGGGTTTGAATCCTAGCTCTGCTGTCATTTATCAACGGTGTGACTTTTGGCAAGTTACTCAACCTATCTGTGCCTCGCAAGTTAAGAAGATGGGGATAATTAACAGTGCTGAACCACAGGGATGTCGTGAACATCAAAAGGGTTTAATATAGGTAGAGCATCTAGATTGGGCCCTGGCTGATAATAAACGCTCATTGTTAATGTTTAGAAGAAACATGAGAATGAAAATTGTAAGCCTGGATCCCTGGCACTGATTCACAGGACCAGCAACTGCGCTTTTGTCTCATCTCCCTCTTGGATTATGAGTTTGTTACTCCCCTCTTGATATGTGTGCCTTAAAACAGAACGCAAATTGCTCAGGTGCCTAAACCGCACTGAAGAGAAGCATAAGATGTTCACGTGTTCTATACTCATATGTCTAGGCAAGTATATATAGCTGAACATTTTAATAGATCAGTTTGTTAAAAAAAAAAACTACACATTTTTAGTGTTATTCTCAAATTTTTGAAGGAAAAGGATTCAGAAATTCATTATATTTTAAGGAGATATAATATGGTATGCTATCCCTTTCATGTATTAACTCAATTCCTAAATCTTAGTTACATTAAAGACTTAAAAGTAGATGAAATGACTCATGTTAATATCTATCATGACCTATGTGTTTTAAAAGTTATCTGGCTAAATTTGAATCCTGAAATCCTAAGTCTAAGTTGGAGAACACAGATAACTTCTTTTCCAGAGAAGAGCTGGAAAGACAAATGTGACTTCAAGGGTTAACCTCCTTCTTTTATATGCATTCTGGTGGAAGTTATAGCATTTTTCAGTCCAATGGGTATTGGGTGCCTTGACATATGTCTACCTTGCAAGAACTCAGAGACCCTCATAATAAATACTAAATAGAACTTAGCACAGAGGTTAAAACTATAATTTTTTGAAATTTGAAGAGGTAGAAATAATCTTACATTTAAACAGATCGCGATACTTAACGCACTTCTGAAGCACTGAGAAAGAATTTAATAGATTCTGTCTTCTAAATACAGTAATAAAGTATATATATAGCTCTTGGACCTTAGTTCTTGGTACAAGGCTAATTCATAACAGATTACCAAGAAATTACTGATAAGCAGATACGGTTCAAGTGCCCCAAACCCTAATTCTTATAGAAAATTATTTTTCAAAGGAAAGAAATGTCACGTGAAAAAGTGTCGCAAATTTTTAATTCATCAAAATGAGATTCTTACTCAAAAACGGGGATGCCGAATAGCTCAAACGTGGGTTTTCATCCTTAAAAGAGCATGTTAGAAGTATAAAACTTTGCTAACAAAAAGGCAATAACATATTTCCTATGAACCTCTGTTTTGCCGGTTTAATTTCTAACTTTGGCAAGATGCCAACTAAATTTGTTACGCTGGTCAAACTCTTTTACCAGCTTAGGCCAGTTCCCCAGAGGACTCAACCACAGCACTGATGTTGACTTTCTGCTGTATAAAAATAAACATGCACCTTGACCCCCACGACTCCAGGAAAAAATCAGAACACAAAGAGAAAGTGGACTTTTAGATTTTTAATTTTTTTAAAGATTATCTATATATCTATATATATATTAATAAAAGTGCAAAGAATAGACCTTCATGTTTAAATTATATTCTAAAATAAAATATATATTTCCATGAACTGCAGGAGACAACTGGCAAGTAAAGAGCCTGAGAGAGTCCAGTCCCTCTCCATCACTACAATGGACATATATTTGAAGGAAGCACCTATGAAAAATATTGTTCACAACACACCTGGTAACACAAGAGAGCTTCTGGGTGTTCTTGAAAGCAGTTTGTTTGCATGTCAATCTAACATGAAATGAGGGGAAAATCAAATTCATAAACAGAAATGACATTGCTTAGAACAATCTATTATTCTGTACTCTTGTTTATTTGCCCTGGAGCCTAGCACCTCCCATGGAGCAAGCCACCGTCACACATGCGCTCGTAAAACTATCACCTGCGTGCCTCAAATGGTGATAGTTCCTTGTGCAACAAGTCTTCCCTGTTCATAACACTGCTGATTTAGTAATTTAGCATCATAGGTGAAACATCTGGTTAGAACTGAACGTTCTTCTTTTTTTTTTTTTAAGTAAACAAACTTTTAAAACATAGCATCATAACATTCGGCTCTGTTACACATAGCTCATGTTTTGGGCTTGTTTTCACCAAAAGGTCTTAAAGGAACAAGAGTTATATAATATCTGCTGCTTTCTTATGTATTTATGGCCATGGTGGCAATAGGTTGCAGAAACAATAGAAACTTTCAATAATAAAAAAAGATATATGACTCTGAACTTTTTTTTTTCTTTAAAGCAATCTGGGATATTTCAAAAATTCAAATTCAAAAACTGATTTCCACTGTGGTGTCAGCAGCTACATGCCCACATGAAAATGATGCCTCAGTTTTTACTTGGCTTTCTTTTATTACTCCTTTCCTTTTTCAGAACTGACAAAAATTTCTATTTTAGAAAAGATATGTTCTATACACTGTGCCTGTAGCAACATATCTGTAACACTGGCTATGACAGAATTTTGCCTCATGAATGTCAATAATATGCTCTCACTGAATCTGGATGAAGTTAACATTAAAATACAGATAAGCTACAATCAATTATGCATAACTTGTAGACTCAAAAGTCCATGGTCTCTCCTCTCCTTCTTTTTGACCTGTTATAAAAATAATTTTGGTTACAAGTGTCTACACAGCACCAATTTTATTTCAAAAGCAGCATCTTTCCTCAGCCACCCAAATCAGTCTACACGTATACATGCTCAAATATCTTTTCTCATTTACTTCTGTTCTGTAACTCTAAAAGACCGGTAATTGCATTAGATCTTGTCTCCATCAAAAATCATTTAGCAATTATTAAAACAATCAATTACAATGCCCTAAAAATACCCACGGCCACTGAATTAAATGAGAAGTTCCCCGACATGCAACTGTGTAATCGGAGAATTATGCCTGCAGTTGTGGAGCACTGTGGTGTGTAATAGCAGAAGGAACAGGTCTCTAACAGTAAAAAAGCATTTCATAAAACTTTGTCATATATAAAATATCTTATTAATTGTCATCATTCCACTGATGATTAAAGCATAAGTGTTCGCTCTGCTTTCTGCTGTGGGACAGTCGGGGGTCATACAACCTCAAAAAATAAGGGGGCATCTGTTTCTCAGGCTGACAAAAGCTCAGTTACACTGTTTCTCTCTCAAACTCGTCTGCACTCACACACACATACACAAAGCATCCACAGTTTTAATCTTCCTGACACTGTTGCCACACTTTTTTCCCACTTCCAAAAACCTGTCAGGAAAATGTGATTGCAAAATAATTATTCTTGTCTATACCCAGCCTGGATCTCCATTGCTCATTTTTATGATTTTATGATTTTGAAAGATAAAGCAGAAGGAGAACAGGCATCATGCATCTTCCTCAAACCCTTTGGTTTCCACTTTCAATGTTACAGTGAATGTAGATTTGACTCAGCAGGCCTGGGTCAAAGGCTTTACAGATACTGAACCTGAAGTGCATTAAGAGAATAAACATCTGCTATCATGGCATAGGACAATTTAAAAAGTAGCATCCGTGAAGAGTTTACAAGAGTCACCTAAAAATTTCAAAAGAAATGAAAGAATTTGTAGGAGGGACGGAATCATGTAACAAAGGTCAAAAGGTCAAACGCAATCGGGTAACAATTACATTCTTTGAAAAATACTTCATGTGCACATTTTCTGCCCCAGGTGCACTAAGTCCTTCTTAAGTCTCCTATCTGTAAACATGGTGGATCCAGAAAGACATATATTAAAGAAAGAGATTACACTGATTAACAAAGGAATAGAAGAACAAACAAAAAGATTTCAGGGCAGGTAAGGGCTACCTTTTAAAGGAAAGTGCTTTAAATACATTTCTGCAAAAAATATGACTTGGAGGCAAATCTGAAGTTTTGACACTTAATGCTTTACTCAGAGATTAGTCAGAGTTGTTCTTCTGTAGGGGCAACTAAACTGAAATGTAAAACAAAAAGAATTGTCCAACTATGACATCACAAAATCCCAGGGAAAAACTAGGAATCAAAGCTCCCTTTGATTAAAAATTCCCACTTCGAATGCAAAGTGCAAGAGCAAAAGCTTCAAATGATGACAGGCAGGAAAGTCACAGTACTCGCTCTCCCGTACTCCCCCCCACTTGACTCCCTCATGCACACTACAGAGAGTTTATTAGCTAATTCTCAGCTCTCCTGGCACGTATATCCATTGCTCTGTTGGATTCTTCATAAAGTCAGGCCTCCATTCCCAGTAGTTTAAAGTTATGAAAAAGATAGATAGATACGAAGAAATACATTCAAAAAGCGAAGAACTCTGGAATGTGACGTAGCTCATGTCAGTAATGGCTGATATACTGTGGGAGGAACATTAAAATTGAGATAGTTACATACAGAGTGGTCAGGCTGCTGTGCCTGTGCTTCCTGGAATTCTAACATTCCATCTGCTCTTCTTCCAGACCCTAACAGAGCTATAGGTTCTAACTGAGTACCTGAGATCAGAATCAGGTTGACAAATGCTTGACACACTTGAAATTATTTCAAAAGGGAGAAATGAAGAAAAAAGTTACCCAAGTTGAAAAATAAGGAGTTCATTATGGACAGAATAAAACTAAGGTAAACATGTATGGACACAAGTCAAAATGAAAAACTGAACCCGAGAAGGAAAGGAGAGAGAGGGAGGGGGAAAAAGGAGGAATTGGGAGAGAGATGTGCTGGCCCTTCCTGGAAGGATTCCTTGTTTCCTGATTTAAGTGCAAGATGCTCTTCTGAGGGGACAAGGCTGTTCACGCCATCGTCACAAGTACACCTAAGTGGTCACGAGGACCAAGCGGTAGACAGATCCCAGTGAACACAGTAAGAAGTCGGCGGCTGCCTGGTCCCCTCTCATGAGGGAGGGCACAGAAACTGGAGATGTGGCCAATTCTGGTGGCGGAGTAGAAGGAATCTGTGGTAGAAAATACCAAAAACAGCCCCCTACCCATTCTAGGGGGAGATATACAAAACCCCCCTGAAACCTAAACAAAAGAAAAGAAAACAAAACAAAACAGAGCAAACTTCTCCCTCCTGAAGGAAACCTCATGGGAACAAATGCCCTGCGAGTCCTAATGTGTGTGTTCTCACAAGGCTGGCGGAGGTTATTTTGTTTTGGATTCCACAAAAATTTTGTCTCCATCCCTAATGCCAAAAGAATGCAAGGCTCGAGAGCTGTACTTCATTTCCTCTGGGCCAAAGGGCGCTTCATGGTCAAAATAGTAGAGAAGCATGTTGCTAGTGGGTAATTGCACTAGAGTTTTTAATTGTTTCTTTAGTTCTGCAACTGTTTGGTCCAGACGAATGCTCATTTCTTCCACCTGGTCGTTAAAGTGGACTTCTACTTTCGCACTGCTCTGGGGTCTCAGGTCCACTTCCGCCAAAGGCTCCAACTTCCCATATTTTGTGACTAGTTCATGATACCTAGGAGGATAAAAAAACAAAACAAAACAAAACAGTGACAACTTAAGCCACTAGCGCATGAACTTTTGACTTCTTCAGAACTACAGGTAAACTACACTGTTATTCTCAACATCTTTCTAATATTCTAGTCTAATATGATATCTACTTACCTGCCTACCTACCTATTGGGTGACTATTGTAGAATCTGTGATCTGAAATCGTTGCCCTTTTGAGGCCACAGTAAAACCCCATTCTTGTGGATCGGGGAAGAGTGTCTCCTAAAGATGGCCAACATGCCTGTTGCTAATCTTTACATAAGAATCAGCTTAGAAAGGAAAGGAGAACCTAGAAGAAAAGTAGACACTACAAAGATTATAGAGAGAAGTCTAATCACTCTGTAGAGCCTGCTTGCTTGGGCATCATCATCAAGGCAGGCAGATATCTAAGCACGTGTTCCTTGGTAACAGATGGGAAGATGGATGTAGGCCAGCAGTTTCTGACCCCTGGAGAAGGCATAAGTTACAAACAAAAACATCTAGTTGTATGTTAGCTGTTAACTCAGCTTTTTCAGTGATGC
The DNA here is from genome assembly GCF_965194805.1 of Balaenoptera borealis. Classification (NCBI taxonomy): domain Eukaryota; kingdom Metazoa; phylum Chordata; class Mammalia; order Artiodactyla; family Balaenopteridae; genus Balaenoptera; species Balaenoptera borealis. The sequence continues at coordinate 100,459,322 of NC_138868.1, read as the reverse complement.
TTTGTTGAATGTTCCAGCCTAGCCTAGTTGACTGTAACACAAGGAGTTTGTGGAAGAGTCAAGAATACGTTCTTGTAAAAAAAGTGGTAAATGAGGGACACAAGTTCCTTGATCAAGGCAGGAATAAACAGCCAAAGACACCAAGAGGAAAGTGAATTATAGAGGTGAGACTAGGGCCCAGGAGGACAAGTTTCCATGTGGAAAATCTTGTCTCCGCTGCCAGCCTTGGAGGATCTAGGTTTGATTTCATTGAGAAAGCTGAGCAGTTTCCTACAAACCAGAGAGGGGGAAAATGCTGAAAAGATCTAATATTAGCTTTATTATAACCAAGATATACTGAGGTTAATTCGGGATCAGAATACAATGGTCATAAGATTACCCCCGCCACGTTCTCCACCCTACTATTGGCTTTAACTCAGTAAAGTCAGTGTTATAATAAGGTTGGTAGGAACACGGAAGCTGTAGTAAGACATCTGTGGTCAGGGATGGAAGTAATCATGTCCATGAAGGGGAGTACCAGGTATGGTAAAATAGCACTGGCCTTGGAGTCAGAAGACCTGACTTCAGAGTCTTGACTCCATCTTATAATTAGCTGTGTGACTTACCAACTCACTCAATCCTTTTGGATCTCAGATTCCTCACTAGTGAAACTGGGATAATAAGTCTGCCCTTCCTACCTTATAAGACAGTCATAAGAATCATATAAAATAACAGATGAGTAAGCACTTTGTAAGTTCTAAGTTCATATGCAAATAAAAAGTATTAACATTACATTCCTGCTGTCTGGGACTTACATTATTAAAACACACACACCACTAAGAAAATATATGATTGAAATCTACTTAGGTAGGACTTCTTGGAAAAGGTGATGGTACGATGAAACAGATTATAGAATCGTCTTCTCCCAGGACTTGAGCCCCAAATGGTATTCTTTTAAAAGGGTAAAATATTACCAGCAGCAACTAATACAGGAAAAGAGGAAACTGCCTTATTGCCATAACCTTTTAAAAGGAACCAAAAGTACCATGTGGTTCTGTTAAGCAAGGGTCCTACCTCAACCCCCAGAAGCCATTATGGAGAAAGAAGGTAAGGAAACAAAATCCTGAGCATACTGACCAATACTTCCTAATCTAGAGCAAACTGGGCTGGGGGGTGAGGAGTCAGCTGGAAGACTGAGGAAACACCTTTGGGACCAGAAGTCTCTACATCCCACTGCCAGGATGTCAGGATCTTAGCAATGGCAAACAAAACAAAACAAAACAGTCCACACAAACAAAATACAAAACTACCAGGACTTGAAATTTTCCAAGGCTCCAAACTGAAAAAGTGAAATGATTCAAAGTCCAAAGGTACCTTTCCTTCACCCAATCTCCTAGCATATGCCTTTAAGTAAGTGAAAGTAGGTTATGATAATTTAATAAAATCTTGGAAAAGACAGCAGAACCTAGGGGTCAAATAAGCTGAACCCAATTCTACGGATATTTTCCCTTCAGACTACAGAAAAGTAGATAGAATTGTAATACCTCAGGCTCTCAAGCTCTGCCCAGGAGGGACAAAAGGAACAATGGCAAAGGGGTCAAGGAGTTTACTTATACTATGCTTCAGTAAAGAGATGGTGTAGATAGAGGTATCCACTTTTATACATAAGCAAGAACATAAGACACAAAATGGCAACTAAGCACATACCACTGCAAAAGGAATAAAAGAGAGAAACACATTAAGTAAAAGGCAGAGGCAGAACTCAATCTGAAAGAAAACATAACTGAATGAAAAGAAAATGCCCCACAAATACTCTAAGGTCTAGAAATTAATAAGTGCATAAATATAATAAAACAGGAGCTCAAAGATAAATGATAAACAGCAGAATAAGATGAAAAGGGAGATTTCAGCACCAGTGAAAGAAACAGGAGCAAAATAACACATTACCTACCAAGTAAGTAAATTAGGAAGTATGACCCAGGAATATTATACCTCACCAAGTTTTTTTCAGAAATAAATTTAACAAGCAAATATTCTGAAACAAGAACTTAGGGAACAGGGCACCCATGAGTCCTTCTGAAAAAGAAAAACACTACTCAACAATGAGATTAAAGAACTAGTGTTAAGCCCTGAATCTATTTAAATATAAAACTGAAACTTAAAATAATAACTGCATAATCCTAGACTTATTTATACTTGACACTATAGTCAACTGAATTTATCTCAAGCACAAACATATTTGTACACAAAATTATGGTCCCTGTGCAGAAACTAGTCTGCAACTGGTCAAGTCTAGCTACAAATTAAATGACCTATAAATTAGGACACTCTAAAAGGTCTTACAGTTTTCTCAAAATCAACATGTCCAGAAATAATTCATTGTTACTCCCCAACCATCTTTTCTAGTCTTCCTTATCTCAGCAAATGGCACCAGAAACTGTCTAATCAGCCTAGCCAGAAACTGAATAGTCATCCTGATTCCTTCCTATCTCTCCTCTCCACTTCTCCCACTCAATCAATTGCCGTGTCATACTAATTCTATTCCTAAATATTTCATGAATCTATCTTCATCTCTCTTGCCCACTTGTCTTGTAAATTCAAGCCACTGTCATTAACAACCTGGATTGCTACAGCTTTCTTTGGATGCATAAGCTGGGTAATTTTCCTCAGTATTTGTTTCAGCCTCCTCCTAGAATGCCTTTCTGTGCTGCAAAGCTGAAAACTACATTTACCACACTCCTTTGCAAGTAAGATTTAACTTCCATCAGTCTCATTCAACAGCCCTGGGGAGAGACATAGTGGATTTAGCAGACATGGAGTGGGAACAGCTTGGGTAGAGGCTTCCTAATTACCAGATTGTGGTTCAAGCAGTGTGTGCCTGGAGTCAACACCCTTGGCAGCAGCTTGCTGATCTCCAGATCACAGCTAAGGTGGTGTGATCCAGCACCGGGGACAGCAGCTTCCTGAGTCTCCCCTTACCTGATGCTAGCAGAGGTAGCAGTGCCCTTGGTGGGCTAGTTCTGCGGTACTGCTCTAGGGATAATCCTAGGGAGGCAGCCCTTCCAAAGATTTTGTAAGCACCTTATTCCCTGTATGAAATCCCTTTCTTCTTAAAATAGCTAGTTTGTGGCTTCTGTTATCTATAACTGAATTTCAAATGATACTCTTTCAAATGGTTTCCCAAGACTTCAGGGTGGTCCCCAATTGACCCTTGTCTATATCACAGCCAAGGTCATTGTCATAAAACACAAATTTGACCACAACACTCCTCTACTTAAAATCACACAAGACCCATCAGAATAAAGCCCTAACTCTTTAACATAATTGTGGTAGGCAAAATTTTGGCTCCCCTAAGCAGAGAACCCAGTTAAGCCATCCTGTGCCCACACTTTTGACACATAAAAACTATAACATAATAAGTATATATTGTTTTAAGCCACTAAGTTTATGGCAATTAGTTACAGCAGCAATAGAAAACTAATACATTGATTATAAAAGGCCCTTCATGATTTCGTTCCTACCTAACTTTCCAAATTTATTTTGTGCCATTGACATTACCACTCCCTGTACTTGCTTTCCACTTATTTAATCTTAAAAGCAATGTTTACTTATTAATTTTCAGGTAAATCCAGCAGGGTTTTACATATGGATAAAAGTTTGGATAGGGACTAGGGTAACAAATATTCACTCTTTATGCTGTAAAAATGAAGAAAAAGCATTAGAGTTGTGACTCACTATAACTCACTATATACACTGAATATGTTCCCCTAAAAGTTACATAAGTAAAGATCATGATTTTAAGATAATATGTTTACTCCTAAGTATCTTATTTTGGATTATCTTTAAGCAGGGCAAATCAGTAGATACAAGAAATCATGATTTTACAAAATGCCCAGTAAATTTTAGAAACCAATTTCTACCTAGTCTTCCAGCTTAGATATTTTATTCATTATTCAAAAGTTCATCTAAACTATGTGTGAACTATATCTGTGTATTCTGTATTATCTGAGCTTTGCTTAGCATCAGCCCCAAAGCTATAGTCTTAAGAGGTAAAGGGCTTTTTTTCTTCCCAAAGCTATAGTCGTAAGTGGTAAATGATTTCTGATGACTAAGTAGTCTTCAAAATTAATGATCTCAATTTATATTCTACCAGTCAGTACTTCTATCTGATTATTAAAAAATATTTAATATTTATAAGTCTCACTTCTGAAGTGGGCAAAATGCTATAAGTCTACCTTGGATGATATTATTGACAAGGATGTACTACACTAAGCAAATGTTAAATTGTAATACATATTTGTCTGTGTTTGTGTTCAGAACTTCTGAATATCATTCCCCCATGATCTCCTAACAGAAAATGATCAATCACAACAAAAACAAAATTTACTACACACAGCATGAAGGCCAGCATGACCACATGGGCAACTGAGAATGATAAATGGGAACCAAATGCTAGCTGAAACCTTGTGAAGAACACTACCCACAGGCAAACTGGCACTGTGCTTTTTTTTTCTTCCTATTAAATAAAAACACCCACAAGGAGAAAAGCTTCTTTCAACTTTAAGGGTTTTTTAATGGTGAGCAGTTAAAAATCAGGCTACTGGTAGGGTGGGGCTGAAGGTGGCACTAACAAAGGGGGGACTGGGGAATGAACCCATGCTTAGTGGAGCTAGGGTAGGGCAGCTCCACTCCCAGTGCACGTAAGTAATCCTTCACACACTAGCCGTTCCTGGTCCATGGCACACCTGCCTGATGTGACAGACACACGAGCAGATTTTAGTAGCATGATGGTCAGGTTGGGAGAGGTATGCCCCTTTCTCTTATTGCTCATTTTCACTCTTGATTCCTAAGATAGCTGGGAGCATTTCCTCAATCACAATCAGTCACAGGTCTATGAAGTTAGAATAAAGACTTGGCACACTACTTGAAAAAGACTGAATGTTCCTACCATAAATCTTAGTCTGAGGGTGAACTTATGACAAAACCTAAAACCCAAAGATGGATAGAGACTAAAGGTTAACTCATTTTCAGCTCTAACTAGTCTAAAACCTATTCTAACTAAATAATATGAACATTAAATATTTTACATAATTTTTAGGAACCTGGAAGACTAAAGGAGGCCTAGAACCAAAGGCTTTGAGCTGGCAGAAAGCTCACACATTTGGACCTCATAGCTCCAAATCCATAAAAGAAGCAGCTCGCAATCTCAAGGAGCATCCTAGAGAAGAATGATGGGATTTACATTTTATGCAGGTACATATACCACAATGGGATTACCGGTATCCCAGTAGTGTGCTCACAGGTGGCCTATAGTAGTCTTAAGCTAACAATTCTATTACTCTATTGATTCTCAAATGCAGACCCATATTGAACCAACTGGAGTCTTTATTCTAAATAAAGCTATTTTACTCCAAAATAAATCCCTAGTACATACATCTCTCTCTTTAAGGAAGGCAACAAATAAAACATGAAAAATCTCTTATGGTTCCCTGGGTTGAAACAAATCATTAAGTATAACTAGAGGAAAAACATTCACGAAATTTACTTTGTTTCCCAAGGCATTACGAAGGATTCAAAATACATTTCAAATATCTGACTGCTGTTATTTAGTCCCTCTTGTATGGTATGCTTTCTCTCTTTTTGGTATGGTATCATATCATGGCATATCAAAGAAATCTCCCTAGCATTCTACAGCTGGGCTTTTACACTCTTACTGAAACAGTTTCCTCAAGGTCACCAATATTTTATTTATTAAAACACATAAACATCACATTTCAGAGGCAGAAAGGATCGTAGAGATTATCTATTACATATTTTACAGATATAGTAATAGAGGGCCAGTTTGCTAGCCCAAAGTCTATTAGCTGGTGAATGCAAGGGTGGAAATTAGAACTGAGGTCTTGTTCTCAGACCATCATTCTTTCTCAGGTCTCATCATCTTAATGGTTTGCTGCAATAATGAATACTGTTCTAGAAATTCTCTTCTCCTTTCTACATTTCAAATGTCCCCTTTCAATCTCTCTTTACAGGTTCTCTTTTTACCATCTACACTTGGGTAGCACTCAAAACTCACTCCGATTCTTTTCCCTTTTCTCTTTGTGATCTTCCATCACAGAGCTCATTCTCTTACTTAGCTTAAGCCACAGATGTTTCCCACTTGTCTTCCTCAAGCTTCTGTAATCCACCTACCTCCAGAATTATTTATTCTCATCTTTCATGCATAGCAAAGTATCTGAAACTGAACTTAGTATTTTCCATATAGTTTTTCATCAAGGCTTGAGTCATAGAATTTTGTTTCAATTCACCATTTCTTAAATTCAAGTGTTGTCAAAATTGCCTAGTAAATGGATAAAGATACCTAGTCATAAAATGGAATACCACACAGCAGTTAAAATAATTATTTTAATCTACATTTATCAATATGGTTAAAACCTTGATCAAAATGGCTCCATAAATTGACATTTTAATGCACTTCTGCTCCAAATACAGAGTAAAATGGATAAAATATGAAGGGGTTGAATTGCAAGAAGACATACCCAGGCTCAAAAACAACAGACATCTCCATGGACCAGAAACTGAACAGAAATACAAAGCATACAACTGAAACCACAGGACCACTGGACCCCAGGTCCAAAGCAGGCAGTAGCAGTCAGGAGTTAAGTTCCTGTTAGGCAAAGGAGATTAAAAATACTCCACGGGAGAGAGAGGAACTCAAGACAGGTTCACTGCCTGAAGGAGGGGTAGGGTTAGGGTGACGTGAATAAGAAAATAAGATTTCTTATTTTGCATGAAACAAGGAGGCAAAAAACTGCTGCAGATCCACTGCCTCGGGCTACCTCTTTTGATCAATGGGTCTAGGTAAAAGAAGTAATAAGATAGCTCTACCAACAGGAATTGAATCAAATCACCTGCTGCTTAGGTGACTAGATTTATCCTAACTCTATAATCCGTGGGATAGGGTCTCCAAAATCCATTACAAGAGCTGGTTCTAGACCAGGGGTCTGGGGAGCTGGTTAGAGATAATGCAAAAACCATTAGACAGGGAGAGGTAAGCTCAAACAGGAAGACATAACAATCCTCAATGTGTATGTATCTAACAACAGAGCTTCAAGATAATGAAGCAAAAACTGATAGAACTGGAAGTAGAAATAGACAAATCCACAATTACAGTTGGAGACTTCAGTACTCCTTTCTCAGTAATTGATAGAACAAGCAGACAGAAAATTGTTAACAATGTAAAGACTTGACCAACACTAAAAACTTGACCTAACTGACATTTTTAATACACATTTCCCAGCAACATCAGAACACACATTTTTTTCTAGTGCATATGGAAGTCTAACCAAGATAGACCATGTTCTAGGCCCAAAACATACCTTAATAGGTTTAAAATAATTGAAATAATACAAATATGTTATCTGATTATAATGATATTAAACTGGAAATCATTAACAGAACAACAACAATCCCCAAGAATTTGGAAAATACACAACACACTTGTAAATAACCCACGGGTCAAAGAGGAAGTCACAAGAAAAATTAGGAAATATTCTAAATTCAACGAAAATAAAAATACAATATATCAAAAATTATAGAATGTAGCTAAAGCAGTGTTTAAAGGAAAATGTGTAGAATTAAATGTCTGTAAAAGAAAAGCAGAAAGGTCTCAAATCAATGATCTAAGCTTCCACCTTAAGAAACTAGAAAAAGATGAGCAAACTAAACTCAAAGCAAGAAGAAGGAAGGAACTAATAAAGATGTGAGCAGAAATCAGTGAAATAGAATGCATATAAACAACAGAAAAACCATGAAACCCAAAGCTGGTCCATAAGGTTAGTGAATTTGATAAACCTCTAGCCAGACTGATCAAGAAAAGAAGACACCAATATCAGGACTAAAAGAGGAGACATCACTACAGACTCTACAGACACTAAAGGTTTGTAATAAATGAATATTATGAACAACCTTATGCCTATAAATTCAATAACTAAGATGAAGTGGATGAATTCCTTCAAAGACACAAATTACCAAAGCTCATTCAAGAAGGAACAAATAACTTGAATCACGCTATATCTACTAAATAAATTTAATCATAGTTAAAACCTCCAGTAAAGAAAACACCAGACACAGATGGCCTCATTGATAAATTCTACAAAATAATTAAGAAAAAAAAAATTAATTCTACACAAACTCTTTTAGAAAAAAGAAGAGGAAAGGACACTCACAAACTCATTTTATGAGGCCAGCACTATCCTAGTATCAGAACAAGGCAAAGACATTAAAAGAAAATTACAGATCAATATCCCTCATGAAAACAGACATAAAAATCCTCAACAAAATATTAGCAAGTTTAACCCACCAACATATAAGAAGGTAATACATAATAAGCAAATGAGATTTATCCTGGGAATTTAAGGCTGGTTAAACATTTTAAGAAATCAGTTAATATAATTCCCTGTAATGGACACTAAATAAGAAAAACTACATGAATTTCTCAAGAGATGCAGAAAAAGAAAAGGAAAGAGAAAAAAAAAGAAAATAAAAAAATGAAGTATAAGTCATATAGATTGGAAAAGAAGACATACACTGTGCCTCATCATACACAACATGATTGCCGACAATGAATTCACAAAAGAACTACTAGAGCTAATAAGTCTAGCAAGGTTGCAGGATACGAGGTCAATATACAAAAAACAATTGTATTTCTATACCTAGCAATGAACAATTGAAAAGTGAAATTAAAAAATAGTACCATTTATAATAGGACTTAGATACATGAAATCCTTAAGTAAAAATGTAATAAAATATGTGCAGAATTTTTGTGAAAAAATACCAAACACCAATTACTTAAAGAAATCAAAGAAAAATAAATGGAGAGATACATTGGTTCATGGACAAATAAATCAAGAGATATACTGGTTCATGGACAGGAAGACTCAATATTATTAAGATATCAATTCTACCCAAATTGTTCTACACATTCAACACAATCTCAATCAAAATGCCAGCAGAAATTTTTTTTCTAGAATTCAACAAGCTTATCCTAATGTGGATACGTAAAGGCAAAGGAACTAGAATAGCCAAAATAACTTTGAAAAGAAAATCAAAGTTGGAGGACCCACACTACCTGGATCCCAAGACTTACTCTAAAGCTACAGTAATCAAGACAGCATAATACTGGCAAAAGGATAGACACATAGATCATGGAAAAGAACAGAGAACCCAGAAATAGAGAGTCTACCTATATGGTTAATTGATTTTCAACAAAGGTATGAACTCAATTAAATAGAAAAAAGATAGTCTTATCAATGAATACCCCTAGAACAATGACACTCATATACCCAAATTAAAACAAAACAAAAAGTTAACCTATATCCTAAACCATATACAAAAATTAACTCAAATGAATAAATGTGCTTAAATGTAAAACCTAAAACTATAAAACGTCTAGAAAACATAAGAAATCCCTGTGATCTTAAGTTGGTCAAAGATTTCTTTGATATGACACCAAAAGCACAATCCATAAAAGAAAATAATCAGTAAGTTGAATGTCATCAAAATTTAAAACATTTGCTGGGCTTCCCTGGTGGCGCAGTGGTTGAGAATCTGCCTGCTAATGCAGGGGACACGGGTTCGAGCCCTGGTCTGGGAAGATCCCACATGCCACGGAGCAGCTGGGCCCGTGAGCCACAACTACTGAGCCTGCGCGTCTGGAGCCCGTGCTCCACAACAAGAGAGGCCGCGATAATGAGAGGCCCCGCGCACCGCGATGAAGAGTGGCCCCCACTTGCCACAACTAGAGAAAGCCCTCGCACAAACCGAAGACCCAACACAGCCAAAAATAAATAAATTAATTAATTAATTAAAAAAAAAAAACAAAAACATTTGCTATTTGAAAGAAACTGATAAAAAATAAAATAACAAGCCAGACTGAGAGAAAATATTTACAAAACACATGTCTGGTAAGGGACATATATCTGGAATATACAAAGAACCCTCAAAATTCAATAATAAGAAAACAAATAACCCAGTACAAAAGTGGGCAAAAGATTTTAACAGATACTTCATCTAAGAAGGTATTTGGATAGCAAATAAGCTCATGAGAAGATGCTCTACACCATTAGTCACAAGGGAAATACAAATTAAAACCACAATGAGATACCATGATGTATCTATTAGAATGGCTAAAATTAAAGACAGAAACAAGAAAACTGAAAATACCAAGTGGTGGTGAGGATGTGGAGCAACAGGAACTCCCATATGTTGCTGATGGGAAAGCAAAATGGTACAGTCACTCTGGAAAACAGCTTGACAAGTTAAACACACACTTCCCAAATGACTGAGCAGTTCCACCTCTAGGTATTTACCCAAGAGAAATAAGAACTTATGTTCACACACAAACTCATAGGTGAGTGTTTATAATAGCTTTCTTAATAAATTGCCAAAAAAGGATAAACAACCAGAATGTACTTCAGCTGATAAATGTCTAAATAAACTGTGTACTACCGAGCAGTAAAAAGGATCTCACTAGTGATACACACAAGATAGATAAATCTCAAATGCATTATGCTAAGTAACAGAAACCAGACTCAAAAGGCTACCTAGGGCTTCCCTGGTGGCGCAGTGGTTGAGAGTCTGCCTGCCGGTGCAGGAGACACGGGTTCGAGCCCTGGTCTGGGAAGATCCCACATGCCGCGGCGCAAATGGGCCCGTGAGCCACAATTGCTGAGCCTGCGCGTCTGGAGCCTGTGCTCCGCAGCGGGGGAGGCCGCGATGGTGAGGGGCCCGCGCACCGTGATGGGGGGTGGCCCCCGCTTGCCACAACTGGGGAGAGCCCTCATACAGAAATGAAGATCCAACACAGCCATTAATAAATAAATAAAGCACACCTAGTATAGTGTAATTTAAAAAAAAAAAAAATTGATTTAAAAAAAAAAAAAAAGGCTACCTACACCTCCTTTCAGAAAAGGATAGACTTACTAGACAGAAAATTAGCAAGATTAAGATCTGAACAAAACAATCAATCAACAGTGTCTAACTGAAATATATAGAACACTCCATCCAACAACAGCAGAATACACGAAGGTTTGAGGAATTCAAAATTTTTTTGTGGGGGGGGGTGTTATGGAACTGTTGTATATTCTGATTGTGTTGGCGGTTATGTAACTGTAGTGTTTGTCAAAACTCAGAAGTGTATACTAAAAAGGGTAGAACTATATGTCAATTATATCTCAGTAAACCTGATTTTAAACAAAGGACACTACTAAAAAATAATCATTTAGGAGGACCAATGAAGAATAAAGAGAAAGGCAGAAATAAACATTAACAGGAAAGAAAAAGGAGATAAATACTGATATAGGACATTTTTTAATCACAAATATCCCTCATGTAATGATATTGAGGATCTACTGATAAATGAAAAAGGCAAGATGTGTACTTCTTTGTACCATTTATGTACAAAAAAATATGCACTGAATAGCAATGAGAACTATAATAAGAAACTAGTGTCAGTAGTTGCCTAGGGACCAAACACTTGAGTGGCTGCTAAGGATAAAAGTGAGAAAACTTTTGTTTTCCAAACAAAACCCAAAAGTGGGTTTTGGTCTATACCTTTTTAAAAATTTTCAAATGGGTATTATGTGGAAATATTACTTAGTCCAAATGAGAACTAAATAGAAGAAAATAATTTAAAAACTTAAACACCTACCCTCAAATAATAAGAATATTATGAACGACTATAAAATTTTTTTTAAGTTTTTTTTTCCTTTTTAGATTTTTTTTTGATGTGGACCATTTTTAAAGTCTTTATTGAATTTGTTACAATATTGCTTGTGTTTTATGTTTTGGTTTTTTTGGCCACAAGGCAGGTGGGATCTTAGCTTCCCGACCAGGGATCGAACCCATACCTCACTGCATTGGAAGGTGAAGTCTTAACTACTGGACTGCCAGGGAAGTCCCTGACTACAGAATTTTAAACTTAAAATAATTTCATAGAAAAATATAAAATTACCAACCTCAAACCAGAAAAGAACAGTAGAAAAGAATATTATAGTATAATTTAAAATATGAAAATATAGGGAAACATTCCCAAATAACATTATAAAATTAAATTCTGCAGTGTTGAAAAAGAACACTTAATATTTTACAACCAAATTCAACTTGGGAATTCAGACTTACTATAATTTAGCAGTATAATTGAGCAATTTTGTAATGGTACAGGAATGGACAAATGAGAGGGTGTGGAAAAAAGGGAACCCTCTTGCACTGTTGGTGGGAATGTAAATTGATACAGCCACTGTGGAGAACAGTATGGAGGTTCCTTAAAAAACTAAAAATAGAACTACCATATGACACAGCAATCCCACTAATGTACATATACCCTGAGAAAACCATAATTCAAAAGGACACATGTACCCTAATGTTCACTGCAGCACTATTTACAATAGCCAGGACATGGAAACAACCTAAATGTCCAACGACAGAGGAATGGATAAAGAAGATGTGGTACATATATACAATGGAATATTACTCAGCCATAAAAAGGAACGAAATTGGGTCATTTGTAGAGATGTAGATGGGCCTAGAGTCTGTCATACAGAGTGAAGTAAGCCAGAAAGAGAAAAACAAATATTGTACATTAACACATATATATATGGAATCTAGAAAAATGGTACAGATGAACCTATCTGCAGGGCAGGAATAGAGACACAGACGTAGAGAACAGACATGTGGTCACAGAGGGGGAAGGGGAAGGTGGGACAAATTGGTAGATTAGGATTGACATATATACACTACCATGCATAAAATAGATAGCTAGTGGGAACATGCTATAAAGCACAAGAAGCTCAGCTTGGTGCTCTGTGACGACCTAGATGGGTGGGGTGGGGGTGGGGGTAGGAGGGAGGTCCAAGACGGAGGGGATATATGTGGGCGAGGGGATATACATATAGCTGACTCACTTCATTGTACAGCAGAAACTAACACAACATTGCAAAGCAATTATACGCCAATAAAAAAAAAAATACATCAATGGAATAGAGCAGGACCCTGACAAAGAACCATGAATGCACATAAAATAACTAGATCTATAGCAGAGCTGGCATTACAGATCAATGGTGAATACCAATTATCAATATGGAAGAAAAAAAACAAGACTTAGATCTCTATTTGACACTAAACACAAAAATAGATTCCAGATAGATCAAAGACATAAATGTGAAAACACTTTTAGAAGAAAGTCCAGAAGATTACCTTCAGTGATCTTTGCAAAGGAAATGATTTCTTAAATAAGATGGAATAAGAATAAACTGTAGAGCAAAGGATTGATACATGTCATATTAAGTTTTTAAAACTTCTTTTCAACAAAATACAAAGTGAAAAGATCAGACTGAAAAGCTACACAAGAAGAAATTGCAATGTATATTGACAAAGAATTATAAGATCCTACTTTATATTTTAACGGATATATAAAGTATAATAAGTAGACATCAAGGATATACATCAAATTCTTGCCAGTGGTTGGTTACTTCTTAGAGTAAAGAATAGGACTAAGAACAGAGGCAAAAAGGTACTCCAATTTTATCTGTAATATTATTTATTTCAATGAAAAAATAAACTTGAAGTAAAGGGCAAAATATTAAAAATCATCAGCTCTGAACAATGTGAACATGAGTGTTTGTTTTATTATTCTCAGTATTTTTTTTTTAATCTAAAAAGCAGGCAAAAACAAAAAAGATAAAACTGGCTCCCTGCCCTGGCCAAAACAAAAGTTCAGACACCAAAGAAAATTTCCCCCAAGACCATGATTTGGGAAGGCTGGCTCTTATTCTTTCTTTCCTTTGCAGCTATATTCAAATTCTCATGTATAACTCTAATCAAGATGAGGAAGGTAGCCTATCTTCTGCTGGGCTGGGAAAGTGGAAAGAAGTCACAATCAAGTCCAAGGTAATCGGAATGACAAAAGCTGTAAGCAACAGGGAGAGCTAACATTTCAGAGGCCGTCCATGGTGTGCCAAGGAGAAAGCCCCTTTTGTTCCTCATCAGACTCGCAGCTGAATGTGAGGAGTGCTGTGTCACGGCCCTTGTCAGAGGATGATGGAGCCTGGCAATATGGAGAACCCCAGGAGATTCATGTCCAATGTAGGAATGTTCCTTCACAACAGCAGGTCCTCTGTCTGGAAGGAATATGAGGTAACGGACACAGCACACTAGGATTTCTCCAGCATCCAAGACAAAATAAGCCTTCATTGAGGTGGTGTCCAAATACAGGCTGCTGCCCTGCTCTCACAATAACATGAAGATACAATCAGCTCTATTTAGAAAAGCCATTAGTCTTAATCAGGAAAAAACATACTCTCCATATTTTAAAAAGCTGGTTACCACTAATGACAATCCAATAAGCATGTGAGGAATGCCTACTACAATCCTTGACATCATAAATAAGGATTTCCCGGGGCACAGTTTAGGGACTCCTTGGGACAAACACAAAGTGAGGTACTAAAGTAGAATAAAAGCAAAGAAATGCCTTTAAGAAAACCTATTTCTGGCTTTGCCACTCTGTCTCTGACAACAGCATTTCCTCCTGTCAAATAATTGTTCACTGTAGCTATGCCTCTAACTTCTCTTCATGAAAACCAAAATTCTAAAGTCTGGAAAAAGACATCCCAAATCAATGAATTTACTTTCCCTGACTGTCCTCAAAAACAAAAAGAAACCATTGGACCCCCAAAAGATACATGATATGTTGATTTCTAAAAGAAAAGTTACATGGTTTTTCTTTTTTGTTTCTCTTTAAAAATAAACAGAGGGGGACTGTGTATTAGTTAAGTACTAAATAAGTAATTTAAATTCAATCTCTCAGGAAATTCAGAGATAAAGCAAATACAAAATAAAAGAAGAACTGATAAATATAGGCAATGTGGACAGACATCTGATAAATGGCGAGGCAGAAATAATAAACAGGTACACTTTAAAATGTTCCAGATTCATAAACGTAGAGGTTTCTTTCTCTCTAAATGGTACTTTTATACCCCTAGAGAAATCAGGGCTATAAATACCAGAAAACACGTAGAATTTCACAAGGTGTTTTCTAAGGACTACTTCAAATTCTGCAGTGAAATTCAGTCTTATGTAAAGAGACATAAAGGACCTCCGATACACATATCCTCCTTTACTCAAGTCTCAGTTATTAACTAGGTCCCTGGGTCTCTCTCAGCTTCTCCTTCTAGATACAAACCAAAATCTGACCACATAACTTTCCCACTGAAGCCTTTCAATGATTTCCCACGGCCCACAAGAAAAAGTCCTAGTCTGGCATGGCATACCAAGGTCTCGAATGACCTGCCCTGTTTTCTACCTTCCTCCCCAGTGTTATCTGCCACTACTTCCCACTTAATTGCTTTTCACTAAGTCATACTGAAACTGCTGTAGTTCACTACATATAAAGAGTTATTTCATACCTCTGTGCCTTGACTTCCCACATACTCCCTTCTGTCTGGAATATTCTCCCCTCACCTTCACCAGATTAACTGCCATTTTCTAGAAAGTCCCACTTCTTCCAGCAGAGCTAAGTACTCCTTTGTGCTCCCAGAGCATAATTTGAAGATTCAGTCACTTTACTGAACAGCTGCTATATCGTCAGGTACTGCTCTAGGCATTGAGGATAGGGCAAAGTACAAAAGAGAAGTCCCTGCCTTTACAGAGCTTACAGTACAGTGCAGGGGAGACCGATAATATATAAGAAATGTGAGTTAGGTGTTGATAAATAAGAAAAAGAATGGTAGGTTAAGAGAATGATAGGAGACAGAGGTGTGCTAGTTTAGCTAGGTTGGTCAGGGAGGGGGTCTCTGATGAGGCATCAGAGAGGGAGAGAGCCAAGCAGTTAACCTGGTGCATTCTGGACAGGGGAAAAAACGCAGAGGCCTGAGGTAGAAGTGTGCTTAGTGCGTTGAGGAACAGCAAGGCTTTTTTTTTCATATACTTGAATTCTTATAAACCGGCTGCCACGTGGAGAATAAGCTATAGGCGGCAAGGGTGGATATAGGCAGGCCAATTGCAATAAGGAAGAACAAATCTGACTCCATATTAGATCTGTTACTTTTACTTAACGTTTGTATTCTATTGCTTTTGCTACAAGTTAAGAATGTTGCCTATAGCCTGAAATATATAGGATAGCCCATTCTCACGGCTCTGACCATTAAAAGTACAACACTCTTCATTCATGTAGAGATTAAAAAGTTGCAGAACAGAGAATAACATTTGTCTTGTTGGAGGTTTACAGGAACATCGTGACCTGACCTGACCTGACCTATTTGGACGGCTGCAAGAACAAATGACTCCCACACCAAGAAGTTTGCAACAAGCAGCCGCACCCCTCCGCTTTTAATATAAAAGAAGCTTGAATTCTAACTCAAGTAAGATGGTTCTTTGGCACCCCAGTCCACCATCTTCTCAGTCTGCTGGCCTTCCAAATAACGCTGTTGTTGTCCCAACAACTTTTCTCTCGATTTACTGACCTGTTGTACAGTGAGCGGTACGAGCGTGGTCTCAGTAGCGCAATTGGAGGGCTACTACAATAACACAGGTAAGAGATTAGGAAGGCTTGAACTAAAATGACGCTAAGAAGTAGTAAGATTCTATATATATTTTTGAAGGCAGGCTTGAAAATAAAAACAAGAACAAATGGACTAGACGTGGGGTGTGGGAGAGAGAAATCAGGGATGACGCCCAACTCTTAATCCTGAGCAACTGGAAAAATGGAGAGATGGAGAAAAATGTGCAGAGCAGGAGATAAGGCGGGGAGGGGAAGGGGCCAGGGAAAGGGAAAGGAGGGACCCAAAGTTCAGTTTTGGACACATTAGGTTTAAACGTCCAGGTGGAGATGTCAAGTAGGTATCTGGAAATACTAGTCTGGAATTTAGGGGCAGATCAGAGCTGAAGGTATAAATTTTGGCAATTATTTGAAATCAAAAGGCATGGGAAGCCACAGGACTGGATGAAAGTACCTAGGGGATGAGTACAGAAGAGAAGAGGTGCAAGCACCAAATCCTGGGATAACTGAGTTTTTAGAGGTTGGGCACATGAGGAGGCTCCAGCAGAGGAAATATATCTCTAGCTTAGTCCAGATGGCAAGCTTCTTGAGAGTAGACACTGCTTTTTTTGTCTTATCTTCAGCTTCTGGCTCTAAGCCTCTTAGTCCATAGTAGGTATTCAGTAAATAAATTAAACTGTCCTTTGAAACCCAGCTATTAGAATCTAGAGTTATTTCCTAGAAGGTCTCCTGGTAAAATATGAGAGTTCAATGATTGAAATATGACCAACCCAGTGAGGACATCTTTTCAACCACCTGCAGCACAAACTGAACTGATTTTGAAATAGCACACCACTGCTACACAAGCCATGAAGAGAAAAGGCACAGAGGAAGGCTCTAAAAGAAAGAGTCCATTGATTGGAAAAGCAAACACTATGATGTTTAAAGGCCAAGAATCATGAAACAGAGATTTTTCGTCTCCTATTGTTTCACAAAGTAAATAAACATGAAACATATGGGCGATTCCTCACTTTTTGTGGGTGTGTTAGTCCATTATCACCATAAACAGCTACAGTAGAGAGGCTAAACTTCCAGCTCCACCTGACAGTAGAAGGCAATAAAGATGATACCTGAGCACCTGTAAGGAATTATAACACTCTTAATAAGTATGTCTCCTGTCAGTCCTCTAAACATTTTATTCTGTTCATCGAAAAAAGTTGAAGTCATACAGGTAACTGGAGCTTGTATTTTATTCTGAGATAGAAAAACAGAATATGTAAATTTCTGGATCATCTTTAAAGTCTTCTGTTGCCAAAATGACTAATCACATGGAAACAGATGTGTGTGAATAATCCAACTGACTCACAAAATAACTTTGCTACCAAAAAGGACACTAAACTGATCATAAATGCTTTTTATTCATGACCTCAAAAGACATTTTGGCTAATGTTTCTTACTTATGTCTAAGTTGAGCAAAGGTATTTGGTGTTGAACGGCACAAGACAGGAAAATGAGAGGAGGAGGAGAAGCTCAGGGAACATAACAACTAGGGAAGGATGCCGTAGAAGTTAGAATTTATAGGAAAATGAAGTTAAACACTGATTTTAAAAACCCATGGTCAAATGAAAGGAAATTTTTTTTCCTCAAAATGAATGGATACCTCAATCCCTCCAAGGAAACTAAGGCTCAAATGTGATTCTGTATGAAACACTGAATTATCCAGGCAGTCAAGTCTTCACCTTTTACTAACTATGCACTGTGCTATTCACTATTCATTGGCATTTTGGAGAGAAATTATGCATATAACTTGGAAGACAATTTAAAGGTATGGTAAGTATGGTACTAATACCCTGTTTATATATCACTCTTAATTCATAATGAATGTATTTTAATATAAATTCCTCTGTGCTTATTCACCATTTCATCTCGCATCAGCATGAAAGCTATTTTAGTTCTTTTTAACACGCCTAACACAGTCCCTGGCACATCACAATGGCTCAAAAAACATTCCACCAGGAAACTTACAAGAAAACTACTAGGGAACATGTACTATAGTGGGTATACGTCAGCTTTGGCTGTCCAGCATCTGAATGCCCTTCTGATTTGAGGGAAACCCAAGACAGATGAGAGGCAGAAACCACTTCCCACTACAGAAGCTAAAGAGGAGTAGATATTCTCCTCCTCCACTCCCTGGAATTTAGAACATGGGTAGGTGACATAAACCTGTCTAAATATAGCTGGGATTTTAAATATTAAGATGTAATGCAAGGACATAAGGTCTGACAGAGATTATTCACAGAAGATAGAGAAGAGTCAAGCATGCAAAGACATGGCTGCAAATGTCTGAGGGCAATGAAGTTGAGCAGCTTGCTGATGACTGTGTAGTAACCAGTGTAAGAAGCACACAGTTTACATAGTGAGGTCTACAGAAATCTTGGCTGTGCCTTGCTTCCCCTCAATCCTGCCCAAGCCTAACTCTCTAATGTTGTCAATTCTGTGTGCTACATAGTATTCATTATTCTTTTACTAAATTCCTATCCTACTTAAATTGGCCAGAGTTGATTTCTGTTGTGTGCACTGGTACTAGGGAGTAGATTACTGGCAATAGTACCTCAGGTAATTAAGGGCAATTTGGGATTGGTTTCTGGCCTAGTAGAGGCCAGTGAATATCATATTAGTTTTCATAGAAGGGATTCTGCAAGTCCTTGACATGGAGTGGTGAAATAAGTAATTATCACTTGAGTTCACATGAAATGATCTAGGAGATTGAGAGAGTGCTGTCAAGAATAAAACAACATGAAGGGAATGAAGGATTCAAGACTATGGGCATCTGCTATTCTAAGCGCACAAGACAGCTTACATAAAGAGAATATTAAGGTCAAATTCCTATAAACTAGGCTTCAGGCACAGACTGAAACCCAGGTACTTTTAAGAAAAGGATCTTTTCTGTCTTACAACAACAGAGCTGAGGTAGCTATGAAAACAAATACACAAGGTTTGATGCTCTAGGTTGCTGAATTAGAGGTCAGTTAAACTTGCATCCATATTGGGACTATTCTATGAAAGCTGGAGCATTGATTGGAGAGAGAGAACAAATTGGATGGCAGTATAAGGGAGGATTCTGAGGACTTGGGAATATCCTGAATCCCTAAACCTCACTGAGGCCCCCCTTGCTAGCTGGGTCCAGTGGGACTGTTCCCCTTCTGCTTGAAAAGGCAGTAAAATCCCCTTGCCTGAGGGAATTACCTTGCAAGTGTAAACTAATTCCCCATTTGCCTCATCCTTCCACATATGTACTCTACTGCACTACCATCAGATCACAGCATGGTCTGTGGGGTGAATTACAAAAATATCAAAACATTTACAAGACTTTGGTCACTTATATGGACAAGCATATAGGAAATAAATACAGGGAATATAGGAAATGAGTGTGTTAACCAAGGAAAGAAAAGCAATTCTAGATCCAGCTGATTTTGTGTAGGTATATTACCAAAGGTTCTGAATTCAAAAATCTAGCCTCAGTGGCTAGCTTCAGTGGTTTAGAATCATTTAGAGTGGTTCTAAGTATTTGTCTAGTTGACTGACTGGAAACTGGACTCAATGGTGGTCTATGCTAAAGGAAGTTGAGATGTCATAAATTATTTGAGATAATGTGGAAGGAGGAATTCAAAAACTTCAGGATACAGGAATGATGGAAATTATTGTCACCCATGTTACCCCTTTACCCATTTCCATCTATGGACCCTAAAAGGACTCAGAGACATTTCCTTCTCTAAGGCCTTGAAAAATACATTTGGGCTTCCCTGGTGGCACAGTGGTTAAGAATCCGCCTGCCAGTGCAGGGGACACAGGTTCAAGCCCTGGTCTGGGAAGATCCCACATGTCACGGAGCAACTAAGCCCGTGCGTCACAACTACTGAGCCTGCATTCTAGAGCCTGCGAGCCACAACTACTCAGCCCGCGTGCCACAATTACTGAAGCCCGCGCACCTAGAGCCCGAGCTCTGCTATAAGAGAAGCCACGGCAATGAGAAGCCTGCACACCACAACTAAGAGCAGCCCCCGCTTGCCACAACTAGAGAAAGCCCACGCTCAGCAACAAAGACCCAACAGAGTCAAAAATAAAATAAATTAAAAATCAATAATAATAAATAAATAAATTTATTTTTTAAAAAAGAAAAATACATTAGTGAGTAGAACACTCACATCTTTGGAAAACATTCTACAGGCCAGGGATGCTGGTAGGATACACTAAAATCAGGTTGCCCGTTTCAATTTCAAGAAGAAAGGAAGAGAAGATTGGTTCAAGATGGCGGAGTAGAAGGACGTGCTCTCACTCCCTCTTGCAAGAACACCAGAATCACAACTAACTGCTGAACAATCTCCGACAGGAAGACACTGGAACTCACTAAAAAAGATAGCCCACATCCAAAGACAAAGGAGAAGCCACAATGAGATGGTAGGAGGGGCGCAATCACAATAAAATCAAATCCGATAACTGCTGGGTGGGTGACTCACAGACTGGAGAACACTTATACCACAGAAGTCCACCGACTGGAGTGAAGGTTCTGAGCCCCACATCAGGCTTCCAAACCTGGGGGTCCGGCAACGGGAGGAGGAATTCCTAGAGAATCAGACTTTGAAGGCTAGCGGGATTTGATTGCAGGACTTCGACAGGACTGGGGGAGACAGAGACTCCACTCTTGGAGGGCACACACAAAGTAGTGTGTGCATCGGGACCCAGGGGAAGGAGCAGTGACCCCAGGGGAGACTGAACCAGACCTACCTGCTAGTGTTGGAGGGTCTCCTGCAGAGGCGGGGGGTGGCTGTGGCTCACTGTGAGGACAAGGACACTGGCAGCAGAAGTTCTGGGAAGTACTCCTTGGCATGAGCCCTCCCAGAGTCCGCCATTAGCCTCACCAAAGAGCCCAGGTAGGCTCCAGTGTTGGGTCACCTCAGGCCAAACAACCAGCAGGGAGAGAACCCAGCCCCACCCATCAGAAGTCAAGTGGATTAAAGTTTTACTGAGCTCTGCCCACCAGAGCAACAGCCAGCTCTACCCACCACCAGTCCCTCCCATCAGCAAACTTGCACAAGCTTCTTAGATACCTTCATCCACCAGAGGGCAGACAGCAGAAGCAAGAAGAACTACAATCCTGCAGCCTGTGGAACAAAAACCACATTCACAGAAAGACAGACAAAATGAAAAGGCAGAGGGCTATGTACCAGATGAAGGGACAAGATAAAACCCCAGAAAAACAACTAAATGAAGTGGAGATAGGCAACCTTCGAGAAAAAGAATTCAGAATACTGATAGTGAAGATCATCCAGGACCTTGAAAAAAGAATGGAAGCGAAGATCGAGAAGATGCAAGAAATGTTTAACAAAGACCTAGAAGAATTAAAGAACAAACAAACAGAGATGAACAATACAATAACTGAAATGAAAACTACACTAGAAGGAATCAATAGCAGAATAACTGAGGCAGAACGGATAAGTGACCTGGAAGACAGAATGGTGGAATTCACTGCTGTGGAACAGAATAAAGAAAAAAGAATGAAAAGAAATGAAGACAGCCTAAGAGACCTCTGGGACAACATTAAACGCAACAACATTTGCATTATAGGAGACCCAGAAGGAGAAGAGAGAGAGAAAGGACCCAAGAAAATATTTGAAGAGATTATAGTCAAAAATTTCCCTAACATGGGAAAGGAAATAGCCACCCAAGTCCAGGAAGCGCAGAGAGTCCCATACAGGATAAACTCAAGGAGAAACACGCCGAGACACATAGTAATCAAACTGGCAAAAATTAAAGACAAAGAAAAATTATTGAAAGCAGCAAGGGAAAAACGACAAATAACATACAAGGGAACTCCCATAAGGTTAACAGCTGATTTCTCAGCAGAAACTCTACAAGCCAGAAGGGAGTGGAATGATATACTTAAAGTGATGAAAGGGAAGAACCTACAACCAAGATTACTCTACCTGGCAAGGATCTCATTCAGATTCAATGGAGAAATCAAAAGCTTTACAGACAAGCAAAAGCTAAGAGAATTCAGCACCACCAAACCAGCTCTACAACAAATGCTAAAGGAACTTCTCTAAGTGGGGAACACAAGAGAAGAAAAGGACCTACAAAAACAAACCCAAAACAATTAAGAAAATGGTCATAGGAACATACATATGGATAATTACCTTAAATGTGAATGGACTAAATGCTCCAACCAAAAGACACAGGCGTGCTGAATGGATACAAAAACAAGACCCGTATATATGCTGTCTACAAGAGACCCACTTCAGACCTAGGGACACATACAGACTGAAAGTGAGGGGATGGAAAAAGATATTCCATGCAAATGGAAATCAAAAGAAAGCCGGAGTAGCAATACTCATATCAGATAAAATAGACTTTAAAATAAAGAATGTTACAAGAGACAAGGAAGGACACTACCTAATGATCAAGGGATCAATCCAAGAAGAAGATATAACAATTGTAAATATATATGCACCCAACATGAGAGCACCTCAATACATAAGGCAACTGCTAACAGCTGTAAAAGAGGAACTCGACAGTAACACAATAATAGTGGGGGACTTTAACACCTCACTTACACCAATGGACAGATCATCCAAACAGAAAATTAATAAGGAAACACAAGCTTTAAATGACACAACAGACCACATAGACTTAATTGATATTTATAGGATATTCCATCCAAAAATAGCAGATTACACTTTCTTCTTAAGTGCGCACGGAACATTCTTCAGGATAGATCACATCTTGGGTCACAAATCAAGCCTCAGTAAATTTAAGAAAATTGAAATCATATCAAGCATCTTTTCTGACCACAATGCTATGAGATTAGAAATCAATTACAGGGAAAAAAAACGTAAAAAGCCCAAACACATGGAGGCTAAACAATACATTACTAAATAACCAAGTTATTTAATAACTAAATAACACTGAAGAAATCAAAGAGGAAATCAAAAAATACCTAGAGACAAATGACAATGAAAACACAACAATCCAAAACCTATGGGATGCAGCAAAAGCAGTTCTAATAGGGAATTTTATAGCTATACAAGCCTACCTCAAGAAAGAAGAAAAATCTCAAATAAATAGTCTACCCTTACACCTAAAGGAACTAGAGAAAGAAGAACAAACAAAACCCAAAGTTAGCAGAAGGAAAGAAATCATCAAGATCAGAGCAGAAATAAATGAAATAGAAACAAAGAAAACATTAGCAAAGATCAATAAAACTAAAAGCTGTTTCTCTGAGAAGATAAACAAAATTGATAAACCATTAGCCAGACTCATCAAGAAAAAGAGGGAGAGGACTCAAATCAATAAAATTAGAAATGAAAAAGGAGAAGTTAAAACAGACACTGCAGAAATACAAAGCATCCTAAGAGACTACTACAAGCAACTCTATGCCAATAAAAGGGACAACCTGGAAGAAATGGACAAATTCTTAGAAAGGTATAACCTTCCAAGACTGAACCAGGAAGAAACAGAAAACATGAACAGACCAATCACAAGTAATGAAATTGAAACTGTGATTAAAAATCTTCCAACAAACGAAAGTCCAGGACCAGATGGCTTCACAGGTGAATTCTATCAAACATTTACAGAAGAGTTAACACCCATCCTTCTCAAACTCTTCCAAAAAATTGCAGAGGAAGGAAAACTCCCAAACTCATTCTACGGGGCCACCAGCACCCTGATACCAAAACCAGACAAAGATACTACAAAAAAAGGAAATTACAGACCAATATCACTGATGAATATAGATGCAAAAATCCTCAGCAAAATACTAGCAAATAGAATCCAACAACACATTAAAAGGATCATACACCATGATCAAGTGGGATTTATCCCAGGGATGCAAGGATTCTTCAATATATGCAAATCAATCAATGTGATACACCATATTAACAAATTGGAGAAGAAAAACCATATGATCATCTTAATAGATGCAGAAGAAGCTTTTGACAAAATTCAACACCCGTTTATGAAAAAAACTCTCCAGAAAGTGGGCATAGATGGAACCTACCTCAACATAATAAAGGTCATATATGACAAACCCACAGCAAACATCATTCTCAATGGTGAAAAACTGAAAGCATTTCCTCTAAGATCAGGTACAAGACAAGGATGTCCACTCTTACCACTATTATTCAACATAGTTTTGGACGTCCTAGCCATGGCAATCACAGAAGAAAAAGAAATAAAAGGAATACAAATTGTAAAAGAAGAAGTAAAACTGTCACTGTTTGCAGATGACATGATACTATACATAGAGAATCCTAAAGATGTCACCAGAAAACTACTAGAGCTAATCAATGAATTTGGTAAAGTTGCAGGGTACAAAATTAATGCACAGAGATCTCTTGTATTCCTATATACTAATGATGAAAAATCTGGAAGAGAAATTAAGGAAACACTCCCATTTACCACTGCAACAAAAAGAATAAAATACCTAGGAGTAAACCTACCTAGGGAGACAAAAGATCTGTGTGCAGAAAACTATAAGACACTGGTGAAAGAAATTAAAGATGATACCAACAGATGGAGAGATATACCATGTTCTTGGATTGGAAGAATCAATATTGTGAAAATGACTATACTACCCAAAGCAATCTACAGATTCAATGCAATCCCTATCAAGTTACCAATGGCATTTTTGACAGAACTAGAACAAAAAATCTTAAAATTTGTATGGAGACACAAAAGACCCCAAATAGCCAAAGCAGTCTTGAGGAAAAAAAGCAGAGCTGGAGGAATCAGACTCCCTGACCTCAGACTATACTACAAAGCTACAGTAATCAAGACAATATGGTACTGGCACAAAAACAGAACTATAGATCAATGGAACAAGATAGAAAGCCCAGAGATAAACCCACGCACCTATGTTCAAATAATCTATGACAAAGGAGGCAAGGATATACAATGGAGAAAGGAGAGTCTCTTCAATAAGCGGTGCTGGGAGAACTGGACAGCTACATGTAAAAGAATGAAATTAGAATACTCCCTAACACCATACACAAAAATAAACTCAAAATGGATTAGAGACCTAAATGTAAGATGGGACACTATAAAACTCTTAGAGGAAAACATAGGAAGAAGACTCTTTGACATAAATCACAGCAAGATCTTTTTTGATCCACCTCTTAGAGTAATGGAAATAAAAACAAAAATAAACAAATGGGACCTAATGAAACTTAAAAGCTTTTGCACAGCAAAGGAAACCATAAACAAGACGAAAAGACACCCCTCAGAATGGGAGAAAATATTTGCAAACGAATCAACAGACAAAGGGTTAATCTACAAAATATATAAGCAGTTCATGCCGCTCAATATTAAAAAAACAAACAACCCAATCCAAAAATGGGGAAAAGACCTAAATAGACATTTCTCTAAAGAAGACATACAATGGCCAAGAAGCACATGAAAAGCTGCTCAACATCACTAATTATTAGAGAAATGCAAGTCAAAACTACAATGAGGTATCACCTCACACCAGTTAGAATGGGCATCATCAGAAAAGCTACAAACGACAAATGCTGGAGAGGGTGTGGAGAAAAGGGAACCCTCTTGCACTGTTGGTGGGAATGTAAATTGATACAGCCACTATGGAGAACAGTATGGAGGTTCCTTAAAAATCTAAAAATAGAATTACCATATGACTTAGCAATCCCACTACTGGGCATATACCCAGAGAAAGCCGTAATTCAAAAAGACACATGCACCCCAATGTTCATTGCAGCACTATTTACAATAGTCAGGTCATGGAAGCAACCTAAATGCCCATCGACAGACGAATGGATAAAGAAGATGTGGTACATATATACAATGGAATATTACTCAGGCATAAAAAGGAACGAAATTGGGTCATTTGTAGAGATGTGGATGGATCTAGAGACTGTCATACAGAGTGAAGCAAGTCAGAAAGAGAAAAACAAATACCGTATATTAACGCATATATGTGGAACCTAGAAAAATGGTACAGATGAGCCGGTTTGCAGGGCAGAAACTGAGACACAGATGTAGAGAACAAACGTATGGACACCAAGGGGGGAAAGTGGCGGGGGGTGTGGGTGGTGGTGGGATGAATTGGGAGATTGGGATTGACATGTATACAGTGATGTGTATAAAATGGATGACTAATAAGAATAAAAAAAAAAAGAAGGAAGGAGGAGACGAAGCAGTGGCCTCTAACTACTACTGAGTGAGAAAGGAGGCATAATTACATAAATAGGCAGCAAGGCCAGAGTGGTAATTAAAATACCTTGACTGTATAAATCTTTGGCAGTAGCTAATTGCTCACAGTCTATGTAGGATTAGAATAGGTTATCTCATTTCAGGGAGAGAGAAATGTGTTTTCATTTATACAAGAAATTTATTAGGATAGGTAAGAATAATTTTTAATATATAACTATGGGGAAAGTCAAAGAAGTCAAAGTGTCGGACTATAGTAGACATCCTTTTTGCTGAGTTGTTCCTATTTGGGGGGAAGTCCCAAGATCAGGGGAAGCAAGAGTCTACCTCTCATTGCAGAAGCCAAAGTGGAGAAGATAATCTGTCTTCCCTAATCTCTTGGGAGACAGAGTGTGGGCACATGCCTTAAACATACCCAATCAATTGGTCAGATGCATAGTTTTGACCCTTAGGGAATGAAGCAAAGGTCAGCGAGGGATTATTTTCAGCACTTATGGGGAAATCAAAACTCCATGACACGGCTGCAAGTGTTCAGTGGTTAAGTCCAGCGTTGTAGTGCCAACAGAAATATATAAAGAAGACTGTAAGTCGAAACCTTGGCTATCCTTGCCTCCCTTGGTTCCTGTCTAAACCGGGTTCTCTAGCCCACCTAGCAATTCTTTTAGTTTCTCAATATCCCTCCAGTAAAGTCCTCCCCTGATTAAAGATGGTTTCCATGACATGCATTCAAGCACACTGACTACTACAGAGGCATAAATGCACTTTAGGATAATTATGCCATCAGGGACAGAAACAATTTACTGCCTATGTATATACTGCTTCCTGTAGCAGACTGGAAGATAAGTAAACTATAATGATAGACGTATGCTCAAATCCAGAATATTTACTTCTTTTATTAATACGTTAGATTGAATCAAATGAAAACTATAGTTATCAGACCATTTTTTTAACCCGAAAAAATTTTCATGTGGTTTAACCTAACATTTCTGGGTTGTGTTAAAAAGGCAGTCATATCTCTCCCTACCTAGCTGTTCTTAGCTAATTTTAAAAGGTTAGCTTCAAAATCCTTACTTAATTTGTCTAATATTTTTTAAATGCTTAAGCTTTAAAATTCTACTGATAATAGCACAGATATTTTTACACAGCACTGGTTGAGCCTTACAGAATGGCGACCCCCTTAAAGTCTGTAAATAATAGAGAACTTTGGGAAAAAGTAATGTTCAGTAAGAATGAATTAGAATCACAGAAATTTGTAACCAGAAGGACAAAAGAAATTTATAACTAGAATGTGATTTGACTCACATTTAGTGCTAACTTGCATCTTGTTGGTTTGAAACTCCTCCTGCCGAGTGGGATTTCGTATTATTCTTAAAGTCATTAAGAAAAGAATATAAATTTGGGGGTAACTGATTCTAGTTTCCAACACCCAGAAACCTGTTTGGGGGGGGTCTTTTTTTCCTTTATATTTACGTATATCATATCTGCTACATTTCCTTTACATTTACAGAATAATGAAGGTAGTTTCTCACCAAACAATACATATTTACTTTTCATATACTTAAAGGTACTAATTTAGGCCTCAGCATTTCTATTCCCACTCAACCATCCTAATTCCTTTAATATTCCCTCAGGAGTCTATTTTCTAGTCCCTTTCTCATATTCTCTAAACCTCGTGCACAGTTGTCAAATCTTCCAAACTGCAGCACATAGTATATCTTAAAAGCAGATGCAATGCGAAAGAAGAAACCAGTTTTGGGGATGGGTGAAAATGTGCTCCTGGAGAAGAGGATCAAAAAGGAATTGATGATAAGGAACATGGAGTGGGAACTACTAGAAGTAGTCAAATACGTACTTACCCAGCCATTCTTAATACAAGTGCAAGGCTAGAAGAAATACACTGTGGAAAATGAGATAAAGCAGGTTTGCTTTCTGCGTTTCTTCCTTTATTTTTTAACCTATCACCAAAGTTCTCTGAGAGAGTCCAACAACAAATTATTAGATTTTGCTCTAAAGCAATAGTTCTTAGGTTGCCTCAATAGTTGCTAAAGTGTTGCTAAGCTGATGAGGGATTTTTACCTGAATGGCACTTCTTCCTGTGGAACATCAATATAGTAACGAATAAAAAATCTCTCTGAATCTTCTCGCTCACCGTCAGTGACAACACTGCCATTAAGTTTGGAAACCGATGGCAATCTATAAATAAAAAGCAAAAGAGACATTTTAAGATAATAAAAATACTTAGCCTTAGAAATAAAATTATTGGTTTGAGGCCCAGTCTTATTCTCTTGAAAGGACTCATTTGATGTAGCTCTCCTCGTGTACAACTACCAGCATGAACTAACGTGGTATAAAATAAAAGGACCAAAAATATCTAAAGTTTCATTTTTGGATGTGACACTGACCTTTTACAACCATACCTCACCTTTCAAAATAAGATCCTAGGCAGCACGGTCCAACTTAAGTATCATGCAAGCCACACACGTAATTTTAAATTCTCTAGTAGCCATATTTTAAAAAGTAAAACAGATAAGATTAATTTTAATAGTATATTATATTTAACCCAATATGACCAGGATACAATCATTTCAATCTATAATCAATACTAAAAAAATAACTAAGATACTTAAATGTTCTTAATTTAATACTTAAATGTTCTTTTTTTCATATAAAGTGTTTGAAATCCAGTGTGTCTTTTTCACTTACGGCACATTTCAATTCAGACTAGCCATGATTTCAAGTGCTCAAAAGTCACCCATGGCTGATTGTACCATACTGGACAGCACAGGTCTACAAAGCAGTCAGTACAAGTTGGTCATATAGTTCAGGAATTCATTTATTATATTTACAAAAGAACTGTGTAAAGAAAATAAACTACAAGGCCTGCAAGACTTACTCTTCGTAGAAGAAAAGTATGCTGAAATTTATTTCTTCAGTGGGACATTACTGTGTATGTTAACAACTGGAAAGCAGTAAAGACCTGCTAGGTATTAGTTGGTCAGAAAGATCAAACTGGTTTATAGAACCACTCTTCTTTAGGGAACCTTAAAGCCTACTGTTCCCCTGTCAAAACTACTATGTATAGTACACGAGAGAACAAATCAAAACTCCATGGCCCTGTACATCTTAGTCAAGCCTTACTGCTGCTAAAGACACATACAAAAATAAACCCTCATGGGACATTTCAGTAGTCTGGGGGAGGCAGAGGCTGAGACACGAAAGGCAGGGGAGTCAGAGGAAGAAGGTAACAGCATGGTGGTCACATTTAAGTCAATCTCCATTGAAGACGAAAACACAGATGCTACTCTCTTAAGTTTTACACTAATGAAACAGCCCAATTTTCAGGTATTTACACTTTAAATGACTTCTATGTTAACACAGAAAATAAGGGTAACTAAAATAGAGTTGATTCCCTATTATACCTACTTTTTCTTCATGACCCAAAACAGGATTTCAAATATTGTAAATATTGAAAAGTATAAAAATAGAATAGATTTGTGAGGGAATTTTTCAGTGGTCTTGGCAGATCAATTATATTTCACATTTTTCTCATCATATTGCATTCCTTTTCCTCTAGGATTTGGAGCTACAGAAGCAGCTCCTTCAAGCAGTCTGTTCTAGAGATGGATAAACATACAGTGCGCTCCCCTCACCCCCAAACAGTGCATTATCCCTTAAATGAAACAACAAAGCCCCGAGAAAAGAAAGCAGAATAATCAGTACAACAGACCTGGCTATTACCAATTTCCTTCTCTCCTCGGTGGTATATGGCTGAAGAAGAGGAATTCCTAACAACCTCACTTCTTCAAGTTTAGGGAATGAGTTTAGTTTGTCAATGTCTTCCCAGGACTGCAAACCTAATTTGAGAAATATATTGTTTAAGTAAATCCAGAAAAGCGCACAAATGAGAAGATAAACATAGCAAAAAAATTTATTTCCATTAATAGGTTCTGAAATGTTAAAATGATCATAAACTAGTTATCAGAGATCCTGAAATTTTTCTTTATCCAAGGAAAGAATGGAATAAAACACCATAAAAACTCCCCTGTAACCTCTCTTATCCCTGTGATACCAGTGCTCGAGGGACCCCCTTTATTCTCCAACAGCCACTCATCTACTGATTCTCCACCCAAATGGCTGGTAAAGGGGGTCACTGGTGGTTTAATAAGCAGGATGGATGCCATGATTACATAATTGAAAAAGTGATGTGATCAACTCTTTCATCAGACAGAGACTCAGAGAACATAACTGTTGATCAGAGTGGACACTGCCAGAGTAAATGTCTACCTAACAAACACTAAAATGGGCAAGGTCAATAGAACCCGAAACTAAATATCATCTTTCAACTGTCCTCATTTTGGGGACAGGGAAATCAGTTTCAAAATTTAGAACAAACAAACAAAATCAAAAACAAAAAAACTGAACCCTTGGGTAGGAAAGCATGAAACAAATTAAGATTGTTCAAACCTAAAAGGAAACTCTTCCTATAGCTGTGAACAAATGTATCATCCAAGTCAAGTCAATACTTGGCACTGGTAGGAAAAATATCCCTGTAATAATGAAGCTGGTCAGTTTTACGACACATTAAATCCATTGCAGAAAACAACGTAGTCCCTTCCTATTTCTATCAACCTTCAGCAAGGGTAAAGGCAGAGGAGCAGTTTGTGAGGACCCTGGTGCAAAACCATCCCAGGTCACTGTCCTCTTCCCTTCAGAATGGCATTGCCATCTAGGAGGAAGAATAGAGTTAGCTCAAGGGATGTCAAGTTGTGAAATAAACAGCTTCCTTATGCAAATCACTTGTTTTTAAGACTTAATTCCTGTCCATATAATCTCCATGGTGGAATAAACCGTTTATGTTTTTTCAGTTATGGGTCAGAATTATTTTTACTTATGTAGTTGTTTTAAAAATAGGCTGAAAGACAATACCAAGAGAATGAGAAGAAAATCCATACACTGGGAGAATACATTTGCTAAAGGCATACTGATAAAATATACAAAGAACCCTTAAAACTCAACAACAGGAAAATGAACAATCCGATTAAAAAATGGGTGGAAAACCTGAACAGACACCTCGCCAAAGGAGATGTACAGATGGCAAGTAAAACATATGAGAAGATGTTCCACATCATATGCCATCAGGAAAATGCAAATTAAAACAACAATGAGATGCCACTATACACCTATTAGAATGGCCAAAGGCCAAAACACTCACAGCACCAAATGCTGTCAAGGACATGAAGCAACATAAATGTAGAAAGGGACAATAGAAAAAAAATCAGGTGCAGGTAAGAGGGTTGTTGTAGACTAAGAGAGTACGTTTTATCTGTTAAAGATACATACTGAAGATTTTAAGGCTGAAATTACATGATTGCTGAGATTTGCTTTTAAAATATTCCCCCCAAAGGAAAAACAGTATGGGGGATAAATACAGGAAGCAAGATGCTGATAAATGTTGAAACTGAAAAAAAAAAAAAAAAAAAAAAGGATGCAGAGCAACAGGAAGTCTCATCCATTGCTGGTGCAATGCAAAATGATACAGTCACTTTGGAAAAGAGTTTGGCGGTTTATTACAAAACTACATGTACTCTTACCATATGATCTAGCAACTGCACTCTTTGTTATTCACCCAAATGAACTGAAAACTTATGTCCACACAAAAACCTGCACATGGAGGTTTACAGCAGCTTTATTAATTAAACTAACACTTGGAAGCAATCATGATGTCCTTCAGTTTGTGAGTGGATAAATAAACTGTGGTACATCCAGACAACGGAATATTATTTAGTGCTTAAAAAGGAACATTCTATTAAGCCATGAAAAGGCATGGAGGAAATTTAAATACGTAATACCAAGTGAAAGAAGCCAATCTGAAAAGGTTACATATTGTATGATTCCAACTATATGACATTCTGGAAGAGGCAAAACTATGGAGACAGCAGAAAGATAAGTGGTTGCCAGGGATTAGGGGGGAGGGAGGGATGAATAGGCACAGAAGATGGTTTGGGCAGTAAACTATATATTATGTACAATACTACAATGTGTGTCATTACAGATTTGTCCAAACCCACAGAATGTACAACACCAAGAGTGAGCCCTAATGTAAACCATGGCCTTTGGATGATGACGTGTCAGTGCAGGTAAACTGAAAGGTGTCACTTAGGTGCTGGGATGTTGATAGCGGGGGAGGTTGTTCCCATGTAGGGCGGGGAGTATATGGGAGCTTTGCTCAGTTTTGCTGTGAATATAAAGACTCTAAAAAATGATTAATTAATTTTAAAAAATAGGCTAAAATATTCATTCCTGTGATATACAGAATCAGATGGCAACAAACTGGTAATCAATTATATGTAAACACTAGAAAAGGAAAGTGAGAATTTGAAAGCCATAGCAGGTTGGGATTCCTCAACCTAAATCCAGACAAAACAGTCTAGTCTGTAATTCTCTGTACTTTTTTTACCCTGCCTTTTACTATCCAACTCATCAATTTCATTTCACTCCTTTCATAGCATGACCCCTTTAATATACAAAATATTAATAGCTAATATAATGCTATGCCAAACAAATATTTGATAAATGCTGATATTTATCAGAGCATTTATGGAAATGAATGCCTTAAATTTAGCTAATCATTAGGCATCTGCAGGCTTCCCTGTTGGTGCAGTGGTTAAGAATCTGCCTGCCGGTGCAGGGGACACGGGTTCAAGCCCTGGTCCGGGAAGATCCCACATGCCACAGAGCAACTAAGCCCGTGCGCCACAACTACTGAGCCTGTGCTCTAGAGCCCGCGAGCCACAACTACTGAGCCTGTGAGCCACAGCTACAGAAGCCCATATGCCTAGAGCCCGAGCTCCACAACAAGAGAAGCCACCGCAGTGAGAAGCCTGCGCACCGCAGCAAAGAGTAGCCCCCGCTCACCGCAACCAGAGAAAGCCCGTGCGCAGCAACGAAGACCCAACGCAGCCAAAAATAAATAAATTAATTAATTAAAAAAAAATAGGCATCTGCATGTCACTCTTGAAATTCATCCTGTAAGAAGGCAGAGCTGTGAGTGACAGAAATACACTTTCACTGTATTTCATGCATAAGTTCAGATCAATCTGCATGTAGAATGAGAACAGGCCTGTTCCTCACCTGCCTTGTGGAGGCTGATGGATCGCAGATTAGGAAACAACCTAGCCAATGAATCATCAGGCTCCTCGATAGCATTCAAATGGTTGTTGGCCAGGACGAGGGTATCCAGCGAAGGAAACATAACCCCTAACTTGCGTATTTCAGTCCAGTCTTGGAGGTTATTGTCTGTTATGTGTAGTAGCTTAAGAGAAGGACAGCAAATGGAAGGGCAAGACACTGCTTCATAGTCATTAAGGCACAGGAAGAGCTCCTCCAAACTGCAGAGGAAAAAGGAAATATTGCATTGTTTACAGCAGTTAAGATTCTACTCTGCACCTATTTTCAGTCATTCAATAAATACGCGCCTACTATGTATGAGACTCTGCTAGGTGTTGTAGAGAAAATTATAAAGATGTCTTTCTGAAGCTTAAAGTACAGCTGGGAAGACAAAACCTAAAATACATAAAACAGCAGAGAATGATATAACCCAGTACTAAATTAATTTTGTGCTTAAGTAAATAAGTGCTAAATGAAGCAGCACTAACTGTAAGTACAACAGTACTTCATATAGGGATAGGATTGAAATTGTGGTTGGAATAGTCAGGAAAGGATGCATGGCCTTGAAGGAGGGGTAGACTTGGGTAAATTGAGAGGACACAGAAGGAAATTCTAGAAACAACATGACAAGTATTTAGAAAAAGAAATAATGACTATCATTTACTGAATTCCTACCCTGTGTCAGGTCCTGTGCAGGTGCTTTATAGACTGTACTTCTATTTCTGCAATTTTATAGACAATTATGTTCATTTTATAGACAAAAGCTTATCAAAGGTCATAAGGATAGTAAGTGGAAGTGGGATTTAAAAGCTCATTCCATGCCATGCTAGATGTTGCATGCAGTGAGAAAACCAATCTCATTAGAGGGAGAGTGAGAAACTAAGATGGAATAAGTAAGTTGAGACCAGATTCCGTAATTTTTTTTTTATAATTTTTTATAATTTCCATATTTAGACAGTCAAGGAGACTACAGCTTCATATATTTCTTTAAACTACTTCCTTTTAATATTTATGTGCATATACAAAGATAGATATAAACAAAACATAACAGAGCATTTCTAAGCTGACAAACAAAAGTATAATTTCCTGCTTAAATTATTGAAAGGAATACTAGGTCCTTTTTCCCATCATGCAAGGTAGGCACTTAATCATCTGAGTGTTAATATATTTTAGAGACACTATGATTTTTTTTTCCTCCCAAGGAAAAGTGCTAAGGCAAAATTCTGGAATCAGGTAATCAGAAGATTAAAATGGAAAAAGTCTGGGTTGATCTCGAAACGATAAGTGCTTCTCAGGGATATCTTCTCGCCAAAGGATGACATATCCCATGTCTTGGTGCTACCCAACACTGAACAAGTATTCCAGTGAAAATGCTACTAGATTACCCTCACAGCCTCATTTAATTACTCCATTTTTCTAACCTCATTCTCCATTCAATCTGCAGTTCTAGTATTTCTGAGATGGGAGACCAGCAGTAACTCTCTGTACTAACACAGACGGCAACATGGCCCCCTCTCTGTCGCGCTCTCTGGGCTTACTCTGGTAACTCCTGCAGTATCGTGTGCACTGTCTCCCAAGAAGCTTTGCTGTTGTTGAGAACAAGTTTTCGAACCCTGGAGAAGGACCCAGCACACGTTCTTTCTAAAACCGATAAATTCAGAGGGTTGGAACTCAGGTTTAGAAACTCCAACTGGGGAACATTTGACACAATTTTACTGACCTGTGGAGAAAAGAAGGAAAAGCATATCAGGCAGCAATCAGAGCTTTTAAACAACAATCATACTCAAGAAAACCTAAGTGAGTGGGTCTCCGGGCAAAGGGCCATTTACATTATGGAGTCCTATTTAGTGATGGTACCCGCAGAGAGGCATAAATAATTGCGACAAATCATGGCAAATAATTTAATCTCTTTCTATGAAATAGTAGCATAACTGAAAATTAATGGAAGAAAAGAAAAATTTTCCATGTTACCTTTGGCAAAGTTTTTGATTCTACTCTGTATAATATTCTCTTTGATATCACTACATGATATTTTGGAGAAAAGATCATTTAGATGACATTTTAGGCTACAAGTTTTCAAGAGCTGGGATTGGGTCATGTACAGTAATTCTCTCTGAATATCTCCTTCCTTCCATCCTCAGTAGAATATTAAGGCTAATTGAAGGTTTATTAAAGACTACATGGTAACAATTCAGGTATTCAAAATTGATCACATAGTCACAATCACTTGGAAAACAGTTTTGGCTTGGTTCAAAGATGCCCCAAACTTTAAAATATATCTACTCAGAAATAAAAAGCATCCGTAACTATATTACAAAAGAGAAAACATGATCATCAACCTAATGATTTAGCTAGCATCTTGGTAGACAGAAAAAGAAAAGGAAATGAGCTTTACTGATTACTGACCTTAACTATTTGCTCTGCATTGTACTAGGTTTTTAAAATATAACTTATTTCACTAAATTCTCAAAGCAACTTGCAAGGTAACTAATATTCTTTTATTTTAATAAATGAGGAAACTGAGGCTCGGAGATGTTAAATAATTTGAGTAAGGTTTCAGGGTCACAAAAGCCAAATCTAGGATTTAAAAATCAGAGCCACTGTTCTTTCCAATACACCACAACAAGTAAATCATAAATATAACCAGAAAAAATGAAGAACTAGCTTAAACAAGTATGATATAAACACTAGAAGCCCAGTAAATGTATTAAGCGTCAATCAGCCAGGCGACATGGTAACTAGAAGTTATGAGAAAAGGAGTAGAACAGAATAGTTAGGATTGGTTTTAGAATCAGAAAACCTGGACTCAAAGTGGGATCTAACACTTCCTAGCTGTGTGGTTTGACAAGTTACTTAACCTTTCCGAATCTCAGTTTCCTCACTTGTAAACTAGAGAAAACAGTTCCCACCTATTTTACAGTATTGTTGGTAGGATTAGATGAGATACATGTGTAAAGCACTCAACAGTGATTGGTACATATTTTAGAAACTTGTTTCCTTACCTACTGCCCAAGAGAATGTAAAAGCAGGGATAGTACTTACCTGGTTCACTACTGCAAAGTGGGCACTTAATGTTTGTTGATTAAATTAATGGCACAAAACCATTTAATAAATGTAACTATGACTAATAGGATATGTACAGTATGAACCAGTATCTCAACCCTGATTATATGTCATATCATATTTATTTAAATATGTCATATTTAAAATCATTAGTAGAATTTAAAAAATATATTGATTCCCAGGAGCCACCATAAACTCTTGAATCAGAAGCTTCACAGGTGGGACAAGCTTCATGGTTGGGACCTGGATATCTGTTTCTTTTCAGAGCTCCATAGGTAATGACAAAAATGTATCCAGTGTCGAGGACTATGGGGAGAAAGAAAAGGGAGTCTGTACTTTACATTAGGTCTGTGTACTATGTACTGTACAGTTTAGGAGCTCTAAAATCAGTGAGAAGTAAATTAATTCCAAGGAGGTTCGGAGAAGTATGTCAGAGGGAATGGTCTTCACACACACTAGTTCATCTATTCTAACACACCCTCTGAAGTAGTACCGTATTTATTTTCATTTTATAAATGAATAACTAAGCTATCTTTCAGAGGAAAATACACTAGGCTTCAGTTTAAAATATAAGAGATTCATATCAGTCAGCATATATTCTCCTGTTTGGTCTCTTCTGAGACAAAATGGTAACAAGCATTTGTGTGATACATGGTTAGGATCTGGAGTTTAGTGTGTGGCCACAACACAGCTAAACAGTCCACACAAGGACCAATCCTTCACTGCAGTCTACCACCTGGATACCAATATATGAAGAAGGCCTTTCATACATAAGATGATGACTAGCTATGCTTCACCTCTTTTTTTTTTTTTTTTTTTAAACATCTTTATTGGAGTATAATTGCTTTACAATGGTGTGTTAGTTTCTGCTTTATAACAAAGTGAATCAGTTATACATATACATATGTTCCCACATCTCTTCCCTCTTGCATCTCCCTCCCTCCCACCCTCCCTATCCCACCCCTCTAGGTGGTCACAAAGCACCGAGCTGATCTCCCTGTGCTATGCGGCTGCTTCCCACTAGCTATCTATTTTACATTTGGTAGTGTATATATGTCCATGACACTCTCTCACCCTGTCACATCTGCTTCACCTCTTTTAAGGGCAAAAAAAAGATGAAAAGGAATTGTGCTCCAACTACAGCATGGAGAATAACTGCTAATTATAGTGCAACCCTAGTTAAGTAAACAACACATAAACCTTTGCTAACCACAACCCTTCATATTTTATTTTTGTAATAAAGAAGAAAACATCCCCCAAAGTGGATACTATCAGAGTCTTTGAAGCAATTTCTGAAAGAATTCCCAAGGCTAGCAGATACATGATGTGATCTTCTTCATAGTCTGCATCTGTACTACTGTCCAATGAGAATAAAGATTTAAAATAATGACTCATTAGCCCTAGAATATCTTAAAAAAGATAAAATTGGACTATAGTTTAATAATCCAAGCAGGAAAAATAATATATGTTAGAAGTAAATATTTTCTTTAAAAGGTTAAAATTAAAAAGGATTTTGTGTAACCTTAAATTAATGATAATATTCTGGAAAATATTGTATTCATTACACAAGTAAATGTATTCATGGTAGAAAATGTCTTAATAGTAAAGGCTATTATTATTCAGTGAGTGTCTAGGGCAGTATACTGACTTCTCTTTTTTAAATTCTAAAAATAAAGACTTCTAGCTGGAGTGAGTTCAGGACACTCATGTGCAGAAACATGGAGATGAATTTAGATCACCTTTTAGATCTCCAAAACTCTATGATTTAATAGGGGACCCTCTACTCTGACTTTTGAAAAGGAAGAAACTAAAGTTTTAAGAAAAATGGGGAAAGGGTAGTAAGATAACAATCTGTAATTTATACCCAAGCTATTCTCTATCTCACCCATGGTGAATTCCTCCCTCCTCTCAACTGCTTAGCGTAATGTCTTTTATAAAATGGTTTTGATAAGGAAAGGAGGAAAAAAGAGGTACCTTGGGAAAAGTCAAAAATCTACTTAGCCAAAAAATTCAAATCAAAAGCTAAAAAAATGCGTCATTTTTTTTTTTTATACATAGATGCCCAGTTTTAGATGGATGGAGACAAATCTTTGCCTCTCCCCAAAGTATTACACTTCTCACTCATATTTATATTAGTCTCTGAATATAAAGCAGCCAGTAGTTTAAACTATAAAAGAAGATACTCATAACATTAGTGATCATTCAAAAACACTAAAAGAACCAACTAGATTATTCTGTTCCACGTTGGTATATCAAATACTGGCTGAAATAAACTTAGTTAATGGCCAGGGACAAATGATCTTCTAGGTAATCAAATACACGGGTTGCAATGGGTTGAAATGTAATGTCTTAAAACTGTGACCTATGAGGTATTTTGCAGCTTGGCAAAGAGTTTAATCAATCCTAAAAATCAGTATTCTTTCGTTGTCAGTACTTCTCCCATCTCTCTGTGTTCTGATATATATTCTAGAAGATTGGGATCAACTACAGTTAAGGTTAAGGACAAAACATAAAGGAATGATGAAAACAAAAATAAACGGAAACCTGAAAGGTAGCAGCAACAAACATTCATTTGAAAACTGCCTGAAATCGGACTATAGGGCACTTACAGGAATATACAAACCGAGCACCAATAGAGTACAAACAAACATGTGACCCTCTGGCTGTATCTGTCAATGTGAGCTGGAAAATTTTCAGTGGAGACCTTTGTCTAAGCAGAGAAAAGGCTGAATTACCTAGTGTAAACTCTGTGTTCTGATCCATGTTGACACACATTGTTCTTCTGAGGTAGCAACTATATCACTATTAAACTGTTTCTACCAGTTAGCAAAAGCTTATGTATGTGGTCAAAGTATAGGTGAAAGCACAAAGCACAACACCTTTACGAGATTTTTACTCCCAAAGAAATAAATTTAGGGGAATCAGCCTGTGAACATAGGAGCTGAAATGATTCAGGGTAAGAGTTGGTCTGACTTGTCACCCATGCAGGTCAAAAATCTCACCAGAGGTTCAGCAGGACTACTGAGGGAATTGTGGAGAAGGAGGACTAACAAGGTAGTTCTTTTTGCATCTGTGCAGTGTGGACAGAGCATGCGTGTCAATTAAGCATCTCAAAGGACCCAGAAGGCACAGATTGCAATTTGTTGAACAGTGAACTATAATAGTTGTTTGGATAAGTAAATCAATCAATAATTACGTGGACAAATAGAGGTTGTTTCTTGGAACAGCCAAGTAAATCTGTATATATTAACACATGACTTAGAAATCAAGTGACATGCATCTCAAAGAATTTTGGTAAACATCTTAATAAAAATAGGAAATATAACTGGTAGCACAGATACCAGATTAAACAAGGCTATGAAATAGATGAATATAAGAAAAGCTAAAGAAAAATGGGTTATAGATAGATTTTTCTTAAACAAGAAAGCTGTCTTAGAATCTGTATCACATTTAATATCTACCAAGTGTCTCGATGATTAATTTTATCAACAGTCCTGTCTTATGGATGATGAAGGATTAAGTGAATGTCTTAAGATCACAGGAAAAGTTAGAACAAGTGGGCCTGATCAAACCTGAAGATACAATCATTTATTCATTAAGGCATTTAGCAAACATTTGAATGCTTAGAATGCCAGTGCTGATGATAAAAAACAAAACCCTGAATAAGCTCATGGTCTAGTAGGAAAACTGTCAAGTAAGCAAGTGATTGTCCTACAATGTAATGAATCCCTTTATAGCAACATGATACAGGTGTTAGGATAATCTAATTCTGCCTGAGTGAGAGTCAGGGAAAGTTTGAGAGGAACAGCAACTTGGGCCAAGTCTTGAAAGATACACAGGAAGCAACTGGGTAGACAGAGGAGAAAGAGAACAGTAGATTTAGAATGAATAAAAGCAAGGAAGCTTTTCATGTCCAGATTTATCATGAGCTGCAAGAAAAGCACATGGCTAAAGATGGAGATAAAACTCTAGAAATAGCAAAGGGCCGTATGATAGAGGGTCACACTTAGAGAGTTCAGACCATAGTTTGGAGGTAGTGAAAAGCAGCTAAGGGACTTGAAGCAGGAGAGTTTCACACTCACAGTTCATTTATTAAAAGGAGTCTGGTAGCACCGTAGAAGGTTAGCTTAGAGGAAGCAGAGTAAAACCAGAGTCAGGAAAACCCACTAGGACACTTTTCCAAACAGGAAATAAGAACCTAAATTAAGGCAGGAAATTAAGTAGGAAGAACTATTTCTCTCTTATTCTTAAGGCTAGCTTCTATCAGGTCATGTTATAATCAGGTAGGTAATGTTATATAT
This sequence comes from Balaenoptera borealis, assembly GCF_965194805.1. Classification (NCBI taxonomy): domain Eukaryota; kingdom Metazoa; phylum Chordata; class Mammalia; order Artiodactyla; family Balaenopteridae; genus Balaenoptera; species Balaenoptera borealis. Next base: position 100,418,066 of record NC_138868.1, on the reverse strand, counting down.
AATAATAAGAGAAAATGTCATAATACTTTTATTTGTGCAACTTGGTTTAGAGTTACTCTGAGGTCAAAGGCATCAGTTATGTCAAATTACCAGTGCAACTTAAAATAAGGAAAAGTTCTAAAAGATTTGGAATAAATTTCAGTAACAAGAATAAATTTTTTATAACCTTAGTTTCGAGCTCCAGTAATTTTTATGTCAATTTATAGTAATAAATGTTGAAGTAGTAGCAGAGAATGGGCACAGGATGTGTAAACTAGTGAAATAGTAGAGCATTTAATGCACTGTTAGCAATCTAAACCTCTGTGGTCTTATTAACCTCTTGGTGCCTGGAATAAAGTTCCTCAGTGCTTTTCACATTAATGAAAAACAAATCAGCAATAACAAAGTTCATTGAAAAATCACCATAGAAACAGTTGAAGCAGGCAGTTATTTCTCTTGAGACATACAGAGAAGAATCTCAAGTGAGAACCAGAATTCAGCAGCATACGTAACAACATAAACAATAATACAGTGAGTTATTGCTGCACTTCACCAAAATGCAGCAGTATAAAAACTTTACCTCGTGCCAGTCTTCGAGTTTGTTGTCAGAAAGATCTAGTTCTGACACATGAGCACAGAAGGCAGCAATTTCTTTTTCATCTCCTGCACAGGTTATTCCACAGCTGTTCAACACCAGTACACTTGGGAGGTTGAGGCGATCTGAATCATGGGAGAAACAAAATACTTTCTACGTCAGCCTAATTCTTGTCTACATACATTCAGCCACCAGGAATCAAAATCAAATTGTGTGAAATTACACAAGGACCTTGAAAATACAAGATATGCTGGGATCCAAGGGTACTGAATTCTAAGGGGAGACAGCCAAATATGGCCCAGGAGGAGATCAGAAGTACTAGACCAGTACCCCCCAAAAAGTCCTGGAGGCTTCACCCCCTGGCAGCATTGTTTATCCCAACTACCAACAACAGAACCATCATCCATGCTGTCACCTTATCATGTGACACTAGATCCATGTGATTCATGTCAGGGCTACCACTGTGTTCTTATTGGCCTCAATTCTTTCTTTTTTAAATTTAGTTCAAAAGTATCATTCTGGATAGCTCTTTTCTCTCTGTCTGATTTGTATTTTCACCTTTTGTTGCCTTTGGAAATTATCTCAAACCATTAGACAGTCTATCTGCTAAACCACTTCTGTTCTTCAAGTTCATATCACTCAAGGAATCTTCCTCGCTTACGTGGATCCATTTAAAAATCTATATCTTTCTCCCATACTTGTCCATCAATCATTCCCCTTTCATATCCATGTAGAATTTGTCCCTTATGAAAATTAGACTTTTAAAAGTATATAATTATAATGAGAGAAAATGTTTTAGAGTCTTAAACCATTCAATGAATTCAGTCAAACTATTGCTTGTTCAAAAATACGTCAATACCACCTCAATAAAGCAAATATCAAAATAAAGTGATTCACATGAATTAAAAAAAAATATGTCAATAAAATTACTCTTCCTATCTCTAATAAAAAGGATAAATATGAGAATTCAACCACTCTTTTCCCACTTGGTATAAAGCCAAGGCTCACAAAAGTATATTTCATTAATGGAAGCCTCAAATAATATGAACTTTCAACTTAGTACTTTTCACAGAATCAATTTTCTCAGAATGGGAGTGGATCCTGAAAAAAATGACCAAGTAAGAAGTCCACTTCTTTCTGCTGTTTCAGTTTATATGGATTGATAAGATAGTTGCATTGAGAAATAATAAACATTCAGTAACCTTTGGACACAGGAACAAAAACACTGTTCAATATTAATCTCCCATAACTACAAAGAATGCTTCCAATAAGTTAATTACAACACTAAGCTAAAATGCAAACCAAAAACATGCCTTGCATGTTTCTAGTTGTAGATCTTTGCTCACATAATAATCTCCCTCCTAGAATGTCTTTATCTCCTCTCTAACCAAATTCTACATTCTTGAAGGGTTAGTTCAAATCCCATAGCTTTGAACCCTTTCTTGATCATATAAATTAACTCTCTAAATTTCTTTCCCAATCACTGTGCCATTCATTTGACTCAACATAAACTACCTTGTGTTATTATATATTTTTGTAAATGTGAATATGTTGTAATCCAATAAGCTGTAAGGTCACTGAGGGCACAGGCCAGGCTTGTACCATCTGCACCCTCTAAGTTCCTTGAAATATTATCACTCAAATATTGCTCTCACCCTATGAGTGCAACTAAAATAGCTTTTGGCCAATCTGCAGGAAAATAAATCCTTTCAGGTTTTCAAAAAAACTGAACTCACAGCAAGGGAGAAAGACTATTCAACTCATAATTCAAAATAAAGGGAATCATTTGCAAATAAGGCAATATTCTGGTTTAATGTCCTAAGTAAGCTCCAGTAAATAAATGTTTTAGGCCCCATCTTTCTTACCTTTCATAGGAGAGCCCTGAGGTGTGGCTGGGACATGGACTCCCATCCCAGGCCCACGGCGGTAAGGAAAGTTTTCAGGACTATATTTTTCACATAATACTTGCATAAAACTCCTCCCACTAGGTTGATCCATCTTCCTTTCCTAAAATTCTACAAGAAACCAAGAAATCATCAAAATTTATTTATTTACTCATACAAGAAATATTTATTGAGAATAAATTATTTATAAGGTACTAAGCTAGGCACTGCATACACGTAAGACAGGCAGGGAGAAGAGTTAGATGCTGCAAAAATACAGGGGAAAGATGATGAGGGCCAAAGTGGTACAGTGGTAGTACAAATAGATTTAAGATCAACTTAGAAAGCAAGCTTTTCAGGAGTTATAGGGGCTGAGGGGAAGGTGGAGTCAAGGCTGACCCCCAGGTTTCTAGTACAGGTGATTAGGTGACTAGTGACACAACTAAGAAAAAAGAAAATATGGAGAGATCTAGTTTTAAGGAGGAAATTGAGGAATTCTATTTTATACATGTTCAGTCTGAGGCATCTGTTTCAGGGGAACAGTCTGAAGTTGGGTGAGAAATGTGAGCTAGAGGCGAAGATTTGGACCTCATCAGGAAATATCATGAATAAGAATAGTAGGGCACTAGAACTCTCTGGGACACTGATATTTAAGATACAGGCAGAGGAAGCAAAGTCATGACGGAAAAGTAAAAAGGATGATCAGAGAGTGAAGTGTATAGCCAACATTTTGAGAAGTTTTGGTGAGAAGGGGAGGAAGAAGATAGGCTGATAAGGTAGGCAGGAACAGGAGAGAGTACAGGATTGGGGGCAATTGCCAAGATTTTTCCTCTTAAATTAGGAGAGAACTGAATATGGTTATAGATTATAGAGAAGCAGCAAGTACAGCTGGAGAGTCTGAGAATGACTACTGGTACCTGGTCCTAGGATAAACCAGCAGGAATGAGCATTAAAAAACTTCTAAAAGGCTGTTTGGTACGACCCAGATCGTACTCCAAACTGTTTACCATTGGTGGTGATGTATTTACTTCACTATGCTGCACTGGTTTACTTTTGCTTATACAGTTTAATTATACTGAATGTTAGGTATTTTTCTCATGCGATTGTCCTAACTCCACCATTACATTATGAAGGGGAGCAATGCTATGTGATTCTACTTTTTCAGTATTGATTCATAGCATCTGGCAGAGTACACTACACACGGTAAAGGCTCAGTAAATGCTGCTGAGAACTAAAATCACGAGCCTCCAGTATGCTGAGCAGAAGAGCAGAAGATTCAGGATGAGGAGGGGGTTTAAGTCCCACCCGCTTCTACCACTTAAGAGTTTTGTGCCATCAGGCAAGACGGCGTATTTCTCTGGGACTCAAACGTCTTATTCTGTAAAATAAGATATTAATATCCATACTGCTTGGAGTTCAGCGTTACTGTAGAGCTCTAAAATGTACAAGTGCACTATTGAGATTATAGGGCTCTTGTAAAGCTCTAAAACACACAAATGTTATTAATTATAAAAGGAATTTGTAGTATGGTAGAAAGCACATAAAGAGAAAACTTAGGCTCTGTCATTTACTAGCTGGGTAAAACATAAGCTAGTTATCTAACCTCTCTCTACTTTAATTTTCCCACTATGGATGAGCTAAAATTTTCCTCTGGGGTTTGTAACAAGAATTTGAAAAGGGCATAAATATAAAAGTGGTCTTTAAACTTGTCCCATTTTCTAGATTACTACCAGGACCACGACTACTGTACTTTGTGAAATCAATTCACAAATGCCTAGAACACAGAGTAGACACTCATTGAGCACATGTCCAAAAGTTTTACCTGTACAATTTATCAAAGTTTAGACTATGTAATACATTTCATAACAAGTATATCACAAGTCACCTTGAAAATATAGGGCTGCCCTTGGTCAGGGTCATCATTTGGGAGCTTAAGAACAGAGCCTGTTTTGGGACAAGAGAGTTTGTTCTTTCTATCCAGAGTGGTAAGTATATGCTGCTGTCCTCTATCCCAGCACTGTGTCAAAAGTGAACTGTGTGGGTTCATCTAGGACTCCAGGAACTTTCAGGTGGAACGGTTCTTTTTCAATGTAAAGTCATCACCAACAGCAGACAACACAGAGCAGGCGCTATGCCACTAGTGACAGGCATCATAGTTCTTATCAAAGACCTGTCTCAAGCAGAATGCCAACAGAATTTTCAGAAATGTTTAACAAAAAGTCAAAGAAGTTACATTGCTATCTTCCATACAACTGGCAGTTCAAAAGAATAAAAAGTGTGTGGGAGGGTGCTGAACTGTCAGTGTCAAAATAATAGTCACCGAGTTTAAATAGCATCTTTTAACTGGAAGCTTCAGAATCACTTAAACTCCAACCTCTTCAATCCAAGGGCAATAATCTTATACACAATTTAAATATAGACAAGCTGAGTGTGGAATTAAAGAAACCTCAGCTAAAATTGGAGTCTGGACAAACCTATAGGCAGAGCCCTCACCCTTGCCATGCAACATTAATTACTGCAAACGGGAAGAGATGCAGGCCTACATCTCTGACAGGAAAGTGTTGCCTACTTTACTATCCAGCAGGAAGAAGAAAACTCTTTGCTCAATGACAGCCCAGCCAATCAGAGACCACAGCAGCCAAACCAACCTCCACACTTTGGACTCCCAGCTTCCCCCAATGGACTCTTTGGTTGTAACACGCTCCCCCTCCCCTCATTTCCCCTATAAAAGCAAGTTCCCCTTCCTTGTTCTCTGGATTTGCCTGTGGTCTGCCACAGTTTGCATATCTCAAATTGCAAATCCTCTGTCTATTCCCAAATAAACTGGCTTTTGCTGGTTAAATAACTGGCTATTATATTATTAAAATTGATATGAGGGATGGTGAGGTTAGAAACATAGGCAAGTCAAAATAAGTGTTAGTAAGCAAGCAATCATGGGAACTTAAAAGTTACTCCTTATGGCCCCATGCTTTCACAATTCTTCCAAATAGTCTGCTTTTTTTTTTTTTCCTAAAGACTTAAAAGCAATGCCAGTCACCTTCATTGGTCATTTTCCAGGATACTCTATTGGAACAGCATTCCCGGCATGCAGATAGTGTACACAATAATACATGGGTTTTGAATTAGAACATTAAGATTGCAAAACGGATCAGTGACATAAATCTACTCAAAATCTGTTGGGGCAGTTGGAGGAGGAACAGTAGGTGGGAAAGGAAAACTGAAAACCAAATAGATTGAAAAATGAGGACATACAGGACGGAAGAAGATCTTTAACTGGAGACTTTTAAAAGGTTTTTTTGGAGGTGGAGGGGTAATCTATGACTTTCTGGAAAGAACCAGTGTCAAATAACATCTGACTACCTTCTACAGTTGGCAGAGGTCTAATACATTTGTAAAAGTGTGCTGAATTGGTGCTTAAAGCCAGGGAGCCAGGAATCTGGGCTGATGTTCCTTGGTTCCATTACCAAGTCATGGAGTGTGCCTGCGAAAATCTCAACTCCTTTGTGCCTCACATCCTGACTATAATATGCTTTCATAAAGCACTTGGTAAAAGTGCAAGTTGGAGGATAAGGTGCTCAGCCCAGTCATCTAAGTAACCTCAATCGCTATCAATTTGTACTTTCCGTTCCCAAGGTCAGGTCAAAATTAGTATGAAACTCAACACAATTGGAAACAGAAAATAGGCCATGTCTGACCACGAACAGTGGAAGAGATGCAAGATATAGCCTTATGCTGGCATGCAAGATCAATATTTACTTCACCAAAAAATTTTATGGTAAAGTACCACACTTCATACAGTGGGAAGACTACCAGCCTCACTCACAACTTCCAAAAAATATAAATACTACCCCAGAGTCCCAAAACATGCATTTTAAATCTTACAAAAAATAGGTTTATCTGCCTATATATGCATAGACTATCTCCAGAAGGATAAAATAGAAATTAGTAAAATTAATACCTGTGGTTGACTCCAAAGAGAGGAAATGAGGAATAAGGTGAAAAGGAGATTTCCTTCTCACTGTTCAACCATTTGAACCGCCTGAACTCACCAGGTGCATACACACCCTTTTTTTCCATACATTATCTTTTCAAAATACAAAACATTTTTAAGTGATTTATCTGGGAATGACCTAATCATTTGTCAAAGTGTTTTTTAAGTCCTCAATATTATCAACTGTCTGTGAAAAAAATGCCAAACTCGACCATGTGAAATATATAATATTAATAATAACTTTTAAAGGAATTGGGAATTGAGGAAGAAAAGAGAAATAAAATGGGTGGCCAAACGGAAATACTTTTGTAAAAGAGCATTGGTAAAGAAAAAGAAAGCAGAACAAAACACATCTGAGCCTCAGAACTAAACTACAATCAGAATGAGAGGTAGGGTTGAGAAGAAGGGGGGGAAATGATTCGTGGCACTCTCAGTCATTACCGTGGCTTTAACAAGGGCAAAGCAAAAGCTCCACTATGAAGTGTACAGAGGGGTGGGAAGAACACCCTCAGATCTTCCATGTCGCTTCCTTTGCTAGCCAAGTTAAATGTGTGAATAAAAGTTACCCAAATAGTTCATCCAAATTACCCAAACGGTATCCAAACTATTGCGACTCTGGAACTACAAGGGCCCCAGCAGGCAGAGGTTACAAAGCCATAGCCTAAGGATACTGGGGAGCTTCAGGCCTCCCAGTTGCCTCCTGCTGTGGAGACTAACAAAAGAGTGGGGCGTCCTACAGCAAGATTCAAGTTATTGGAATAATAAACAGTTGGGAACTGATTTAGAGTTCTAAAAAATAAATTGCAATAATTCAAAATATGCATTAATGTAGGATGAGGCTAAACACCCAGGAAGAGTTTTCATAGCATAAAAATAATAGAAAGGAGGGAAACACTCCCAAGTAGCTTAAAATTATTTTCAGTCATTTGACATGGACCCATTTATATACAACTAACCAATCTCATCTATTCATCAGAGAAGGGCAGAAAAAAACCACACTCTAAAAGCTACCTGCCAATATTTTGCTACCAAATATGTGAAAATAAAACTTAGGTTAAACATTTTGGCCAAAGGCTCCACAATTTCACCTTAGGGTTCCTTTGGTCAGATGACATTTCATTCCAGGCATTTTTCTCTTCTCAGATGCCTATTTCCTTTACAAGACAATCTGAGAATAAGAATTTCTTTACCACTTGTTTAATAAAAATGGAGACAACAAATATATCTAGTTTTCTCTCTTTTTTGCATCTTATCAAGTGGTTCCAATTAGGCTTATTTGCCCATTTATTCATAAAATGTGTGCCCTCACAAAGCTTACAGTCTCGTGTGATTCCACTCAACAAACATGAACCAGACACCCAATCTGTGCCAAGCTAAATACTAAAGAAAGTGAGAATGAATAAAATCCAAATGCTGCCCTCAGGGCATCCAAAACCTAGAGGGAAATACAGGAAGATAATGCATACCTGAAATAAGCCACCCAGAAATTGTGAATTCAAACACAAGAAGTGATTAACTTTTTGGAAGTATGATCAAGGAAGTAGGAGGTGAATCCTGAGCCATTTTGAAAGATGACAAAGATTAGGTTAACAGGGTGGAGAAGAGCATTCCAGGCACAGGAAACAATAGAAAATAAACCAGCACAAGAGACATTAAGCGGTATTGCTACAACATAAAATATTTGTGGGGAGCAGGGGAGACAGGAGATTCGACTGAAAGGTGGACAGTAGTCAGCTCATGCCTGACCTTGCTCAGGTTTGACTTTATTCTATAGAGATAAAAGTAAGAAAATCTTTGATAGATTGCTGTGAATATTGTGCAAGGATGGAGGTGACCGATCTTTATGTAGAATATCAAGGGGTCAAAAATGATGAGAATTTTAAAATCACTAAAGGACTGGGCAAGTAGGAGTTTGTTTACCTTAGTGGAAGCACTTTCAGTACAGACAAGGGGGTAGAAACCATAGTTTAGGGAGTTAAGGAAGTAAATAAATGAAGACAGTAAGTATAGACCATGCCTTTGAGAAGCTTAGATGAAAACAGAAGAGATGGGACAGTTGATGAAGAAAAACCAAGTGTTCAGAGAGAGAGAGAGAGAGAGAGCTGTTATATCTTGTTCTTTTTTTTAAAAGAACAAAAGAGGAATTTATAGGCTGAGTTTGGCGGGTAGGGGCATGGAGCAGGTCAAAAAACTAACAAAACAAAGCTAAGAAAAACAAATATCATATATTAATGCATATATGTGGAATCTAGAAAAATGGCACAGATGAACCGGTTTGCAAGGCAGAAATAGAGACACAGATGTAGAGAACAAACGTTTGGATACCAGGGCAGGGAAGGTGGGGGGAGAGGGGGGTGGTGGTGGGATGAATTGGGAGATTGGGATTGACATATATACACTAATATGTATAAAACAGATAACTAATAAGAACCTGTTGTATAAAAAAAATAAAATAAAATAGAATTCAAAAGTAAATTAATTAATTAATTAATTTAAAAAAAAAAAAAAAAACAAAGCTAAGGAGGAAAATCTGGATAGCATCAAAGAATCTCTTAGTATTACTAGCTTTCTCAATTTTTGGAAGTTTTTTTTTTTTAAGCCCATTTAACTTTTACTTTATGGACTTCTAACCTCACCCCTGGAAAGCTTCCTTTTGTGAAAGACCTCCACTATATCTAAACCCTGCCAGATTCTTGGACGTTTTAGGTAGCTGGGACTTTAGTTTGTTGTTTTGTTTCCTAAATCTTTCTGATCCTCAGCAAAAGTGTACCCAATAAAACATAATTACTCTGGGAAAGTAGATGTGTATTTTACATATTTTTACCTCCAGGAAAGATAAAAATGAATGAACAAATAAAGGAATGGAGAAAGAAGATGTGGTGCATACAGACAATGGAATACTACTCAGCCATAAAAAAGAACAAACTAATGCCATTTGCAGAGACAAGGATGCAGGTAGAGATTATCATACTAAGTGAAGTCAGAAAGAGAAAGACAAATACCATATGATATCACTTATATGTGGAATCTAAAATATGGCACAAATGAACTTATCTACAAAACAGAAACAGACTTACAGACATAGAGAACTGACTTGTGGTTGCCAACGGGGGGCGGTGGGATTGACTGGGAGTTTGGGGTTAGTAGATGCAAACTATTAAATTTAGGATGGATAAACAACAAGGTCCTACTGTATAGCACAGGGAACTAAATCCAATCCCCTGAGATAAACCATAATGGAAAAGAATATTAAAAAAGAATATATACATGTGTATAACTGAGTCACTTTGCTGTACAGCAAAAATTAGCACAACACTGTAAATCAACTATACAATTAAAAATTAAATTAAAAAATAAAGGAAAAAAGGGTCTATTGATAAGCTTTTTTCTAAATAACTGCTTTAAAAACACTAGCGATATACATTCTGAATTTTTAAAAATTACCAAATGAAAATAAGCAAAAAACCTATAACCCCATGTAGATGTAGTTTCACTTTTCATTAGCTAAGCTAAGCATGTAAATAAGTGTTACCAAAAAGCTTTTCTTATCTGAAGCATATTTAGAGCCACAGCCATACCAGGAAGCTTTGGTTGACAGATTTAGAGAGTAGATTAAAAGCCTGAGGATGCACTTTATGGTGTATATTTTTTCAGACCATTCTTTCCATGCTATGTAGATACATGACTTTTACACAAAGATTAAATTACTTTTAGATATATAGCTCTGTAACCTGCCTTTTCACTAAACAGCTCATGAAAAACTTTCTATATCCATAAATATATACATATACAATCATTTTTGAAGTCTGTAGAGTATTCCATTAACAAGCTTTTGCAGCTGAACTCATGAATGACAGCAATCTCTCCCATAAAAACACATTAAAGACATTGTCCAAGTCAACATACTTAGGCTAGACAGTCTCATTCTGTATGGCACTTCTACCTTCACTTATCATAAAGTACATATATCTACAATTCTATCTCAGTTATCTCCTTGAGCATTATGTAATATACCTAAGTGGATGCCTTCTTAGGATGAGAAGTAAGGAAAATAAACTAATTCTAATAACCTTTCAGAACTCTTCTGTAGAATTATAGTTTACTAATTCACAAATTGACTCTGAGCATGCCAAGTGCAAAATTTGAGCGTAGCTGATAAGTCCATTATCATAACACACCACACCACCATGATTTCACACCCTACTATGAACCACCCTATTTCTCAAAGTCTCCTTCTCAACTGTATACTAAACTATAACCAAGTGAAATAATGTAGCACATCAACTTTTCTTGGTAGATTTTTTTTTAATTAAAAAAAAAATTTTTTTTTTTTTAATCCAACATTGCCAAATGAAATGTGAATTCAGACTCCTGGTCAGTCCTTGAATTGGGCTATTAGTAGGGCACTGTTACCCTCTTCACTTATCATAGCACTCCTTAAAAGTGCCACAGGTATTAAAATATCTAACCCAAATTCTTTATTTCATTATATTAGTGGCACCAAAATATCTAAAACTGTGACTCTACGTTATCAGTGAGTACGGCCCCAGAGCTGTCTGTATTTTCTACTAAAGAACTATACTGCATACAAGGCACATTTGATGTTGGACAAAAGACAAAGTTTTCTCATCTACAACTGCAAATTAGCAAACAGGACTGATTCTCACGCTAGTAGTCTATTCTACGTAGCACTCGAAATTTCTGATGCAAATGCACTAGCCCAAGAATTTTATTATTTTGATGAGAAAGTATTTGAGAGGAAAAAAATTTAAGAAAATACTACTATTTAGATGTAAGTACCTCTTTGTGTGAAAATATTTCTAAGAACTTCTTTCTTAATTCCTGTACCTTCTAACTGTCCAGAAATGTTGGCTTACACCAATTGTCTATATCCCTATGAAATTAGGCACTTTAGAATGCAGAAAAGCACTTTCCACCAACTTTCAGCAATCACAAGAACAACACAAAAACTTTAATATTCACCACACCCCTTACTTCAATAAATTCCAAGGAGAGTCCACCCTTATCCCCCTTCCCAACCCCTTCACAAACAAGTCTGCATCCATCCCTACCTTTCTATGTGGCCCAGATTCAATTTGGGAAAATCTCAAGGCTTTTATGTTGCACTTACTCGAAATTCAGGAGTAGAAACATTTACTCTTGAATCGATGCTCCCCAAAAGCCGAGTGTCCCCAAACTGAGATTAACAATCATTTGAAAGCCTAGTAATTTTCCACAACCATCTTCTGAAACAGACAAACTGACACTTATCTCTATCTACAGGACATGAAACTGAGGTGACTTGCTCAGGTTTCTGTGGCCCAACCAGCAGGCTAAGTCATACTTTCTGTATCCCTAATCTGTTGAGCCATGCTGTCTTCACTAAAGAAAAAAAAAAAAAAAAAAATTCATGTCAACAGTATGTAGCATCATGCACAAATCATAGAAACACAACTTATTAAAATTTATGAAACTCATTACAGCCAAAATACCTCTTGTAACCATGTCAAAGTAACTGAACCACAAAACTAAGCAGCAGTACTGATTGGTCTAGTCACCAAAGGGGAAAAAAATATTCTCAACTTCCCTTTCCTGCCAAAAAGCAATAAATATTAGTTTCTCGAATGGATTGGTTTTCATCAGAAGAAAATTGTATACACATGCTATCTTTCAGCTCTGAATACACAAGTTTAAGGTCAATCTGTTCTATAAACTCAGCTGTTTATAGAACAGATTACCCCATCATCTCTACTTGTGAGTAACTACAGAGGCTATCAAGTTAAAGCAAGGCCTCATTAGGAACGGACTACTAGTTCATCACCCTGCAGCCTTCTAGAGTTTACAGACCATTCTGGCTCACAGCGAAGAATTGCCAGAATGTAAACATCAGCCACGCAGAGAGGTTGCCGAAGTTTACAGGTTATTAAAAAAATTCACTAGCCCTTTTCATATTTAGTGCTATAGTAATGTTATTGCCCTATGGTGATATTGCCTAGTGGTAATAAGTGCTGGTTCTAGAACCAAACTGCCGGGATGTAAATCATGACGGACTCCACCACTCCATTTGACTACAAGAAAGTTACTTTGGTTTCTAAGTCTCCACTGCCTCACTTATAAAAGGGGTAACAGATAGCCCCTAACTCCTAGCTCATAGGGTTGCTGAGTGAATGGAGATAACATGGGTAAAACAGGTTTCATTCAGTGCTTGGCACATGGAGAGCACTCACTAAATACTGGCTTACTATTACTCTTGCTGCTACTGCTACCACTGTTACTACTCCCATCACCAATGTTCAGGCAGTAAAATGTCTGACATTTATAATGTCACTCCTCCTTAACTAGAAGATCTTCCCTTCTCCACCTGTCTAAATTTTATGCATCCTTCAAGGCCCTACTCAGAATATACTTCGGAGATGAAGCCTTTTCAGATACCTCCTGCCATAATGATCTGTTTCCTCTGAGCTGAGCTCATGGTAAATATTTATTGCCTAAAATATTCAGTGGGCAATTAATCAATCACATATTGGCATGGATTCTTTTCATTTTTGTCCCTTTATTAACTCATGCATAGTGTTGTGATTTTTTTTTTGTTTGCTTTATATCCTTAGACTGTATAGCTCTTGAGGGTAAGAACCATATCACAGTGCTTCTTTCTACCTATCATGGACTGAAACTTTGCACATAATTGGCACTCAATAAATATGCTAATCAGTGAGTTTTCTAATCGCTTCTGATTGTGCATATCAAATGTATTTTATAAAGTATGAAAAGCAGGTGTATTAATAAACTCAGCTCAGAGTAGTTACGAACAAAAATGCATCAGAGCCACCACTGAATTACTAATTACGTCTACCTCTCCATGGGGATTCCAAAAGTAAGAGATCACATGATAGGGCAATGAATCAGTAACAGAGCCAGAAATACTTGCTTCTGAGCACAAGCTAAATTCTTCTGCAAAAACTACAGCCACAGTAGATTTAATACTGAATATATAACTTTGGTATCTATACTATACTACATGTCTTATATGCAAGAGTTAATCATTTCTGCCATACTTCAGACCAATAGGCACAGTGAAGTAACGAAAGAGGAATATATGCGCATTGCTGCTGAGACTGTAAAATGGTGCAGCTGCTGTAGGAAACAGCATGACAGTGCCTCAAAAGATTAAACATGGATTTACCATATGATCCAGAAATCCCACTTCTAGGTATATACCAAAAGAACTGAAAGCAGGGACTTGAATAGCTATTTGTACACCAATATTCATAGCAGCATTATTCACAATAGCCAAAGGATGGAAACAACCCAAATATCCATAGGCAGATGAATGGATAAGCAAAATGCAGTATGTACATACAATGGAAAATTACTCAGCTTTGAAAAGGAAGGCAATTCTGACACGTGCTACAACACGGATGAACCTTGAAGACATAACACTAAGTGAAGTATGCCGAACACAAAAGGACAAATCCTATGCGATTCCACTTACATGCAGCATCCAGAGTAGTCACAGTCACAGAGACAGAAAGTAGAATGATAGTTGCCAGGGGCTGGGGAGAGTGGGGAATAGGCAGTTATTGATTAATGGGTACAGAGTTTCAGTTTGGGGACAAAAAAGTTCTAGACATGGACAGTGGTGATGGTGGTACAACAATGTGAATGTACTTAATGCCACTGATCTGTATATTTAAAATTGGTTAAAATGGTACTTGTTATATATATTTTACCACAATAAAAATACTTCAAAAAATAGGGAATAAATAAAATATGTTATACTAAAAAAAAAAAAAAAAGATAAATACAGGTCAAGTCCAAAATGTCTGGTTCTTACTCTCTCAGCAGTTATCAAATTAATGCCAACAATTCACTTAAGGATCTTAAACAGTAAGTGAGGGATAAATTAGCCAAGTCTCAATAAACGCATTTTGTAGGAGATATGATTTATAATGTATACAATCCTACATTTTTCTTGGATTCCTTTACTGGTGTTCACATGGAAGAATGTCACTAATGGATGAGGGATTAATAGAGCTAACATTTAAACTACAATCTCCAAAGGGACCTGCCTTTATAAAATGTATGCCTTAAGTTGCCAATAGTACCTATGAGAAAATATGATCCTCATATAAGTCACAATAATAAGGGTTTAATAATCTGGACTTGTTTCCAACATTTTAAGAGTCATGATTCTTTCCTAAAATTCTTTATTCATTTACCTATAACTAAATAACAATACCATGTTATAAATATAATAATAAAAATATTCTCAAAAATGAACTATCTTCATTGAGATAATGGCACCCGTCAACCAGAACTTAGTATTTGAGAGATTCATTGCATTAAATCATTATTTTAAAATAAAATGTTATAAATATATGTCTAAGCATAAGAGGGAAGGGAGAGTGCTAAAGTTCCTGAAAAACTGCCTCCCCAGACTTCATAATACAGTTGAGCCTCATTATTAGCAAATTCTTTATTTGCAAATTCACCTACTCGAATTTGTAACCCCAAAATCAATACTTGCAACATTTTCACAGTCATCTGCAGATACTTGCAGAGTAAGAAAAAATTTGAGTCACCTGACAGACATGTACATTTCCAGCTGAGACAGAACAAGGCGTCACTCTGCCTTCTTGTTTCAGCTCTCATACTGTAAACAAGTGTCCTTTTCACGGTCTATTCAGTGCCAGGTTTTTCATATTTTTGTGCTTTTTTGTTGATTTTACTATTGAAAAAGGCCCCTCAGTGCGATGCTATGTCCCTAAGCACAGGAAGGTTGTTATGTGCCTTATGGAGAAAATAGGTGTTAGATGAGATTTATTCTAACTATAGTGCTGTTCACTATGAATCCAAAGTTAATGAATCAACAATATATATTGAATAAGGTGTCTTTAAACAGAAACACATATAAAACAAAGTCAGTGTATATATGTCCACGCCACTCTCTCACTTCGTCCCAGCTTACCCTTCTCCCTCCCCATGTCCTCAAGTCCATTCTCCACGTCTGCATCTTTATTCCTGTCCTGCCCCTAGGTTCTTCAGAATCATTTTACATATATACACTACCAAATGTAAAATAGCTAGCTAGTGGGAAGCAGCCGCATAGCACAGGGAGGAGATCAGCTCAGTGCTTTGTGTCCACCTAGAGGGGTGGGATAGGGAGGGTGGGAGGGAGACGCAAGAGGGAGGAGATATGGGGATACATGTATATGTATAGCTGATTCACTTTGTTATACAGCAGAAACTAACACACCATTGTAAAGCAATTATACTCCAATAAAGATGTCTTAAAAAAAAAACAAAAAACAAAGTCAGGTATTGATCACTTGAGGAAAATACTGTGTGCAAAGACTGGCAGGACCCTAACCCTACATTTCCCCTGGGAGCAACGGTTCCATATTCACTAATTTGGTGTTCACGGCAACTTTACATAAGTACCATGAATAACAAGAATCAACTGTACTTTGTAAAGAAAACTCTGGAGGAAAAAAAATAGATCAGTGGAATTGAAAAGAGAGCCCAGAAACAGGCCTATGTAAATGTAGCTGCAAGCGTCATAGACATCAGTAAGAAAAGGTTAAACTACACAAGAACTGTCCCAGGACAAGTGAACATAAATCTGGGGAAAATGAAAGGGAATCCTCATCTCACAACACAGAAAAATTCAATCCAGCTAATGTGTGGAAAGCAAACTTTACTCCTATGAGAAGAAAATAGTTATTTTTTTAAAATAGGAAAAGAGCTCTAAGATCTTGATTTAGGGAACTATCTCATAAGCAAAATGCAAAAAGAAACCATACAGGAGAAGTAAAATGAAAAACTTTTGATCATCAAAAGACTTTAAACACCGAAAAAGACAAGCCAAAAACTGGAAGATACTTGCAACACTTGTAACTAACATGGGGGACTCCTAAAACCAATAAGAAAAAGGCAAACAACTCAACAGAAAAATGGACAAAAGACATGAACAAGTATTTAACAGAAGATAAAATTCAAAAGACTGATGAATATATGTAAAAGATGTCCAAGTTCAATAATATTCAGAAACAGAAATTAAAATCTCAACAAACTACCATTTTATATAAATTAGCAAAGCTTAAAAATTCTGACAATACCAAGTGCTAGAGAAAATGTGGAAGAATAGGAACTCTTCTACTGCTAGTGAGAGTACAAATACCTTGGAAAACCATTCATCATTGTCTAGTGAAGTTGAAGATGCACATTCCCTGTGACCCAGAAATTCTCCTTCTCAGTGTAAACTCTACAGGAACTTGTAATGTGCACCAGGAGAAAAGTACAAGAATGTCCACAACAACGGTATTGTTTGAAATTACAAAAATCCTGACCAAAAAAATGCCCTTACATGCAAGAATAGGCAATGGGATAAATTGCATTATATTCATAAAATGAAATGTTTACACAGCAACAACACATAATACTTGATCATTCACTATGACTGCTTCCTTAGCAACATGAATGACTTTTAAAAACACCGTTAAATGGATAAAATAATCACAAGAATATACATAGCACAATCCCACTTAAACAAAATTTAAAAAATAGAAAATTAATCATGGTGTTGTTTGGCGTTACATACATAGGTGATAATTGTAAAGAAAAGTCAGAGAATAATAAACACAAAGTTCAGAACTGTGGTACCCTTGGAGGGTGGGGGTGTATCATCGGGGAGAGGCACACAGGAGGCAAAAGCAGAATTCTTAATTCCCTCCTCAAACCTGTTTCCTCCTCCACTAAGTCCCCACCTCCAGAGTTACATTTGATTTTTCTCTTCCTCTCACATCCCTGTAATTAACCAACCTCTAAAACACCCCAATTCTGCCCAATTCTTGCCATTTCCTCTACTTTACTCTGGGTTAAGCCTCCATCAACCTCTCGCTAGGACTGCTGCAATAGCTTCCTCCGGGTCACTCATGACCATATAATTCATTCTCCAAGATCATCCAAGCGATCTTTTCAAAATCTAAGTCAAATCATGTCCTTTAAACTGTCCAAAAGCTTCCCTTCACACTCAGAATAAAATCCAAATCTTTATCATAGTCTTCAGGGCTTCATTTTATCTGTTCTGTGCTTACTTCTCTAACCTTACCTCCTCACACCCTTTTCTTAGCTCACTAGGTTTCAGCCAGCATGGCTTTCTACTTCTCAAACCTGCCAAGCTGATTCCCCCTCTTAAGGCTTTTACAGGAATGACCTTTTCCTGGCTCTTGGCTTAGCTGGCTTCATCTCAGCACTTAAGCCTCAAATAAATGTAAGCACAAATGTTACCTTCTCAATGAAGCTGCCTCTAACCCGCCCATTAAAAATGGCACCACTGCCACCAGCAATCACTTATCACTTCACCCTCTTTCATTCTTGACAGCACTTATCCCGATCTATTAGTTTAGTGATAAACTCCACCCAGAA
Source organism: Balaenoptera borealis (assembly GCF_965194805.1). Lineage (NCBI taxonomy): Eukaryota > Metazoa > Chordata > Mammalia > Artiodactyla > Balaenopteridae > Balaenoptera > Balaenoptera borealis. The sequence continues at coordinate 100,400,191 of NC_138868.1, read as the reverse complement.
CCAAAGTCCCACAAAAGCAGGGATCTGTCAGTCCAGCTCAGTGTGGTACGGAGCAGTGTCAGGCGCATGGCAACAAATATCTGTTGGATGAACAAAAAAGTGAATTTTTACTTTAAATAAATATGTAGTATTTTCTGACAGTGACGTGAAAATCAGAAAAACCAGTGAGAGGTATTACAGATGGAAAGAAACTTTGAAAATCACTGGAAAAGCATTAATCTAAGAGGAATTCTAGTTGAAGCCTTTTCTCAACAGTACTAGTAATAGATCACATCCTAAGGACCATTAACGAATAATTAGTGAAAGTTTCACATAGCCAGAGTCCTGAGCTACGGAGGTGTGTCATCTGTTTAACTCTCCTAATTCAACCTGAGTTCAATCATGAATCTGCACTGAAATTTGAGCAAGTTATTTACCTCTCTATGCCTGCTCTCTCATTTGTAAAATGAAACTATTAATAGCTATTTCATAGAGTCATTGTGAAGTTTAAATGAAAAAAAAAACGTTTTTAAAGCATCTAGCTGCACCTGGCCTAGCAAGTGGTCAGTAAATTGTAGTTATTATTATGAAAACTGAGTAGGAAAGTCCAGAAAAATGGGAGAGCTTATGAGTCAAATAACCCCCAGGCACCTCTGCTTCTAGCGGAGGTAGACTAATTATATACAATGTACTGGGACCATAGGCCAGGACTAAATCCTTTTCCCTCCAAAAAGAAGACCAATGTACACAAGGGTAATACGTAAGTATGGACAAAGCACTTTGAGAACACCAAGGGAGTGACTCTCTTCAAGAAGGTCAGCCACACATAAACCTGAGTCTTAAAAGAGGTCACAGGAATTCCTAGATGAAAAATAAGGGGGAAAGGCACAAATAAGTGAAAGTGAGAAATGCAGTGTGGCTGGTGTGGAGTGTGAGGGAGAAGGGCTGGAAGATGAAGACGGGCCTGCAGGACCAGATGGCAAGAGGCTAAGGTCCTCTGTTTACAAGTCTGCACTTTATCCTTCAGGGAGATGAAGGGGGGGGGGGGGTGGAAATCTAACATGTTAATTTGGTACCAATCCTTCTAAAGAAGGCAAAACACATTTTTATGAATTTAAACCTAAACACCATATAGGTCCACCAACTGTTATGTCTAAAATGGAAAATAAATGTTAAGCCTAAATTCTTGAGAACACGAGCAATTTGCTTAACAATGACTGACACTGAATCTATTCTCAAGTTTCATTACTTTGATGAGCCTTGTTATCATGATCATCATAATGACAAAAGCAGATAATATCTACTGAGTTCACTATTTACCTTGGAGTATGTTGTTTTCTTTGTGATATCATTCAATTCTCACAACACCTTTATAAGTGGTACTATTATTAACCCCATTTTACACATCGGAAAACTAAAGCAAAGAGAGGCTAGTCAGATGGCTAGTGAGTGAAAGAAGATTCAAATCTAGGCTGACTCCAAAGCCCTCAAATCAAACCAATCTGCTGAATTGAAACTGCTCAGTTCATTTACATCATTTGCTAAAAAATTGTATGTGTACCTACTGTATTTTAAAGCATCATGCTAGGTCAGCAATTCTCAAATTTTACTGTACATTAGAATCACCTGGGCAGATTCCTAGATTCTGATTCAGTAAGTCTAGGGCAGAATTTCCAGAGATCTGCAATTTTAACCATTAGTTCAATCAATTCCGATTCACTTGGTCCAAGAACTATCCTGTGATAAAACATGTGCTAGGTGTCCTAGAGATCTGAGTATGTTTGAGCCTCTGTCTCCGTGAGTTGACAATCTAAAAGAGACAGAAACAAGATACACAAACAGTAAATACAAAGCAATACAGGAAAAGAAGTATAAACAAAACAGCAAGAGAAACTTCAAGGAAGAAGGATCATCTGTAATGAAATGAAGACGAGTAGGATTTCATGAAGAAAGGGAACATGTTTCCCACAGACTTTCAGGAATAATGTTACATACAAAGGAAGGTACGACAAGTAGACAGCTTGGCAGGAACAGAGGATCTGCATTTAGGAATGCAAAAATAATGTCAGTAAAAAGTAGAGGCTGTAGAATGCCCTCAATGTCAACCTGAACACTATGGGCTTTATTCAGTGCTGGCACTGGGAAACTGCTAATGGTCTTTGAGGAGGGAAATTATAAATTACAGCAATATTCTTTGGAAGAGTCCTCTGATGAAGCTATGCAAGATCAAGTAGATTGAGAACAACGGGAATAGTTAGGCTGTTAGCATTCCAATCCCAAAGAAATAAAAGCTAGAACACAGTAGTGGCAAAGAAAAAGGGAAGAACGGTACCTCTTAACAATGAATTGCATGCAGGACAAAGGCAACAATCACAGCTACATGATTTCTTCACCCCTTAGGTCCAAATTGTATTACTATCAGTTTCATATTACTCTTTACAACTTTTTCTATACAGCCAACTAGGCCCAAAATATACAGAGTTCACTTATTTAAAACACAGCCCATGACTAAGATGTCAGCTAACAGGTCTCTGAGCAGCCAAAATACATGTCACATAGTTGATACACTAAAAAAGTATTTATATATATATTATATTTAACATATATATAAATGAAAGAACTTTATTCAGAGCTATATAATCTCATTCTACACAAAGTTCTAACAAAGGTAAGCATCTAATTTCCAAACCCACAGCAGTTTGGAAGCAAATATTAGAAGGGGAAAAGAGCCTGCTATAAATGGAAATACTTAAGAGTCTGAGGTTCAAGAGAAGAAATGAAAACTATAAAAAAAGCACACACAATCACTCAGGGTAAATTCTCCACAACTGTTTATTGACAGGTACACATGATTCCCAGAAAAATGAAATTAATGAGAATCTTCCTTAATGTCCCAAACACCTACCACAAAAAGAAAACTTTTAAACATTCTTTAAAGCTAAATATTTTAAAACAAATATTTACCTGATTAGAAGGTAATTTTTAAAGAACGGCTGATACATGCCAGCACAGCCCCTCTCATCAGTAACCAAGACATAGTCAATAGTTAAAGGTAAGAAAGATATATTTTATAACACACAAAGTTTGAAGATATTAAGAGTGCTTTCATAAGGCATCTAATCAAGAATGTGGCCCCACTGGTAAACTTTAATTTGGGCAATACTTTCCTGATGGCTGTGCCTTTGAATTCCATGTTCCAAATAATACAAAGGCATCCTCAACAAAAATTAAAACTATTAAACTGGTCTTAAATACACCCTATAAAGGTACCTACTGAAATCAGGCAACATCATTTGACACTCAACTCCCTGTAACAACAGGCTGTGTGACAACTTTTAAAAGGACTTTAAACATGGCAACACATGAAGGCTTCTCACTTTGTTCACCAACACTCATTAACGTTTATCGTAATACTACTCATACAAGGACCTAACCTATTTTATAAACAGATGAAAACGCCATTTTTATGGGGGTAATTAAGATGTTAACTGACTCAAAGTTATACTTAAGTTTATGATTAAGTTACTAAAGCCATGAACCTGCACCTTTAATCATGTAGAAAAAGTATACCATACATTAATTATGGGAGTAAGGAAGTATGGGTTTCAGCTTGAGATTTTTTAAATAGCAGAAGAGCAAAATTAGTGTATTAACACTGTAAGATTAAAATAAAATTACCTTAAAGATGCTGTAGGGATGAATCAACTATATGGAACTAGGCCTCTCATATTTCTCAGACCCAGCAAAGGATAGAGAAAATTAAAGCACACACTTATTTCAAAAATTTCACAAATGATCAGGCAACATTAAGCTATCAATGATGAAGATTATGGTACAATTTGCTACACCTTATAAATATGTAAACAAATGAAGCAGTCAGTCGCACCAGGTGGGTTCCACTCTACCTCCCCACCTCCCCATCCATCTCCTTATAATCATCCTTGTTCTCTAGAAACATACATGAAGACACTAATTGAAGCCAAAGAAATGTGCCTTAGCGAGAGTGTTTGTCAAACTGCAACTTGTAACCCATGTATCAATTTAGTGGATTTAGTCAGCATTTTTTAATGGAAAAGAATGAAATATAATAGAAATTATCAGTATGCATCATTAGTAACAAGGGTAAATACTGCTTTGTGAAACTTTTCATTCCTATGTCGGTATGTACTAGATCATGATGTAAAATGTACTTCTAACTATGGAGCATGATTTTTTAAAAAGTTTGAAAGCTCCTACCCTAGAGATTTAGATCAAATGCCTCAGGACTCAAAGGCTGAATGTCTTCATTAGTCCTCCGAACCGACACATAATCTCTTAGCTCAAGATGGACTCGTGGAAACCAATTTAAGAGCTCCAGGGCAGCATAAAAAGAATGGGGACATGCCTCAACTAAACCTGTATCTGGACCTCAAAGAACTGCTGACTTCCCCAAACAGACCTAGGCGGTGCCTACAAGCTTCTGGTAGCTTAGCAACCTTCAGATTAGAGCTCCTCCTTCCTCCACTGACTATAAACAGTTCTAGTCTTCCAACCAACTTTCCTGAACTACAACTTCTAGAATCACTGTGCCCCAAGAGAAGACAGTATTAAATCTCCTTCTCGCTTCACCAATTCCCAGTATGTCTACCTAGAAGAGGACCTTGAACTCTGTACTCCCCATTCTCAGCGGAGAATGAAGCTCCTCACAGATCCCTACCCTTCCCCTTTCCCAGATCCCAGGACGGGGTACCCTCCTCCCAGGCCCCATCCTACTCCAATCGCCTCACTGTCAGTTAATTGTCTTGGGGGCAAAATGATTCTCCCAAAAGTCCTTATTAAACTACCGCATCCTTCTACCAGCCCCCGGCAGGAGCAGGCCTAGAGTCCCAAGAGCCTGGGAATGCCAGTCCGCTCCGTGCCCCACCAAACCTCCCTCGGGAAACGTCCTTTATTTTATTTTTGATTTTTTGATTTTTTTTGATTCAGTGGTTCAGAGGCAAGTTTCCTATTTCCCCAGCAGCCCCAGAGTCGTCTCCATCTCCTACCAGCCAGGGGGCCTCTCCTCATCCCCCACGCCCCCGGGGCACAGGGAGAAGTCCGGATTCTCAGGAATTCGGACAGGCTCCCCCAGACGCCCTCCTCCAACCCGGGCCCCGACTCCCTCTCCCAGCCCAGGCCCTCCCCGCGCCGCCTCAGCCCAGGCCCGGCCCCATCTTCCCTCCGGACCGGGCAGATGTCCCATCCTCCCCTTCGCCCAGGCAGGCCTCGTCCCGCTCCGACTTCTTCCCGCTGTTTCCTCGCACGGCACCCCGGCTCCGGAGGGGAGCCCCTCGGGCCTCGAGAACCCGGCGGAGCCGGCAGGCCCGGGCTCCACTCACCCCTCAGCCCGGGAGGCGGGGGAGCTCCTGCGGCGGCTCCTCGGGCTGCGCCTCTCCTCCCCCCTCCCGGCCGCCGCCGTGGCCGCCGCTCAGCCTCCGGCCTGCTCCCGGCCGGCCGCAGACCGGATCCGCTTCACCTCGTCCCCCACTCCGGCCGCCGGAGCCCAGTGTCCTGCATTGACCCGGAAGCAGCTTTCCCGGCCCAACAACAACACGTGACCCCGTCGCACGTGTCACGTCCGCTGCGTGACTGGGAGGGGGCGCCGGAGGAGCGGGTCCTCCCCGACCGAGCTGGGGTTGCCATGGCGACGGGGATGTCTGTGCCGGCCTGGTCGACCCTAGAAACACACCTCATCTGCTCTTTCTCTTGCCCGTCGTGAGGGGACACACTGGGTGCAAAGGAGGAGTACAAATTGTCACATCAGAATGGAACAGGGGCAGGTCAGAGCAGAGCCCGGGCCTCTGCGAGGGTGCTGTCTTACAGAAAAGGAGCATTAAGTTGAACCTTCCAGACTTACTTAGGATTTTGTCCTGATTCTGTCACTAGTTTGCCGTGTGACCCTGATCAATTCACTTCCTGTCTCTGTCTTCAGTGTCCTCAATAGCGAGCTCTAGGCTGTAATCTGATACAATCCCAAGATGCTTTTGTGTAAGGATGTGGTAGCACTCTGGCCTTTATTCTGTGTCCTCTTCACAAGGCCTGTGGCATCCTGAGCTTTCGGTGCTCCAACACCTACGTAGTTAATAGCATCTGCCCCTTATTGAGCCCCTTCCAGATAACAGGCACTGTACATATGCTACTTCTAATTTTTACCACCTTCCCAAAGTAGGTATTTTATAGAATTAAAAACTGAGCTTCATAGAGGTTAAGTGATCTGCCCAAGACCATTAGTAAAAATGACCAGGCTGAGACTGGAATTCAGGTCAATGTGGCACGAAAGTCAAGTCCATGCATTTCACATTATGCCGTACTATTACTTCAGCTCCATACACGTTATATCTTACTGTTGAGCTGTGATTGCTTAGGTACTTCTTTGACCATTTATTTTGCAGGAATGTACATGAAATAGGGATGATGCTGGCTGATCCTGAAGAGAATTCAGCCTTATATGGATATTTTAGCGGACGAGCTAGGAGTTGACAAGGTCTACGTGCATAAGTTGTGTGTGCTTTCGTGTGGTGTGTGTCAGGGAGCAGGTGAGGGGTTGTGATGTGCCTGCACGCGTATTTATTGGTTCATAGAGTGGGGAAGACAAAATTCTTTACAAGGGACTCAGTGGCAGTTCCTGGGGACTGACTTCTCTTATTTTATTTTGTTTTGATTTGCCCCATAGGTAGGGCTTAGGGGAATTAGAAAAAAAAAAAAAAAGCCTGAAAGAGATGATTAAAGAAACTGTTCTGAGGATCACGGGGAGGGTGAGCCAAGTAGTGGGGCTTAGGTTGCTGAGGTGGGGGCCTCCCTCCTCCTTCTGCAGAGAACAGAGCATCTTTCTGGCACCTTAGGATGGATGGCTTTGGAAGCATCAGGGTTGTTGGCATAACCAGCATCTAAAGTCGCCTCAGTGGCAAGGATCATGAGAAGAGCTGAATGAACTATGCACAGAGGAGGAAGAGTGAGGTGGATGCTGTGTGGGTACTTTACTGATAGACTTACCTGTGAGCTCAGGTACCGCTGGGGATACCCAGAAATACATAGGAAGTCAGATGTCCTGTGAGCAACTAGGAAGTCAGATGTCCTGTGAGCAACTAAGAAATGTGGGTCATTACTGTTAACAAATTCTGTGTACGATGTATATAACTACATATATGAGTACTGTATATGATTGGGTGTGATTAGTTACAGTCAGCCCTCTGTACCCCTGGGGTTCCATATCCACGGGTTCAACCAATCGCAGGTAGAGAATATTCAGAAAAAAGAAAATTCCAGAAAGTTCCAAAAAGCAGAACTTGAATTTGTTGTGCACAGGCAACTATTTACATGGCACTATTTACATAGCGCTTATGCTATATTAGGTAATATAAGTAATCTAGAGATGATTTAAAGTATACTGGAGGATGTGTGTGGGTTATTTGCAAATACTACACCATTTTATATAAGGGACTCCAGCATCTGTGGATTTTGGTGTCTGCAAAGGTCCTGGAACAATCCCCCACAGATATCGAGAGATGACTGTGTATGCTTCCATGTTTCTTTGAGATATCCTTGACTTACTTTTCTTTCATTCCCTTCTCTCCCCTTATGGTGCAAACGCCTAAAGCCAAGATCAATGTCTCTACCTATCCCTGGTCTATCTCCACAAGATAGGCAGAATTATCTTTCTAAAACACATGTGTGGTCATGTTCTTCCCTGTCTGCTCTTATTCTATACCACCCTGTTCAATCTGGTAGGCACTAGCCATATGTGGTTATTTAAATTTAAATGAATTAAAATTGCATTTCCTGAGTCACATAACACTAGCCACATTTCAGGTGCTCAGTAGCCATATGTGACTAGCACCATCATATTGGACACTGCCAGTATAGACTATTTTCATCATCAAAGGAAGTTCTCTTGGGCAATGCTTCTCTATACCCTCAAGCCCTCATGTGTAGGTTCTTTGGGAATTTGCTCTGCTGAACCCTTTGCTTGAAACATTATTCTTCCACCTCCTTGAGACTGAAAATTATATATAATTGCTTATTTTCTTGTCTCCTTGACTAGCACATCAGCCTTAATGAAGGCAGGAGCTAGATCCATCTTGTTCACAGTTGATTCCCTATTATCTCTAAAGGACCATTATAGACAAGGAGAGAGTGGATAGGGAAGTAAAATGAGAGAAAGTAACAGAAAGGCAAATTTCTGGTCATTTTAATAGAAATTGTTGGTAATTTAATTGTTTTGACCTACAAACAGCAATTTCATATAGTTCAAGCTAATAATAAGGAAGAACTTCTGAAGAATTGGAGTGCTTTAGTCGGTTCTAATGAGTTCACCGTTACCGGGATAGGTTAAGCAAAGACTGGGGTAGGTTAAGCAAAGGCGAAATCTGTTAGAATGGTGTATAAATAATTCCTGGATCAGTTGGACTGGTTAACTAGTCAACTAGTCCAATTCTAAGATTCTAAGTCTATGGTCCTCCAACCAGCTCTTTAATTCAGGGCTGAGTACGCTATAACAATAATCATAGCTACTTTCTGAGTTTTTGTTATGTGCCAAACATGCTCGAGATATTTCACATAGATTATTTCCTTTAATCCTCACAATGATTTTTTTAAATTAATTAATTAATTTATTAATTTTTGGCTGCATTGGGTCTTCGTTGCTGTGCGCGGGCTTTCTCTAGTTGTGGCGAGTGGGGGCTACTCTTCGTTGCGGTGCACAGGCTTCTCATTGCGTTGGCTTCTCTTGTTGTGGAGCATGAGCTCTAGGCGCGTGGGCTTCAGTAGTTGTGGCACGTGGGCTCAGTAGTTGTGGCACGTGGGCTCAGTAGTTGTGGCTCACGGGCTCTAGAGCTCAAGCTCAGTAGTTGTGGCGCACGGGCTTAGTTGCTCCGTGGCATGTGGGATCTTCCCGGACCAGGGCTCGAACCCGTGTTCCCTGCGTTGGCAGGCAGATTCATAACCAGTGCGCCACCCAGGAAGTCCCTTACAATGATTTTTGTGAAGTACATTTGGTGCCATCAGATTTGCCAAGTAAGACTCAGGTTAAGTGATATACCCAGCAACATACAGTTAGTAAATGGCAGAGGCTGAATTCATATTTAGGTCAGTCTGACACCAGAATCTGAGTTCATAATGATGAGATATAGTAATGATGGGATATAGTTCAACAGGAAGTTTCAATCAGATTTTTGCATGTTCTTCTAATTCAACAAATGGTTATTTTATAATAGATGTATGTCTTTCACCTAGCTAGGTGGTTTGGGGAAAACAAAGATAGATAAGGCATCGCCCCTAAAATGTAGTTGGAAAGATAATGCATATGCCCAAATAACAGTGATATAGGACAGTTAAACGTCTATTATTTTAAAAGGGGAGTTAGGGAGTCATCTTCTTAGCTGAAGACCTCTCCCAAGTAGGCAAAAGGATAAGGACAGAATTATGTGAGAATTCAATATGAACAGCATCAGTACACAAATTGGAACACAAGGGAAGAGAAAAACAACTGCTTCACTTGAAAGAATAATGGCGGGTTTCGAAATTGAGAGTCTGCAATACTAGTCCTGGTTTTCCCACTAACCAGCCATGTCACTTGATCTCTTTCTGCCTTAGAGCTTTATCTGTCTGATAACCTGAATTGGATAAACAACCATGGTGAATACATATAATATTTTACATGTATGTATTTTCAAGAGGAAGTACCATAGTTTCCATGAGATTCCCAGAGATATCACTACTCAAAAAACTTTTAGGCTACATTATAGCTTTAAATTCTGCAGTTCTGAGATTCTGTATTTTATTTTGGTCAACATTATTGACATATCTGTCAGGAAATGGACTGTCATGCCAAGCTTAGTGACCAAGCAAAAGGCAGAAATATTTTTAGTTTAAACTGGAGGCTCATACCTAGAACTATTTAGAAAGCATCAAGATTTTCTTACTGGGCAGAATATGGTCTTAAAAAAACAACTCAATTTGTTCTGCTATGTGCATAAATGGATCAGTCGTAAGAAGCTTAATTATCAAGGAGGTTTACATTTATTAAGATCATTTGTAACAAATTGCTGGAAACGTCACTAAACCCTCTTAGTTTTTATATTTCTGTGTGTATAATATACACAGAGAAAACTGTACATACATGAACAGTTCAATGAATTATCACAAAGCAAAAACTCATGTAACCACCAGCCTGTCAAGTCATAGAACAAGGCCAGTTTCCCAAAGTCTTCCCCCAGTAACTACCCCACCATTCTCCCCAAAGTTAACTACTATTCTTCTAATATTATAGCTTATTTTTCCATTTTTAAACTATATAAATGAAATCAAATGGGATGACTTCCTTCACTTAACATGGTGAATCTTCCACGTTGTTGCCTATAGCTGAAGTTTATCCATTTTTGTTGTTAAATAGTATTTCATATTATAATCCACCACAATTTATTTATCTATTCCACTATTGAAGGATGTTTGGGTTGTTTCAGGCTTTGGACTATTATGCATAATGCTGCTATGAACGTTCTTGTACTTAATTTTTAGCGCACATATATACACATTTCTGTTGGGAATATACTCAGGAGTAAAATTGATGGGTCACAGCTTTAGATCAGCACTGTCTAGTAGAAATATAGTGCAAGTCAAGTCACATATGTAATTTAAAATTTTCTAGTAGCCACATTAAAAACTTAAAACATGAATATTAATCATGTACTTTATTACAGCAATATATCCAAAATGTCATTTTAATGTCATAAATATGAAAATTATTAATTAGGTATTTTACATTCTTTCATATATTGAATCTTCAAAATTCAATGTGTATTTTACCCTATTACAATTTCTACTATCCACAGCTTAAGTGTTCAGTAACCAAATGTGGTACTAACTATTACTACTACCTCTTAAGTGTTCAGTAACCAAATGTGGTACTATTACTACTACCTCTTAAGTGTTCAGTAACCAAATGTGGTACTATTACTACTACCTCTTAAGTGTTCAGTAACCAAATGTGGTACTAACTATTACTACTACTATATTGGACAGCGGAGCTTTAGATTACACTGCCAAACAGTTTTCCAAAGTGGCTGTGCCAATTTATACTTCTGACAGCAGTGTACGAGTTACAATTGTTCCACGTCTTCATCAATACTTGGTATTGTGCATCTTTTTAATTTTAGTCATTTTGATTGTTGTGTAGTAGTATCTTATTTCGGTTTAATTTGCATTTCCTTAATGATAAGGAGGTTGAGTATCTCTTCCTATGCTTATTGGCCAATTGATATTCTCTTTCATGAAGAGTATGGGTCCATTTATTCTACTGAGTTTGTCTTTTTCTTATTGGTCTGATAAAATTAGTTGAAAAGTATTCTCTCCTTTTCAGTGAAGTAAGTCAGAAAGAGAAAAACAAATATTGTATATTAACGCATATATGTGGAACCTAGGAAAATGGTACAGATGAACCAGTTTGCAGGGCAGAAATAGAGACACAGATGTAGAGAACAAACGTATGGACACCAAGGGGGGAAAATGGCGGGAGGTGGTGGTGGTGGTGGGATGAATTGGGAGATTGCAATTGACATATACACACTAATATGTATAAAAAAGATAACTAATAAGAACCTGCTGTATAAAAACTAAAATTAAATTTAAAAATTAAAAAAAATGTATTCTCTCTTTTTCTATTCCCTACAAAAATTTGTGTAATATTGGCATCATTTGTTCCTTAGATGATTGTTTGAGTTCTCTGGTAAAGCCATTTTGACCTAGAGTTTTTTTTCACACACACACAGTGTATTTTATTTTTACAAGAGATAAATAGACTGACACGAAGCATTGTACATGGATGACCACAACAAAAGCAACAATGATTGCAATTACCAAACCTGAAATGACCTAGAGTTTTTGATATGAAAGTTTTCAATTACAGATTCAATTTATTTTGTAGTTAGGCATTATTCAAATTTTCCCACTCTTCCTTACATCCATTTTAGTAAGTTGTAGTTTTCCAGGAATTTGTTCACTCCGTTTAAGTTTTCAAATGTATTAGCATAAAGTTGTTCATGATATCCTATTATCTTTGTCAGAGCTACAGGACCTATAGTGACATCTCATTTTTATTCTAGGTAATGGTTACTTGTGCCATGTCTTTTTACTTGATTAATCTCACCAGTTTTGTTGGTCTTCTGAGAAAATCAGTTATTGGTTTTGTTGAATCTCTCTGTTATACTTTTGCCTGTTTTATTATTTTCTACTTATTTCTTTATTATTTTCTTCCTTCTGCTCTTATTGGGTATAATTTACTGTTCTTTTTCTAACTTTCTTCTTTTCTCTAATGCATTTAGAACTACATATTTGCCTCTACATACAGCTTTAGCTGATTGCCATAGTTTTGATATGCAGCATTATCATTCAGTTTTAAATATTTTCTAATTTCTTTAGTCCGTTGATATGACAGATTACATTAATTGATTTTTTTTAATTGAGATATAATAACATACAACATTGTGTAAGTGTTAATTTGATACATTTATATATTGCAATATGTTTACCACCATGGCGTTAGCTAACACCACCATCATCTCACATAATTATCACTTCTTTTTTTGTGGTGAGAACAGTTAAGATTTAGTCTCTTTGCAACTTTAAAGTTTAGAATACAGTATTGTTGACCATAATCACTTTTCTGAGCACTAGATCTCCAGAACATATTCATCCTCTAGTTGCAAGTTTAAGTACCCTTAAATAACATCTCCTTAATTCCCCCACTCCCCAGCCCCTGGTAACCAACATTTTACTCTCTGTTTCTACTACAAGTTTGGCTTTTTCAAACTCCACATATAAGTGATATCATACATTATTTGTCTTTCTCTGTCTGGCTTATCTCATTTAGCATAACGCCCTCAAGTTTCATCCATGCTGTTGCAAATGCAGGACTTCCTTCTTTTTCATGGCTGAATAATATTGCATTGTGTATATTTACACCACATCTTCTGTATCCATTTATCCATTGACAGACACTTAGGTTATTTACATATCTTTGCTACTGTGAATAATGCTGCAATGAACATGGGAGTGCAGGTATCTTTTTGATATCCTGTTTTCATTTCCTTTGGCTAAATACCCAGAAATGAGATTGCTGGATCATACAGTAGTTTGATTTTTAATTTTTTGAGGAATTTCCATACTGTTTTCCGTAGTGGCTGAACCAATTTACATTCCCACCAACAGTACACAAGGGTTCCCTTTTCTTCACATCCTCACCAACACTTGTTATCTCTTATCTTCTTGATAATAGTCATTCTAACAAATGTTAGGTGATATCTCATTTTGATTTTGATTTGCAGTTTCCTGATGATTAGTGGTGTTGAGTATCTTTCCATGTACCTGTTGTTCATTTGGATGTCTTCTTTGGAAAAATGGATGTCCGTTGGAAAAAATGCCTATTCAAGTTTTCCGCCAATTTTTAAATGATTGTTTGATTTTTGGTTATTGATTTGTATGAGTTATTTATAATTTTGAATATTAAACCCTTATTTGATATGTGGTTTGCAAATGTCTTAGTCTGTAGGTTGCCTTTTCATCTTTGTTCATTGTTTCTTTTGCTGTACAGAAGCTTTTTAGTTAATTGTAGTCCCACTTGTTGATTTTTTTATTTTGTTGCTTGTGCTTGTGCTATAACATATTCAAAAAATCATTGCCAAAATCAATGTCAAGGAGTCTCTTTCCTATGTTTTCTTCTAGGAGTTTTACAATATCAGGTCTTATGTTTAAGACTTTAATCCAGTTTGAGTTGATTTTTGTGTATGGTGTAAGATAGGGGTCCAATTTCATTTTTCTATATATCCAGATTTCTCAACACCATTTGTTGAAGAGACTATCCTTTCCCCATTGTATATTCTTGGTTATCTTGTCAAATATTAGTTGACCATAAGTGCAGGGGTTTATTTCTGGGCTCTCTATTCTGTCCTGTTGGTCTGTGTGTCTATTTTTATGCCACTACCATATTGTTGTATTTATTATAGCTTTGTAATATAGTTTGAAATCAGGACCTGTGGTGCTTCCAGCTTTGTTCTTCTTTTTCAGTATTGCTTTGGCTATTCAGAGTCTTTTGTGGTTCCATACAAATTTTAGGATTTTTTTCTATTTTTATGAAAAATGTCATTGGAATTTTAATAGGGATTGCATTGAATCTATAGATGGATTGGGGTAGTAGGACATTTTAACAATATTGAATCTTTTGATCCATGAACACAGAATATTTTTACATTTTTTTGTGTGTCTCCCTCAGTTTTTTTCATGAAGTGTTGTAGATTTCATTGCCTCAAAACAAGTCTTAGCAAATTTAAGATTGAAAGCATACCAAGTATCTTTTCTAACCACAATTATGTGAAGCTAGAAATCAACAACAAGAGGAAAACTGAAAATTTACAAGCATGTGTAAACTAAACGACACACTCCTAAACATCTAACTAATGGGTCAAAGAAAAAATCAAAAGGAAATTTTAAAATATCTCAAAATAAATGAAAATCAAAACACAATACACTAAAACCTATAGGATGCTGCAAAAGCAGTTCTTACAGGTAAGTTTGTAGTGATAAATTCATATATTAAGCAAATAGAAAGATCTCAAATAAACATCCTAACCTTACACCTCAAGGAATTAGCAAAACAATAACAACCAAGCGCAAGGTTAGCACAAGGAAGGAACTAACAAAGATCAGAACAGAAGTAAGTGAAATAGAGACCAGAAAAACAATAGAAAAGATCAAGAAGACTAAGAACTGATTTCTTTAAATAAATAAACAAAATTGACAAACCTTTAGCTCGTTTGACTAAGAAAAAATGACTGAAGACACAAACTTCTAAAATCAGAAATGAAAGTGGCATTATTACAACTGATACCACAGAAATATATAGGATCATAAAAGACTACTATGAACAATTATGTGCCAACAAATTGGATAAATTTATCTCCCCAAGTGGATAAATTTCTAGAAATATACAACTACCAAGACCGAATCGTGAATAAACAGGAAATTTGAACAGACCAAAAAGAAAATTGAATCAGAAATCAAAAACTTCTCAACACAAAAAGCCCAGGACCACATGGCTTCACTGTTGAATTTTATCAAACATTTAAAGAACAATTAAGGCCAATTCTTCTCAAATGCTTCCAAAAAATTGAAGAGGAGGGAACACTCCCAAACTGATTTTACAAGACCAGAATTATCCTGATATCAAAGCCAGTTAAGGATACTACAAGAAAAGAAAACTACAGACCAATATCCATGCTGAATATAGATGCAAAAATTCTTAACAAAATATTAACAAACTGAATTCAACAACACATTAAAAGGATCATACACCATGATCAAGTGGAATTTATCACTGGGTTGCAAGGATGGTTCAACTTATGCAAATCAATAAATGTGGTACATCACATTAATAGAATGAAAGATAAAAATCACATGATCATCTCAATAGATGCAAAAAAAAGCATTTAACAAAATAAGACATCCTGCATTATAAAAACCCTCAATAAATTGGGTATAGAAGGAACATACCTCAATATAATAAATAAATATAATAAAATAAATAATATGACAAACCCACAGCTAACATCATACTCAACAGTGAAAGGCTGAAAGCTTTTCCTCTGAGATCAGGAATAAGACAAGAGTGCCCATTCTCGATTGGGATTGACATGTATACAGCGATGTGTATAAAATTGATGACTGATTTAAAAAAAAAAAAGTGCCCATTTTCTTATTCAACATAATACTAGAAGTCCTAGCTAGAACAATCACTCAAAATAAAGGCAACAAAATTGGAAAGGAAGAAGTTAAATTGTCATTATTTGCAGGTGATGTGATCTTATATATAGAAAATCCTAAGACTCAACCAAAAAACTGTTAGAACTAATCAACAAATTCAGTAATGTTGCAAGATATAAAATTGTACAAAAATCAGTTGCGTTTCTATACAGTGACAATAAAATATCTGAAAAAGAAATAAAGAAAACTATTCCATTCACAATAGCACCAAAACTAATAAAATGCTTAGAAATAAATTTAACCAAGGAAGTGAAACATCCATACAATGGAAACTACATTAATTGATTTTTAAACGTTAAACCAGCCTTGCACCGCACTTGACTGTGGTGTTTAATTCTTTTTATATATTGTCAGATATGATTTGCTGATATTTTGTTGAAGGTTTTTGCATCTATATTCATGAGAGGTATTGGGATTTTTACTAATCTCTGACTTATGCAAGAAATATAGTGTGAATAGATACGGGAACTTGAGAGAATTTTAGTGAGCATTTTAGGCTTGATAATAGTAGCTAAACATGCAGTGAGCTCTTGCTAGAGCCAGATATTATTCTTAGCTTTTCATGCACTTACTCATTTAGCTTCTAAAGATAAATTTTATGCAAACTCAAGTCATTTTTCTCCAGTAAGGATTAATCATTTAAAAGGGGAATCTCTCTAAAATTGACATACTTCTACGTCTATAGTTTGCTGATAACACTCAGTAACTAGCTCAAGAGTTGGCCATGGTAGTTCGTCAACAAAATTGGTGGAATAAATGAATTAATGAATAATATTAGAACATAATTCAACTACTAATTGTATTATTAAGTTACTCTCTAAAGAACCACTTGTAGACTCAATTGAGGGTGCAGAAAACATTTAATCAAGTGCTCTGAGGCATGTTTTAAATGCGGGTTCACAATAAAGCAGCTGCTTGGCTACCCTGTTGTTCTCTATTCTCTGTAAACATTTAACTCAGCAAAGTTGTGTCACAGTAAGCGTTGCCTCCAAGCCAGGAACTTGTCATAGGTAAACCTGGCTTTCCATTAAGATTAAATATTGCTCAAAGGTATCCATCTGTTTTGGAGGGTTTAGTTGCTCACTTACCTCTGGAGGCTCCATTGAACTCTGTGAATATGTCATTTAAAAATATTATACCAATTTTGAAATAACACTGAATGCAATTAAATAGATCGTACATGATGTTTATCCAAAAGATTCAGCCAGCTATTAAGGCACTAGGAAAGTAATCCTCTTCAATATAAAATTTTCTTGTTATGTTATTATTTATTTGTTAGAATTTTAGAGCTAGTTGTGACTAAAAATCTTCAAGGTTCTCCCATATGACTCATTTAAACCTGGCTCTTCTCATGTAAAATTGTAAATGAGGTAAGTAAGGTAGACTACAGAAACAGAAAAGTCAATGAGAAAAAGAAAGGTTCAGGGAGAACTTTGGAAGAGCAGATAGTATAATTCCATACATTTTACATGTAAAAGTTGTATAGCAGTAGACATCACCTCAGTGCTAGTAGACTGGCTTTCCATGAAATGAAAGGTCTCTCCTATTTAATGATCTGATTCACTGACTCTGTGGTGGTTTTAAAATAGGTCACAAATTCTTTGACCCTCCTTCCATTGAGTGGTGGGGTCTACATCCTCTCTCCTTGGACCTGGATAGCCTTTGTGACTGCCTCAATCAGTGGAGTAAAACACCGTGTACTGCTCTCATGTTCTCCTGAGACACGTGTGCTGACAACTTAGCTACCAGGCTGTGAGGAAGCCAGTGGAGGCACAGAGAGAGGTAATATGAGGGTATCCCAACAGCCCTGCTAAGGTCTCAGATAACTACATCAACTGCCAGACATGTGAGTGAACGAGGCTTCACATGTTTCCAGCCCCCAGAATTGAGTCACCCCCAGGCTTTGAGTATTTCTGGCTGTGGCCCCAGGCATTATGGAGCAGAGACAAGTCATCCCATTGTGTCTTCTCTGAATTCCTGACCTGCCAAATCTGTGAGCATGATAAAATGGTTGTTTTATGTCACTAAGTTTGGGGTAGTTTGTTGTACAGAAATAGATAACTGGAACTCACCCCTAGCTGAGGACTAGAATCTGGGCACAGCCTGGTTTTCCTGGCTCTCCTTCTCTTTCTCCTACTCCCATCCCTGCCATACTCCTCTCTTCTTCCCCCACCCCTGCCCAGTCTGCTCTCTTTCATGGGCACCTGATGTACTTCCACATTTCCTGGGCCTTTGCTAGTGCTAATCCCTCTTCTCGGGCTTGAGCATCAGCGAGACCCGGATTTGAGTCTCACTTGGACCTCTCAATAAGCAGAGTAATCAACCTCCCTAATCCTCTCCAGAAAAATAGGAATAAAAACAGACCCTATTAATAGATCAAATGGCTAAAGTGTGTAATGTGCTTAGAGCCTCATAGATAGTAAACACTCAATAAATGTTAGTTCTTATTATAAGTTCTTTCTGTTCTCTTAAGTGAGTTTCTTTTGAACAAAGGTTAAATGAAACCTTTTGTCTTTTAATTTTGAGCTCATATGTCAATTCCTCTGTGAAGACATCCCCACCCACCAGACAAATTTAAATTGCTCCTTCCATTATGCTCCCAAGTACTTTTCATATTCTTTTATTACAGCTTTTAACAGGTAACTTATTATATATGTGACCCCCATTAGACCCCAAATTCCTCGAGGAAAACATTTAAGGCAGAGGCCTCACAGAAGTAAAGAATGTCTTTGTCTCTTATATGAATATATGCATATGTATGTATGTATGTATATATATATATATGCATATATACCTAGTATATATGTACATCAAATACCATAATGGGGAAAGGGAAGTGAACAGTTGGTTAGATGGGTAGAGCAGGATAAGACTCAAGAATTTACAGAACCTCAGTTCCTGCCAAAATATTCTCTCCACTCACAAACAAACTTTTCAACATGTTGAGGATGCATAAATGAATTGTGGAAATCATGTAAGGGGAGATGTATGTTTTTTATTTGTTCATTATTGTGTACCCACCACTGTGTACCAGCCATTGTGGTGAGTGCTATACAATTTAGACTCCATGGTCCATCGTTACACTTGCAAATATCCCTAACTGCAGTGCCCTTTTTTTTCTTCTCTGTCCCTCTTGCCTGGTAAACCCGAGGATAAACCTAACTGTGCCAGTTCTAGAGAAGGTGAGTACTGCTCGAGAAAATCACATAACTGAGCTGACTGATGTACTTGAACTTTATTTCTAACTACAAACAGGCACTCAGTACTGCTCACCCATCTTGCAGAGTTTTTCTGATTTCCCACTCCTAAAGATTCCTTTCTCTCTATTCAAACTGCCTCTACCCCTCGTCTTCCTTCCTGCTGAGCAGATGATGTCACTTCAGACTTCATTAAGAGAAATAAACACCATCAGTGTGAACTCACTTATCTTCCTATACCTTCCCTAAAAGTCAACCTGCACCTGCCCCGCTTCCTTCTGCCAAAATGTAGGCCGTGTCCCTCCATCTACCAAAGGCCGGTTCAACCCTTTGTGTTCCGGATTTCTTCTGCCCTCACCCACTCAAGGTTTTCCATCCTTTGGTTTTCCCCTTCTTTACATGCTTCACAATTCTCTTCTCTATTGAATCATCCCCACCACAACATGAACATGATCTAGTACTTCTCATCTTCTTGACTTCACCTATTGCTCTATTTCCCTGCCCCCTTTTCAATAAAACTTCTTTAAAATACTTGCTATACATGCTGTCTCTGCTTCTTTCTTTCTTTCTTTCTTCTTTTTTTGGTAACATATTTATTGGGGTATAATTGCTTTACAATGTTGTATTAGTTTCTGCTATATAACAAAGTGAATCAGGTATATGTATACATATATCCCCATATACCCTCCCTCTTGCTTCTCCCTCCCACCCTCCCTAGCCCACCCCTCTAGGTGGTCACAAAGCACCGAGCTGATCTCCCTGTGCTATGTGGCTGCTTCCCACTAGCTATCTATTTTACATTTGGTAGTGTATATATGTCCATGCCACTCTCTCACTTCGTCCCATCTTACCCTTCCCCCTCCCTGTGTCCTCAAGTCCATTCTCTACATCTGAGTCTTTATTCCTGTCCTGACCCTAGGTTCTTCAGAATCTTTTTTTTTTTTTTAGATTCCATATATATGTGTTAGCATATGGTATTTCTTTTTCTCTTTCTGACTTACTTCACTCTGTATGACAGTCTCTAGGTCCATCCACCTCCCTACAAATAACTCAGTTTCGTTTCTTTTTATGGCTGAGTAATATTCCATTGTATATATGCACCACATCTTCTTTATCCATGCATCTGTCTATGGACACTTAGGTTGCTTCCATGTCCTGGCTATTGTAAATAGTGCTGCAATGAACATTGTGGTACATGTATCTTTTTGAATTATGGTTTTCTCAGGGTACATGTCCAGTAGTGGGATTGCTGGGTTGTATAGTAGTTCTATTTTTAGTTTTTTAAGGAACTTCCATACTGTTCTCCATACTGGCTGTATCAATTTACATTCCCACCAGCAGTGTAAGAGGGTTCCCTTTCCTCCACACCCTCTCCAGCATTTATTGTTTGTAGATTTTTTGATGATGGCCATTCTGACCAGTGTGAGGTGATACCTCATTGTAGTTTTGATTTGCATTTCTCTAATGATTAGTGATGTTAAGCACCCTTTCATGTGTCCATTGGCAATCTGGATATCTTCTTTGGAGAAATGTCTATTTAGGTCTTCTGACCATTTTTGGATTGGGTTGTCTGTTTTTTTGATATTGAGCTGCATGAGCTACTTGTATATTTTGGAGATTAATCCTTTGTCAGTTGCTTCATATGCAAATATTTTCTCCCATTCTGATGGCTGTCTTTTCATCGTTTATGGTTTCCTTTGCTGTGCAAAAGCTTTTAAGTTTCATTAGGTCCCATTTGTTTATTTTTGTTTTTATTTCCATTTCCCTAGGAGGTGGGTCAATCAGGATCTTGCTGTGATTTATGTCATAGAGTGTCCTGCCTATGTTTTCCTCTAAGAGTTTTATAGTGTCTGGCTTTACCTCTCGGTCTTTGATCAATTTTGAGTTTATTTTTGTTGTATGGTGTTAGAGAGTGTTCTAATTTCATTATTTACATGTGGCTGTCCAGTTTTCCCAGCACCACTTATTGAAGATGCTGTCTTTTCTCAATTGTATATTCTTGCCTCCTTTATCAAAGATAAGGTGACCATATGTGCATGGGTTTATCTCTGGGCTTTCTATCCTGTTCCATTGATCTATCTTTCTGTTTTTGTGCCAGTACCATACTGTCTTGATTACTGTAGCTTTGTAGTATAGTCTGAAGTCAGGGAGCCTGATTCCTCCAGCTCTGTTTTTCTTTCTCAGGATTGCTTTGGCTATTCGGGGTCTTTTGTGTTTCCATACAAATTGTGAAATTTTTTGTTCTAGTTCTGTGAAAAATGGCGTTGGTAGTTTGATAGCGATTGCATTGAATCTGTAGATTGTTTTGGGTAGTATAGTCATTTTCACAATGTTGATTCTTCCAATCCAAGAACATGGTATATCTCTCCATCTGTTTTTATCATCTTTAATTTCTTTCATCAGTGTCTTATATTTTTCTGCATACAGGTATTTGTCTCCTTAGGTAGGTTTATTCCTAGGTATTTTATTCTTTTTGTTGCAAATGTAAATGGGAGTGTTTCCATAATTTCTCTTTCAGATTTTTCATCATTAGTGTATAGGAATGCACGAGATTTCTATGCATTAATTTTGTATCCTGCTACTTTATCAAATTCATTGATTAGCTCTAGTATTTTTCTGATAGCATCTCTAGGATTCTCTGTGTATAGTATCATGTCATCTGCAAACAGTGACAGTTTTACTTCTTCTTTTCCGATTTGAATTCCCTTTACTTCTTTTTCTTCACTGATTGCTGTGGCTAAAACTTCCAAACTATGTTGAATAATAGCAGTGAGAGTGGGCAACATTGTCTTGTTCCTGATCTTAGTGGAAATGGTTTCAGTTTTTCACCATTTTCTGTCCTCAATTCTTTTCATTCTTTTTTCTTTATTCTGCTCTGTGGTGGTTATTTCCACTATTTTATCTTCCAGGTCACTTATCCGTTCTTCTGCCTCAGTTATTCTGCTATTGATTCCTTCTAGAGAATTTTTAATTTCTTTTTTTGTGTTGTTCATCATTGTTTGTTTGCTCTTTAGTTCTTCTAGGTCCTTGTTAAATGTTTCTTGTATTTTCTCCATTCTATTTCCAAGATTTTGGATCATCTTTACTCTCAGTACTCTGAATTATTTTTCAGGTAGACTGCCTATTTCCTCTTCATTTGTTTGTCTGGTGGGTTTTTACTTTGCTCCTTCATCTGCTGCATATTTCTCTGTCTTCTCATTTTGCTTAACTTACTGTGTTTGGTGTCTCCTTTTTGCAGGCTGCAAGTTCGTAGTTCCCATTGTTTTTGGTGTCTGCCCAGTGGGTAAGTTTGGTTCAATGGGTTGTGTAGGCTTCCTGGTGGAGGGGTCTGGTGCCTGTGTTCTGGTGGATGAAGCTTGGTCTTGTCTTTCTGGTGGACAGGACTGCTTCCGGTGGTGTTTTTTGGGGTGTCTGTGAACTTAATATGATTTTAGGCAGCCTCTCTGCTAACGGGTGGGGTTGTATTCCTGTCTTGCTAGTTGTTTGGCATGGGACGTCCAGCCCTAGAGCTAGCTGGTCATTGAGTGGAGCTGGGTCTTAGCATTGAGACAGAGATCTCTGGGAGAGCTCTCACCGATTGATATTACGTGAGGCCGGGAGGTCTCTGGTGGTCCAATGTCTTGAACTTGGCTCTCCCACCTCAGAGGCTCAGGCCTGACACCAGGCTGGAGCACCAAGACCCTGACAGTCACACAGCTCCTGCCCCCTGAACCATCACCTCCTGGAAATCAGGGGCTGGGTTACTGGCCACCATCCTTCCCTCCAGAGTCCTGCCTGGGTCTGACACAGAACAGGCACTGCATTTATAGAATTCCACTCTGCCTCTATCACTTCACAGCTGATGCTTGGCCAGGACCCGAACCGCACGCCACCCCCTGGCCTAGGCGCGACTGGTTGGGATGATGCTTGGTACTGCCTCTTCCACCAAAATTCTCTAACTTCCTTGAGACACCTTATAAAATCAGTTTGCTATAGCCATGTACACACATACGTACGCCTCTGCTTCTTTCAATATTCACTCTTCAGTTTACTCCATTCTGGATTCTTTTTCCACTGCTCTCCACTGAAACCATTCTTGTGAAGGCCACCAATGGATACTTCTGTTTTCATTTTAAATTCATAGTAGCATTTGGTTCACTTAACCTCTCCCTCCTTTTTGGCATCTGGGGCATCATTTAGTTTTCTTCTTTCACACTGACTGCTCCTTCTTAGTCTCTTTGACTAGTTTATCCTCCTCTACTCTACCTCCAAATGTTAGAGTTTCTTAGGGTTTATTTCCAAGGCCTCTTCTTTCCTTTCCCCCTCTAGTCTCTCCCTAGGTCATGTCATCTATTGCCCTTATTTAAATAACATCTTCACGCTGATGAATTACCAGCCCAGACATCTCTGAGCCCTTAGACCTGCATATTCAACTGCCTTTTTAATATTTCCATGTAAGTTGTCCTTAGATGTCTCAAATTTAACGTGCCCAAAGAAAACTCAGTCTCCTTCCTCCAACCCCTCTTAATCTAGTCTTCCCTATCTTAGTAAACAGCACCACTTTCTACACCAATTGCTAAAGCCAGTAACATGGAATTTATTCTGGACTCTACCAAATGTTATATATCAATACCTCCAAAATACACTAATCTCTGTCTCCACAGATACCCAGCTCAGAAAGGCACCCTACAAATATTTGTTTAACAAACAACAAATGGGGAAAAGGTTTCTATTTGCCCACTTAAGAAACTCTGGAACAGGTTGCTGGGAGTCTTATGGTATGAGAAGTTGGTGTTCTTATAGGGTAAGAAGACACTGGAATTGACAGTCCTCGCGGAGAGTTGCCGCGGTTTCCTGCTTCAACAGTGCTTGGACGGAACCCGGCGCTCGTCCCTCGCTCCGGCAGGCTGCTCAGAGCCAACCCTCGCCACCACCTGACAACGCCCTCCGACTGCCCCAAGGTCCCCGCCGCCGTTACAGCGCCGCGCAGCCACCGCCTCACCTCAGCCGCCCGCCATGACGACTGCGTCCCCTTCGCAGGTGCGCCAGAACTACCACCAGGACTCGGAGGCCGCCATCAATCGCCAGATCAACCTGGAACTCTACGCCTCCTACGTCTACTTGTCCATGTCATACTATTTTGACCGCGATGATGTGGCATTGAAGAACTTTGCCAAATACTTTCTTCACCAATCTCATGAGGAGAGGGAACATGCTGAGAAACTGATGAAGCTGCAGAACCAGCGGGTTGGCCGAATCTTCCTGCAGGATATCAAGAAACCAGACCGTGATGACTGGGAGAATGGGCTGAATGCAATGGAATGTGCGCTACACTTGGAAAAAAGTGTGAATCAGTCACTACTGGAACTGCACAAATTGGCCACTGAGAAAAGTGACC
Source organism: Balaenoptera borealis (assembly GCF_965194805.1). Lineage (NCBI taxonomy): Eukaryota > Metazoa > Chordata > Mammalia > Artiodactyla > Balaenopteridae > Balaenoptera > Balaenoptera borealis. The sequence goes on along the minus strand of NC_138868.1, from coordinate 100,375,810 downwards.
CCCATTTGTGTGACTTCATTGAGACTCATTACCTGAATGAGCAGGTGAAATCCATTAAAGAATTGGGTGACCACGTAACCAACTTGCGCACGATGGGGGCCCCCGAATCTGGCATAGCACATTATCTCTTTGACAAGCACACCCTGGGAAATAGTGATAATGAAAGCTAAGCCTTAGGCTGGCTTCCCGTAGCCACAGGAGTGACTTCCCTGGTCACCAAGGCAGTGCATGCATGTTTGGGTTACCTTTACCTTTTCTGTAAGTTGTACCAAAACATCTACAAGTCCTTTCCTTAGTATCATTCCTTCAAATAAAGTAATTTGGTACCCCCCCAAAAAAAAGAAGACACTGGAATTAAAGCATGCCAGAAAGAAGTGGGGAAAAGATTTCCCCAGCTTCTGGGATAGGAGGGAAACTTGCCTAGGGGTGGATAAGAGTTAAGGTGCATAGATCATCTGAGTCACTATGTTGTGGTGTGGGAAGGGATGTTCACACAGGATAGGTATCAGACCCCTCTAGTTCACACCATGGGAACTTTCCCCAACTTTCTTCATAGAAGAACTTGTAAACTCAGAGAGTGAGGCAGCACTTTGGGGAACCTACTTAAAGGACTGTAGCATCTTAAGAAAAAAAGCAGTTCTGAAGTATGTAACATGGAGGTTAGTGACAGTAGTAAAGCAGCAGGGAAATTTTATAAGCCACTGAGCATATGAGAGCTGAGGACCCTGCCAGTGAAAGAAGGTCTAGTAAAGGTGAGTTTGCAAGCCCTCAAGTACCCAAGTTGCTGCAGGTGCTTTTACACACACAGACACACACACGCACACACACAGACACACACACACACACACACACAACCTTTGTCAAAAATGTCTGGGAAAAACAGCATCCTCTATTACCCTCTTGGAGAGTCACTGCACTATTGCCATTATAAATGGTCCAAAAAGTTGTGCAGTAGAGAAAATAGTTTAACTTTATTTCATGCAGCATGTTCCAAACATGTTTGGCCTCAGAGACCTCTGTCCTGAAATACCTTATAACATGTCACTGAACACTACTGTTCCCCAAAACAGACAATGACAGGGAGACAAGGTTTCCTTAGCCACAGACTGAGAGTCTGTGGGTCTTGGAGAATAACTTACCAGGGGTCTGCAAATCCCTGTGTGCTCCAAACCCTGAATAAACAACAGTTCTCAAATACACATGTGCTACTTTTAAAAAATGTGTCAATATTTGCAATTTAAAAAATACTAATTCTTGGGGCTTCCCTGGTGGCTCAGTGGTTGAGAATCCGCCTGCAGGGGACACGGGTTCGAGCCCTGGTCTGGGAAGATCCCACATGCCACGGAGCAACTGGGCCCGTGAGCCACAACTACTGAGCCTGCGCGTCTGGAGCCTGTGCTCCGCAACAAGAGAGGCCGCGATAGTGAGAGGCCTGTGCACCGCGATGAAGAGTGGCCCCCGCTTGCCACAATTAGAGAAAGCCCTCGTATAGAAACGAAGGCCCAACACAGCCATAAATAAATAAATTAATTAATTAATTTTAAAAAATAAAAATAATTTACATTCCCTCACTTTGTAAAGAACACACATTAGATCCCCATTTTTAAAAAAATAAAAATAAAAAAATAAAAAATACTAATTCTTAATTACTCAATACTAAATGTCTAACTGTGATCCTATTATGTGGGAGCGTGAAGAATATTTTCTCATTAAAAAAGAATTTTTATAAGTAAGAGTTTGTGAATCTACCAAACTTAAAATGATTTTAATCCTATAAATAATAATGGCTAATATCTTTTGGTGCTTAATATTCAGGTACTATACTGAGTGCTTCATAAAATTGTCTCACTTAATCCTACAGCAGTCCTATGAGGTAGGTACTCTTATTATCATTTTCATTGTATAGTTGAGAAAAATGAGGCTTAGTGAAATTAAGTGCAGGAATTCGTTGAGCATCACAAAAGAAAAAGTGGTCGAGTTGGAATTTCAACCCAGGAGCCTTACTCCAGAGCCTATATTTTAACCATTTGGCTGTCACCCCTGATCAAGACAATGTGTCCTGAAGGGAATGAGGCCCACGCCACGTGGCTGAGCTTTGTCAGGGAAGAATGGAGAGTTCTGTGTTTTATGGCAGCTGATTCTGTTCCCGAGAAACTTGTCCGTGGACTTTTCTTCCACCAGACCACTCTTCCCTTCTCTTCATTAATTCTGCAATTTAAAAAGAAAGAAATGCAATTCAGCATTTCGAGGAAAATGAAGGCATGAGAGAAGGGACCTTTCCTCAACTTTCTTTCAGGTAAAAAAATTAATGCTTTTCCCTCATGAAATTACACCCATCTCCACAGCACCTCACCAGGATCTGGCCTAGAAAGAATTGAAAAAAGCACATTTTGACAGAATTACCAAGGGAGTTATGAAGCAAAACAGTCCTGGGGGAGAGAAGCCTCAATGTGCTTTTCCTAAAAGAGGGGACTCTGCGTGGTTCGATCGAGGCCCGTCGTCTCGCTTTTGGTAATAATGCTGAATCATGAGCATGCTTCTCAGTCAGAGACAAGACAAGTGATTTGAGTGAGTTAAGATGTACCTTTGAACCTATGGCAAGGCTTAATATATACAATTTTTTAAAAAACTGACACACCAGAGAGCAAAAGGAAGGCAGAAAATGAAATGGTGGTCCTTCATGCATAAAGATGACAATGATTGCAAAGTAAGTGTCCTTGACTCTCTGCTGCATAAATTATCGGCTGAGTGTTACTGCCTAATGTCTCAGATTGGCACTGATTTTGTCTTTCTTTCAGCATATGGAATAGATTTTTGCTTACCCATAAACAGTATCACCCCATCCCAGATAGTATCCCACCAGGAAAATGGAACATCAAATTGCTTTCCCGAACTGTTTTTCTTTTAGCATTTTATTTTCCAGAGTTTTCCCAGCATATCTCAAGCAGCACTTTAATACCTCAACTCCTGAGGTGCAACAGTATATTATAAATGATGTACTGGGGAAAACACTTATTTGGGATCTAGATGGGAGTTAATAATTTAACTGCCTTTTTTTTTTTTTTAAGAGCTCCTGACTTTTATTTATTTATTTATTTATTTATTTATTTATTTATTTTTATTATTTTTTTTGCTGTGTTGGGTCTTCGTTTCTATGCGAGGGCTTTCTCTAGTTGCAGCAAGTGGGGGCCACTCTTCATCACGATTCGCGGGCCTCTCACTATCGTGGCCTCTCTTGTTGCGGGGCACAGGCTCCAGACGCGCAGGCTCAGTAGTTATGGCTCACGGGCCTAGTTGCTCCGTGGCATGTGGGATCTTCCCAGACCAGGGCTCGAACCCGTGTCCCCTGCGTTGGCAGGCAGATTCTCAACCACTGTGCCACCAGGGAAGCCCTTAACTGCCTTTTTAAGAGCCGCATTTCAACATGTGTCAATGAAGTCTCCATGGGAGAAACAAAACGTCAGAATAGTCTACCTTAAACCAATCAGTACTTAGACCACCCAGAGTGACAACACTTGGCATAATTTCTTTTATAGATTAGTATGAGCTCTGTATTGTATAGATGTAAGTATATATATATATATATATATATGTATATTAATATATACTTATATATAATTATATATGAATATGTAATTCATACATACATGAATGTTCTTCCAACTAAAAGCAGGGTGAAAGAAGAAAAACAAGGGCAAGAACAAAGAGGACTCCAAAGTGAGTCTTATAAAATGCACACAGTGATGACATACAGTTTACAGTTGGGCCTCAAATTGAGCTTTCCAGATATTCATTCAACAAAGGGAAGTAACCTTGTCAGTTCACAGCATTGAAAGGATAAAACCAAGTACCCAAGGGATTTTTTAAGCTGTTTTTGGCACCAAGATCAGATATGGCTCTATCCCTAGAGGCCTGGTAAAATGGACACTGTATGATGCAGTGATCATAAGACTCAAAAACATTCTTTACAATAGAGTTAGTGACATTCATTGGTTGTTTCTCATAAAGACCTTCCATCTCCGCTAATAGCATCTCACCAAAGGGTAACTCTGTAAGAATAATTCTTCAGGGGCCCAGTATAGTCTGTATAATCAGCTCTCTGCTGATGAACAATGTGCAACTAGAAATTGAAACCAGAAAACCTTAATTAATAAAATATACTGGCTGGTTATCACCTAACGTGCAAGAAGTTAGATTTTGCCAGTAAATGCTTTACTGAATTAGATTTTGATCAGCTTGAAAAGTCTGAAAAGCCTTTCCACCAGCATAATAAACACCAGAAAGAGGATGCAGCTAATGGCAGTGCATAGTAGCAGCCTGGGAAAGGGTCGCCATCATCATCATCATCATCATCATCAGAATCTCTTCCATTTCTTGGGCTCTTCTTATTTACTAAGCTCTGTCTATATGCACTTTACATGTGTTATCTCTGTAATCCTCTGTAATCCAATACTGCAAGAGATTTTATTTTACCAAAAAAGACATTGGCGATTATAACCATTAGATGAATTGCCCAAAGCACCACCAGCTCATAAGGGGTACTGACTCCAGTTCTGACTTTCTGTCGTCCCATACCACCTTTATATTTCTACCGTTAATTAGGACACCCCCCACCCCAACCAGCACCACCAATTTCTTGTAAACCCTTTCTATTTCGTATGACTTCTTTCCAGATGGCACATAGGACTAAAAACGATTTGAAAACAGAAATCACTCTGTTGATCTTTTGAGTAGATTTAATATTGTAGTAGAGAGAGAGAGAAAAGCACTTCTCAATCCTTTTACTTTGTTGGTAGCAATAGTGCAATCTGAGTTCTTGGACAGTCTTGATTTCTACTGACTAACACATTCTCATTAAAAACCACTTATCTACATTCCTTTAACGAGGTTACCTACCCTTTAACGCATTTGTGGTAGGGTGCTGTTCTTTGGTTTTGTTTTCCTGCTTGCATCTGTTTTGTTTTGTCAGTACACACCAAGGCAATGCTAGTGCTGCTACAAGCAGCCCTCCATATGTTACAGATGCACTCAAACCATGAGACCTTAGGAAAAAGCATCCCTGTTGGCCTTAGATCAATAGTTCAGTGTCCTCAAATATCTAACCGAGGCTATGTCCATATAATTAAGAATATTGCTTTGAAAGAATGACTGAGTGAGTGTTTTTGTGGTCAGTGATTAAACTTGAAAGACAGCATAGTTCACCTGAGATATGGGGGTTTTCACTCAATATTATATGGTAAAGAGTTATCCATATGTAGAGGTGGTTTTTTTCACCTTTACAACTGTGAATTGTTCCATTTCCAATTAAATCATAACTTTAAAAAATCTGTCCACTTATTGGTGGACATTTAAATTTTTTCCCGTTTTTTTTTTAAAACAATCTGTTTGTTCTGCTGTTACAAACTGCTGCAGTGTATATTCTTGTTCATGTCTACTTGTGAACATTTGCAAGAACTTTTCTAGAGTATATGCCAAGATCTGGAATTGATGATTCATAGAGTATCCCTTATCTTTACCTTTACTAGATATTGCCAGTTTTTCTTTCCAGATTACACTCTGACCAACAGTGCAGGTATGAGACTTCTTTTAAGCCAAAATCCTCACCAGCCCTTGGTATTATCAGACTTTTATTTATTTATTTAGTCTCCTTGATAGGTATGAAATAGTATTTTATTATTGTTTTGAAGATCTTCAGGTGTTTGAAAAATAGCTGACTTGGTAGCTCTGTGAAAACATAGCCTTGTTCTAAATGTAGTGGACGATGCATGAGAATCTATTCAGTGTATTCAATGACTGTGGTCAAGGAGACCAGTTGCGGCCAGTGCTTTGAGCAGCTGTATTTAAAATAAAAATGTCACTGGCATTCATATTTTGGCAAATTGTTAAAATATGTCTTCTCCTTTTTCTATGCTACTTACCTTTTTACCTTTTTCTGTTCAGATTGGGTTATGAATTGGGTGCTACAAATAAATAAGTCAAGATTGGTGCTCATCTGCATGGGGCAAGTAGTTGCTTAGAAATTTGAAGGCTTACTTTAGACTGTGGCCTGAACTTCGTTAGACATACTTTAAGATGTTCCCAATGGTTGAGGTGGGGCAGAGTGGAGTGGGAGGGGGTGGGGTGGAGGATTCGGCCTCTGCCACCCAGACGCAGGCTGGAAGCTGAGTAGGGAGGTGACTGCAAAGGCACCTGTGAGGATGCTTATTTCATCCTTTTAGCGTTGTTGTAGCTCTGCTACAGGGAATTAAGAAAGAGTTCTATGTCCACGTGAGTCCTTTTGTGAAAGAGCGAAAGTGGCCCCAGAGACAAAGGTAGCAGCAAGAGTGATTTGTGATAAGATTCCAAGGTGAAGGTGAATCTTGAGGGGACAGAGATCTGGTCCAGACTCTCCCGTTCTCGCAAAGAGATTCTACCTCCATTTTAATCTTGGAAGGTTTTATTAAGGGAGACTGTGCGGTTTTTTACATTTAGAATTTCCCACATAGGCTGCTGGGGCAGGTGACTCCTGGCTGACCCAATTGTGAAACAAGCCTCCTAGTCCTTAATTTCCAGGGAGTCGGCGTGATGTTGCCGAGAGAGCATGATCTTTGAAGCTGGCAAGCTCAAGTTCACATCCACGCTAGGAGAGGTTTGTGAACTTGGCAAATTACTTCAACTCCCTGAGTCTCCAACTCTTCAGCCCTAAAATCAGAGTGAAAAAGACTACCTGAGAGGGTTGCTGCGAGGATTAAATGTAATTTATGTAAAAGCACCTAGTATCATACCTGGGACACAATCGAAACGAGAGAAACATTAGTTTCCTTCCTTCCCTGACCCACTCCATCCTCACCCCTCTGTCTCTGGGACCAGCTTTCCCACAGACCCAGTGCCCCTTGGAAACCCCAGGATCCTTGGAGGCAGGAACCTCTATAACCTTCATAAAAGCTGACCTCTCCCAGACCTTGTCTCTGCTATTGTGTAACTGACTTATAATGATTAGCTCAGTGTTATACCTGCTGAACCCAAAGAAACCATCTATTGACAATCTCAGGCATCAGAGCAGGTTTATGGGGGACATGCAGTCTTTGGGGACAGTTGGAATCTCACAGTAATTAACACTAATGTCCAGGTCATACCACTTACCTTCAGGGCAAGCCTTGGTGTCCAATTTTTTTTTTTTTAATTTTTATTTATTTATGGCTGTGTTGGGTCTTCGTTTCTGTGCGAGGGCTTTCTCCAGTTGTGGCGAGCGGGGGCCACTCTTCATCGCGGTGCGCGGGCCTCTCACTATCGCGGCCTCTCTTGTCGCGGAGCACAGGCTCCAGACGCGCAGGCTCAGTAGTTGTGGCTCACGGGCCCAGTTGCTCCGCGGCATGTGGGATCTTCCCAGACCAGGGCTCGAACCCGTGTCCCCTGCATTGGCAGGCAGATACTCAACCACTGCGCCACCAGGGAAGCCCTGGTGTCCAATTTTGAAGTGAATGGATTTTTCTCCCAAAGTCCCCAGGGAACAATCATTGTCCTTACTGCCCTTAAAGTAACTTCCTCTCCTCACTGCTGGAGGAGGTTTAGGACCAATGGATAGGATTACGACTATCCGTGACACTCTTTGGTATTAAATTAAAATGCTTTCAATAGTTGGTGGCTGGCTTAGGTGGCTGCCTAGGGAACCTTTCATCTCTCTCGTCACCTTTCAAGGTTGTCCCTGCAGTGGCAGTCTCCAGGAAGGAGGCAGCCTCTGATAAGGAATTCGAATGGGGTCTCAGCCCCGTGCTTACCCATGGGACACTCAGCTGGCTGGAAACATCCTTCCCTTTGGTACAACAGCTCCTTACTGACTATCTCAGTGGAGAAACCGAAGATCAAACAAGTGTGATCTCTGACCCCCACGCTGGCCACCCAGCAGGGTTCTGTCTTCAGGGCAAGGGGGATTTGAAATAATTCATGTTGTTCTCTTCACAGTGTTTTGCCGCCACAGGAGGCTGTCAGCTGCTTGGGGCCATCAGTCTGACACACCTCTTTAGTTCTACAGGGAGACTAAAATACCATTTAAATCTTATTCCAACATTTCTCAAATCAGGTGGGTATTACCAAGCATGAAGGCATCATCCAAAAACTCAACTTTAAAGGGTTAGTTCTTTGGGAAAAATAAGAAAGAACATTTCCTCCTGTTTACTCTGAGATTTGCTTTTTTTCAATAGTGTGGTTATTGTGCCTTTCTTAATCTTTGGAGATTAGGCTTCAATTTTTCACCTAGACTCCAATTTGCTCATAAATCTCTTCATTTTGCTTAACTTAAATGTTTTGGCCAACTTCATGGTTTAATAATGAGAAGTAAAATTGGAGCCTTAATGACTACTAAGGAGGGAATTTTCATTTCATCTGGAATTAAAAGAGCTGTGGAAGGGGCAGACATCCTGTCAGACCAGCTGTCACAACCTTAGCTGAAGCATGCCAAATTACACATTTGATATTACACAGTTCTTTATACCCAGGGTAATTCTCCAATACGATGACGTGAAAATCCTTCAAATCCAGCCCTACTTACATCCACCTGATTTCTATGCCCCTATGGATTAGCTGCGAACTGTTCATTGAATTCAGGCCACCTGAGAAGCTGCCAGGTCCCCAGAGTGTCCCCCTCACATGCTGCGCAGCGAAGCCAGGCAAGTTACCCAGCTCCAATACACTTCAGCACAAGTTGTATAATGGGGGCCCTGAGACCACAATTATCAGATAACCAGGCAGGAGAGAGTACTGTTTCAGCACTTCCACTTGAGCAGACTTCAACTTAAAAGAAAGAAGGAACTCTAAAAAGTTTTAAAACCCTTTCCTCGTAAGTTTACCACTCGAGAAAGGTATCCACCCCATGGCCATGTAGCCTAGAATTCCCTCCTTATTCCAGAGTGAGAGGAAACGCTAGCTGGGTAATTCCCCTTGTGCAGAGAGAGGGGCTCTGGTTTCTTTTGCTTGTAAAGAATATAGTGGGTCCTCTGAGACCGTCGGTGGAGAGGCCACTTGGCACTGAGGAGAACAAAGGGAACAGGCTGGAGATAGACCAGCCCATTTCTACTGGGGGCCTCTTGGATGGTTAGAAAAGAATAAACTCAGATTCTTCCACCGTAGTTACTGCCCTTCAGGTATGTCCCAGGCCATCTTTCGTCACCACCTATCACTTCTTTCTAAGAAGTATCCTGCAATGACTCAATTTGCATTTAACCATATATTGGCTTAGGTTAGAATGCTTTGTGCAATTAGATTTTTAATACAGACTGTAAATTCCTCTAGGTTGAAGAACCTTGCTTTATATTATTTGTTCATTCATTTATTGATTGATAAATGAGTCAGCAATTAATCTACTCATTATTCTAGCACCTACTACGCTGAGAGCACGGTGCAAGGCTTACTTCTTAGGTACTCCAGGGACTCCAGAAAAGTGTGGTACCTAATTTCTGCCTTCTACTAGTTCAGAATCTTGTTGGATAAGCTCAGTGTATATGGAGATGAAGTTAGGTAATAATGCAATGGCGTACAGTAAGATCACAATGATTCAAAAACACAGTAAAACGACTAGAAGACAAATTTAATAATGAGTGTCTTTAGGTATTGACATTTGGGGTGGTTTATTCTTCTGCTTTTTGGATTTTCCAAATTTTCTACAATGTACGTGTATTACTTTATTAATCATAAAACACTAAACCTTAAAGTATGAAGTAAGTAGCAAAACAATAACAGCTGTGTTGCCAAATCAAATTAAGATTCAGGGTCAAATGAGTGGCTCAGAAAGTGAGTTCCTTCTGTTTTAAATGACTTGTTTCTGTATCCTTCAGTATCTAGACAGAAATGTGCACTAAATGCACGTTGAAAGTACTTTTTTGACTATATAATAATAAATTCTTGCTGAATATAAAGTTTGTTGATTATATAATGCCTTACTATGTCTTTTGTAATCATACCTTTCATTATTAAATAAATCTCTCCTATTATTTTATAACTATGTGTTTCCTATCTCTTCAACAAGATAATAATGTTTTGTGTTCTATATTATCCCCCCAACCCCCGCATTACAGTTATGTACATTTGTCTCCTCTTTTAGATGGCACTTTGAAGTCAGACCCCCTGCTGACAATCATAGGATCTCAAGGTTGAAATGAAAAGGACTTTGCTAAAAATAGTAAGATTCTAGAGCAGGGCGCTGTGTTCAAATCCTAGTTCCACCACTGACTTCTAAATTGCTGCTGGCCAAGTAAAATAAATGGTTTCCTTTTCTGTAACAGGAGGAAAATAATATCTTCCTGTTGTGAATATAAAAATAGCATATACAAAACACAGAGCGTATTATCTGGCCATTATTAAGTACTCAATAGAATATAGATATTACTATTATTATCATCTTACTCTTCTATAAGGGATCATAGCACATCATCTAATCTGACTTACCACAAAATGTAAGAATCCTCCCTGATATCCTTAATTTATTAAGGTATTTCTGATACCATCAACTTGCATACTCACAGTGATAGGGAACTCAGTGTTTTGTTTAAAAGTTCTTCTTTCATTGATCTGTATCCTGTATCTCAGCAATATGCACGATTAGTTCTAGGGGTTACATAGGATAAAAAGTCCACTGCCTTTTCCACATGACATTATCCATCCTCATATCCTTCAGTGGCACCCACAAATCTCCTCCCCTCTCCACCAGTGCAAACATAGCACTTAATAAAGTTTTATTGGTTTGAATGGTTAGAATTACCTCTTTGCTCACAATGGCTTGGGTGTCATCGTAATGGTAGGGAATGAACTAAAATGGAGAAAACAGCTACTGGAGGATCCTTCCAGATTTACAAGTCTAGGCGGTAAGCTTCTAGATCTACGGGGCTTTATGTATAATTTTCCTCATTTACATTGTTATCTCTGATCACTGAACAGGACTCTCTCTCTCTGGAATCAAAAACAGAGCAGCTGGATGTTTACATCACTAAATGACCATTCTGGTTCATTGAGGTGTGCTGTAATAAAACCATCAACCGTCATTGCTGTTAATAATGAGAAACATCGTCGGAGAACTTAATAAAAACTCTTCTTCCAGTAAAATTCCATCTCTAAAGTAATATATTAGCATCTCTGGTGATTTCTCAGCATTTGTGGAAGCAGGTTGTTTCAAAAAGTAATGCAAAACATTAGGAGTGAACAAAGTTATAGAAATAAAGTGATTTGTTTGCTTCAACAACAAAAAAGCAAGAATCCTAGCTAATAAAAATCAAGCATATGCAGAACCCTGCCTGTGTTCTATTCTTTCTGGAGGAAAATCCCCCAGATGGATTGGGATGCAATGGAAGATACCCTGGTAAAGGACACAGACAGGACTGGGTTTGAATATTTGCCTTTCATTATGAGGTTTTGTCTTTTACTAGCTGTGGAAATTTGGACATGTTATTTAACTTCCAGAAGCATTCATTTTCTCTCCTGAAAATAGTAATATTTAATTCAGAGGGCTATCACGAGGATTAAATAAACAAATGTTTGTAGTGTGTTTGGTATGTAGCCGATATTGGAGAAAAGCTGGTTCTTTCCCTCTGCTCCTTTCCTTCTTCTTTGATCTAAACACTAACACTTAGGAAAATAGCAGCATTTTCTTCAACTCATCAAAACTGGCCAGACTTCCGGAATGGTAATCAGTCTACATGCTAGAGCTATAATTTGTTAACTTTTCAACCATTACGATGTTTTCACATTTTAAAAGCAAATCACCAAGGGGAATTTCTTTCGGTTTTCCTGGTGAGTAAGGAAGAAACTGATTTTGATTATTTTGGTAAAGATGATCATATTTTTTCCGAGCAAGTACCACCTTGACGGACTTATACTGAAATGGATAGCCCATGAACCAAGTTTTGGTAATTTTCTTTTGGACCAGAAATCACTTTTTGAGGATAATGAGGAGAGAAGGGAGAAGGCTGATTGATTTTTTCCAAAGCTGGCATGGGAGTCAGGAGGCTGAATTCTTATAACCTTTATAACCTGTATAGAAGGCATGTAGACAGCTGGAAGAAAACGTTCCCTTGTACCTACCGATTGGAACCAACTCTCCACCAGCTTATGAATATTATCAACCTGCTGTCCCCACCAGGTTGGTGCCCAGCAAAATAAATGAAGTAATATTTTTGCCTGGCATAAATTATTAAGTTGTTCTATGCACGGTTGCTTTAAATCGGAGATGTATTAGCATATTTCTGCCACTCAGTTTCAAACATGCAACATTTTTATGTACATTTGCTCTCAGTTGAATTTGCCTCATTCATTCATGGGAACCAAATATGTGCAAAGAACCCTATGCGCTGTGAACAAATAAAAGATGGAAAGGGCATTTTCTCTGCACTTACAGGGCCTTACACTGGTAGATGAGAGTAAACACATACGATTCAATGTAGGAGGTGATAAGGGACAGAGAGAAAGGTTGGGAATGTTCAGGACAGGGAGAGGTTATTACTGCCTTGGGATGGGGATCGTGAAGACATCATGGGGAGATGACATTTGAGCTGGACCTTAAATATGCATAGGCTTTCATTTGCAGCAACATGGATGGACTAAGAGATTATCATACTAAGCAAACTAGTTGGAAAGAGAAAGACAAACACCATATGATATCACTTATATGTGAAATCTAAAATACAATACAAATCAGTATATCTATGAAAAAAAAAAACAGACTCACAGACATAGAGAACAGACTTGTGGTTGCCAAGGGGGAGGGGAGATGTGGGAGGGAAGGATTGGGAGTTTGGGATTAGCAGAGGCAAACTATTATACATAGGATGGATAAACAACTGTATGGCACAGGGAACTATATTCAATATCCTGTGACAAACCATAATGGAAAAGAATATGAAAAAGAATATATATATATATATATATATATGTGTGTGTGTGTGTGTGTGTGTGTGTGTGTATGTATATATATATATATATATATAACTGAGTCACTTTGCTGTGCAGAAGAAATTAACACAACATTGTAAATCAACTATTCTTCAATAAAATTTTAAAAAATATATATAGAAGGGTAGACTTTGTCAATGGAGAGTTGAATGGGAAGAGCATTCCAGGAGCTGGGAACTGCCAAAGCATAGGCAGAGGAGAAGAAAAGCATGGGACACACAGGATAAATGCAGAATAGGAAGCGGTACGGTTTGACTGCAGGGTGGGATGGAACGTAGGTGGGAGAAGTGTCAGGAGAAGGTTGAAAGATCAGCAAGGGCTGACTCAGGGAGGGCCTTACATCCTCTGGAAATAATGGCAGGCTCAGCAAATCTGTTGTTTTATTTGCAACAAAAAATAGGCTAGCTGAATAAAGATGTAGTTTCTGAATTCTGTACCTCATTGGCCAGCCTAACCACTTTCATTTTAACAATTTCATTGTCTGACCTTTCTGAAAATTATTTTCTGCCTACAATGGGCAAGGCTATTGATAAGTGTTGAGTACAGAGGATTGTCAACCTGCATGGCTCTTGTTCTCACTGACTGTGTTCTGCTACACTATCGGCAGAATGTCTTACCTGGTCACGTATTCATGCTAGAGGAACTCTGTTTTGCAGCTGATGGGGGTGAAGGGGAAGAGGTTTTAAGAAGTCAGCTCAAGCTTCTTATCATTCAACTGGGAATGGGGAAAAAACACCTTTTACTTCATGCATCTACATATAAGTTGGCTTAGAAACAAATTACATCCAAGACCGCTCAGTGAGAACTAATCCACTAAAAGCCAGAAGACTAAACCCAGCAATGTTATCTAGAAGCACGGACACAGGCTGAAGTGATCATGGAAAGTGTCTTCTCTCTTTTGAAATGGACATAAGGAGCCTTGATGGGAATCTGCAGGTCTATGCTAAACTCACACACACACACACACACACATGCCAGCTTAGCTTATATAAAGGGGAGCAAAAGCAGCACAGAGAAATAAATTCAAGTCTCTCTGTACAGAAGTATTTTTTCATTGGATCCTCTTTAAGCTAGTTTTTAAGTCCCGTTACCACATTTGAGTGTGTGGGTATATACTGTCTCCAGTAATGCTGTCCTGTGCTGTTTACCTCTCCTTTGACCATCACATGTCACCAGGTTTTGGTGATTTAGTATGCTTTTCTATGCCCACTTGGTGCTACAGGATTACAGATGATGTAGAAATGGAAGTTACATTCTGTTATTTTTAATGAAAAAGATACTAAGAATCTAATCAGAACTATCCAAGTAGAATAATTTTCCAGGCGGACTCCATGTGCTTCAGATAACTGGATGGTTTAATGGACCGAAAAGCAAAATCATTCTGAATGTTCCTGTACATCAGAAATTTGGGGGTTTGGTTCTGCATTAATTTTTCACGTTGGTTCCACACCTTCAGTTCTGTATTCACCCTCCTTACCCCCAATTTAAAAAGTATTTGATCTTTTTTTTTTTTAAAGAGCTCATAATCCACTTCAGATCATTTCATTGATTATTTCTCAGTTAGTCTTTCTGTATTCTGTAGGACTAGGCTGTTCGTCTCTACAGCTAATCCCACTGATACAACTTAAAGAAGCCCAGGAATGAGTCAGTGGTGAAAATCTCTAAACAGTATTGGCAGCAAACAGGAAGAAGCATAACAGGCGAGCTGGAATCCTGCAAAAAGGAACGCTGTGGGTGAAACAAAACAACAGCAACAACAAGCTGTCTCTTATCAGAAGGGCACTGAATTCATCAGCATGAATTAACCATATTTCATTTCCAGGGAGATGAAGGGAAATCTTATTTTTCTAGATGTCAAAAAAAATTTTTTTTAACAAACCCAAGACACAAACAGTCCTGCTTCTTCCCCTAAGCCAATCTCAACTACCTGGAATCTTTAGCCTCTCTGAATGTCTATATGGTTTGTATTCCAAATCACACACTCCAGCACTTGGATGTTTTGTGCTTTACTTTCATTGTTTCTTACAGGTAAGTTTTGTCTCCCCAGACAGAGGACAGATAGTTTCTTCCACTGCTTCATTATATCCCACAGAATCTAATGTGGGGCTGTGTACTAAAGAAGTACCTCTCAAGGTCACTCACCAATGTATGAAAAAGTCCCGACAGGGTGAGAGGTCCCTTGGTCCCTGTTCCCCTCTGACTTCTCTGCCATAGTCAGGAGAGAACATTGGATTGCGCGCAAGGGTTACTGAGGAGTGGGCAGGATTCTTTAGCTAATTTTCCAGCAGGAGGATCATTGTATTTATGGGTCTGACCTCCATCCTCTATAATATAGACTCTGCATATTCTAACCTTTGTAAACAGGGTCAATTCCCCAGACACAACACAGTCACAACGCACTGGTTCTCTGACATGCTTCGTTCAGTCTGAGCAGTGAAATATTTAGATGCATGCTCTTACTTAATGTATGGGGAGATTGTATACTCAATTTCTTTATGCCCCTTCTTTGGCCCTCAAATTTTCTGCCTTTTCTGATCAGAGGTTGTTTTTCACTTTATTCCCTTTGTATACTTTTTTCTTTCTTGATCTCAGTGTTATTTCTACCATTTGTTTAATGGCAATATTCGTATTGTTTTCATTCATTCTTCAGATTTGGAAATTGGTATGAAATTAACAAAATTTGAATGATAACGTTCTGTTAATAGTGACAGAACTTCTCTTGCCCAGTTGCCCTTAAATTATAACGGGGTTGTTGACCTCTTCAGTTCTAAAACTTGGCGACTTTTTCCTTTGCAAGCCACACCAGTTGTGAGAGATTATAGATAGGTAGGTAGGTAGATAGATAGATGATAGATAGAGTGAGTCTATATTTTTTCTGTGAGAAGAGGTTTCTGAAGTCACGTCGTCACCAATCTTTGAGTCATACGGTAGGTTTCCCAGGTTGTCAGCCACTGAGGACACTCCGTTGGGCTAATGGTGAGGGATTTGCCTGTGGGGGACAGGGACCCACCACAGAAAGGCACTGGAATAACTCAAGGCAACTAAAAGCTTACTTTTCTCTTTGAGAGGCCCCATAGGAAGCACTAGCTTTAAGTGAAATCTTTATGAAAGGATTCCTTCTCTGAATTTTCCCAACAGGTCTCTTTGTTATTACCCCAAGAGAGCTGTCTACCAGTCAGGGAATCAAATCTCCCTTATCGTGTCCAGACTGCTTTACTGCTGCACACACCCCCTTGGCGGGAGGGCTACAAATGGTTCTCTCAAGCTCCACTCAAACCACCAACCTGCTGTGTCTGAAATGCCCCGGCCCTTTCTGGCCTCGTGTATTTGACTCCTACACCATGGGGAAGTCCCCCTTGGATTCCAAAAGAAAATTAAACTCCTTGGAATTCCAAACTAATAAACTTTCACAGAGTGGTCCCAGGTGGATTGGTTATCATGATATTTTGGTCTCACCTAACCAATAAGAGGGCCGGTTGGCAAGTTCCCAGGATGAATATTCTCATATAAGCTTTGGATTAGAGGAAGCCAAAAGATTTTCGGCCATCTACGTGCTCAACTTACACCCCACCTGGGTTCTGAGGTAGAGATCTGGTGACGATTGGGGCCCTGCAAGGCAATTAAAAGAAATAAAGCAAAGTATTATATTTTAATTGATGTAATCTTCAAGCTCCCAGTGGAATCTGGGGTGATATCTGACTAGAGTTACCCTAGGCATCAATAGATGACTATTCTGTGAAAGTGCATTTAGGAAGACAAAACCCTATGAATCCTGAACTTCATTAACATGTGTATCCGTTTGGGGAGGGGCGGGGGATTGGCTCTGCCTCCAGGACTACAAATTGAAAGAAGCCACCTAGATTTTTCTGGGGTCTGAACAAAGAGCGGAAGAGGATAGGGAATGGAAAGGGAGTGAGAGAAGGGCAGGTGGAGGGGAAGACAAAATGTGGATTTCTACTTTTATTTGCTTTCAGAGTACCTGGATTTTAGACACACCAGACCGTTCTTTCCAAACCCAAACAGCTTTCATCCATCACTAACATTTCAGGGTTTGTTTCTGTTTTATTGTAAATATTGCAGTCGAAGAAAGATAAACAGACAAGAAAAAACGGCTTTATACAGTATACAGAATCAGATAGAAAATACAGAATGGAAAAGAAAGCTGACAACCAACAGATAAAAAGTGGAGACAAACCAAGGAAGAGAACTAGCTGGTTGCAGATTCACTCACCAGCTTGAGTGAGGTGCAGCAGTGGTCCCAGCAGCTAATAGAAACTGCCTAGCGCTGTCAGTCTTATCTTTATTCCGTGAAAGAAACAGACTTTATAAATGATTCATGGGGACATTTATTTCACCAATCCATTTTACAAAAGTTTGCTGTTGATCAAGATATCCTGCTCATAAAAACGAGGTTTTTTTTTTGTTTTTGTTTTTAAAAAAAACAACCCTTCCTGCCCCACATGCGATCTGACAGTAGGGACCACACTGTCAGAAGCAAGGAATGGAGCTGTGGGTCGGGACAGCATGGCACCATTGCCGTCTGCGGTCCATCTGCCTTCAGGTGCCCTTCCCACCAAATCCACGTTTCTCCAGGAGGCTCTAAGCAAGGTTTCAAAAAAGACTCATGTCCTGCAGAGCTTGCCGACATTTGATGGTTTAAGAGGAAAAAAGATTCAAATTTATGAGAGAGAAGAGGTCAGCCTAGGACAAAACTGGCATCCTTTATAGGAACCATCAGGGTACCCCCAGGATGGCAGTTCTAACTAATAGTCCTGGCACAAAGAAGATGTCGACCTAATGTCGACGGCAAAAACATGGAATTAAGCTCGTTGTCTTGCAAAGGTGTCTTTATTTTAGTACGTTCAGAACAGAAACAATGTGAGGACAATTTGATTCAAGGTGGTGACAGCGGGGGAGATGGCTGTAGTGGCTGTTTAGTTCTCTCTCCCTCCGAATTTTCTAAGTTGACAAACAGAAATTGCATAGAATTTGTTTTCAATCGGAAAATGAAAACTCTCTGTGTGAAACTCCCAACTGGCGAAGCCAAGCAAAGGTCAAGCAGCTGCTGAGAAGCTTCACGCCTCCCGTCGGATGAGTGCTCGGGACACTGCAAACATCTCACAAGTACAGAAGTACTTAGCAGGCATCTGACAGCCTGGAAAGCATCAGTAACTCCGATTGTGTAGATGAAAGAGAAGTGAGATGCTTCATGTAAAGTCATACAAGGGGGGCTACTGCCCATGTTTAGGTGAGGACTCAAGAGTTCCTAGTTCCCAGGCCTGTGTACTGACTACAAGACCCTACCTCTCTCCCAGGAACCTGGCAAATTCTTGATTACTTAAGATCTTCCCATATAATAAACACACACACACACACACACACACACACACACACACATTTGCACCAAGGTCTCACATCTAGTAGCAAGAAATCACCCAATCCATGATAGCCTTGGGGGTCTGGCTTCATAGGCAGCTACTGAGTTTGATTAAAAAGAGGTGCAGTTGACAAAGTATGCACCAGACCAGCAGGGCGGCCCCATCCTTCCCCACCTGAAGACAGCACGTTCCTGCTGAAGCCAAGGCCAAGGTTGGGGAAATTTGTATTTACCCTCTCTGCTCCTTAAACAAGGCCCTGGGATACTTTGTGCCTTCTACTCTCCTCTGCTATCTCTCTTCTTCAGAGATCACGTTCACCAAAGACCAAATCAAACCCAATCGTAGTGAAAGTCGAAAAGAGAGAGAAAGAAAGGACAAATTAACCTCTGAAATCCCAGGCATTTCAAAGTCTCTCAGTAAACTATGAGTTAATTGGGTTTTGGCATTTAAGAAATTACTGGACCTTTCTTTGAGATTCTCCACCCAATTCACCTTCTCCTACATGCCCTGTGGCCCCAGTCACCACACAGAAAGGAGAGTTCAGCGCCTGGAGTCTGAGGCACTGGCCGCTTCATATCCTAAAATTTAGGAAAATGGTAACAGGGATTATTGTGACTTCAATTCCCTAACCCAGCCTCCCCCTCCAAGAAAACGAAACAAAGGAATAGAACTGAGACAACAAAGAAGAAAAGGAGGGAAGGAGAGAAACAGAGAAAACAAAAGAGAAGAACATTAACAAAAATATACAAATCCAGAAAAGAAAAACTTCCCTGTTGAGTTTAATTTTTTTTTTTTTCCCTGTAAGAACTAGACCCAGGGTACAATGGCCCCTTCCTAGGGGGAAATTCCACTGATGATGCCACCAATTCATCGGAAGTTCTGGGCAGGGACCCCTCCCACCCCGACTCTTTAGTTTTGTTGGGAGGGAAAGGCCCACTGCGGGAAGAGGGGGCTTGTGGCCAGGTGGGAGAGCGTCCCCTGCCACTCGGGCTCAACGTCTCTGGGTGGCCCCAGCTCCCCGGACCAGGGCGCCGACTCCGGCTGGGGCGTCAGGCTCTTTGATCGCTTTGTAAAGTTACTGGATCCAAAATCTGGAGAGAAGGGTGGACGCTGTACAAGTCCGGGGGCCCCGCGGGCAGCAGCGCGGGCTCAGCGAATCCCGCCTCCGCAGCGGGCCGGGGAGCCGAGCATCCTCGGCGGGCGGCGGGGCTACTCGGGCTCGCTGCTGTTGGTGGTCTTCTCCCACGCCAGGCTCTCCTCGCTGCGCGCCGGCGACGGCCGCGGCCGCAGGCCCTGGAAGCGGCGGCACTCGGGGCACACGCGTATGTGCGTGCAGCCGCGGGCCACCAGGGCGGCCTCCTGGGCCAGTCTCTGCGCCAGCTGGTCGGGCTCCCCGGCCCCGCACAGCTTGCCGTTGCTGAGGGTCACGGTGCCCCGGGGCCGGCGCTGCTCCTCGGGGATGGGGGGCCGCGGCGGCGGGAGCCCGGCGCGCCGCCGGCGGACACTGTCCTGACACAGGACGATGCTGCGTAGCTCGCTCACCATCTCCTGGCAGACGGACACCTGGAGGACACGAGGAGGTCACAGCCCGACCTCTCAGGACCAGCCCCCGAGGGTCCCCTGCGGGCTCGTTCGGGCGCGCGACTACGGTGCAGTGTTTCACAATTCTACCATCTTATACGTTTGAAGGCCTTTCAATCCACCTCACTTCCACCCGCTACTTAATATCCAAACATCCTCCATACCATCCGGCCAGCTGGTCGTCTCGTCTTTGAACAGCTTCAAAGACACTGATCTCACCATGTTGGGAAGGCGCCCCTACCATTTTTGCACATTACCCTTAAACGCTGCTTCCTTCTACTGACTTAATGCCTCTCCCTGAACTTTTCATCCATCCATCCCAGTTAAATTTGGACCTTGAAGCCGACTAAATAAATAATCCCTTTACCGCATGTCAGTCTTTCAAGCGTGTGAAAAAACAACCATGTCTCCATGAACATTCTGTTCTCAGGCCAAAGAGTCTCATTTCTTTTAATCAGCTGGTCATGGCTGGAGAGGCTGCGTTCTAACAATAACTATAATAACAAAAACAAGGCAATCTACTCCTGCAGCTCTGCCATCTCCTGATAAGAAACTCTTGGGTCCAGCTGTGTTTCAAAATATTTTGAATTTTGACAAGGTAATACAATGCACATAAAATATATTATGTATCACTTCCAGTGGGCTCTGGGGAAGACCCTATATTCAAACACATTAATATTTCTGTAGCAAAATGAATATACGTTCACACCAAGTGAGATAAAGACCATAAACATTAGCCTCATACAAGTCCAAGTCAAGGTTTGTCACCAAAAGCATTGGCATCCAACTTACAAAAAGCTTGGAACTTTCTGAGCTTTTGAGGTTTCAGAATTGTGGAGGAAGAATCTTGAACCTGTACCATGACTACTACTGTTATATCCATTTCACAGATGTGGAAATGGAGGCTCAGAGAAGTTAGATACCTTGCCAGAAATTACTCGACTAACAAATAGCTGACCCAGAATTTGAACCTAAAGCTACATACTGCAGAGCACATGCATGCTCTGCTTTCTTCTCTACTCTGTGCTGGAAAGGACACTTTCTCCCATTAGGAGGGGAGAGGAAGCTTTCTGTTCTCTCATGTTCTTTCTTCCAGTCTTCCCGTTCTATCAACAGGACAGTTGTTCTACCATAGTCAAATAGTTGATTTAGCCTTTACTCTTCTTTCTAGATGTTGGGAGAGCTTGAACTCCTCACTAAATTTTTCAAGGTACATCCAGACCACTGGCGAGCTCTTGGGAGAATAACCCAGCGTGCACAGATCCTCTACCTGAAGCAGCTACAGAGAAGTAGAACCCCCTAATGGAACACGGCCTGAGTTAGGACTTGAGACCTGGATTCTAGACCCAAGGTTGTTAATGAATAGCAGAAACTGTAGTCAAGTCACTTAACTTCTCTGTGCTTCTAATAATAATTACAACAAAAACACCACCACCTGCCTAATCTATTATATGTGACAAGAACATAAAGACATATATTGATATTTATTGACTGTCAACTAAGTATCAAACACTGTGCTTTGCAGTGGAGATACAGACACAAAGGACTCAGTCCTTACTTTCAGGCAGTGCAGTGTCTAGTAGCCAGGCTGATACGAAAATAATTGCCACAGAGTGTGAAAGTGCTCTATGTGCTGGTTACAGGGGTGGTGGAAAGGAGGAGGAATGAGCAACTTTCTGGTCCGGGGAAGAAGGCAGGAGAACTGTGGAAGGTTTCACAGGGACAGGAACGCCTGAACGAGGTCTTAGGAAGAGGTAAGAGCACCGCCATTTAAGGGATGGACAGAAGGAGAAAGCCAGTAACGCTGGAGAGGGAAGGAGGAGGGAAACCAAGAGAGCGTGGAGCAGGCAAGGCAAGGGAGGAGAGAGTTCTGGAAGGAGCGATCCACTTCATCAAGGGCCACACTGAGGTCCAATAAGGCCCAGTGGGTTCTCTTTTGGTTTTGTTCATGGGGAGGGGTCAGACCTCTCAGCCATGACCTTTCAGGGAAGGGGTGGGGAGGAGCCAGCTGCTGTGGCGTGAGGCCCGAATGGGAGGTGAGGACATGGAGAGAGAGGCAGTCGATCACCTGCGTTTGCAAGAGGAGAGGGGTAGGGCAACAGCAACATGGCTATTATTTGGAAATATGGAATAAACATGAGCATAGTTTTGGACTTGGGGGAGAGAGCAGGCAAAAAAGTAAATAAATAAAGGGGAGAAAAAGGATAATCCTAGAGGAGTTGAGGAAAGGTGGGAACAAGGCAGAGATGGAGGGATGACCAGAACATCTGCAGCAGTCCTGGGGGTGGCTCCAGCTGTGGGTAACTTTTTAGGTGGGTGTTTTAATTTGGGGCTGGTCACTCCTGAGTTCTGGGTGAGGCAGGAGGTAAAATTAGTCATGGAGGAGCAAAGGGATGTGAGGAGTGGGTGATGGCTTGGAAGTCCTACTGGGAAGTGGGAAAGAAGCTGAGCACAGAAAAGGAAAAGACTGGTCAGCAGTGTCGAATGGAGGCCCTACATGAGGCTGGACCGCATAGGTTTATAGGGGGTCTGTACTCTTCTGTACTGTTATCTACTGTTAGTAGCTGTCAATTACGGAAGGAGATTTTAGGACGATCAGGAGTTGGGAGATTGAGATAGAGGCCAATATACTTTAAAAACCAAACAGTGCAAGTAGCGTGTAATGATTTGTGCCCTGGAATGGAGGTAGAATGGGATAAAGTCGTCTTCCTTCTCTCAGACTCTTCCATCTGTGTGAAGTTTATATTAACCCAGTTTCTAAGCCACAGGTTTGGGAATTAAACTTATTCAAAATCCCTGAGAAGGAAGATGTCATTCTGAGCTCTCGTGAATTGGGATATCTCTAAACAGCTTTACCTGCAAGGCAAAAACATACTTAAGATGGAAGAGCCAAAGCCATCGTTTCCATTAGTAACCTGGTACTTTCACCTGTTTTTCCTTATGACACTACATCTTAAATCATAGTTGTGTAAGTCTTCGTTGTTCATAAAACATTTTTCACAGATTTATTTACTGGGCTGTTTCAAAGAAGAATCTGAAGCCCAGAGAGGTTACGTGCCCTTTCTGTGGCTGCAGAATTAGTAAGGGATGAAGTCTGAACCCGGAGCTCCTGCCCTGGAACTGGGATTCTTTCCCCTGTGCTGTCCCATGGGCGCCCCACCCTCCTGAGCTCCTGCCCTGGAACTAGGATTCTTTCCCCTGTGCTGTCCCATGGGCGCCCCACCCTCCTGTGGGATTTCACAAGTTCTGTCTGAAATGACCTTTGTCCCTGTGTGATCCTGTGAACTTGGCCCTGCTTGCCAATAATATAGGTCATACCCCTTAGAAGGTTTACCTCAGTCGCTTCTGAGTGTCGGAGAGTCCATAAAAACTCCAGCATAGCCATAAAAATGGCCACGATTAAGCCACAAATAAGAACCACAAAGATTCCACCAATATTCTCCATTCCCAGTCCTGTAAGAAAGTGAGAACAAACAAAAAATAGTGTAAAAGAGCTGGGAGACATAATCATTCTACCAAAAATGCTGAATGACCAGAACTTGAGTCTCGTAGACATTTTACACACATATTCCTTGAGATATAATTATTCTTTGGAAACAAAAATGCAGCATAGCTGGAGTAGAAGAGGGGAGGGGGCTCTAGATGCAAGTGGAGGAGATTGGTGAGAAGCTTTCTGGGGTGGGAGGGGCAGTCATTTTAAGAAAAGGGCTAAGGAAAATTTTGATTTAGCCTATAGAGACATGATAGCAAAATACCAGTAAATTCTAGCAGTTTCATAAAAATTTCATCAATCTTCCTAGTATTGTGTTTGCTTGATATAAAGCAACTGTCGTAACCAAACTATGGATAGAAAAAATTACATTTACTTAACTGTGTCAATATGTTACTAGTAGACTTGGAAAGTAAAACGTTTTATCCCAGGTGGTTCCCAAACCTGGCTGCCATCAGAACCACCTGGGAAGCTCATTAAAGGTATGGATTCCTAATCCTCACCCCAGACATATTGAATCCCTATCTCTGGAGATGGGGCCCAGGAATCTGTATTTTAAAATGCATCTCACAAGTGATTCTTTTCCAACCAGGCCTAAAATTTGTTTGCAAATTGGTATTTTGGGAAGCATTGTGTATGGCTAAGTTCCTTGAAGTTAGGCAGTTTCTGGTTGTAACCTCATTGCCAAGCATGATACCTGGCATATCATATATACTCAATCGGTATTTCTGGAATTATATGGTTGTGTCCAACACTGAGTTAGCTATGTAACTGGATGCTTTTTTTGGTACTAGAGAAACCCAAACATTAGGGGAGTGTCAGAAACACATGAAACCCTGATTCAAGAGGAACCACAATCATAAATCAAAAAGCATCTTTTATCCTGGAAAATGCCAAGAGGGTAGCTTATGTCCTGTGCTGTTGGAATGCCTGCACACTTGAGTGTTTGTGCAACCAGCAGTGCCTTCATGGGACACAGAGCTATGTCGGTGTCAGGGAAAGCCAGCTTCATACAACACTGAGATGAACCACGGATCAGAAGTAGACATCTGACACTGCTTCCTGCGCTTTGGAAAGCTGGAAAAATGGCCCTAGCTAGCCATTTTAAGATGCCTTGGGTTTTCTCTCACAAAGACTCAAATGGCTGTCTGTTGGTTTTTTGTTTTGTTTTGTTTTTAAAATAACACAGCCCGGCGCAGTGCCTGCCTACACCAATGATCTGCTACAATGGCTCCGAGGGCTCACATCATGAATGTACCCAATGGATTGTATACTCTGGTCTGCAGGTCCACACAGCCAACTCTTGGGTACCTGTGTGAGTAAACATCCTCTATTGTGAATAATCAAAAACAGGAGATGACTTAAAAACTCAGTTCTAAGGGAAGGCACACAGCGTTTGGAGTAGATTTCTACCCTCCAAGAGGAAGGTGCTTGGGCTTCATTTGATCACCTGCCCCCATAACCTGGGACCATTTGGGCAGAAGGTTTCTAACCATAGGAACATCCAGGGACAAAAGGGACATTTAAGGGGGAATGCACCAAGGACATAGCTGGGGTGTCCAGCCACAGCTTTAGGGGTGGTGAGAACTGGGTATTGGGACGTGCATCTGAGCATCATGGACAAACTAGTTTCTCCAGCCAGTCCACGTACAGAAAGGGCTCCCCGGTGAAGGGGAAGTGATGACTGGGATACCAAAGATGCCCACCTGTTCAGGTAAACAGAGCTCCAAGTGACTGGTGAGGTACCACAAGACTTTCCTGTCACCTTGGGATAGCTCTGCCTGATGTAGAAAAAGACTAGGATCCCCTTGAAGGGCTTCAACCTCCCCTCGTGTTTCTGCAGAGGTATTCTCCCCTCCTCGAGTCCAATTCTGCCATCTGGACTCTAGTGTTTCCCTGTCGCCCTCAGTCACCATTCCAGCCCTCCCCAATCTTTTCCTCTCTACTGACTCTTTCCCTCAGTGCACACACACACTCACATGTTTCCCTTCTTAAAGAAAAATACAAAATCCTTCTCCCTCCAGCTCTGTCTAGTGAATACCCTTGTCTTTCCTTCCTTCCCTAGGCAAGATTTTTGAAACTATCTATACCAGAACTATGTTAAGACAGCCCTTAAAACGCTTACATTTGGAGACCCATCCCACATGAAAGCAAGTAGGAGAAAATGCACCCACATCTTATGTTAAATGCATTTTTAAAATTTTGCTTCTGATGTGACGGAGTGGCAAGCAACAGTTAATGTTGTGATTTCTCAGCAGTCGTTGTTTATACAAGAGAATGTTTGCAAAAGGAGAAAAATCAAACCAAAAAAATTTGTTTCTAAATGTAATGAAGTTTTTACGAATATTAACTTTAAAAATTAATGAAGTCAAAACAATGTTACATTTTGGAGATAGTTAATTACACGTCTTAATTTGATTTAGCAGCTTTCTTTTTGCATTTTGAAGCTAATAATTTTTTTCAGATCTCAAACATGATTTTGGACACTTGAAAATCTTTTAGGCGCTAGGTGGTCTGTCTATGGTATCTAAAGGAGAAAATGATTGTGTTCTGAATTCACTTTTTTTTTTTTTTAACATGATAGGTAGCATGATTTTTTTTTTTTTAATTATTATTTATTTATTTATTTATGGCTGTGTTGGGTCTTCGTTTCTGTGCGAGGGCTTTCTCTAGTTGTGGCAAGCGGGGGCCACTCTTCATCGCGGTGCGCGGGCCTCTCACTGTCGTGGCCTCTCCCATTGCGGAGCACAGGCTCCAGACGCGCAGGCTCAGCAGTTGTGGCTCACGGGCCTAGTAGCTCCGCGGCATGTGGGATCTTCCCAGCCCAGGGCTCGAACCCGTGTCCCCTGCATTAGCAGGCAGATTCTCAACCACTGGGCCACCAGGGAAGCCCTGAATTCACTTTTACTCTCCCGAATATTCACTTGTCATCCCATGAAATTTTGTCTTGTACCACTAAAACCAAGCTCACTGAGGTTACCAACGAACATTTTGTTTCTAACCTATCGGAAAATTTCCAGTCCCAATCTTAAGTGACCTCTGGTAACACTTGACATTGTCAACCACCGCCCTTCTTGGCATTTGTTTTTTTTTTGTCCACGCCGCGAGGCTTGTGGGATCTCAGTTCCCCCACCAGGGATTGAATCCAGGCCACAGCAGTGAAAGCACCGAATCCTAACCACTGAACCACCAGGGAACTCCCCCTTCTTGGCTTTTTATGAAGCCATTGCTCTCTGCTCTCCACCAATCTTCTCAATCGCCTTTGCCTGCTCTGAGGCATATTCTCCCATTTCCCTGCATTTGGCCTCTTGCCTCTCCTCCATGCACTGTCCTGCTGATTTTACCTCCTAAATACTTTTCAATTTCTTACCTTCTCTCTCTCTCTCTCTGCTACCACTTCCCTAGCTCAAGGCCCCACCATCTCTTGCTTGGACTTTGGCAGCATCTCCAAAATGATTTCCCTGCTCGTAGCTGTGTCCTCCTCAACTTTACCGTCCACCTAGTTGCCTGAGCGATCTTTCTGATCAGATGCTTTCTGATACAACATATGCCACTCTGATATTGCATAAAATAATAATTAGTTTAATGTTATATATCTGGATTTCCCACTAGACTGTGATTCCCTTGAGAGGAAGAGCCATGTCTTGTTCAACTCTATAACCCCTGGCCCATCATAAGAGCCCAATAAATGTTTGTTGAAAAAATGAGCTGACAGAAAGAGGATATGGACATCCCAGGTGTAGAAGCATGAATTCTCAAAAGCTTTGGATCCATACTGTGATATGTATTCATTCCTAATTAAATGTTGTTTAAAATAATCATAAAGTGGGCCAGCCCTCGTTGAGTGCTCCCAGCCTGGTGGCCTAGACTGCACTCTGTGGCTGGCCAGAGTGGGACTAAACATGACGTGGACGATCCACAGCATGGACTTGACCACACGCGGTCGCGGGCAGGCGTGGGGGGGCGGGGATGGGATAGGGTTATAAATGGACAGGTGATCTGTGCTGGGATAACCTTGATCAGATCAGGGAAAGCTTCTCTGAGGAGCTCAGGTTTGAACAGGATGCTGGTGGAAACCATGAGTCACTGAAACACCCCACAGCCTCTCTTTCCCAGCTTCTCGCGTTTCAGGGCCAGCATGTTAATCACGGGTGTTGGCTCCGGCGTGCTGACTCCTGGCTGAGTGGCCCCCTCCTCCTAGGAGCGGGGCTTGTATACCATTCGTGCCTTTAGGAACTTATTGGAAAGTGGAAGCAAGAATAGATTG
Organism: Balaenoptera borealis; assembly: GCF_965194805.1. Taxonomy (NCBI): domain Eukaryota; kingdom Metazoa; phylum Chordata; class Mammalia; order Artiodactyla; family Balaenopteridae; genus Balaenoptera; species Balaenoptera borealis. Next base: position 100,348,179 of record NC_138868.1, on the reverse strand, counting down.
CTGGCAGGGTCGGAGTTGAGAAACAGATGGAGCTGGGAGCGGGAAGCGGAGTTAGGAGGGCGCAGCAGTTCCCTTAACGCTGTCGTTAGTCATTCTCCTAGAAGCCAAATGCCTTCCGCAGCTCTCAGCCCTCACTCAGAGGAGCCTGGCGTGTGGACTTCCCCCAGGCTGACCCCAAGGCCCTCCACACCTGCAGAGGAATCATCTCATCACGCCCCCTTTCCTTCTTCAGACAGGACCTCACAGAAGCCATCCAGACAGATGGCGTTGAAACTGAGCTTTTCTCCTGACACTTGAGTCTCTGAGCCTCAGCTAGGCCTCAGCCATAAGGCTGTAGTAACCGAAATGGAATCAAACTCTCCCCACAAACTCCTGGTTGATTGAAGACCAACTGTGGTGTGTCACTCACAGATTGCCCACAAATACAAATGATCGTTGACAAATGCAAATGAAGAACGTTGTCTCTAGAACTAGAATGGCCACCTGGAAGGGAGAATCTCTGAGTAGATTTGAATCTCCACCCACCCCCCCACCTGCTCTGCCTTCGGTTCTGACTGGCAAATAATCGCTTCTTGGATTCAGGTGCACGTATGTCCCAGCCCTTAAAACCCATACATATCTCCAGATGGCACTGTGGGAATTTGCAACTGTGATGCAGGAAAGCTCGTTCTGAATGGGAGCCTGGGAAGCAAAGAGGCAGAGGCCACAGGAGCCACGGAGCAGGTGCAGAGGGAGGAGAGACCATTATAGCACAATCCTGTCAAGGGACAGTGTATTTAGTCTTTGACGTGGGTCAACACATCTTTCTTGAGGAGCTCCCGGGAGCTGAGCGCTACGCTAGGTGCTGAAGCTTGGTGCAATCTTCCACATTGAACATATTTGACAAAAACATGGATTCTTTGACCATTTTGACTTTCAAGCACTTCCTAATTCAGAGCTACAGTCACCTACATCCATGCAAATACATTAAGTGGTCCCACCTCCGTGGACTTATTTGTTGTAAACAGCAACTTCACGTGCCCGTATGTGAGCTGACCCGTATGACCTTCCCAGAAAATATAAAGCGAATCGTCATGTTTGCACTGCTGAGGACTGTGAAATACTGTTTGCCATTTCTTCTTGCATTGACCATGACATCTGTTGACTAGACCCAGCAGATTCTGGAGACGGTGATGGCAGAAGGGTAGAGAAAGGAACACAGAATAGAAGAGGGATGGTAGAGGCATCTGATAAATATTGCAATTTATCAAAACACAAGTTATGGGAGAGGTACTTTACAATTTATCAAAATATGAGCTCAAGCACCTCATGTAAAAAAAAAACATTCTCTATCTCATTCAATTATCATTAAAAATACTGTAAAGAAAGTCCATGGTTGGCACTTTACAATTAAAGAAATGGAAATTCAGAGAACTTCAAGAATTTGCCCAAGTGTTCAGAGCCCAGATGTGAAATCTAGATAAATCTGACTGCCCAGCTAATGTTTATAAAAATAAAGCTGACCTTTATGAATATTTACTATGAGCCACCTTACCAGGCTAAACATTTTAATTCAATCCTAACAGTTGCCCGGTGAAATTGACACTACCCTTACCTCCATGTTCCTGACCGGGAAACCAAGGTACTGGAGTCAGGTAACTTGCCCAGGGCTCCACGGCTGGCGAGGGGAAGTGCCAGATCCAAATGGAAGCCAGAGCCTGAGCCCGTATCCCTACCCCCATATCACTTCTCCCTAGAACTCGGGGCCCCCATGGTCCCTCATGCTGCAGGGTTGTGATTACAGACCTCAACCTGGCTCCCTGTGACTGAATTCATGCCTAGGACCACCCCACCCTCGCCCCAAGTGACTGGGGAAGTGAAACCTATGTACGGGCTATTAGTTCCACTTATAAAATCCCCTTCTCTCCTTGGGAACATTACAGCAAATGTTTGAATCGATGATCCATTGACTTAATCTTGGCTCACTTTCCAGACACAGTGGGGCTGTGGTCTTTGTAACTGCTGAGCTCCTTTGACGCAGACACACTGGGCCATGGTTCACCTCTGTTCCCGATCGTGCTTTCCGGCACCCCCCTCCCCCGGAGTTTCCCCCGTCTCTTAGCAGTCAATCTGATTTGATTAGGAAGAGGCTTCCTCGGCAAGCATCACTTCGAGACACTATCTAAACTCCCATATTCAGGTTTCCAGTCTTGGCCCTCTCCAGAGAAACCAGAGAACCAGGATAATAGAGCTGAGCCCCCAGGGAAGAAAGAGAAAGGAAAACGTCCCCACGATTCCCCCGACCCCCCCCATCACTCGCCCCCGCTCTTGCTAAGATGTCTTACACTTTCATTCCCGCCGTGCCAGACAGCAAACTTCCTGCTCTCTAAGGATTTTGTGAGTCAATGCCACCGGCCTCTTTTCCATCCTTGAAAGGGGACCCTGATTTTCACAGCCTGGTGGTGTATTTATGTTCCTTTGAAGCCTGATTGCGAGCTTGTGTTTTTCAAGATAAAAGTATTTAATTTCCTTGGAATTCACCGACTACCTTTCTGTCTGGCAATTGTTCTGCAAAGCCTTCGGTAATCCAATCCCCTTGAATTGGGATGCTGGCCTCTGTGAGTGGCTAGCGATATTTCTTTTTATAGGAGTTGAGTGAGAAAATAAATTAAAAAAGTGTTTTTGAAAAGACAAGGCAGAAGAAAATGAAACAGCTTGGAATGAAGCCTGCTTCTTTTTGTAATTCTCCAGTCTTCCACATGATCTGCCATTGCGTTTTTCAGCTGTGTATGCAGGTAGCTGGTCACTGAGCTATAGGCAGGGAAAGAAATGGGGAGATGAAGCCAAGGGGTAATGCTGTGGTTCTCACCAGAGCCAAGTAAGACCTGGCAAAAAGACTCAGGTGGTGGCATCATCCCAATGTTAGGATTCTTCTCTGGAATTTGGCAGTGATACCGGAGCTGTAATACTGGGTTAGAAGTGAAGTAGCAGCAGATCATTTTCTTTGAAATTTCTCACATTTTAATAGGGGATAATAAAGTAGAAAAGGATTATGTGAGGCACTGCACATTGTCTGGTACATTGCAATTGATGTCACTCTCAGTTTCAGGGATCTCTGAGAACAGGACCGCCCTCATAGCTCCCTTCACCTCCATCCCTCTCTGCCTACTCCATCTCCTCCTCCTTTCTTTAGGCACATGTGGAAGCCAACTGATCCCAACCACGAAAAGAAAGATCCCCTGGAAGCTGCTTTGGAAAGCAAATGAAAAGGACTGCCGTTTGTTCAATTTGAGACACAAGAAAAAACATGGTCCAGCGGCTCCATTCCTGGCCACCATGAAAGACTTAAAGGAAGAGATCTTTCAGGCCATGCTGGTCCCTGTTCTTCTGCCACAGGTAGTGGGGGGCGGGGGGTCTCTAGAGCAGTGAGTTTTATTCCAGAAGTTTGATGGCTAATTTGTCACAGGGAGACCAAGCAGTGGCTCTGCTCCTTCCAGGCTAGTGCTTCTGGCCTGGCTTGGGGGAGGTCACGTGGACTTTCATTCAGCCAGGAAGCCTTTTAGTCTCTCTGAGTAATGTCTGTTTGGGTTTCAGCCATGGCAGAAATGGGGCCACTGCATTAAACTGGCACTAGCTGCTGTGGCTGGGCTGGGAGCCGAAGCCCTGGTTCTTACGGTGATTTGCACAGTATCTCCCAGACAGTCCCCTCTTGGACATCACCACTTGTTAATACAGCTCCCCCTCTTGCTCCCGAGGACGACCGCATGGAGGCAAATTAACATCGGCTGGTTGGTAGAACCCTAGCATTTTCCGAAGCACGTGGGACCCGGGCAGGATGGCTTCCACTGTTTATCTTCTCTCTTCATCTGCTCAGTTCTCTTCTCCGTGCCAGGGAACATTCAGTCCCTCAGTGGAGAGTGGAAAGAAGCCTCCTGCTCTGTCCTTTCCATCTTCTCTGAGAGCCTGCTTTCCCTGTGTCTCCTCTCCATCCATCCTGAGCTCTGCTGTCAGATCAGTCTTCCTAAAATTCTGTGGAATGGGGAAGAATATCCCAAGCCAACCACTCTGCAAAAACAACAACTTAATTTTCCTATAAAGGTACCTAACATCTACCTCAAACTCCCGTTTCCACCTGATTGCCAAAAATGTAGCGATTTCTTTATGTTTAAATTTCAGATTTACATTCAGTTAAATACGCTGTTTTCTCTGTTCCCCCTTCACTCCTGGATGTATTTCAAGTCTGGGGTTGGGAAGGAGATTATGTGTCATGGGGATGGGGTTAGATGTCCCATCCTAATGCCAGATTCCTCTTAGATTTCCAATATCCTTGTCTGGGGCCCCAGAAAATGCAGGTCTGTCCCTGGGACCTCTCTGCCCTGGGTCCCCATGTGCCATCTTTCATGCACCCACTCCACCGTGGCATGACACATATTTGTGGGGCATGCCCAAATCCAGAAGTAAGCAAACATCTCTTTACCTCTTAGTATCCCCAAGGAATCTAGGAGTTCTCTCTGGCACTCTCCCCCTCCCAGCAGGGCACAAGGCTCCTTCTCAGGGACCTTCCACATTCTAACATATCCTTTCCTGGTTTGCATCTTTTTATCTGGTTTGCAGACTGGGTGGCCTGGCTCTCTGAACTTCTAGTGTTAGCTTTATGCAAAGCTTCCTTCAGGTACTGGCCTTCTGTATTCCAAAATAGTGATACTTTTTTAGCAAATCAAAAACCATGACTTCTAAGAACATTGTCTCTGCTGAGTTGGAACAACTTCTTTTGGAACTTAAAGCCAATAACTGGACTCCGTTCTTCCCGAGGCAATGACTGTGCCCTGGGACCATGAATGCCACGGACAGCTCACAATTCCATCCACAGCACCTGCTTTCCTGAGGCCACATCTCACCCCAGAACCTTTGAGGTCTTCCACCAATGTCTCCAACCCGGTCCACTGTGCTGTTAGTGTGCCAAGGCATATACAAAGCTCTGGGGTGTTTACAGGGCATCTTCCTGGGACACCGATTTTACTTAGAGTCTAGGAATGAAAAGCATTTTTCTATTACATAAACATGCTCCTATTACGTTGTCAGATGCAAAATTCACATGTGTTTTTAGGACAAAACAGAAGAGGAAATTCCAAACATGCTGGGCTGCTTTAGACTCTGTCCCCAGATCCCCAAACATGCATACTCAGTGTCCTCTGCTATTAATTCTTTCCCTGGGAAAGTTTGGGACGTACTGGTTTGCTGTCCACATGCCTTCACCTGGTTTTCAATGCCCTCTTAACTCCAACCTCATCCTACTCATCCAAACCAATTTCTGAGTGTGACAACTCTGCTCCACAACCTTCCTAAAGCTGTGACTCCTAATGAATGCTTCATGGTCCAGACCCAATGTCTCTGTAAACCTTCCCTGACTATTGTGCAGAATTAATCACTTTGTTCTCTGGGCTTCATAACACTTTCTGTCCAGCTCTATGAAAGCACTCCTACAGTGCAACCATTATAGTGATAATCTGTGCCTCTCTTTAACTCTAAACCTCTTGAGGGCAGGGCCATGTCTCATTGTTTTTCATACTCTCAGAGCCCAGCACAGTGCCTGATACACAGTGGTCTACACTGTTCATTGGATGCAGTGAGGGCTCTGTGAACACTTTCCATCTAACACTGGGGTGTCAGGGCTCCTGTTTGGGGGAAAAAAGACTTAAGAAGTAGGACCAGTCTGGACGTCCTTGAGATGATTGCCCATTCATTCATTCATTCATTCCTTGTTCATCCTTTCATCAAATACGGATGAAATGTCAGATGATATGCTGGTCACTGGGATAGAAAAATAAGACACAGACCCTGCACTTGAGATTTTCATCCATGGGGGACAACTATCAACAGACAAACTAATGTCCTAAGTGTTCATCTTAGAAAAGCTATGTAGCCTTGAGGAACATGGAGTGGATGGGCGTACTTGTGGCTGTGGATACTATTCAGACCTCAATTTCTTCTTTAGGCCTAGATTTTAGAATAGAATCAGTTCTCATTTCCTTTGCGTCAGTGCTTTGCTGAGTGTTTAACATGGTTTATCTCATTCAGTCTTCACCATAGCCCGGGGAGGTGGCATTATTATTTCTAGTTCTATTCTCCAGGCGAGGAAACGGAGGCTTAAAGGTGCTTCACAGTGTATATAACAAGGCCATCTATGGAGTGGAGTCCATTTGACCCAGTGCCTGTGATCTTGAACCCTGTCTACACTGCCTCAGAGGAGAGAACCAACCTAGCGCCTGTCAGCAGAACAAATAAGTGTGCAGGAGGGAAATGTTTGAGCCCCATTCTTAGAGTAGGGTGCGGGGGAGCCCATTGGACTTCGGGTGAAATCTCTAATGGGAGAGAGAGACAATCTAAATTGAGGTCCCTGAGTGAAAACTGTAAGGTCCCAGCTCCTGTGTCGTCATCCCCAGCCTTGTCAATCTGTTGCCCTTCAACTGTTTCTCTATAGATTAGCAGTGAAAATAAACACAAAGAAATAAGGGCACAAAGGGGAAGGGCCTGTGGCTAGGCTTAGAAGGCAAGGATGAAAGGGGAAACTGGAGAGCTGGGATCAACTTAGTAGTGAGTCTCGAGGGGAAACAGGCTCAAAGAGATCAAATAGGATCAGGTTTACAAAAGAAAGGAAAGCCAGGAAACGCACAACTAGTGGTAAGGAAAAGAGGCGGGAGGCCTGGAGCAGCCAGAGCTGGCAGCCGGGGGCCGGTGGGGAGCCTGTGAGTTCCCTGCACCCCTCTGAGCCCTTGCTCTTGCCCACCCCCGGTTTTGCTCCAGCCTCCCGCGTCTACAGCATCCCTGCATCCCTGCATATGTTCAGGCAGCTGTTCAGAGGCAGGAACAACTCGAAGGAGTGGAGAGCTCTGAGCGCGAAGGCTACTCGGGAAAGCACCATAGCACAGTTTCATTTGCCACCTTAGCGTGGCCCAAGAGGACAGTAATTGGTGGCTTTTGACAGCTACCAGTCAGTGGCTTTCATCACACATCCCACAGACTTTTACTGAGTCCCTACTATGTGCCAGGCTCTGTAGGGGAGGCCAGGGACACAGAAGCAGGTGACACGGGTCCACATCTAAGATGCCATCACCTGGGCAGAGGAAACCAAGAGTTGTAACACAGTGTGTTGAGGGCTCCATCCAAAATCACGGAAGGCACCCGACCCACTGTGGGGAGGGGCAGCTGGAGGGCGACCAGGGGCTTCTAGGGCAACAGAAACCTGGACATTTCTCCTGTTTCACTCTGGGTCCCAGGTCCACCTCTCCGTTTCTATTGGGTTGGCCAAAATGTTCGCTCAGGTTTTTCCGTAAGATGTTATGGAACAACCCAAACGAACTTTTCGGCCAACGCTAAATTTTAAATTACTCCAGATCAAAAGCCACTACTGTTTCCCTCCATCTCCTTGGTAAGACGGCACTCCTTCCCACCACTCTGAAGTTCATTGTTCCCACAGAAAAACACGGACATATATTAGCTTACCAATAATCTCACTTTACTTTGACTATTCTGGGCCCAGTCAGATTTAGACTGCTTTCAATCCATGAGTCTTTTTCTGGGGAGGGGGCGGTGGAGGCACATCCTGCTACCCACACCTTCCCGGGTACGCACCGTCTAGGCAGCCCAGATCTCCCCACGGGAATCTTTCTTCTCACACCCACACCACCTGCGGTCCCCACTCACAGCCCTGCCCACTGCACCGACTTCTGCCTCTGCATCGTCCCTCAAGGTGCTTCTTGCCTGCAACGTCCCGCTCCCCGCTTCCTTTCCTATACCGGTCCTGGGCATCTTCAACATCTAGTGCATTCTTTCAAATCCACCAAAGTTTCCTGATACTTTTCTCTGTACCTCCCCCATTTCTTTTTTTCTCTGAACAAACAAGAGTCAGTCTCCTCCACCGTTGACCTTTGGGGAGTGGAGAGCCAAGAATGGTGTGGCCTCCCACCGTTCCTGCAAAGGAAGCGGCAGCATTTCCTCCAGATGACAAAGGGCTTGTCCCCGTAGGTCCACATTCCTGAGCCCTCTCCTCCAAGGATCAAGAGGCACACGGAGACCCTTAGAAACACAAAGTCATTCCCTGACTCTCTCATCCTGGATAATCACTCACGCTGAGCAGAGAGGGAGGCACATAGCATCATTCACTTTACTCCCCAGCTGCCTCCCCAGGGCTGAGTGTGTACAGGTAAATTTGCTGCATATTTTAGCAAAGGCTGCAGTAGATGACTGGGGTGACCATATGATTTATTGCCCAAGCCAGGACACTTTGAAAATGAAAGGGCGTTCTAAGAATAACTAACAGGCATTCATGGATCTACAACAGATGTAACCCGAGACTATCCCGGGCAAGCCAGGATATATGCTCCCCCTACAGAAAATGCTGCGTGTTCAGGGACCCTCGACACTCTTCGACTACACGTCAGTCAGTGACTGCTTTCTATCCAGCCGTATCTATCATTCATTCAATAAAATATCCGTGTGCCAGGCCCTGTGGACAGCCCTGTAAGGAAGACAAGCCCTGCCCTCGTGGAACTTACATTCTAGTCGAAGAGGCAGAAAGTAAACAAATGAATAGAAACTATACTATCAGGTAGTGATAAGGTCTGAAAAGCAGAGCCCAAGGGAAGGGGAGAGATGTGTGGCGTGGGGAGGGAAGGCCTCTCTGAGGGACCTTCTGAGGGAACAGTGTGCAGGCCCCGAGGTGGGAGGAGGCTGGGAGGCTTGGAGAACAGGAAGAAAAGGGGGAAACAGATCAGGAAGGGTCGGGAGGCCATAGAAAGCTCGGATTTTATTCTGAGTGAGATGGGAAGCCATTGGAAGGTTTGCGCAGGCCGAGGCCGCAAGCTTATGTGCGTCTTAAAAAGAATCACCCTGGCTTCTGGTGGAGGGAACAGTGCAGAGGCGCAAGGAGGGGAAGAGGGGGCCAGGCTGCTGTAATCGTACGACTGTGGGGTGCTGGTGGCCTGGGCCATGGCGGAAGAGACGATGCTGGCGCAGAAGTGGCTGGACTCAGGAAACATGGCAGGGGTGGCATCTCTAGGACTCGGGAGCGGGCGGGAGTGGACACCGTACATTAAGCCCAAGACCCTGGGACAGGGATGAGCCCAGCCAGTCCCAGCCCGGCCTTCGGCTCCTTCCAAGGCTTGTTCTCAACCTGGCATTACTTGGAATTTGGACGCCAGAGACAAGCAGCTCTGGTCCTCCAGGCAGGAGGGGAGGCCCTGGCCACCCTTACCTTTGGCTCTGTGATCTTCCTCCTTGGGGCACTTGCCCCCTTCCCACCACTTGCGCTTCAGAATTTCCAGACGGTTGTTCTCCTGCAACTGGAGGATGGCCAGATCAAACTCGTCCCGGAAGACGGAGCCTGTGGGTCACAGGAGAGCCCAGAACACAGGACATGAGTGCCCACGTCCGCATCTCTCTGCTCCCTTCCCGGTAAACCTCCCTGCCACCCTGCCCACGTAACATAGGAGGGGAGGGACAGGGGTCCCCACAGGAGCACGGCTCTCTACTTGCTCAGGCCGAGGACCCTCCGCGCCATGCAGGGCACCAGGCGTTTCTACTTTCCTTCTCTCCACGCTGACTGGCACGCCCAGCCCGTGGCCAAGACCCCAGCATGGGTCAAGGGACAGCCTTCCGGGCAGCTGTGCTGCCCATCTCCCCATCCAGGCGCCGACATTTTCTACCTGGGTGAACCCACCTCCCTCCCCACCAGCACGCGGTAAGCTGGTTGCAAAGCTCCCGTCCGCCTGCCCCTGGGAGGCCAAGGAGGGAAACCTTCTGTGACACAAACCTTGCAATCAGTTGCCTATTTTCTACTTTATTGAAATTAGTTTCTCTGCCATTTGTAACTCTCACTACATTACACCCGACAATTGTTTACCCGGAGCGGCCACCAATGAGAAAAGGGCCACCCAGAGCAAGGTGGAAGCTTCCTCTCCTCCATCTGTGTGGAGGATCGGTCTGGGGCACCCCCTTTCCCGCACAGCTGCCTGCTGGGTGCCCCAGAACCCCTGGCCCCATCCACTACTCTGTTTACATCGCTCTTCCCTCCCTCCTCAGACAGAAGGCTCTGTTGAGTGCAATTCTTTTTTAATTTTTCGTATGGAGTATGGTCAAGGAGCTTTGGTTCTGGAATGTAGGTTTAATCACAAAAAACAGGCTTAAATGAAACCGTGGAAAGCTTGATGCCCCAGCACAGGCTGAGGCCTGAAATTATTAAGAAAAATCATTAAGAAAAAGCCGCCAGGAGGCTGGAAATGAACTAAGCTGCCCAGTTTTCTTGTCCAAGCTCTGTAAAGGCCTGATGTGGACAGACGCCCCAGGGAAAAGGGCTCTGATGCAGGATACAGGCAAAAGCTGGAACAAATAGATTCCTGCTCTCAAACTTTCATGCACACAGGAATCCCCTGGGGATCTTGTCGACCTGCAGACTAATTCAGTGGGTCTGGGGCTGGGGGCTGAGATTTCGCATTTCTCACAAGTTCCAAGGCGGTGCCCTGCCGCTGGGCCATGGGCTGCACTTTGACAGGTAAGGAATTAGATCAGCTCCCAGATCTCCTAGCACTCTAACAGCCCATGACTCCATAGATAGAACCTTCCCTGCTACAGATACAACTACCCTTGGGCATTCAAACCCCAAGCCTGCAGCGCTGAATGTGATCTGGGTGAACGTCAATATAACCTCATATATTACATAGCAGGTACTTAACACACATTTGAAGTGAATGGCTATTGGAACTAACAGATGGTGTTGGGTGGTGAGACTAATGAATATTCCAGGTTTAGAGACAAGTATCCAGCCAACAAGGCATTTCAAACAGTTTTCAAGGCATCTTCAACCCAATCTCAATAGCATCCCAAGGGCCCCATGAAAGGATTATTCTGCTTACTCCATGTTTGCCTACTTAGCTCCTAAACTACCTGACTAATTTTCCATCTCATTCCTTGTTCTGTTTCTCTTCATCTTCCTGGGTCTAACCACACTGATTATTCCATAGTTACACCCTTACTTTCCACTTAAGAAGGACACACATGCTTGTCTTTCCTGGACCTAAATTCTGTCCCATCAATCGACTATGCAATGCTCTTCCCAGCCTGATCTAACAACCTGGGCTAACCCATAGCTCACCTTCCCCATCTATCCTGTCCTGTTGAGCTGGTGGACCCGTTTGGCAACACGGTCTGAGAGGTGAAATGCTGGATTTGGAGATAGGCCCCCTAGGCTCCAGCTCAGCTTTTCTCTCCACTTATTCTGTGACCTTGGACAAGTAACTTATCAGCTCTGAATCTCAGTTCTCTCCTCTAGAATGGAAAGAACCACATCTCCCTTGCACGTGGGATAAGACTAAGATAACACATATGGAAACAGCATTACCTCAGACAGAGAACCAATGCATTTCCCTCCCCTTTTCCTTGGTTACTGATGAGAATTTCTAGAGTCGGTCTGCTTTATGTCAACTCTATAGGTTTGTGCCATGAAAACTTTTGAAGCACTTGACAGTTCAGTTAAATTTATTAAATTGCTAGAGTATTATCAAGGTGCACCTTAGGTTCATTTTGTGGTTCCCTCCACCATCTTTAAATACAATGTTAACCAGTAAATTTCTCAAAGGGGCCCATAATCTGTATTATTAATGAAATCAATGAAATATGATGCTAAGTGGAGGGTGTGCAGGTGCCCTGAGTGAGGCTTCCAGTTTACAGAACTACTAGGGTCAGAAATTACAGAGTTCAAGGGTGAACCATATTATTGCCTATATTCGTTGGCTTGGCTTCTGATCAGTCCTGAAGAAGTCATCTGCTTTTATCAAATAACAGAGGGAACATTGGAAAATGTGGGGAGGGCACTAATGTTCCCCCTAACAGGCTAAGTGTGATGAAACACTGTAGTGAGACCAGATTATTCAGTTTAACCTTTGTAACAACCCTCTGAGGTACGTATTAGAAACCTGATTTTACAAATGCGATAATTGAGACTCTGAGAGGTTAAATAACCTATCCAAGGTCCCACAGCCAGGAAGCAGGGTGCGTTCCCAGATCTGCCTGACTCCATCCCATGCCCTTCACATGACACAGGTATAAGTGAGGCCTACAATGTATAGAGTTCTGAGTTAGGTACCGATCAAGAGAAGGGGTGTGACACTACGATATATACAATAGATAACCAACAAGGACCTACTGTATAGCACAGGGGACTATACTCAATATTTTGTAATAACCTGTAAGGGAAAAGAATCTGAAAAAGAATAGATATATATCTGAAACACTTTCCTGAAACTAACTTACACCTAAAACTAACACAACATTGTAAATCAACTACACTTCAAAAAACAAAAAGAGAGAGAAGTGGTGTGTAAGATACCAACAAAGATGCACATCCTGTGTATCAATTTCCCCACATGAGATGATTTCCTCCATTCCTGCTTCTTCCCCGGCTGCTTGGTTTCAGGACAACCTTGTATGAGGACAGACTTGGACAAGGACAGCCCTATACAATGTGGCTCTCCATGGTGTGTGTGGGAAGGGTACATGTCTGAAACACTGGGGGACATTTCCAGACCTCCTCCATGGTCACAAAGTCACAAACGTGCTCCCCCTCCCCTTCTGATAGAGGAACCATCACCAGGGGAAGGCCTAAAGCAGGGATATTCTTTACAAGGCACAGCTGGGATACCTTTCCGGAAGCCAAGCATCTCTACCTTCCTATAATAAACCGAGGGCACAGTCAGCAAGGTGAATACCAGAGCTTTCCTGCCCACTCTCAGCTACCTACTCTGACTCAGACCAGATGGACCAGTGAGATCCACAGATGATTTGAAAGCCGTCTCCTCCAGTCACGTCAGTCCCCTTTCGTAGTAAACCTTTCACCAGGGACACTAATAGCAAAATTAATTCACTTGAGTCCTACCATCTCTTCCGTCTCCTTTCCACTGCTAGTAGAGATGTCAGACATCAGAGAAATGGCCAAAGGGCAGGACTCGATGCTTTCACTGCCCAGGGCCTGGGTTCAATCCCTGGTTGGGGAACTCAGATCTCACAAGCTAGCTGTGTGGTGTGGCAAGAAAAAAAAAAAAAAAAAAATACACCAAGGGCATCCATATGCCCTTTAATAATTAATCTATGAATAACTAATCAATTAGCCCTTCCATAATTAAGGACTGGGTACTAATCCCTGATGACTTGGAAGGATGTGGATTCGTTTTTTTAAAAAACCTTAAGAATGCCCATCTCAAGTCACTGTGAACCCGGTTCTAGAAACAGGGGTTGTTGACTTCAAGGCTGCATTCGACGGTTGGAGCTACCCTGAGCCTGCCTGGGTGGAGCTACCCGAAGAGGCTGTTCCTCTCCTGCATACCGACTGGCATGCCAATCCCATAGCCCTTGGTGTCCAGCAGGCCCCCAATCTGAGTGAGGTTGCAGTTTCGCTGCCGATAGTACTCATTCATGGTGGATTCCAGAAGGAAGGCGTAGTTGGAATTCAACACCCTGGCGATCCCCTCCTCCGTGCTCTTCACGAACACACTGGGCTGCTTGGAGTACATGTAATTCCACATGCGCTGGTAGGTCTGATAGCGGGAATTCTGGGAAAAGAACGCAAGGACGCAGGTTGAGGAAAGAGAAAGGAGATGGTGGTCTGGAAAGGGAGGGCATCCAAGTGGTCCCTAAAATTCTGGCCCTTCTGCTACTCAGTCCCCTCCTTATATTCAAGAACCTGTTCCCTTTCATCTCACAACTGCCACTGCTTAATGGCAGGAGGAGAGGGTTGTGCCTTTGATACCTTTTACAAAGACAAAGAAGGAACAGGGTCTGAAGGTGTGTAAACTCTGCCTACTGCTTCGATCGTTGGTTCTGCTTCATCCACCCATCTTCCATTGCCAACCTCCATGTTCTGACCAAAGTGAGAATGGAAATTCTGGCTGTGTCCTCTACTGTCCTTCAGCGCAGAGGCAGCAAACTCAGGTTCATTTTGGACTTTTAAGAGACATCATCTGAAGGGGCAGTGCCAGCTCTTCTCTATCAACCCTAAACTAATCTGTCAATCACATATCCAATGTTGGCTTCTAGTTTACAAATAATAACAAGACTGAGAGAATTCTGGGGGTCTAGCCAAACCCTGTGTTTGCATGATGCCTTCACTGGTCCCTGTGCCAGTAGCCCTGAGACTTGTATGGGAAACAGAAAACTGAAGGCCTTGGACTTGTTTCATGTGATAATGAACTTCTTGGGTCACAGACTGGTTAGACACTCACTGACTCCAGGGGAATCTGCTTCCCTAGAGAGCCTGAAGCAAATGCAAACTACTCCTATACAGTTGGCTCTGCCAGCCTTGGTAGCCTGCCAGCTAACACACCATTGTGGCAGGGCTGGCTCCTGAGCCTTGCAAGGGAAAACTCGGAGAAGCCAAAACGGTCCTGATCTGAGATCTATCTAGTCTGGGATCAATGAAACCAGCTCAGCTTAATCTAAAGTTCCTTACACGTTAGTCATTCGTGTATTACTCCAATCTTGCTTTGTCTAAGCACTACTTATAAAATTTAGCCTACTTAATAAATTTAAATGTGTACGTTAGCCTCACCTTATGCAGAAATATAAATAAAAGTACAGGTTAGAGTCACTGCATATTTTTTTCTAATACTCAATTACAATAAATATGAAACCACTGCAATTAAAAAATAGTTCTACCACTAAAATCATCTCAAGTAGCACTGATCATTCATGTATAACACTTTGGGACAGGGCTGATATTAACCCAAGTGCTTTGGGGACCTGGTTCCATGGGTATTTTGGGGAGCAGGGGAAAAATGAGCCCCATGAGAACCTCCAAATTAGGTGTTCAAAAGGGATGATGGGATGAGGCAAGATGTTTTTATCTCCAGTGGACAAACATCTCAACTTTATTCTGCCCGACTCCTGATGTTGGCGAGCAACCATATGGGTTTACTTGGAAGAAGGTCATGCTGGAGCCTCCGTGAATCGTGCCATACTCAATGGCGGTCTGGTCAGCCAGGTCGTCCACCGACTCAATGGGCACATCCATGCGCTGCACGGTCAGGAAGGCTGCCAGGTTGGCCGTGTAGGATGAGATGATGATCAGTGTGAATGCCCACCTATGTAGGAAAAGACCAAGAAGTCATCCTTGCTGGGGCACCCCAGGAGTCTTAAACCCCATCCCCAGTCCTGCTGCGACATGGGAGAGACCAGGTGGCCCTCTTCTGAGGGGCTTAGTGGGGGAAGAGAAAGGAGGCAGGGCATTTGATGTCAACAGAAAGGAACGGCTTGGGAGGGTGGCCTAGAAGAAGACAGTGGTTTTCTTTCTCTTATTTCCTAAAGGAGGTGATTATTGGGTTTCTACTCAAAAGAAGTGTGTCCATGAACATGAGACAGCTTGAGAGACGGTGAGCAATGAGCTAGTGAATGAGCTAAGGGTGCCAGCCCTGGAGGCTCTGTTCAGAGCTAGAGCCGGGATGCCTCCCCCAGCCCCGTCATGATGCAGCCGACATTCAGAGCAGCATCGGCATGTACTGAGCACCTACTGTGAGCCACACCCCCTCTCTCCTGTACTCCCTACAACTCAGGGAGGTGAAAATCTTATCCTGATTTCACAGAAGACAAAACCGAGGCTCAGAGAAGCAAAGTCACGTGGCCAAGTAACTGAGAAATTTGTATTCTATAACCAGTTCTACAGATTGTAACAGCAGAAACTCTTCAAGATGAGCTGGTGAAAAGCACCTTCGGACTGCTGAGAAGTTGGAATTAGAAAATGCTTTTACAATGGTCACTCTATTTCAAAATGGAAGGTTGTTTTATTGGGCAGATCGGACTTATTTAAAATTAGAATAGTTTTGCAACTCAGGCAGCAGCATACATGCTAAAGTCATTAAAACCAGTTTGCTCACTTAAGTAGGTTAAACAAGACGTCTACCATCTGGTCAGCAGTATGGATCTGCTTCCTAATCCATTTGTTTATAGGGGTTCAAAGATACATGTAAGCACAACTGAGGTTGGATAATCGCCAAACTCTGAATCAGTGGAGTCTGAATTAATGAGGCTTCACTCATGATGAAGATGTTGCCAACCAAGGCACACTGTTTGCCAGGGGCTGCAGCAGCCGGCAGCTTCCAGGTGGATTTCCAAGAGCAGGAAGTCCCATTGTCCCCTTTGCCACGTGTCCAAGAATTCCTTCAGGCTGCCTCCCAGGAGTGAAGGAACAGGGGCACCCATCAACTTGATGGGCACATCCACACGCGCCAGATCACCAGTAAGGGATCTGGTTTTAGTTCTGGCTTTGTCCAATTCCACCTATGAGACCTTGGGGAAAAGCCACACATTTCCTCTGAGCTCGTTTGCTTGTCTAATAAATGGGGGATAATAATGTCTGGCCCACCTGTCTTTGGAGTGTTGTGAGATCAGGTGAGATAATATGTCATTAGTGACTAATAATCTGTAAAGGATGAGATGAGTGTGAGATACAGAGACATGTAGAGATGCAATGAAAATCATTTGTCCACCTTCACTACTTGTGACCTGTAAGGGCCAGGAGTCCCTCCATCTGCAAAACCTGCTCTCCTTGCTCCTGCCTGGGCTCTTACACCCTCTTGGAAGTTGTTTCTCATGAGCTTCCCCCAGAGGAGGCTGGGGTGGTGGTGGTGAGTGGTCCCCAGGTGGAGGCGTGCATTCGGAAGCTGCTCTGCCACATTGTCGAGGGTTAATGAGCCCTGGGTGTGGACATGACCTCAGAGCTGGCTGGGGAGCTTCCCCCAGCCCCATGGCTACACTCTGGCATCTGTTCCGCCCTGGGCAGCCATGTGGCTGTTTTTGCCACTGGTCACAAAGGACGGATCAGAGAGAGTAAGTAGCTCATTGCAAGCCCGTCACCTTTGCTGACAAAGCAAATCATGCCCACTCTCCCTCCGGAGGGGCCAGTGGAGACTTGCTCCTGGGTGAAAGGGGCATTATCATTGTGAAGCTGGCATTCTTGTTAGTAACGTGGCATTTTCCGTCGCTTGCTCTGGGTGAGGGTGCCACGGTAGGCCACGATGGCCCTGTTTTCTGACCTCCCACTCCCCAGGGAGCCAACCTAACTGAAGCCCTGATTTTATAACCAAGAATTCCAAGAGGCAGAGGGGCGCACCAACACCTCCGGGTCAGGCTGGGAAGGGCCGAGCCTCCCTTCCACAGACGTTCTGGAGCAGGGTAACCGAGCCACCTGGGGCCAGCTATTTAAAGCACTGCTGAGCCAGTGGGCTGAGCCGACAGCCTGCAGGACCGGTGGTTCCCCTCAGCACGAGGGCAGAGTTTCTCTGGAGAAGGGGATTCCTGGGGGTGGGGGGGTGGGAGCTGACAGGTGAAGGAAGCAGGCAATGGAGCCCTACGTGCAGCATGTGGGAACAAGCACCTCTGGAAGGAAAACCCCAAGTAGAAAGGGATCAGAATCTGCAGCTGACGTCTCATCTATGGGTTTCTGCCCAGATTTCCTGGATTTTGAGGGAGCTCTGTGACTGTGCCTGACAAGACCGTCCTTTCTGCCAGGGAACGTGAGACCCAGGTCTCCCCAGTGATCCGCTCAGTGACTCCTGGGCACGACCTGATAACGGGTGAGCACCTTGCCCCAGTGGTTTAAATCCTACTGCATCAGTCCCAGCTGTGTTTCCACCTGCCGATCAGCCCCAGTGCAGTGGCTCCTAGGTAACTGTCCAGACCCCCCACTGTCCCCAGCACCCATGCCCCTTTCCTTTTCCTCTGGCTTACACTTACTCCTCTCCTGAGAAGGAGAGGAGCGAATGAAGGTTGTAAGTCCTATAAGCTGTGACACCAAACCTGACAGTGGGTTTTTAAGTGAGGATGGGAAACTTGTCTTTCAACACCTCATTGGGTATTTCATTTCCCCCCATAATGGCCTAATAGCAATGATTAGTCCAAACATTTATGTAGCATTTCCAAATTTTCAGAGAACTTTCCCACACATCGAATCATTCCACCATGTTCCTTTTGCCCTGCCAAGAGGAGAAGGGAGCTCCAGGAAGAGGCTGGCTGACTGCCCGTGTGGATCATGATGGCAACTTGCTCCCTGAGGTCCTGTCCAACTCCGAGCTACTAACAGCTTGCATTTTCCCACACCTGCTAAGATGGACAGGTCCGGCAGGCCCCCAGAGTCAGGTGCAGAGGGGCAAAGCTCCAGAAAGCTGCTGGAGGGGGCGTGGGCTTGGATTTCTCCTGCAGGGACTTCCTTCTACATGCTCACATTTGCATAAATCTGCATATGCGTTCACAGGCCCTGCCTCTCAACCTCTGGTCATTTTCAGGTTAGGAAGTTATAACTGCTTTGCTGTGGGCCTTCAAGGCATTTTCTCACTCGGTCTCCTTTCCTGCCTTGGCTCCCCTCTGCATCTAGACCTCCAAGGCAGAGAACAGAGAAGGAGAAAAGATGGCCCAAAGCGCACCCACCCACTGCCCCCAAACCCTCTGAGCTGGCAGAGGCTGTCCTAGGGCAGAGCTGAGGTTCCTGCCTACCGGAAGCTGGATCAGGGCTTATCCGAGGACCCAGGATCTTACCAGACGCCACTGACGCAGCGGGTGGATAAGGCACGAGGGGCGATGGTGGAGCCCTGCTGCATGAAGCCCCCAACCGGAAACCAGAGGCTGTTGCCGAGGGAGTACTGATTCACCAGGAGGTTGCACCGGCCCTGGGCACACGGGTGGGGTGTGTACCACTCGTAGGGCGTCAACCTGTGAGAGAAAGGGACACATGCCAGTGCTGCGGAGGGTGGGCGTGAAGGAAGGGGTGCTGAGGGTGTGAGGGCGCTCCCCTGCCTGGCCTCGCCCCGAGACCTTGGTAGCTGGCCTGTGGCCTTGGCTAAGCCCCTCCCCTCTATGGGACTTGGGTTTTCCCACTGAAAAATGAGAAAGTTGGACTATGTTGGCAGTTTCGGAACTGTTTTTCTTTAATCAAAGAAACATTTTAATTTTTTCAAAATAAATCAAGTCACAGAATAGACGGCTGGGAATTGCTTGTTCTGCCTCCTTCAGTTCCCCGAAGTGACCAAAGAGAGACCCTACAGCCCCTCAGAGCCATGGTTTGAAAGCCGTCGGCCTAGAGTAGTAATTCTCAAACTTTAACTGACATCAGAATCACCAAGAAGGCTCGGGAGAACACAGATTGTGGCAAAAGCGTCTGATTCGGTACATCGGGTTGAGGCCCAAGAATCTGCAAGTTCCTAGGTGATGTGGATGCCACTGGCCCAGGGACCACACTTTGTGAACCACTAGCCCAGATGGTCCCTCAGGCTCAGGCCCTGGTTCTCAACCCTGTCTGTGTTTCAGACTCACCTGGGAGCTTTTGAAATAATGCCGATACCTGGATTCCACACCCAGAGTTTCTGATTTAATTTGTCCAGGTAAGGCCTGGACATCAGCATTTTTAGGGCTCCCCAGGTGAGCGTGACGGGCACACAGGGTTGAGAAGGGCGGCGCTCCCTCCCACTGTCGCTCGCAGCCCCACGCTGGCCTCTCTCTCCCAGCGGTACCTCTGATGCCCTTTCTTCCTGCCCACCAGACACATGCTCTCCCTCTTCCGCCCCAGCCTGCCTCCCACACAAAGCCTTCCAGCTCTGATGTGAGAGACGCGTCTGGGCGTGTGCGGAGCAGGGCAGGTCTGCCTCTTCACAGGGTGTTACCGTCACCCCCGGCCTTCCCTTCAGCCTAGTGCGCATGTGCCGTGCTGCAGGGCTGGCCCACGTTTCCATCGCTGCTGCCTGTTCCCGAATACAAGGCCAATGTGCCATCGCTGGCCCCTGCCCCGAGACGTGCTCCTTCTCTTCGTGGCCTGCGGGGCTGGCTTGTACCCGTGGTGCTCCACCTCGGTGGTTCCCAAGCCTACGGGCCACTGGAAGTGAGCTTCAAAAATACAGATTTCCAGGCCTCATTCCTAGATATTTGGAGACGATCAGACATAGAAATTCAAGCTTTTTAAAGCTCCCTGTGTGACTCTGGTATCAGCTGGCTTGGGAACGGCTGCCTTAGAGCAGTGGTTTTCAAATATCTTTTCACCTCTAAAATCTTACCCAGAAGTACAATATACAAGAGAAGAGCGGAGCTGGTCTGAATGAAGACGGGCTGAGGTCCCAGAGCTCTGGCTGCCCAGCCTCTTCACACCGCCCCTCCACGTCTCCGTAACCTTCCAGGAGCCCCCACGCTAGGGGAACCCTGTTTGAAAGCCACTACCTTGGGCCAGATTACCTTATGCTCAGATATTACATATACAGGATATTATATATATATATGTATATATAGGATGTATGATCAGACCTTTTGTACAGTTTCTTCTTGGTTAATTTTTTTGTTAATTCTGGATCCTAGGGGGCAGTGTGTGCATGTGTGTGTGTGTGTTTGTGTGTGTGTGTGTAGGGCAGAGAAGAGGGGCTGTTTAAGCCCCCAGGGCTGATTGAAAAGCTTCAGGCTGTGGCAGGCGTGGTGAAGCAGCCATGTGCGTGTATGTGTGTGTGTGTGTGTGTGTGTGTGTGTGTGTGTGTCTGGTAACCAAGCCCTAAGACCATTTGCAGGCCCCCGAGGTCCCCTGAGAGCCATGGCTTACTACACACAGGGGCTCAATCAAAGGGGGCAAGAGCGAACTGCAGGGCAGCGGAGCCAGGACTCAGGCAGACCGTTTCCTTTCAGCAGCCGCAGGCAGTGCGGCCAAGTGCACAGGGAGAGTGTCAGACGGCTCCTGTGCCTCGCCAGTCGACACTGACGACAGATACTTGACAGTGGCAATGCCTACAGGCCCAAGGGGGGGTGGGTGGCACCCGAGCAGCATAAGCAGCCGCAGCCTTTGAAGACGACCGGGTTGTAAGCAAGGCCTTTCCCTGTTTGGTTGGATCTCATGGGCCAGGGACAACTTCCTGAACTTGGCTTTGATCTCCACTGGAAGAGGCACAGACTGAGTGATTCAATGCCTCTCGGGCAGGCTGGGAACTGCCCCGGGGTTTGGAACCCTGCAGTTCCTTGGGGCTCCATCTTCTTCTTTTTTTTTTTTTTAATATAAATTTATTTATTTATTTAATTTTGGCTGTGTTGGGTCTTCGTTTCTGTGCGAGGGCTTTCTCCAGTTCCGGCGAGCGGGCGCCACTCTTCATCGCGGTGCGCGGACCTCTCACTGTCACGGCCTCTCCCATTGCGGAGCACAGCCTCCAGACGCGCAGGCTCAGTAGTTGTGGCGCACGGGCTTAGTTGCTCCGCGGCATGTGGGATCTTCCCAGACCAGGGCTCGAACCCGTGTCCCCTGCATTGGCAGGCGGACTCTCAACCACTGCGCCACCAGGGAAGCCCCCGGGGCTCCATCTTCTAACTGGAGGGTGCACAGTCTCCCCTCAAGCACTGAATAGACGTGCTCTTGCGGAAGACCCCACCCCATAGAGGTGGAATGTTCACTACAGAATCATCTGGCCCCGCCTCCGTGGCCCCGAGGCAGAGGAGACCGCTGGACCAGAGCCACTGGCAGCCCTTTAGAAGCTCACCCTGAGCGGGTCTCGGCTCCTCCAGGGTGGTGAGCTGAGCACTGAGTGGGAATCGGGGGTCTGAGGGAATGACCCGGAGCCACAAGAGCTTGTTCTGCTTCTGGATAGTCAGTTGGCTCTTCTGAAGCCCAGGCTGGTCCAACTTAGCCTCAGAGAGAAACAACCCTCTCTGTGCATCTTCCTGGGACGCTCCTCGGCTTCTTCCTTCGGCCCAGGGACAGTCTCTGGTTTCCGGGGGCGGGGGCAGGGGCGCTGGTTCTCCCCAACCCCGGATCTGGACAATTTGTCTCAGCTCAGCACTACTTGCCAGGGCTTTTCTCTGTCCTGCCCTCCTGCTGTCAGCCATCCTCCGCAGTCCCCATTCAACAGGGCAGCTGTGTTTTCACAGACAGACTCGGGCTGGGGAAGGGCCAGGCCCTCTGCAGAGGAGGCCTTCTCCCTCGCCTGTGCCACCAAGGCCTCCAGCCCCCCACTCCAGATTTTCAGGCTCTGCTTCTCGTCATTCAGCACTTTGTCGCAGATCCTGGCAAGGACGGATGCCAGGGCTGCCAAAGGCTCGGTACTTAATCAGAGTGATCTTCCTGCCACCTTCCTCCCCTCCTCTCTCTCCCAAAGCTCCTACACAAGCTGGCGGGCTGGAGACTGGGGAACGAGAAGGGTAAGAGGCAGGGGCGCAGAAGCACATTTGGACAAGCTCGCCTGTCTTCTTTGTGCATAGTAGGGGATGTGGGCAAAGATGGATGGATGGGCAGTGCCAGGTCAACAGCTGGGCAGAGTGGTTCAGGTCCTGAGTCCCTCTCCCGTCCCTCTGGTTTGGCACCAAGGGCTTCTCAAGCCACCCTTCTCCGGCTCCCCACCCCCTCCCATGCAGTTCCCAGAGGTGGACACGAGGTGGCGGTGTGAGGACAGGGAAGGGGAGAGGAGAGTACCGAGCCACTAGGAAGAGGACACAGCTGACGGCCAGATAGGCTAGAAGCATGAAGAGCCAGACGCCAGGAGAAAAAGGGTCCAGGAAGGAGAAATAGCCGGGTCTGCGGCCCTGGAAATGGAAATAAAAACAAGATTCACCGTCTACATTCAGTCAGCATGGCCCTTGGGAAGGGCAGGGCAGGGCAGAGGGGATGGTGACCTGGGTCTGGCCCCAGATTGCATTGCCTTGGGTTATGGGTGATTGGTTTAAATGACACAGGGCTGAAGGTGCAGAGGGGGCTGCTCTGAAACACTTACCCAGCCCTGATCTCAGCAGATGAAATAAAAGAACAGCCGGGGGGCCTCGTTACTTCCTAGGATGAAAGAGGCTCTGTGCTGGGCAAGCAGAACAGCCCTCAGTGCCCCTTATGTGCCGTCCCCACATCCTCCAGGGGCAGTGTGTTTGGGCTCTGAAGCACTTTTGAACTGTTGATGTCTGCGGTGGTGGATGGAGCGCTAGCCCCCCGCTCAGACACTCACCTCTTTCTCATGAGGATGCTAATATGACAGGCATCCTTGGTTTTTTTGTTTGCAGGGTGATCTCACGCACAGTGAGACCTTCTCAAACCGGTGCTGTGAGGCCCAGATTCTTATTTTCATTGTATTAGGGAAGAAATCAAAGCCCAGGGCACTCGAGAGATGTGTCCAAGGTTATACGGCTAATCAGTGGAAGAGCTGGGACTCAAATGCACTCTTCCTGACACAAAGCCCAGGGCTCGTACCATGATGCTGTGGGAAAACATGTTTGTCCCCAGCACAGGGACATGCTTGACTAGCGTCATGGGAGCCAAAGGATGGAGCCAGGAACAGAGAGCTGAGGACCAAGCTCCAGGGCATTTTCTGTAGGAAAGTGAGATAGAATGAGAAGGAAGGAGTTCCAGAACCTGCTCCCAGTCTTCAGCTGTGTGGTCTCGGGCAAGTGCACACCCCCCTTCAGCCTCCGTTGGAGCTGGACTAGATCAAAGGTGACACCCTGGTGACCTGCAGCCCACAGACAACTTGTTTGTTTACCTGCAGTGCTTACCCATTTTGATTAATTGCCAACATTAAATGATTGGGAGATTTCACATAAAAGTCCAGATTTTTGGCTTAAAAAATGGGTGATCTGGCAACACTGGGCCTAATTCTCAACCAGCTGGAGCTGAGTGGCAGCTGCCCACTCAAGACAGGGCCCCTCTCTGCAGCTCCCCGCGGCTGCCTTGGTCTTGCATCAGGCTTACTTCTTCCATTTACTATGAAACCACTGGACTAGATGCTCCCTAAAGACCATTCTAAATTGAAAATGATATGATTTTATGATTCCAGGAATCTAGGAAGTCCACGGATAGGGCAGAAAATCAGTATTAAGCTCAGGGATTCTACAAACACGTAAACTTTCAAGCTCAAGAGTATATGAGTCATGGCACAACCTACTGTCAATAACAAGGTATGTCACTTTTACACTGGGGTCCCCAGAAACACAAAGGGCAGCTGCCTATGCCAGTACTGATCTCAACCAGCTTTCTGGGCTTTCGTTATCCAAGGACAGCCGGACCATGGAGCCCATGCTGAGAAACTCTAGGTAACAATAGCTCTCCCAATGCAGCATCTAAGGAGCGGGGGAGACAACGCTGCATGGTCCCCTTGTATTCGAACAGCTCCAGTCGTGGGTGATTTTCAACTTCTCTTCTGGTGGGTTTTCCATCCCTTCCGAGCAAGCCAGTAGGCGAATTCCCAAAGCACTTGGGAGTACAGTTTTTACACTCCCATTTGGGGACACAGTCCGGAGGGTACAGAGTGAAGAAGTCAAAGCTTATCCTCTGCCAATGGGGCACCTGTTCTTGGGCCCTTCATCAGTGTGACAGTGACCCCTTGGGTGGTCTGTCTGAAACTGGTTTTCTCTCCCAATAAGGCTGAGACCAGGGAACTGCCCTTTGATACCAATTGCAAGTACTCTGCCTCATGTGCGTTCATGCTTGAGCTGCACAGAACACTCAAGTGATTGACTGGGAAAATAAAACAACTTGAGGGACAAAGCCCAGTAACCAAGGGAACAGGAGAGAAATGGGGAGTAGGCCATTTAAGTATGTCTGGTCCTATCACTATGTAAATTCTCTAACAGGAAGAGGGACTCAAGAGAAGCAGAATGAGAGTCCCCAGTTAGTCATTCTTGTGTCCATCACGGGCTAACCATGTCTTTGTCTTCATCCTAAGAGCCAGTGGCAGACAAAGGAAGACATAGAGTGAGTCCAGAAGGGGGATGAAGGCACTCATGATGCGTATACACCTTCTGCAGCAGAAATCACTAGCATGGGCCACTCCTGGGGTCCTTCTATCCCCCAGAGCTTCTCTGGGCAAACGTACATGAATTCTACACCTGTCGCTCATGACTATTTCACTCTGTGTCTCCCAGTTGAGAGATATCCAAGAGAAAAAAATCTTTCATTGTAGCTTTCTGAATCTGAAACCCCATTAGATGCTCGATGTCAGAAATCTATACCTGATTATATCACGAGTGAAACTGAGGAAAATGACAGCACTATTTAAAGCTGCCATATTTGGTTATGGGTGATAAGAAATGATGCACAGCCATGGGAAAAATTCCTGCAGACTCAAGTTATAAAACATAGAACATCACACAAACAAGGATCAAGACATAAACAGAGCTCCGTTGGAAACATATCAGTCACGTTGGCAAGGCAACATCTGATTCCACTTGTGATTGACTGACGCCAACCAGAAGAGCAAGGAATGGTCAGTCATTTGAGATTTGGGTCTGGGCTCGCGCAGCCTAGGCTTGGGCTGAGCCCAAGCTGTTTTTATGATGCCAAAGAGAAGTATGTTACTTGTAAGGCTCTGAACGCCTACCTTTTTTTTTTTTTTCTATGCAGATGCTTTTGATTGCTTCCTTCCTCAAAGACATCTGAGTACTGGTGCTTGGGGCAAATCAGGTGTCACATGCCACAGGCATTTCTTCCTAGTAATAGATTTTCCTTAACCCAAAGGATATATGATGGTGATGCTTTTCTTCTGAAGAACTCAAAATGCTTCACTACGTTCTCTTGATTTCAGTACCCAGTTCTCCATATTGACAGATGGAAGAACTGCGACCCACGGAGATGAAGTGCCTTGCTCAAATCACTGGTGATGGCTTCAATTTCTCTGGTGCTCGTTCGTCAAACTGTGCCATAGGGATGCCATGCTCTCCTTCTTTCAAATGGCAGCTGTACCACGTCTCCCTCTCCTTTTTATCTTTGTAATTTGCTCCAATAAACTCCTTAATTAATCCCACGCCTTCTACCCAATACCAACAGAATCCCAACCTACTCAGTCTCACCCCCTTAAAGTACTCTAAACATCATTTATTTGTACCCATCATCATTTATGGTGACTCTGTTGCATTTATAGGCATTTGTACTGACTTATACATGTCTCTGTTGACTACAAGTTGGGCTGGTTCCTTCTGGTGAATACAACCACTTTGAAGGTAGATAATTGGTTATATATAGTCTATGCCCCAAATGTCTACGACAGATCAAGTCCTGCAGATGGGGTGGAAAATTAGATGGCACCAAAATGAAAACTGGTTCCTTGACTTTTGTACTGTGCCTCAGACTGACCACATCAGAGACAGCATCATTGATGCCATCTGATGGTGAAAGAGACTGGGCTGGTCACCAAATGGTCACAATCCCTGCATGGTGAGGCCCTGTGAATGTTTGGAGCTGTGCATGGAGCTATGAAGTGGTACTAATCTCCCCTTGCCCGTTGAAAATTCCTCTTATCCATAAAGAAAATCTGTGAACTCACTGATACTTCATTCTCTATGTACTAGAAGAAATGACATTACAGTAAGGAAGTAATTGCTTTCCCAGAGTCTGGAGCCAAATGCATAAGGACACCAGAGCCACGTAATGCAGGGCAGGCAGTGAATTAAAACACAGACTCTGGAGTCAGCCTGCCCAGGACTGAATCCTGGTTGTACCACGTACAATTATGTGTCCCTGTGCAAGTTACTTAACCTCTCTGGGTCTCCATTTCCTCTTTTGTAACATGGGGGTAGTAATAAAACCTACCTCATGGGTTGTTTTAACACACAGTAAGTGCTATATAAGTGTTTGCTCCCCCTCTGCCTAATGGTAGCCATGAGTGAAGGGGGTGCAGGGAGATGGTATATGACAAAAGAGGGAACTTCCTTTTATATTGACTCTCCCTCAATGGACAAGAAATACTATTTTGTGTCCTATAGGAGCACATGCTAAAGATGCTTGGAGGGAGAATGCCATCTGGCCACAGTCGCTTTCCATAACTCCTGGAGTTTCTATGGGTTATAATACATGAGTCATAAGGGTTCCCCCAGGGCTCTCCAGGGAAGCGATTAGGGTAATACCAGGCTCTCTTCTGGAAGGCTGGCCCTTAGAAGCCAGTGATTGCAATCTTTGGAACTCAGTTCCACCTCAGCCTTCCCAAAAAAGTCAAGACAGAGTGGCTCAGGTGTGCAGCAGGTTCTCCTGTGTCTGTGTAAGGGCTGTGTACCCTCATCACCATTTCCTACACACAAACCAGTGATATCAACTCTCTTCCTTCCCTGAATCCGCTCCTTCTCCAGCAGAGCCAATGACAAAGGCTCATCCTGTCCCCCATGTAGTTTTGCCAGTCTTTAGAACTAAATGGCCATTCGTAGAGAGGTTTCTTTCCACTCCCCATTGTCATCAATAGTCAATAAAACACTCTTTAGGGCTAAAGAAAGAGATAAGAGAGACGGTCTCCATGACTCTTTCTGGAAGCAGTAGAAGGAGGAGATTTCTTCTTGGCCCGTGCCGGGAACCCATGGATAACCTCCCTCAGTGTGTCTGCAGTGGATTGTCTTGATGATATTTTGGTTTAGCACGCACTTCTCACATCTGACTCCAAGAGTAAAAAAGAAGTAAGCAATTAATTCCTCTTCACTTAAAACACCCAGATGGGTTTGTTGCCTGTATAACCCAGATGCTGGCATATCTATTTTCACTTTGCTGATTGGAAATCTGGCATGAGAAGACCTAAGTTCTAAACCTGGCCCTGACCTTGACTTGCTGAGTGATCCTAGGTGAGCCACTCAGCTTCTCTGGTGCTATTTTCTTCTTCCAGAAAATGGGACACCACAATCAACATGAAGGGGGGGATGTGAGAACTACTAAAGTAATGTTGATAAAATCCTTGAACTTCTTGAGAGAGGAGCACTCAATAAATAACCAATATGAACATGATTATACATTCAGGGAACCATATTTCCATTATATGGGCTATCATGTTACTTAGCTTTAAGGAATAGAACTTTATTCATTTTCTGTTTTCTTATAACAGAGTATTAAGCAGTATTAGAAATGATTCGCTGGTTTACTTAGCTTTGTTCTCCATTTTCCTAGACAGTCTTTCTGAGATGAAACAGACCTTCTTGAAAAACAACTAATACATCCAGCAAAAATGCCAGGCATTAATTTAATGTTGACATTTATTTCTTGCTCACTTTTTAATCACTGTCTGCTTTTTTTCTTTCTGTTTTTTGTTTGTTTGTTTGTTTTTACTTTTGTTTAGAGAGAAGACTCTAGCCAAGAGTTAAGAAGAGAAAAAGAACAGAGTGTGAAACTTTCACATTTGCTATTCAAAGGTGGAGCAGGACATTGGAGGGGAAAATAGTAAACTCACATTTTCAAGGGAGCCTTAGATGTTCTGGCTGGCTTAGGACACTATATGGAATCATAGATAGTATCCTCTGATTAGAAGGGATCTTGAAAGATCACCTAACACATGACCTTGACACAGAGAAATATACCTACTGTACCATAGAGATAGATAATTGGAAATGTATGGACTTGGAGATCGAAAACCTGGGTTCCATGCCACCCCACCATTGCACTCTCTTTCCTCTTTCCACTGCACCACTAGCCACGACTGGCCTCAGAATCCTTCTGTGCAAAATAGGAATCCTACTACCTGCCTCGGGGGATTGCTGTACTAAACCGGAGACTGTACGTGAAAGTGCTTCATGAATAAAGAGGTGCCAGATGATGTTAGTCAACATACAAATATCCTGGACAGACACCCAACCTCCTTGAATATATTGACACTGAATTTTCTAAACTTGATTATCATTTGGGGGCTATATGTGCCAATGTCAAATCCCAGGTTGGTTTCTGGCACGCTCTGATAAGGCTTTGCTTCAGCAGTCAGTGTGTGCTTGAGGCATACAAACTTACTTTAATATTAATCTGAGCAAAAACATCATTAGGGAAATTGCTGCTGCAGAAAAAAAGAGAGAGAGAAAACTACATGATATACTCTAATATCAAATGTGAATGGTTTTGTTTTTCTATGCTCTTTTCTCTTCCATTCACAGATATTTGGGAGCTTATAGTATGCATCAATTCTATAGAACGCTGGACTGCAAAATGCATCAATTCTATAAAACCCTGAACTGCAAAATGCCCTTGGGGTTACATTGCTATGCTAAATACTGAACTTCTCAATAAGAAGAAATGAGCTAATATGCCAAGGAAATCAAGAGAGTCTTGAACTTCAGATGTCCAGTCGTTTGACTCCTATCTTTGCAGTACCAGGGGACACCCCAGATTCTAAAGGCTGAATCCTCCATGTATGGCCTGGAAGCTCATCTGGCCCCAGCCAGGGGTTTCCATGCCTTCTCAGGTCGGTGCTATGCTGTCTGTGGTATGTGCAGGCATCAGGGAGGGAGGGAGCCATGGGTTCAGGTGGCTGCCACGACCAGGCCTGAGCACAAGATGGGTCTGAGCTGCCCCAACATCTGCCTACCCTCGCTTTTTGTTCTCAAGGCCAATAGGGTAAAGGCCAGAAAGTAAAAAGAAATCCAATTGGGTCACTCATCCTGCTGCCTGGAATACTGGGTCTCCTGGCAGAAGCCAGGCTCCTGGGGGTCAGTGCTGCTCGACCGTGAGCCCCCAAGGGAAGTGGTGGTCACTGCCTGCAGAATCACAGGTCCCTCCCTCCCTCCCCCCTTCCTTTCTTCCCTCTGTACTTATCAAGTAAATATCGCATGTTTAGGATGAGACATTTTCCATACCAAAAATCATATCATAAAAATTTATGGTCTAATACCATACAATATCAATTATATGTGGAATCTAAAATGTGACACAAATGGACTTACCGACAAAACAGAAACAGACTCACAGACATAGAGAACAGATTTCTGGTTGCCAAGGGGAGGGGGGGCGGGGGAGGGTTGGATTGGGAGCTTGGGGTTAGCAGATGCAAACTATTATATATAGAATCGATCAACAACAAAGTCCTACTGTATAGCACAGGGAACTATATTCAGTATCCTGTAATAAACCATAATGGAAAAGAATATGAAAAAGAATATATATGTACATATGCATAACTGAATCACTTTGCTGTACACCAGAAACTAACACAACATTGTAAATCAACTATAGTTCAATTTAAAAAAATGTATGGTCTGGTAAGAGGGTACCTTCTCCCCAGTGTATCTCCCACTAGGATCTACTTAGGGAGAGAGAGATAAACAAAGAGTAATATAACGCAGCATATAAATGTTGTTATAGAGGTACAGGCAGAGGGCAGCAGCTCAGAGAAAGAAGCAATCAGCTCCATCTAGGGGAGTCACATTTGACACGTGCCATTTGAGCTGGGTATTAAAGGCCAGGGAAGACCTTGTTAGACAGTTGAGGGACAAGAAGATGAGCATGAATCTAGATAAGAAGACAGGAAGAGGCTGACATGATGGGCAAAGGAGTGAGCAGTACAGGATGAAGGTGCCTGCAGCAAAGAGATGGAAGTGGAACAGGAGAGATCGGCTTTTATTCTCCATGCTAAGAAGGTTGGACTTTTCCTCGCAAGTGATGTGCAGCCAGTGAATGATTCTAAGTCGGAAGCTGATATGATTACATTTGTGAAAAAAATACAAATAAATAAATAAAATAAAACAACTCTCAGGCTGCAGGATGGATTGAGGACAGATGACAGTGGGGAGAAATTCACATACATTTATGAAATGTAATAACTGGGGGAAGGGATAAATTAGGAATTTGGGATTAATAGATACACACTACTATATAAAAAATAGATGAATAACAAGGACCTACTGTATAGCACAAGGAACTATATTCACCATCTCAACTATATTCAATTACATATATAATTGAATCACTTTGCTGTACACCTGAAACATTATAAACCGACTATACTTCCATAAAAAATGTAATAACTACCACTTTATTGTGCACACGTCAGGCGCTGTTGTAAGTGCATTACATATGTATCCTCATTAAATGCGCATGACAACCCATGTTTACAGATGAGTGAGCTGAGACACATGGCCCTGCAGCCAGTGAGTGTCAGATCTGGGAATAAACCCATGCAGTCTGGCTCCAGAGTCCATGATTTTCACTCCACTGCTTCTTGGTGAGTGCTTACAATAACAGTGGCCCTTTGATGGGGATACAGTAATGGATAAGAAACACCTGCCCTCAAGGAGGATACAGGCCACCGGAATGGCAGCAGTTGAGGTTAGAGATGAGGAGAGCCTGAACCAAGGCAGATTAAGCGGAGACAGAGAGTATATCTGAGGACTATTTAGGACGTGAGCGGACCAACTGACCATGTGAGGAAAGAGGAGTGATGGACAGCTCAGGTGGCTGGATGGAGATGGCGTTACCTGAGATGGGGCAGAGGAGGGGAGGGAGGAATATACTGAATGAAGTTCGTGTCACTGTTTTTGAGGTGCCTCTGAGATATCCAGGTGGGGACGTCTTAGTAATGTGTTTAAAATATGCTTCTGGAATTTAGGGGAGCAGTCAGGGTTAGATTTATAGATTTGGGAAAGGGTGAGATTATCCAGGCAGAGAGTTGGGAGAGTGAGAATAGAAAAGGGCCACGGACATTTAAGAGGCAAACAGAGACAGAGAGAGAGAGGAAGCAACGGAAATGGTGGAAGAGGCAATAATCAGAGAGGCAGGAGGAAGAGCGGGAGAAAATGGTGACTTGGATGCTAGGAACAGAGAGAGTTTTAATAAGCGAGAGGGATCGACAGTAACAAATGCCAAAGCCAGAATCCTTAGTCAGCCTCTGAGTGGCAGGGAGTAGAGGTCAAAAGAGCAAAACATTCTTCTGATTTTGGCCCTGGAGATGCCTGGGCAAAAACAGATTATGCCCCAAGGTTGGGAGGAAGGGAAATATCCCATAATCAACTTGTGATGATCCACATTCATGAAAGAACCTAGATAATCTGAGATTGCTGGAAATTCACAAATTATTTCTGGTTATCTTTAGGCTTCAGAGACATACCTGCCACCACTTGTTATCTTGGAAGGTTTTGAAGAATTTCTAACTAGGCATTTATACTTTGTGTTAATTATTTTTACTTTTGCACACAGGTTTGATTATCACCAGATGCTCACTTTTCAGTAACAATCACTCCTGACTCAGGTGACCTGAGACATAGAGCTAAGAGATTCTAGGTCATTATAGATTATAAATGAAATTAAATGAACCATATTTTTGCTCACAGAGAACTATCAATCAGAGACAATTCACAAAATAATAAACACCCAGCATTCAACTTCAATTTCATCAACTAAACACTATTGTATCAGAGAGAGTTTCTCTGTGTAGTTTTAGATTTTGGCGTTCATGGTGAACTCTGCCGGGCTACCCTTTGGTATTAGCTGTTCCTGCTGATGCCTCTTTTGTTTCAGATTCTGTGAAGTTCATCTCAGACTTGTTCTCACTGGATCTCCCCTGATTTAATCGATTCAGGATTGTTCTCTCCCCAGCTCACCCTTTGGTACTTTCTAAGCATTCTGCCTCATACACAGAATGCACTCAATAAATATTTGTTGAATAAATGCATAAACTGTCAGTTCTGCTTAGTGTGAGCTGCCCACGCCAGCACTCAATTTTTACTCAGCTTGGCCCCCTGTTAGAAATCAGATCTGAGCAGCCGTGTGGCACACTAGTGTCTCAGTAAGGAGGTGGGGAGAGGGGAGGAATGCTGACCAGAGAGGGGAGCTGTGTGGGTTAGGTTCTCCAGAGAGACAGAGAGAACCAGGAGGGGGGGTATGTGCGTGTGTGCGTGTGCGTGTGTGTGTGTGTGTATGTAAAGAGAGTTATTTCAAGGAATTGGCTCATGTGATTGTAGGAGCTGGTAGGTCCCAAATCTGTAGGGCAGGAAACTCAGACAAGATTTCTACGTGATAGTCTTGATACAGAATTCCTTTTGCTTTGGGAAACCCATTTTTATTCTCAAGGTCTTTTAACTGATTGGATGAGGACCACCCATATTATCAAGGGTCATCTCCTTTCCTTAACATCAGCTGATTGTAGATGCTAATCGCATCTACAAAATACCCTCACAGTATCATCTAGACTAGGGGCTGACCAAACATCTGGGCATTAGAGCCTCGCTGAGCTGACACATAAAACTTCACATCCCAGAACTAATGCAGGGGAGCTCATACAATTATAGGTTTGCAGGTGGTAGGAAACATTTGGCCAATGATCCAATTAAGATTGCCCAGAGGATCGGAGAATTGGAGTTTGGTTCTGGCCAGAGTTGATATTCAGGACAATCGTGTCCTGGGTGGTGACGGTAGCCTAGCAACAGATGTTCCCAGTGGGTGGAAACACTTGGGATGGCGTGCCTTCACCCATGTGGTTCCTCTTGGCCCATCGGGTCACGAGTGGAGCTCTAGCGCCGTTGGCCTTAATCAAGAAATCAAGGCCAGAGCCTTGTCACGTGGTCTGGCCACAGCAGAAAGGCTGTGTGTCTCCACTTCTTTTGGATCCTCCCTCAAGGCTCAGTTGGGTGGGGGGACACAGTGGGGCAGGCTCAAGAAACAGCACTGGCTGGAAAGCTGCCTCGGGGGTACCAATAGACGTAATGATGACAAGAACGTTGTCCCAAGAGTCAGGAGACCTGGATTCCAGGCCCAGCTCCAGAGGTGACCTTGGTCTCCTCATGTGTAAGATGGGAATTATAACATCTTCCTTCTTTCCTCAAAGAACAGCCCTGAGGACCAACTGAGAACAGGGGCACAGAGAGCCTCACTTACAAGTTATGCACAAGTTATGCACAGGTCACACAAGGCGGGTGGCTTCCTGGTGTCACAGAGAGAGCACAGGCTCTCACCACACCATCCTGGGTTTGAACTCTGCTCTTACATTAAGTGGTGCGTGGGCTTGGCCATGTTTTTAGAACTGATTGCCACTGTTTCCTCATTTCTAAAATAAGAACAAGTCGACTGTATTCATTCACGAGGGCTGCCATAACAGGGTACCACCGACTGGGGGGCTTAACACAATGGAAATGTATTGTCTCACAGCTCTGGAGCCTAGAAGTTCAAAATCAAGGTGTCAAGGACCATGCTCTCTCTGAAGGCTTTACGGGAGGGTCCTTCTTTGTCTTCTTCGAGCTTCTGGTGGCAGCTGGCAATCCGTGGCGTCTCTTGGCTTGTAGATGCATCACTCCAGTCTGCCTCCAAATTCACAAGGTCTTCTCCCCCATATGCCTATGTCCAAATTTCCCACTTTTTATAACGACACCAGTCATTGGATTAGCCCTGCCCCGTTCCAGTATGACCTCACCTTAACTTGATTCTATCTGCAAAGACGCTGTTTCCAAATAAGGTCACATTCACAGGGCTGGGGGGGTGGTTAACACTTCAACACAGCTTTGGAGGGGACACAATTCAATCCATAACAACAGCCCACATCACAGGGGCCTGAAGAGTATCTGGCACATACGAGGCGCTCAGTGAATGGGAGTTATTGTCATGGAAAGGAGGGGAGGAGGGATCAAAATCCCCCTTCACTCACAAGACAGACACATCCGTCACAGCATTGACTGTGACCAAATCTTCCCATTTCTTTCTGTCTTAGCCTGGAGAGCTTGGGATTTTGAGGCTGTCTCTTCTTCCAGATGATTTGGCCTCTTTTTCCAAGTCGGGCAGGGGTCATGATGGACGCTGAGGTCCAGCCCAGAACCGGGCTCTTCGGAGCTGCCTGAGTGGGCTCTACAAGAAGACCTTCCTCCTGCAAAAACGGGCCACAGCTCCTGATGCCCTGGCAGCTGCCAGGCTGAGGCTGCAAATACAGATAATCCCCCTTCTCCAAGGCTGAGATCAGAAGCTGGAGGGTCACTTCCTCAGCAGGCATGTGGGGTGAGCTCTTGGGTCCTTCCCTGTTGGGCAGCCTTGTGGTGCCAGGTGCTGGAATACACCATGTTGGCCTGACCTTGGACGCCTAAAGTGACTGGACCATTGGGGAAATCCATATAGTAGCTGTGTACTTAGAGCCAGTTTGGATGAGGGTATATCTCCCCTCTCCTGATGCTCCCCCCACCAGCCAGTAACTTGGACATCATGTCCATCCTCTGGTGCCCATGGGGGAGCTTTCTGAAACTCATTTTTATACTGACTCTAGCCACCTAACCAGAGAAGTCTTTTTTTGTAAGGAATGCAGAAGAGGGAACAGGCCAGGTATAAATGACATTACAGTATCTGCTCTTTATCCCCCAGTACAGATAATCAAGAGAGGGGGTCTGCATTGCCTCACCAGATGCAATGCTCAGAGTGAACAGAGGTGGACCTGACAGTTGCTGAAGGCCTTGAGAAGTCCGGGGTGACTTATCTGGGCTGGGGACCCACCCCCTAGGAGGAAGCAGAGTGACCCATGGGGCCGATCACCAACACACTACGAACCAAGGGTTGAATGATCATTCTTGGCCTTCCCTATTCAGTGAGGCAGAAGCAGTTTTTACTGGAAAGCCCACAAGTGTGACTTTTCCATTCCTCCTGTTTGCAAGTCCTTGCAGCTGATGGGGGAAAAAATAGCCCAGCACATTTGCATTTAAGTCTTGAAATCTAAATATTTCTGTGAGTCATTCATTATTACCATATAACTCAGTGTTTGCATGCAAATAACTTTAATGCCATAAATGCTTATAAAATAAATCTCTTACCATATGAACTCGGTAAAGAATGCTAATTCCCAGAGTCATGAATGGCTTTGAGAAATCAATCACCTTCTCCCGTTCAGCCGTAATGGTGAGGCCTGCCACGGCCAGATCTGCTTTCTGAAAGGAACAGACAGAGATCATCAGAGGGGTGGCCACATGAGATAGGGGCACAGGGACTTGTGACCAGAGGCCGTCACTAATGGGGAGATGTTTCTCTGGTCTGGTTTCTCTGCCTGGGGACTGACCCTAAGTAGCCAGAGGTCTGAACGATCACTCATGAAAAGACATGGATATTGAAGCTGTAACTCATGTTCATTTGAGGTTAGACCCCTTTAAATATATAAATTAGTATAAAAAGGGGGGATCACTACTGACTGTTCAGACAGACTCTAAATGCCCTAGGCGAGGGAGAACTGGCAGATAGAACTTCTGGATACTCAATACTGAGTAATTTTTTATTCAGCTGATTAACTTGTTGAACAACAAAACTTCACAGAGTCCCTCTGCTGTGTGCACTTTGGTGAGGGAGTTACAATGAAAGATAAAAATGATGGCACCCTGGAAATTAGAGGCAATCTAATGCAACCCCAGGAAATAAAGGCCAAGAAATTGAGCAAGGGGCCCAACATCACAAACTTTGTCCTTGTCAGAGGTAGGACCTCACCTCAGGCTTCCTGGACCACTGGCCTTATGTTTCAGTCAAGGTTAAAATCCAGGTGCCACAGCAGAACTCAAAGAAGGGCCTCTGGTCCCTTTCATGCAAAATCACCAGATGTTTCCTTCTTTTCTCTTTGCCCCTGCCGTGTACCTCAAGTGCCCACACCTGATGGAAGTCTGGCCTGAATTAAGGTTTCCTGGGAAAGGAGATGCTGTCAGCTTCCTCAGTACACCTCTCTGTCAGGAAGTTCTTCCTTGTGTTTAATTTCAATCCACACTGTTGCAAAGCAAGCTTACTACCTATTGGCCTGCTCCCCTATACATGGGGCGGTGGGAAAGGCCCAGAGCTGGCGTTCAGTTCTGGCCATACTCTGCCCTAACTAGCTAACTAGCATAGGCTAGTCATTTCACTTCTCTTGGCTTCCTTAATCTCATCTGTAAACCAAGGATGTGGGGTTTAGACAGTGCCAGAATCCTTCCCAGCAATTCTCTGCAAGTGATTCTCAAAATGTGGTATAGGACCACCAGCATCAGAATCACCTTATTCTTATTAAAGAATAACAATATTAAAGAATAAAGGGCTTATTAAAATGTGAATTCCTGAGTCTCATCCCAGACCCCCTGGATCAGACTCTGGTCATGGGGCCCGGGAATCTGCATTTGTGACAAGTTGCCCAGGTGATTCTGACTTATACTGATATTTAAGAACCATGTTTTATAACCTAGGCATGTATCTCAGACTGGTCTCTATCGAGGTTTACATTTCAGCTTCCTTAACTCCTAATTCTGGTGGATCAGTTGATACAAAAGATGGAGAAAGAAATGAGGAAAAGTGAGGTATCCAACAATCTACAAACAGGCCAATCAGTTCTGAATAAGTACACACACACACACGCGCGCACACACAGGCACATACACACACGTGCACGATTCTT
Organism: Balaenoptera borealis; assembly: GCF_965194805.1. Classification (NCBI taxonomy): domain Eukaryota; kingdom Metazoa; phylum Chordata; class Mammalia; order Artiodactyla; family Balaenopteridae; genus Balaenoptera; species Balaenoptera borealis. The sequence goes on along the minus strand of NC_138868.1, from coordinate 100,311,133 downwards.
CCTATATCATTGCAAAGGAAGTAAGGAGAGAGACATGCCACCCTCATTTTACGCACAAGGGGATTTATGAGTTGTGTACAAGAAGAATACATCCATTGGCAAAGATCAGTTTCTTCTCATCTCAGCCCCAATCCCCCACCCCAATTCATGCTAAAGCAGCCACACGATCCGGCATCGGCTAACAACTTAGGGCCTTACAAAGCGAGGCCAGGCTTAAAAGAGACTAGATTGCAGATGTAAGAGATTTTTAATAAAAAATGAAAAATGTGAATGACTCATTGGGTTCATTCTGTATTTCTCTGAGAGAGTGTTGATGACTGCTGTCAAGTGAATCAACCCTGGAGGAGAGAGTGGAGTTTGATTAGAAGATTGTTAGTGCCTTCATTTGGAGGACCCTTCAGAGAGTTGTTGGGGCCTTTCAGAACTTCAGCCCCTCCCTCAATGATGGTGGCCCTGACCTGAGTTCCTCTCGCGAGCACACATGTAAAGCAACAGAAATCAACCACAAAGGCGCAGCAGGTGCAATGCTGGTCCCCCGTGTGCAGCCAATCAGCAGCCAAGCCCTGCAAGGACCTTGGGAGGAGGAGACAAGAGTTAAATGGGTTGGAGTGAACGAACTGAAGAAAAGGGTAGAAAAATGAAAACTGACAAGACGGGCAAGAGGTAACCACAGCATCCCGTCCTTTCTCTGGTTATTAAAAAAAAATAGATCTATCCAAACCAAGTAAGCAAAATCAACAACTCTATCCTCAAATTTCTTCCCCCTCAACCCCTCGCCACAGCCTTCTTCCCAAAAGGGCAAACTTTGGATTGCAATTTGGAAATCATTTCACAAGTTTATAAAAGTTCGTCAGCGATGACATTATGATGAAACAATTCCATATGGAGAGAAAGCTGGAAATGGACAGCGTCCCAGGAGGGCGCGTTCCTGGGTAGGAGCAGGACCACAACCCCTGGGAGAGAGTCTGCCCCAGGCTCGGACAGGGCGCTTCTGTCTATTCACAAACAGACACCTCCCCAAACTGGGCCAAACAGGAAAACTGTCTCCTGTGGAAACTGTTGCCTCCTTGCCCCACCACCCATCTCTCTCTCCTTTGTCCCCTGCTCAAGAGTAAGCTGGGGGCAGGGGAGGCAGGGAAGGAGGGAAGAGAAGCTAGGAGAAACCGCGGAGGTTATGTACTGGTTGTTTTTTATTTTTCATCGACTCAGTAGAGAACAGTAATCAGGTACCTTGGCTTCAATGCACCCTGGGGTACCAGCAACAACCTGGTGGGAGCAGGTTATTCCAAAAGGCGTGCATGCCTTTTCTTTCACCTTAGTTAAAAAGACATTGTGCTATAAAGCAGACTTAGATGCGGAGATCATGTGCCACAAAATCAAACTAATGACCAAAGCGGTGTGGCTGCAAAAAATGCTAGCAATTGTGGGCGTGGCAGGCCAAGGGAAGAGCAGGCACCATGACAGTTCACCCCAGCCCTTCTGCATCTCTGGTCACTCGCTGGGGATGGCTGTGCCCTCCAGTGGAAAGAGCCACAGACGGGAAGTCAGAAGACCTGGCTCTCGTCACAGCTGGGCCACAAACTCAGTGTGACCTTGGGCAAGTTATTCCACTCTCCAGGCCTGAGTTTCCTCCACTCTGAAATGAGAGTTCAGTCAGATGCTCTCCAAGCTCTTTTCCTGCTCTAAAATCCCAGGCTTTCATTTTGCAGGGCTAGGAGGGGAGGAGCTTCGTTTAACTGGCCCCTATTTGTTCAAGGAGATGATAGCGGTCTCCAGAATTGAATGCCTCAGAGAGGTGGAGGAGGAAACTGTTTACAGACTAGTCAGCAAAGAGTAGCACCCAAGGCGGAGAAGAGGCCAGAAAGGTCAGGAAGATACCACACCATGTGGAGAGAGCAGATCTGGAAGTGCAGCCCTGGGGGCTGGGAGTCCAGAAAAGGGTAGGACCCCCGGAGCCAGAGAAGGAAGAGAGACTGGGAAAAGGGAACATGCACAGAGCTCTATTAGCATCACGATGTTCCTGGTTGCTGGTGTGTGTGTGTGTGTGTGTGTGTGTGTGTGTGTGTGTGTGTGCACGCACGCACGGGTTTATAAATACATTCTCTCTGAGAGAAAGACCTCTCTCCTCTTCCCATTTCTGATTGAAAGTGTTCTTTGAAGAGCTTTGTGTTCTGCCTCTGAGAGATCCCCTCTTTTATCTCCTGGATGTTAGTGGAATTTCTGAGGGGAGGGCAGGCTGCAGGCAGCCTGGAGGTGACTTTCAAAACATACTACTCTTCGCCTCCTGGGTTTAAATAGGGGTCATGCGACTGCTACCCTCACTATCAGAACCTGAAGGCTTGGGGTGGCCGCTGCCCTTCTCCTGGATGTGGGGCCTGGCTGGGAGGAAGACAGTGAATTCACAGCAGGGCTCTGGTCTGTGCCTGTCTGAGCCTGCTGCACCCACCCTGTGCTTCCCTGAGATGCCACCCGGGAGGCCTCTGCCCGCGGTGCCAGATCCTGAAAGACCTGAAGCAACAAAGCTTTCCTCTGTCTCCCTCTCCTCCTCTTTTAGACATCTGCTGCCCCCTGTTGGGCCCAATTCTCTCCCTTCCCCTCAGCAGTGCCCCAGCGCCCTGGGCAGACTTCCACAGCTTCAGCCCTGCCCCATCCTCCTGGAGCCCCTCCCTCACATGGAGACCAGCTAATGAGAGGGTGGGGCGGGTCAGAAGACCTGCTCTGCCTTTTGCTGACCAAATGCCCATAGCAACTCACTTACGCTCTCTGGGACTCAGTTTACCAGGCTATACAATGGGGCAATGCCTGCCTATCAGTATTATGTGAGAGTCAAGAAGAGATGATGGGTGTGGAAGAGCCCTATAAACGCTGCACACTGTAGAGTCCTGCCACACCTATCTGGGACTATGAAGGCAGTAGAGAGGGTGGCTGAGACTTAGCCTTCAGCATGGGACAGACCTGTCTGGACTCTGTTACTTACTTACCTGTTTTGTGACCTTGGGCAAAAGTCATGTAACCTCTCTGAGCCTCAGTTTGCTCATCTGTAAAGTGGGGATAATAATAGTACCCATTTCCCAGAATTACTAAGAAAGTTAATGAGATGATGCTTGTAAATGCTGAGCATGGGGCCTGGCTCAAAGTAAGTACCTGATAAATGTTTGCTGTTAGGATGATAATGATAGTGATGATGATGATTATGATGAACTTGATGATGCTGAGAATCTCAACAGGGACCTCTGGATACGATATCTTTTTAAAAGAATATTTATTTGGCTGCGCCGGGTCTGAGCTGCGGCATGCATACAGGACCTAGTTCCCCGACCAGGGCTCGATCCCGGTCCCCCTGCACTGGGAGTGCAGAGTATTACCCACTGGACCACCAGGGAAGTCCCTGGAGACAATATCTTAACTCATGATGAGTTGTAGGAATGCCTGGGGAGCAGTCAGGCCTGTTCTACCTCCATGTAGGCAGAGGCCTCTGGACATTTGGTTCCTGGTAGGCTTTCCTAGGTGACCTGAGACATCCACACAGCTGTACTGACACACTGTGCTTCCCTGGTCTGATTGCCCATCTCTGAAGATCCACGTAAGGACCCTCTTAGGCCTGGTACTGTCCCATCGCTTAGAAAACTCAAGGAAAAACTGCCATACAGCTTGGAAACCAAATCGGGTCATTCTCCACAGCCTCTTCCTCGTTATATGAGTCTCCTCTGGGGACGGCAGATTAAATGACGTCCCCAGCTCCCTTTGAATTTTTGGATCCACCATGCTATCTCTGATCAGCTTCCAGATCTTTTTTCTCCGGCTTTTTTACACGGCCCTCCTGCCTCCCAGTCGCCCAGGGTCCTGCCCCCTGGGGAGGCGGCCATCCTCTACACCAACAGCTTTCTACTCTTTTGCGGGTCACATCTGCACAGATCTTGTTTCACCTGCTGCTCAGGCCCCATAGTGCCTCACATTCTTTGCTGGCATTTATTTAACTCTGTAATTGTTACTTAATGCTGGAAAGCTTTGGGAGGCTACAGTTGGAATGAGAAAACGCTACACAGAATAAGGCTGTACTGAGCATTGCTGGAAGCCTTCATTCCAAGGTAATTGTTTTTGGAGATCCCCTGTATATTGAAAAGGCTTACAGAATTCCAAGCAAGGCCAGGCCTGAGGCAGTGAGAGCGGCGAGGACATTATCCATAAATACCTAGAAAGGAAAGACCCCCCAAGTCCACCAAGCCTGGCTTCCCAGGGAGGGACAAGTCACATTAGGCTATGGCTGAGGATCTGCGGGCTGAGGGTGACATGGGGCCACGGAGCTCATCCGGCCCACAGTAAGCGCTGTGTCCTGGGCTCTGCCCTTGAGTGTGGAGTCTCAGGGTAGGCAGAACCCACTGCCCCCTCCCCAGCAATCCCCTCCTCTTTAACACTCAGCATCCGCTCAACACTCTGTACTGACCGCCTGCCTTACTCCAGGCAGTGTGCAAGGTCCTGGGATACAGGGGTGGGCAAACACAGGCATGGTCCCTGATGGCCAAGAGCTTGCAGTCCAGTGGGAGAGGCAGTTGTCAGACTGTTGAAGAAAAGATCTGTAAAACTACAGCTGTAATAAATGTTATAAAGGAGTCATGAGCAGGTAGAACAGGGGTTGGCAGTCTTCATGGGAGCTTTCTCAAGATGAGACTCAGTTACCTGAACAAGAATTACCAGTGAGAAGGCCTGGGGTGAGCACTCCCAGTAGGGGTGGGGGGTGGGGTCAGCACGTGCAAAGGCCCTGAGGCAGGAGGGAGCTTGGTGCATTCCAGGGGCTAGAAGAAGGCCAGAGTGTCTGGAGTACACAGGGCTGGGGAGTGTGCTGTAAGATGAGGCTGGAGAGGCAGGCAGAAGATGCAATGCCTTGAAGAGCAACTGAAAGGCCCTGAAGTATTTTAAGCAGGATGAGACTTGTAATCTTAACACGTCTAACGCCTATAGCCCTTCCTGTGTGTCAATTTACTAACTAAGCAATTTACGTGTGTTACTTCACTCAGTGCTCACAATACCCTTATGAGGTAGGTTACTATAATTACCCTCATTTTACAGATCAGAAAACAGAGGCACAGAGAGGTTAAGGAACTTGCCCAAGCTTGCACAGCAAGTAAGTGGCAGAGCCAGGATCCAAACCTGGGCCATTTGGATTCAGCGGCTGCATCCGAACCTGCAACAAATACAATTGGCTCTAGTGAATTCAAAAGATGGAAGAGAGACAAGAAAGGACCATCCTCATTTTTATCCTCACTTCCTTGCCATTTATACCACTACACTAAGGGCGATCTGGTGTCTATGGCATCACTTCACCAATGTCACTCCAGCCGGTCAGCAGTGACCTCCATGCTACAATGCCTATGGGGTGTTATCCAGCTCTTATCTTGCTGAATCTCCTAGCTTGTCACTTTCTCCAGCCCCTGCCTGGCCCTCCTGAATGAGGCCAACGTCAAGGACATAGCTCTCCCTCCCTCCACCTGCTCTGTCTTGTGACTACATTGCCCTGCTTCTCTGCCACCAGACCAAACTGGGCTCAAATCCCAGCCCTCCAGTTACTGTGTGACCATGAGTAGGTTTCACATCCTCTCCAAGCTCACTTTTCTCATCTGTAAAATGGGGATTATAATTACCAACTCAGGGTTGTTATGAGGATAAATGAGATAATACATATAATGCACAAAGCACAGTGCCTGGCATATTGTAGGTGCACAATAAATGGTGGTTATTAATATTCTTTTTCTAACAAAATTCACTTTTACGCCATGACAACTATAACTGTCCTCCCTCTCGATGTGTCTGTGGGAGGAGGTGAGCTCCACGTCCATCATCTTGATCTCCGCCCCTTCCTGTCCTCCCTCTTAAACAAGTATCCATGATCCACACTCCTTTAAAGCCCAGCCTGGGAGTCAGGCCCTCATGGTCTGCCCATCCCTCTGAGTTCAGTCTCATTTCCCAGCAGTCCTTCAGAAGCCCCCCCGGGAGTCTGGTTCAGCTAACTTTCAAACACACCTTGTACTTTCCTACAGGTGGAACTCAAATGATGCCACTCCTTCTACCTGGAATGTCCAATAGTAACTCTACTCATCAAGGTCCATTCAAAGTTTACCTCCTCTGTGAAAACTTCTCTATCATCTTCCCAGGAATAAGCCTTCCCTCCTCACAATCAATAAGGGAGCTAAGACACGGCTTATACCATTCAGGTGGCATTTGCCATAAATTGCCTTGTATTAGAACAGGGGGCCCGGGCTCATACTCCAACTCTGCACTTATTAGCTGTGTGACGTTGGGAAAGGACTTCCCTTCTCTGTGTCTCAGTTTCTTCATCCATAAAGTGGGCACAACAACAGTTCCCACCCTCATGCAGCCTCTATAGGAATTAAATGAGCAACCCATGCCAAGTCTCTGCCTGGCGCAGAATAATTCTCAATAAATGTTAGCTCTTGCTATTATTATTGTTGTCACTGTGGACATTCATGCACATAACTTAGCTCCCCATTAGATTATAAGAAGCAGGAACCATGTCTTCAAAAAACTTAACTTATATAGTATTTCAAAGTTGCCATTTAGCTCCATTTTAGACGAAGAAACTGAGGCCCAGAGAGGTTATTAATTTGCTCAAGTACACACAGCTAGGATACGGAGAGAGCTATCTTCAGACGTACAGATTCTCAGGTCTGCTTTCTTATGACTGCACTGTTCATAGTGATGTTCCCAAAGTGGACACACAGTAAATCTCTAATTAACAACCAGTGCAGCTAACAGTGCGGGGTACAGGGGACAACACCCCAGACATGGCCTACCCTCCAGCCCCTCCTTGCTGACAGCAGAATCAGGCTGATTCTGGACATGTGCCTGCATGTAGGAGGGATTTTGTCAGGAAGCTGGGTCATTATAACCGGATTCAAGTCATGGTCTGGACACTGTGAGATGCAATTCCTCATCCTCCAGCCTAAGGAAGACTTGAAGCCCTAAATCCCCACTAGAGGGCTCCCTTCTCCCCTTGCCCCCTCCCCGGGCCCAGTTCCCTGCAACTCCTCGGGCTACACAGGGAGCCCAAGCAGAAGGGGAAGGGCCTCACACCCCGCGATTAAGGCAGCCGTAAGCGGTGCTGGAGACGGGGTTGGGGGGGGCGGTGGTTAATTACCTGCCGGGAAGAACGGGGACGACGAGGACAGGCCCTGGCTTTCGTGCTGCGCAGTGGAGCAGCTTAGCCCATTTCAAATTAGATTATCTGCTCACTTCCTGTCTTTTGATCCATTCACCTGCTGGGCGCCTTCCTCCCGCCCTCCCCTGCCCCCACCTCGTGAGATGCCCAGGGAACCTGCCGTGATTCACCGGGGTCTCCACGCTGAGCTGCAAAGGGATCTGAAGGCGCCGGGGAGCTCGCTCTCACTCCTGGCTCCCCTGGCACTGGCCGGAACCCTCGGACTCCCTAATAACAGGCCTCAGCAACGAGCACAGCTGCTCTCCTGCCGCAAGAGGAAGGCGGCCTTCCCACTCCGCCCGCCGTGGGCTGGGGCCCAGGAGAAACTTGTAGGGTCCCATGGCACCTGCAAAATGTCTGGTGCCCTGTTCACCGGGGAGGCTGGGGGTCAACCCCACCCTTTCTCCCTTCTTTCAGGCCGGGATATGGGAACAAGGATAAGGGAACAGGAGTAGGACCAGTTAGTCACCTGTCTCACACACACACACACACACACAGTCAAACCAGCCTGCTTCCTATTCAGAGGGAGGCCTTGATCAGAGCCTTTTCGGATCCACCTGAGCCCAAGTCTGTGGGATTCGCTCATGTTCCCTGGACTGAGCCTGCAGAGCTCGGAGTCGAGCCCAGAGGAGCATTAGCGCTCCTGGGGAAGCAGCAAAATCATCTGCAGGCCCAAGGGCTCCCCAGTGCTATTTCTCGAGCTGACAGCATACTCTCCGGGCTGCATGAATTTCTTTAGAGTTAAATTAAATTCCCCATGAAATATTTAGTTAGTTCAGCTCAGGGCTGCGTAATTGGCCCATGTGGGCAGATTTGAGGAAAGAACCAGGCTTGAGGAGAGAAGGGTTGGCAATTCATTCACGGGTGAAGTTGTGCAGCACAGGGGTCCAAGCTGGGTCAGGAGGCCAACTAGATATTGCTGACCTTTGACCTCTTGTCACATGCTCCCATCTCTGGCCATAGGCCCTCTTGCCCTTTGGGGTCAGAGAGATGTATGTCTGAACCCCAGCTCTGCAATTCTCAGCTGAGCAAATTACCTGAAATCTGGGCTTCGGTTTCCTTACCTCTAAAATGGGCCAAAGCATGCCTATTTCTCATGATTGTTGTGAGGATTAAATCCGGTAACCTGTGTAGATGGAGCTCAGGGGTAGTCCTGCCTCTTAAAATCCCCTCTTCCAACTGTGGCCAGTGGGGTGTTTGAAAGCTAAAGCAGATCACGCCATTCTCTGTATTGCCTTTTTACTCTTTTTTATGCCATGGACCCTGTTAGCAGTCTGGTGAGGTCTGTTAACCCCTTCTTTAAAAATATTTTAAAACGTTTATTACATTTGCTGTAACATGTGACTGTATTACATAATACAGAATTACATAATTGTGATACACTGACCACGAGAGCCAGAGGTAGCTCTCATAGCAACATTCGAATGGCACCTTTGGCGACAAAGTCACAGGTATGGTTAATACCACTATGATTTGTTGCCCACATTTATAATCGAAGGAAATTTTACGTTTCAGTTTGAATTTAGAAAAAACATAGATGTAAATTTTTCCCTTCTAAGCTTATGGTCTCTCTTGATGCTCTCCTCAGACGCTTGGGTGTGCATGGACCCCAGGAAAAGAACCCAGAGAGACCCCCCAGTTTACTGACCTTGATTCCTTACTACGGCCCACCAGGCATTGTGTGATAGGGCCGCGCCCTGCTTCTCAAATATGACCAGTTCATTTGCGCCTTGGAATCTTGGCATTTACTCTTTCCTCTCCCTGCTCCACTCTGCCCTGGCCTTGGCGAGGCTGGCTTCTGCACACTCTGTTCGGATCTCAGAGTGGCCTTCCCAGAATGCCTATCCAAAGATGCCCTCTCCCTGACACTCTCTGTGTAATTTCCTGGGTTTCTTCCTTCACAGCAAAAATCACAATCTAAAATTTTCTTGTTCATTTATTCATCTACTTGTTTATTGTCTTTAAAGCAAGCTCCAGGAGGCAGGAACCTGTTGTTTGCTGGGTCCACATGTGTCTCCAGAGCCTAGAACAGTGCCTGGCACGTGATAAGCACCAAACATTTGGTAAAGGAAGGCACAACCAAATGAATGAATAGATGAATCAAAGCAAGTAGGAGCTCAGTTCATGTTATTTTCTCACCTTGAGTCTTGACTCATTGTGTCATAATGTCTTGGCTAAGAGCGCCCACGCTACGGCCTCCCTTGCCACTCACCAGCCACGTAATCTTAGGCAAGTGACCTACCCTTTCTGTACCTCAGTTTCCTCATCTGGCAAATGGGACTGTAATAATACATACCTCATAGGTGTGTTGTGAAGACTAAGTGAATTAATATATGAAAAGCACTTAGATCAGTGCCCAGAACAGAAAATGTTACAGAAGTGTAAGCTATTATTTTTTGCTGCAAGTTAAAGGATCAACTTCATTGTTATTTAAAACAGTAATTGTTTCAAAAAATCAATGTAGGTTTTGAACAGAGAACAAAGAAATCCCATGATTGGAAAAGCAATATATACGATAGATGTTACACTGTGTTTAAGTAGTTGGGACGTGAAAAAGAAATAGCACTGAGAGTTTGGGTCTAGGCAGCTTCCACGGATGCAGTGATGCCCGGGGAAGCTTGAACTCTGCTTCCTCGCCTGGCAGCACCATTACCATCCCTGTCGTCATCCCCCTGATTTTCTGAAGATAGACCACTGATTTACACATCAAAGAAAATGATAGAATCCTGTCTAATTTTTCAGGAGGATATGCTCATTCCTAATCCAAATGCTCCTTATTTCCCAATCAAACTGATAAAACCTCCAGCCCACATGAAAACGTGGCCATCAGTAGGCCCTGTGATAAGAGGCAGGGGATTTCCACTGACGGGTTCACACACTTCTGCCAGTTTCCCACCCTGCTGGCTGCCAGAAAAGCTGATTAATAACGGTCTGGGACACAGCGTGAGGCCCTGACATTGAGCAAGGCTAACTGGCCCACATGGGGATCAAACTTGCAGCCCTGACCTTTCAGACAGAGAGCCTGCCTCCACTGACCAAGCCAGTTCTACACCTATTAGGGGCCTCTGGGTTTCAGGCCTGTGCGTGTAAAGCAAACTCAAGGAGGCTCAGACAGCAGTGTCGGCTGCTGGAGAAATCTGACAGTATCTCTAGCTCACGGGGCTTTCTTTTATTTCCCTTCCCACTTGTCAGCCCTGTATTTAGGAATGGCGTGATTCACAGGCCTGTTATTAGGACTGTTTTTGTTGGGTGAGATAAAGTACCACCAGTAGCTGGGAGCACTGCTGACAGCCACAGAGAACTTTCAGAGGCCTCCTCTTCACCCCCTCTCTACTCCAAGCCAATGAGCCTCCTCCACTGATGCCCCCACCCCTTACTGTCCTGCTACACAGAAGGGAGGTCCGAGGTCAGCCTCAGACTGGCCCCTGAGGTGCGCCAGGGCGCCAGGAAGGGTGAGCAAAGATCTGATTCATCAGCTCCATGAACTGGCTGGTGCTAGCCTTTTTCTCATTTCTTATCAGCATATGCACAAGTCAAAACCATTGCCAAGGGCAGAGGGCATTTTCTCAGGGATCCCTGCAGTTTTTCCGAAGAGGACAGCTAGAGATGCTGTCATAAACCTCTGGCCACTCCTCCTAGGTGATGAAGTGTGTTTGGTCTACTTCAAAGAGGTACTGACAGGGCTCAGGTGTCCACCCATAATAACATCCCCAAAGTTCTTTTGCACAGACTGCATTTGAGCCCCATGACAATCTCAAGGCCAGCAGTAGCCAATTTAGAGACAGGAGAATAAGACTCAGCAAACATGGTGTTCAGTGCGGGATGATGGTTACCTTTTGGGAGGAAGGAGGGTTTAGAGTGAAAGGAGGCATTTTGGGGGGCAGGGACAAGGGTCTACAAGGGTCTGCCGTGTGCTGGGCCTGGTGTATTTCTTGGCCTGGATTGTGATTACATGGGTATGTCCCCTTTGTGATAAGTCATCAAGTCGACACTTATGATTTGTGTACTTTTCTATATGCATATTTCAATTAAAAGGTTTTTTAAAAAGGTAAATGATTTGCTCAAGGAAAAGAGAGAGTGGCTACCGTCAAGCCTGACACTCAGCATCCTGCTGACTCTTTGGAATAAAAAAGCCTAGAAGATACATGCCGGGCTGCAATGCTGCATTATTTGTGCCAGGGGCTGCTAATTCCACACATATGAGAGAGGTAAGCTCAGGCACAGTGAATCTACTGTGCATCTCTGTTTAAACACCTGTGCGGCTTCTAATTCAAGAAGGGCTAAAAAGGAACATCTGGATGTTATAACTGGATTTGTGTTTTGCATCTGGATGAAGAAAAGTCCAGATCCCTTGTCTGGTCCGAACAACTGAACAGATTGTGAAACTCCCAGAGGAGTCAACTCTCTCTCTGCTCTGAACACTGGGCAAAGCCCTGGGGGGGACCTGGCGGAGCTGCAAACACCCTCCAGCACTTGCCAGACCCCACTCTAGATGGGTCTTGAAACCCAGAGGAGGGGGACAGCACTCTGTCCCACGTTGCACAGTGTTCTCACAGTGTTCTGTGACAGCTGTCAGAGGGTCCTGGTTGAAGTCTGTGTCTTGATAGCTGTGGGACCTTGGGCAAGTTTCTTAGCCTCTCTGAACTTGTTTTCTCAGGAGTAAAGTATAAATGCTACCAGCTTCTATTTTACAGAGCTGCTGTGAGGATTACACGAGTTAGCACACAAGGCCTGACACACGGAAAATGTTCACCACTCAATAAATGTTTACTGCTATTATTACTATGCTGTTTCTGATTCTGGCATCCTGCCTCCATCCTCTGTCCATTTGTCTGAAGCTGCTGAGACCTGGCCTCTGCTTTGGGCTGCACCATCCTGCCTGGTGGGGTTTCTGAAGGCTGAGCTCTTCTACCTGATTTGCTCCTATGGACTCCCCTTCACTTTTGATCAGACTGACACCAGCTGACACATTTGCTGTACTTACTGACCACACCTACTCTCTGTTTTGATCTCCTGCCTGTATTCCACTGTTCATCACCCCCTGGCAGCCAGCCAGGCCCCCAGTCTGCCACCATCCAGGAACCCAGCAGGTCTGCTCAGGGAGTGTCCTGGATTTGGATAAGGGATCCATTTAGCAAGAGCTGACAGTCTTTCTAAGCAGTTCAAATTCACTGAATGGACCACCTGCTGCCATTTTTAGAGATCTAGGCCTTCATTCTGTTGTCTAAATTGCAAACGTAGAGACAGCAAGAGCAGAAGTTTGTCATCAAGCAAGGGAGCACATCTGAGGGCTGCAGAAGATAAGGAATAATGCCATAGTTTCTGCAAACGGTGGGGCAGAACGGGGCTCTCAGAGGGCTATCTCCAGAGCTGCCAACACTGCCATTGGCACGATTGAGCCAGGCCTGGTTCTCATGCTGACAAATGGTGGGATGTTAGTTGCTCCTGACAAGCTACAGGATGGCAAGAAAAATAGTCTGTGAGTAAGTCCCCCAAAGCATATAAGGATTCTGGCCAGGAACTGAGATGGTGAGGCCAAGCCATGGCAACAAGCAAGTGGAAACCACAAGACCTTCTGGTGCAAATTCATCTCCGTGAGTGAGGGATGGCCAAAGAATAGAGGGAACTGTCACATTTGGATGATTTGAAGCAGGGATGTTTATTCGTAAGAAGGCAAGGGATAAGCAGTGCCCGCCTGCCGGGGGTAGGGGGCTGGGGTGGGCAGGGAGCCACAGCAGCAAGAGATTGCTAGGTGAGCAAAGCACGGCATGTGTTCAGGGCAGCACCCCCACAGTCCTTCAGGGGACGTATTACGGACGCATTTGAGTTTGGAGTCGGATTCTGTCACTTCTCAGCCCCATGACCTTGGACAAGTGAACCTCAGAGCCTGTTTCCTGATCTATAAAACGGTGATAAGAATACTTTACCTTGTAAGGTTCTTTGAAGATTAAATGAGGTAATATTTGTAAAGCAATTAGTAGCACTGCATCTGGCACGTAGTAAGTGCTCAATAAACAGCGCTCATGACTATCTCTAGTGCAAAATCAGTCAAGGGACAGGCAAAAGGTCAGCCTAGGGAGTCACAGGGGCTTGAGCACAGCACACAGGAGTCTCAGGGGAGGTGACTCAGACGTCCAGAGAGGCGATCTGGGCTCCTGCCCCGTGGTGTTCGTGGTGTCACCCCTCTCCACCAACACACATACTCGAGGAAATAAAGCTGGCAAGCACAAGGCGGAAGGTTTATTCCAAAGGCAGGGAGGATAAATGTGTGTGTGACGCAGGCTGAGCAGACACCCAGTCAGGCCGACTAAAGCTTAAAGAGTGAAGAAGGGGGGCTGTGACCTGGGGGGCAAAATAGAAGACAGGGTCAACTTTAGAGTCACACAGCTCACCCTGGACATTCCCACCCCATGGGGAGAGGAACGAGGGGTGAGGTGGCTTAAGCTCTTCTTTCTCAAGGCAATATAGGTCTGGGAAGTGGGGCAGGATTGAGCATACAGCGGGGTGAGCTGAGGGCCCAGCTGTGGGGACCTGGGGAAGGCGGAGCCAGGAAGGGACACAGGGATGTCCAGGAAGCGTGTTCAGGCCCCATGGCTGCCCTGGGAGGACGGGCCCAGGGGAAATGTCATCTCCTGCTGCCCCAGCCTGCTGAATGCACCAGCACTTCTGGGCCACTGGTGTGTTTTCCCTGTTACCAGTCAAAGGAATCATCTGAAGACCTACAACTTGTTCTGGCATTGAGATGTTCTGTCCAGGCTCTGAGGTCCTTGGGGTCAAGGGCTATAGTGGTTAATTCTTTTACACATGTCTTCAAAGCATCCCATCCATCTACCCATCCATCCATCCATCCATCCATCCACCCATTCATCTATCCATCCATCCATCCATCCATCCACCCATTCATCTACCCATCCATCTATCCCATAATTCCTGAGTTCTGTGTATGCTGGGGCCTGTTCCAGGTGCCACCGGCATACAGATGAACAAGACAAATGTAGTTCCTGATCTCAGAGAACTTACATTCTAGTCTCATAATAAGAAAGGTGATTTCAGTTGGTGATAGTTTCTTTGAAGATCATACAACAAGGTAATGTGGTAGAGAGAGATTCAGAGAGAGGATGGAGGTCCCTTAGGGTGGCAGAGGAAGAATGCTTCTTGGAGGAGGTGACATCTGGATTAGACCTAGATAACAAGGTAGCAACAGTAGACTGGAGACTTGGGGAAATAAGTTTTTGCTAGAAGGAAGAGCAAGTGTACACACCGTATGCTGGAACTGGGCATACTATGTACAAGGAACAAAGAAAAGGCTAGAGAGTGAGGGGCCAGCGATGGGAGATGCAGGCCCTTGTGAGCTCTTAATCATTTCTTCGGATTGTAGGGATGTTGGTGAAATTGTGGCTGATGAAGGCAGAGCATGGGGAAAATGGTTTTGCTCACTGAGCAGGTGAGCAAATGGTGGCCCAGGGAGATTCAGCTACCAGCGTAAAGTCAGGGATAGACCCAGACTTCCAACTCAAGGTATTTTTTTTCTAAGATCAAGAGGACACTTGTACTTGCCATCAATGCCACCACCTTGTCACCTAACAGAAGTGACTTCTCCCCCAAGAGATGACCCAGAGACCATCCCTCTGGAGGGAATTCCTGCTCCTTGTGTCCCCTTTTCCTGCAGAGTGTAAGGAGAGGGGGTCAGAAAAGCCCGGCCAGCCACCACCGCCGCAGATAACCTTTAGAAGGCAGCCGGAGCTCGCTCCGCAGGAACACAGCCAGACACGTGGTGCTTCAGTTTTGTATTGATCGATTACACTTTGGTAGTGTCCAGACAGGTGTGGCAAGGAGGGATTAACCCAGGCCAGCCTGGGAGAGGAAGGACCTGGCCCTGGAAGTGCACATCTCATGGGAGCAGTGGACAGGCAGGCCTGTGTATGTGTGTGTTTGGGGACGGATGGAGGGGAAGCTGGGGAACTGGGCTTTAGGCCTGGAGAGGAAGTGCAAGCAAAGCCTTAGGTGGAAGGTTGGATAACAGACGGCAGGGAAGGAGAGGAGAGGGCTGACTCTCTCTGAGAGTCACTACATGCCAGGGACACCAAGGAGACGATAGTTCATTGATTTCTCATCATAACCCGGGGGTGGATGCTATTGTGTCCATTTCGAGGATGAAGACGTGGAGTGGGGTGGGTCAGAAACACTGGGTGGCTTGTCCAAGCCCACACAGAGGGCAGGGACCTGCACGTGGGGGGCCGGCAGGGGGGACGGGGTGGAGGATAGGTGAGCATGCTCAGAGCCGCCCCCCATTTCACTACCACCTGCACCCTGACGACCCCCAAACGGAACTCAGGCCCAGCTCTGCCCTCTCGCTGGCCTTCCTCACCCACCTTTCCCCACATACTGTGTTTCTCTACCTCCAAGGCCTGCCGGCACTTCAGACCCACGTCATCAACTGCATCTTTGCCGTCTAAAGCCTACTCTTTTTCCAGGGACTGTTTCTCAGTTCATGACTCAACCGGGCACCTGTCATCCAAAACCGAGACCAGGAGTCAGCCAGAGTCTCCCCTCTGCCCCCGCCATACCACCTCCCTGCTCTCTCTCCATTCAATAAGCAAGCCCCATCCATTTTACCTCTGAAATTCCTGTGTAATCCATCACTGCCCCTCGGATCTGACTGCTGCTGTCGTCACTCAGGTCTTCACTGGAATTACTCAGTAGTTTCTGCACTGGCCTCATTGCTCCTAGTTCCTCCCCAGTTCATCCATCCAGTTTAGTGGATGCCAAGGGCACCTGCGGTCCTCGAGCTTGAACATGCATCACAACCACCCGGAGGGCCTGTGAAAATGCACATTGCTGGGCCCCACTCCAGAGTGTCTGATTCAGTAGGTCTGGATGGGACCCCAGAATCTGGGTTTCTGACAAGTC
Organism: Balaenoptera borealis; assembly: GCF_965194805.1. Classification (NCBI taxonomy): domain Eukaryota; kingdom Metazoa; phylum Chordata; class Mammalia; order Artiodactyla; family Balaenopteridae; genus Balaenoptera; species Balaenoptera borealis. The sequence continues at coordinate 100,295,010 of NC_138868.1, read as the reverse complement.
CTAGGTGATCTTGATGCTGCTGGTTCAAGAACCACACTTTGAGAGCCACTGTTCTAGAATCGATTTCCAAACCAAAGATCTAATCGTATCACTGCCCCACTTAAAGAGACTCCAGCAACTCCCTACTAGCTTTAAAATATGGTCCAAACTCCCTACAATGATCTTCACGATCTGTCCCAGACTCTCTCTCCAGCATCACCTCAAGCAACTGACCTCTCTTCAACCTAAGATGCAGACACATCGCACTATTCGTGTTCCTTACACCTGTCATATATTTCAAACTCCGTGTCTTTGCCCACACAGTTTCCTCTGCCTGCAGCTCTTTCCCCCTTGAGGCTTGTCAAATTCCTACTTATCCATCAAGGTCCAACTTGACTGTTACTTCCCTTAGAGGCATCCAGTGTGTTAGAACGACCGTGGACTTGGATGTCAGGCTTGGCTTTGAATTCCAGTTCAGTCACTTGTTAGCTGTGTGACCCTGAGTTAGTCTCTCTGTTAAGATGGAGTTAACCTCAGCATCCTCATTATAAACTGTGAATGATGACGTTTATTTGTAAGATTGTTGTTGGAGAGGAAATGACGCCATGAGAAATGCCTGGCAGGTAGTAGGTGCTCAGTAAACAATAGCTATCATTATTGTTAACTCTGCTCTAAAGCCTTGCCTGGCTCTCTGGAGCTGAATTATTTCTTTTTTCCTGTGTTCCCATAAAATGTTGTATATGATTCCCATTTTGCTTATATCACATGCTGTGGTCTCATTATTTTTACACACTGGGCCTCATTCCTAGTATAGTTGAAGCCATTGTACAAATTATAGAAATTGAGCCTCCTAGCAGACTTAGTGGGCACACAACCTGGCAAATTAAAGGTATCTTTGAAGGAAGAAAATTTACAGGTGGATAGAGCCCCAAACCAGAGCACATGCTCGGTAAGCAGCGTGAGGCAGGTTTCAGGCCCCACTCACCCCTTGTACTATATACAACCTGCACAACCATCCTTGGAGGCTCTACGTAGGTAGAATATGAGCCCAGTGAAAGTAAAAACCGGGTCCTATTCAGCCTGAAGTCACAACCAATGTTGAATCAATGCATGTAGGGCCACGTAATATTGCCCAAGGATGGGAAGTACATAAGTAGTATAAGTAGGGCCCTGGCCCCAGGCTCAGGAATAGGATCCTTGCTCCTGGGGCAGGGGACAGTACAAGAAACAGGGTCAGCAACATCAGAGACTCAGGCTTTGGAGAATAACCAGCAGCTGAATTACTGGGTGCTTTGGGGAACAAGACAGAGGTTAAGTGTCCACGTGCTGAAGGGGACCTCTTGAAACCACCCCTGACCTCAGACCACAGCCTGGTGCATGGCTGAGCCTGCAGGTGACACCTCACCTCTCCACGTGAGCTGGGCAATCAGGACCGGAGGATTCTTAGGAGATATTAAGATACCACTTTCCATAGCTTCCTTCCCTACCCTTGCCCCAAATCAATTCCCTACTGCCTGTCTCTTCTGTGTCACAGCAAGCCAATCTCTCAGAAGGCTTTCAGATGCCTTAATTAATCCATTTTCATTTCCCTAGCAGACCCTCACTCCCCTTAATAGCTGGTACTCGGCAGGGAAGGTGGAAATAATTCCCAAGAAGTGAGCCTTTTGACAAATTTCCCAGGCTGCTTCTAGACACCCATGGTGTTTGGAGGAGTTCCCAGTCTGGAGCTGCTGGGGTAGCTCTGAACATAACTGAACTCCAAAGCCCCTGGGATTCCCATCCATATCAACTTCTTCAGCGGAAAAGAACCCTCACAGGGGTCTAAGGGCAGCCAGGCAAAGGCTCTGCTCTCTTTTCCTGAATCTCTGGGGCTCATGTGCTATGATCCTGGGGAGGGAACCGGCTTGACACTGCTTCTTGGGAGATGAGGATTTAAGCTGTGCACCCTCACAGGCGATGTACAATGTCATTGCTTGGTCCTGCCCTGCTTAGGGCTCCCCTAGCAACCTGCTCACCTCTCTCATGCCCACACTAGAGCACACGTTTCTTTTACGTGTCTGTCCTCTGCCTACCTCCATACCACCTCGTCTGTAAGCTCTCAAAGACAGAACCAAATCTCATCTGTCCTTTGACCCCAAACCTCTAGCCCAGTAGTTGACTCACTGTGTTAAATTACTACCTGCTGATTGATTAATCAGTTGACGGCCCTGTTTTCTAAGCCTTGGGTTGGCAGTTGGGTTGATAGAAACCCGCTACGGAATGAACTCCCTAAGTGCATTCGAGGCACGCTTATCAGCTGGTGCTTTGCTCTGCATGATCTGAGGGAACTAGTTGTTAACACCTTCCTGTGTCCCAGGCACTGTGTTAGGTGCACATGGGTATCAGGATGAATAAGATACTGTGCTTGCCTGCAAGGAGCTGGTGGCCTCACTGCCACTAAGAACCCGTCCCAGAGGTCCCCGTTCAGAAGTAATTTCTGCCTCCTACTCTGCTCTTTAAATATGATGCAGTTTGTATTTGTAACAGAGCACGTATCCTGTACAACCCTGGGTTAAAATAATTTCCGCCGTCTGTCTGCCCTTCTTGCTGGACAGATCCTAGAGAAAAGGGACCTGGTTTCAAATCCTAGCACTTCCAGGTGCTGGCCTCTCTGGGGCTGTGCATTCTTAGTCTATAAAAAGGAAGTAGTTATAACACCCGCTTCCTGGATAACAGGGTTGAGGATGTAAGTGTAATCCATGTGACCCTCTCACACTGGCCACCCAGAACCTCCTTTCTTTTTGCCATTCTCCTGGTCCAGCCTATTCCTTCCTGTCTATTCTCCTAGCAAGTAGACGCAGAGGACAGGAAGGCTGAACCAAAATCACTCTCCGTTCCAGTCACCAGTTCTCACGTGCCCCTGGTGATGCAGTAAGATGAGCACCAGACAGGGGTCTGAATAGGGTATGAGTTTGGGCTCTGGCCGCTTGCTGTGAGTCTGAGCTTGGGTTAATTGCTGACTCTCTGAGCCTCCATTTCATCTGGAAAATGGAGTCATAATCCCTGCCATGCACAGATAAATGAAATAGCATGTGTAGAGCTCCTGCCTAGTGCCTGGCCCTTGGTCAGCAGCCATCACCAGCCCCCTCTCCCTCCTGAGGGCTCAGCTTTGAACAAGGAAGAGGTGCCTTCAGCAGAGGACACCCCCATTCTAATTCTCTACAAAGCCATGGGAATGGCGAGGAAAAAAGAAAATCTGAAAGCCCATGGCAGAGCCCTCCACTGAAAGCTGGTGATAGACAGGTAGGGAGGTTCATATTCATCGCAGGCTGAGGCTCCAGAGGCCCAGCCGCAGTCCTCTGGGGGCTCTGCACCTCGCCCCTGAATGCAGAGAGAGGGAAGCAGTCACAGGGGCAGACAGCAGAGCCCAGGTGCACGAGCTGCAGCAGATACAGTCATCTCAGAAGAAAGGCAGTGCGGCCGCAGTCTCAAAACTGCCTTTATTGGCTTTTTATCAGGTGGGTGAATGGACTCAAGTGACAGAAAAGAACCTCTGAGAACTCAAAATGAGACAGAGAGTTGTAAAGGGAGGGTCTGATGAGAGACGGACAGCAAAGGCAGTTGTGGTCCACGATGCAGCCCAGGGCTCTGGCCCTTTTATTCTCAAGGACAACAGCCTGTGGATAATGAACCAGACAAGATGGATTTCCTCCCTTCCCAGGTCTTGGGGGGTTGTATGCAGGGACCGCCGCTGCTTGACATGCATCCCTCAAGAAGCCATTCCAGGAAGGACCTTGCTCAGAGTCAAACAGCCCTCCTTCTTCTCCCGAGAGGCAGGATGAGCTGAACCCATCCTTAAAAGTCTCCAGGAAAGGGGGGCTCCCTCACGCAGTAGGTCCTAGAATCAAATGCTGAGACGCCACACCGTCCCCATTTTCTCCTGGGCATCGTCACCGCCATTGCCTTCCTTCGGGCCCCATCCCGTCCACCTGCATCACTGGACCACCATCTGATGAGTATACCTGCATCTGGTGTTCCCACCTCCAATCCATCCCCCTCTCCCTGTCGGACTAACCTTCCGGAATCAACGCCAATTACGCCACTCCTCCCCTCCTGGAATAAAACAAACAGACCACCTTACTCTTCAATAGCTCCCCATTAGCTCTCTGGACATAGTTTAAGTATCCAACCATTTAGATCCTGTCACGACTGGCCCCTGCCTACAGCACTCCTCTCCTCCGCTCCCTGCAGCACCTGACGCCAGCTGCACAGAACCACTCGCACTGCCTGGCATGATCTCAGCCTTTGCTGCACCTAGAATATTCTTTTCTACTGAGATGATGCTTCTCCATCCTCAGTACTCTGTTCAGTGGTCCCTTCCTGGGTGAGCCCTTCCTTGTTCATACCTGTACATACCTTGACCGTGCTTCCACCAGACCTACCCCTGTCACTCACTACCCACGTGACCGTGAACAGGTTCCTTATCTGCTTTGCGACTCAGTTTCCTCACCTGCAACATTCGGTTATTGTGAGGACTAAATGAGTTAGTATAGTCAAGCACTAAAAACAGTGCCTGGCCCACAGGAAACACTTAGTAAATGTCAGCCATCGTTATTCTCATCATTATTAATATTATTAATAGAGCATGTATCACACTGTACAGGAGTTCTTGGTTTACCTCTTTGAGTAGATCCTGAATTCCTTACCAGCAAGCCCTCACATCCACACGGTGCTTGTCAGAAAGGGAGCACTTTGATGAAGGAAGGAAGGAATGAATGAGTGAATGAATGAATTGTTGAACTAAAATTGGAGCCCACCTCTTCCTATTTGAGTAAATGCAGAGACCAGGCTTTAAGGAGGAGAAGAAAGCCGTCCCTGAGTCTGGCTGTCACATGTGGAAAGAGTCGAGCTTTCAGTTATTTAGTCCCTGGATCTGTACCTTGATTTTAAAGAATAGAATTCTATGACCTATTTGCAGTTAAAATAGTCTCTGGCTTCAAGGTGAAAAGGAATCCCAGGGGACTAGTTGTATTTTTTTTTTTTTTTTCGTTCAGCAAAATGTCTCTGGACAACTTTCCCAGTGGATTAAGGCCACAGATAGCCCACCCTACCAAGTCTCTGGCAAACTCTCTCCACAATCCTTTCTCCCAGGGAAGCAGGAGGGGAAATGGAATGAGGTATTTCAGCTTCATTTACACTTAATTCATCAAAATGTCATTGGTAAGAGCTATTCGATGTCCAAAGCTTATGAGCCTTGAATCTAAGCCTTCTAAAGCCCTTTTCTCTTTGAACCTAAACGGGCCTTTCTGCCAGCATGGCGTTGAATGCTAACAGGGTACTTGGTTCTGAGCTTTGAAGCTTGAGGGGGGTCCTCTCTCTTCCTGAATGTGCTTTGCTCTCTCCCAAGCTGGGCCCCAGGGATGTGAGATGCAGTCTCTCGCCTTCCAGGATACCAGCGCTCAGGGCTGAACCGACAAGGGTGCCTCACACACATTGGGGGAGAGGAGAAGGGGTCAGAGAGCTCATCCGTCCAGCTCTTCCGCTTTAAAGATAAAGGGCAATCCCTTTATGGGCCAGAATCAGACATGGGTACCAAATTCGGGGCATCCTCCAGATGTTCTGCCTAGAAGGACCTCTCAGGAGGGGACACCATTTGTGACTGGAGGGGGACGAGGCTGTAATTCCAGCAGGAGAGGCCACATGCTGTTGTGGATGAGGACTCAGGTGCCCATTCGCTGGCTGCGGGACCCTGGGTGAATCATCTGTATTTCTAAGCCTCAGGCTGCTCACCCATAGGGCGGGGATAAGGATATTCACTTCGCAGAGCCATTGTGGAAGAGAAAGAGCCAATGTGTGAAAGCAGCTTCAAACATGAGATCAGCGCACAGATGTGGGGGGCGACCAGGACAACACCCAGGACGGACACACCCCCGCCTGCAGTGCTTCCCAGTTACCCACTGTGGGAAGAAGCGCTCGTGTCTTGGCAGGGACTCCAGACCCCTTCATGAATGCGCCGTTCCCCCACCCTCTCTGTCCTGCCCGCCTTGACTGTCATTCCCCACCGCCACAGTGCTCCAGCCACGTGACCGTCTCTGCCTCTCCTCCATCCCTAAGAGATGCATTCTCAACTCCCAGCAGCCACTTCCATAAGCGATTTCGTTTTAAACAACAGCCAACCTCCCAGCTCCACAGCTCCTTCTAGCTAAAACTCTTTATCTTGCTTTCCCATAAGAGCGAAGCTTCTTTGAAGAGTATTACACCATGATTCAACCACTGCAGTCTGATTTCAATCCAGCCACCCACTGAAACCGCTCTTGCCTGTGGCTTCTGCACCGCTAAATCTGATGAAGGCTCTTCTGTACTTCCTTTCAAGAGGTGGGAAACTTCTTTAGCCACTCTCTCTCAGCAGCCTTCACAGGCTCTCCTCCCTCACCTCTCTCTTGAACGTATGATTTTCTCCCTGGGGATTCCTTCTCTCCTCACAGCTTCAGTAACCACCTACATCCTCTCCAGCACCTAGAGCTTCGATCCGCTGAGCCCACTCCAGCCAACTCTTGCTGAATATCCCTACCTGCATGTCCAAAAGGCTTTTCAAAGTTACCATTTTCAAAGCTGAAATCATCCTCCTCTTTCCTCCCAGACCTATTTTTCTCCTGAACTTTCCACCTCAATGACTGGCACCACCATCCACCCAGACGTCCACGTCAGAAACCTGGGTGTCATCCTACTCTTGTCCCTCTCCCCTTGGCCACATCCGTTTGGTCCCGAGTCCTGATGATTTATCTGTTAAATAGTTTCAACAGGTTACAAAACAGCATATGTACTATGATCCCATTTAAGAAAAAACTTGTGTAAAGTACATACTCATTAAGAAATCAGAAGGGATCATATTGAAATGTTAACCATGGGTATTACTAGATGGTGGAATTACAAGTAATTTTTTGTCTTTTAAAACATATATATTTTGTAAAGACTGCACACCTCTATATAAAAGAAAAACTGTTATCTTTAAAGATAGCCTCTGAATATGTACCTTCTTCTTACTCCTAAGTTACTTTTGGTTCTCATCAACTGTTGCAGCAACATGAGCCTTCTACCCGGTTCCCCTACCTCCAGGCTTGTCCCACCCCTCCACGTTCCATGCTGTAGAAGGTCATATAGGACCTTCATCGGTGACCACTGCCCACTTCCTAGCCTCGCTTCCCACCATGCTCTGTTCCAGGTATAGTGACCTGAAACAGAAACTACCATGCACCTTCCTGTCTCCACGCCTTGGACCCTGGTTCCTTCCCTCCTGGCATGTTCTTCTCTCTCCATGTCCCTCCTCTCCCTGGCCAACTTCTCCTGGTCCTTAAAGATTCAAGTCAAGCATCACCTCCTGCAGGCGTCTTCCCTACACATCACAAGCAGAGTCAGGAGGCCCTCCTCCAGTCCTCTCACCACCCCCTGTACCTCCCCATCCTAGCCTTTCTCGCTCCGCTTTTACCCAACTGGTCCCCCATCAAATAGTGACCTAGGGACTACCTCATTCAACTTTGTATCTGAATACCTTGAACAGTGTCAATTGAAAGCTCACTTTAAATAAATGTATTGGGGTGATACAGGAGGATGCTGGGGCTGTTCTGAGGGCACCCTCTTCTTCAAGCTGCTCTAGCCCATCTCCTCCTCTCTGCCAAGTATCCCTCCACCAAGACGCACCACCACTTCTGTGCAGGCCTGCTGTGGGCTCAGCTGTGAAGGATGTGACTGGAGCAAAATAAATCCAAACCCAAGAGGCTCCCAAACAGACACGGTTCTCATCTCTCCGGCCCAGACACAGCCCTGGGGGTGAGAGGCCAGCCACCTGGCCCATTTTATGTGAATCCACTTGTTTTCACTCCAACCACACTCCTACTTTTAATGGGATTTACACCAAAAGACATGCTCTGATGATTTCTAAACATAAGCAGAAAATATGCTTATGAATGCTCTTCTGCAACCAACGTGCCACATGTCCAAACCCCAGCGGTCTTGGGTAAGCAGGTGACAATGGAGGGGATATGGGGATATATGTGTACATATAGCTGATTCACTTTGTTATACAGCAGAAACTAACACACCACTGTAAACCAATTATACTCCAATAAAGATGTTAAAAAAAAAAAAGCAGGTGACAATGGATGTGAAAGATTGAGGCTGTAGAACGCCCAGTGGAGATGACCCAGGCCTCTACTCTTTACTACACATCACTCCAACATCCAGGAAGCTACTGCATTCCTCAAACTCTCTAAAAAAAGAGATTCCTGTATGTCAAACTTTCTATGTGTGTGTGCATACTCACGTGTATGTTATTTTAAATCCTTACAAAAATTCTTTCTAGATAAACACTAAAGCCTTGGGGGATGGAGTGGAGTGGAAAGGATAAAATAAGTTGCCTAAGAACACCCAGCTAGTAAGGGGGTGAATTGATGTTAGGTCTAACTTCAAGATTCACGCTCTCAGACCACGAGCACTGAAGTCAGACACGGGCTTAAATGCTGGCTCTAAACTCACCAGCTGTGCGATCTTTGGCAGGTTACTTAAGCTCTCTGAGCCTGTATTTCCTCATCTGTATAAGTGACAGATTTAGGTGCAGTGACCTCTAAGGTCTCCTCCAGTTGGGACATCAAGTAGCCCCAAGGCTCTACTGTTACAACCTCTGACTTGTTCCTGTGCAGCTTGGGGAAGGGGTCATACAGGAAGGATGCAGGCTTTAGGACTATTGTGATCCTAGGGGAACACTGGGGCAGACACATCAAAGCGTCGAACCCCGGGGCAGAGCGGGGCTGGGGTCACGCACTCCTGCCCAGAATCAGCCCCCACTCCGTGGCATTCAGATGACCTTCTGGCAGAAATGCTCTTCTCATTCTTCAGACACCTGCTCAAACATCATTTCCCAAGGGAAGCCTTCCCTCCCCTGTCCCCTTGCCTCTCAAGGCTGGACCCCTCCCCTCCAGGTACCCTCTCACAGCTCCTCCTACTTCCCCCTTCTTGTACTTAACACACTGTGTTAATAATATCGTACTGTGATCATTCATTAATATCTGTCTCTCACTAGTAAGATTCATGAGGGTAGTGAGTACGTTTATTTTGTCCCCCATTGTATCTCCATTGTCTAGAAAAGAGGAAAACGTTTGATAGATCTGTATTGAACGAATGGGTTAACTAGTTAATTAATTAATACTACGCAGTCAAGTCTTGATGAGACCAAAGCAGCAGTGTTTTGACTTGAAAGCCGACCTGGAGTGAATTTTAAGATCCTGTCTGATTGCCCAAGTCGTTCAGTACGAAGCTGCGTGTCCTTGAGTCTTGGATTCCTCTCCTCTTCCTGCCGGTCCATGTCACAGCTCATTTGGGGGTTGATAAGGGGATGGCTGTGCACTGACTCTGACATCCCTGAAGTCACCCCACCAATCACCAGGAAGGCCAAGGGGGCTGAAGAAACAGGCTCAAGGTGACAGAGGACATCGGTAAGAAGGGAAGGAAAAGGCCTAGCATTTCAGCTTTCTGGGGTTTAACCACTGGACTGCATCTCTACCAGGGGATCCAAACAAGAGGACTGCTTCAGGAGGGGCTCTGGGACTTCGAGAAAAGCAGCACATCCTTTTCTGCGGAAGGAAGCGTGCGCATGGTCAGCTGGGGTCTTGAGTCTCAGAGACAGCAGACAGCTCCCTGAGGAAGTCTTCACCCTCTCACTCTGCCCCTGTGAGAGGCTCCCAGGGTTCCCTGGGCCTTCTGCAACCCTCTGTTGATTGTTTGCAAGCCTCTCCCTGACAGCAAAGCCTCCCTCTGGACTCTAGGAACTGGACAGTTCACCGTCTCGCTGAACACGTCTTGCCGCTGACCCAGCTGGGTCACTGCAAATGCTGTCAGGCAAACTCCTCACCACTGCCCCACCTCAGCTCTTAAATACCTTCTCTATGCTCTTGTCTATACAGACCTTTTCATCATGCATTGCCAAGGATGACTTATTTAATACCCCGACTAACACTTTTATCCTTGAAGACTAGGATTTAAAAGATGTATATTTTACCCCAAGTTTGGTACATATAAAGGGTTAAGATCATATTAATTCAATGGATAAAGAGGAGGGAGAAAAGAAGGAAGGAAAGAAAAAAGCAAGCAAGAGTGAAAGGGAGGGAGGACAAAAAGGAAGGAGAGAAGGAAGGGCCTAGACTTATGCAGACCTTTCTCGGCGACATCCCAATGCAGCTGAGGTCGTGTTCTGCGGTGGGAAGAATGTGGGTTCTGGAGTTAGACAAATCTGGGTTCAAATGCCAGCCCCGTCTCACCCTAACTGTGTGGCTTCAGACAAGTCATTTAAGCTCTCTGAGTTCAGGCGGCGCATTTGTAAAATGAGGATAATGACTAAAAGGTACTTTCCCAGAGGATTAGAGACAATGTATGGAAAGCACCCTGCACTTTGGCGTGGGCTGGGAGACTGCAGGGCCTCCTTCTGCACTTGGAAAGCACGGAGAGGTATGGATTGGTTCAAGAACCAACCCGTTTCGTTTCTTTTTATGGCTGAGTAATATTCCATTGTATATATGTGCCACATTTGTAGTGAGGTGGATGGAGTTAGAGTCTGTCATACAGAGTGAAGTAAGTCAGAAAGAGAAAAACAAATACCGTATGCTAACACATATATATGGAATCTAAGGAAAAAAAAAAAAGGTCATGAAGAACCTAGTGGCAAGACGGGAATAAAGACACAGACCTACTAGAGAATGGACTTGAGGATATGGGGAGGGGGAAGAGTAAGCTGTGACAAAGTGAGAGAGTGGCATGGACATATATACACTACCAAACGTAAAATAGATAGCTACTGGGAAGCAATCGCATAGCATAGGGAGATCAGCTCGGTGCTTTGTGACCACCTAGAGGGCTGGGATAGGGAGGGTGGGAGGGAGGGAGATGCAAGAGGGAAGAGATATGGGAACATATGTATATGTATAACTGATTCACTTTGTTATAAAGTAGAAACTAACACACCATTGTAAAGCAATTATACTCCAATAAAGATGTTAAAAAAAAAAGAACCAATCCATAAGAACCTAGGTCTGTGCCCTCCACATTGGATACCCATCACCTTTCCTGAGCAGAAAAACTCAGTTATGGAAATATGGACAGTGAATTAGTAACAACTAAATTAATTTTTACAGATGTTAACAGTATATACCAAGAAAACAAGAGCTCTGCCCCTGGAAGAACTTTCTATAGCCTTGCTCTAACCTAACGACGACTGACACTCTATGACGCTCACCTGTGTTTTAACTGAGTCTCCACATTCACTCTGAAAATCTACAGTCTGCCCAAGTGCACCTTGGCCCTGGGTCTGTAAAAGCACATTAAGGAGAGCAGAACATAATACAAGAAGTAACAAAAGAGCCGTAACTGTGACCAACTCCTCTGGCAGGTGATCCCTTTTCCCCTGTTATTTAACCATGTCTCCTTGACAGTACTTCTCAAGTGTCAAAGTCAACAGATGTGGGTGTGTTCTACTCTCCCAGGGCCTGTCCAAGCTCTGCCAGAGATGCTGATGACCAAAAAAGTAATCAGGACAAACAAAAAGTACCTGGATTATCCAAGAATGGAACCCCAATTCTCTAAGCCGTGTTCAGCGATCAAGGCCTCCATTACCTGTTACAGGTGCTAGACTGGGATGGGGAGAGCCACAGGGCAGGGATCAAGGTGGTCTTATTCGCCAATGTACATTATCAGTGCCTGGCTCGTTGCCAGCTCAGGAAAGATTTGTGCAACGAATGGACAAATAAATGAAAACTGCATGACTGATTAATAAATGGAGGATTCATGAGCATACAGCACAACCTCCTGTCCTTCCAGCTCCCTCCCCAGCCCACCCCCAAATCCAAATCACCTGTTCTTTCCTTACCCGAGCGATCAGCTCCCCGACCATTCCCGTCCAGGTGCCATTGGCCTCGGGCACGCCGTACACGCCGTCCCCGACCAGGCGGATCTTGTAGTTGAACCGGAGGATCTCTGCCAGCTCCTTGAGCATGTCCACACAGAAGCCCTCGTAGCGGTCATTGCCTTCCATCTCCTGGTGGTTTCCCTTCAGCATTAAATACGGGTTTTCCTGCAGCGAAACTGGGCAGCTGTCATTCTCATCTTAACCCTGGTGTCTCAGCCACACATGACGAGGGGGTCGGGGACACAGGAGGTTGGGAAGAAGATGGGGTGGAAGGAGGGAAGTGGCTTGGGTAATGGGGTGTTTCGGAGGTGGCAGTTAGCTCCCCTCCCTGACTTCAAGGCACTTCTCTTACCTGGAACACCTAAGGGTCCCACTGCACAGAGGGTCCAGTGGAAGCCCCTCCACCTTGTTTAAGGTCATCATCTGACCCCACCCTGCATTTCATTCCTTCGTTTTTTTCCCCTTCCTTTGTTTATTCCACATAGACGGATCACGGCGGATTATGAGATACAAGTATGCTGACAACAGAGCAAGTGAGATTCTTACATGCACAGAACAACCGCAAACCCGAGGCAGGACGCGTCCAGCTGTGAGCGTTGGGAGGAGGGTCTCTCTGGTGAAACGTCCAGGGAAGGTTCTATGGAGAAGGTGGGATGCAAGCTGGGCTCCGGAGGAAGACAGAACACGGACAGATGGAAGTGGTGTGAACGGAGGGCTTCATGGGCAGGGGAAAGGCAGGATCAAGGGCAAAATCCCGAGTGAGAAGGAGCGTGGCCCATTCGGTGGATGATGGGGCTGCCCTTGAGTGGGAGCCTGGGCTGTGTGGAGGGGAGGGGTGGTGGATAAATTCAGAAAGATGAATTAGGGTCAGCGTGGGCCTTGGGTGCCAGGACGAGGCGACTGTGCATCTTACATATATAGTAGGGAAGCACTAAGGGTTTTAAAGACTTAAGGATGTGAGTAAAGAATATTATATAGCAAGCGAGAGGTCTGGGAGTGAGGACGGACCCTCTCCTGATATGGGATGCTGAGTCCTGAGCCGTGCTTGGGGTCAGATTGGATTGCAAAGCTGAAGAGACACAGAGAGGGTCGGGCTTGATGCCAGGTTGGGTGTCAGGCACAGAGGGTAGCGTCTGCAGACCCTTGGAGCCTGAGCAGATGACCAAGGATGATGTCATCATGGCCACGGATGGTTTGAAAAGGAAGACGTTTTGGAACATGTTGAATCTGAGGTGCTGGTCCTCGATCCAGGAGGGAACATCCGACTGAATGTTGGAATATGGGGTGAGGGCAGGATCGGGGGCAGAGATGGGCAGCCTCTGGATAGAGGTGGTGGTGGCTGAAGCTGCAGCACATGAGAGACCATCGGGGGGAAGGACAGCAGAGGGATAAGACCCGATCTTAGCGAGGGGGAAAATGAGGAGCAGCCGTAGAGGAGGACAAAGCAGAAGCGGCCAGAAAAGCTGACAATCAGGAAAATGTGGTCATGACGGTCAAGGAGGAAAGGGTCTCAAGCAGGAGAAGGCAGACATTCCCACAAAGAGAGGAAGCAGGGCTGTGAAAGGGCATCTGGGTCACGTGTCCCTGGAGACCTTCGAAGGCAGGTTGGGGTGGGGAGGGGGGAGGGGATGGCAGAACCCCGCAAGGATGGGTGTGAACGAGAGGTGCACGGGTGAGGGCCGACCAGGATGTCGAGAGGTTCAGAGACAAAAGCCGGCAGAGCTTCTCCACCCAATGCTACTGGTCACATCTCCCTCCAAACCTCAGTTCCCCCTCTGCCTGCAACAGGCTTGGAGGATGCCCAGTATCCACCGATCCCTTGATGGGTGATTCCCTAAATAGGAGGGTAGCCCAAGGGCAGCGGGGTGTAGGTAAGGTGGTAGCGATGGTGTCTTAGGATGGGAGGGACCAGAGTACATGTGTAGGTACAAAGGGAGGAATCCTTAGAAAAGGAGAGATTAGAAAAGGAAGAAAGAGAAGGCTAGTCAGTGCAGCAAAGTCCCGGGAGAGCCAGGGTCTAGTGAACATGGGAAGTGGGCCTGGGGGTAAGGTGGGGAGCATGGGTGTGGGTACAGAGAGGAGGGGAGGAGGCCCGCGGTACGGAACCGTGCCAGTCCCCCAAAGCTGGGGGCAGGTAGGAGGGAAGGCTTGGGGCCTGGAAAGGGTTCCTCGGGGGACACGATGTGGGGTGAGCAGAGAGGAACCCAAGGTTGCCCAGGCCCAGCTGAGCCAGGAGGCTGAATGCAGATGGGCAGCTGGGAGCAGGGCTTGCAAGGACAGTTGGACTCAGGGATGGGCAGGAGGTGAGACGGCTGAGCATCATGGTGGAGTCAATTCTAGAAGCCAACAGAGGGAAGTGCTGAACTGCTGGTTTCCTGAGCTCAAGCTGGAAGGGGCTTCTGGGCTGGGGAAGATGGGGAGTCAGACAGGCCAGAGGTCACAAAGGGAGGAAGGGGGAGAGCGGTCTTGTGGGTGTGATGAAGCGTAAGAGGGGAAGGTCGGAGGTTCCGTGCCAGGGAGAGGGAGCTCCAAGTGGAAGGTGATGTGCTTCTGATTCATGACCAAGTGCACTGTCATGTCAGTGAAACGGGGCCAAGCTCCCTGACTTCCACACACACTGTCCACAGCTCACGGGCTCCTCTTTGTCCTTCTTTTGCTTAACCTAACTCATCTCTGTCCTTGGGGTCCCATCGCCACCTCTGACGCCAACCCACTTCTCAGAACTCCCGCCGCACTCGCAGCCAGGGCCACACACACTCAGTGTTCATCCTCCTGCACGTGCCGGCTCGCAGGCGGAACGTACGTGGAGCCTGGCACTGACTCCTCCCTGTCTCTGGGCACCCCCCACCCCCCGGCCCCAGCGTCCAGCACTTGTGGATCGTGTGGGTGAAAAGTGCTGAAATGGCCTCACCGACAGGGCTTGGCTGGGCATTTCCACGCCTGGGTTGGAAGGCAACCTCCCAGAGTATCTTTTTTTTTTTTTTTTCCAGAGTATCTTTAACGATCCCAAGGAGTGTCACAAAACTCTTCTCCCCGAGAACTCTCTGCACTTAAGTTAATTTAAAATTCACTGACATATTTAGAGTAAATAAACACGAGGTCAGTGTTGGAGGGAGGAGCCGTGTGGGAAGGGGCGGTGCTCACCGGCACTTTGGAGGGTCTGGGGGCCGAGTGCTGGCCTGGAGCCCTGTCCTGGCAGGAGCCCTGGGAGAACGAAGGCAGTGATGCGGGCAAAGTGCTTAACCCGGGCTCTGATGCAGGGGGGTGTTCTAGGGGTGGGAGCTGCGGCTAATTCTGTGTATTTGCCGGCGTTAACCAATAAATCGCTCACAAGTCCCAACTGCACCCTGACAGGAGCAGGATGCAACAGGCCTATGTGCTGAGTTTTAAGGGATAAATCATTCAGATGACCATTTGCCAAGGAGATCCCCCGAACGGCCACCAGGGACTAAATTAAGGTAATCATTCCTGGTAAGAGTTACTGACTTCCACACACATGCACAAGAGAAGGTTCTCGTTTGGATTGTACTGGCCATGTTTTTAAATGTCGCCTGACACAAAAGTGTCCTTCCCCACTCTCATGAGCACACGTGTGCATATGTGAACAAGCGTGTGCGTGCATGCACTCACACACAGGCACACACACACAGGGTCAGACTGACTTTCCCAGTCTAGTAACATGACCCTGTAGTCTCAGTGTCCCCGTGAGTCTGTGCCAGAGCTCTGAGTCCCGTCCAATTCCAGTCCCGGAAAGGCAGGAAGTACAACCCGGCAATGTCCCCATTTCTCTCTCAAACTCTTAACTGGCTTTTAAGGGACATCTCTGACCCTGTAGGAGGGAATTCCTTCATTCAAATTCTAATCATCAGGAACTTCCCTGGTGGCGCAGTGGTTAAGAATCCGCCTGCCAATGCAGGGGACACGGGTTTGAGCCCTGGTCCGGGAAGCTCCCACATGCCGCGGAGCAACTAAGCCCGTGCGCCACAACTACTGAGCCTATGCTCTAGAGTCCGCGAGCCACAACTACTGAGCCCATGTGCCACAACTACTGAACCCGCATGCCACAACTACTGAGCCCGCGTGCCACAATTACTGAAGCCCTCATGCCTAGAGCCTGTGCTCCGCAACAAGAGAAGCCACTGCAATGAGAAGCCTGTGCACTGCAACGAAGAGTAGCCCCCGCTCACCGCAACTAGAGAAAGCCCGCACACAACAACGAAGACCGAACACAGCCAAAAAAAGAAAAAGAAAAGAAAATTGTAATTATCAGGCTCCTACTTTGTGTCAGGCCGCCCCGTCTTTCAGAAGCCCTCATTCTGGAAGGGGAGGTAGAGCTGTAAACGCCAACTCTAATAGGAGAAAGGTGTGTACAAAATGTGAGAGGCAGGGAGCAGGCAGGAGGCAAATGAGGGAAGACCTCACAGAAGAGGGGACATCAGAGCCAAGCTGTGAAGGCTGTACAAGTATTTCCAGGTGGAAACAGGAATTCACAGAGAGGGTATTCCAGGCAGAGGGAACAGCATGTACAGAGGCAGGGAACAGCATGACGCAGTGAGGAAGTGTCAGGCAGTCCCATGCTGCCAGACCCCACGTGGCATGGAGAGGAAGCAGGTACGGCAGGCTGGGCTTGATGACGAGGGTTTTATGTTCCAAGCTCAGGGCCAGTCGCTCCTGGGCAGCACTGAAGTGAGGAAATGACAGGACGGTTCTGATTTTAGAATGACCGTGCAGCCAGATGGGCAGGGCTAGGGAGAGACAGACTGAACAAGTGAGAAGGGGGCCTTTGAGGAGGCCACACGCAGCTCCAGTGACGAGGTGGCTACACCTATGTTAGGGCACGTGCTTGAGGATGGGCAGCAGGGGACAGACCCAGGAAGTCCTTCAGAGGCGGAGAAGGTCCCAGCAATCGTGCGCGTGTTGCCCCCACTCGGCCAGGACTGTCGCTCAGCGTCGCTGCAGCTCAGCCAGACGCTCCCAGGTCTCAGGGGCTTGGTGACACCCCCCCACCCCCAAATCCTGCTGACATTTCCACGTTGGTTCAGATGAG
This sequence comes from Balaenoptera borealis, assembly GCF_965194805.1. Classification (NCBI taxonomy): domain Eukaryota; kingdom Metazoa; phylum Chordata; class Mammalia; order Artiodactyla; family Balaenopteridae; genus Balaenoptera; species Balaenoptera borealis. The sequence continues at coordinate 100,278,055 of NC_138868.1, read as the reverse complement.
CTCAGGTTGGGCTGAGATGGGGAGTGGCTAAAACCCTGCGAGCTGGAACTGCCTTCTCCATCCTTTGCTTTGTTCCCTCTGCCTGGAATGTTCCTTCCCAGACGGCCACGTGGTTGTCACCTCACCTCATCAGGTCTCTACTCGGATCTGCCCTTCTCAGTGAAGCCAGCAGCCCCTCTCCCCTTCCTCAGCTCTAGCTACCCCCGAGCACCTAGAACAGCGCCCAGCACACAGGAGTGCCCCCCAAATATTCACTGAATGAATGACTGAAAATATTCGGTGACCCCCTGTCTCGTACCAAATGAAGGGAAAACTCACAAGCTTGACTTTCAAGTCCTTAAGCATTATGGACCCAGCCCACTTCTCCAGCCTCAGGCCTTTCCCTCTCTACCAATGCCCATTTCCTAGAAACCTGCACTTTTTGGCATTTCCTGAGTGCCCGACAACACTCTCCTTAGTCCACTTCTCCCTCCTCATCACCCCCGTCTTTGGGGGCCCATCCTCAATGTCCCTCTCCTCGGAAGGCTTTGCTGACCTGCCCGATGGGATGGGACCTCTCTCTTGTTGACCCCGCATGGCGCTAGGTGTGCACCTCTTTCCTGGCTTTTATCCTGCTCTGCTCACAGTGGATCAGTTATTTCAGTGCAGGGCTCCTGAGCCCCAGGAGTTCATGAATGTAGTGATGGAGGTCCCTGAGCTCTTTTTATTATCTCGAAAGCCTGAAAGAAACGGACACATTTCCAAACCTTGCACAGTTAGCAAGAGCACGATAGGCTGAACAGGCTAATGGTCGAGTCTGTGTGGGGCTGGGATTCCATCAGTGCGGCCACACTGATTATCTCCTGTGGATAAGATGCTGGGCCCGGCAGGGAAATAGGTTTTTGATTGGCTAAAAGGAGGTGGGGGAAGGGGGCAAACTAATAATTACTTAATACATGCAGTTGGTTAATGGACAAATCTTTTAAAACCTGAAGTCTTCAGGGATGGGGGGAGGGGAGAAGAAGATGACTTTGGCCGTGAACGCACTTGATTCGTGCCATCTAATAAATTACAGCCTGTTTGAGGACAGAGACTGAGTCTTACTCAGCTTCGTGTCTCCAAGAATGAGCACAGTGCCTGGCACACGGGGGAAGGGCTCGGTAATTGTCGAAGAGAACTGAATCAAATTAAAAAGGCAGATGGTCCCTTGCTCTATAGATTGAGAACTTTCTTTTGATCATCTGGAAATGAAGAAATAGGCCATGAAAACCCATTGAGATTCAGGTGTCCACTGCCAGGGACGTAACTTGTACACGTAGGCGCCAAGCAAAGCAGGCTGTGGTGAAAGAGTAGGAGCCACCCTGGGGGACTTCTCCTGCCGTGTCCTAGGTGCCCTGCCCTTGGCTGTGCACAGCTGCCCTGGCTGTCAGGGTGCCCCCGGAAGAGGCATCCACAAACTGTGCTGTCTTGCCACCCCATCCTGCTTCCCCAGCTGCTTTGGAACTCATCAGATATCATTTCCATATGAAACAGCAACTTGAGTTTAATTACACTGTCATAAAGTGGCCTCCGTGCTGTGATTAGAGCTCCCATCTTCTGTTCACGGGGAGGCTGGGAACGCCTGGAGATGGAGGAGGCACCCCGGAGAGCGGCAGCTGGGAGGCCCAGGGGGCACCCGCTTACCAGGATGGTGGTGACGACCAGGGTGGTGTTGAAGAGACTGTCGGAGACGTTGGAGGCGTAGAGGCGGCTGTCCATGCTGAGGCCGTCTGCCACGTGCCACTGGCCAATCTGAGGAGACCAAGGAGACAGGCTGGGAAGGGGTGGGGGGAGGAGGCGGCTGGGGAGCTGGGCTGTTGAGGTCCTGCGGGCCTCCAGGGCTGGGAGAGCTGAGAGGCCGGGCCCCTGCCTCTGGCGGGGGGTACATGTACCTCACAGAAGGAGGGAGGGATGCAGAGTGCAGAGCAGAGGGGCGGGACCGGGGCGGGGCTACCAGGGTTGGGGGGGTCAGGGGTGGGTGGGGAGACTGCGAGGGGAGGGGAAGACTTAAGAGAGAGGTGGGAGAGGAAAATGGAAAAAGAAATCAGGAATGCAATGCAGTTCAGGGATGCTCTCTCACCCAGAAGGGAAGGGAGCCCCCTGGAATTGCATCATCTGGAGGCAGGACAGAGCCTTCCCTCTCGCTACAGCCTGCCTTCAATAAGCCTCATTATCTAAATAAGAACCAGAATGGCTACTGGAGAGAACTGGCCTTTACTAGGCTCTTCCATAAATGTTTGCTGAATGGTTCAATGGATGGAGGAACCAGAAGAGGGAAGGAAGACCAGGCTCTAGTCCTGGAGGATTCACTTTGCTGGCTGCGAGAACCTAGGCAAGTTACTTCGATCTTTCAGAGTCTCAGTTTCCCCAGCTATAAGTGGGGGTAGTAACGTTTGCCCTGCCTTCTTCTCAGAGCCAACTGAGGTCATGCATGTGCCAGTTCGAGGTTACATTGTCCAGCCAGACCCAGGAGTGTGGATCTCCGCTGCGTAAACCCAGAAATGACTGAACCTCTCTGAAGGTATTTCCTCATCTGTAAAATGGGAATAATAGAAACATTATGTGGTCATTGTGAGAATGTATTTAAGCTGAAACTCAGTAAATGCTAGTTTCCTTCCTTTTCCCCATTGTCTTGACTCCTAGGGGGGAAAAGATCCACAACTTACTCAGTTCCCCCATTTTAGAAAGTCACCTAAATCGAAATTCAGCATCATTGGGTTTTTAGAGAGTTTGTTTGCTTTCCCAGTGGAACCCTTTCTATAACTACACATACGTGTGTGTGCTACCAATACATTTTTTCTACTAGCTGGAGCCCCTGGCAACTCACTTCTGTTGCTGGGTGTTGGAGGTGGGCCACCAGGAGAGACAGCGGATAGCTGGCTAGAAACCCAATGAAATGCACACATCCGCCTCTGCCAGGCATCTCCAGGCACCAGCGGCAGCTTCCCTGGAAAACCCTCACAAGTTCCATGGATGCCACATGGCTCTACCCACCAGAGCTGGGCTCTGGGTTCCTCTTGTGGAAGCTCCAACCGCAATAAAGACACATCTCACTCTTGGTCCCCACCCCCCCTCCCCCGGAGCCAGAGCGTTGGGGGTCACAGGGAGCAGTAACCATCTCCCTGACATCATGGTCTGGACCTTGAAGAGGGGAGGGCCCGGCTGGATGCCTCCAGATCCAGGCAGGAGCCCGATGGTCTCCCCAGGTGAGTCTTTCACCTGCCAAAGGAGAGATGACCAAAAACCCCTCTCCAAGCCTCAGCAAGGACGCCACCGGAAGGGGCCGGGCAGCTTTCTCCACCTCTGCGTGGGCAGAAAAGTGAGGCACGTGCCCCTGTTCATTTTCGCTTACAAGTCGTGTCCTCTGCACACCCACACCGGAAGCCCCGTCTAGATAAAGAAACTGACGCCAAGATAAGAGCCCACCCAACTTGCCCGAGGTCACCTCCCCATCAGCTGAGACACCTGAGCTTTAACCCCTGGGCTCTGAACCCTGGATGAGTCTCCCCAAGGAAGCCTTCGTGGCCCTCCTGCCTGGCTCTTCCAGTGTCCTACTGCACGTTTTGTTTACTTGTTCATCTCCCCGGCTAGCCTGTGAGGGGCTGGCTTGCTCACGCTCGCAGCCCGGCACCCTGCTCAGGGACCGGTACTTGGAGGCGGGGGAAACCATCACTTGGGCTGAGTGCTGTTGTCGGTAGGGCACGAGCAGGAGGTAGGCAAGTGTCCTCTGGTCTCTGGAGGGCCCACAGGAGGGCCCAGCCAGGCCCGGTTATGGCCTGAGCTTCCCCTCATCCTCTCTCTCGGCAGGGGAGAGAGATGGGGAGGATGAGGGATGAGCAGCTAGATTTTCAAGTGAAGGGGAAAGGAGAACAATAGTCACCGGACCCCTCTTGTGCTGGATGTGTCCTATCATCTCTTTGAATTCTCCCACCAGCCTTGTGGAGTAGTGATGATGTCTTTATTTACGAGGAAACTGCGGCTCAAAGGTTTAATGGCTTGCCTAAGGTCACCTGGCTAGCAGGTGATGCACGGGCTTGAACACAGAGCTGGCTGACTCCTAAATCCAAGACTTTTCTGTGTCCGCTGCTGTCTCTTGGGCGGGGAATGCCAAGGGCTCCTCCGCATAAGTAGGCCTGGCCAACCAGAGAAAGGCTCAAAGGAGTCTCGGCCACACAGCAAGAACCCCGGACACGGCTTTTTCCCTCCTGGGTTTTTACATCCACAAAGTCAGGTAAAATGAGTCTGCTTCCCTCTCTTCAAAATGGCTAGAATTGGCTTCTGACAGTCTCCTAGGATAGGAAGGGCCAGATTTGGACAGAAGGACATAAAGAACAGTTAGGCCTGATGTCAGCATCTGGATGTTTGGGACAGGACTGAACTTCTCAGAGTCCTGTCATCTAAACACGCACTTCACACCGACAGGACCAGCAAGACCTCACCCCCCCACTCCCCCACCCAATTTCCCACCCCCATTGTTCTCAGGGGACCCAATCCTCACGAATTGCCTGCCCCAGCTCCAGACTCCCTGTCCGACCCAAGCCATGAGGTAGATAGGTTGCCACAAAAGCCAGGGATAGAAATGATTTACCCAGACCCAGATCCAACAGCCTGAGCCATGTCGCCTCCCACACCCACCTCTGGGGATGTGGCAAAAAGACAAATTAGCCCCCAAGCTCCAGTCAGGAAATGAATGTCCCACCAACCCTCCCATTAGCCCCCAAGAAATTAATAAACTCATCCAACAAAGCAGCTTTGGCAGCTATTACCCGGAGCAATCTAACTGAGGAAAGGCAGTGGGAAGGAGAGCGGGAGACAGAGCCAGGTGCCCTGGGATACAGGCTAATTGCCCCACCCACTGGGCATCTTCCATGCCACACACATGCCAGGGGTGGGCAGGAGATACAGCGCTCATCACCGACAATCTGTGGCTCTGTCTCCAGCCAAATTCCCTTGCTCCACCCCGCTGACACCTGCTCGCACACCTCCTGCAGGACCAGCAGCTTTGTAAGCCTCTTCCACATGTCCACATGTGCCAGCTTGATTATGCTTCAAATAATGTCTTTCCGTGCCCCTCTCTCTGTGCTTTCTGTCTCTCCCACTTGCTCTGCCTTCCCACCAGTTTAGAGACTCCAGGGGTTGCAGTGAAGGGAGGCGAGGGTATGGATTTGGACACCACCACTGCAAGCCCATACAGCACCTTAAGGCAGGTAAGAAAAAGGCACCCCCTGGGCTGATGTGGCCCTGCGGGTGCACAGCTGGGCATGCTGACTCCAGCCTCTACTCACCACTGAGCTTCCCACAGTCTGTACCACGAACGCAACGGCCCCAGAGTGGGAGGACCTGAGTTTAACTTGGCTTCTCTGCCTATGAGCTGTGTGACCCTGGGTGAGTTACTTAATCTCTCTGAGCCTCAGTTTCCCCATCTATAAAATGGGGGTTAAAATAGTAATGATTACTTCCTAGGGTTCTTAAGGAGATTAAATCTGATGGTATATGTGCCAAGAACAAGGTGAGTATTCATAGAATTTGTCATGCCATCGTCAGAGACAGAAGATGGGAATCTCTTCTGTGCCCTACACTTTGCACTGTAGACTCCAGTTTAGTAGATTAGACCAGCGTCTCATACTTTGGTTCCTGCACCGGCAACGTCAGTGTTAGAAATGCAAATTCTTGGGCCCCGTTCCAGACTGACTAAATCAGACAGTCTAGGAGCAGGACCCAGCAGTACGTGTTGTAGCCAGCTCTCCAGTGATTCTGACGCAAGCTGGATTCGAGCAGAGCACATAGAGCAACTCAGACGAAAAACATGATGTCAGAGAGAGGCAAGGGTGCAGGAATGAAGAGCGGCTGAAGGCCCACCTGTGGCAAGCTAGGAAACGTTTAAAAACTGGCTCTCCAGGAAAAAAGGCCTTGTCTGATCTGCCCACTTCTGTGGTGTAAACACACCCACCATGGTTGACTTCAAGCTACCCACATGCAGTCACGGGACACCGAGTTGGGAAGAGAAGTGTATAACGGGCTCTGGCTGGCCGGGCAAGCTGGCTCCAGCCACCACGCTCACAGGCCCTGTGCTGGGCGCTCGTTTATGCTTACGAATCTCACTGCCACCCTACTTATGAGTAAGGAAAGTGATGTCCACATAGGTAATAATTTACCTGAATCACAGAGCTGAGGCGTGGAAAAAACCAATGTGCTGCTTCATTGAGATCACAATATTTAAAACAAATGTGTATTCCTTCTCACTACTGATTCTATGCTCTTAGAAGAAACTAGAAGTGCTTTGTCAAATATGAAAATCGAGGTAAATATAACTGATATGACATGTGTTTGCACGAGCACAGAAAGTATCATTTATCCAACTTCCCCAAAGGACACAGAATCCATATAAATTAGTAATAATCTTGTTCCCTGGCTGTATAAAAATTAAATAAATAAAATAAAATTCAAATAAAAAAATAATAATGTTGCTCCTTTAAGCGCTAAAATTGAGGGGGAGGGTTTTAATTATTTATTTGCAAGAATTATTTCCCAAAATTCTTTCAAAGGGAATTATACTTTCTGCTGTCCTCTTAAACAGAGTGGACGTCTTTACCTTCGTGCAGTGTCATCATTTTGAAGCCAATTATTATCCTGTCCTGCTCATTGGTTACTGAAATGTGGTGGCCTCACCCTCATTTCTGTGCTTTCATAAGTTAATTTGTCTACTTTTCATAGTGTCTCTTTTCTGATTGTGAACTGTCATTTCCTTCCGCTATTTGGATAGCTGTCTCGAATTGGTCCTTTCCTTCCAGCATCTGTGTTTAAGATTCCTGGCGGAGCAACCAAGGGACCAAGCTTGAAAGCACTGCTGTAAGGAAAGTACAGATAAGGCCTGATGGGGCCTAGGGCCTTGAGTGAACAGACCCTGTGACATTGATATGGGCAACCCAACGGTCCCTTGGAGGGGTGACTGCTGTACAGTTGAATGAGTGTGGTCTGCCGTGTGACCCTGGGTCAGCGTAAGCAAGCTGGTCACTCCCTCGGCAATGCACCATGGGAAAGGCTTGTCCGGGGCCCCTGACCGCAGTCATCGCCTGCTGAAAGAGCTGGTTGTGTGTCACCCGGAGACCGCATTAGCATCCAGCACTGTGACCTCAGGGCTGGGTGACCCTGAGCAAGTCACTTGATTTCCCCGAGTCTCACCTTTCCCTGTCCTCCACCCTAATTCAAGCTCCCACTGAACTTGCCCTGGGCCAGGATCCTTCGGGTTCTCTCTTTGTTCTGTTCTCCACTCAGAAGCAGCCAGCCGCCTCTATCAAGTCTCAACTAGGATCACACCGGCCCCTGCTGAAACCCTTCAATTCTTCTCCCACTTTCGTTTAAGGATAGAAACCAAAATCCTTAACATGGCCCACCAAGCCCCATGAGGCCTGGCTTCTGTCCACCCTCCACACTCATCTCACACCATCTTTCCCGGCTTTATCTGTGCTCCTGGCACACCTATGAGTTCACGTGCAACAAGCGCCTTCCTGCCAGGGTCTCTGTGAGTGCTGTTCCCTGTCTGGACTCTCCTTGCTGCCCGACCCTTTGGCCCCCAGCCCCATTTCAGCTAGTTCAGGGGTTGGCAGACCACGGACTACAGGCCCAATCCGGCCCGCTGCCTGTTTCAGGAAATAAAGTTTTATTGGAACATAGTCACGCCGATTCATTGATGTACTGTCTGTGACTGCACTCACCTACAACAGTAAAGCTGCAAAGTCTAAATTTTTATTATCTGGGCCTATTTTATAAAAAGAAGTTTTCCAAACCTTGATCTAGTTTATACCTGTTAACCCCTCAGGCCTCAGTTGAGAAATCACTACCTTCAGGAAGCCTTTCCTTTAACTCCCAAAGTCAAACTTCTCCCCGAACCACCTTCTTTTCCTTTAGAGCATCTGGCTCGGGCTGTCATTATACATTCATTAATGAGACCATTGCTCACCACCTGTCTTTCTCCCTGTGCCGCTGGGCGACAGCCCTCCGCTGTCGCCTGAGCTGGGCGGTCCCGCCCAGAGCAGCCACACGCTTCTCGCTCGCAGCTCTCCTGCTCCCGCCGAGAATCTCTTGAGGTTGTCATTTTGCCGCTTTGTTCTCTCCCAAATAGGTAAAAAGGGATTCATTTTTAAAACCCTGAGGGATTTCCTGACATCCATACTTGCCTCTGTGAGTACGCACATGGCTCTGTAACATTTAATATCTTATGTACGTGTAGATGATTGTTCTTTGCACTCAGCGCTGCCAGGATGCAGCTTCTAGACAGGCTGACGTAACTCCACGGCCGGGCAAGCCCTTCTGCTCCAGAGTCAGATTTCGCAAACACTTACTCATCACCTTTGCACGCCGGGCACTCAGCCACGTGATTTGCTGATGTAAATTTCTCTGATTCTGCATAACAACCCTGTTATCATTCCCACCTGAGAAATGTAGGCGCTTCAGACAACAGTAATAACACTTAAGGGCTTCATGTAGGCATTTCATACAAGTTTTTGTTGAATGAATGAATGAATGGAATTGAGACTCAGAGATGTCAAACAACTTGCCGAGGATCACAGTTAATAGAGGATGGAACTGGGATTTGAACTCAGGTTCTATTTACTGCTATACTATCTGGTCGGGGTAGGGCAGGTGCAGGCTACCCTGACCTTAAGATCTGGGCCGGGCTTCCCTGGTGGCGCAGTGGTTGAGAATCTGCCTGCCAATGCAGGGGACACGGGTTCGAGCCCTGGTCTGGGAAGATCCCACGTGCCGCGGAGCAACTGGGCCCGTGAGCCACAATTACTGAGCCTGCGCGTCTGGAGCCTGTGCTCCGCAACAAGAGAGGCCGCGATAGTGAGAGGCCCGCGCACCGCGATGAAGAGTGGCCCCCGCTTGCCACAACTAGAGAAAGCCCTCGCACAGAAACAAAGACCCAACACAGCCATAAATAAATAAATAAATAAATAAATAAATAAATAAATAAATAAATAAATAAATAAATAAATAAATAAATAAATAAAAAGATCTGGGCCTTCCCACACACCTCTCTGATCACCGTGAACTTGTTCTTTGGAGAATACAGACCTGAAGGTATTCAGCTACAGGAGTCCACGAGAGTGATCCTGACCAAGGCACAGGGTAGTTTCTTAGGGGCCTAGCACGGAGAGATGCAGAGGGAGGGCACCAGGAGACCTACATTTTCTTAACTCTTCTGCCATGCATAAGCTCTGTGACCTTGAGCAAGTCACTTAACCTCTCTGAATCTTCCTCATCTGCAAAGTGGAAATAAACTAATCTGCCTACCCATAGTACAGCAATGCTGTTGCTAATCAACTGAGTTAGTGTGTACGATGGCTTTTGATGAGCCATAATAAGCCATGGGAACTTAAGATTATAGCACTACTGTCCATCTGGTGGAAATGCAGCTGACCAGAAGTCAAGTTCTACGCTGCCATGTGCTGTGTGGCCCTGGGAAGTCAATTTTGCTGCCTATAAGACAAGGGTAGTTAGTCTCTCTCCCCTTCTCCTCTTATTGGGATGATATGAGGTGATCACAGATGTGACAAAAGTTTAAAGCCCTATGAAAACGCAAGCTCTTTCTTCCAGATCCTTGTTCTCTAGGGCCATCCCAAAGGTGGACGAGCCATAACCAACGACTCAGTTTTTTTAACCTCAGTTTCAGGGTTCAAAGTTGAAGTTCTCACTAGGAAGAATACATAAAATAATGTATTAGTGTCTCCTTGAGTTCACGGAACTAATTTCAACATACAGGCAGGAAGAATGACAGTCAGATGTGAACCACTACGGCTAGAGGCCCCAGGAATTGAGACTGAGTTATAGTTTGGAGTGTCTATAGTATAGGTCTGTGCCTTGATATATGACCAGCCAAAAAGATTTGTAATGTAAGCCTCCATGGTGAACCCCTGGCATGAAGGAACAAAATGTTTATTGACTTTAAATCTAATATCTCCAATCATAAAACTTTAGTTCACATGGGAGACTGGATCATGAGTGAGGGCCCCTGCCTGAGGGGTTGACCTGGGGAACAAAGGGAGTTATCCATGTTGGCGGAAGAGCTCATTCTCTCAGCCAAAATATTCTTTTAGCGGAAAATATGTGCTTACATGCACAATACCGTAAAAACCCAGGATCAAAGGACAACAGTGGCAAATGCCAAAGGTAAGAGATCAAAAACAATCCCGGGGAAAGCTGGGAAGACTTCCTATCAAATGAGCCCTTCCTGGGCTGATTAAGCCTTCAGCTGAGTTGGTCTAAGGCAGTGTTTTGTTCAACTGCGACTGCTACCCGTTAGTGGGTTAGGAAATCAATTTAGTGGGTTAAGACCTGCATTTTTAAAATGAAATATATATCCAGAATAGATCAGAGTGCAACCCACACACCAGGGGCAACTACTGTTTCATAAGCTTTGGTTTCAATTATGTGTAGGTCGGTGTTAATGTGCATCCTGGATTGGCAACCAGAATGCGAGTCATGCTCAAAAAGGATGAAAGTGCCTGGCCCAGGGGATTCGGACACCTTACCTGTTCACTACTCTGTACGCAGCCCCTAGCAGAGTACCTGCAACACAACTGATGCTCCATAAATACATTTTGGGCATCAGTGAACTCCTATCCTAGTTACTTATAACTAAAGGACTAACTATAAGAAAATTATACAAGCTGATACTTTTGAGCATTTATCACATGTCAAATACTAGACTAAATGCTTTACATTTGTTATTTAATCTTCCCAACCACACTATAAGGGAGGTACTGTTGATACTATCATCCCCATTTTACAGATTAGAAAACTGAGGCTCGGAGAGGTTAGGTTTCTTGCCCAAAGTTCCACACTTAATGCAGATTCAAACCCAGGCAGGTCCACTCTGCTGCACTGCCCTCAAGATATTAATTTTCCTGGGCTGTGGATGTGTAGTTAAATGTTTGGAAAACATTTTAATTGTTATTCCTTATCCATTGGTATTTGCCATAAGCTTTCCTGCTTCAAAGTCCACATCCCTGAGGTCAGACTTTGCTTTTCCTTGCCTTTGATTCTGACTTACGTATTTATAAGAGGATATTTATTTATTTATTTTAACATCTTTATTGGAGTATAATTGCTTTACAATGGTGTGTTAGTTTCTGCTGTATAACAAAGTGAATCAGCTGCATGTATACATATATCCCCATATCTCCTCCCTCTTGCGTCTCCCTCCCTCCCTCTCTAGCCCACCCCTCTAGGTGGTCACAAAGCACTGAGCTGATCTCCCTGTGCTATGCAGCTGCTTCCCACTAGCTATCTATTTTACATTTGGTAGTGTATATATGTCCATGCCATTCTCTCGCTTCATCCCAGCTTCCCCTTCCCCTTCCCTGTGTCCTCAAGTCCATTCTCTACGTCTGCGTCTTTATTCCTGTCCTGCCCCTAGGTTCTTCAGAACCATATTTTTTTTTTAGATTCCATATATATATGTTAGCATATGGTATTTGTTCTTCTCTTTCTGACTTACTTCACTCTCTATGACAGTCTCTAGGTCCATCCACTTCACTACAAATAACTCAATTTCGTTTCTTTTTATGGCTGAGTAATATTCCATTGTATATATGTGCCACACCTTTATCCATTCATCTGTCGATGGACACTTAGGTTGCTTCCATGTCCTGGCTATTGTAAATAGAGCTGCAATGAACATTGTGGTACATGACTCTTTTTGAATTATGGTTTTCTCAGGGTATATGCCCAGTAGTGGGATTGCTGGGTCATATGGTAGTTCTATTTTTAGTTTTTTAAGGAACCTCCATACTGTTCTCCATAGTGGCTATATCAATTTACATTCCCACCAACAGTGCAAGAGGGTTCCCTTTCCTCCACACCCTCTCCAGCATTTATTGTTTGTAGATTTTTTGATGATGGCCATTCTGACTGGTGTGAGGTGATATATGAGAGGATATTTAAATAAAGTTTGAGGAAGAGGACAGTGGAAAAAGTAAAGCATCAGGGATCCTGGCTTCCTGATGTGGCCCTGTCTTCAACTGGCTCTGGTCTCTGAATTCCTCACGTGGCCACTCGCTCTGGCCGCCCTTGTCTGGGCTCATCACAGTCCCCTTCACCTGGGGATGCCCAGCTATCGATCAGCCTTTGGCCTGAATGTCACCCCCTTGGGGAGGTCCTTCCCAACCTCTCACTCCCCATCACAGAGACTCAGGCATAATGCCCTGAACTTCTTCTTTGTAGCACTCATCATATAATTATTTAGATAATTATTGATTTCATATAATTATTTAGATAATTACTTGTTTCAAGTCCATTTCCTGCACTACAAAATACATTCCATGACTGGTGAGGCTCTGTCTTATTCCCCACATATGCCCAATGCCTAGTGTGGAATCAGTGCTTAGTAAATATCTGACAGTTGCATTAATAAATTCCCCTTTGGAGCTCCAGCTCCCAGGACAGTGCCTGGCCTAGAATGGATGCTCAGTAAATATCTGTTGAATTGAATTATGAAATTCCTTTGGGCAAGTCCCTTCTTTTTAGTCTTCAGTCATCTAACCTATAAAAGAAGGATCTATTCTAGCCCCTTCCAACTCATACATGAATTCCTGAAAGTGCCAGGTAGATTTATAATGTGGTATAGCTTTTCAAAGGGCTGTGGGGCAAAGCCGGGGAGAGACAACACAAAGAGGCCTCGGAAGGTGACTGTAGGAGGGCACGGGAAGCTCGGCTGCCTGGACACGAAGATGAAGCAGGTTGGACTTCCCTGGTCGTGCAGTGGTTAAGAATCCGCCTGCCAATGGAGGGGACATGGGTTCGATCCCTGGTCCGGAAAGATCGCACATGCCACGGAGCAACTAAGCCCGTGCGCCACAACTACTGAGCCCGCGAGCCACAACTACTGAGCCTGCGTGCCTAGAGCCCGTGCTCCACAACAAAAGAAGCCACCTCAGTGAGAAGCCCGCGCACCACAACGAAGAGTAGCCCCTGCTCACAGCAACTAGAGAAAGCCCGCACGCAGCAAAGACCCAACACAGCCAAAAATAAAATTTAAAAATTAAAAAAAAAAGTTCTACTAAAAAAGAAAAAGATGAAGCAGGTGGCCACCTATGAGAAGGCTGCCAGGGAGGGCACTCTCCCACCTGCCAGGAAACAGCTCTCTCTGAGCCCGGGGGCTGATTGATGCCTGGCATTCCTCCATTAGAGAGCCTGGTGTGAGAGCTGGTCAACATGGAAATAAATATCAAAGTGTTAACACATTATTATCCAATTCACCAGATATTTCAGCCAGTCAGCGGCACACACTACTTACAAAGGGGTGGCAGGTTTGATGCAAGGGAAGAGTGCTCTTCTACTCAGACCACACCTGAATATTGCATATTGTTCCACACACCACTCTTTCAGTGAAGCATAGACTAACTGGAGTGTATTCCAAGCATATTGACCAGCAAAGAGATTGAAATCACATTCTAGAAGGAACAAGTACAGGCAGTGCTGGGAAGGATGGACTAGATGTGTGGACCCAAGAAATGGAACTAAGGACAAAAGGAAGAGGACTTCAGAAAGAAAGAATTCCACCCAATAGATGGAGAAACTTTCTAACAATGAGAGCTTCCCAAGATGGAATATGCTGTCCCTATAGGTACTGAGTTCCCCAACACTGGAGGCATTCAAGCACAGACTCTACTTCATGAGAACACATCTGCAAGAATTCAAGCATTTGATTTGAGTAGTGATCTAGAGGGCCTTTACTAATCCTTTCGGCCCCAAGAATGTGGGATCTAGATTCTACTTCTACATCAGGGGAATCAGAAGCAAGGCCAGAGTATCAAGGGGCAGATGAGGTCCTTGGACATTGTGAGAAAACAAGAGAGCAGGAGTATGGGGTCATGAATGCAGAAGGAAAAGGCCACTGTAGGAAAACTTCAGCCATTCCTGTTTGCTCCTTCCTGGTCTTCTCTCCTGGCTGAACTCATTACAGTTGGTTCTCGTTATTCATGGTAGTTGTGTTCTATAAGGTTGCCACAAGCACTGAATTAGGGAGACTGAACCATTTCTCCTAAGGGAAAAACAGGGTTAGGTTCCTGTGAACCTCTGGTCACAACATTTTCATCAACCAATTAACACATAACCTCGATTTATGTGTGTTTCTGCTGATAGACATCTTATTTAATACATACTGTTGATTCAATAATATTGGACAACAGCATTAAATGTCATGCCTGAACAACGCTTTTCTAACGCCTGTATTTTCTCTGTAAGGCACATTGCAGATTTCTTGCCCTTAGGAACACTAGACAGCACTTCAGCGTTAAGTACGGGGGTTATTTTAAACAGCAAAATCTCCAAGAAAAAGCACAAACATGTGAAAGACATGACACTGCAGAGACTGTGAAAAGCACACTTGTTTACAGTATGAGCCGAAAGAAGGCAGAGCATCACCTTGCTGGACCCCAGCTGGGAACACGCCTGGCAACCCACTCAAATTTTTCACTGCTCTGTGCGTGTCTGTGAAAGCACCATGAGTATTGCATTGGGGTTACAAATATATTTTAGCGAGTAGACCAATTTGCAAATATGGAATCTGCAAATAATGAGGATCAACTGTACTCTCCTGCACCTGAATTTTCAACTCTTGCCAAAGATGTGCCCAGACTTCTATCCCGAATCCCCAACCTCTGGGATGTGAAGTGGAATTTAGTCTCGCCCTCACCACTCCTCCTGCCAAAGAGAACAAACCGACAGCGGCTCTGGTGACAGATACATACTATGTAGGGCAGGAACGGAGCTCAGCTCACCCCACTGGGCTCTGGCTAAATATGCTAATCCCCAGGGATGCTCTTAGGAATCTAATAGACTCTCCAACTAGCTTAGGGTTTCAGAAGTTAAATTTCCCCGAGCAGGGCAGTGAGGATGCACACATCACCTTTCTTTTTGGACAGATGTACTGATTTTGATGATTTCTTTTGCCTACATCTCAACTCCCTCCTTTTTTCCCATATGGTCAAAAATCTCACAGACTCTCTTCTAAACATTTGGGAGGATAATCAAACCAGCATGGGGTGAGTGCACGGCAGGGTCTGTAAATGTGAAGACTCAGCTGCACAGCCCTCTCTCACCTCCCAGAAGACGGAAGACATTTCCACTTAGCTGCCGAGGAGAGAATTTATCAGAGAGCTCAGGCATGCTCGAGATTTTTCATCTCACAAGAAAATTACTGCCCACGAACACGACACAGTCAGGGCATGGAGAGTGCCCGGCTTCATTTGTTAAGCTCGCCGGGTACAGAAGTATCTTGGAGAAGCAGTTGTATTAATAATACACAACTTTGAGCTCTGAACGGCAGATGCCAATTGAACTAATGGTTCTAAGGAAGCATCTGGGCTGAAAGATGAAGCTGATCTCCCCCACCTGCCGTCCTCCAGGAGTCAGGAGAATGCTGGAGGGTGGGGGCAGATGCATCGCTGAGCTTTCAGGATGGACTGAGGATGGCCCATTGCTGCCCCTAGGTGGATGCAGGCTGCAGGTGGGAGATGGTGTGTGGCTGTGCCTCACCGTGCTCTGGGAAGATGGGGCGCTTTTAGTTGAGGGTGGGGGTGGTGTCAGCAGCTCTTGTCTGGGCAGTGCCACGTCAGGCAGGCCCTAGATGTGCTGGGGATTCTCCCAGGAGTAGAGCCTTGACTTCTGGTTTTTGTCTGCACACCCACCCAGAGCCACTGCAAAGTGGAACTGGTGATACCACCACGTTAGGGAGTGGAGGACAGAGGTTAGGGACAGAGGAAGGAGAGGGAGGGGTGGAGGAGGGCCGTGGGGAACCCTTCCCGAAGCAGGCAGGGGCCAGCTGGCAGAATTTGTTTCTACCAGCCTGGTTGGCACGGGCTGGCCCTTGCAGCCTTCTTGCAGGGCTCTGGAGTTGCAGCAGGAGTGACGTGAGCATATGGCTCAGCCCTGCTTTGTCTTTCCCCAAACCAGGCGAGAAGCGAGATCCCGGGAATACTGCATGCAGAGAAAGAGAAATATATCGACAGACATCCCCCTGAGAGACAGCAGAACTAAAATGTGCACAATAGAGTGGAATCCTCAAAGCACATCTATAAAAAATATTTCATTTTGTTCTCACAAACATTTGATGACGCACACCGAGCAGACCCTATGATGACCGTCGTTCCTGTTTTACTGAGGATGCAATCAAGGAACGGAACGTGGGGAGCTACGAGAGCTGGCACTGGCCTGAGCCCTTCCATGTCCCCACGGTGCCTGCCCTGCATATAGCTCCCTCTCACCTCCCTGGATTTTCCCTTCCCCCCGCCCACCTGTCTGCGCTCCCCACACCTCTGGCCTGGAGCCTGCCCCGTGTCTCATCAGAGCTGACTGATGCGGGCTGCTTCCTGAGACTAAATTAGCAGCTCTCCCAGGCATGAGCCGGCTGAAGAGGCGCGGGAAGCAGTCACTCAGAACTGGCAAACTTCCCCAGGCTGAGCTCAGGCGGGCTGCGTGATCGGGCATATTACAAGAAATAGATTTCAAGCGCAGTCCTTTAAAACCCTGCTCCTCTGTCCAAAAGCAGCCCCCTGTTTGAAATTCTAAGTAGCTCTAATTTGTTTGCCGGCTGATGTGTGAATAAGCTTCTATAGTCAGTGACTTTTCCATCAAAGCTGATAAGCAGGAAGTCCCTGTGCTCTGGGAGAAAGAGCCAGAAGTCTGTGGGCCAGGGAGGCAGGAGGAGAGAAGGCCGTCAGGCAACAGCCTTCGGAAGCCAGCTCTTCTGCCCCTCGCTGTCAGTCATCCTGGGGGTGGCCAGGAGAACCAGATGCCCTCACAGGATGAGGCACCTGATAGACTTTCAATTAACAAGAGGACTATTGCTGTTAGAGAACGGAAAGCAAATAGAAAGGGAGAAACGCATCAGTGATCGGAGGGGCCTTCCACGCCAATCTTCAAATTCCAGTTGCCCGTGGGGAGGCTGTCGTGTGGAATCTCTCTTGCACAAATGGGGAGCAGTGGCTTTGGAACAGTCTCGTGACAAAATCCTCGGTCCCCACGCTCTCCGCACACTCCCCAGGTCCTAGCACCCCAGTCCCTTGTTCACTGGTGCATCTCTTCTCCCAGCTGGGCGGTCTGTACTCACGGCGTCCCCAAGCCTGCAGCAACGGCAGCGTGGGCACGCTACAGCAGAGGCAGAGGCCCGGGGAGCAGGTAACAGGAGCACTTGGAGGCTCCCTGAGGAGGGACTCTGTGACCTGAGCTCTGGAGACATGAGCAGGAGCGGCCGGGCAAGAAATGGGGCTTGAGGGCGCAGGCACGGGGCGGTGGAGGGGGGATGGCACAGGAGGCTCGAAGGTAGGCAGGGACCAGCACGGGACAGCCTTGCTCTGGAGCTGCCATTTACCCTGAAAGCAAATGGGGGCCACGGAGAGGTTTTCAGCCCAGGAATGACATTCCCATCTGCTTTCTCTGGTGGAGAGAACTGGACTTGATAACCTTTCAGGTCTCCTCCAACCCTAAGAATGTAGGCTATTCTGTGAGATATCATCAACTATTTTAAACCTCACGCCAACCCCCCTTCTCCTGGTGCCTTAATTAAAAGGAATAAGTGGGTTTCCCTGGTGGCGCAGTGGTTGAGAGTCCGCCTGCCAATGCAGGGGACACGGGTTCGAGCCCTGGTCTGGGAAGATCCCACATGCCGCAGAGCAACTGGGCCCGTGAGCCACAATTACTGAGCCTGCGCGTCTGGAGCCTGTGCTCCGCAACAAGAGAGGCCGCGATAGTGAGAGGCCCGCACACCGCGATGAAGAGTGGCCCCCGCTTGCCGCAACTGGAGAAAGCCCTTGCACAGAAACGAAGACCCAACACAGCCATAAATAAATAAATAAATAAATAAATTAATTAAAAAAAAAAAAAAGGAATAAGTGACTTCTCAGTAACCTTCAAAGCAGCCCCCAGACCACCGATCTCTTTCTCCCCTCCCTCTGGAGAACCTGCTGCCTCAGAATTTCCTCATCAAAGGCCAAGTCTCTGGGAATGGCCCATCAAGCAGCACCCCTAGCCGGTCCTCTCTCGTCAGGTCCGTCCCCCAGCCAGGGAGTTGGCACACGAGGCTCCTGATTTCCAGCAATCAAACCCTACTCCTGTGCTCTGAGCCAGGACCCACAAAGGCAGCTTCAAAGGATCTGCATATTTATGGTAAACTCCCTCCTCGGATTGAAAATGTATTCCACAGTAGCAATCACGGGTGCCCTCCTAGCAGCTTGCCCACTGGCAACTTGTCGGAGCCTTAATGACTTCTCATTAGCGCAGGTGGGATCTGAGCTGTCCCAGAGGCTCATACTAACAGGGGTGGGGGACAGGGCACAGATGCCTGGGGTGGGTGATGTGTCCATGGAGAGGGTGTCTCCGTCCTCACTGTTCCCCCAATGCCATGTACGGGCAATGGCAACACAGACCATCACCTGACAGGGTGTTTTTAGGATTTTCCATTGTTCTTTGCTTTTCAAGTAGGAAGAGTGGTCTGGAGCGGGGAGAGACCCCAGCAGGTCTGCTACACTTCCTGGTGTTCTGGCTGAGAGGGCCATGATAAGAAGTGTAGCTGTCTTTATATTACTCAGAGGTGCAGCCGAAGCACGTTCTATGGCCACAAATGCTGGACCATCCCACCCAGACCTCCCCGGAAAGGGGGCAGACATGCCTGTGTGTGGGCTTCTGTCAGGGAAGAGGGCAGCACAGGAGATCAAAGAGAGGCTTCCTGTCCTCCCAGCAATTGGTGGGACCTGCCGGAACTTCGGGAAGTTGGAGATGGATTTCCCAAACCTTCTAGAAGACACTGCATCCCTGAAGTCTTGGTTTGCAAGGGTGACTCACAAAAGCCACTTGTCCACCCTCTTGCGTCTGGTTAGAGCTACACTCAAGTCATTCCAGGAAATCAGGCCCTTGGAAAGCTGAGTTTGTATCAGCTTTGGGAAACAAAATATGGCTGTCGGTTCACAATGTTTTTTATTCACCCACTCCTGGCCAGCTCTGCCAGTCTCCATGGGAACAGAGTTAAATGGATCCATGGTCCAGGAAAAGGTAGCCCAGGGCTGGTTTCTATGAAAAGTTCACGTGACAATAACCCTGTGTATTTTGGAAGTGGGGATTAGGGGGAGGGGCAAGAGGAGTAATTAATTGACTCCAAGCCCCAGTGTTCAGAATGAATCAAAAATTTGAAGACTAATTCCAGTAAGCAACTTAATGTGGTGAGTAGAAACTGAGTGTTTTGAGTGAGGATGGTGAAAGTCCCACAGTGCTCTCAGCTCTGTGCCAGTTTGCCCCATCTGGAAGCTGGTACCCACTTTGGGCCTTAGGTTTTAATAGAGCCCCAGACAAACCAAAAAGCATTCGTGGTGAAAGATTTGTCACCTGTGTCGCACTGGGAACAGCTATGGGCCACTGTTTGGGGGAGGAAAAAAATCAGAGGGGCAGAACAACTCAAGCACTAGACAGTGATTATTGACTGCAGTTTTTGCCTTTCCCAAAAGACTAGGAGCTCTGGAAGGAACCATGACTTATTTATCTCGCATTTCTAGCCCTTGACACGAAGTAGGTGCTCAAAAAATTTTTATGCTAAGTTTCAGAAGAGGATGAATAAATGAAGGGAAGTCAAGCTATTTTTAAATATTTGAAGAGCTGGTAAAAAGACAGAAAGCTGATTATCCTGGGTTGCTTAATGGGGCAGGACCAGGAGGCAGTGCCTCAGTGCCTGGAAGATTCTGGAATGTGTCCCTGGGGAGGCGGTGAATCTCCCAGCCCAGGACATGCTCAAGGAGAGGCGGTGTGGCTGTTTCCCTCAGGGATGCTGTGGGGAACATTCTTGCACTGGGTTGGAAGATTAGACCCGAGGCCTCAGAGTTTCCTCCAGCACGTTCTGAGCAATTCTGCAGAGTGGAAAGACCAGGGACTTTGAAAACAGCTAGACCCCGACTCAGTTCTCAAGCCTGGAACTAACTAGCTGAATGGATGAGGACCGTGACGTTCTCAGTTTCTTTACTTGCAAGATGGAGAGAATAGCTTTTACGCATGGTTGATAAAAAGACGAGACATTTTAAGTACACCCAGCACAGTGCATCTTGTAGGAGACACCCAATAAATGATAGCCATTCTTATTATGTCAGCAGAGCCAGCTTTCTGTCTAACCATAGGCAAGCAGAAGAGAGTGCTATGCAAATCTAGTTTTCAATAATCCTTGAGCTTAGCCAGACCAAATGTTGAGGGGTTACCATCCTCATTGCACAGAGGAAGAAAGCTGAGGTACCCTGTTGCGATATACAGTGAGCCAATGGAAAAGTTTCAATTTTCATCTTTAGCTAGAGATAACCCCTCAACACACACTCCCCGGCCTCATCCCTCCCTCTCCCGAAGGCTTAATTAGAGCCTGTTAAGCCATTTCTGATCCTCAGATGAAAGGTGTGCTCATCTTATTACAGCCCTAACAAAGTCGCTGGGGGCCTGCTTGGAACCTCTGATCTTTAAACCAAGTTAAAATGAAGGAGATTAAGGGCCCTCTAAGGCTGTGCTTCTTTTCCCTCGCCTCTTTCAAATATGATTTCTCGCAAATTAGGAAGGGAGATTATACTATTCCAATACCACCCAGGACATCTTTTGTGGGATGGGGAAGGAGAATATGGAATGGAGATGAGATAACTCACCCTGATAAGCAAAAACTGGGGGCTGGAGCTAGTGAACCTGGTCCAGGTTCGGAAATGTCACTTACAGAACACTGTAGAGAACATTTTCCCCCAAACGGGCTCCAGTGGAAGCTCCACAGAGTTCCAAGATGGAAAACCCTCTCCAAACAGAATCAAAACAGTAATTTTTTTAAATGGTAAAAAAAAAAAAACCCCTAAATTCTAAGAAACTATTTTTAAAATGGTAATAATCTCTTAATCAGCCACTTGCAGGGAATACGGTATTTGGTTCAGACATTTTACCATTACAACCCACTGGGTCCCTGCGTGGTGCTTTCTAAATAGTCAAACCCAGCTCTTAACAGTCATTCCCCCAGATAGGAAGAGAAAGAACAAAACCAAATCCAAATGAGAAGATACCATTACTAAAGAAAGCCCAGCCCAGCAGGTCACCAGGAGCCAGGCTCTGTCCTGGTTTGCAGCAGGTGGCAGCAAGGTCAAGTGTTTTGATTTGGGGGCTTAGGGATTCCAGTAAAGTGAGAAAAGCCAGGAGGGGGAGACCCATGAGCATGGGCTTGGGAGTTGGACAAGCCTGAGTGTGAATTCCAGCTCTGCCCAGAGTCCTTGCTACTTGTGGACTTGGGCCAAGTTACCTACCATCCCTGAGCTTCAGTTTCCTCACTTGTGAAATGGGAGTTTATCTACTTTGAAGGGCTGTCCTCCAGATCAAAAGTGACCTGTGCAAAGTGCCCATGTAGTTTCTGGTACACAACAGGTCCTCGAGAGATGCTCCTTGTCACTCTCCCCTCCCCTGCCAGCATCACCTTGGATGGAATTGGGAGAATATTAGAGAGTGACACTGACATTCCTCCTACCCTGGAAGAGAAGCCCAATTAACTATCAGTCCCCAAACCGTTTCTTCACCCTATGATAAGCAGGGGAAGGACACCTGTCAAGAGGCAAAGATTGGGTCGGTGATTGGGATGGGACCTGGGGACCAGAGCTGCAAAGCTATATCTGTGCCCATGATACATCTTGCAGGGTTCTCACTGCTACTCACGGCACGCAAGCCAGACAGGAAAGCAGCGGTACGGTCACCAGATTTGTTGAAGAAAAATGGGCAATAAAGAGGATTATTGTGACTCACTTTATAAGTCCAATCAAGGATGTGTGCCCCTTAGGGTAGCTGAAGGTCAAAATCATCATCCTCTTTAATGGTCACTTCTGTAGCAGATTCCATTCAACATGAGCTCAAAACGATGGGGGTGGGATGCAGGAAGGTCAAGAAGAAATTCTATGCATAGAGGCTGCAGTACGTCTTTGTCAAAGGGCAGCCTGTGGACCACCAGCATGATAATCATCTATCTGAGTGCTAGTTAAGAAGATGCAGATTCCTGGAATGCACCCAGTTTTACTAACGCAATTTATAGCTGTAGGGCTTAGGAACGTACATTTTAAGACAAGCACCATTGGTCATTCTTGTGCACTTCAAAGGGTTTGAGAAGCCCTACCCTCCATAGGTGCTGCGGAAGGAGGGGCAGCAGCTGTTGTGTAGGATCCTCAGGGCAGAACCCCTTGCCGGACTGGGGTGGGGCTGAGGGATGGGTGCCGGTGGCTGGCAATGCTATTTCCTCATGACTCAGGCAGTCTTGCAGCCTGGCAGCTGGGAAAGCCAGCCTGAGTGGCGGCTGGTGGAGAAGCACAGATAAGGTGAAGAGGTACTCCGAGCTTAACGAGTTGTTCTTCAAGTAGAGGGTGGGATTGGAGCCACCAGGCAACTCTGTCACCGCAGGTGCTGCCTGATGGAAGTGGGCTCTTTCCAGGGAGTATCACAAAGCAGGGCTGAAGGCCAAGGGGCGTTTTTCAAAGCCTGAGCTTGGGCTTTCTATGGAGTTGGTCTGGGCTTGGCGTTGTTCCCCTAACTACTGCTTCTCCCCATTATTCTCTCATCCCTTCCTTTTCCTGACCCTGTTTCACTTTTCCTGTAGCACTTACCTCCACTGATGTATTATATAGTATTTGTTTGCCTGCTGTCTGTCCCCTATTAGAATACAGGCTCCACGGAGGCAGACCCTAAGCCCATTTTTCACCTCTATCTAGAAGACAGCCTGGCACATTACAGGCACTCAAAATATATATATTGAAAAAAATGAATAAATGTTCTTTACTTCACATCCCCCACCGGGACTCAGGAAGTCTGCCTGACAATTTTCCTACAGGCAGGAGGCTTCCTTTGTTCCGAGAATTATGAGCCCGAGGGCATGATTTGAGTTTAATGACCCAAATTGCACTTATTTTTTCCATGTCAGTCTCTCTCCAGAGTGTGGGCTGCCTCGGTGCAGGGACTGTGCCTTTTCAGTTTTGTTTCCTACATGCCCAGCACGGTGCCTGACTCATAGGAAGGGGTCAGTACGTGATTTGTTACATACATGAAAGGACCATTTTGTGATCCTCCATCCCATAGTTTCTGGCCACCTACCTAACTCCCACCCCATTTGGGAAGTTATGAAAAAAGGTTGCTGATGTCATTGCTTAAAGATCACGTAGCTCCGGCCCTGAGCTATGACGAGTCGTTAACATAGCTCCTCTCTTGGTCTGGGACTCCTGTCTTCTACTTTCTTGTCTTCCAAGAAGGGTGACCTGGCCTCGTGGCCCAGCATAATCACTGTCCTACTAAAAGGAACTCCACCGGCCCCCGTGAGAAGGGCTGAATTGGAGCCTCTCAGGCACGAGGACCGCGGGGAAGGATGCAGATGTGACGGCCCTCCCAGCGCAGCCCAGGGTATCACCCGGATCGCCGTGGGTGCAGGATGTTGCATCCGTTCCTGGGCCCTCTGCTAGGTCTACCCAATCAGATTCTTGTGAGGTGGAGTCTAAAAAAATCTGCATTTTTAACAAATTACCAAGGTTATTCTGATGCATAATTTGCCATAATGGCTAAGAACTTGGGCTTTAGAATCAGAGGTACTTGAGTTCAAAACCAACTGCCATTACTACATTGTTCAAGGCCAAGTCAGTCAGCCTCCTGGAGCCTCAATTTCCTCACTTGTAAAATGGGGATTAATAAAAAGTACTACTTTGTAGGATTAAATGAGAAAATGCAAATGACACACTTCTTGTGGTAAATGGCCCATGGTAAGAGCTTAATAAATGAAAGCCCCTACGATAATGATGATGGTGGTGGTGAAGATGATGGTGGTGGTGGTGAAGATGATGGTGATGGTGATGGTGATGGTGGTGGTGGTGAAGATGATGGTGATGGTGGTGGTGGTGGTGAAGAAGATGATGATGATCCTTTATAATCTCCTGAAAAGGTGAGTCTGTGACCCCTTCAGTGGTACATTTCCTTGGTCAGCCACTCTGATACGCAGGAGGCTCTTCAATATGTCTGCTTCCTGCTCTAATTAGTGCATCCTTTCCTACTTCTAAGGCTTTTGAAGGTTGGAGAAAGGATACACTAAGAATAAAGAGTTGATTATTAGAGTGATGGGGAGGTTGGGAGACCTTCAGAGAGGCACTTGGAGTGACTGCCAGAATCCCTGTTTCCTCTGATGTAAGAGAATCAGAGGAAAGGAGAGTGAGAAGGTTAATGGAGGAGAATGAGAAAGGAAGAGGAAGTTGAAAGGAGCTCCAGGGGACAAAGCATCCAGAGCTGATGGAGTAGACAGGGAGCAGCCAGGAGGGGAGAGGTGTGATTGGCATGGCAGGACGGCGGGGGTGGGTGGGTCAGAAAAGAGCTGACAGAAGAGAACTGAACGCCGAAGGGATTCCTCAGCCCTATGGGATCTGATCTGTACGTGACGGGCAAGCAATCTGGAATCTAACCCTGGTTCCAGAATTAGGGCGAGATTCAGGGAGTAGAATAATCCAAATAGTGGAAAGACCTGGGAATTCCCTCCTTATACGATGCTCCCTTGTCTCGCCTCTCCCCCCATAAAGCACGGTGGCCTCTCTCTTGGTATTTTGCTGGGGCTGCGGCCCCTGACCCACACCGGCTGATCCTGGTGCAGGAAGGCGGAAGCCAGGACTTGCCAGGAGCCTTGCACTGGACACAGCCCGCTGCTCCTGGGGACAGCTGAGGGCAGGAGGCCATCCTGAGTGCCAAGGAGAAGTGGGCTGGGGACAGAGAAAGGAACAAGGGGGAGGGATGTGCCACCACAGCAGCATGGCTAGGCTTACCTGCCGGAAACCATTCCTCGTGAACTGTAAGATTTTCAAGGCATAGTTGGACCTCTGGCCTTTGCTGTTGAATTCAATGTGGCCGGTGAGACCTTCCAATTCTACCTGTCCAAGAGAGAGTGAGTTACAGCACCAAATAGGCCCCGCCTTCCATGTGGCCCCAAGCAAGCATTCCACCATGCTGGTTAAGGATGCCCAAGAGAAGGGAAGCCATCAAGATCCGTTCTCCTGTCCACCTCTCAGCCACAGGATCTTCAGACTATGCAAGTGATGTCTCTGGAACCAATTCAGACTTGGCCGGGGCTAGAGGAGGAAAGGATGCCCATACCCAATGACCTCACAGCTGCTGCATAAACCAACCTGATGCTGAGATGCTAGCTTGAGCTCAGATCCCCCTGAGCTCCTCCTCCAGGCCCTTGGCTGTGAATAGCATTTATCCTCCTTGGGCAGCTACTCACCCACCTCCAAGCTGCAGGATAACCCGACTCTAACTGCAAAATCCTAGCCGCTCTCCCCCAGGCTTCTCTGATGGGAGATGGCTTCTTCGTGGGCTAGAATCCACGTCCATCCCACCAGAGGTGGCTTGGCTGGGAGAACCCTGGGGGAACCCAGCATCAGGCCAGAAGTGTTGAGCCTGCAACTCCCTGAGGGGCCACGGTCTATGACAGCATCATTCATCTGCCCCCACTTGTGCAGAGCTTTGCAGGGACCACCTCTGAGCCAAGGGGTCCAGTTCCAAGCCTGGAATCCAGAGACCCCCTAACAGTCTAAGGCTCAAGGTCCATTGCCCCGTAAACAAACTTGCCATGGATTCTCGGTGGTTTTTAGGGATTAGGGAACAACTGTGACCGATGATCCCCTCGATGGGGTCACCACAGGTCGCTGTTTTACCCAGGGCTGTGATGTACTGGGGAGGCCTGGAGGTGAGGGGCCTTGAACAGTGGTCCCTCCCGCCCCCCGCAGGCTGGGCATGGCCCACAGGGCCCCCACCACCCCTCACCATGCGCAGGTAATTCATGAGGCTGGTGCCGTGCTGCCAGATCTGGGCCGAGCCACAGGACAGGGGCTTCACGCCGATCTCCTGGCTGCGGTTCAGCTCCTGCACCGCCATCACCACAGCGTAGACGGCGTCAAACAGCAGGGCGGAGGACAGCTGGGAGGGGGCAGAGAGACGAAGTGACAGGTGTAAAGGAAGGAAAGGGAAAGGAGGAAGAAAGGAGAAGAGGAGGAAGAAAGAAAAGCAAAACAAAGAAGTAAAGGCGTGTCTCTGATGCCCTGGACCCACCTCCTGTCTCTGGGGTCCACTTCCCCTAAGAGTCCAGTGCTGGCCCAAGGCAACAATGGTGGCCAAGCCTTCTCTGAAATTGGACCACCAAGCCACCTCTTTGGGCCCCAAATGATTTCAAGGGTATCCTATTCTCTCTTTTCTCCAGGGAAGTAACATCTTCCACTGATCTGAGAAGCCCCAAGGAAGGGGCAGGGTGCTTATCTCAGGAGGTGGAAGGAACCCTACCCTCAGATTTGCCCATTCTGCAAGGCTCAGTTGAAGGTCACTTCCTCCTGGAAGACCCCCTTGATATTGTTTCTTCCTAAATGTACCTACTATTACAGTCTACTTTGTACTATTCAACATGATGAGCATATATGAAGTATATGGTGAGTCCAAAGCCCAGCAGTGAGCAAGACCCTATTCCTGTGATAGATTAGAGTGGAATTGGGGAGGGGAGATGGGGAGATAGAACACAAATAAAGGTAACATGAAACTGAGTGACATGGGCCAAAAGGTCTGTTGGGGGGTCCAAAGAGAAGTTACCTTATCTGGTTGGGTGATCAAGAAAATGTTTCTTGGAGGATTCAGCATTGGAACTGAGCACTGAAGGATTTGGTAGGAAAGACATTGGATCTGGGGGTGGGGAGCAGCTGGGAAAAGGAGAAAGGCATTCCAGAGGGGGAACTGCAGGGCCAAAGACAAGGTGGGGGGGGGGTGGAGCACACATGGGGGGAGGAGGGCAGAAAGCAATAAACCAGAGGTGAGGTGGGGAGAGTGCTGTGAGGGCCTTAAAGGCAGGGGAAGGGCTAGTGCAGCTGTTTGTCCATATTTTCACCTCCCTGTGAAACTGCCAGCGCTCAGGGCAGGAACACGCAGGACCTCAATCTCTATCTCCTGCATCTCGTCTAGAGCCAGGACCCTGCGTACAGGAAGCCCCCAAGACGTATTTCTTGAATTGAATTAAATGTTGAGTGAAATCTGCCCACAAGGCTCAGCCCGAACATGCATCCGGTTAACCGGAAGTTTGCAAGCTTTGGGGAGGGGCAGGTTGGGGTGTTTGGGAGGAGGTGGTAGGAGCAGAAGAACAGAAGATGCCTGTCCTTGGGGAACGTGCCATCTGAGAAGGGGGCCACACTCTGCTGTGTTAATGACAAGAGAACCTACCCAGTGTGAATGACTCCAGGGTCTACACTGTACGGGGCCCTGAGGGGAGGCCCAGGAAGGCAGGCAGAGGCCTCCTCGTGGGAGGTGTGATGTTGGGCTCTGGAATTCAACCCACGGCCCCAGTGCAAAGCACATTCCTCACTGAACTCTGACATCCCACCGCGGGCGATCAGCACCACCGTCCCTTCAGAGCCTAACCCGTCAAGAACACTTTCCATGTGGCATCTTACAACCTCCCTCCTAGCTGGCCGGGCCCTGGGACACCGGTCCCTCCAAGGCTGGAGGCAGAGAGACCAGCTTGTGACCTCTTGGATCTTTTTCAAGCTCTCCAGACAGAGTATAAGCAGCCTGAGTCAGGGGGGTGCAGGAGAAAGAACTCAACACTCAGAACACAGAACCCCGAGTCTAGCGCCCAGGCCTCTCTCACGTGCTGAGTGACGGAACCTCGCGGGGAGCAAGTTTCCGGCACGCAGGAGGTAGCATTCCTGCCTCACGGGTCAGTAAAAGTGCCCTCTAAACTGCCAGTCTCAGGGGCCACCATACCCGAGGGCGGGGTGATGCACCCCAGGTGCCCACGGGCATCAGCAGGGCCTCAGGAAGCCCGTGCTGGCTGAGCTAGGGCCCTGGGGAGTAGTAAGAACAGGGAGCGACGGGGCAGAAAATGCGCTGGGAAGAAGGATGTATTTCCCCACAGTTTTGCTCCATGTTGGGCAGAAAGGCCTGTCATGGGAACTGGGTGAGCTGACTTTGGATAATCTTTCTAGAAGGCAATTAGAGGGAAAAACAGCCAAATAAAGTCCTCTGTCCCAATTCTAGTTCCCTTGCACGCAAAATTGCCTGGCCAGTGTGTTCTTCCTTCCTCCCTCTCACCCTCTCTCTCCCTCTCTTGCTCCTTCTTTCCTTCCTTCCACCTGCCTCTGTCCTTTCTTCACACATCTATTCAGCCCCTACGATCCGGCGGGTACTGCAGACCTCAGCACCTCCTGTTCTCCGCTGAGACATCCCACCAGGCGTGAGCCATTGTGTCCCCTCTGCCTTCACTGGGTCTTCTGCCCTCCCAGCTCTATCAATCACCCCTCCTTTCTGGCCCAGTCCTGAAGCCACCCGTGGCCACCTGTGACCCGGAGACCAAGCAGGTAAGGGCACCTAAATCGCACGATCACGGTCAGTGGAAACCTCTGTGGTCCCGCTGAGCCATGCAAACCAGCCACGTTCCTCCAAGTTCATCCATCACCTTCCTCACCCTCTTCTCCATCCCAGTGCCCTTCCCCTAGCAGCTGAGCTCCTCCTTCACTTGATTCGAGGCTCACCTGCGTGGCGCTGGATGCTTCTCGGCAAGCCTACAGCTGTCTTGTCCTTTGCACACAATTCATTTCCCCCTGAGCACAAGTGGCTCCTTTATTAATGGACCTCTCACATTTCCTTGCCAAAGGACATATGGAAATTATGAATGCTACAGACTCTCCCTTTCCAGCTCGGACACACATCTACCTGAGGGAGAGGTAGCTACCCCTATTGACACTGGCTTCTCCATCCTTCCGTTTGGCTATTTAAATGATGCCGTAAACTAATTTCTGTCTCCCTTGCCTCCCAGTTAATCTCTCCATCCTGAGATTCTCAAAATCACTCGTGTCAGAGCTGGAAGGGATCTTAGAAATCAACTAGTCCAACCCTCTCATTTTATAAATGAAGACAGGACTTCAGCCAGGACAGGACTAGACTGGAAGGCCAGCACCCCTCTCTCCAGGCTGGTTTCCGCCCCTCTCTGCAGCACTCTTTCCCCCTCCCTTCCTGACAAGGCTCCTCTGGAGAAGCCGGGGGGTGTCACTGCTCTATCAGAATCATCCGTGCCTCGCCTCCCAGGACAGCACGGGGCAATCTTCCTGGATGCAGTTACCTTCTCAACAGCAGATGCGAGCCTGAGACTCTTGGGCCAGAGCTGGGCACGGGGAAGGGCGCTAGGCAGGCTTCTCTGCTGCCCCGGGCTTAGTCATCACCCAGTTTGCCTCGTGGTCTGACTGGTTGTTTGTCCTCAAGTTAGACCTTCAGTTAAGAGCCACTTGG
This sequence comes from Balaenoptera borealis, assembly GCF_965194805.1. Taxonomy (NCBI): domain Eukaryota; kingdom Metazoa; phylum Chordata; class Mammalia; order Artiodactyla; family Balaenopteridae; genus Balaenoptera; species Balaenoptera borealis. The sequence continues at coordinate 100,248,712 of NC_138868.1, read as the reverse complement.
GGCATCTACTGGAACAGGACTGTAAGGGCAGGACAGAGGGGGCCGTGGAAGGGTACCCCCAGCTGCCTCCCCAGCACCCATTCTCCCCTTCCTCCTCCCTAACAGAACCCCCATTTCCTGCAGGTGTCCTCCCCTCCCCCAAGCAGCCATGTGCTTCAGGGGTCCCAGCCCCAGCTCCCAGGGGAGCCTGAGCCGTCCAAGAGTCATCCCATCCCCCCTGCCAATACGTGACTGGGGACTGGGCAGGTGGTCCAATTCTGACCAATGAAACACGAACTGAGGCCTGGAGTGAGGGGCTCCAGCGAGGGGTTTCTCAGACGAGTTTCCTGTCTCTAGGAGCGGCAGTCCTTCCTCCTCTTCTGGACATTACTGGGTCTGGACATGACACCTGGACCTGCCGCAGCCATCCTGGCTCCATCCTGAGGATGAAGTTGACACCAAGGGCGACAGAGCAGAGATGCAAGGAACCTGGGTTTCCAACGACATCACTCCAGGATCTGCCCTACCTCTGGGCTTACTGTGACACGTGACAACACACTTCCTTTTTGGTAAGAGACCGTTTAATTCCGGATTTCCGTTACTTGAAGCTCAGAGCATCCTAACTGGTACCGAGGCCTTGGGGACCCGCTTTGTCTCAGGGCAGGCCCCCAGAGAGGCCTGGCCTTATCCCCTCTCTAAGCCCCCTTCTTCTTCTCACGAGGCTGCGTGCTGGTCCCCAGAGACTTGCAGACACAGCTCACCAGGCCATTTCTCACATCCTCCCACCAGGCCCCAAGCTCTTCCTGCCACACGGTTGCCACTATTCCCACTCCATCTGGGACATGGTTTTCTTGGCTGATGCTCCCTTGTTAGCAAATGATCCAGATGCTGGGAAATCGGCGTGTGTCTGTTTGCAGTGTTCTTTGGCATCTTGAACTCTGGGGCCTTTAAGATTCTTCGAGTGTTTCTGGTAATTACAGCTCCAGCAAGGGATGCTGGGGGTGGGAAGGAGGAAGCAGATGGAAGGAACATCATCAAGGTCTCTGTCTCCCCTCCAACTGTATCTTGCCTTCAGAGAGGTGACACAGCTGACGTGTCCCCAGTGTGCTCTGGGCTTCATGGGTCCTTTCTGCAGTTCAACTTGGGCTGATTTGAGCTCCTGAAACCTCCTAAGTCCCGAACATCTTCTTTTCTCAGCTCAGTCTCCTAAGGTCCTCCGTAGACCACCAGACGGCTCCTCTCTCACAGGCTCCTGGCCATCAGCCCAGGCCTCTCACTGGGACCCTCCAGCTGCTCCTCTGAAACCTTGTCTCCCATTCACACTCCTCCAGCTTACTCCCCCCACCCCGTCCACCATTGCCAATTTCACCTCCGATGGCATGAGAGCCTGTAATCTAATCTCTGCCTCATCAACTTTTCCATCTCACTGAGGGTCTCCATCCCAAAGCACCTTTTTGCTCTCCGAATTGCTTTCTTCCTCTACTATTATTTACTAATTTAGCTCTGGAAAGCATTTGGGACTGCAGTTGGGGAAAAGTTCTGGTACCCAAATAGCGCTCCATCCACGTCTCCAGGGCTGGGCCCGTAGTGCCCACCATCCCTGCTCCTTCCCGTCGTCCATCCTGCTTCCCTTTCATGAGCCCTCACTGTCTTTCTGTGGTTTCTGTTCCCCATCCGCATGTGTGTGCCTCTGGGTCTTGTCTCTGCTTCTCCCGTCCTGTCTCTTCTAAATATTAAATCCCCCAAATGACTCAACCCTCATTTAAAATCCTCTCCTTTCTTGGCTCCAAAATGTTGCTTGGCAAACACCCTCGATTCTCTTGTTTTTATATTTTCATTTGTTTCTTCATTGTTATCTTCTTTTGAGCTGTTTGTAAATTGTTCAGGGGAATGAAAGACTTGGTATAAATGAAGATGAATCAACCTGACTCAGGGAATAGCGGCTGAGTTTCTCCCTCACCCATCCAAATAAAAATAAGAATGTCTTCTAATCTCACACCTGTAACCCTCATCTTCTCCGACACCGCCCAGATCACTGGATTCCCAGAGTCCTCTTGGATGTCTGTTTGTCTCTGAACTTCTGTCGCTTAAACTCTGACCCCCAACATAATACCAGGACAGGAACCGTTAAAATCTCATGGAGTAGTTCTTACAATCTGGGTTTTATTCAATGAAATAAACACTTAATTACAAACAGCTGCTTTAGCCTAAATTCTAATTACTTAATCTAGCCATCTGTAATTTTAATGATTTTCCACGATTTTTGTTCTTTGCCGCGTGATGAATGGGATTGGCACGTGAAATTAGCGGGGATGTGTCTCCCTTCACGACGCTGTCTTCTGTCACTGTCATCACCTCCGGCAAGAAGCATGTCTGTGGCTCGCTGGCAGTCACCTGGCGGACCCAGCCCGGTGGGCGCAGCACTGAGCTTTTTCCTTTGGTAGTCATCCTTCGGTTCAGCCGCTCCCTGTCTGTGCCCTTGGACCTGGGCCCCCTTTCCAGCGAGCTGCAACTGGAATATCATGGGCCGAGTGGGAAGACGAGGAAGAGAGGGAGACACACTCCAGGTGGGAAGAAAAGAAATGCGACAGAAGAAAATGCAAAGAAAACGTGGCATGTGGGAGAGAAAGAGGAACAGAAAGAGAAAGAAAGGAAGGAGGTTATGGTGACAGAGGAAAGTGGAAAGGGAAGAGTGAGGGGAGGAGATGAGAAGGAAAAGAGAATGGAACCGATGGAGAGAGGAGGGAAGAGGGGAGAGGACCTTGGAGGAAAGGGAGGGGGAGGAGAGCAGTCCCTCCGAGACAGGAGCGGTTGCAGCCTCTTTAGAAAGCTGGATGGGGAGACAAATGGGGCTGCGCTTTCCTGGAACTGATTCTTTCTCTCCTTCCGGCTCCCCAGCAGATGAAAGAGCTGGGCTGTTTGTGCTGGGAATTTCTGTCCCCAAAGGGACGGGAAGAGGCACCGCTTTGCCAAAGGTAGATGCTGAAGCGAGAAGCCTTGAGAAAGATTTGTTGCTTCCAGGTGAGGAGTTGCTGTATCACCTTCCCTTCAGAGACCACAGAGACCATGGCTGGAAGGTTCTGTAAGCTAGAGTCCAGGCTTCGCTGTAGCACCATCCTCTGGAGGCCCTCGGCAGGCCCCCGGCTCTCCTCATTTCACCTCAGTTTCTTCATTTGTCAAAAAGGGATGCACAACCGCTCTTGTCTGTTACTAGGGTGCCATGAGGAGGAAGAAGAGGTCAGGGTGGGATAATTTCAAGCATCAGCGGTTCAGCATTCTGTCCGTTTCTTCACTCCCTGACTCTTGAGTTTGTGCATGTGGCATTCTTTGGCCAACGAAATGAGGTGGCAGTCACACAGTGTGCCTGTCCTGGGAGCCTAGGACTATGAGGTCTTGTGCATTTCCACTTGTTTGTTGCTCTCCTGCCACCACCATGAGAATATACCAGGCTAGCCTGCTGGGTCAGGAGAAGGGTGAGAGGCACGTGAAGCAGAGCCATCCCAGCCTAGATCAGCCGACCCCCAGGCATTGAGTGAGCTCAGCCAGATCAGCAGAGCTGCCTGCTGAGCCAGCGTAGACCAGCTGATCCCTAGCTGACCATGAGATGCACGAGCTACATAAACGTTCATCGTTGTAAGCTGGTGAGATCTGAGGGTAGGTTGTTACACAGCATTTCTGTTGCAAAAGCTACCTGATATATTTACTAAGGCTTCTCCCAGTGTCTGGCAGATGGAATGTTAAATAAACTCATTCAATGAATAACTGTGGATTGAGGATGGAAGCATATCCCATTTTACCTTCACAACAATCCTCTAACATGGTCAAGAATAATTGCCCAAAATTACGGAAAAAAGAATCTGAGGCCCAGAAGGGTTACATAGCTACCTAAGATCACACAGCAAGAAAATAGCAAAGCCAGTATTTGAATCCAGGTCCTGTGCCTCTAAGGCTAGTGCTCTTTTCAGCACATGTGAGCGCAGCCAGAGCTGGCCCTACAGCCCTGTGAGTGGCACTGCCTGGCCTTGGTGTTGGGTCCTTACGAGGCAGGTACCAAGGGCCTCCCATCTGCCTGTTCGTGATCAATGTGAGCACGAATGGAAGGGCTGAAACCCTCAGAGGGACGTCAGCAGTGTGGCACCGGGACCTTTAATTTCACTCTGCAAAAGCCAAATGTGGAACAGTTCAGGTTGGAGAGGAGGTGGCAGGTTTTGTTTCCTCTCCTGATACTGTGCTGTGAGCCTTTGAAGTGTGTCAGCACCTCATTACAATACCGGAGTCATGACTGCAAGACCCACGGACAAGACCAGGAGCACAGGGCTGTACTCCTGCCAGGAGGGGTGAGCCTGGTCCTACCCATGACCCTGTGCTTGAGGAAATACTCACTGTTCCTTAAGCCCCTGGGGGTGAGGACTCCCGTCTTTCAGATATTTCGCCCCCCCCAAATCCTTCCTATGGAATCTTCCCTCTTTCAGCTCTAAAACACCCTGTTGGGATGTGCTCTGTAACCTTAAGAGCCTTGCAACTCAAGTTCTCACGCCTCCTTCTCCCATCCACTTCCCTGATCAAAGCTCCCCGAGCTTTGCATGAGCTCTGACCCTTTGGAAAGTTATGTGAGCATCACATGAGCTGCCTTATAGGGCTTTGGGAGGCTTAAATGTAACCTGGCTAGGACAGATCTAGAAAGCCATGCCATCTCACCTCCTGAGAACCTGTCATTTAGCACATGGACACGAGCAGACCTTCCTGAGCTGCCCCACAGAGTAAGGACATCAGACCCAGGGGAGAACAGCCAGGGAAACCTCTGTCTCCATCACAAGTGGAGGGGAAGGAAGCGCAGGGGGGAAACACATGGGTGAAGGCACAAAGGAAGTCTCTCTGGACAAGCTCTACCAGGGGCAGTGGTCCAGGGAGGTGAAAGAGCGCTGGGCCAGGAGTATCAGAATCTAGCTTCACCTGCGAAAGGCTTGGTGTTTGCCCTTGAACAAGAGCCCCACATCCTCGTCCCTCACCCGCATTCCCAGCCTGGGCTTTAGCCTGTCTGAGAAGTGAGGGAACAGATCAGCTAAAGCCCTTTCCGATGGTAAGAGTCTCGGATCCTGAGCTCAGGCGGGTCTCAGTAAACAGCATCACCAGGAATCTGGCCACAGACGTCACTAAGTGACCACGCGGGGCCTCTCTCCCTGCTGACTCCTCTACGCTTGCTGCTCACAACTCCCCACGTCCCCAGACGTGTCCCTCGTGACCACTTCCCAGCATTTCTACAGCCTCTTTCTGAGCTGGGCCCGGAGAAGGCTGGAGTCCAGGGGCTGTTGTATCTGGGGGGTCTGGCCCACGGAGGGGGTGTGCGTGGCGGCAAAGGGGCACCAGGGGGGGGGGCTTGGTGGGCACTTACTGCGGGTCCCGTGAAGGGCACATGGTCACAGTTCTCCTGCCAGGACTGGTTGAGGCTCCGGGCAAATTCTTGGAAGAAAGCATGGGACTGGTTGAAAATGGAAAATCCCAGGATGTTGACGCGATCGTCCACGAGGCTGTCCATCCTCTGGAGCGAGAACTCCTGAAAGACGCAGCAGGCAGAGCAGAGCAGGGTTAGGAAGGGAAGGGTGGGGTGGGCTCTGCAGGAGCACAGCTGGGCAGTGCGTTCTAGCCACATGGACACCGTTGCCAGGCTCTCTGCTAGGTGTCAGGGTCCAGAGATAACGGAGAGTTCTTCTTCAAGTAGCTCACAGTGTTGAGGTGTCAGGAGGGAGAAGAGAGAAATAAACAGAAAGATCTCTAAGAGAGGCATGTGTACGATGCTCCAGGTGGAGAGAGAAAGAAAAACACAAATGAGATTGTGGAGGCAGGACTGGGTCTGCAGAAGGTGTGACCCATGAGCTGAGTCTTGAAGGATGCCTAGGCGTTTTCTGGGTAGAAACTGTGGATGGACAAAGGCTATTCCAGACAGAAGTCACCGTGGATACAAAGGCATGGAGGTGAGACAGTGCATGGGCGCCTGCAGTGTACTTTGACAGAAGCAATGCTCCTTAAAGTGTGTCTGCAGAATACCTGCCATCAGACTCACCCAGGTATCTGTAAAAAAAGTGATGACCCCCGCAGCCCATCGAACACCAGCTGAATCTGGATCTCGGGAGCCGAGGCCCAGGAGTCTGCATTTACAGCAGGGCCCAAGGTCATACGCACACCAATGTTTGAGAGTCACTGGGTCAGCACTAGGAGGCATGTGGGTGGGGAGACGGTGAGAGATGAAGCTGGAGACGTCAGCAGGGGCCAGAGCACAGTGGCCCGGCTGCCAGGCTGGGGAGCTTGCACTTTATCCTGTAGGGATGGGACCTGAGGGCGCTGTCAGCAGAGGAGTGACAAGATCAAGTTTGCTAAGAATCTCAACCTGAAGGTCTGCAGGTAGGGCTGTGCCTTCATTTGTTATTACTATTTTTTACTCATTTAACACACATTTAAGTGCTTATTATGTGCCAGACACGGGCACAGAGGATGTTCTAGACTCAGAAGATGTGAACAAGAAACACATTTCCTGATGTCCAGGAGCTTGCAGCTTAGGGGAAAAGACAGATTGTAAATAGACAGATAAATACATATACTGTCAGATATCTATGGGGGTTAGGGTGGGGCTGCTACTTGAGATGAGGCAGTCAGAGAAACCCCATGTGGGGCAGTTACATTTAGAAGCTCAAAGGAATTCTCCCAGGAGGCGTGGCCCTCACCCGATCACCTGGCCGGGGCCACGTGTTCACTCAGCTAAAACCTGCAGGCATGAGTCCCATTGAGGCGAGATAGCGTCACAGGGAGAATAGTCACCCTCCTCAGGCAGGGCTGAGCTCAGAGCCCTGGACTCCCAAGGCCCACGTTGGCCCTATACAGGGAAACCAAGGCAAGAGGGTGTGGGCTCTTAGGCTTGCCAATCCCCGCTCCTGGAATAATGCCTTCAAATGCGGGTCAGGCCATCCTTGTGCGTTGAATTCACATTCATCACACGTGCCTCGCACACAGCTCTGCGCCCGGTGGGCACGTGGTCGTTAGACCCCAGGACTAAGCCGTCAGCCACTCAGCCTGACAGGACCGACGGCAGGGGCCTTGGGCTTACTTGTGGCTGAGCAGAAACATGACTTTCCTCCAGGCGGCCTCCTGGTCTTAAGGCTCAGCTGCTCCAGGCCCCTGGCACATCCCCAGCATCCTCCCTCACATCCACAGCCACGGCCCAGCCCTTGGGCCACAGGCCTGAGCTCTGCCCGGAGTCCATCCTCACTAGCTGCAGCTTGCAGACCGAAGTTACAAAGATTCCTTTGGAGCCCCCAACCCCTGACAGCGTGGCGTGGGATGAGGATTAAGTGTATTTTGGATCCTGCCACACTCCCGCCAGGGGAACACGGACGTGCCAGAGAACGTATTGATTCATAGGCTGATGTTATCTCCTGTCTCCCTAACAGGGCAGCTACCCATGCGCCATGGGCTGTCAGCACACACGAGGGGACAGATGGCGAATGAGAAGAGACGCACCTGGCAAGGGGGAGGTGGCAGGGTGCAAAGCCAGGCTGCTGTCAGGCAACCGAGGGGCCTCCCCAGCTGTGGTGGATGTGGAGGGAGACGTCCCCTCTCCCCCAGCTTCCTTGTCAATGTGGGCAGCTCAACACGCCCCGCCCTATCCTCATACGCACAGCCTGGTGGAAGGAGGCCCATTTCAAGAATCCCCGACACTGTGATGTCTACAGACTCACAGTGGCAGTAGAGGGGATACGCGGTCAGGGCTTTGGTGTTCAAATCCAGGTCTCACACTATACTGAAATGTATGACCTTCAGGAAGTATGGCCTTCAGGATCTGGGCTTCTGATTCTCATTTAGTAAAGTGGGCACAATGACAGCAACCTCAGAGATTGTTCAAGGAACAAGTAAGATGCACGCACAAGGCGTATCACATCTGGCCCATAAGAAGTGTTCCACACGTGACAGTTACCGAAATGCTACCATGAGATCGCGGGCAGCTTCTGGCTTCCTGCTTCTTTAGTTCCACTTGTCTTGGAAACCTGAGTTCGGAAGGTGTTTCCTTGAAATGCACGTCCCCGGCAGAGTAAGAATGAATGAATGAATTACAGACACTTAGAGACAGCCCCTCCAGAAGTCAGCCAGCCTGTCTTCCTGCCTTTTAATTCCTACCTTCTCATCCCCCAATTATATCCTATTTTCAAAGATAAAAAGATAAAAAGATCCAGGAGCTTCCTTGATAATCCATGATATTTATAATGACCCATGGGAGAGCTTGTAAAAGGACAAGAAAGGGGTGGTGTGTTCTCTTACTGTAATTTCCCAGGACACTCCAGGCTCTATTCTTTAAGCACTCTCACAGTTAGGAAATGCTTCTTTATGTCTAAACTTACACTCTCCTGCCACTATTGAAGCCTGGTATCTAAGCAAATATGGGAAACGGCTGACCACCACCAGTCTGTACGCAAAGAAAATCTTCTAAGCTCTAGTATTTCTCAGAGTGTGTTCCTCAGGACACTAGCTTTTCCGGGAGGCGTTAACAGAAGTTTCGTGAAAACAAGGTCCCATATTCAAATGAGGTGAGCAAACATTGCGTGTTCTAGTCACCTTTTCAAGATTCACAATGCACGGTAGCACATTAAAGGGTTAAAGAAGTCCCACAGTAAAGCAGCTTAATTTTGCTTAACCCAGAACTTTCCAAACATATTGACCATGGAACACTTTTCCACCCCAAATCTATGACTGTCTCGCAGGAGCCTTTTACAGAATGTCCGGTGGGAAATATTACTCTAAGTATATCCAGGGAAACATGTATCATAACTCCCAAACCAAGTGGTGGAGGCACTAAGCTGAGAGGGATATTACATAAAATTAACCAGTTTCAGGATGGGAGGGGAGTAAAGGCCCTCTGGCTCCTGTCGTCCACCATGAGCTCTAGCCAAGAATATACCCTGGCCTCACTCAGGCGCCCTGTGCTCCCCCAGCCACGCTGCCCAGCTGGCTGTGACCTTAACCAAAATGACAAAGTGTTAGGAGCCCTGGGGTGCATCAGGTTCTCACGGGGACCTTGATTCTCTTCTTATAAATGTCCCAGGAAGGAAAATCTCAAGGTCCCCACTCCCAATAGCAGTGGATTCCATCATCATCAAGAGGCCAGGGGAACCAGGGTGAAGAACAGAGCCAATGGCCGCCTGGTAAGGCCGAGTGGTGGCACAGAGACCAAAATCAAGTCTTCAATTACCCCAAGAGTGCTTGCCTTTGTGACAGTGCTTGTGGTGCCAACATATTTTCATGCCTGTGTCCTCTTGCGCCCAAGGCCTGTGTTTTCCTGAGAGCAGGGATGTGTCTGCCCCATTTCTGAACCCCACACTGCACCCAGCATAGCGCCTGATGCCTAGAAGTTGTTTGGTAAACACTGGTCAAGGCTGTTGATGGAAGATGTTTCAGTGCCCTGGGGTCCTCACCATGCCTGGCTCTGCTCATGGTCTAACCCCTACAGAAGGTGTAAGAACATGAGCAGAACTGGTGCCACCCCCTGATTGCCCTCTGGAAGTTACATTATTATGTTTTGAAAAGCAAATTCCTAACAGCTTGTTTTCTTATCACTGGGCTTCCTCATTTAAAAAGTTTTCAATGTGCACACATTTGTGTATGTGTGAGCATATGTGAGCGTGTTGTGTGTGCGTGTGTCCTTCTGTATACAGTGATTTTCAAGGGACTGAGTAACTGCAATTAAAGGTCATGTCATGGCCACAAGTGAATACAGGGGAGTGTTATCTGGAAGGAAGGGTGTTCAGAACAGGCCTGGAAGGAATGCGTCACGCATAAAGGCTTGAGAGCCACGTGGGTGCTGTGGCTCAGCTGAGTGACCCTCACTTTCTCCAGCAGCTGTGACATTTCCAATGTCCTGGTTTGCCCACCGGCGTCCACTCACCGGTCCGTTGCAGGGACCACTCCACGGCCCTACAGCTTGCTCATCCACCAGGCCAGGAGCAAGGGCGGGCTGTGAGGCGGGGTGGGGAGGGGGGAGGGGGCAAGGTCAGCCGACTAGAGCTAAAAGCGCAAGAGTTGTTCATGATCCAGACTCAGCTCCTGTGCTTGACTTTAAGGAGAAAAGCAGGAAACCAAAGCACAGGTCCAGACCATGTCCTGGGGTCAAGTCCATCTCCTAACCCTTTGCTGCCTAGGCCTGGGTCCGGGTGAAATGGGGAAGTGGGGGAAAGGCATTGTATTCTCTCCGTCCAGCAGCCCCTTCTCCCTTATTTCTTTTCCCTATTTCTAACCCACCTAGGGCATGACTATGGCCTGGGCCACTTAAGCTAGACACTTCAAAGGCAGCCTCAACCCCCTCTTCTTTTAATTCTACATCTAGTCAATCCTTTCCAATCTGTCTCCTAAATGTCTCCTGAATCTGTCCCTTCCTTTCCAATCCCACCAGGTCAGGCCTTCATCCTTTCTCCTTTGCAGTCGCCCATTAAGCAAACCGCCCCTCTGATCTCGGGCGACGTGGCCACTACATGGCACAACTCCCAGCTGCCGTTCACATCGATGGCAATGTGAATGGCGCCCCCTGGAGTTGTGCCATGTGGCGATCTCATCAGGAGACAGCAGGATATGGTAGAAAGAGATTTCGAAATAAGATGGTCCTGGGTTCAAATCCTGTCTCGTCACATATTGGTTGGGTGATCTTGGGCAGGCCGGTAACCTCTCTGAATTTTGATCTGCTCACCTGTAAAATGCAGATAAGAACATCCACCTTGCAGGGCTAATTCACACATAGTGCAGTCCATCCTCCATGCTGCCTCTTCTCCTTCCTTCTCCTGGTCCCCACACTCTAGCTGGGTCCTGACAAAGGGAACTATCAGGCCTGGGGGCTTCTCTTGCCTTCTTCTCTCCCCCCTGGCTCTGCAAGAAGCTATCCGTAGCTACTTGTCAAATGAGAAAAGTTTTGCTAAGCAAGTCACCATAAGGTGCTAAATTGCTTGGTGTGGCTATTTGTGTCGAGACAGAAGCCTTGAGTTGAAGCTCCAGATCTTCCAACCATACATAATTCTAACAAAGCAATAATTATAATAATAATAACTGAGACAATTTATTGACCATCAACTGTGTGCCTGGCAGAACTAAGCGCTTCACATGCATGATCTCAATCCATCCTTACAGCAGCCCTGTGGCATGGGAGTTATTAGCGCCAATTTATAGCTGAAGGAGCAGAGACCCAGAGGAGTGAAGTGGCTTTCCCATGGCCACACAGCTGTAAACAGACCCAGACCCAGTGCTCTATGTGCTTGTATCACTTACTCACCACCGTGAGTGGGGCAGCAAGGGTCAGAGGACACTATGAGTTCGTGCGATTGTGCTGTAAAAGAGCTGGCAAAATTGAGTTAAAATTCATTTCAGAATACACAACTCGACTTTAAGAGCAGTGACTTCTGGTCTAAGATTTGCAGCTACAAAATGAACACTGGTAGTCTAAGAGAGTAAAGGGATTACCCAACATTAACTAAATCTCTGCCTGAGAAGGGTTTTAATTACAAAGGGGCCTGGAGATTGGTGTGGGCGCCAGACTGAGCAACTAAACACTGATCTTGAGAATATGGCAGAGCTGAGGTTCACCCCACACCGTGTCTGTTCAGCATGAAGACCCCCAGGAAGGAATACAAGCCAACAGCAGGGAGCAGGTGGGGAGTATTTAGACATAAATGCAGTGTAATTGAAGACATGAATGGCTAAGATGCATAGAGAAGTAGGCAGGTAAAGGCAGCTTCATGAACTTGGCTGACTTCAGCTGAGAGTGCTTCAGGGGCCTCGGTCACCTCTGGTCACCATCATCTGAGCCACAAATGCTTTCCTGCTGGCCTGTGGCCTGTCTTGCTCATTACTGTATCCCTAGCGCAGAGAAACTTAGTGAAACCAAAAGCTAGTTCTTTGGTTTCATTAAATGATTAGGAGAATAATTGTGTTGGAGAGAGTGGGTATGAATTTAGAGTCACAACATTTTAAATCATACACTGTCTATTGGTATTTTGTCCTAGATTTTGTTCACTGAAATCCCAAATTCCAAAAGCCAATCTTTGCTTTTTAATTTTTTAATCTCTTTATTTTAGTCTCTTTTCATTAGACAGGATTCCTTGTTACAAAATGGGGGAAATAACACTTCACAGTGTTGGCTGTGAGACTTAAAAGAGATAATATATAGGAAAGCGCTATGTAGATTGGAAATATGACATGAACTCCTTGAATTATTAGTATTATTAGTATAACAATAAAATAGCTCAAGGAAAGCATTTTGCATGCACTTTCAGGCATCATTAACAGGCAATGAGGAAGACAGGGTGGGGACGGAGCTTTCTGTCTTCCCTACAGATTATGCCACGAAGGAAAGTCTCTCTGCTCTTGCATAAAATTCTCCCTCAGTTGGCCTGAGAACCTCAACATCTCCCTTCCCGCCAGGGCCACAGGCAACCTGTACAAGGTGCCATCCCGATGACGCCTCTACAACCTCTGCAATCTCTTCAGATTCTGCTACCCGGACCCAGTTGCGGTCCATTGCTCCAGAACTGGTTCGTATCCTCACGGTGGTGTTTCAAGCAGCCTCCTGCTTCTCGGCTGCTTTCACCCAAGACTCAGCCTTTGATCTCCTCTGCTCCATGCTCAGCCCTGGCCCCTAACTTCTTGGGAGAGGAGTCCAGCAGCCTCCTTTCACCAGAATCACAAGTCATTTATTAAACATCAATTTATTATTGAGGGTAATAACATTAACTACTTCCATTGGCATGGCTTTACAAGGCTTATAAGGCACTTTCCTCTATCCCTCCTGTCCTCACCAGCACACTTGGTGTGGACAGAACAGGTTTTATTCACATTCCCATTTGATGGAAGAAGAAACTGAAGTGCCTAGGAGTTGCCCGAAAGACAGACATGGGATTAAGATCCGGGTACCTGGCATCCAAGATCTGCGCTTATTATTCCATTCCTCCCTACTGCTCACTCAGCACTAGCCTAGGTGACCAGGACACAGCATAAACTCAAATGCATGAGCCCTTCACTGAGGTTGTTAATGATTGATAACTTTTAACTTTCTCACCCCGGGAGCACTGAGAACACCAAAAGATTCCAATTTCTTAAGCCATTATTAAGAAGCTGGAATGATGGAAGACATCCTCAAGACTACATCACTCCTAAACTTGAACTTCTTATTGTTCCACCCCAATCTAATCCCCTCCCTTGGTTGCCTACCTGTGAACGTGACCACTATTCACCCATCATTCAGGCTAGGATCTGGAACACATCCTCCACTTCTCCCATTCTCACACTCCCCATCTCATCCACGTATGCATGCGTGCAGTCAGTCGTCACTGGAAACATCTTATCTCCTTAACATCTCTTGAATTTGTCCCCTGCTCTCCATCCCTGTCGCCTCTACCTCAATTCATACCTTCACCAGCTTATTCTTGGACTACAAACGAATTTTGGTTTCCCCTCCCCCAGCCTTGCCTTTCTCCAGGTTCCTCCTTCATGCTATCGCTGGAGAGCTCTTTCTCAACTATCCATTTGATCATGAATCCTTCTCCACCTCCCAATGCTGCTGACTGCACACAGGACAAAAGCAAACTCCTGGACATATTTGTCTTTTCACGCTATGATTCCTGTCTACCCCTCTGCTCATTCTTCACCTTGACCTGCCTGCGGACAACTGGCTGCCGTCCTCACAGGTATACCTATCGTCACTCGAAGATTTTTATCACATGAGTTTGTTCAAAGCAACTTCCCAAGGACTGGGTGCTATTGAAGGCAACTGTACTTACATTACCAGCATGTACCCTGGTGCAGAGCATATGGAAAGAAGTCAAGGCTGGTGACTGAATGAATTTAGGAAGGGAACACCTGTCAGGCTCTTCCTCATCTTACCACATGGGCAGCCTGGTCCTCTCTACTTTCAAGGCTCTTTTGTATGGCTAGAGCCATTCATTTTCCCTTGGGACCCAAGGTATGGTGGAGGCCAGGACCCAGACCCTTGTCTTATAAGTGGCCTCTTAGCCTTTCTCAGGAAAGCTCCAAAGCCACCAGGAGTCCAGAATCTCCTGGGTACCCTCACATCCTCTCCCTCCCTCCAGGTACCTGTCTATTTATCTGTATCAAAGCCTGTACTCTTGGCAGACTAGGTGATTGCTTTTTGTGTAATAGGTCTTTGAAGAAAGGAGAAGCTGGGAGGCTAATTCATACCTGTCAGTGAATTCCAATTAATGGGAGATTTGGCCCTAAAACTTCTGGCTCCCAGCTCTCCTGGATTCTTCTCCCTGCGTGTCTCCTATTCATTTATCTCCATGATCTGAGTATGTACAGCCCTCCCTCCCAGGAACCCTGTCCCTTCTCTGCTTTCCTTTCCCAACATGAGTCCACAAACAGGACTTCAAAAGCAGACCGTATTCTCTTGTTCAACACTCTGTTTCCTGTACCTTACTCTGCGCCTGTGCTTAGCAAGTGCTCATACATTCATTAAATGAATTCATGTTCACCTGCAAACGCCCATCAGGGTGGGACCACCTTTACCAAGGCTTCCGTCATTTGCTCCCAGGAAGAAGGAAGACAGAGGCCAGGGGGGGAGAACCCTCCCACCTGTACCCCAGCAGCTCTGTCTTCATTTTGTCTTTAGAAGACTTTTGCGCCGCTGGGACTAAATAAGTCGTTACTAACTGTAAAGCCGAAACCTCAGTAGATCAAACTGACATGAGCAATGGTGGAGGCTTTGTGCTCTCCCCTTGGGCTGGGGGCGCCACTGCTTTTCCGAAGGCCTGCTTCCTCTGTCAGGCATTGATTCCTCACCTCTGAGGCCCGCTGAACTCAGGAACCACTGATCAGGCCTTCTGTCTACACGTCAGGTACTAAACCCCTCTCTTTCCAGGTCCCAACTCATTAGCCTCAGGCATGTAGAGACCCAAGGCACCCCCTCCCCATCTCAGCAGGGGGGCTAGGAGTTGTTGAGGAAGATGAGCCACACTGTCAGTCAGCAAGCTCCGCCTCCTCCCCATCTCTGCAGTAGGACCCGTGAGGGGCTCCTACAGGGGCTGGGCATCTCGCTGTCTACGACACGCTCGAGATCACTCAGGAAGTATGTGACTAAGGCAGGACCAGGACCTGAGCCACGGGGCACTCAGACGGGTTCCCACAGCAAGAGGGAAATGTACGTAACAGGAGATTTTTTCAGATCTTGGCCATTTTTGACTCATTCTACAAAAAACAAAAACAAACAAAAAAGCCCTATCCCTGTCAAGGTACATCTCCTTAGCGGCAAGGGGAGGCGAGTCCCAAACAGCGGCGAGCACAAGTGCTCGGGGCACAGAGAGGGGTGGCCCTTCTCTCAGAATGTCTGTCTATTTTCCCAAGCTGCGAGCTGATTGCAAGCTGAGGCCTGAAAGGTGAGCAGGAGTCAGCAGGTGAGGAGGTGGAGGAGCAGCTTCTAAGACAGAGAAAGCGCAGGAGGCACGGAGCCCCGACGAGCGAGGCAGTGGCTCAGTGCGGGGGCGTCGCAAGCCACCCCGTCTGGCTGGGGGGCTGGGGCTACAGGGAAGCGTGCAGGTAGAGCCCAGAGGCCTGTTCAAAAGAGGTTGCTTTGGACTTTATCCTGGGGGATGATGGGGAGCTATTGCAGGGTTTTAAGCAGAAGAGAGGTATCATTAAAAGTGGTTTTAGAAAGATCTTAACTCTGGGCCAAGATAAAAATCCAGCTTTGGGCTTCCCTGGTGGCGCAGTGGTTGAGAATCTGCCTGCTAATGCAGGGGACACGGGTTCGAGCCCTGGTCTGGGAAGATCCCACATGCCGCGGAGCGGCTGGGCCCGTGAGCCACAACTGCTGAGCCTGCGCGTCTGGAGCCTGTGCCCCGCAACGGGAGGGGCCGCGATGGTGAAAGGCCCGTGCAACGCGATGAAGAGCGGTCCCTGCACCGCGATGAAGAGTGGCCCCCACTTGCCGTAACTGGAGAAAGCCCTCACACGAACCGAAGTCCCAACACAGCCAAAAATAAATAAATAAATAAATAAAATAAATAAATAAAGTAGCTATTAAAAAAAAAAAAAAATCCAGCTTTGAAACTCACAGGAGAGGCGTCCACCATGTGGGTGATGGCTGGAGGCTTCAGCTGGATGGGCAGGTGCCACGCTTACCGCTGGGCTATGAACGGGAGCTGTCAGCACCACAAACACAGGGCCGGGGGAGCCTCAGATGGTGATTAATTGAGCGGTTGATGGCTTTGACACTGAGGGAAGCCTGATGCTGGGGAGAGAGGAGCTGGATTGCTTAATAATAGCAACAGCACTTGCTACTCCTAATGGTGCTCGTCATACAATCACACTTACAATGTAATAATAATAATACGATTTGCCATAATGTCTTCTGTGCTCAGCTTCTTTATGCTTTCCAAACATTCATTACATCCCAAACACTCTTCTCAGCAGGGCCCAAATTCCTCAGTGCCAGGATCCCCCGAGGGAGCTGCAGCACCCCAAGGGGGCTCAGTGTCCCCTCTGCAGAGCACCAAGGGCGTCGAGGGGCATGCCCCGCCAGAGCCCCGCAGTGGGCCGGCGGAGGGAACCTGGGTCTACCATCTATACTGTCAGGGGATGTACCATTTCCTGCCCTAAGAGACTCCAGGGCCTTCCTCCGGCTTCCCTGGCTACATCTCTCCTTGTCTCTCCTTTCACCGGGTGACTGGGGGGAGGGGGAGGAGCAAAGGAAATAAACGAATTCACATGATTAGTGCATGCCGTAGGCAGGATTCTGAGATGACTCCTGCCAGGACTCCATGCCCCCCCCCCCCCCACAATCCCTAGGACTGTCACTGTGATGAATTTGACTCCTGTGATTGGGTTATGCTGTATGGCACAGTTGACTTTAAAAGAGGGAGATTATCCAGGCACACTAGCCCTTTAAAAACAGTCTTCTCTGGCTGCTTGCAGAAGAGGAAGTCCAAGAGATTCAAAGTATGAGAAGGCCTGGACTAGAGGGAGATTCTCTGTGGATGAAATGGAGACATCACAGAGGGCGTCATGGCCAAGAAAGGGATGAGATGGAGGGGATGGAGGGGTCATGGGCAAGGACCGGAGAGTGACCTCTGGATGCTGAGAGTGGTCCCTAGGCAAGAGCTCGGAAGAAAACAGAGATTCCAGTCCTGTAACCAACCACAAGGATATGAATTCTGCCAACAACAGGAATGAGCCCGGATGAGGTCCCTGAGTTCCTGATGAGAACGTGGCCGGCTGACACCTACATTTCAGCCTGAGCAGACAGCCCAGCCGTGCAGTGAAGACATCTGACCTACAGAGCTGTGAGCCAGTCGCTGGTGAGGTTTAAGCTGCTAGCTTTGTAGTAGTCAGTTTCACAGCAATAGATAAGTCAAACAGCACAGAAAAGCAACAAAGATCAGTTTGTTAAGGACAAGATGTGAGTAGGGAGGTCAAGGGCAAATTCTCCGCTGGACCACTTGTTGATTGAACGACCTCGGACGAAGCTTTCAAACTTCTCTGGGCCTTACTTCCCTGCTTGGTGGAACCGGAACCTTGTAGTGATATTTTGAGGATTTAATATCTTGAACATAAATTTCCTAGTATGGTGTCTGGCACATCGCTGGAACTCAGGGGGCGATGATGATTACAATACCAGCTTGTGGAAATGGGTAGATTTTTATGATCAGACTCTTGATTGTGGATTATTGGGAATTACTGGATCACTGGACAGAGGCGAGGCTGGAGCATCTCTCATTGAATTAATGGGACTATCCGTGACGGAGGTCAAGGCAGGTCTCCCCTCTCCCAAAGCTCTATTAGGCAGAAGGCATGAGCAGTCAGAGGGGGACGTTTCCATTATGTTTCTAGAAATACTGAGTCAGCGTAGTCCCCAGAGTCTAGTTCTTATTTCAATTTGATTTATCTCACAGGTACAGTCTGGTGCAGCCCATCAGCAACACACACACAGGCATGGATGTGGGGGGGGGGGTGGGGAGAGAGAGAGAGAGAGAGAGAGTGTGTGTGTGTGTGTGTGTGTGTGTGTGTGTCGGGGCAGATGCAAGGAATGAGTTTCAATTCTATTAAATGGATGAAATGCAAATATCTCCAAACTTGGTTCTGGGAGTCCCGTGGGACCTATGTTCACTGTCACGCTGTTTGTCAAACATGAGCAAAGGGGCTGACAGATAATTGGTTCCTCCAACGCCAGAGTTTTTTCACCTCCACCAGGGTTTCCACACCCCCTACTGAACACTCCTTCAGTTTCTACTGATTTTGCTGGCAATATGCATTCTGCTCTCATACCCCTTGCTGCACGCCGTTAGGAATCAAGTGTCTTTGGAAACTCCTGCCTCACCTTTAATAGCCAGGTCTCACTGTGAGACCCAGGTGCTGGGCTCCTGTTCCCCAATCCAAGCCCTGGCTGGGATTCTCTCTTTAGGCCAGTGGTGCCCATCACCTTGAAGGGGAGAATGGTTGACAGCTATCCAAGTGAGCCTGGAGTGACTCTGGCATTTATGACCAGCTACCACCACAAGAAAGGTGTCAACTTAGGTTCACTTGTGACTCCCATCTTCCTTCTTCACCTGCCTTACGCAGGACAGGGAAGTTGGCAATTGGCTGCCTGTGTGGAGTGATGTGAAGGCTCTGAAGGTTTCTCCCCGCCTCAAAATACCTTCCTCACCAAATTGACAGTCTCCCATAGGATCCACTTCCTTGGTAAAGGCTTTGGTTATAAAGCAAAGGTCTAAGGCATTAAGCTGTGTGTTTAAAATATCCCCCTTCCCCCCACCCAACCTAGCTAACTATTAATTCTTTAAGGCCACTGGGTGTGGCCTCGTCCAGCAAGCTTTATATGAGCTTGCCAGGCTCACAGATAATACTCTGTGGATATCTTCATCATTTTAACCCACTGATTTACAATCAGCTGTTTGGGTTCGTCTGCCCTCCTAGTCTGACCTCCTCAGAGAACAGACTTTTTCATTGTTGCCCCTGACACGCAGCCCAGTAAGTGCTCAATTAATGTTGACCAGTGAATGCATGAATTTGGAGAGGAGACCTCTCCCCGCCACTCCTGACTCACTGTGAGAGCTGAGAAAGTCACTTTCCCGCTTCAGTTATTTTCCCTCAACTGTAAAATGACGAGATTCAGTTAGATGCTCTCAAAGATCCCCCCAAATTCAATGCTGTCATCAGCCATTCACATATTGGCACGACTTGGATTTTGAGTTTGAGGAGGCCCGTCGTCCATCAGGGCTCCAAGGAGGTGGCCTAGATGTGGGACACAGGACAGCTCCTTCTGAGCAAGAGGGTGTGAGAGGACCAGACACTCATGAGCCAGAGGTGCTGCCCACTGGGGTGGGGTGGGGGGGACTAGGACAGCAGAGGGCACTGGAGTGACAAGCCAGCCAGACAAGGACACTAGAAGCCATGAAGAGGAAAGCTACCTGCTTCATGTGCCAGGAGAAGCCATCCAGTCATTTACTATAGATTCATCCAATCCATAAAGTTGACAGAATTTAAGAGTTGAAAGGTCTTTGGAGATCCTTTAGTTTATCCCCAGGGGAGAAAGGTCTTGTCCGAGGCCACACGCGGTCAGTTAGTGGGACAGCCAAGACTAGCCCTTGGACCTGCCAATGCCAGCTTCTAATGCTGAAAAGTCCAGCAACTTTGCAGGGCGGATGGAATATCATCTGACGGGAATCTTCCTCTGCTGGCCCTGGCTTCCCTCTCTCCATTACACGCCCCTGCTCCAGCCATGGCAGGCACCGTGCTCTTTCTTTCTCAGGCCTACAATGCTTACCTCTGTCCACACGTCACCCTCCCACGATCCTTTCTAACCTTCCCTCAATAAACCATTCAAAGGAAGCCATGTCTGCAAACCTCTCTCCCAGTTCCCAAAAAAGCACTAAATGGGGCTTCCCTGGTGGCGCAGTGGTTGAGAATCTGCCTGCCAATGCAGGGGACACGGGTTCGAGCCCTGGTCTGGGAAGATCCCACATGCCGCGGAGCAACTGGGCCCGTGAGCCACAACTACTGAGCCTGCGAGTCTGGAGCCTGTGCTCCGCAACGAGAGGCCGCGATAGTGAGAGGCCCGCGCACCGCGATGAAGAGTGGCCCCCACTTGCCGCAACTAGAGAAAGCCCTCGCGCAGAAACGAAGACCCAGCACAGCTATAAATAAATAAATAAATAAATAATTTAAAAAATAAATAAATAAAGCGCACTAAATGCTCCCTCCTCTGGGCTTCCACACCTTGCCTTTATAGAGCTCTTCAAGCCACAGACTACTGCTGATTGCGTTCCCAGCACACAGGAGACACGTGATAAATGTTTGCTGAATAAGTGGAGTTGACTTTAAGCATTTTCCATAGGTAGGTCGCTCAATCATGACTAGCTAATCATTTTATAATCCCATAACTTGGGCCAAGGGACTCCCAACTGTCAGCCAGTTTCCCCAAATGCAAATTCAGAAAATAATTTTCAGTCGATGCTTCCTGAATCTTTCTCCAATTCCCCCTGCCATTTCCCCTGAATACATTCCCACGCTACCAACAGCCTAGTTCGGACAACAGACACGGGAGGGTTAGCAGCCAGAGAGCACAATTCTGGAGCAATAACTTCTCCTTAAGATGCTGTTGTACCCGTGTGCGCCCAGGAGACACTGGTCACTGCCAGATCTGCCACCTCTCCGGGTTTGCATTTGGTAGCGGGGGTACCTGGGAAGCTCAGACAGACACATGGGGAGCTTTCACTCCGTTACTCTTTTCCTAGTTGCACTAAAAACATATTCATTCACCAAAGTATACTGTATTATGCAGAGTGGTTCCCTTAAAAGGCTCAATAAAGGTGAAATATGTAGATAGTCTTAATAATTTTACAATAAACTACACTTTAGAACCAATTGCTCTGGCACTGGAAAGTTGTCCAACTGATGGATTGTAGCTGTTGGCTAGTTCTGTGTGTGTGTGTGTGTGTGTGTGTGTGTGGTACGCTTTCAGTAAAAGACTGCAAGATATGAAAGAGGCTCACGCACCGTGGGAACTGTAGTTCTAACTACAGTTAGGCAAGAGACCAATTATGAAATGTTTCTGATAACAACTTTGGCGTTTTGGAAAGCTAGAGGCAGTAAACCAGGACACCAAGGTCTAAGCATGAACATACTCAATAGGAAAGTGAGAAAGAGGGGAGGAAAGGGAGTAATGTTTACTAGCAGCCCACTGAGGATTAGAAACCTTCCATGTTCCTCACAAAATGATGTTATAGGAATTACCATCCCCATTTTACAAAAGGGAAAACTGAGACTCCAGTAGGTTAACGTGCCATGCGTGCATCTCATGTATGGCAGGGCCCAGATTCAGACTCAAGTCCTCTCTGATCTGAGTCCCCGGCTGCCTCCTTTAAGCCATGTTTCCATCCTCTGTGTCAACACAGCCATGAGGCTCACCAAACCTCATGTGCCAAGTCATGGGGACAGCGGAGAGGACTCGCTAATTTCATAATGACCTTGAAAACTTCAAGTAGAGGTTTTGTTTCAAAGACCCTTGGGTTCTGGCTCCATGCGTCTGGTGCCAGGTGCTGGCTTGAAGAGGCCACTTGACCCAGGCTGACCCAGGCACGGTGTGGCCAGTAAAGAAAGCAGCCCCAGGGCTTCCGTGGTGGCGCAGTGGTTGGGAATCTGCCTGCCAATGCAGGGGACACGGGTTCGAGCCCTGGTCTGGGAAGATCCCACATGCCGCGGGGCAGCTGGGCCCGTGAGCCACAATTACTGAGCCTGCGCGTCTGGAGCCTGTGCTCCGCAACAAGAGAGGCCGTGATAGTGAGAGGCCCGCACACCGCGATGAAGAGTGGCCCCCCGCTTGCTGCAACTAGAGAAAGCCCTCGCACAGAAACAAAGACCCAACACAGCCAAAAATAAATAAATAAATTAATTAAGAATGCAAATGATCCAAGGATCGGGTGTTTCAATTAAAAAAAAAAAAAAAAAAAAGAACTGCTTGAATTCCTTTAAAAAAAAAAAAAAGTAGCCCCAGGTGACAGGCCACTCAGCACAATCAGCCGGACCGCGCTTGCACTCTTCCACCTCTTCCTACCTCTATGGTCAGTTTTGGTGCCAACACTGGGCCTCAGGTTTCGACACCTCCCTCACTCATCAGAACCCCCTGAAACCCTGTATCTTAGATCCTGAATGAAACCACTCTTCCTGGTCTTGCACATCCTTAACTTCAAATCTGTCCAGCCCAGAATGGAGGAAGGGCATTCCAGACTGAGTAATTACCATGTGGGCTATGAAAATGCCAAGGCATCCTCAGGAAAGGGTGGGCTGGGCCCAGCTCCTCCTGGCTAAGCTGTGGAACTTTACGCTCATGGGCTTAGTTGGGATGAGCTAATTCCTACTGGATGAAGGAGATGAGCCATCTCACCTGGCCAGCCCTCCTAGTCCAAGAACTCTATCATGTCATGAACTTCTCCATTCATTGACTCAATAAATATCTACTGAGCACCTACTATGTGCCAGGAGGTGACTGGGGTACAGTGATGGACAAGTGATGGTCTTGCCTTTATGAAGTTCAAAGTCTGGTGGAAAGGTCAGATATAGAAGGAGGAATTCCCACTTGAGACGGATGCTACGAAACACAGAAGACAAGGTGCTGTGAGAGTAACAGCAGCCTCAACACAGCGGGTGTCAGGGGAAAGTTCCTTGAGGAAGTGACATTTAAGGAAGACCTAAAAGATGAATAGGGTTGGCCCGTCAGAGAGAGAGGGGCAGGAGAGCAGGACAGTGAGCATTCACGTCCTCTGGAATCATTTGTTTCTTCCCTCTCTGTCTGCCCCGGCTCCCCTTTCTGTAATAATTCTAGCAACTTCAATTACTTATGGCTAATCTCTCTGATCAACCTCTAGAAAAATAAACACAGGCTCAGTCTGCTTGACAGTAACATGGACCCAGAGGAGAAAAATTGGCTGCATATATCCATTCTGCCCAAACAAGATACAGACTAGGGCATGGAGGGGTTATTTCTGCAAGACTCAGCAGGACCTGGCTACTCTTTGGGAATCCAGGGAGCTGTGAGTTTCTACTGCTTCCAGGGCCCCGTGGGCCCTCGATCCAATCAATCATCCTCCCCCCTCTCCAGGAAACATTCCCAACCGCAGGCTGCTATGAATTGTAATGCCCTCAACCACATGTAGGGTAGGATGAAATAAGTCCAGGGCTGGAAAGACCCTCAGAGATCACCTAACACAACATCGTAATTTTCAGATGAAGAAGCTGAAGCCCAGCAAGGAGAAGTGGCATGCCTAGATAAATGCAGTAGAGTGAGGTGGCTAAGAGCTAGCTGCCTGGGTGTGTGATCTGACTGTACTACCCTGTGCAGAGTATCAACACTTTATGAGCCTCAGCTTTCTCATCTCTAAAATGGGGATAAAATAGTGTTCTGCTAGAGTTGTTGTGTGAGGTTTAAACGAGAAAATAACTGAGAAGCACTTATTACAGAGCTTTGCATGTAGAAGGTAGTCAATAAATATCAACTATCATCACTATTACTATGTCACCCAGCTATTTAGCAGCAGGGCCATAACTAGAAGCCACAGCTGCTACACTGCCCATCCTCTGTATGATGAGGCCTCCTGCTGATGTAACCCTTCCTCATGCAAATGTGACCCTACAGGTGCTGGTGTAACCTTGTCCCATGCAGGTGTAACCCTTCGGGTGCTGGTGTAACCCTGGCCCATGCAGGTGTAACCCTTCGGGTGCTGGTGTCACCCTGCCCCATGCAGCTGTAACCCTACAGGTGCTGGTGTCACCCTTCCCCATGCAGGTGTAACCCTACAGGTGCCGGTGTCTCCCTGCCCCATGCAGGTGTAACCCTACAGGTGCTGGTGTCACCCTGCCCCATGCCTTCTGACACCCAGCCAGCACTTGGCCCCTTCTCTCTAGATTCCCCAAGGGAAAAACTCTGAGATGCCGGTGCCTCTAAACACACAGTACAAATGGCCCCCTACCCTCCAGCATGCTGGTGGTGGCATCAAGAGCACGGTGCTCTAGCCTCACCTGTGGCAGGAAAATGAAACGGTGGTCACCACATCCAGCGAGCCATGCTGCCTGCAATGCCAGTGGCAGCCCAGGTGGCCCACCGACCATACAGCCCCCTGCTTCCGGTGCCCATTTCCTACCTTTCCTTGACATTTCATGATTCTGGCCCTGACCCTGAATCTCCACACTTCTCCCTGCCAAGGCAGCAGCTCCCTCCTTTGGCACAGGGCTCATCTGTGCTCGCTGACAGTAGATTAGGGTGATTTTCTTTTCTTTATTAGGCAGTGATTACAAATCTCCCTGGGTTCATTAGTCGCTGGATAATCCTCCCAGATTTATTAGCTCACATTGCACTTCCTTCTTCACCTCTTCTCTTCAGATGGCATCTCTGCTGTCTCAGCGGTCGACTGGGCTTTGCCCAAAGGCTCTTAATTCTTCACGTCCTTTATCCAAACTACCATCAGTCTTGCGGAACAACGGTTCCTGCAGCCAAACCCAGAGGCTGACTGGAGGACAGAGACTCCTTCCAGACTAAAGAGTGGAATGAGCCCAGAGAATCTACACCTGTCCAGTGCAGTCCCCACCTGGAAGCGCCAGACAGGACCCTCGGGCCAGCAGCCCACCTGGGCAAGAGCATTCGAGGTGCAGACCCTTTTAGTTATAAGGGAGCTGACGCCTTTATAACGAAGTGCTCATCTCCATGGATACGGTCAGGTAGCCTCTAAACAGACATGCCAGGGCTTGGGATGCTAATTGCTTTTCCAACATGCGCAAAAGAGACGTGTGATGATCATTAATCATTTAATAATGTGGCAGATATGGGTAGCCGATCAGCACACTCATTTCCTGTCTCCCTGGACGCATGGTACATGATGTTTCCCCATCTCACTTTCGGTAGGTGTGAGTATGTGACTACATTCTAGCCAGTGGGATTGTGAGGAGAAATACCATGTGCCACTTCCAGGCCTGGCCCCCAAAGCCCTCCTGTGTCTGATCCTTTATGTTTTTCCCCATTCCTGGCCTCTCAGAGGACACATTAGAAGCTAGAAGAAGCCTGGGCCCCCAGAAGACCTTCTGGAAGGCTGCCTGATGATGAGGAACACACTTGGGGGACTTCGATTGAGTGAGAAATATACGCCTGCTGTGTGAAGCCATGGGATTGGGGTTTATCTGTTAAAGCAGTTGGCATTGCCTACTGAATACAAAGTGTTATCCATTGCTATTTTTTAACTTTACCAAAATTTCTTGAGATGGATATTATTATTCACATTTTACATATGAGGAAACTGAGGCCCCCAAGAGCATCAGGGCACACAGCTAGGAAGCTCCCAAGCTGGGGATTTTCACCAGGTCTGATGGACTCAAGGACTGGTTTTTACACACCAGCTTCTTTCTCCCATTATAAAGCTTCTTAATCAGGACTCTCAACTTCAGCCACGTGGTCTTGCTTCTTTCAGTTGGAAAACTCCAAATAGAAACAAGAAACACATCTGAACACTTCAAACCATTAAGATGGCTATTATCATAAAAACAAAAAGGAACAGGTTTTGGTAGGATGTGGAGGAACTCAAACCCTCATACATGACTGGTGGGAATAAAAATGGTACAGCTAGAAAGGAGTTTGGCTGTTCCTAAAAAATTAAACATAGAATTACCATATGATCCAGGAATTTCACTACTAGATATATACCCAAGAGGATTGAAAGCAGGACTCGATCAGGTATTTGTTCACCTATGTTCATTGCAGCACTATTCATAATAGCCAAAAGGAAGAAGCAACCTAAGCGTCCACATGATGGATGAAGAGATAAAGTGTGGTATAGACATAAAATGGATTATTACTCAGCCTTAAAAAGGAAGGAAATTCTGACACACAGAGACCCCTGAAGACATTATGCTAGGTGAAATAAGGCAGGCACCAGAGGACAAATATTATCATTTCACTTATATGAAGCACTTAGAATAGGCAACTTCATAGAGACAGAAAGCAGAATGGTGGCTGCCAGGGACCGGGAGGAGGAGGGAATGGGGAGTTATTGTTTAACGGGTATAAAGTTTCAGTTTGGGAGGATGAAAAATGTTCTAGAGATGGACGGTGGTGACGGTTACACAACAATTGAGTATACTTATTGCTACGGAATGGTACACTTTTTAAAATGGTAAATTTTATGTATACTTATCACTTTAAAAAAAAGAGTTAAAAAAAGAATGAAGTTCTGATACATGTTATAACATGGATGAACCTAGAAAACATGCTGAGTGAAATAAGCCAGACACAAAAGGACAAATATTACGTGATTCCACTATTATGAAATATCTAGGATAGGCAAATTCATAGAGTCAGAAAACAGCTTAGGAGTTATCAGGGCTGAGGGGAGGGGGAACGGGGAATTACTGCTTAATAGTTAAAGAGCTTCTGTTTGGGGTAATGAAAAGGTTTTAGAAATAGGTAGTGATGATGGTTGTACAACATTGTAAATGTAATTAATGCCACTTAATTGTAAACTTAAAAATGGTTAAAATGGCAAATCTTATGTTACATATATTTTACCACAATAAAAACGTTCAAAAAACAAAGAGAGCAACAAATCTGGATAAAGGCAGGAACAAATTTTCGAGGTCGCTCATGCATCTGTGTCCTTTGTGTCTTTGCAGAATAATTTTCTTGTTCGCCTTGCTTTGTCCCTTATTTGGTCCATCT
Organism: Balaenoptera borealis; assembly: GCF_965194805.1. Classification (NCBI taxonomy): domain Eukaryota; kingdom Metazoa; phylum Chordata; class Mammalia; order Artiodactyla; family Balaenopteridae; genus Balaenoptera; species Balaenoptera borealis. The sequence goes on along the minus strand of NC_138868.1, from coordinate 100,222,002 downwards.
TACTTTGGCCTGGACTCTTGACCCCTTACCTTGGCCAACCACCAGGACCTGCTTCCTTCTCGTTCCTCTCCAGATCCCTGGCCAGGGGCACATCCTGGTTCTCAATTTACCATAAAAGTTCTCATGATTTGGACCCCAGGAGCTGACCCTCTGGCTGGGTTCCCACCTTAGCCAGGTGCCTTCAGGTGACCCATTCCTACCTGTTGATCAGAGGTTTGTTCCCCTGATGGGACTGACCCCTGACCCATCAGAACCAGAAGCAGGGGCAAGAAGCTGTCTCACGGATCAAACCTCTGACACTAGTACAAACTACCCCAGATGCTATTTCGAAAAAGATATATAAATAAAAGACCTGGATATTTGTTTGCTGTTTGCTATGACTGTGTGCCCTCAACAGCTACCAACTTCCTGTCCGTGACTTCTTCCTTTGTTCTGCAGCAAGTCTGCCCCTGTTCCTGGGTCTCTGCCCTCTTGCTGAAGTGTCTCTCACATTTGTCACACACCTCACTGAGCCTGGGCTTCCACTGGACCCCCAGACCTGGCTCTTCCCTGGACCTGTGGAGTTCCTCCCCGCTCTTCCCGTCATAGCTGCAGGATCCTCCCCGCCAGCCTCAGCTCTCCTGGCCCAACCTCTCCTTGCATCAGTCACCTCCGTCACTCAAAGCTCAAGGCTGGCACACTCACTCTCCCTGCTGGCCAGACCCCGATACAAAGAAACTGTGCCTTCTATAAGGTCAAAATGAATTGATGGTTTAGAAGTTTGATTCATGGTGGCTATTTCTGTCCCAACTCTTGTGATGGATAATCAACTGATGGAGTCCAGAGCAGTCAAACAAATCCAGTGATTACAGATGCCCTAAATCAGTCTTAACACCTGGTGGGACAGAGGTATGAAGACCTGACCAATTACTCAGTAATTACTGACACCAGCAAACCCTACAATGGTTATGCACAATAATTGAACTACCTAGTTCTAGTCATTCTCTGGAAATTAATAAAATGGCATTTTAGGAGTCACTTTTATAGGCCATTAGAGGCTGGGCAGCAAAATAAAATTCTCCTGCTCTTTTCAGTACATGGGAAGCACAAATAGGACTTTTTAAAATAATACCTTCCCTTTACTAAACTTGTACTGTGAGTCAGTTTCTGTGTGGGTATTATCTACTGAGGCAGGTGTTATTAGTGTCCAACAGCTGATGAGGTCACTGAGGCTCAGAGACATTAAGTAACTTGCACAGGATCACACAGCTGATCGCAGGTCAAACTGGAATTCTTAGTCATGTCTACAAATGCCAAAGCCCACACCTTTGTGCTAACTCTCAAAAAGCTAATCTGAGTGCCCGCTGCATCACTGTGGCAGAATTTAGAGAGATGGGACATGATGGGGATCCTTGAGGAATTCAGACAAGAAATAAATAAAAATTAAAGTCTGGGTGGCATCTGTATTTGGGGAAAGGGACTGGAGAAGCACAGAGGCTCCCTTATGAACCTCTACATAAAGCCCCTAATGCTCTGGCCCAAGACTCCAACAGCAACTGGGCAGAAAGAATGGACTTAAAAATAGTTTCTTTACTCCTCATAGAGGTCTGTCCCTTCCAGAAAGCCAAGGCACTAATGAGAAGCATCCAGCATATTCTCTCACTGACTGATTTTTGCAACAGCTTTGCTTCTATTTTCTTGGCTATTACTCAGCCATCATCATTCATGCAGTTACTTTTCTGATTTCCTCTTGCAAACTTACAAACTGTGTGAATCCTGTTAATTCCAAGTTGAAAGAACTCTCTGACTGAGGCACGCTCCCAAAGCTCATCTCGTTCTGTGCCCACCCAAGAAGGACAAAAGCTCTTTGAAAGCTGAAAGTATCAGAGTGTTACAAAAAAAATACAGTGCCTTAGCATACGGTATTTGTTCTTCTCTTTCTGACTTACTTCACTCTGTATGACAGGCTCTAGGTCCATCCAGCTCACTACAAATAACTCAACTTCGTTTCTTTTTATGGCTGAGTAATATTCCATTGTATATATGTGCCACATCTTTATCCATTCATCTGTCGATGGACATTTAGGTTGCTACCATGTCCTGGCTATTGTAAATAGTGCTGCAATGAACATTGGGGTACATGTATCTTTTTGAATTATGGTTTTCTCAGAGTATATGCCCCATAGAGGGATTGCTGGGTCATATGGTAGTTCTATTTTTAGTTTTATAAGGAACCTCCATACTGTTCTCCATAGTGGTTGTATCAATTTACATTCCCACCAACAGTGCAGGAGGGTTCCATTTTCACCAGTCTTTCCAGCATTTATTGTTTCTAGATTTTTTGATAATGGCCATTCTGACCAGTGTGAGGTGATACCTCATTGTAGTTTTGATTTGCATTTCTCTAATAATTAGTGATGTTGAGCATCTTTTCATGTGCCTCTTGGCCATCTGTAATGGGATTTTTAAAAAAAATGGTACCGATGAACCTAGTTGCAGGGCAGGAATAAAGACATAGACATAGAGAATGGACTTGAGGACACGGGGTGGGAGGGGGAAGCTGGGGCGAAGTGAGAGTAGCATCGACATATATACACTACCGAATGTAAAATAGTTGGCTAGTGGGAAGCAGCAGCATAGCACAGGGAGATCAGCTAGGTGCTTTGCGAGGACCTAGAGGGGTGGGATAGGGTGGGTGGGAAGGAGACGCAAGAGGGAGGGGATATGGGGATATATGTATGCATATGGCTGATTCACTTTGTTGTACAACCAAAACTAACACAGTATTGTGAAGCAATTATACTCCAATAAAGATCTATTAAAAAAAATATAATGCCTTCAAAACATATAGTACTTGGCAATTTATAATGCAGTTTTCTTTATCCTCACAACAACCCCGTAAGATTTGATTATCCCCCACTTTACAAAGGAGAAAGCTGGGGCCCAGAGAGTCAACGTGACTCCCCCAAAGTCACACAGTGAGTATAAGGCAGAGTGGGGACTTGACCCAGGTCTCCTGACTTCACAGGCCAGTGCTTTCTCCACAAGATTCATCATCACAATCATTATTACCATGTTTGAGAAGAGGGAGTGGTGGGTTGCAGCGTGGGTGACGCTTTCTTAAACATCTCCAGGCCAAGCAACTGCGCATTATTCTCACTACCATCCTGGGAACTTATCTTCCAAAAGACTAGCCTCCTTCAATCTGCAAAGACACCTCCGTGACTCCTTGCTGCCCCACTCCTTCCTCCTCTGCTGCCCTGGCTAACTGAACATGGGGGGTGCCCCTGGCAGGTGGGCACAAGGCAGGCGGCCCCTGGCTTGCCTTTTCCCTCTCCTCCCCTCTACTTCCCAGGCTCCCCAAATGGAACACAATTGGAGTTTCATCTCTCTCTATTCTTCTGCTAACTTGCTGGGCTCCCCCAGATGCCTCCTTACGTTAGGCAAATGCTTTTGCATTGCTCTGGGAATAGTCTAATCCTTTTCTACCCTTTTCCATGTTAATGCTGTGATTTACAGCAGCAGTGTTAGACAGGAAAAAATAAATAAGCAAACAAAGAAGTTCCTTGTGCTTTACATTTCGAGGGCTAGAGACTGGGAGGGGGCGTGAGGGGGACTTCTGGGGCTCTAGCAATGGGCTATTTCTGGATCAGGGTGCTGCTGACACAGGTGTGCTCACTTGGAGAATGTTCATTCAGCAGTGCACACATGATTTGTGTGGCCTTCTGTATGTATGCTAGACTTCAGTGGAAAAATTCCAACAGTGGAACCGGCAGGTTTGTGGTGGGGCAAGCCTGCCGTGGAGGGAGTCCCTACACCAGAAAAGCAGCTATGCTGGATTCTTCGAGGGGCCTTTCAACCCTGAGAGCAAAGGCCTGTAGGATGCTGCAGGCAGAACAATTCCACAGCAGCCCCAAGAAAGGGCTGCTCACGACACTCCAGCTGGAAAAGAACAGGGACCACAGAATCCCAGCCTGTCTCTTTGGGCAGCCATCTCCTCAGCCTCGCAGGACATTTCAGGAGACCTGGTCCCTAAATCCCGGAATGGACACTGCACAATCACCTAGGTTACCCTACCACCTGTGTTGGCCAAGAAAGGCTTAACTTCTAGGTAACCTTTTCCATTTTAAGATTCAAGAGTCATAACGGTGAGGTTGAATTCTGCTCCCTAAACACATCAAGGATCTTGCATTGATACCTGCCTTACATCTTTTAAGTAGGTTACTTTCATGAATGGCTACAAATAGACAAATGAATAATTATTAACTGGCACACCCATTCCTGGAGCAGTGCATAAGTTTGAAGTCACTCAAATCTCCAGGTATGTGAATATGCTGTTCCTCATCCCCGAAAGTTCTTCCCTTCTTTGCTTGTCTAGGAAAAAGCCTACCTATCTTTCAGGGTGTAGCTTAAAGGCCCCTTCTGTGAAGCATTCCCTACCTGCTCCAGCTAGAGCAAGTGACCCCTGCTCTAGGGTCTAAAGCATTTTGTGTACACGTCTCATAGAATTTGTCACTATGCAATAGGACAGGTACCTTGCAATAGTTTTTTCCTGGGCCAGTTTGGTTTCTTATTCCCATTTTAATTCCGAATGCCTGGCCCAGCTCCTGTTACATCAAAGCACGTCTGGATGAAGGGGCTACTTAAATGATCTGGATATCTCGCGCATTTATAAAATAAATAAGGGCATAAAATAATTAAACCTCTTCTCTGAATGACTGTTTATAACAGCTCTATCTGTAATAGCCAAAAACTGGAAACTACGTCTCTCCATAGGTGGATAGTTAAGCAAACTGGTACATCCACACCAAGAAATACGACTCGGCAATAATAAAGGGCAAACTATTGATTTATGCAACACCTCTGATGGATCTTGAAGGCAGTACTCTGAGTGAAAAAGGTTAACCTCAAAGGTCATTTACTCATGATTCCATTTATATAAAATTAGGAAATTCAGAAATAGAGAACAGATCAGCAGTTGCTAGAGGTTAGGGATGGTGGGAAGAAGGGAAGTGGGTGTGACTATAAAATGGTAGCTTGAGGGAGATCTTTGTGGTAATGAAATAGTTTTGTAATCCTGATTGCCGTAGGAGTTACACACATCTACACACGTCTTAATAGCTTTGATATTTTGATATCCTGGTTTTGATATTTACTGTAATAATGTAAGATGTAACCATTAGAGAAAAATGGGTTAAAGGTACATGGTACCTCTCTGTATTATCCTTGCAACTTCCTGTAATCTATAATACCTATAATAATAATAATCTATAATAATCTCAAAACAAAAAGTTATAATTTTTTTAAACCTGTTCTCTGAGGTTCTTTCTACTCTCTAATTGAGTGTGTCTATACTTCACAACAACCTTTCACATCTCTTAATGTTTTACAATTTCAAAATATTTACACGCAGATTAAATTACATCATTTCGAAATGACGGCAACTCCATAATGTAGCTGTCCTTATGCCCATTTTACAGATAAGGAAACCAAAGCTCAGTGCTTGTTGAAGGGTACAAAGTTGGTACATGGCAAAAATAGTGCTCCAACCTGACTCAATAAAATTTCTACAGAACTGTCTTCTCAGCTGCAAAACAAGGGGATTTGGCAAGAATGGCCTCTGGAGGTGTATCCAGTTATAACACCTTTGTACATAGGACACGCATACTTTTTGTGCTCTAGCTTTCCTACTTCTGAGCCAGCCAGCATAAGGGTCTGGCTGTGTAGAGACTGGACTGCAGGCCAGTAACTGGACCTATAGAGGAGAGCATCCATCAGAGGGCTCAGTGCTATGTTGCTGGTGGCATCTGAATGGAGGCATTAGATTCCCCAAATTTCCATTCTCTCCAGGCTAAGAATTGCTGGGATGAGAATCCCAGTGGCTCCTGGGTTTCCATGTTTCTCAGATGCCCTGCCTCTCTGGCTGGCTTCTGCTCCTCTGTTCCATTTTCCCTACTTCCCATCTCCCGGGCTTCATTCCGTCACACCCCACGGACCCTAATTAATGATACTCTCTATGCCAAGGAGGTGAGCTGTGAAAATGTCTTACCAGATTAGTGAAGATGTATGTGTAATAGGCTGACACCATCCCCAGTTCCGCTGCCTGCAAAGGGAAGAGAAGGAGATTAGAGAGGAAAATAAAAACCCGCTGGAAATGCATGAGCAGGGAGGGCTCCAAATGTCCGCCCCTGGTCTGGTCCACTATCCTTCAGCACCAGCAGAGCAGACCATCTTGACTGATTGTTTCTTACATTGCCCTCGACCTTGGAGGATGGAGCACAGAAACCCTGGCCTCTAGAGTAGGGTCCCTCCCCCTCTACCCCACTCCCCACCCCTGCAGTGACACTCCTAGTAGCTGATATTCTCAGGTAAAACACATTCCCATGGATATAACTGGGTATTCTGGAAACCAAAGTGACCTTATGGGAAATGAAACAAATAATAAAACAGACTATAATCATTATCCCCACAACCATTAACAATACCAATGGCTAACACTCACTCACTGTTCAGTCTGCACCAAGCACTAGAAAGCATTTTACTTGGGTTAACCTGATGAGGTAGGCACTATTACTCCTTCACCACCCACATTTGACAGCTGAGGAAACCGAAGCACCCAAGGCTGTGCAACTTGTCCAGAAGATCACACGTCTCATAAATGGAAAAGATGAAATTAAAGCCAGGCAGCCTAATACTCCCCTTGGAGGGCTATGATATTGATGGAACTACTGACACACTTCTCTTAGGGGCCGAGGCATAGATAGGAGAGAGTCTGTGGGTTGTAGGCAATTCCCAAATTAACTCCACCCCTAGTGGGATGAGAGTGAGCGAGACTCATAAGTGTATTCCTGAATCTGCAGTAATGTTGGAAACAGGCGAATCATTTGCAAACTTTGGTCCTTTAGTAGTAGTGAGGAGCAAGTTGCCTGTGACATGCCCTTGGTCACAGTGCATCAGCAAGGCTCAGCCCACGGTTGAGAGCTGTGACTTCAGAAGGGCCTCTTTTTGTCTGACCTTCGTAGCCATCATAAATACCCCTAAGCAACCTTCCCTGTCGGCGTGCCTGGCTTGGAGTGTGACAGGTGCTGTAGACGCCGACAAGGAGATCACGGAAATAATGAGCCCAGCTCTCCCCAGGGCCCTCATCCCTCCTGACAGTCGGTTAGATCTGCATCATGTAGCCCACAGCCCTGGGCCCCTGGGAAACCATTTTTGTCATGACTACTGAGGTGCATGGGGGGAAAAAACAAGGCCAGGGATGATTAAATTTTCCCCTTACATCATGTTGATCCCCCAAGGAACTCCAATAACTTTGTGAGCATTCTCACAGGAACCTTCACAGGCTCCTTGAAGGATAGGCCAGGGTAATTATATCACTGCCATTCCAATGGGAAACAAATGCCTGGGGCAAGATTACACTGGGGGTCCTGATAGAGCCCAAGGACCCTGACGGGAGGCTCCTCCTTCCTCCAGCAAAGCTACATTGCCTCCTCCACTTCCAAGAAGATGGTGGGGCACGATGCTCACCTCCATCCCTTCCCTCCCCCACTGCTGTCCGTATACTAATGCCCTTGCCTCTCACCACTGCCTAGGCCAGCGAGAGTCCCCGGGTTACAGGGATGGGCTGGGGGCATGGGGCTGGGAGAGGGCACCGTCAGATGGTTAAAACCCACTTTGTGAAATCTGCTGTCCTAAAAATAAGAGACAAGAGATCCTTGGATTTTAAGACCTGAATTCTGGGTAAACATGGAGTTCGTTGCCAGAACAGCCGCTCAATAAAGTAGGGGATTACTCTGAAAATCCTCCTGAAATCAAGAGGCAGCGGGGTGCTGCCTAGTTCTGGGGCCAGGCTCAGGAGTGCACACCGAGACTCCCAGAAGCTCCGTACAGCCTCTGACCACACTGCTTCCCACACTGAGCTCATCCTCCCTGAGGCCCCTCAAGGCCGGGTTGTAGCCCCACGAAAGAGGAGTCTGGAGCTCCAGGGAAACATGCGGACTGAGTCCAGGACGGATGCAGGGCCGGCCTGCTGGGGCTGCTAGGAATTCAAATGGGAACAAGGTTTCCCGAAACCTCGCTGGTCACTGATGGATTTGGTTCCAAGGTCACAAGGGCTGAGTCTGACAGGGGGCCTCAGGAAAGCCTGCACCCAGCAGAACCATTTGCTAATAATGATCATTACAAGGGAATTTCCTTCAAATGCACAGCCATAAAAAAAATTAAAGGCGTTTATAATGAAAATACCCACTATTGGCAAGGGTGCTATAAGACACCTATGTGCTGTTGGTGGGAGTGTAAATCCTTACAGCCTTTCTAAAAGGCAATCTGGCAAATCATATCAAAATCCTGAAAAGCATGCATACCTTTAACTCAGTAATTCCACTCTTAGAAATTTATGCTCAGAAAATATTCATGAATTTGCATAAAGATTTATGTACAAAGATGTGCATCCCAGCATTATTTATTATAGCAAAGATTGAAAACAACCTGTATCTCCAACAATAAAGGATGGTTAAATAAATTATGGTACATCCATGTGATAGGAAATGATGCAGCCATTAAAATATTTGTAGAAAAATATGCAATGACATGAGAAAAATGCATGGCATATTATTAAGTGGAAAAAAAAAACAGTTTTCCAAAGAGTGTGTGCAGTGTGATAATAATTTTGGAAAAGGAAAAAATGTGTCTGTAAAGGCAGAAAGGCTAGACATCAAAATTTAATAGTGGTTCTCTCTGGGTGATGGAATTGTGAATGATGTTTATTTTTTTCTGTGTGCTTTTCTGTACTTTCCTAAATTTCAACAATGAAATACACATATTAAGAAGAGGGGGGAGGCAACTGCATATGCTGGGAGCGATGAAATATTCCTGGGCAAGGGCTGAGCCTAAAAGACTTCCACCGGGGGCCCGTCCAGGTAGGAACCAGCTACCGTAGGTTCCGACCCGCCCCTGGCAAGGGGACTGAGGGAAATCTATCTCACTCCCTACTCCCCACCTTCCTGAGGACTCCTCAGCCTCTATCTCTCGTGCCCTGAAATTTAGAGGAGCTTTTCTGTCTTTGATGACTTCCTCGATCATAGTTCCAGACATAAGAGAAGAAAGAGAAAGAGAAAAATTCTGTGTTTGAGTGTGTCTGTGAGTTGGGTATACCAACACAGACAGACGTGGGTTTGGAGCTGTGGAAAATTACTATAGCAACAGGCTGAAGGGACAGCCCGCAGTACTCAGAGAACTCATTCTAATGTCTTATTAATTCTGAGACAAAACTAGCTGGGGTGGGGAGGTTAGGAGACAGCGAGGGAAGGAGAGGAAGAGAGAATCATCGCGTGTCTGCCGGCCTCCTCATGGCTCGGCAGAGGTTAATGAGGAACCTCACTCCCCCACTGGAAGATGGCAGGTTGCGCTTAAATGTGCAATTAAAATGGCATTAGAAGAGGCCAATGTGCCTGGAGAGGCTGGGGGAGCTGCCAGAGCCATGGCGGAGCCTGGAAGCAGGGTCTACTCTTTCTGGGGCTGCTTGCCTAGCTGAACCACCAGCCCAGGAAGTGGAGCCAGTGATTCCAAGGATGCCAGCAGTTTGCAGCTTTGCAGCTGTTTGTCCAGAGTGGACCCCCAGGCATTGACTTCTCTCTCTCTCTCTCTCTCTCTCTCTCCATTTCCATGTGTGTATGTTGATTCAGGGGCTAGCACCCTGCCCCTCTGTGTCCCGGGGGGGTAGAAGAAATGGGCTGATTTGCTGTTAAGGGAACCAATGCCAGCTTCGCTCTGCTCCTTACAGGGCCAGGGGTTGGACAAAGCTGCTCATCTCGCAGAGTCTCAGTTTCTTCATCTGCCGAGGGAAGATATCACACCCACCTCACGTGGTCATGGAGAGGATTACACTGAGAAATTACATGACAGCACTTGGTGAACTGTAGTACACGTGTAAGGATTACACACATGCCCGAGATTCAGTAATACACACGGATGTGACTGCCCTGGTTGTCAAAATATGGAGATGCTTCTACTCCTTTTGGCAAATAGCCTCTGTCCCAAGTGCCCAAGTGATCCACCCCCCCCCAGCCCCTCCTAGGAACCCCTGGACCACAGAGCCCCTGGCAGGTCTAGGCTTGGCCAGTGTTTCAGCTGGTGGTTGCCCTGTTGCACCATGAGTTCCATGTTTCTACGGCATTGCCATCACCCTGCTTTCTCCTTTCAGCTCTCGGGAGCCGCCCATTGGAACTGAAGCACACAGAGGCTTGTCAGGGTCAGGAGTCCAGCCCCGGGCTCCTTCGGCCTCGGCCCAGGAGGATGGATGCCCAAGGCAAGAAGCGAGCAGAGTGCCAGCTCAGAAGGAGGGGGAGGGGGAGGACTGCTCGGCGCCCAGCGGCACCCGCCCGGCCCAGCGCCCACCTTCAGGAGGATGGTGTGGGACATGGAGGCGTTGGCATGGATGATGATGGTGGCTGTCTTGTCGTCCCGGATCTCCTTGAGGAGCGGGGTGGGGTCCCTAGTGTCATCCAGCATCCGGACCGAGAGCGTGTCCTTGGAGATCAGGAATTGCCGGAGCAGCTTCTCGAGGTTTAAAAGGCCTGCAGGGGAAGAGAGGACAAAGCCCCTGAGGGTCCACGGCGCTGCCTCGGGAGACACGGGAGCCAAAGCAGGACAAGCGAAGACTCGGGCGGGAGTCAGGGTCGCGGGTCTGCCCCCTGTTGGCTAAGCAGCCACACCCTAACCTGAGCGAGTCTCTTAACCTCTGGGGCGTCCTGTCACCCCATCTCAAATGAAAAGAACCCTCCTCAGCGCCCAGGGCCTCCCCCGACTCCCTGGGGAATGCTCTTTGAAAGCAGAGCGTGAGGCTCCCTTGAGTCGGACAAGAGAACCCCCACTCCTTCCCACGGCCCTGGGGGCGGCGTTGCTCAGCAGCCAAGACCTGTGCTCAGAGACCACCAGGCCTGGGCTTCCTTCCCTAACTTGGCCACTTGCTCACTGGGTGACCTCATGTGGCTGGGTCTCTTGACCTCAGCTGCTCACCTGAGAAATGAGAATACAGGCAGACCTCGGAGATATTGCATGTTTGGTTCCACGCCACCGCCATAAAGCGAGTCACAAGAATTTTTGGGTTTCCCGGTGCATATAAAAGTTATGTTTACACTATACTGTAGTCTCTTAAATGTGCAATAACATTATGTCTAAAAAAAGCAATGTACATACCTTAATTTAAAAATATTTTATTGCTTAAAAAGGCTAACCATCATCTGAGCCCTCAGTGGGTCGTAATCTTTTTGCAAGAGTAACATCACCGATCACATAACAAGTATAATGATAATGAAAAAGTTTGAAATATGGTGAGAATTTTCAAAATGTGACACAGAGACACGTAGTGAGCAAATGTTGTTGGAAAAATGGCACCGATAGACTTGCTTGAGGCAGGGTTGCCACAGACCTTCAATGTGTAAAAAAGCGGTATCTGCGAAGCGCAATAAAGCGAGGTGTGCCTCGAGGTGTGTAATATCAGCGGCCAGAGCTCAGGGCTGTGGAGAAGATTAAATGAAGTAACACACCAAGTGCTTAGGCCAGAACCTTGCACATGGTGAACCCTCATAAATGTTACATCCAGCCTTTATTTCCATGGTGGAAGTCGGGGAGCAATTCCCTCAAGATCACAAGGCCCAGAAAACAGGTCTAGCGAAAGCCTTTGAACTCCTCAGAGCACCATGGCTGCACTGAGACAAGGTATTATTATGATTATGAAAGAACAGGTCTTGAATTGCATTCCAACAGGCAATCATGTGGGACCAGAACAAAACAGAAAACTGGGATTGTGCGCTAAAGACTCTCCCCTTCCCTCGCTATTTGCCATCTAGCATATATGGGAGGAGGGATTCCAGAAGGATGTCACCGAGACACAAAGGTCTTAATCCTGCTTTGTCTCTGAAAAGGCAGGCCAGGAGGAGGGTGTGTGGTTGGGTGGGAGGTCTCCTGAGAAGACAGCAGTCTCAATTCCAATGGAAAGAGACCTACAGGCATTTGCTCTCAAAAGCCAATCAATGATAAGAGTAACATTTATTGAATTCTTATTGTGTTCCAGGTAATGGGCTAAACATTTTAATGGCTCATCTCATTTAAGTCCTCCCAAGGATCCTATAAAGTATTCGAATCCCACAGCACAGAGGCGAACAGGAGGCAGGAGAGGAATAACTCTCCCAGACACAGTCTGCACACACTGAGGATGGCCCGGGAAGGGTTGCTTTCTAACCAAAGATCCCAGTGCTCTGGTGTCTGTACTGGTTAAGGGAATATTAAATGCGGAGATGTCATGGATATGACCCTCTCTGTTCAGGTCACGCCCCCTCCTGACCCTTGAGAACCAAAAGGTAAGATGGGGGGCATCTGAAGAGCATTCCTAGCACCTCCCTCATTTTGTAGAGAGACGACAGGATGTGCCCAGGAACACAGCTGGGACCAGAATCCCCATTTTCTCGTTTCCATCCAACCCTCTTCCCCTGAGACAGACTGCCTCTTAGGATAAAATGCAGCAGGAAGCATCAGGCACAGAACCCAGGGAGGCCTGGAGACACGCGTCTCTGGGCTTTGGCGGGGAAGCCTTGGTGTGCCGTGTTAACAAGGAAAAGGGAGCAGGGTAGAGCCCACGGGCCTGGCATGATGGAGACTGGAGTTCCGGAAGGTGGGGTCAACCCCTAACTCCCATCCCCAAGGTCCTGAGAAGGTGATCCCAGGAGCTGGAGGCTACGTCAGGGAGCAGGGAGCCCCCGGAGGGCCTGCTATTCACAAAGAGGCTTCAGAAACCCAGGCCGTGCAAGCCCAGCATCGGGTTGGCCTTTCCTTCCTTCCCAAACAGGCCTCGATAGAGGCTTGTACAGACCCCCTGTTGCTATCGGTGCCCCTCCCAGTCCCTCACCACCGGCTTCCATACAGAGTGGCGCTGATGCTGCCAGGGCACTTCCTGCCAACCCAGATGCAGAAGATCTGGATTCAAGCTCAGGGTCAACCCTCGCTGGCTGTGTGACCTTGAGAACCATCTAACCTCTTCAAGGCTCCACTCTTCATCTGTAAAATGGGCATAACAGGTGAGAACTCACTGTGATCTTATGTGAAAGCACACTTGGAACTGGCATGCATACTATCAGTGTTACTTCTTTTGTGTCTACGCATCCCCACAAGAACCCAAAGGTCAGGAATGGTGACTCAGTGAGGCAGAAGGAAGAGGGAGGAAGGTACACATCTGTTCATCCAGCACTCACTGTCCTAAGGGCCCGGCACCCGGCCAATAGGACACCAGCAGAGAAGTTAGATTAGGGACAGACCCTGCCCTCAGGAGCTTAGAGGCCAGGAACCTGTAGCTAAGTCTATAGCAAAGTTCAAATCATATCCCCACTACCATATATAAAATAGACAACTAATAAGGACCTGCCGTATAGCACAGGGAACTCTACTCAATACTCTGTAATGGCCTATATGGGAAAAGAATCTAAAAAAAGAGTGGATATATGTATAACTGATTCACTTTGCCGTACACCTGAAACTAACCCAACATTGTAAATCAACTATACTCCAATAAAAATTTTTAAAAAAACAACCCAAATGATATCCCTATTTCGTTTGGCGGCCTGAAAATCTGGTTTCCTATGGGGCAGCTCCACTGTGTCCTATCTGTAAAATGGAGAGAATATTCACATCTTCTCAGAGATGATGGGAAAAGCAAAATCCCACTTGGACAAAGGTCTGAGCACCCGATCCAAAGGACAAGGAGGTCGGGGAGGCCACAGAGCCGGAGCTGCCGAAGCCTTGGCCATCTCCTTGGCTCAAGGAAAGATCTGCCAGGGCATGCTCTAAGGCAGCAGCTGGAGGTATGAGTAACGGGGGAGTGGTGGGTGCGAACCCGCATAGGGCCTGGAATGCAGCAGGGAGAATCTCTGGAGCCCGACGGGGAGAGAGGCCAAATCCCCTGGGATCCTTCAGATGGGCAATGAAATTCAGTGGGAGAAGACAAAAGCCTGGGGAGTGACAGTACAATTACACACAGCATGGAGCAGCCTGGCAAAGGCAGCCCAGGGACCCTTCATCCCTTTAAAGCTGGCAGGTGCACTGAGCTCCCGGGTAAAAGAGCCCCAACGTGTCAGGGAAACTGGGGACCCTGCTCTAATCGATGCCCACATGCCCCACCCCACCCCCTGCCCCTTGGGGTGCTCTGCTGCCCTTTAAACAAGGAAGCAGTATCCCTTCCCCTTCTCATCCAACACTGTTTGCTGGGGGGCAGGGAAGGCCCAGGGGAGGGCAGGGGAGAAGGGCAGCGAGTCCCTGGGAGGTCCGCAACCGCCCCCAGGATCTCCTACCCAGTCACTCCCTTTCCCAGGCTGCACTGCACCTGAAGTAACAGAAAGAGCGCCAGGTGGGCCGTGAATCCCAGCTCCTGTACCGCCCGTAGGTTAGCTAGTGTGAGCCATTCTCTATGCCCCTCTGCCCCTCCATGTCCTCATCTGTGAGATAAGGGTCATAACCACCTCACAGGGGGAGTCAGAGGATGGCAAGTCAGCAGAACAGTGTCTGTCACCCAGAAGGCACCTCCCAAATCTGGCTTCCATCCATCCCCCCTCCTCCACTCGCTCACATCCCAATGGTCCTTCACCCCATCTCCTCCCCCAAACCCTCTCTCCGATCTCCAGCCCCCACCCACTTCTCTCTTCTCCCAACTCACACAGGATTTATTATCCAATTCACAGAATACAGCCCTTGGTTATAAGCCATATGAAACATTTGATAGCATATGCTTATGCATATATGCATGTATTACGGTAGATAACATGTACTGTAATTATTTCACAGTGCTGGGCAGGGCTCCTATTTCAAACTCCTCGGCTCATCCCCACTGTGAGGTAGGGCGCACGGTGCTTGCCGGTGGACTGAACACAGACCGCTGGGGGAAGAGAGAGACTCTGCATCCTAACAGATCAGGGGAGCAGCCCTGCCAGGTGGGAACAGACACCACGTCACTTGAGGAGCCACGGAAGGAAGTGGGTGCCTGGTCTGAGGAAGAGGGGAAGGGCTGTCATAAGACAGACTTGCTCTTGACTTGTAGTCAAGGGCTAACCCCAGAAATAATGAATGGATGGAAGTCGCAGGGGGACGCACTTAGCTATCATAAGGAAGAAGCTCTGTTGGAAGCGTCTAAAGAGGCAGTGGGCTGCATCAGGAGGGAGTGAGTTCCCCATTGCTGGAGGTAGTCAAGGAAAGACTGAAGCCCCATTTGAGGATGGTTGTAGAGGGAATGAAACCAGGGGTCGGAAAGTTGAACTGCAAAAATGTTGATGTCTTTCCAGCCCAGAGAGTCTTTATGAATCAGAAAAGGATCCTTTTTTTATTCTAGGTAGCGGAAAGCAGCTGCAGAAGAGGAAAAGTGGTTTAGTTACATAAAGAAGATTAGAGTTTTTCAGTGCAGTTTGGCATTTTCCAATTGTCGTTCTCCTCACCTCTATCTGTTTCATGGAACTAAGGGATTTGCCAAAGGCAGCTGCCACCAGAGGGGTTAAAAGCTGCTCTCTCCCCGCTTCCCCTCCACCTCCACCCTGACCCTCCTCTCCTGAGGGACCCTTGGCCCTGCAGCGAGTCTGCCTGCCGAGGCCAAGGCTGAGAGGGACCAGGGGAACCTATTAGTCTCGCTCAGGATGCAATGGGATGGATCGATGTGAAACCCAGTAGGCTGGCTGTTCTAGGAAGAAGGAGGGAGACTGGCTTCTGGGACTGGGACCCAGGGGCCAGGTGGGGCAGGGAGGAAAAGGATGGAGAGGCTGAGAAAGGCACAGCAGGGGTTACACAGGTCTGCAGGACAAGGACACAAACACCTAAGGGATGGGTCTGCAGGGGACACAGAGGACCTTTGTATCAAAAATTAAGAATAAATAATCATGTCAACGGGCATCCCTCCTCTCCACTGGCTGATTCCCTGGGCTGCAAGCTTTGATGCTGGAAAATGTTAATATTCCCAGCAGGGGCGACACTTTAAAATCTTGTGGGAGGCAGCTGATGGAATACCGACCAGAGGATTATGGCGAGGATTTAGGGAGACTATGTGAGCTCACCACCATGCACCGTGCCCTAAACCTAGTACATCTCCAGTACCCTCCCCCTGCCAGGTGCAAGTGCCTCGGGTGTACGGTTTTCATGTCCTGTTTTTCCAGGGAGCAGATTCTGATGGAGAGAGAGGGATGAGGGTCCGAGGTGTTGTCAGTGGGGCAGGGGCACGGAACAAATTCAAATGCTTGAATGATGTACCTATTTCACCTGCTTCTTGGTTTTGTCCCATCCCATACCTGGGCTTGGCCCCGAGAAAGGGCAGAAAGGGCCAGACCACGGGGGCCAGAGGGGGAGACAGAGAGGGGATGGAGAAGCAGGCTGAGACCTCTCAGTCCCAGGAGGACCACCTGCTGTCTTGCTCGGCCATGGAGGCTGCCCCCTTCTCTGATGGCAAGGATGGGCGTGGGGAGAACCTGCCCTCTGCGCTCCCCTCGGCCTCTCCACTTCAGGGCGTTTGTTGGTTTATTAATTACTGGGGCCCAGGAGGCATCCCTGCCCTGAGAACTGCCTTCAGTGTTTCCTAAGCTTCTTCACATACTGTTGATTTAACCCTACAAGTGCCCTGGAAGCAGGTATTATCATTATTCCTGGGTAGACACCAAATCACTGCAGCAGGAGAGACACTGGGACAGATCACAGAACTAACTGGCCAAGGTCCAAACCCAGGTTTCTGATTCCAAGTTCTGGCCTCTGATTCACCACTTGAGTTGCCTGGGAAGGCCTCAGTCCTCCCATAAAATAATAGGAAAAATGGTCCCTCACTTCTGCCTCTTCCACAGTGTTCGGAGATGCAGGGAGAGGAGGTAACAAGAACCATGTGACCTTGAAAATGGACTTAATCTCTCTTTTCTTCATGCATATAATAAAAATGTCTATAGAGCCCATCTTATATGGTTAATGTGAGGTTTAAATGAGATAATTTCAAACCCTTAGCAGAGTGTTTGTTATATAGGAAGTGTTCCGTAAGTGGTTAATTTGTATCACCATAAGCAAAAGGCCTCTCACAGTGCCTCCTGGGGGTGGCACTAGAAAGGCCAACTACTGTCCCCCTCGTCCCCCAGCTACTCACACGGGACTCTGGGTATCATTCCCGACACACCAGTCCTCCACCCACTACTGCCACAACCAGGGTTGCAGGATAAAGTAACAGTAATTAAATGTGTATTACATTCTGGGCCCAGATACCTTCCACCCAATCACCCTGAGATGCATTATTATCCCCACTTTACATGGGAGGGAACTAAAGCTCAGAGAGGTAGAGTGACCTGCTTCACATCACACAGCTCATGAGTGGTGGAGCAGCTTGGTTTGCCTGCAAAGACTGTTCCCATTTTACTGAACCAGCCTGCGTTTCTTTTCAGCCGCACTTCCTCCCCAGGAGACCAGAGTCTCTCCTCTCCAACATCTGGACCGAGTTTAGCCAACACAGGGATGTTACAAGGACAGAGCGGAACTCCGGTCACGCCACTGCAGGTCCTGACCTGACCTTGTTCAAAAGGGATTCCAGAAAGGAAAGAGAGTTAAAGCCATGCGTGCTGTGTGTTCCCTAGGTGTGGACACTGTTATACACTGTGTCGTCCTATTTTATCCCCTCAACCACCCTGGGAGGGAGGAAGCCTCATCCCCATTTTATAGATGAGACAACAGAGGCTAGCACGTGCCTAAGTCACTTTGCCAAGATCACACAGGTAGCACATAAACGGCAGAGGGTGTAGGGGCTCAGGACTTGTAGCTACAAAAAAGGACATTAAAATACTTAGAAACACCAAAGCAAGCCTGAAAAAAAAGTTGATTTGAGCTATGTACAACGATACCAGGAAAACACACGGCATATTATACTTGTGACCACAAAGAGTGAAAGGCTCTGGGTCCAGCCTGAGTGTCTCAAAAGGTAACTCTGTGGCAGGGCTCACCAAAGGGGCCTTGGGGACAGTAGTGGGGAACCCCAACTTTCCTAGGAAGTCCCCTAACAGCAAATTACCCCCCTCCCCAGGCTCCGCGGGGATGACCAGAGGGCCATGCCTGGGCTCCTCACTTCTCCTCCCCCAGCCTCACTGGAACTAGGTACTTGCAGAGATGTTCTAATTTTTTTTCCCCCATTAAAGAAAAATAATGTAATCCACAGTACAACTCTACTTGGTCCAAAACCTGCTTATTGAAAATCTACTTTGGGGAGGGAGGAGAGTACATGGCATGATTCCCCAGGGAATAATCTCTGTTATGCTTAATTTTGACAGCAGGAAAATAGAATTAGATTCCTGTTCCTAATTCGACTTGCAGTGTCTCTTGGCCCTGCATTAATAAGGAAGATGGAAGAGTGTCTCCTCCCAAGCTCTGAGCTGCATTTCCCTTCAGTCCTTCATTTCTTCAGCCTTTGGTTAGATTTTGAATCCTCTTTGCGCTTGAACTTCTCCTGCTCTGCCCCACCTTCCCTCCCCCCCGGTAGGTGGGGCCAGGGTCACTCAGCAGCCTCCATACATGAGTCGTCCGAGCAGCGCTGTGTGGTTGATGCGTCTCCCCTGGGATGTGGGCCGGCCTCTCTAGCACTCGGGCGGGCTCATCCCCTCCAGGACTTTGTGCTCGGCCATCCCGCACCCCGCTCAACGGAGCAAGGGGACACACTGTTCCAGGGAGATCTCTGCCCTTCAAAGGACACTGTTCCTGCTGGGTAGAGCCCACCCTGAGCCGCTGCTCTCAGTCTGCTGGTGTAGCCCAGGAGGGTGGGAGGGGCCTCGGAGGAGGAAGCCCTGGCTCATAGTCGGAGGACCGGGAGTTAAGAGTCTTGGTTTTGTCATGCACCAGCTTCGTGACCTTAAGTCAAGTCGCTTAGCAGCTCCAAGACTCTTTGCTCCGCTCAGAATGACTGGGAAAGAGGGAGGTAAAGTGGGAAAACATAAGTGAAAGTGCTTCGCAATCTGCAAGGAACTGTTTGAATGTCGGAGAATGTCAATTCCAATGGAAACAGCCCTGGGCTAGGAGGCAACAGTATCTAGCATGGTACTTGGCACACAGCAAGTGTTTAACAAACATCTGAACAACTTACTTCCCGAAGCCCAGTAAGAGCTGAAGCAGAGGAAACAGGGCTCAGCTTCAAAGCAAGAGGGACTGTGGCTAGACACAAGAAAGAACTTCCTGTCAGGTTGGTGAGACGCTGTACCCAGCACAGATGAGGACTGCAGGACAATCTTTGCCTGGGCATATTTACAGCCTGTCCTCTGTCTCTCAACATTCTCGCTGGGTGCCTGGGGTGTGCCACTTCAGTCCTGCCTGAGTGGGCTTGTGGCAGAAATTTCCGGGGCAGAATCCTTGATTCTGTTACACCTTTCAATGCTGCGAGGATGCTACACGAGGAGGGTCACCTGGTGGAATGCGACATATCCCAGCTGTGTTCCATCAAATACTAGCATCCTGTGAGCTTTTAGATCAGCATCCTTCTGGGGGCATATGATCAAACCTATTTGGAAGATGCTGAGGTAAATAGTTGTTTTGGCCACAGGACAACTCAGGGTGTCCATGCTAATGTGTGCTGACAATCTCCATGAGGGAGAGATAGAACGAAGTGTTATCTAAACATTTCTCTCTTTTTTTTAGCCACAAAATGCTTCGTCCACAAAACCCTTATCATCTAAAACAATGCTGTCCAATAGCACTTTCTGTGAAGACAGAAATGTTCTATATCTGTACTGTCCACACGTGGCTATTGAGCACTTGACGTGTGGCTAGAGAGACTGAGGAACTGCACTATAAATTGTATTAAACTTTAAAATGGGGAATTCCAACATTTCCAAACCCACTGGGTTGTTGTAATAATTAAATAAGATATACAAAAAGCATACGTAGTTGGGACTCAGCTACTTTGTTTCTTGGGTAGCACAGAGCAAATAATCACGTTGTGTTGAATAAATGAATGAAGGTACAGGTGGAGTCAGTAAGGTGCAAAGGTCCCGTAAAGAAGATGGTTCTGACCCTTGGCAGGGAGGGGGCTTTTGTTTTCAGATGTTGTAGGGATTCCAGGGTGGAGGAGGGACTTACACCGCAGAGCAGTTCTGAGGAGCCATAGAGAGGAGCCTTATGGAGATGGCGAACCTCTTCCGGTGCAGCCCACCCAGACCCGCAGGGGAAGACCTGCACAGGTGAGCCACACTGGACACAGACGCCTGCGTCTCGGGCTCCGGGTCCCAGTGGTAGCCAGTAGCCAGCACCTGTCTGACTGTGTGTGGTGCACAGCTGTCACCGGCAGCACACAGATGTACAGATTTGCTGGAATGTGCTGGCTTAAATTAGCTAAATCTCATAAACACTAAATTTATGTCGCAAATTGAGAGAGAAAATGCATTTCTAAAACCTGCATTTGCAAAAAAAAAAAAATGCTTTATCGGGAATTGACCTTGGACCTTGTTCCATCAGAAAAATCTACTCTCCAAGGAAAGAAGTTCTTCAACCCATCAAGTACAAAGGAATCCAATTATATATTTTCCCTCTCTCTCTTTTTGTAGCTCCTTAACAATGAGGCTGAAAATGTGGGAATTGCGTTTGCAGATGCCAAAAGGCTTGGTGGTTGGCCAGTCTCCCTGTAACTGAGCTCCTCTCTGTTCCGCGCATGCACAGGGAGTTCTGGCAAAGGGTGCTCCTGGACTGCTCTCTTTCACCTACACACACGGACGAACAGCCAAGGACACTTCGGAATCCCCGAACCCTCTGGTTGTCATTCCCACGATTGGAAGGAGCCCGCCCCTTCTTGGCGTATCATCTGCAGCCGGGGGCAAATCACTCAGGTTGAAATCAACACGACCTGACCATCTGGGGTGGAGCCAGCCTGGGGAAACTTACATTCTGCTTTGGCACAGATGAGGCAGGCGGTGGTGCAATTGAAGAAGTTCAGGATCCCAGCTACAGCCACGCTGATGTCAGTGCTGCTGGGGTGGAGGTTCAGGGTTGTGAATCTCTGGAACTGGAACTTGATAAACTCCTCTGGGGCCACTTTGAAATGAGGGACCTGGGCGGAGGAGCAAAAGTGGGCAGCAGGGAAGATCCGGAACCAGCGAGACAAAAAGAAAAGAGGGATGAGTGAGACAAAGCTGCAGAGGGTGGCTTCTTTTGTAAAAGACCTTTGCCTGGCAAGAGATGGAACTTGCAAGACTCGGGGCACCCACTCCACAGGAGGAAGATGACGTGGCATCCATGACAACGCTTGCGACCCAGGATGGGAAACCCTGCAGCCGGGGACCTGGATAAATGTACTGTGGACCTTGGAGCTGGGGTCTGTGGCCCTGAGAAGACAAAACAATAGGTCTTTATTCTCAGAGGAACTGCCCACTGCTGGGCAGAGAGACAAATGGCTCTTGAAGGCATAATCCTTATATCATTTTATGTGTGGTTAATGAATCAGAGCAGAGATGGCAAAAAGAGAAAAACACTGCCCTGGGGACTAAGGGAGGGGCCCCCTCAGCCCAGCCTAGCCAACAGATAAATAAACCAGCTCCCATCCTGGGTAAAAGCCTGGGATGGGTTCCTCCGTAGACTTACGTGAGGAGGGGGGGAGCGCTGCAGGCTGGGAAACCAACTAGAGGGCCTCCGGATGGAGCCCGGTAAATAAATACCTGCTTTGGCTTCATTAGGACAGTGTCAGCTTCCCTCTGCGTCTATTCCTGACATTTCAGGGAGGCACTGTCCCTGCCTTCTGCCTCTCTTCTCCAGGAAAGAGATACTAACAGGCTGGGATGGCTGCTTTACTGGCAGCTTAGGCTATTGGGTAGGTAATAGGAAAGTTAAAACATAATAAGCTGCCATCCACCTTGATTTTATTATGTCACCCTGGTACCCAGAGCCAGAAGAGCTAAAGGCTGCTTGTGCCTCTATCAGAGATGGGGCTGAAACCTCAACCCCCATCCTCACTTAGGGTGCCCAGTGTGAGGGCCAGATTATTGTGAGCAAGGGTTTGGACTGATGTGAAAGTGAGTAAGATTGAGGGTAGACAGCAAGAAGAACTTCCTGATGGTGAGTTGGTTGGTTCCTAGAATGGGTTATTCAGACATGATTGCAGAAGTTTTCTCTGCCTGGGCTGGCCCAGAGTCTGGGATGACATTGACACGGTCTCTGTAGGATTCTGCTACCTTATCCTTTTAAGCTTCTAGAAGAAGTCAGCCAGAGACCAGAGCTCCTCTGAGACTGGGATGAGGGGAGGGTAAAGATTTAGCAGAAACTAGGGAGAAAATTCCTGAATTCAACTAGGATTAGCCCTTGAACCACAGAGAGAGGGCAACCAATATTTTTTAGCAGAGACTGAAAAGCATAGAATTGGGGAGACAGGCTGGTGAGAAATGACATTAAAGAGTGACGTTGACCTGGGGTGTGTCCTAAGGGGTCTTTCTTCCCACTGATATTTTGCAACGCTTACAATCTGTCTAAAATGAATAACAAATGCACCTTGAAAGGAAAAAAGGTCACAGAAAGGTAAGATGGAGGCCAGGCTGGGCAGGGGCAGGGTGGCCAGGCTGGCTGGCTTACACATCTGAGCATCTCTGCCCAAGGCCCTCCCCGTGTGGCCATCCAGCCTACCAGGGTCCAGCAGCAGCTAACTTACCCCCCTCCCCCCATAGAAAGTACCCTTAGAGATTCCCTTGGATCCACCAATCCCAGAGATGAAGCAGGCAAAAGGCTCAGGAAAGTAAAGACTCAGAAAAATGGGTTTTAGAGTCTACAGTCCTGGGTTTGCATCTGGGTTCTGCTGTGTGATTTGGGGCAAACTGCTTAACCTGGCTAAGCTTCATTAACATGGAGAAACAACAGGTGCTTCTTGAGCTCTGGGAGAATAAAACGAGACCCTGTATGTGAAGGATGTACTAGTTCAGTTCCTAACATGTGGGGTAAGTGTTTAGGCAATGCCTTTTCTCATTCCCTTCCCCCTCTCTCCCCAAATCTTGCAGCTCCTGGAAAAGCTCTTAGGTCTGTATGTGCAGGGGTGAGGGCTGAGGGGCCTCCCTAGGAAGGGGAGCTGGTGGGAGCTCTCCAGCACAGCCTGGCATCTTGAAGGTTGCTGGGAGGCAGCCAGCTGCCCCGATGGGCCCAGGAAGGGATGGCCAGGCCAATCCTGCTGAGTCTCTCTCTGGGACAAAGATCAATCCAAAACGGATCTGCAGGTGCAAATGCATCCCCGGAAGTCATCATGGAGGGGTGGGGGGCATGGAGAGGTGAGTGGCATGGAGGGGAGGGCAGCAAGGCAGAAAGCAGCCAGCCACAGGGGCTGCAGACATCTTAGCAGCATTTAAAAGAATGAACTCCTCAGTGAGGACTCCATTTCTTTTCCCTGAAGCTGAGGGGAATCAGTGTGAGGCAGTTCAGCCTCATAAACTATTAGAAGAAGTGCAAAATCTGAATGGAGAGGAAAGGTTGCTCTGGAAGGAACGTGACCAGACAAAGGAGGGGTAACCGTCTGGCCATTCCCTGGGCAGCACAGCCCGCCTGGCTGGTCAACGGCACAGGGTCTGGGGTGGCGGGATGGGAAGATGGGTGCAAATCAGGGTCTCCACCTCCGGCCTGAAATGCCAAGCAGGGTTAAGGGATGTGTTCGCTGAGATAAAATAGCCGCTGAACACCGAGAGGAGGCCATTCTGGAGTGGGGACTGGGGGGATGACTGTAGGGGACGGTGAGGAAGGTGTGCTGGGCAAGAGGGGGAGGGGGGAAAAAAAGGAGAGCAGAAAAGAGGAAATGGGCAGCCGAAGTCTTGGCAACCTCACTTGGTGAAGATCACAGCGACCGGGAAATAACAACCTGCCACAGATTTGAGCTGTTACTTGGAGCCTGGCAAGAAAGATTTAAATTAAACATCAGGTCTAACTTGCAGGGGCCCAGGCCTGGGAGATGCTGGAAGGGACTGCGGTGGGACAGAAGCTCTTTTTTTGGCCTGGGCTGGCTCGGGAGTCATCTTTCAGGACATCTGGGAGGAAGGATGAGGCGCTGTCAACACAGACCCTGCCCATGGCCTGAAGCTCAAGGATTCAGCCTACAGGGCAGTGGTAAGTAAGACCCATTGCAGGACTGGAGCTAGGACGGCAGGGCGCTCTACTGTGCTGATAACGATTCTTAGAGTGGGCTCCTAAAACAGAGAAGACCAGTATTCCTCCCAAAGCCTCAAGGACCAAGCCCTCTGATCATAAGAGAAGTGGGAGCATCAAGGGAGTGGCTTCCAGAGGGCCTGGGGTAAGCAGGGGCCTGTCTATTGCTCCACTGCCTAGGTGAGGGCAGCTCACTAAAGAGGTGCCCCATCCTACTGCAAGAACTGGATCCTCCCAAAGCTAACGCTTCTGGAAGGCTGAGCCTCTAGGCTCCCAGGACAGGTGCAAATTTTGCCCTTCCATCCCCTGTCCCTGCGCCCTGCCCCTCCACAGCTCCTGACCATCAAGCTCCATCTGTTCCCAAAAGACCTGGCTAGAAGGCCCTTGGGAGGCTATGGGGTCACCTTGCCACTGTCTCCCAGGAATGTATCTGAAGGGGAAGGACTGACTGATTCCAAGAAGGACTAGGAAAGATTTCAGCAATAGAATCTCTGAAGTTTCCAATTTGTTTTCTCTGGGGGGAAAGGAGGGAGAGAGATGCTGGAATAGGGAGCAGGCCATTACTCAGAAACTCATCCCCGACCATCTTTATCTCCCAGGGAACGAGAGCTAGAGGGAATGGACCCAACACTTTGGAGAAGTAAACACTGGAGTTGGTGAATGAAGAAGAAAGCGAAATAAAATCTCTTTTCTAGAGAACTTACAAAACAGAGGTTTTCAAACTTTATTTCAGCACTAAAATGTAGCAAAGCCTGGCCCCAAAGGCATTCTTCCCCAGAATCCCAATATCTAAACAGAGACTCCGCAGCTGTTCCTGTGGAGCTCAGACTTCTGCCCTCTTGGCCTCCCCTGGACCACCACCCTCCCCAGCCTCTTCCTCTACCTGCCGCCATCAAGGGACCCCACCTTCCCCTGTCACAGGACCCCAAGACTCGGAGGAGCTCAGCTTGAAAATCTCATGAAACTCTTCCTCTGAGTCCCCTCCATCCAAGCAACCTGAAAAAAGTAAGTGCCCAACAAAGGCCCAGTGCTTTCATTTGTGTTGATGTTATTAGTGACACCAGCCAGACCTTGATTCACTCTTCCAGCCCTTAAGAATCCACGATATCTTTGGGCCTGGGGCACAGGCTGCC
This sequence comes from Balaenoptera borealis, assembly GCF_965194805.1. Classification (NCBI taxonomy): domain Eukaryota; kingdom Metazoa; phylum Chordata; class Mammalia; order Artiodactyla; family Balaenopteridae; genus Balaenoptera; species Balaenoptera borealis. The sequence goes on along the minus strand of NC_138868.1, from coordinate 100,196,758 downwards.
AGCCTGCAGAGAGTCCCCCAACCCTGCCCAGCACTCACCTCCTTCTCCCCGCAGATGTTGCTGATGATGGAGCTGGAGGCCGGGCTGGAGGATGGTCCCAGGACAGCGACCACCCCCTTGGGAAGGATCTGACACACTGCAGCCAGCGGCAGGGGCAAGACGTGGGGAGCAGGAAAGGAAACAAGGCGCTCATCAGGTGGGGCGTGGGCTTCGGCCTCGAGTCCTCCGATCTCCCCCCGCTGGCCCCTCACCTCCCACCCACCCCCGTCCCCGTCTTCCAAACCCAGTGCCTCTCCTCCCCTGGACTGCTGGGCTCCAGGACAGTTTTATTGGAGTTTATGGATGGTATTAAATGAGGAAATGACCCAGGTTATGACAACATACGGCCTCAGCCAACAGGGTGTATAAATTGTCTGGGCTGTCACCGAAGGACGGAGGCGCACAGCGGAAACCTGCACGTCCCACCCCCTTTCTGCCTAGCCTGCAGGATGGGCACTGGGACCCGGGCATGGCTGCTGCAGGGGGCTACGGGTCCAGCTCACAGGATGGCCAGCCAGCATGCAATCTGTTAGCCACCCCCCCCCCCAAAGAGAAAGAAAGAGAGTCTAGAGAGGAAAAAAGGTAGACAAGCAGAGAGAAAAAGGATAGCGAGGATGATGCAGGCGGAGAGAAGAAAGCAGCTCAGCTAAAGTCAAAGGGAACAGGAGAGAGAGAGGAGAAGGAAGGGAGAGAGTGAGCGGCCAAGAGGGCCCTCATCTTTCAATGCCACCCTCCTTTCACCTGGCCTGGAGCCTGGCGCTCCTGCTTCCCTGAGCCCATCACATGCCTTCCTGACCAACCAGCACGCTCTGTGACCTTGCACCTCCCCCTGGGGAAGGCGCCCTTCCCTCCTCTACCCCGGACGCTCACTCATCTGTCAAGGAGCACCTCAAATGCCACCTTCTCCTTACCCCTCCCGCAACTCCTTTAAGTGGAATTCATCCTCCCTGGGGCTCCGAGGCCCGTGGATTTTCCCTCTGTTCTAAGACACTTGTAAATGTGTCTGTTTCAGTTTGTTGTTTAGATGTGTTTCTCCTCTCACTAGATTTCAAACCTCTTAAAGGCCAGAGCTGAGACGTATTTATCTCTAAATCCCCACTTCGCATTTCCCTGGTGTCCAGTACAATGTTTTCTAAGCGCCCGGTTCATGTTTGTCCAATGAATGAGTGGATGGGTAGGACACGCAGTCAGAAGAGGAGAGAATGTAAGATTTTAAAATGCTACGTCCTTTCGAATTATGGTTTTCTCCAGATATAGGCCCAGGAGTGGGACTGCTGGGTCATATGGTAGTTCTATTTTTAGATTTTTAAGGAACCTCCATACTGCTCTGCACAGTGGCTGTACAAATTTACATTCCCACCAACAGTATAGGAGGGTTCCGTTTTCTCCACACCCTCTCCAGCATTTATTGTTTGTAGATTTTTTGATAATGGCCATTCTGACTGGTGTGAGGTGATACCTCATTGTAGTTTTGATTTTACAATAGCCAGGACGTGGAAGCAACCTAAATGTCCGTTGACAGAGGAATGGATAAAGAAGATGTGGTACATATATACAATGGAATATTACTCAGCCATAAAAAGGAACGAAATAAAAATGAAAATTGCAGCAACATGGGTGGACCTAGAGATTGTCATACAGAGTGAAGTAAGCCAGAGAGAGAAAGACAAATATCGTATAATATCGCTTATATGTGGAATCTAGAAAAATGCTACAGATGAACTTACTTGCAAAGCAGAAATAGAGTCACAGAGGTAGAAAACAAACTTATGGTTACCAAGGAGGGAAGGAGGGGGTGGGATGAATTGGGAGATTGGGATTGACATATATACACTATTGATACTATGTATAAAATAGATAACTAATGCGGGCCTACTGTACAGCACAGGGAACTCTGCTCAATGCTCTGTGGTGACCTAAATGGGAAGGAAATCTAAAGAAGAGTGGATATATGTATATATATAGCTGATTCACTTTGCTGCACAGCAGAAACTAACAAAACATTGTAAAGCAACTATACTCCAATAAAAATTAATTTAAAAAAAATGTTACAGACTGAGAAAGGAAGGGGGGAAGAAAAGGAGAAAACAGACAGAGAGAGAACGCAGGACAATTCTCAGCACACACATGGTGATATCAGAACCACAGAGCTGCCCCTCGGATTATGTATGCTCTGTGGTTCCCAGTTGCACTACGAGACGTTCTTCTCTGCAAACCTCAAAGCTCAACTCTGGACACATTTTCCTCCTACTCACATCAAGAGTCAGGTCAGTATAGTGAGGTTAAGGAATCAGTCCAAGGATCCTTACTGAACCAGCTGCAAAGCCACGTCTGCAACCTGGGTGCTCTTTCTCCTAAAGCAGAGTCCTAACCACTGGCCCATATAGCCAAGTTATGGCTCTAATGGGGCACAGGCGGTGGGGTAGAGCACCAGGGTTCAAATCCCGGTGCTGTAATTTATCACACAAATGACAGATCTGTAATTTATCACACAAACGATAGATCTGTGGGGTCTTCTTTCAGCCTGAGGCTCAGGCGGGGGTCCTTTAACATCGTGGATCTCAGCTGACTGACAGGTTGCCAGCAGTGGGTGCCTGAGGGGGACTCAGTAGTACCAAGTGTCAGAACCATCCCCAGCAACAGAGTAACTGTGGACAGGCTTTACCTTCGAAGAACGCTCTTCAAAGTTCAAGCTACTTCCGTGGCTTGAACAGAAGTAGCTAGGGGCTGCCGGGGGCTCTAAATTCATTGGCCATCAAATTCCTATTCCTACAGCAGCCTCAGGGGTGGAGCTTAGTTCCTGATTTTACCTATAAGGCAACAGCATCCTAGGGATGTTAAGTGACTCCCCGTAAAGTCACACACTTAATAAAGGTCTGAGCCAGCGCTGGAATTCAAGTCTGCGGACCCCATCCAGTGTTCGTCCCACTACCTATTTTGTCTGCCCTACTCCTTGCAGCCACTTCGCCCATCTCTTTTCAACCCCTTACAGTTGAAGTCCACACCCAATCTTGTTCTGCTGCACCTGCTTCCCCTAGGTCACCAATGTCTCTTAGCAGTTCTTATCTCTCTTTCTGTAGCATTTGATGCCGCTGATTGCATTGTTCTTTTGAATTTCATGACACTATCCGATCCTGATTCTCAGCCGCTTCTCTGATTGGTCTTTCTCACTTCCTTAGCCAACTCCTCTTCCTTCTCCTCTCCACTAAATTCAGATTTTGTCCAGGCCTCACTCTCCCTGGGCGATCTCGACCTTGCCTGTGGACTCCACATCTCATCTCTGCCCAGGTGATCCTACACCCTGACCCATGTCCTGGGTTACAAAACAAGCTCCATCTACCTGCTGGGCGTTGCCACAGGGACTTCCTTCTGGTGTCTCTTCCGGCAGAGAAGCAGAAAGCACAGTCCTTAAGAGCACGAACTCTGATGCAAGCCTATCTGAGTGTGAGTCTTGACTGGGTCACTTACTAGCTGTGAGACCTTGAGCAAGTTACCCAAACTCTCTGAAACTGCTTTCTCATCTATAGAACTGGAATGCTAACAGCACCTCTCCTGCAGGGATGTCGTGAGAACTAAAGTGAGTTAATACATACAAGGCACTTAGAGTGGTACTGACGTGCTACAGGACTCATTATTATTATTCCCAATACATCATGTCTGTTATATACTTTTCATACATAATCTGATTTGCTCTCCACACTGCCAGGAAGATTCATTATTATCCCCACTTTACAGATGGCGAAACTGAGGCTTAGAAAATTTAAGTGACTTGTTCAAGGTCACACAGGTCATATATGGTAGAACTGGGCTTGAATTTGGAGATCCATCTGGCATCAAAGTCCAAGCTCTTAACCACTTCACTTTACCCTCCTTAGCTCCTGAAGTTCAAACCGTGGTCGCCCTTGACTCTTCCTTACCTTTCCTTACTGCATCTACTCACTCGCTACACCAATCAGGGGCCAGGTTCTGACCATTTGACCTGCTCACCCCCCCACCATCCTTTCCTTCCCACTCCCACTGTCACAGATCCGTCAGCCCCTTTTGCTACCTGCCTCCTAAGGGCTTTCTCCGTCTCCAGGATTCTTCATTTTCCAATCTGTTCTCCAAAGCGAGGCCAATTATAATCCTAAACGCAGGTCTGTGTGCTCCTGCAGGGCAGAAAGCTTGTCTTATTTATCTCTGTGCCCTCCATGCCTAGCACAGGGCCGGACTCAGAGTTACGTGCTCAACAAATAGCTGGTGAACCACACTGAAGCCCACTCAACTCTTTTCATAGAAAATTGGAAATAAACTAAATGTCCAATCATAAGGCAATAGTTATCTAAAGTGTGGGTCATATACCCAAGTGGAATATTACTTAGGCATTTTAAATGCTTATGAACAGTTTATAATAATATTAAAAATATTTATGTAATAATATTAAGAGAAAGAAGCAGGATATGAAATTATATGTATATCTACATGAAGGCTACAACTAAGCAAATACACAAAATTGTTATGCACTGAGGAGCGATTGGAAGAAGAGGTTATAAAAGCCCACATTTATTAAGTGCTACTTATGGTCCATTCTAAGCACTTTATGTGAATTGACTTATTTAATTCTGGCAACAACCTGATGTGATAGATACTGTTACTGTCACCCTCATTTTACAGATAAGAAAACAGAAAAGTTAAAGGGCAGAGTCAGGATTCAAACTCCCAGTCCCTCACTCCAGGGTCCGCTCCTTAACCACTGCACATCTCCTCCCACTTCACGCCCGCTCACCTGGAACACACTCCATACTTTCCTACCTGAACCTACTCCCAAGTTGTTCTCTCCGACTAGACCAGGGGTCTTAACCTTCTGCCTGAGATCTATGGGCAGAAGTCAGTGGTCTGTGAACATTTTGGGGGAAGAAAAATGGCATTATTTTCTCTAACCCCTACCAGAAATTCAGCATTTCCTTCAATTTGGAATATAGGCAATAAACCACAGTATATTAACAGTTGTTGTGACTTTGTCATTGATAGACATCGTGAGTGTTTTCATATCACATTACAGTGCTGCAGATGTCTTGAAATATCATTCATATGCATAATTACTTTGAAATTACACTAGTAGTTAGGTTTGGCTATTGAATACATTAATAAAGAAATACATTAATATATCACTATTAAAATATTTTAACTGTATTTCCATATAATTGGCTTCCCTGGTCATCCTATCTATGTAATTTTATTCATTTAAAAACTTTTTTCTGAGAAGGAGTCCATTAGCACCCACAGACTACCATGGTCTAGGCCCTCTCTTGCCCTTCTGCCTGGAAAACTCCTACTGATCCTCCAGTGCCCCACTCAGTTCTTGCCCACAGGTGAGAAGGTGCCGTTCCCTCCCAATATTCACATCACACCGTGGCTCTGAGTCAGCTTCATGCTGGGAAGGTCAGCATCCCTGTTCTCTGAATTCCTGGCCAGCTTCTGTCCCAAGCTAGCTCATTATGCCGGGTCTCAGTAAGGAGAAGCTTCTCCTAAAAAGAAATTCTTACAGAAGGTCACAATCCCTTATTCCCAATTCCAAAATCCAAAAGGCTCTGAAACTGAATGGTTTCATCAAACTCATTTGGTGGCAAAATCTGATCTAAATAGATAGATGTGAAGCTATTTATAATATATGAATATCTGAATGTAAGCGTGCATTTAATTTTGAGTGTGGGGTTCAGCCCCAAGCTCCAGCTGAGATGCCACTTAATGTATGGTGTAAGCACCACATGACCTTTCCAGCATCCGGCAAGTTCTCAAATCTAAACACATCTGGCCTCAAGGGCTCGTGGACCTGTGCCTGCTGTTGTGAGTGTCCATCTCCCATTTCCCACTGGATCGGAAACTCCTTGAAGGCAGGGGTCACGTTTATTCAGTCCCGGCAAAAAGGAATTAGTCAACAGATGTTTGTTCAACTGAATTGAAATGATTCAAAATGAGTGCAATGAAAGTGAATTATCATCTTCCCAGCAGCCACGGCCTGGGGATTTCCCGGGATCTGGGAATTGTTCTTTCATTCCCTATGAAGGGTGCAGCCATCGTTTCAGTAGAAATGAAAATCGGTTATAAAGGACCTCAGTTCTGAAACTTCCTGGACCCTGCTTCTGCAGGCCCCGGCTGTCCAGTGAGGCTCTCTGAGCAGTCTGAGGGGTGGAGGAGAGGGAGGTGCACTCTTACTTCCGCCTCCCAGGGAGCAGGGAGAGGTGAGTGCTGTTGCCATGGCAACCAAGTTTCCCAGCCAGCCGAGGAGTTGGAAGGCAACTGACAGAGCAGCTGCAGGAATAAAACGCCATGATGGGATGTTGTAAGAAGGGGAAACTTCTTCCCCTGGAGATACCAGCTTCGGCCTGGGTTTGAAGTCTCCTTAGACACCCGGGCTGGACAGGAGGTGCTTATGGGAACTTCACCTTCTCTGAGTCTTCACAGGGAGGGGAAGGGTCTGGCTGTGCTGAAGATGGTGCAGAGCAGTTACTCACAGGCTCACTGGTGGCAGGCCCTCCAGGGAAGGGGCAACTTCCGGGGTGGGGACGAGGAAACTGGGGCTTCTTTATTTACAGCGTAGCGCTCCCTGAGCCCCTGTGGTAAACAATCGGGGCCACCGGTAGCTGATAACGATGTGGAGCAGAGGCCGGGAAGACACTTCAGGGCGCCGAAGCCTGAGTGGGGCAGGAGGGCAGGTCTCTCTGTGTGCTTGGTCATGCTGTGCACTGAGCACAGAGCGGAGCCCTCACTATCCGGAGTGAGGCAAACAACCGTCTCCATCAGCACCAAGAACCACCTGCTCCTTGAGCCAGAGCCTCCGGAGCATGGTCCACTCTCAGTTCTGTGAATGGACCAGGGGCTGAATGGACTGGCCTTGCTGCCCTCAGAGCCGAGAGGGGCGCTGTGAGGGTGCAGTGCCAGGTCTCTGCACTGTCACGCCCCACAGTGGGGACCTCCCTGGTCAGCGTGCCCCAGGGTATCGGAGAACTCAAAACTGCCACTGGCTGTCACAGGGATGAAATGCACAGTGTGGGGAATATAGTCAATGATAACGTAATATCTTTGTACGGTGACAGATGGTAACTAGACTTATCATGGTGATCATTTTGTAATACATAGAAATATCAAATCACTATGTTACACACCAGTAACCAACAGCGCTGTAGGTCAATTATTCTTCAAACACAAACAAACCAACTCATAGGAAAGATCAGATTCATGGTTACCAGAGGCAGAGGGTGCGGGGAGGGGGAATTGGATGAAGCAGTCAAAAGGTACAAACTTCCAGTTATAAAAGAGCTAGGGATGTAACGTACAACGTGATAAGTATAATTAACACAGCTGTATGGTATATATGAAAGTTGTCAAGAAAGTAAATCCTAAGAGTTCTCATCACAAGGAAAAAATTTTTTCTATTTCTTTAATTTTGTATCCATGTGAGATGATGGACGGTCACTAAGCTTACTGTGATAATCATTTCACGATATATGTAAGTCAAATATTATGCTGTACACCTTGAACTTACACAGTGCTGTATGCCGATTGCGTCTCAATAAAACTGGAAGGAAAACAAACTGACCGTTGGCTCCTCTCACCAACGGCGTATCATTCAAAGCCCTCAGCCTGGTCCCAGACCACCATGGAAGCAGCAACACCATGTACGGGGAGTTTACACATGCAGGCACCAGGCTGGCAGACACAATACCACCCTGAATCCTTACAACCATCCAGAGAGCGAGGAGTTACAATACTAGTTCTACTACTAAATAATACTAATAGGTGAAATTTATCAAGAGTTCACCTGACTCCTGGCACTGCTCTAAGTTTTCTAAGCGCATCATCTCACTTAATCTTTCAGCAACCTCATGAAGTGAGAACTCTTATTGTTCCCATTTTACAGATGAGGAGTTTGAGGCACAGGAGATAAGCCCCCAGTGCTGGGGATTAGGATCCTGACCTCTATTCTACAGAGCTCCCCAGTCCTGGCCTTCACCACCACCCCGGCAGACACTCCCTGTTTTAGCCACACCCAGCTGTCATTGTGCCCCGAGGTATTCCGTTTTTTTTCCTTCCTCAAGCATGCTATTAAGGCTTCTGCGTGGATACCCTCACCTGTCAAACATTCCAAGCTATGGCCCAGCAGCCTTACCTGATCGCCTAGCTACACCTATGACCTATTTCTGACCTCCTTCTGCCCTTGTCTGAGCCACTCCCTGGCAAGCCCACAGCAGAGCTACTGAGATTTATGTCACTTTTCAGATGTGTGGTCTTAGCTGCCTCCTGGGAAAGACTGTGAGCCTCAGTTTCCCCATCTGTAAAATGAGGAGGTTGGGCCAGGCCATTTCTAACCACTGTAATTCAATGCATTTCTGAGTCCCTGTTATGCATATGTGAGGTGGGAAAGGGAAGCAGGGAATGCGTGTTGAATGACTCATCACTATTCGGATGCCTTTCTCTTCTGGCTTCTCACCTTTTTCCCTTATGCTGACTTGGAGTCATTCTATTGAGCTGATGGAAGGATGTTAGCCTTTACTTACTAGAAGCAGCTCTGAATCAGTGGTGGTCGTGCCCACAGAGCCTTCGAGAAGCTTGGGATCCTGTGCAGGAGGGGCAGCTGGAACCTCACGCTCTGTGCCCATCTCCAGGCACTGGGGCCTCACGGGGCCCGAGAACCAGTGAGCCTCTGGGTTTCCAGGGGAAACAGTGTGGACAGCTGATAGCACGCCTGTCCTCAGAGAGACAAGCCAGGGCAGAGGTGAGGGTCTGATAGGGAGGCTCCTGCTTTTAGCTCTGCAGTAAATTAAACCTCAGACTGGCTCTGGCAGCAGCAGGGATGGTGCCTCATGGTGTCTGGGTGATAAGGGAGGGGGTGGCACTTAGTTTAGCTCTAATACGTTCGCTGTAGGAGACACAGGGATCTATAGGAACAGAGGAGGGCAATGCTGTGGGAGCTTTCTGCACAAGAAAGGCAGAGATGGAGATAAGATACTTGAGCAAGGAGGGAGGGATGGGAGATGACCTGATAGGTCTTGTCCAGCCCTCTTATTTCAGATCTGTGGGCTGCGCAGAGGGAGCTGGGAAGTCAAACATCAAGAAGTCTGAGGCAATGATGGTGACCAGGCAGAGAGGTAGAGGGGATCAGACGTGGGGCTGAGGAAGCTTTAGGGTGGCCCTCACTTTAAATAAACCCACTATATGAAAATCTATGTGAACCAGATAAAAGGGGGGTGGTTTGCTACTTGTATCTTTCCAGTGTCCAGGTTGTTATTAACACCCCGTGTGAAACTTTCCATCTCCCAGCCTTGCTTTCAACTATCAAATGAGATGGTTGAACTCCAGCATCTTTAGTTTTACACTTCATCCTCTTTGATTCTGAAATTGCCATTGTTTCCCTTGAATGACACGTCCGTCCCAAATGTGACTCATTATTTGTGCTGAGTTTTTGAAATTCACCTATTGCCGAGAGCAGGCACAAGAGTACCCTGTAGGATTGCTACCACCTCCATTTAGATCAGAGCCTCTGTTTTCCGCAACCAAGAATGTCATCACTAGGATCTCTTTTATCCCCTTGAAGCGGAGTCTCCGGGCACGGCACCGGGTGACAGGTGTGAGGTTGGGGGCATTCGTCAGGGCCCCAGAGCCACTCAAGTAGTTTTACATTAACAATGCAAATCAACCCCAGGCCACTAGCCCAGGGAAGACACAGCCACCACGAGACTGAGCAGTAGCTGGCTCTGGGAGGCACAGAGCTGTCGAATGCATCAACCCAGAAAACGGGAAAGAGAGGGGAATATCCAATTATGATTGAGGCCCCACGAGGCACCTGACATTAAGACAGGCGGTGTGAGAGGAGCCCGGGAGGTAGACGGTGCTGCCAGGTAGGGATGGCTGAACCCTGAGACAGGGAGAGAGACATGATGGTAAGAGGGGGAGGAAGCCAGCTCCAAGGTGGGGAGGTGGTGGCGGTGAGAGAATAAAGCCAACAACGAAATCCATAGCTGCCACTTACTAACTACCTGGTATGTGCACGGTGCTAATGAACTCACCTGCACTGTCTCGTGTCCTGCTCCGGATGACCCTAGGAAGTGTTATTACCATCACCTCATTTTACGAATGAGGAAACGGAGGCACGAAATGGCTAAGCAGCCTGTCCACTGTCACACAGCTAGTAAATAGCAGAGCCAGGATTGAAACCTGGTCGGTCTGATCCTAAAATCCACGCTCCTACTCTCTATACCACAGTCTCCCCACCGTAGGGATCGCAGAGCTGTTGTTCCTCCTTCATCTGGGGATCCTGCCTCCTTTGAATCTCCTTCCCCCATCCCGCCACTGAGCGCCCCCCCCCCAGTCCCGCCCCATCCTGCTTCAGCTAAACGCGGTAACCCACCACCCACTCTCCCCCTTACTGTGGGAGGGAAAGAGCGGGGCTGGAAGCTTTCTATGAACTATCTGGGTGGTGTTTAAAATCCACTGTGGGAGAGCAGCTCAGGCTTTAGATGAAAAGCCTTTGGGGTAGAAAGATCCAAAAGCCTTCTTTGCTAACAAATGCTAATCATGCCTCAAACACAGTGAGATGTAAAAGCTGAACCAAGGGCCACGTGTTAGTAAGATACTTGGTGCCTAAAAGAGGGGCCTTAGAAAGATGCTCCAAAGGTCTGTAATGTGGAATAAAGATATCAGTTTCCTTTCTTCCCCTGATTCATCCAGCTTAATATTTTAGATGTATTGACTCCACCAAGCCTGGGTCATTGGGAGAAGAAATTTACGTCTGCTAATGACCCCCATCCTCAGTGGGCAATCCATGCTTTCTGTTCTGCGAGGGAAACCCTGAAGAACCAAAGAAAAAGAAGGGGGAGCTGGTTTTTCAGAGAATAGACTACAGAACTGTTTAGCAATCTGGACCCCTGTCTGCAACCTGCCCTCATGGTCAAAAAAAACCCACTACAATACAGACAGGACCAGGAGATTCATGAGAAGTCATTGCTGGTATTTCTGCTTTCATTTTGAAGATTCTGAGAAATCTGAATCTTCCTTTTGTTGGACTAGAATTTAACCTCTATGACAACTAGAATTTCTACCTGTGCCCTGCTGAATCCCCATTGCCTAGGATAGAGTCCAGCAGGCACTCACTAAATATTTACTGACTGACCAAGTGAATAAATGAATGACGATTCCAGGTACCTGTTTCACCATGCCTTCTTCTGAAGGAATCTGTGTCCATGGATCCTGCTGGCCTCAACAACCCTGTTTTGTGTGACAGAAGTCCACCCTCAGTCTTTAGGAGTGGACTTTCTCCCCAAGGGTAGTTCTTAGGTCATCTGGTCAATGCCTGTGGCTTGTGAGACCAGCCATGGCAAGATGAGCTGGACCAATCAGATCCTCTACCTTGAAAATCCAAACCAAGAGGCACTGAGGGAAGCTGCACACTGAAGAGAGACTGTAAGCCACCTGAGGGCAGGGACTGTGTCTATCTTGTTTTCTGCATTGTTCCCAATGCATGATATCCTGAGTCAGGCCTGAAATAGAGCAAATGCTCTATAAAAGTTTCCTGAATGGATAAACAAATTGTCAACTGGGCCTGGATGGCCATTATGGGACATGATGAATAAACCAGGGAAACCAAAGTAGCAGAGAGGGAAGAGCAAGGATCCTATACAACAAGAGCACTAAAGACGCTGTGAGACAGACAGAGAGCCCCTGCCTTCCTCCCGTCCTGCTCTCTTTGGATCCATACAATATCCTACCAATTGTACTTAAGCCAGTGTAAATGTGTTTCTTCTGTTGCAATATTAATAACCCAGATGAGAGCATCACTGGACCCACAGGCAGAAGACCAGATGTCTGACATGTATATTTAAGCGAGTTGTTCTTTAGTTTGGTTTGCTTTTGCCATTGAGTGTCATTAAAGGTTGAAATGGGCTAGAAAGGGAGGAGATGGGACTCCAGAGCCTTAGGGAACGGAGGCCATCATCTCTCTGGGCTGAGGGTCTCCCCCTCCTTCCCTCTGAACTGGAGTTGTTCATCTCCAGCTTAGCTACAAGCCACCACCCCATTAACCTGGAAGCTCATCCTGTAAAGTCATCAAAGTAATACCAGCCACACACCAGAGAAGTGCAGGGGAGGTGGAGTGGATGGGACACTAGACTTGCAGGGTCGTGATGCAAGTTCAGGGTCCAGGACTTGCTCAGCCATTGACTAGCTCTGGGGTTGGGCAAGTTATCCAATGTCTTTGAGCCTCAGTTTCTTTGGTAAAGTGGGAATAATAACACTTAACTCTCTGGTTGTTGGGAGAATTAAAAGCAGTGCCCAGCACATAGGAGGGGCTCCATAAGTGTGACTGGAGTGACCTACTGAGTATGAATGTGAAGCACTGCAGCTCACAGAGGATTTTCCTATATTGCAAGTCATTTAAATCTCACAATGACTTGCAAGATTTGCAAAGTAGACCTTAGCGTTCCCATTTTACGGATGAAGAATCTGAGGTTAAACAGAATCACTGACTTGTCCAAAGTTACCCATAGAGTGAGTGGCTGATGTCCAGCCCAAGTCTCAGCTTCTTCCCACAACGCTGCCCTCAGCAAAAGAAAGCAAGACAGGAAACAGATGTGCCATGACTATGCTTCCCTGGGGCTGGCTGAATCTCTCCTTTCTTAATCCCATATAAGGTTTCATTCAGGGATCTGTGTACAAAATGTCCAGGAGATGAATGAATCAATATATGAAGGAATGAATGAGTGGGTAAATGAAGGAATGAATGAATTCCCTGTCTTAATTCTACTCCACACATGATTTGCAAAAAAACCTGGGATCTTGTCTAGACTAAGCCCTATAGGGCTTCCTGGTGCATGTTTCTCTTCCTCTCTTGGGAATATCTACATCACAGGCCCGGCGATGGGTGAGGCTCACACCACCAGCCCCTCCTCTGCCAGCAAGGGAAGCAGAGGGCAGCCCTGCCCATGCTACGTACTGGTTTCTGCAGTCTCGTACTCGCTGTCTCTGAGAAGCTCAAAGATGTCCACTTCGACCTTGGCCTTGCCCAGCCTCTCGGGAGCACGGTTGATGCGGTTCTTGGCCAGGGTGATGGACAGCCGCTCCCCTCTGCTGCACTCCATGGGGTCATCCAAGATAGCAGCTGTGGGCAGGCAACCACATGGACACAGTTGGTACCCTCTACCGTTACGCCTCCTGCTGCTCCAGTCTTCCCCCAGTGCCGCCTTCCACCTCCACCCTGCCATCTTCAGAACTGTCCCCAGAGCAAGTCCTCTGCACGCTAAGGGTCTAGGTTTGTAGCCAGGTGTAGCAGTGAACTCTAATGTGGCTAGCCACCTCAGGAACACTGTAATACCATGGCAGGCCACCAGGGGCCCCACCTGTAAGAGGTCCCCAGGCTCTGGCATAGTGATACCCTTGGATCTAGGTTTACCTGCACACATGGGCACACGTGTGCAAAGGGAGGGAGATGGCAGCAGTCCTTTGAAAATGGTATTCTGGGCATATGAGAAACTCTCCTTGAGGTGATCTAGGGTTGAAGAAGGCCGGGTTTGAGAGGGAGACCTGTGGTATCAAGGAGCAGCTGCAGGGTCCTGCTGAACGCTGGTTGTCCGTGCTCTGACCCCGATGAGACACGTCACCTAGTGAGCTACACAGTTCCTATGAACTTCTGTCCTCACTGAACATGGGGAATAATAAGACAACCTCATGGCGTTGGTGTGAGAATTCAGTAAGACAATGTATATAAGTGGCACACCATCAGAATTTAATCAGTGTGACAATCAGTGTGAATGGTTGGAGTGGTGTGGTACCAATAGCTGCCCAACTCCTGGAAGCAGTATTAAGGATACGTGTTAACCTGAGTTCAAATCCCAGCCCCACCCCGTCTTAGCTATGGGACCTCTGTTTCCTCACTTGTAAAATGGGGAGAGAGCCTCTTCTTTGGGCTCCAGTGAAGATGACATGGATAATGCGTGTGAAGTGCTCAGTGCAGTATCCGGTGCACAGCAGACACTCAGTAAATCTAGCCATTGATATCATTCATTCTCTCGGTAGAGGAAGTTACACAATTGAAAATCTCTGCACAAAAACTTGTACCCAGGAGTGTGGGTGAAGGGATAAATTAGGAGGTTGGGATTAACATATACACACTGCTATATATAAAATAGATAACCAACAAGGACCTCCTGTATAGCACAGAGAACTATACTCATTAGTTTGTAATAACCTATAGGGGAAAAGAATCTGAAAAAGAATATATATATATAACAGAATCGCTATGCTGTATACCTGAAACTAACACTATATTGTAAATCAACTGTACTTCAAATTAAAAAAATAAAAATAAAATATGTCATAAAAATAAAGTTACTCTGTCTAAATAATAAAAAAAAAACCCTTGTATACAAATGTTCCAAGCAGCATTATTCATAATAGCCAAAAAGTGGGAAAACCCAAATGTCCATCTACTGATGAGTGAATGAACAAAAATGTAGTATATCTATACAATGGAATGTTACTCAAAAATACAACTGAATGAAGTACTGATGTATGCCACACATGGATGAACCTTGACAACATTATGCTCAGTTGAAGAAGCCAGACACAAAAGATCATGCGTTGAAAGATACCATTTATATGAGATGTCCAGAATAGGCGAATAGAGACAGAAAGTAGATTAGCTGTTGCCCAGTGGCAGTGGCGGTGGTGAGTGAGGGAGCTGGGGAGAAATGGAGAGTGACCACTAATGCACACTGTGTTTTTTGGGGGATGACAAAAATGTCCTAAAATTGATCATGGAGATGGCCGCAAAACTCTGTGAATACACTAAAAAACGTTGAATTGTATACTTTAAATGGGTGAATTGTGTGGTATATGAATTATATCTCAATAAAGCTGCTACAAAAATAAAGATCAAGCTTATCTTGCAGAGGGTGAAGCCGCAGAAGAGCAACACAGAGAATCAAACCGAATAGATTTTACTGACATGTGACCCTTGAATCTCTGTGGCTGGTATGGACAGAGACCCAGTTTCTACACCATCTTTTCTGTATAAGGTTCCCATATCTCCTGTGACCCATTTTCCAAACCAAAACCAGGACACAGAATATGACAAAGCACTTTTTTTCTGATTTGTGGATTTATTTATAGGCATAGCCTTACTGAACAATAGAAATTAGATTTCATTTACACGGGTTGGCCATACATGGGGCCACAGAGGTGCATCCCAAGAACTAGGCAATAAAGTAGGCTTCTGTGAGTTAAGTAGCAAAGTCCATGCACACCTGATAGGATTAGCCCCCTGAGGGAATGGACAAAGGACCGGTAAATGTATGACTGAAGAGCCCAGAGACACCTACAATTCCTACCCAAGTCACCTTAGGGAAGCAAGACCAGAATGAGATGATTACTTAGGAAGCAGAAATGTGAACAATTACACTGTGCTGTCCCAGGAAAGGAAGACTTTGGGAACAGAAGGGAAGTGGGGCAGCCCAGAGGAGTGATTCTCAAATGGTGTTCCTTGGAGGGCCCCTGGGTTCCTTCAAGAAGCAGAGGGGAAGGCTGAAGGGAGGTCTCTAGCCCCACACCAATTTCAACCAGCACAACTCCACATCCATCAGTTTTAGATATCGGAGTTCTCCAAAAGACATGTTGTGGGAAAAAAAAAGTTTCACTGTTAAAAATATAATAGAAACCATCAGCCCAGCCCTGGAGCATAGAAAAGAGACATCTGAAGTGTCAGGAATTGGCAGTGCCATCCTGCATGAGTCACAGGAAAGAGGCACCGGGTCCATGGGATACTAGCCTCATGTTAACAGGTACACATTTATCCAGTGACAACGTCAGGGTAAGTCCTAGTGGACTTACCTAGTCTCACTTACTGTCTGCAACAACTCTGTGAGATAAGGGTGTTATCTGTGTCATCCTCACTTGGAGATGAGAAAACAGAGGTCACAGAGGTCAAGTGACCCGCCCTCGTTCACAGGGCTGGTGAGTGTAGAGGAGGGAGGGGATCCCAGGTCAGTTTCATATGGACCCTGCATTCTTAACCACGGGGCATATTCCTTCTAAAGAAATTCATCTTCCCAGGGGTTTGCTGCTGAGAAGGGAGTAGGCTAGGTAGGTGTGTCTTAGGCAGCTCACACTGCTATAAGAAAACACCACAGAGTGGGTGGTATTTATTTCTCACGGTTCTGGAGGCTGGGGAGTAGGAGATCAGGGTGCCAGCATAACTGGGTTCCAGGGAGGTCCTGCCTCCTGGTTTGCAGATGGCTGTCTTCTCCCGATGTCCTCACACGGCAGAGAGAGGGAGATCAAGCTCTCTGGTCACTTTGAAAAGGGCACTGGGGTCTCACCTTCAGGACCTCTCCTAAACCCAATCACCTCCCAAAGTGGGGAGGGATAAATTGGAAGTTTGGGATTAGCAGATACAAATGACTTTCTATAAAATAGATAAACTACCAGGTCCTACTGTATGTATAGCACGGGGAACTATATTCACTATCTTGTAATAAACCATGATGGAAATAAATATATATAAAACTGAATCACTTTGCTGTATACCAGAAATTAACACAACATTGTAAACCAACTATACTCCAATTAAAAAAAATAGGTGTGTGCTATGGACTGAATTATGTCCCCCCAGATTCCTTTGTTAAAGCTCTAATGTGTGCATTAAGAGAGATAGGACCTTTAAGAGGTAATTAAGGTTAAATGAGGCTGTAAGACTTGGGCTCTGATTGCTTAAGATTGGCGTCCTTAGAAGAAGAGACATCAGAGAAGGTTCCCTCCCACTTTCTTCCACCCCCAAGGCAGGAAGCAGGCTGTCTCTAGGAACTGACCCTGCAGCACACTGACATCAGACTTTTAGCCTCCAGAACTTGAGAAAGAAATGCCCCTTGCTGAAGCCATCCAGCCTGTGGTATTTTATTATGACAGCCCAAGGTGACAAAGACAATGTGCTAATTAATATAAACCCTCACACGCAGGACACCAGCCAGCCATGTGACACCACACGATGAACTCACAGAGCGTCACCAGACACACTTTGAGACAGAGGGATCATGGCCGGGGGTGTGGAGAGGGGATGGCAGGGAAGAGAGAATGCGGGAATGATACACTAAGGGGCACACGAGGTCCCCTCGGTGCTCAGCACTCGGGGCTCTGCCTTCAGAGGCACCTGGCAGGGGCTCACCAACTCACGAAGATCCACAGTCCCGCCCTCCCTTCCCAGCCCCCGTGCCATCCCGGGCCCCACTTTTTCATTAGGTTTTAGGTTTTAGACAATAATTAATTTCTGGCTGGGAACAGCCTCAACTGGGTGGTTGGCTGGCATCAAGCACACTGGGATGAGAATAATTAGGATGACAACAGGAACCGGATTCCAGGGCTGGGGGCAGCGAGGATGAGGTACAGGCTCAGGCCTTCTAGGGACATCAGAGGAACATGTCCCCCACAGGCATTACCAAGCAGCGCCCCTGCTGTCCAGCCCTCACCTGCGGGGCCCGGGGGCGAAGGGGAGCCGCTGGTACAGGACTGAATGTGCAGCCGCTGCTCCTAACCTTCATCCCCAGGCCTGGCTGTCGGGCCGGGCCAGGATGCTGAGTCCCCAGCCGCTGCCTAAGGAGGGGCCACGTCATCTGGCATGTCCTCCAGCCCTGCAGACAAGTCAACCTGCGGCCACAGTGAGGCTGGTCGGGGCTGGGGGTGGTCTGGCTCTGCAGCAAAGGCCAGGCTGAGACGGGGAGACGTGTTTAGGGACCAGGGTCTGCCCCCTTTCCAGCCATGGGGACTCTGCAATGACTCTTCCAACCCACATGGACTCATGACTCCTTCCCGCCCAGGAAGCCACGAGCCCTCACATTTCCCTTGGCCTTTCTCCCCACGAGCCAAGTGCTTTACCCTCTGCTGGGACCTCTCTGAGTTCTAAGGCTCGTGCCAAGGAAAGGGTGGCCTGTTGACTCTGCCCACCTCCACCCAAGCGTCCCTCCATATTCTGGGCCCACACCTATATCCACTCTGGAGAGGATGCCTCCCCCAGGGCTGGCAGGCTGGGGCTGCCCACTGGGGTGCTTTCTTACTCACCCCTAGTGGTCGTGGCCATGACCACCCACGGGAGGATGTGTGATCACTGACCCGCTCAGACCCCTTAGGCTTCCCCATGGTCTGAAGGGTTGGTCCCAATCGAGCCTCCAGGATGGCATCAGGCCCTCCACACCTTTCTACCCGTGGCACCCCTTCCATCCCCCTGGGGACAGCGCCTCTGAGCTAGGACCTGGGCTGACCTGTTATGTTCCCTCCTCCGTGCCTCTACTGACACTGGCCCTGCCTCTTATTCCCCCTCTCCTGACAAGGCCCACCTCAGACCACCTCTTCCAAGAAGTCTCCCCTGACTCCCCAGCCCAGTGCTCTCCTTGGATTTCCACGCACTGCCTTGGAGGGGTATTTATCTTTCCATTTCTATGTGAGTTTCCTCATCTAGCTTGTACCTTAAAAGCCCAGAGCGATCCCTCCTTCCTTTGAAACTCCCCAGATTCCCCGTCCCACATCAATTCCCCCTTCTTAGAACGCTCACAGAAACTTCTCTGTACCTGTCTTCAGACAGTAACCACTTCTGACTTTCTATTATTTATTATGCCTGTTTGTCCATCTTTTCTCCCCTAGACAGCTGGCTCCCTGAGGGCGAGGGCCGTGCCTTATTCATCTCTGCAACTGTGCAATTCCAGATACATACGCATTGAGCCCTTAATGAATGGTATTGAGTGAATAAATAACGTAAGGCCACTGTATTCTCATGCCCTACAGCCAGGAGCAGACACTGCGCCCGGTGCAGTAGGCATTAGACTAGGCGTGGACTGGGGGCAGCTCCTATGCCCGGGCCTGCAGGGCAGAGGACCTGTGCGGAGCCCTCCTTCCCAGGTTTGGGGCTTTCCTGCTCTCTGCTCACCTGTGGCCATCAGAACGGGGCTTGCCTTCCCTCCACAATTTCTCAGCAGCCCACAAGTGACCCCTCAGATGCAAAATCAGCCTCCTTAATCCCTTGGTCCTTCCAGAGTCCCGCTGCTGAAGATTTCGAAGCACTTCGATAACTCTTACCTCTTTAAGGGCAGGAATAAAGAGGTTTTACTGGAGAGGCTTTAATAGGCAGTATCTATAATGCACCTACAGCTGTTAGAGCCCTGTGCTAACAAGAAGAGGAGGCGATGTGAGCCTCCAGGGAATCGGTTGGCTTTGCTCCCAAGCCAAGCCCCGGGCTGCTTGCTCCCTGGGGCCCCAGCCCCTCACCATCACTCATCGGGCATCTCACTCACCTGTGTCCTCCCAGTGCCCCTCGTTTCACCCCTGTTGGTGCCAGTCATCTTGCTGGAGGCAATCGCACCACTGTGCAGGCTGCTCTCTCCGCAAACTCACACCCTCCCCCTCACCTGGGGGGCAACACGCATCGTATCCTTGTCCTCTGACATTACAGAGTATCTGTTTGCTGGGGCTGCCATAACAAAGTACCATGGATGGGGTGGCTTAAACAACAGAAACTGATTTCCTCCCAGTTCTGGAGGCTAAAGGTTCAAGACCAAGGCGTCGGCAGGTTTGGTTTTATTCTGAGGCCTCTCTCCTTGGCTTGCAGATGGCCGTCTTCTCCTGGTGTCTTCACAAGGTCTTCACTGTGCATGTCTGTGTCCTAATCTCCTCTACTTAGAAAGATATCGGTCATGTTGGCTTATGGCCCACTCATACGACCTCACTTTAACTTAATTACCTCTTTAGAGACCCTACTTCCAAATACAGTCACATCCTGAGGTCCTGGGTGTTGGAATGCTAACAGATGAATCTGGGTGGGGAGGGACGGTATACAATTCAGGCCATACCACGGGCCTTCACCTCTAGCCACTGCCCACTCTCACCTCCTCACTCTCAGCCCACGGGCTGGCTAAACTGAGGCCACTCTCGGTGAACTGCCTCAACTTTGTGCCCCGACCTCTTTCCACTGGGCTCAGATGAGGGGGTCCTGTGAGAGGAGGTCCCCAGGCCTGGCTCTCTGCCTCACCACGCCTCCCTGCTCTCCTTTATGTTCAGTGTCTGTCCCAGACCCACTCATTCCCCTCCACTAAAACATGGCCAGAGCCCTCCCCTCCCATCGGGGCCCTCCACTGACCACACGGACCAAGCATGTCCCTCCGGCCCTCCCTTTACCCCACCTGCAACTCAGGTCAGGCTTCTCCAGTGATGGATCAACGTTTTCTAACTCTACCTCATCCCACCCTGGACTCTCCCTCTGTCCCCACCACCCACTCAAACTGTACTCACAAGGCAAATAACCTTCAATAGCCCATTTCTGCAAAACTGGTGGACACGTTTGATTCCTTGTCTTATTACGTCCCGAGCTGGCATGACTGTTTGTATCTGCCACGTGCTGTTCAAAGAACATCGTGTGCATCACCTCATTTAATCCTCACACAACCCTACAGGTTACTGTCCCATTTTATAGGTGAGAACACTGAGAAAGAGGCCGGTTAAGCAACTTGCCCAAGATCACCCAGCTCTTAACGGCAGCCTTGGCCCAGCCCATGAGCCACTAGACCACGTCATCAGGTCGCCTCCCGGGTTCCCTTTGCATCTGAGGGTCCCCGGTGTTCTTTTGTGTCTGAGACCCTCAGCTTCCGTGGCTTCCATGGCACGACACCCCTGGCACTTTCCTCCTACTTCTCTGCCCATTCTCTCAAGGTACACTTCTCCCGCCTGACCTTTAAATACCGGGGAACCCCAAGGGGCTGTGCAGAGCCCTCTTCTCACCTCACTCCCAGGGGCTTCCTAAATGATCTCGCTCACGGCCACCTCCATGGGGGTACTTGACTTATGTCCACCTGCCTGATGATCCCTCCACGCAAATGTCTGACGAGGATCCCGAATTTAGTAAAACCCAGACTAAACCCACCCTCTTCTCTCCTGCATTCTCCCTGTTACATTCCTGAGTTTAGTTAACAGCAGCACCAGCTACCCAGGCATCATGGCCTCACCCCAATTCCTCACCTCCTGGTTGCTTCTGATTTTCCCTCCTCAAGATTTCTCAAATCACTCCTTTCCTCTCTGGTCTCAACACTGCTGTTCTAGTTCAGTCCTTTCATTTCAGCGATTTCACTGCAACCCCGTAACTCTCACTTTTTATTTTTTATTCTTAATGTTTTGATTTTTATTTATTTTTTTAATTGAAGTACAGTTGTTTTACAGTGTTGTGTCACCAGAGTTTTAACCACCACCCAGCACTCCACAATCACTCCCACACACAGCTGCCAGACTGATCCCTTTAAGGTACAAACCCTCGCTTTTAGCTTCCAATCTCCAAATAAATGAATTACTTGATATGGCAGACAAGAGCTGGCTCTAGCTTTTGAACCTTATATTCTGCTTCTCTGCTCATCTGTCTCCAGCTTCTAGAAATACTGAACCACCTAACTCCTATAGCACCATCTAAGGTGCGCGCACGCGCACACACACACACACACACACACACACACACACACACACACAGTGCTGCTGTGTGCCGAATACTTCAGCTCAATCTCCTCCTGCTGCTTCCTCACCTTTGCTCACTCACCACTCCTACTCAGAATGAATCTGCAGCTCAGACCTCCCCTCCTTCTGGAAGCCTCCTCTGAACACAAAGGTTGATCAAGTGTCCCAACTATGTACATTCATAGAATCCCATGCATCTTATACTCTAATTATCAGTTTAGTCTTTAACTTTCACTCTTTCATTTTTTCTGTCCCCAGTGCCTGGCACCTCGCCTGATAACACTTTATCAGTGTTAGAGCCAAATTTGTTTTGGCTTTTGAGGAATTGTATGCTGACTTCTATTCTTCCATCAAAATTACTATTCTGACCCACACATATATGGGCAACTTACTTTGACAACAAAGGTGCAGTGAAAAAAATGGGCTTTTCAACAAATGATGCTGGAACAACTGGATATCCATGTGTTTTAAAAACTTCAAACCCCGTCTTACGCGATATACAGAATAAACTGTCTCATACTATATACAAAAATTAATGCAAAATGGATCATACACTTAGAATTATAAAACTTCTAGAAGAAAATCTTTGTGACCTTGAGTTAGAAAAAGATTTCTTAGATGTGATGACACCAGAAGCAAAATGCATGAAATTAAAAATTGACAAACTGGACTTCATCAAAATTTAAAATGTCTGCTCTTCAAAGACACTGTTAGTAGAATAAAAAGATAAGCCACAGACTGGGAGAAAATACTATATGCAAAGCATATACCTGAAAAAGACTTGTATCCAGAATATACAAAGAGCTCTCAAAACTCAACGATAAGAAATCAAACAACCCAATTTTTAAAGATGGGCAAAAGATTTGAACAGACGCTTCAACAAAGAGGTTATATAGGCAGCAAGTAATATGTGAAATATGTTCAACAGCATTAATCATTGGGGAAATACAAAGTAAAACCCTAATGGGATATTGTCAGATACCCATTATCATAGCTAACACTTAAAAGCTCAACCACACCAAGTTGATGAGGAGGAACTGGACCTCTCATATGCTACTGATGGGGCTGTAAATGGGGTATGACCACTCAGAAAACCATCTGTCAGTTTCTTGAGAAGTTAAACATACATCTACTGTATAATTCAGCCATTCCACTCCCAGGTATGTATCCAAATGAAAAGAAAGCACTTGTCTACACAAAAATATGTAGACAAATGTTCATAATTACTTGATCCAGAGCAGTCAAAGACTGGAAACAACCATCAACAGGTGAATGAATAAACAAACTGTGGTCTCTCCATACAATGAAATACTACTCAGCAATAAAATAGAATGAAAGAAGTCAGACAACAAAGACAACATACTGTATGTTTCCATTTTTATATATTTCTAGAAAATACAAACTAATCTGTAGTGCAGAAAGCAGATCAGTAGTTGCCTGGGGCTGGGGCTGGGGTAGGAAGGAGCAGTGACACCAGGAAACTCTTTTTGGGTGATGAAAAAATTCTCCATCTTGGTTGTGGTGATGGTAATTATAGGTGTATGCACGGCAAAACTTATCAAATTTTACACTTCAAAATATATGCAGTTTATTGCCTATAAGTTATACCTCAGGTTTTTTTAACATCTTTATTGGAGTATAATTGCTTTACAATGGTGTGTTAGTTTCTGCTGTATAACAAAGTGAATCAGCTATGCATATACATATATCCCCATATCTCCTCCCTCTTGCGTCTCCCTCCCACCCTCCCTAGCCCACCCCTCTAGGTGGTCACAAAGCACCGAGCTGATCTTCCCGTGCTATGCGGCTGCTTCCCACTAGCTATCTATTTTACATTTGGTAGTGTATATATGTCCATGCTACTCTCTCACTTCCTCCCAGCTTACCCTTCCCCCTCTCCATGTCCTCAATTCCATTCTCTACGTCTGTGTCTTTATTCCTGTCCTGCCCCTAGGTTCTTCAGAACCATTTTTCTTTTTAATTCCATATATATGTGTTAGCATACGGTATTTGTTTTTCTCTTTCTGACTTACTTCACTCTGTATGACAGACTCTAGGTCCATCCACCTCACTACAAACAACTCAATTTTGTTTCTTTTTATGGCTGAGTAATATTCCATTGTATATATGTGCCACATCTTCTTTGTTACCTCAATTTTTAAAACAAGCTTTTATGAGAAAAACATTACTATTCCTCTGGCTCTTTCCTACCTTCTCCCTCCCCTCCCCCTCCCCCCTCAGCAAATGAAGCATCTTAAACTCTGTGGTCTACACCTACTGCCTCCAATTCCTCTGCATCTTCTCTATCCTGAGCCTCCACCACCTCTGGATTCACCCTCAGAAATCACCAAGGTTCTCCTTCCTTGGTTTTCAGAGTTTTGAAGCTCTCTGAGGCACTTGTGACTGGAACCTTTTTCTTGGCGTCATCTTTTGACATCCGTGATATGACACTATTTTGATTTTCATTCTGAGCACCTTCACCCCAACCCCCTTCCCTAGCTCCCTTCCCTTCTGTATAACCCTAGTTGTCCGTGTTCCCCAGATCTCACACTCTGGATTTAGTCCTCAGTTCATTTTCTCTTCATGTGCACTTTCTCCCCTTGAAGAATTAATTAATTCTCAACTATCAGCTCTATGCAGATAACCCCAGAATCTCTATCTCTAAGCTCAGTTTCTCATCTACACATGAGACTCCTGTTTCTGGCTGCTAAAGGAAAACATCCCCTTGGAGATCCTTCCAAACTCCATGTCCCAAATGTAACCCTTTATTTTTCATAGAATGGTGGGGGGGTCTCTCTGACTTCCCCGTTGCAATTAATAGCAGCAGTTTCCCACATGCCATCCATGTCAGAGCTGTCTTGCACGCCCCCCATCCTCCAGCCACTCTATCTGCTCAGTCACTAAGGACCGCTAAGGGATTTGCTTCCCATCCAAGGCTTTCTTTCTGTCCCCACTGCTGCCACCCAGCCTCTCTCCTGCGATTCCCCTAACCTGTTACCTGCCTCCAGTCTCTCCTGCACTCATCCAGCTACTCCACACTGCAGATTCACCTGCCTGGCCCCTACCCCCTGCACAATCTGGTCCCCACCTGCCTTTCCAGGCTTACATTCTACTAAATTCTTTGACCACCTGGTTAACACCTAGGCAGTCCTTGCTGTCACTCTGCCCTGTGTCTCTTCTCTGGGTGGTCTCTTCTTCCTGGAAAGCTCTTAGCTTTTCTTTATCCACATCTAAATCCTACCTAAATGATGCCCCACTCTCCTGCCCACTCCCACCCTGCCCCTGGCAAGCGCTGGACTGCTCTAGCCCGGCTGATTTTGCCCTCTTCAAATTCCCCGAAAGCGCTTATTATCTGCATCATTCATTAAGCACGTAATCTGTGCTTTGTAACAGATATAAGTAATGCATCCATTCATTCAATCATCCCTTGATTAATTCATCAAACACCTATTAAATGCCTATCCTAAGCAAGGTACTAGGTATATAGAAAAGGATAAGATATGACCATAAACGCAAGTGGTCACAACCCAATATGGCATGTGATTGACAAAATCACACCACACTCCAGCCGTAAGCCACTCAGGTGCTCACTGTGCTGGGGACTCACAGACAACTAAGACCAGGTCCTTGGCTCTCAAATCTTTGGCCCCTCCTGGGAGTTGGCAGGGGTGCTGGGAGAGACAGACCTTTACTGTAAAATGAAGTCAGTGGTTCCATAGAGAGAATCACAGATTTCGAAGGAAGCACAGATAAAGGAAAACCAACCTCTTCTGGGTGATGGAGGGAAGTTTTAGGGAAGGCCTCATACATTTATCCAACACACACATGGTGAGACCTACTAACTACCAGGCACTGTGCCAGGTTCACAGAAGACGCAACCTTGAAGGAGGCACGTGAGTTTCCCTGGAGAGGCAGGGCAACGAAGCGTGTTCCCGTGTGGGGAGCCCCCAAAGGCATGAGGAAGCCTGGGTTGACTGGCTCAGCTGGCATGAGGGGCCCGAGCCCCTGGCAGGGGAGGCTGGACAGGCGGACAGGAGCCTGAGCGTGAAGGACCTTGTGTGTCACGCCAAGGAACTGAGACAAAACAACAGGAGGATTTTCCACAGACAATGACGTCATATTTGCATTTTAGGGTTATCACTCTCACATCATAGTAGGTATATTGGCGAGAGTTGAAATGGGAGCTGGGAAGATCAGTTTGGGGGTGACGTTAGTAGCCCAGGAAAGAGAAATGAGGCAGGTACTGAGGGGCAGGGCGATGAGGATCAAAGAGGTGGGGCAGATTCAAGCGAGATTCAGGAGGTGGAATCAAGAGGGGCAGCTGGGAGGAGATAAGAAGGGCTCTGGCTTCACTTATCATTTAGATGGTGACATTGCTGACTCAGATGAAGAGTAAGGGGAGAGAAAGGCTGTTCTCTTTTGTTTCTGGAGAAGGGTAGGAATGATGAGTTCGGGGTGGTATTCATTAAGTTCGGGGTACTGTGTTGAGCAGCAAAGTTGCTGGCCTGGCTTTCCCGAGAACCATCCAGGCTGGAGACACAGTCCTGGGAGACCTCAGGGTTAGGGTGGTGATGTCAATTTGGATCCGGCATAAGGTGAAGAGTAAGGAGAGGGGAGCGACAGGGCTAGGACCAAGGGACTCAACATCTGGGGAGAGTGTAGAGGAAGAGAAGTTGATGTAACAGACAGAGTCAGAGTGGTTGGGATAGAGGAGGGAAGGAGGATGGACGTCAAGTAGAATAAGGACTAAAAATTTTCCATGAGATCTGGCAATCAGGAGGTCACTGGCGATACCAGCAAGAGCTGTTCCCATGGAGAGGTGCGGGCAGTGTTTAGGTGGCCGCAGGTGAGAAGTAGCTGAGAAGTGACTGGAGTCAAGCAGCTTGTCTTCAAGAAAAGGAGAGCGATCAGGGCAAGAGGTGGAGTGAATCACATTGCCCAAGGGAGGGACTTCAATTCACATGAGAGGGGCTCAGAAGAAGGAGCCGAAGGGGAAGGAGAAGCTGATGATGTCAGAAGAAAGGGGCCACTTTCTGAAGCAAGTCCTGCAAAAAGGCTGGTCAACAAAGAGCCTGAGGCACAGGTTACAGGTTCACCTGGGCTGGGAGGGGGGACAGCGGGGAAGGGGGAAGGAGGCGGGGCCGAGACAGCTCACTGTCACCCTGGTGCCCTCTCCTTCTCTCCCTTTTAATAACAGAACACCCCGGTGTTACCTGGATCCCTGGAGGCCCAACTACAGATTCATTTCCCAGTGTCCTCTGCAGCTGGGGGAGGCCAGAGCTGAATTCCAGCCGTCAGTATGAGTGGACGCAACCATGGCACTTCCAGGCCATCTTGCCCTGGACTCTCCTTCCCTTTCTTGCTGGCTCAAATGGTGACAACAGGAACATGAGGAAACTACATGTTGATGACGGCAATGCTGCTTCTGCCTCTACGACCCCCCCCCCCCCCAGCCCTGGACCACCACCTGCCTCCAAGACCCTTCCATCTTTGAGCTACTTCATTTTCAGGTCTCCTGTTATTATAGCTCAGCCTAAATTCTAACTCAGTGCCATCCAACAGGAATATAATGCAAGCCACACATGCAGCTTTAAATTTTCCAGTAACCATGTTGAAAAAGTAAAAAGAAACAGGTGAAATCATGAAATTAATTTTAATAATATATTTCATTTAACCAAAAATTCCAAATATTACTATTTCAAATTCTAATAAATATAAAAATCACTGAGATATTTTGTATTCTTGATTTCATACTAAAGCTTCAAAATCCAGGGTATATTTTATACTTACAGCACATCTCAATCCAGACTAGCCACGCTGCAAGGGCTCCGTGGCCAGCGGCTACCATATTGGACAGCGCAAGTCTACCTAATACTAATAGATGGAGCTTTAGACAGATTTGGGGGGCGGGGGCATTGAGAGAGACTGAGCTTGAGCTTCTATGTCCTCTGAAAAGAGGTAAGATAGTCACTTTCTGAGCAAGAGTGACAAAGAAGGGATGGGTAGTTTCAGGGGAAAGCTTAGAATAGGTGCTCTGAGATGTAAATGTATTTCTGTTTGGGCCCAGTTGAAATGAAGAATGTTGGTGTGTTTCTGCAAGCGGCCTCGGGGCATGGACAAGAGCAGGGCAGGCAGACATCAGAAGTGTCAACAGTAGGAGTTATTAGGTGGGTGGGCAGGACGAGGGGACAAAGGAATTGAAGGCTCTTACAGGAGCGTTAGTGGGGTGATGGGCCGTGGTCTTTCCACTTGATGGGAAAGCCAGTGAAACCCAGAAAAAGTTGTCCAAATGGTTTGGCCCAGAGGGCCTGAGGAATACGTGGGGCACTTGGATTGTGAACATATGGAAAAGCATTGAGAGCAAGATGGTAAGAGCTAGGGGCAGAGGATGCTGTTTTCAGACTGCGGGATTTTGAAATTAAGGTTTTAGAGGCAGAAGAGGACTAAGAGTTGCCACAATCCAGCGTGTGGTTTAGACAGTGACGTGGAGAGGGAGAAGGGCACTGGAAGGGAGGACGTTGAGGATCCCCAAGGCAGTGGCACGAGAGGGAAGGATCCACGGGCACTGAGGATGACCAGAGCGAGAGCCAAAATAGGATGAGAGGAAGGCTGTGAGCCAGGAACCAAAGCCACAGATGAGAAAGGCAGGCACTAGGTGAGCGGAGGCTTGTCCTGGGGAACAGTGGTAGGGGGAGAGCAGGTAATTATACCTGCCTCTCTTCTGAGTGAGCAGTTGCCTCTGGAGATGGCTGGAAGGGAAGCACTGCGCCTGACAGGTTTGGATTCTAGCAAGTGGAGGGGGGCTGTGTGATGGGCTTGACATCTCAGCAGAACTGGGGCTCCGTGTCAAGCTGACACGGACGTGGAGGGAGGTCAGGAGGGGGTGTCCAAGTGGAGGAGGCAGCACAGAGCGTCAAGGGGGAAGCATCCGAGGGATGATGGGCACTGGGGTCTGCACACAGTGGTGCGGAGGGCTGCGTCCTGGTACCGCGCGACTGCTCTCTGGGCTGGGAACCCTGTCTCCTCTTTGCCGGTGTCCTCCATCTCACTCAGCACAGATCCGGTCAAACATTAGGCGTATGTGCCTTTCAAACTCATTAATAGACTCGATCCTAATGCGTGTTAGTTGTCACACGTTCCAAACACGATTCGCCTTCTGGTCCATTCCTTAATCCTTTATACTCCCACAGTTAATAAAAGGAGATGACCTCCCAGAAAAAAATGTATGAGTAAAGGCCTCTGTAAGGTCTCTGCACACCCTACTGATATTCCCAGTTAACCCCAAGCTCTTCCTTTCTCTCCCTGGATCTTGCCACTTCCCTCTGGGTTGTCTTTGGGGAAGGAGAGTCCCCTTGTGTTCACATGGTCACAGGTCTGCGGCAGTTCCCCTGGCCAGTTCTGGCTGGACCAGTTGCACGACTGTGGCAGGGCAGTGCCCCGCACTGCCACACTCAAGGCTCTCTCTCTGCACACAGCCAGGCGGGGGGACAGAAAGAGCAGACCGGAGTTGCCGTTTGTCTTCTGTAACAGCTGCTGGTGACAGCCTTCCGGCCAAGTTACAGGATAGAGCGGACTGAAGGCAGAGGGCTGGGGAGTGATGGGGGATGCTGAGAAACTTAGTGGGTCTAGCTTGTACAAGGATGCCAGGCAAGGTCTGCTTTTACTCCAAGGAGACTGAGCCCAGGTCAACTTCACAGTGGTGGGGCGGGGGGGATTCAATTTCATGAGCCCTTACTGAACACCTATCTGACGTCAGGCACTAGTGGGGTAGATGCATTTGAGAACCCAAGACATAGAGGCATGAAGCAGCCCTGGCCCCTGTTCTAAAGACTCATTGATTAGCTGGGGAGATGGTGATGGGGGCAGGGGAGGAGGGCAGAGAGCACAAGCGATGTGCTGGGC
The DNA here is from genome assembly GCF_965194805.1 of Balaenoptera borealis. Classification (NCBI taxonomy): domain Eukaryota; kingdom Metazoa; phylum Chordata; class Mammalia; order Artiodactyla; family Balaenopteridae; genus Balaenoptera; species Balaenoptera borealis. The sequence goes on along the minus strand of NC_138868.1, from coordinate 100,167,313 downwards.
AGACTCTGAAAGGTGAGCTCAGCTGGGCAGCTGGCAGGTGCCACCCACAGAATCCGTGCTCCTCTGAGTCACCACTGTTCCATGTTGTCTGTGACTCACCTGTCAATTTCCATCAAATGATGTCACCATTGTTCCAAGTTCTTTCCCTGACTCTAGGGAGAGGGATTCTAAGCCATAATTCCACTGAGGGGTTCTTATCTCTACATTTTACCCAAAGCTGTGATAAATGAGAGTCGTGCCCACCTGAATCCACAATGCAGGAGCTTGTCACCTCCAATCAGAAATGGCAATTACGATGGGAGCTAGAAGTGTGACACATCTGGTTGATACTAATCTCTCTTCCACCCAAGCAAGTGAGAGATAAGGACAGATAAGAACTGTTTTGAGTTCTTTGCAAGAATATGGCTAGAAAAATCCGAAGGGCCATTACTTTGATTGTTTCCACCTTGGAGTTATCTGTCTCTTTTCCCAGGAGATCAAAGCACAAGTAATAGATCTTCTCATTCACCGTCATCATCCCCCTGGGAAAGAGTCAGAACAAGATAGAGAAATTTATCCAGGAGGACATGGGGTTAGAGCATCTAAGCTAGGGCCCCACATGGGAGAAGTGCTCTGTTGAATACTCATTCACCAATTTATTTGAAAAATATTCAGATAATGTCATCTTCTCTTTTGTGTTGTTTTCCTAAGGTGGAAGGGAGGAGATTCATACCAACAAAATGTGTCAAAATTCGAGCTCACATTGTAATGACTGTTTCTGATTGGGGAGGACAGTCACTGTTCTATGTGCTGGGGAGACAAAGTCCTCATGGAGTCTACATCTAGAATGTAGGTAGGAACTCTGCCTCACTGCCTCTTCAGCCTCCCTGAGGCTGGAACCTCCCTATCACCCTGCCTCCCTCATAATCTGCACAAGTCTAAACATCCTTTGTGACACTTCACCAAAACCAACACCTCTTGGGTCTCTCTTCCCTCAAAAACCCATATCATGCACCATATTTCTCTTGGAGACTAACTCGCTTGTTAGCTGGTATCCATGGGCACCTCAGGGTGTCCCTGGGGAATCATGTGTGCTGGGCTTTGTGGAGGGACAGTGAGGAGTTGGGGTGGTCCCTTCAGGGAAGAGCAATGGCCCTGGCCACGTGGAGCCCAGAGGAGCAGCCCAGGATGGGGAGGGGAGCTCTCCAAGGGGAGGGGAATCTGCTCAAGTTCTATACCAGAACCCAGCAGACCACGTCTTGTTTTTCTGGGCAACTTGACACTGACTGGCTGAGTTCCCTAATGAGCTGTTTTGGGCTGAAAGAGATACTCAGCGGCTGTTGTCAGCATATTTAAAATGCGTAGAAGGACAAAGGAAAAGAAGTAGCATTAACCTGCAAGAGATAAAAAGCAGTCCCATTCCGATGCCATATGCCACAGAAGTAAAAAGCTAGTAAATTTAATTTAGTATAAACCAAGCAATTACCCACTTTAAAAATTAAGGACTGAGACCACAAACCCAGTAAACTTCAAATCTTTATAATGAGCAGTTTAATGAGAGAGAAAGGAGAGAAAGCAGGAGAAAGGAAGAAGAAAAAGGCAAGAGGAAAGAGGAAGGGAAAGAGGAACGAGAGAAGAAAGAGGAGGAGGAGAAGAAAGGGGGAGGAAAAAGAGACACAGGATTAGCAAGACAGAGCGGGCGACAGTGAAAAACAGGAGGGAAGAGAAACGGAGCATGTGCTTGTCCCCAGAGGGATTTCCCATTCTTGGGGTCTTCTGAGTCTGTTGCTAAAAAGATTTAAAGTCACAACTGCAGGCACAGATGGCGACAAAATCTTACCCTGCGGAATAGAAAATATTCACTCCTGTTTTTTTCTCTCCATCCCCACAACTGCCACCTTAGTTTAGAGCAGGATTTCTCAACCTCGGCACTACTGACATTTGAGCCTGGTAATTCTTCGTTAGAGGGGGCTAGCCTGGGCATTGTACAAAGTTCAGCAGCATCCATGGCCTCTACCCACGAAATGCCAGGAGCGCCCTCCCCAGTCGTGACAACCCGAAATGCCTCCGGAGATTGCCAGGTGTCCCGGGGCGGGGGAGAGGAAAACTGCCCCCAGGTGAGAACCACGGGTTTAGACCATCATCATTTCACAAGTCCGCTCTGGTCCCTGAGAGCTGTCCCTCCTTTCAGAATCTTGCTGTTCTGCCAACCCTCTACATAAATCCAGAAGAGGAATTCCCCCAGGGCCCCACTTGGAGGGGGTCACTTCACTATTCAGAACCACTTAAGAGTATCCCAGTATCTACTGAATACAAAAATAATACTGGACACTCACTATGCGTCAGGTTTTGTTCTAAGCACTGGAAATAGGCTGGTGAACGGGGCCGAGACCCAAACTCGAGGATCTTATGCTCTAGTCGGGGAAGGCAGATAGTGAACATGATAAGGAAGAAATGCAGGATAATTTCCAATAGCGAGAAGTGCTGGAAAAAAAAATAGCGTCTCAGGAGAGGATGATGGGGGTGGTCAGGGAAGGTGTATCTGCAAAGAGGCATCATCTGAGCCGAGACCGAAATAATGAGGAGGAAGAAGCCATCAGGGAGAGGAAAGAACATTCCAAGTTGAAGGAACAAGAAAGAGCTTGGCAGCCATTGGAGTGCAGTGGCTGGAGTGTAGTGAATGTGGGGAAGGAGGAAGGAGGAAGAGGGGGACAGAGGCGTCGTATTGCCTCCTGGGTCATGATGAGAAGTTTAATTTTATTCCAGTTGCAATGGCCAGTCACCAGACGATTGTAAACAGAGCCCAACTCCCTAATCTTCATAATCTAACCCCTAACCCACCCCACCCCCCTTAATCTGCTTCTACTCCTGTACAAAGCTGAGTGTGCATTCGTCTCCCCCAAAGGATATTACAACACAGACTGCCTGGTCCCATTCCCAGAGTTTCTGGCTCAGTACAGGTCTGGGGAGGTGCCCAAGAATTTTCAGTTCTAACAAATTACCAGGATCTGCTGACACTGCTAATCCAGGGACCACGCTTTGAGTAGCATTCTCTGAACAAACTTGACTGTTTCTGAGATGTGTCTTCAACCATGTTATTTTCGTGAAGAGACGACCCACAAGTCTATCCCTCCTCTGCAATCTCTGCGTATCAAAATCTCAGCCATTCTTCAAGGTCTTGTTCAAAAACTAAGTCTCACACATCCCTTCGGTTATCACCCCAGGCAAATGGACCACTCCCCTTGTCCAACCATCATTCGGACACCATCTGTAAGTGACCTGCAGTACACATATTGGTGTGAGAGCCTCAACTTCCTTCTAAACCAGGACTTCTTCCAGGGCAGCGGCCTCATCTTAATAAATCGGTCTAGAATCCCTCTCTCTTTTCTGTTTTGAATGAGGTGAGCTATAATTAAATCAATTACTTATATAAATCACTAACACTGTGTCTTCTTTTTTACCTCACATTCATTTGGACGGCTATTATCAAAAACAAAAACAAAACCCCCCAAAAAACAAAAACAAACAATAACAGGTGTTGGCAGGGATGCAGAGACACTGGAACCCTCGTGGACTGCTGGAGGGAGTGCAAAATGGTGCAGCTGCTACGGAAAACAGTACGGTGGCTCCTCAGAAAGTTAAACTTAGAGTTACCATATGATCCAGCAATTCCACGCCTGGGTATATATTCAAGAGAATTGAAAGCAGGGTCTCAAAGAGATATTTGTATACCCACGTTCATAGATAGCAGTGTTATTCACAATAGCTAAAACATGGCAGCAACTCAAGTGTCCATCAACAGATGAATAGATAAACAGAATGTGGTGTAGACATATGATGGAACACTGGTCAGCCTTAAAAAGGAATGAAATTCTAAGACATGCCACAACATGGATGAACTCTGAGGACATTAATGCTAAGTGAAAGAAGCCAGACACAAAAAGACAAGTACTGTATGATTCCACTTACATGAGATATCTAGAGTGTCCAAATTCATAAAGACAGAAAGTAGAAAGGTGGTCGTCAGAGGCTAGGGGAGGAGGGAAATGGGGAGTTATTATTTAGTGGGTACAGAGTTTCAGTTCTGCAATACGCAAAGAGTTCTGGAGATGGATGGTGGCAATGGTTGCAAAACACTGTAAATGTACTTAATACCACCAAGCTCTACACTTAAAGATGATTGATATGGTAAATTTCACGTTACGTGTACCTTACCACAATTAAAAATAATTTTTAATGGAAAAATGGGTCTTCTTTTATAGTTTACAAAGCACTTTCACACATCTTATCTCATTTGCACCTTTTAATAATCTAGAGGATAATAGTAAAATATTAGCATTCCCATTTTATAGATGAGTAGTAAGAAGCCCAGAAAGATCAAGTCAACTCAAGGACACGCCGCTGATGTGTTGAGGGATTAAAACTAAAAAACAGATCCTTTACTACCAATATGCTGTTCAGTATATTCCAATGCTTTTCTTAGAATGTTCTGTGTAATACATCACTTCTTATGTGCTAAGTGATGTATGAATACTAGCTGGCGAGTTGGGAGGAAGGAAAGAAGGCAAGGAGGGAGGAAGGGAGAGAAGGAATTATTTGATGTGAGGAAGATGCCTCTCTCATGATTTAGGGAAAGAGGGAAAACCAGTATTTGCTGGATGTTTCTACGTCCCTGGCAGTTTGTATATGTTTTTTCTCTTACCTTTTACACACCACAACCCTATAATGGTGGGTGATATTTTTATTATTTTTTAAAATTTTTATTATTATTATTTTAATTTGTAGATGATGATAACGAAAACCAAGTGCTTAAACCACCTGACCACTTTCACCTCTACTTTGAATCCAGGCCTGTGTGACTCTGGGCCCAGGCTCCCACTACTGGGAAACACAGCCACCTCCATGTTCTAGAATGATCTGGTTAACACACATTCCTGTCCTCGGTTAGCAGTCAACTGATTATGTACCCAACTCACTCTCTTCCTCCACCACCACCCCAACCAGAGCACTTATAATTCAAAGAGATGCTTTCCTGAAATGTTCTTCCCTCTCAGCAGGCCCTCTGACCAGCCCATTCTGCTTGGTCTCTCAGGGTGAGCAGAGATCAGGCCTGTGGGAGTTTCTCCTTCACTCTCCTTTCCTCCTGGCTCACACAGGCCTGTGCACCATCTCCTGCAAGACTGGTTGGTCCCTCCTCTTTGTCACAGGGCTCACACCCCCCAGGGTCTTCACAGGGGGCAGGGAAGCATCATACCCAGGCAACCACTCCTTTGTCCCAGCCCTTCCCCTCCCTCAGGAAGGAACACACCACGGGGACCAGCACTCCCCACTCCTGGGCCCGATGGACCAGCAGCAGAGGTACGTCCCACCAGGGGCCCGACTGCTGGGCAAGGTTCCCGGGAAGCCCACTCTCTCAACTCACAAAGGCATCTCACACCACCCCTTCCACGCCAGCTCATTCCCCCAGCCCTGCCTCCAAATAGTCTGGTACTTTGGAGCTGCCCAAGCCAAAGGCATCCCCAGGCTGCCCTGTTGTAAGAATGTGGAAGGATCTGAGTCCCCAGTGATTTGAAGCAAGGGCTCATCGACCCCTGCGTGATGAACTTGGTTGCAAATGTGGCTCCAGCCCCTGATTCTCCATCAGACTCTGTCATCTAGTAGCTTTCATTCCTCAGCATCCGGAACTGGTTAGTCTAGCAAATGTTAACACACTCCATGAATCTGATGGTAGTGAGGTGGACTTTCACTTTATTTATCATTAGAGCTGGCAGACCCAAAGGGTAATTTAGTGTTTGAAAAGGCCACTTTTAAAACTTTATGTCAGGGGATGCATTGCCAAATGCAGCCTAATAACTGCATCATTATATACAGACTCAAGTCTTTATTTAAATTCACGTTTTATCCCTGTCTATAAAACATAGGGATATGTATGGAGTCAGTCTTTAATCTTCAAAATAAATTTATCCTTCTTGTTTTTCTCCCGCAGTCAGTCCTCCTGGCGTCTGCAGAAGCTTGCTGGGGGTTTGATCCTGTCTCTCTCAGGCACTTTTCAGCTTCTGTCCATCAAAAGGACATTCATTATTCAGCAAGCCTCCACCACATGCCCACGGTGCAAGCAGTGGAGATGCAAGATCGACATATTCATGGTCCCTGCCCTCAAGGAGCTTACAGACTTGTATGGAAATGGAAGCAAACAATTGCACAATGAATGGCCGTGAACACTCTGTCCCACTTTGTTTTTGTCCATAGCACTTGTCAACTTCCAACGCACTCCACACTTCCTTGCTTATTTGCGGTCCCTTGGTCTCTGCTGCAATGTAAATCTCCGTGGGGCAGGAATTGTGTCTGTTTTGTTTTCTGCTAGGCTCCAGCCCCAGCACAGCACAGAGAAGGCACTCAAGCAATACTTGCCAAAAGTGGGCTGTGTCGGTGCCGTGTAGAGGTGCACGCAGAGTGATTCTGGGGTGCTGGGAGGGACTTCCTCTTTCTGGGGAGTTGCCTAGGAAGATTTCACAAAGGATGGCACATTTAAACTGGGTTGTGAGATACAAATTTGCTTGTTGGAGAAAAATTCCTAGTCCATGGGCACAGAGAAATGAAAACAAATCATTCCTATAGCTGGGATTTGGGGTCACTGGAGAGAAGGGCAGAAAATGAGACTGGAGGTATTGGTGATGGGGACAGGGTAGACTGTCAAGGGCCTTGTAAGCCATTTAGAGAGACTTGAACCTTATATCAAAGGTACTAGTTGAGAAACCTGTAACAGCATCTTTAGAGCTGGAGAGCAGACCCCCCCCAGGTGAAGTTTCTAGTTCCCTGACGACTCTACCAGCACAGGTGTCTGCTAGGCCTGTGTAGTAGTCAGGCCCCAGACGGCCCCAATGATCTCTGCATCCTGGTGTACACACCCATCTTCTAATTCCCTCCCACACTGTACTGGGGTTGATCTGACCGATAAATAGCATGCCGCAGAAGTGATGGAATGTCACTTCTGAAACTACCATCTTAGGTGGGTCTCTCTCTCTGTGTGTCTCTCTGTCTGTCGGTCTCTCTCTCACACACCCTTCCTGCTCTGGGAAAGTGTGCTGTGTTGTGAACAGCCCTATGGAGAGAACCACATGGCCAGGTGCTGAAGCCTCCAGCCAATAGCCGGCAGGGAACCGAGGTCTGCCCAGGTCCACATGAGTGAGCTTACAGATGACTGCAGCCATGGTCAATATCTTGACTGCAGCCTGGTGAGAGACCCTCAGTCAGATCCACCCAGATAAGCAGCTCCTGGATTCCTGACTCTCAGAAACCATGTAAGACAATAAACATTGCTTTAAGCCATTGAGTTGGGGGTAATCTGTTACGTAGCAGTAGATCATTAATACAGACTAATTCCCCTCCAAGAGCATCCAGCAACCTCCCACCTTTGGTACAAGACTGGAGTAGAGATGGAGGCTGTCACTTCTATAAAGAGATTCCTAATGAGGTCAGGCAACAGGGAAGGGGAGCTCCAGCCTCCCAGGAAGTCAGCTTCCTGCTGGGCTGGGACAGACATCGGACAGCACTCTCTCCAGCTCTGGGGCTTGCAGCTCCCACAACCTGGTGCTCTGACCCACATGAGTCCCAAAGATGCAGCAGAGAGGTAAGCATGCAGCCTGTCTCCTGCTTTACTGCTTCCCCCGCCACTTAATTCATGAGCTCAGAGGGTATTGTGGCAGCATCTGCACAGCAACGACAGAACAGATGACTCAGGACAGACTCAGTTCCTGTTGAAACAATACTCAGAGGCTAGCCTTTCTCTGTCATGTTTATTAAGTGTTATTAACTCTCTTAAGAAGGCCTCAGTGCGCAGGTTCACAGTCAAACCAAGGTGCCCTCTCAGGGAAGTCTCCCCGGCCTGACATCACACCACACAGCCTGCCCAGGGGGCCCAAGCGACAGCCTGTGGTGAAAGAAGCTGAGCCTGATGCCAACAATATTTAATTAATTATTGGGATAGAACTGACATATAACATTGTGTAAGTTTAAGGTGCACAAGGTGTTGGTTTCATACATTTATATACTGCAGCGTGATCACCACTGTAGCGTTAGCTAACGCCTCGAGCATGTCACAAAATCATTTCTTTTCTGCGGTGAGAAAATTAAGATCTAGTCTCTTAGCAACTTTGAAGTTTATAGGGTATATTGTTGACTACAATCACTATGCTGTGCATTAGATCCCCAGGCCCCAAGGACAACAATAAAATCATCTCACAAACACACCAAGAGGGTATATCGTAGGGCGGGGAGCCCCTCGGGCCTGGGAGTCAAGCACTCCCGAATTCCAATTTCAGCTCTACAATTGAGCTTTTGCCCTCAGGCAAATTACTTGATTTGTCTGACCCAAGTGTTCTCATCGGGGTCATCATGGGTTTAAAAAAGCAGCCGCATAGCAAGTGCCCACCGCAGGGTCTGGAACACAGCAGGTACTTGGTAAAGGTCTTCCCCAGCCCAGGATGATGAGTAAAAACCTTCTCCTACCCCATCCCACTCCAACCAGTACACTGGAAATTCCCTTTTCTGTGCTTCATGCATATATTGAGTGTCCTTAAATAGTACCTGTTGTGGTTGTTATGTCTTCTAATGTTCAAAGCATTTCTTCATTCATGAACTTGTTAGACCCTTATATAACCTGGCGAGGTCTGCGGGGCAGGTACTGTTAGCCTCAGTTTTTGCCCAAGTCACACAGGTGGTAAAGGGCAGAGCTGGGACCAGAACCCCGGCTGTAATTCCCGTCCTCCTGCCGCCTAACCCCAGCTGCCTCTCTAGGCACTTTTCCCTCCTTCCCCTCATCACATGATTCTCCCCTTAGGGGCCCTTTTGTATAGCTAGTGTGCAGTTTCACACGTGAGACTCCAGATCATTCAGTCGACAGCAGATTCCAGGAAGCTGGGGCCCTGAGCATGATCAAGTGCAGAAGAAATAGAGGCCCAGGGACGTTCCAAGACATCAGATAAGGAGGGACCATGTGACGACGTCCTCATCCAATACCAGTGAAATGAAGTTAGAAGTACTGAAACCATGAACTGCCCCTGGGGTGCTCAGGGCAGAGAAGCGGAAGAGAGGGGAAGGCTGCTGGGTTCCCTCATCCTCCTGCCCCAGCCACACACCTATCTGCACCTGCTCCCGTGTTTATCTCCTCTCCCAGTTCTGTGACAGAGGTGTCACACATCCTAGCATCAGCTAGTCTCTCTGCTGTCACTGAGATATTCACTCATTCATACATTCATGCACTCACCCAGGCTCAGCACGCCCCACGTGGCTCAGGAACTCCCTGCCAGGGTCCTGCCACTACCTCTCTGACTCCCACTCTCCTCAGCCTCCCGGACATCCTAATCACCTCGCTCTCAGCAGATGACCTTGCCTCCCAGCTCACAGAGAGGACACAAGACTCTCAGGTCCCACTGTGTCATGGTCAGTTCTACGCGTCAACTTGGTCGTGGTGCCCAGATGTTTGGTAGAATACCAGTCTAGATGTTGCTATGAAAGTTTTTTTTAGGTGTGATTAACATTTAAATCAGTAGACTTTGGGTAAAGCAGATTACTCTCCATAACGTGGGTGCGCCTCATCCAAACACTTGGAGGCGTGAAGAGAGAAAGACTGAGGTCCTCAAAAAGAAGAAATCCTGCCCTCAGACCTGCCTTCAGACTCAAGCTGCAACATCAGCCTTCCCTGGTTACCAGCCTGTTGGTCCGTCCTGCAGCCCCGCAATCACGTGAGTCAGTTCCTTAAAAAAAAATCTGTCTCCATACAAATGCACCTGTGCACACACACACACATACACCCTATAGGTTCTGTTTGTCTGAAGAACCCTAATGGCACGCCCCAGCAATCGCTTTAGCAAACTCCTACCCATCGATGCTCAGATGTGACCAGGGTGAGGCCTTGCCCTGACTCCCCCGGGCTCTGTACCTTAGACCCTGAGCACCTTCCAGTATGAACATGACTGTGTGGTGCGGGAACTGAGCCCATCTGTGGGTTCTTTAGCACCACTTCCTTTCTCCCCCCAACATTTAAATTAATTATTAATTAATTTTTTTTTTCTGTGTAGGTGCTACTAGGGATTTTTTTTCAGCTTTATTGATGTATGACTGAAAAATAAAATTGTAAGATATTTAAAATGTACATCATGATTATTTGATGTATTTATTGTGAAAGGATTCCTCCCTTCTAGTTAACATATCCACCATCTCATATATAACATATATGTATGTATATATAACATATATCAATATAATATGTGATATATAAATATAATATAAATTTATATATATACTATATATAATTTTACATATAGGTAACTATAACTAGATAGATAGGTAGATAGATAGTGTGAAAACATTTAAATTCTACTCTCTTAGAAGATTTTAACTGTACAATACAGTGTTACCAACTATAGTCACTATGTTACACATTAGATCCTCAGACCTTATTCATCTTATAGCTGAAAGTTCTCCCTATTTCTCCCACCTCCGGCTCCTGGTAAACACTTTTTTTTTTTTTTCTTTTTTAAATATATATGCTAGGTTTTTTTTTTTTTTAATTTATTTATTTATGGCTGTGTTGGGTCTTCGTTTCTGTGCGAGGGCTTTCTCTAGTTGCGGCAAGCGGGGGCCACTCCTCGTCGCGGTGCGCGGGCCTCTCACTGTCGCGGCCTCTCTTGTTGCGGAGCACAGGCTCCAGACGCGCAGGCTCAGTAACTGTGGCTCACGGGCCCATTTGCTCCGCGGCTTGTGGGATCTTCCCAGACCAGGGCTCGAACCTGTGTCCCCTGCATTGGCAGGCAGATTCTCAACCACTGCGCCACAGGGAAGCCCCCTGACTGAGTTCAAAGCTTGTCTCTGCCACTTATCAGCTTTGGACCATAGGTTACCTAATCTCTGTGTCTCAGTTTACCCATCTAGAAATAATGATAACATTGGCATCTGCTGTTATGATGATTAAATGTAATAATACATGCAAAAATCTTCAAACAAAACAAGCACATGATAAACACTCAATACATATTGCTATTTGTGTTAGGAAAGCACACAGCAGATAGGTGCTCAGCAAATATGTATTGAATTCATTATTTTCAACTTTATATCCTCATCACCTTATGTAGTAATGCTGGTACATCACAGCACTCAATACATATTTAATGAGTTAATATGACTAAATGAGTGAATGAATGCATCAGTATTTATACCCATTTTCCCTCCTGTCCCAGGGGAAGAGACCCCTCACCTGAGCAAGGCCAATCCTTCTAGCAATATTTTAGATCCCACCCTTTCCTGCTCTTCCCGTGCCTTCTCTCCACCTTCCCCTCCCTCCTCCCCAGAATATAACATGTTCTCATTTTTCCCATGTAAAGCACTCTCTCTCTCTCTCTCTCTCTCTCTCTCTCTGTCTCACACACACACACACACACACACACACACACACACACACACACACACACATTCCTCCTTTGACTATATATCTCCTAATTGCATATCCTGGTCTATGGACCAAGTCCAGCATCTGGACCAACTCCTTTCTTGACCTCCTGAGCTTGGGTTGGATGCCCTTTCCCACGAGCCACTGTTTTCTGCCCTAATGTCCATCCTGACCCTTAAGCATTGCGTGGTAATTGCCCACTTACTAGAGGATAGGGACTATAGATCTCCTCTTGGGATCCCCAGTACTTAGCACAGAGCCTAGCATGTGGCAGGTACTCAACAAATGCTGTTAAAGTAAATGAATGAACAGAAGCCAGTGACAGCACAATATTAACAATATTCATCATCCCTACCCCCAGGAGCTAAAAAAAAAAGGAAGGAAGAAGCTTCAATCAGCCTTGGCATCATCAAGGTGAGCTAGTTAGTTGTCAAGGTTCCTAATTAGATTTGTCTTCTTGCTGCCCTGATGAACAGGCCTAGAGAGAAGTGAGAATGGCCAGGGGCTGGTGGGGCAGGGGGGAAGCATAGCTCAATGAAAAGAACATATATTTTGACACAGTCTGAACTTCTAGGTTCAACTCTCTGCCCCACCAATACTAGCTATGGAGCAACTCTGGGTCAGCTGGTCTCTCTGAGCCTCAGTTTCTTTACCTATAAAATGGGTATAATGGTAATGGCACGATCTTTGCCTTACTATCTCACAGGGTTTGTGAGAAACAGTGTGTGTGTGTGTGTGTGTGTGTGTGTGTGTGTGTGTGTGTGTGTGTGCGCTCTATGAACGGTAAAGTGAAACCCAAACATTGTTTAATATTGCTGTGATTTCTGCTCTCTTTCACTTCCAGCTCCAAACCAATCCCCACCACATGCTTGCTTTGGCCTGAAATTATCTGCTCCAGAGACAAACTCTCATTGCATACCAAAATGCATACACAGGATGAGGAAAAAAACCCTGAAATTCATTGGAAAGAAAGTACACCCTGTAAGCCAGTCTCCAGTGGGACTGGCCAAAGGCAGATCCTTGTTAATTATAAAGGATGGAGCAAGGTCAGAGAGGAGACACACCCTGGTACAGTGACAGGACTGGAAAAGAGTTTGCCACTCAAAGAGGGAACACATCTTCAGAAAGGATGGCTGGAGCCAGAAGCTGAACTTTGGTTGACTTCCCAGTTTACTTGAGGGTTAGCCCTCATTAACTTTCACTGTGTGGCATAAACAGATGCTGGGAGTTGAGGTCGTTTCATCATGCCACTGTCACCCGGGTGGCTCTGTGCCACAGAACATGGAAAGATTTGTGTCTGTTTGTTTTGGATGCCATGCCTTTGCCATAAAGGAGAATCATTCAACTCCTCTAGTTTCCCCTATTGCACCCATGGGGGCTGCAAACCTGGTGAGCATTTCAATGACTACTTCCTGACTGATTGCAGGTACGCCACAGGGTCCAGCACCAAAAGTGGGGGCCCCGTCTTCAGGAAGACCCTGCTAACATGCACAGGTTTTGGTGTTACCTGGAAGTGAGAGGGAGATTCCTCAGCCCATTGCCACAATTTTCCAGGATTAATTCTTTAACTGGTGTATTGGTGAAGTTGGTAGGGCATCAGGGCAGTACCCAGGCAGGAAGAAGGGAAGAGCATCCCAGGAGTGGTTGATGGAGGCTTTGGGTGTCATGAAGCACTGCAAAGATATCATGATGCTCACTGTCTATAATGCAGCCACTGGACTTCCTGCAGACCCTCAAAAGGACCAGGTTCTCAGTGAAGGACACTGAGGTTGACTCCCATCCACTCCACCCTCCCTCACTGTGTGACAGTGACATGGCTTAGGGCTGAACCCTCCTCCAGGAATGAGTTCTGATCAATCTAAAGGGGGGTCACCATACTATGGCCCGTGGGCCAAATCTAACCTGCCACCTATTTCTTTTGTAGGGGTGAGGGTGTGGCGGGGGGTTGGTATGTTCCACAAGCTAAGAATGGTTTTGACATTTTTAAATGGTTGGGGAAAAAATCGAAAGAAGAATATTTTGTGACGTGAAAATTACATGAAATTAAAATATTAACATCCATAAATACAGTTTTCTTGGAACACAGCCACGCTCATTTACTTACGTCTTGTCTGTGGTTGCTTTTGTGCTACAAAAGAAGTTGTAACAGAGACCATAGGGCCCACCTCTTACCAGTGTTTTTTACTTTTCTTGCAAGAACCCAGACTAAGCTGGTCAGAGCCAGGCATTCCCCTGCGACGCTAATTACTTCAGGGTGGTTATGTGCTCCAAACTGGCCCAGTAAGACTTGCAGAGTCTGCCTGGTTCTGCAGACAGACAGTGAGAACTCTGTCTGGTTCTCACTCTCCTGCAAGACTTGAAAAAAATTGCTACTAATAGCCCACAATATAAGGGGGAACTGATCTCAGGATAAAGCTGTTGCTGTGGACACTGGAGTGGACAATGGGAAAAACCCATGTGCCCGCTGCCACCACTGAGACACTACAAACAACCAGCGACGATGCCCACTCCACCTCCAGAGAAGGCAGCTGTGGAAGCCAATTCATTTTCTTATCCATTAAGTTGCTTCGGTTTGGTTTTCTGTTACATGCAGCCAAAAGCATCTCTCAACTCTGGCCTTTAGAACATACTGTTCCCTCTGCCCAGAAAGCTCTCGTCTTCCCATCCCTTGCCCAGCTAATGTCTACTCATCTTTCAAGATTCACAACAATTAGCAATGTCCTAGGAAGGCCATCTGTGACCTCCTAGACCAGGGGATGCCCCTGTGCTGCACACCTCCCCATCCACAGTGCTCTGGACTTGTCCTTTTGTAACACACATCACATATCTATTATGAAGTGTTTACCTCACCCTCCTGGCTAGTCTGCCTGCTCCATTATGGCCAAGACCAACCATGTTAATTTTGCTTTCCACTGTATCCCAAATGCCTAATACAGTACCTGGCAACTAGGTGCTAACTAAACTGCATAAAGGACGGTGGCAGGGGCGCTCGAGGTGCCTGTGGCTGCGGCGCTGAGGTTGGAGCGACTGCGTGTGTGCTGGCTGCTTTTGTGGTGGCTGCGGCTGGAACTGGAACATTTCCCGAACAAAACACTAAACTTACAGAAGAATGCAGTCAAGTGATGGCTTTTTCTTTAGAATCTGAATATGGAGGCCATGGGAACAGATGAAGTTGCCAAGCTAAAAACTAAATTTATATCTGCCTGGAACAACATGAAATATACCATGGGGCTGACAGGGTCTTGGTGCTCCAGCCTGTTGTCAGGCCTGAGCCTCTGAGGTGGGAGAGGTGAGTTCAGGATATTGGACCACCAGAGACCCCCAGCCCCACGTAATATCAATTGGCGAGAGCTCCTCCAGAGATCTCTGTCTCAACACTAAGACCCAGCTCCACCCAATGGCCAGCAGATTCCAGCAATGGATGCCCCATGCCAAACAACTAGCTAGACAGGAACACAAACCCACCCATTAGCAGAGAGGCTGCCTAAAATCATACTCAATTCACAGACACCCCAAAACACACCATCAGACGTGGCCCTGCCCACCAGAAAGACGAGAACCAGCCCCACCCAACAGAACACAGGCACCAGTCCCCTCTACCAGGAAGCCTGCACAGCCATTGAACCAACCTCACCCACTGTTATTGGGCAGACACCAAAAACAATGGGAACTATGAACCTGCAGCCTGTGAAAAGGAGACCCAAAACACAGTAAGTTAAACAAAATGAGAAGACAGAGAAATATGCACCAGATGAAGGAGTAAGGTAAAAACCCACCAGACCAAACAAATGAAGAGGAAATAGGCAGTCTACCTGAAAAAGAATTCAGAGTAATGATGGTAAAGATGATCCAAAATCTTGGAAATAGAATGGAGAAAATAGAAGAAATGTTTAACAAGGACCTAGGGCTTCCCTGGTGGCGCAGTGGTTGAGAATCTGCCTGCCAATGCAGGGGACACGGGTTCGAGCCCTGGTCTGGGAAGATCCCACATGCCGCGGAGCAACTGGGCCCGTGAGCCACAACTACTGAGCCTGAGCGTCTGGAGCCTCTGCTCCGCAACAAGAGAGGCCGCGATAGTGAGAGGCCCGCGCACCGCGATGAAGAGTGGCCCCCACTCGCCGCAACTGGAGAAAGCCCTCGCACAGAAACGAAGACCCAACACAGCCAAAAATAAAAAAAAAAATAATAAATAAATAATAAATTAAAAATTAAAAAAAAAAACAAGGACCTAGAAGAATTAAAGAACAAACAAACAATGATGAACAACACAAAAAAAGAAATTAAAAATTCTCTAGAAGGGATCAATAGCAGAATAACTGAAGCAGAAGAATGGATAAGTGACCTGGAAGATAAAATAGTGGAAATAACTACCACAGAGGAGAATAAAGAAAAAAGAATGAAAAGAATTGAGGACAGTCTCAGAGACCTCTGGGACAACATTAAACACACCAACATTCGAATTATAGGGGTCCCAGAAGAAGAAGAGAAAAAGAAAGGGTCTGAGAAAATATTTGAAGAGATTATAGTTGAAAACTTCCCTAACATGGGAAAGGAAATAGTCAATCAACTCCAGGAAGCTCAGAGAGTCCCATACAGGATAAATCCAAGGAGAAACACACCAAGACACATATTACTCAAAGTATCAAAAATTAGGGCTGCCCTGGTGGCACAGTGGTTGAGAGTCTGCCTGCTAATGCAGGGGACACGGGTTCGAGCCCTGGTCTAGGAAGATCCCACATGCCGCGGAGCAACTGGGCCCGTGAGCCACAGCTACTGAGCCTGCGCGTCTGGAGCTTGTGCTCCGCAACAAGAGAGGCCGTGACAGTGAGAGGCCCGTGCACCGCAATGAAGAGTGGCCCCCGCTCGCCGCAACTAGAGAAAGCCCTCCCACAGAAACGAAGACCCAACACAGCCAAAAATAAACATAAATAAATGAATTAAAATCTTAAAAAAAAATTAAATACTTTAAAAATTACAAATACTTAAAAAAATTAAATACTTTAATTAAATAATTAAAGAAAAAATATTAAAAGCAGCAAGGGAAAAGCAACAAATAACATACAAGGGAATCCCCCATAAGGTTAACAGCTGATCTTTCAGCAAAAACTCTGCAAGCCAGAAGGGAGTGGCAGGACATATTTAAAGTGATGAAAGGGAAAAACCTACAACCAAGATTACTCTACCCAGCAAGATCTCATTCAGATTCGATGGAGAAATTAAAACCTTTACAGACAAGCAAAAGGTAAGAGAATTCAGCACTACCAAACCAGCTTTACAACAAATGCTAAAGGAACTTCTCTAGGCAGGACACACAAGAGAAGGAAAAGACCTACAAAAACAAACCCAAAACAATTAAGAAAATGGTAATAGGAACAAACATATCGATAATTACCTTAAATGTAAATGGATTAAATGCTCCAACCAAAAGACATAGATTGGCTGAATGGATACAAAAACAAGACCCATATATATGCTGCCTACAAGAGACCCACTTCAGACCTAGGGACACATACAGACTGAAAGTGAGCGGATGGAAAAAGAATTCCATGCAAATGGAAATCAAAAGAAATCTGGAGTAGCAATTCTCATATCAGACAAAAATAGACTTTAAAATAAAGACTATTACAAGAGATAAAGAAGGACAGTACATAATGATCAAGGGATCAATCCAAGAAGAAGATAGGACAATTGTAAATATTTATGCACCCAACATAGGAGCACCTCAATACATAAGGCAAATACTAACAGCCATAAAAGGGGATATATGTATACATACAGCTGATTCACTTTGTTATACAGCAGAAACTAACAAAACATCATAAAGCAATTATACTCCAATAAAGATGTTAAAAAAATAAATAAATTGCATAAAGACCAGCATTTCCCAGCTTCTGTTTAATGGAACACCAGCGTCCCACTGGTTATTAGGGAAGACACCAAGGCATTCTGATTTATTTACATCCATTGTAGACCAAGTAATATCTGATGATTATTTTTAGCTGTCCCCCTTTTCTCTGCAATGGTTCACTCCAGGGTCCTGTATGGGTTATATTTTTAGATATAAACCCGACTATTAAGTTTCCAGATCTGACATTTAAATAATTCTGAGAAACAAAGCTAAGCCATTGTCTTTCCTACACGATTTCTCAGAGACCTGACGGCAGTGCTGGGCAGTGCTGAGGCCCTGACTGTGTGCTGCTAAGAGGGTAATGTAACATGTAGCACTTCCCAAACTTATTTGATGATGGTCCCCTTTTCTCTAAACCAGTAATGCCTTACTGACTGCTCGACTTTTTGTGGGTTTTTTTGTTTGTCTCATTTTTTTTTAATTTGAAATGCTGGCTGAGAGCCTTTGGGAAAAGACAAATGCAGAGGCAAAGCATTAAGGGATCCTCAGAAATCTCTAGCCCAAAGCAACTAGTTTGCTAAAGTGCTCCAGAAACACAGCTATTAGGCACAGGGGCCCCGCAGGTGCTCAGGATGGGGATGCGAGGCAGTAGCCAAAGGTGGGTGTGGGGTGAAGGGGAGGCCCACTGTCTGTTCTATGGCACGATGTGCCGCCCCTGCTCCCTGTGTGGTGTGAGGGGCACAGATCACGTTGCTTGAGCCTTAAGGGATGCACGGGTGAATGGATCCAGATGGGTCCCCTGGAGGTCAAGTGCAGTCCCCGCCTGGCATCTCGGTCCAACCTTTACTCCTGGGCTGGGAGCTAAAACTATTCCCGAAGCTTGAATTGCAGGCTATGGAGATAATTCTTCTGGTGAGGTGGGGCCGCAATTCTGCACAATTCCCCTTTGCTGGCTGTGATATCAGTCTCCATACTGTCAATTTCATAAACTGTAAGGAATTTACAAAGTCACTCATTAAGGTCCTGCCAAGGAGAGCTCCTGAGGTGCCTGAGGCTGAGGTTCCCTTCATGTTTTCTGAATGCATCAAGTAGTGGGTGGGAGTGGAGGAACCCTGCCCCCAGAATTCCAGAGGGAAGGAATCCCATGGATTCCACATTTCCCCCATCCAAAGTCTCCTCCACAGACAAGTGGGACTTGGTAACAGCCCTCTGATGACTGAAGAGGGAGGAGGACTGGGGGCTTCCTGCCCCAGAGGGAAAACCAGTGTTTAAATGTAGCTTTCTTCCTTTCTGGAGCCCAAGCCTTATTTTGGAACCCCCAAAATAAAACAGAGAGGTCTGGGAGACTGAGGTTTCACTGCTTCCCCCTGACTCCAGGAGCTCTTCTCCCGTTTATAGCTCTGGAGGTGGACAGATTCTCCAGAAAGAGAGATTAATAGTTACTGAGGCCTCCCTGGGCCTCACACCATCCTTGGTATTTTCCGTATGTTAAGTAGTTTTTCCTCCCAAATAGTGACACAGTTTCCCACATTTTACAGGTAAGGTACCTGAGGCTCAGAGAAGCCAGAGGACTTGTCCAAAGACAGAGCCAGAGAGAAATGAAGCTGAGATTTGTCTAAAAGCCCATGCTCCTTCCAGTAGGGAAGAAGGCCACACCACCTTCTGGAAAGCCCCAAAGCAGAGATGAGGCCCAGCAGACAAAACCCGCTCTGACCTACCTGGTGGCCCTCTCCATTCTGCCCATCAGAGGCTGCTTTCAGGGGTCTGTTGGTATCTCTGCAGGGCTGGTGGCTCCTGATGGCCAAGGACGTGCCTCCCATGGCCTCAGGGGTCCCCCTGGGAGCCTCTCCCCTGCTGGGAGAGGAGCCAGCCCCCTCTGAGGCTACTGCTGTGCCACTGATAAGACCAGACTCTCTCGGGCCATTGAGCTGACGGGCGTACATTCGGTTCACTCAAGGGTGAATCCTGTACCTCCTTCAAGAGCAGAAAAATCAGCTCCACTGAACTGTGTTCTCAGGCAAGAAATGAGCAGAGCTCTGGCTGGGCTGTCTGGCCGCAGGTGTTTGATGCAGTGGGAGACAAAGGTGGGAAAGGAGCTGAGTTATCTGGGCTGCAAAAAGCCTGTGGGAAAGCTGCCAGCGGCCTGGGTCCCAGCCTCAGGGGATGGGAGGGCTGGACACTCCACGGAACTTGCTTCCTGCCTGTGGGGGAGGAGTCTTGGGGTCAGAATCTGAGCTGTGTGCCCACTGCAGACCAGTGGAAGATCCATGGGGTGGGACCACAGGGGTCCATCTGCATGAGGGACTGAGGATCCACAAGAGAGGATATTTGCCCTGAGAGAAAAGGGAGTAATGGTAAATTTGGTTTAAGAATTTAAGAAAAACTGGCAGGAAGAGAAATGACTTTGAGTCCAGCGTGGCTCATGGACCTAGCCCTGCCCTTTGGGCCAAATACTCGAGAGCGTGAAACAAAGAACAAGCCAAAACAGGAGAGAGGTTTTCTTTAGGATACTGAGCTTATAAGGCAGCCCTGTTTCCTTCCCTGGGCAGCAGAGGGTACACAGAGAGGATGGGGAACATTATATCCACATCAGGACACCAAAAAGGACTTGAGGGTCAGGAGTTAGAGATGGGCTTGGAGCCACCGGGACTCACGGAGGGTCTGAGGTCAGGCTGGGGGGGGGGTCCCAGCCATTTTGCTGGAGATGGGGGCATAAAATATAGAGTAGGCATACACAACAAATGTTTGAGGAATGAAAATATACCTTCAAATATACCGTTCCTCAGGCTGGTGTGGCCTGGAGAGCCCAGGGTTGCAAAAGCAATGCCACACACCGGTCTTGGGTAGAGCAGGTGACAAGCGGTTTATCATCTGGGGCCACCAGCATCATCCCTGTCTTAGGGAGGGCGCCAAGTTTACACTGCTGGGGTCAGTCGGGTCTGGAATCCAGTACATAGAACAGAGCTCTGTGATGCTGGAGGGAGCTCACCACTGTCCTAATCCCAATCCCAACAATTAACGATTGTCACCTTGGGCAAGTCACTTAACCTCCCCAAGTGACAGTGACGATAACAGTTCACCCATCAGTTTATCATGAGAATTAGAGATGATGAAATGTCTTGGGCCCCACAGGGAATGACAGAAGGATCCAAGTCAAGAGCCCTCCCAGGGTGAGGGGCTAAGGCTCCCACATCTCTGTTAGCATAGAAATGAAAGCCACTGGGGGCTTGAGGGGCCTTCAAAGCACTTTATTTTCCTAAATAGTTTTCACTGCTCATTTGCATAGTAAACCCTTTTCTAATAGCAGAGTTAGCTCTTCCTTCCCCAGGGCTCTGCCATCAGGGCTCAGCCCACTGGCTAGATGATACGTTTGTTTTCTCCTCACTGCAGACTCTGGGCTGCAAAGGCAGGCTTTGCCCTACTCACCCTTCTATTTCCAGGGCCTGGCACAGTTCCTGCCACAGACAGTCTCAATAACTGTGTGTTGAATGGATGGACTTTGAACCTCTACCCTGACCAATTCCAATTCCAATTCCAAACTATCAGAGTCCAAATTAATGAGGTTTCAGTGTAATTAACAATGACATTTTTTTCGCAATTCAGATTCAGATATCTTTCTTCAAAGGACATCATCAAGAAAGTGAAAAGACAACCCACAAAATAAGAGAAAATATTTGCAAATCATAAGGGACTTGTATGTAGAATACATAGAGAATTCTTACAACTTAATAATAAAGACAAATAACCCAATCAAAAATGAGCCAAAGAACGGAATAGATATTTCCCCAAAGATCTACAAATGGCCAATCAGCACATGAAAAGATGCCCAACATCATGAGCCATTAATGATGAAATACAAATTTGAAATACAAATCAAAACCACATGAGATAGGACGTGCAGAAGAAATACATGGCCAGTGGGAATGTAAAATGGTATATAGTCCGTTTGAAAAACAGTTTAGCAATTCCTCAAAAAGTTAAACATAGAATTACCATATAACCTAGAAATTCTACTCCTAGTTATATGCCCAAGAGAAGTGAAAACATATGTCCACACAAAAACTTGTACACTAATGTTCAGAGCAGCATTATTCATAAGAGTCAG
Organism: Balaenoptera borealis; assembly: GCF_965194805.1. Taxonomy (NCBI): domain Eukaryota; kingdom Metazoa; phylum Chordata; class Mammalia; order Artiodactyla; family Balaenopteridae; genus Balaenoptera; species Balaenoptera borealis. Next base: position 100,145,935 of record NC_138868.1, on the reverse strand, counting down.
AAAGTGGAAAAAACGCAAATGTCCATTAACTGATGAATGGATGAATAAAATGTGGTATAGCCATCCAGTGGAATATTATTCAGTCATAAAAGGGAATGAAGTACTGATACGTGCTACAACATGGATGAACCTTGAAAACATTATGCTACGTGAAAAAAGCCAGGCACAAAAGGCCACATATTATATAATACTATTTGTATGAAATATCCAGAGTAGATAAATCCATAGAAACAGAAAGTAGATCAGTGGTTGCCAGGGGCTGGGAGGGATGAGGAGATTAAGGAGTGAGAGCTAATAGATACAGGGTTTCTATTTTGAGGTGATGAAAAATATTCTAAAAGTGATGGTGGTAATAGTTTACAACTCCAGATATACTAAAAACCACTGAATTGTATACTTTAAATGGGTGAATTGTCTGGTACGTGAATTATATCTCAACAAAGCTGTTTAAGATAACAAGACAAAACAACAGACCAAAAAAAACCAGATGAGTTCCTTTTCCTGACATCTAACTCGCAAGCCTCTAACTTTGGAAAACAAGGATATGAGTGGGATCTTACCTATCGAATCCTCCACAGCACCTAAAACAGGGCTGGAGGTAGAATACCTACTCAAAAAATATTTCTGGAATTGAAATGATGACCAATTAGTCCAAAATGAAAATAAGGTATGTAGCCTCTCATTCAAATTCAAAATCATCAGGGTAATCATCTCCTGACGTCTGGAGGGGACTCGCTGACCTATTTCAGTTTTGTCTAACCACAACTGGTTAGGATGGGTACGGTCCCCATTTTACAGAAGAGGAAATCGAGTGCCAATGAAATTAAAGGATTGGTCCGAGGTTGCAGTTAGCGGGGAACAATGGTGCAGGTGGTTGGACTCCGGTGTTCACGACCTGTGTTACTTCTCCCTTCCCTAAGCAAAGCTACCCTAGCTTACCTCCCCCCCCCGCCCTGCACCCCACCTTGTGTCTGAACACCCTGCTCACCAGGGCTTGCCATCTGCCTCTGCTGCCCAGCCTCAAGCCAGAAGCCGCTCAGATTCACCTCCACTGGCTGAACGCGGAGCAGGGCTCAGCTGAAGCACTTCCGCTCTGGGGAAAGCTGGGCAAAGCTCCAAGAGCTCTCCTGTCTTCTCCAAATCACCAACCCTGCGCTCAGCCTCTTCCCTGCCAAGGACGTGGTGGGATGAGCAGGGCCACCTTGAGTACAAGTGCCCCCCGAGCTGAGTACCCCTGGTACTCTCAGGCCAACTTCCCTGGAGGCTGCAAGATGCAGAGAGCGAGGAGGGGGCGGGACCGAGGAGGCGGCGGCGGCCCCTGGAGGGCATCTTCTAGCCCAGGCCCGCAGTTCTTCCGCCTCCGTCCCAGGATTGGGCGGGACGTCCTCTGACCTCACCCTGGAGGAGAGGCTCAGAAGCCTGCTGTGTGTCACCAGTCTCTGCCATGTTTTGTGCCTTGGCTGTGCAAACAGTGACAACACGTGGCCCTTTCTCCCCTCTTAAAGGACCAGAGAGCAGAACAAAGGAGAAGCAAGACAGGTAGAGTGAGCTCTGGACAGGGCACAGGTGTGGAGAGGGGAGGGGGGTAGTGCAGGAGGTTGCATACCAGTCCTGGCCCCTCAGCGAGGCTGTGTGCTCCCTGCTCCCCCATTGCACAGAGAAGGTTAGAAGGCATCATCAATTAATGAAAGTGGGAGAACTTTAAAAGCAAATTTAAACTGATGACCTTTTTAAGGGTCACTCAAAGGCTAACTTTGCTGAGCTATCCATGATTATGAGAAGACCTGCCGGGCCCAGGAAAGGAGCAGATCTCCCCACTTCCTGCCCAAACTCAGATTACTTCCGCCTTTGCAACAACTCTCAGACCGCGGACCGGCCCCACCCTGGCAGGCTGTGTGACTCTGGACCGATTATCAGATAATGTGGCAGGGGGGCTCTGCTGAGGATGACTCCCCGTGCAAAGTTACACCCCGCTAATTACCACAAAACTCCACCAGGAGAGCTGTTGCTTCATTTTCAAGGACCTCACTCACTAAAACGCAGCGGATTTTAAATCAAACTCTCCTGCTTCCTGACTGAGTGACCTTGGGCATATCTTGGCCCATCTGAGGGAGGATCTTTTCCTCCTTTGTCATAGGAAGTTGGTCATCTCCTCTTCACAGGTTGTGGGGAGACTTCAGGGTGAGGGCCAGGGCTTTGTGGGGCATGCAGCGTCCCTGGGGAGAGGACCCTGTCACCCTGCAGGGAACACTGGGCATCTCATCAGCGCCCACCCCATCACCCTCAAGTAGGGGTGCTCAAAGTGTGACTTCCCACCCCCCAGCTGCATGCTGGAGGTCAGATTCCTGGGCCCCAATTCTGACAAACCACATCAGTCTCTGAGATGGACCTGGGGACCTCCACTGTGACAAAGCTTCCCAAGGATTATCCTGCTTACTCAACATGGAGAATTGCTGTTCAGAAAGCACAGAGCCTAGCCCCGAAGTCTGGCAGGGCTGGGGAGGGAGGGGAGAGACCCTTCCAGAAAACATGGGAGAAACCTGCAGAACTGCATTCTGGTGGAACACAAGGGCTGCTTTTATTGAGTCCAGGCAGCTGCCCTGCTGTGTCTCTGACCTGCCTGCTTCCTCTGGAGCGGTAGCCTGAAACCTGCCCCTCCCCCACGCCACCCTGCCCCACACAGAGCCTTGCAGGGAGGGCTCCTGGGGACTCTAAGAAGAACTCAACAAAGCAATAATAACTTTCCCTTCAGAACACAGGCTTTGGGAGTCCGCTTGGCAGCTTCACCAGCCCATTCATTTTATTTATTTTATTTCATAAAGCTATGGATAGGACTTCCTATGCAAATGACTCCCAGATGAGATGCAAATTGGGATTCAGAGCCAAGAACCACCGCGGGTTTTGTTTTTCCTTTCTTTCTTTCTTCTTTCTTTTTTAATTGCAATAGCACTGAGGCATCTCCTACCTGGTCCTCTGCCCTCTGCTCAGCGGCCTCCTGGCATGTGCTTCCCACAGGCAGCCACTCGGCAGGGCGCTGGTCCCTCCTGCCAGGCACCAGCTCTGAGCTTGCCACGGGAGAGCTGGTTAACTGTGCTCAAGTAGGGGGCCTGCGTGGTGAGCAAGCCTGTGGGCCCTGCCAAGGTGAAAAGGCACCATCCCCTCTCCACCGAGATTCTCATCCTGGAGTCTTCCCACCCTTCCTCCTCTGCACACAAGGCAAATCCAACACAGGTATGTTGCAAGGACACCTCTCTGCTAAACTTGTACACTGCAAAAGCCTTGACTGCCCATGTATTTATTTGAGGCCTAAAGATCTAAGTTCAAATCCTGACACAACAACTAACCAGCTGTGTGACTCTGAGCAAACCACTTAATTTGTCTGAACTTCCATTTCATCATCTGTGATGAGGGTAACAATGCCTGCTTCCTGCCTTGGTAAAGATTACATGGAATCATTTATCTAAAGTACTCAGTACAGAATAGCTGATCAATAGGTTATGATAGTATTTTAATAAAATGGAACATGGAGTACCCCACTTTGAGGAGCTTGTGCTCTAGAAGACAGAATAACAATTGCACCAAAAAGAATAAAATACCTAGGAATAAACTGAACCAAGGAGGTGAAAGACCTGTACACTGAAAACTATAATATGTCAAAAGAAATTGAAGACATGAAGAAATGGAAAGATATTCCATGCTAATGTCCATAGTACCTAAAGCAATCCACAGATTCAGTGCAATCCTTATCAAAATCCCAATGACATTTTTCACAGAAATAGAACAAAAAAATCCTAAAATTTGTATGGAAACACAAAAGAACCCAAATAGCCAAATCAATTCCAAGAAAAAAGAACAAAACTGAAGGTATCGCACTCCCTGGTTTCAAATTATACTACAAAGCTATAATAGTCAAGACTGCATGGTACTGGCAGAAACACAGGCACATAGATCAACGGAACAGAATAGAGAATTCACAAATATACCCATGCATATATGATCAATTAACTTACAACAAAGGAGCCAAGAACATACAGTAGAGAAAGGAAAGTCTCTTCAATAAATGGTATTGGGAAAACTGGACAGCCACATGCAAAAGAATGAAACTAGACCACTATCTCACACCATACACATAAATTAACTCAAAATGCATTAAAGAATTGAATGTGGGCTTCCCTGGTGGCACAGTGGTTGAGAATCTGCCTGCCAATGCAGGGGACACGGGTTCAAGCCCTGGTCTGGGAAGATCCCACGTGCCACGGAGCAATTAGGCCCGTGAGCCACAACTACTGAGCCTGCGCGTCTGAAGCTTGTGCTCCGCAACAAGAGAGGCCGCGATAGTGAGAGGCCCGCGCACTGCGATGAAGAGTGGCCCCCACTTGCTGCAACTAGAGAAAGCCCTTGCACAGAAATGAAGACCCAACACAGCCAAAAATAAATAAATAAATAAATAATAAAAATAAAGGAATTCCTTAAAAAAATAAAATAAAATAAAATAAAAGGGCAGTCTTTAAAAAAAAAAAAAAAAAAGAATTGAATGTAAGACCTGAAACCACAGAACTCCTAGAAGAAAACATAGAAATATGCTTTTTGACACTGGTGTTAGCAATATCTTTTTGGATCTGTTTCCTCAGGAAGGGAAACACAAAAGCAAAAATAAACAAATGGCATTACATCAAACTAAAAAGCTCCTACACAACAAAGGAAACCAGCAACAACAACAAAAATAACCTACCAAACAAGAGAAGATCTTTGCAAACCATATATCCATAGGTGGTTAATAACCAAAATATATAAAGAACTCATACAACTCAACAACAAAACAACAAACAACACAATTAAAAAATGGGCAGAGAATCTGAATAGACATTTTTGCAAAGAAGACATACAGATGGCCAACAGGCCCATGAAAAGATGTTCAACATCACTACTTATTAGGGAAATGCAAATCAAAACCACAGTGAGATATCACCTCAAAGCCATTGGAATGGCTATTATCCAAAAGGCAAGAAGTGGGAACTCCCTGGCGGTCCAGTGGTTAGGACTCCATGCTTTCGCTGCCTACCTGCCGAGGGCCTGGGGGCTTCAATCCCTGATCCCCCAGGCCACACAGCGTGGCCAGAAAAAAAAAAAAAAAGGCAAGAAGTAACAAATGTTGAGAGGATGTAGAGAAAAGGGCATGTACACTGTACACTGTTGGTGCACAGCCACTATGGAAAAGCATATGAGGATTCCTCAAAAAATTAACAGTAGAACTACCATATGACCCAGCTATTCCATTTCTAGGTATTTGTCCAAAAAATACTCCTTTTTCCATAGCAGCATTATTCACAATAGCCAAGATATGAAAACAACCTAAATGTCCATTGACAGATGAATGGATAAAGAAGATGTGGTGTATATCTATGTGGACTAAGCCATTAAAAGAAGATGAAATCCTGCCATTTGTGACAACACAGATGGACCTTGAGGGTATTATGCTAAGTGAAATAAGTCAGAGGGAGGAAGATAAACATCTTATGATTTCACTCATATGTGGAATACAAATAAATAAATAAATAAATGAGCAAACAAAACAAAACGAAAACACACAGATACAGAGAACAGACTGGTGGGTAACAGAGTGGGAAGAGGGGTAGGGGAAGGGCAAATGGGTAAAGGGGGTCAAGTGTATGGTAATAGATGGAAACTTGACTTCTGGTGGTGAGAACGCAGTAATGTATACAGAAGTCAAATTAGAATGTTGTACACGTGAAATTTATATAATGTTGTAAACCGATGTTACCTCAATAAAAAAATTTCTTTTAAAAATGAAAGGGAGAGGTTTCTAATCTGAAGATCCCTTTTCACAACTACAGAAGGGTCAGCGTGTACTAAGCCCACATCTCAATTTTTTTTGAAATCAGTGAACATCTTTTTAATGCCTACTGTGCCTAAACCACCAGGAGAAACAAAGAGCCTCCACCCTCATGTTCAGGAGCTTACCCCGCCCCTTTGCACAGAGCGGTACCAGCCTAGGGGTCAAGAGCATCGCATCCTGGTCTCAACCCTGCCACAAAGTAGCTGCGTGAACTCCAGCAATTCACTGCCCCTCTCTGCCTCAGTTTCCCTGCTCGTAAAATGAGGCAGCCACTCCAGGACTCGGAGGCTCTGTCCAGTGCTAATACCAGACGCTCTACCCAACCTTCGGCCTCCCTTCTCTCCCCCAGCACAACCGAGAAAGCATGTTAACAAATGGCTCTCGCACACGCAGTACACCAACCCTGACCTTGGGACCCACTGCCAGATTGATTTCTCTTTTTCATCTGTCAGTAAAAAATTAATACAAGTAAATTTTAAAATGATTCTGAACCTTTTCGCCACCCCATCAGCCCTCCCGTGGAATCACGGCAAGGATGCCTTAGTGAGGACACCCTATTTCAGATCTGCAGAAGACTGTGATGGTGGTGGAGAGGGTGGGGAAGTGTGGGAGGGGGCAAAAAAAGTACCAGGGGCCAAGCACAGATATGATTCTGCCTACAGAAATCTCAAACCCATGCAGCTCTCTCATCCCTGCTTAAATAACCCACCTCAGTCGAAAATCAATTTCCATTCCTTAGAGGTCCATAGACAAAGGAGGAGCTGGAGGCCTAAAAACTTGAAAATAGCCATAGAGCCAAGGCAAGTGAACTAAAAATAGGAATCCACTAAATTTTCAATCCAGGTGATGGGTGGTCAATTCCACATACGAGGTTGTTTGATTAAGAAGTTCTCAAGCTCTTTTGGTCTCCATTCCCCACTCAACTCCCAGGACACACACCAATGGTACGGACTGCTCAGAATTTGGTTAAAGGGCATTCACATTTTCCTGAGAAAAATAGGGATGCTTTGTCAGAGGTACTGGGGAAGAAAGGCAGACTTCTATAACAACCCCAGCAGGTGGAAGGCTGCAGCTTGCCCAGCCTCTCCTGCTCCCAAAGGACCCTGGAGGACTCTCTGTCTGGTGGTTTCAACAGGAACCTTATCTTTTTCATGTGAAGAGCTAGAAGATATCTATGAGATATTGAAATTCCCAGATGTGAAATATTACTGCCATCATCATAAGCGCTGACAAATATTAACAGAGGGGTCTACAGTGGGTAGCGGACACTGTGCCATCCATTGTGGGGCGTCTCAAAGAACAATAACCCATGATACCAATCCCCCAGCAGTTCATGACATAGGAGGGGGGACATAACAATTAATACAAAATAGAAAATAAGTGACAAAGTGCCCAGGAGAGAGAAGCAAGGCGCTCCGAGAGAGTCCCAAGACTTGAGTTCTTACCCTGGTCTGCTGCCGGGCAAACTTGGAAAGGTGATTCTCGGGGGTCAGTTTCCCTTTGACGAATGAGAGTATGGGACCAGATGATTTCTCATGGTAACCAGGGAGGGCTTGACAGAGGAAACAGGTTTGGGGTCCTACTGAGAATGATGAGTGGGAGTGAGGGGGAGGGGAGGGCATTCACCAGCGGGAGAGAGCCAGATGCAAACACAGAGCCAGGAAAAAACAAGGCACATTTCATTCACTCATCTGTCATTCTCTTCACCAACTATTCATCACTCTCCTGTGTGCAGGTGCCTTCTAGACACGTGGGTCCCAGCCATACGGTCCCAGTGCGTGGGGGAAAAGAGGGGACATGGAATCTGTGGATTCCGGTGCCACCACGCATCTTCTTACCCAAGACACGTACCCAATTCTCTCTTCTCTCTGCAGACGCTGGGGCCTGCTTCTATCAAGGACAGGTTTAAAGGTGATAAATAAAAGCAAGGAGAAAATGAGGTGCGAGAAGAAGACAGAATCAATTATTCCAAGCAAATTAAAAGTGCTCAGCAGGGGGTGGCAGGAGATGGAAGGAGGAAGGCGGACACTGGGGTGGTTTCCAGTGGACCCGATAGCCACGCACTTGAGGAGGCTGAGGAGGGAAGAGGGATGACCTGTCAGCATTTCCTGAGACCACCTTGGAGACACACAAACACCCCAACCAGGCTTTGGAGGTGAATGGAGAGGCCAAAGCCTGGCCCTCGAAGCAGAATCACATTCCCCGATGGTGCTTCTTAGAGAGGATATTGAATTAGCTACAATAATCCACACAGGTGCCTGGCGCGGGGTAGCAGTGATAAGCTTAATTAAACCATTTAGTTACTGGATCATGGGCTTGGGTTATAGTCAAGTTCATGCATCTTGTTAAGGATTCAAACCCACATGGCCCTCACCCTGGGTCTTATGTGAAAAGCATAGTTGGAGAGGGTGAGGCTTGAGAACTAGGGGGTGTGTGTGTGTGTGTATGTTTGTGCACACAAAGATTTTGTACCAAGCCCTGTGCCCACTTCTGGAAACTGTGCTAAAATTCTGATTAAATTATCTACAATAATGTTCTCAATATTAACCACAATACTAAAAATATTACCAGCAATACTTGGCTGTGCTCAAAATAAATCACTAAACCAAAGTATCACAGACAGGAATGGTGTACAGCACCGGGAATCCTGGCAGCCTAACTTCTCGCCCCCTCACACAGCCTGCCCCATATTGTTCTGAATACTGCTAAAGCAATTTCCAAAGCTTAGCTATTTGTCTGAGTTTCTCAAGAACCTCAAACCACCTTATCACTCCTGACTCTACATCTAGGTAATCCATTTATGGGGTTTGGGACTTTTTCCATCACTTCCTGGCCTCCTTCCAGACATCTTCACTGCCTCTAACACTGACTTGGTTTGTCACAAACCCTCGGAGGGGAGGAACCCGTGGCGAGTCAAGGCAAGCCGGGGATGCGTGGGGCTCGCTCGGAATGGAGGCTGCCCAGGGCCTGTTAGGACGCGCAGTTAATCAGCTTCCAACTAATGTCAACCAACGAGCAGCAGATTAATAGGATGTGCTGAGGAAGAGCCTTCTGCTTGCCCACTAATTGCTTGTTTACATAACTGACGAGCATGGCACTCATTAGGGGTTGTTAGCACATCAAGGCAGCAGTACTAACTGGGAAAGCCCTGAGTTTGTGGACCTTAGTTTGTCGTCCGAGTCGGGCAACAGCATACACAGCAGCTACTTCAGGGGTTCTCTAGCCCACAGAGCTGCCATGTATTGAGAGCTTACTCTGTTCCAGGCATGTTACCCCAATTAATTCCATAGCAAGCCTGTGAGGAAGGGATTATTATCCCTTTTTCAGAATTGAGGAAACCCTGGCTCAGAGAGGGTTTACGTGATTTACATAAGGTCACACAGCTTACCCGTGGCGGAGCAGGGATTTCAACTCCACAGCATTAACCACTCGGTTGAACTGTCCCCCCCCGTCAACACCTGCCTTCATACATAGTGACGTCATCAATGCAAGAGCCGTCCGCATTGGAAATTCCAGAGTGATGTGCTAAGAGAAGATGAGAAAATCCATGCTCTGCCCACCTCTCTTCTGAGGAATCTGGGATACCTGATGATGGCAGAGACCTTTTCGTCTGATGCTTGCAACTCCTGAATATTTCTTGATTTCTCCAGAGTGAGACTGAATAAAAATGGGAACTTTATGTCACCTGTCAGGTAAGTGCAAGCTCCTCCCAGTCTGGTATCTAGGACAGTCCCTTGGCTCCCAAGGTATTTTTTATGCCAGCACCCTGTGTTCTGTGTCCTTGGTTTCTGAGAGCACAGAGCCTTCCCCTCCTGGCCAGGACACGGGTTTGGAAGAAGGCTCAGTTTGCTCTTCTCATGTTGCTCCCGTGACTTATGTATCTACCTACCTACCTGTCCTACCTACCTATCTACCTACCGGTCCTACTTACCTATCTACCTACCGGTCCTACTTACCTATCTACCTGTCCTACCTACTTACCTGTCTTACCTGTCGGTTCCACCTACCTATCTACTTACCTGTCCTACCTACTTACCTATCTGTCTCATACTCTATCTAAAAAGCAGCAGAGCACCTCTGCTTAGGTGTACCAAATCAGATGGATGTTCTCTGGCGAAAGATGCTACTGATCACAGGTTTGAGCCTCTTACACAATTGTGTCACCTTCAAATCTTCAGAAGGGGAAATTCTGGCTTAGAGAGGTTTCATAACTTTCCCAAGGTCAAAAAGCAAAGCGAAAAAAAAACCACACATCTGGGGCTTCCCTGGTGGCGCAGTGGTTAAGAATCTGCCTGCCAATGCAGGGGACACGGGTTCGAGCCCTGATCCGGGAAGATCCCACATGCCGCGGAGCAACTAAGCCCGTGCGCCACAACTACGGAGCCCACGTGCCACAACTACTGAAGCCCGTGCACCTAGAGCCCATGCTCCACAACAAGAGAAGCCACCGTGATGAGAAGCCCACACACCACAACAAAGAGTAGCCCCTGCTCACCGCAACTAGAGAAAGCCCACATGCAGCAACGAAGACCCAACGCAGCCAAAAATAAATAACTTAATTAATTAAAAAAAAAATACACATCTCTCCTTTAGGTCCTAGGACTCAGCACTGTGGTGGAGGCTTGGGGAGGCGGGGGAATATTTCGGTCAGTTTTAAGTAAACCTCAGATTCATTATTAATAAAGACACTGACATTTAAGTAGTGCCTTCTACTTTACAAAGCAATATTACAAGAATTATAATATTTAATCCTTATGAAAACTCTGTGAGGTGTGTGTGTGATGGTCCCCATTTCACCCAGGAAGAGGTTAAAAATTGCACCTGAGTCCTGAGTTCATCAGTGGCAGAGCTGGAATCCCAGGGCTGGTCTTGGACAGCAAGTCCCAAGTGCCTCATGCATCCTCAGTGCTCAATGGTAGCTGTTATCATCACCAGCCGAGGTAGCAAAGGGGGTTATCACTAACCTGGAAACCCTCCCAGGTCATACCTCTGACATCGTCAGTGGGGATGGGGCTTAATGTCCCATGTTCCAAAACTAGCTCCACCTCCTTCTCAACCTTTGTCCTGGCCCCTAAATAAGCAAAAGCACCGATTTCCAGAAAGATCTTTCACAATTTTGCCTACCTGTCTGACATCATGAGAATCCATTTGATCTATGGGGCAGAGGTTGTCAGATCTCATTTTTCAAGGTCAATAATGTTCGGTTGATTCTAATTTAAAATGTTCACACCCTCTGACCCAAATCTTTCACTTCGAGGTATTACTCTCCAGAGACACTCCTGCAAGTGTGCAAAGACTCTGGCACAAGGATGGAAACAACCCACATGTCCTTCAAAAGGGGAACATTTACTTAAATGATGGCTATTCATATAAAGGAGAAGCATTCCACTTTTAAAAAGAAGTATGCAGATTTATATAAAATGACATGGAAAGCTGTTCATAATATAGTGAAAAAGGCCGATTCCAATACACTATGTATAGAATGATCCCCTGTTTTTTTAAAGAAAAAAAGGTACAGATTTTTATAGAAAAAAATCCAGAGGAATGTTCATCCATGATGGTTAACTTGGCAGGTGGGAGAGAGGGAAATTACAGGACTGGGGAGTAAACTTTCTGGAAGATGCCAGTGGATTCTGGCAGGAATTGCTCCTCTGTCTCCACTGTTTTCCCTCCAGCTGTGACAAGGACAGAAGCTTGAGGCTTCTCCCCCACAGTCATATCTGGACATCAGTAAAGACGCTGTGGGGAAAGTCACTCCCATTTACATCCCTACTCAGTTCCCTTTAGTCATCAAGTCCCATCAGATTCAGAATGAAATCAAACAATAAAACTGAAACACAAAGTTATTTACCACTGTGGTAGGATTGGGCCATTCTTTTCTATCAACTTCCTAGCCCAGAAATTGTCTTTTAAATGGATAATGATGATTCTGAGGGTACAATTATTACCTCGAAACCTCACATTTTGATATATCCAAGGCTGTTCTCTTATATAAATAACAGTTATTATTGTAAAGTGATATTTTCCCCTGCACTTCCAAAGTGTGCCTGCAGGAGACGGCAAGAAAATGGATTCCATTAATATTCCACTTAGAATGGTTGCCTTTTCCAGCACTAACGTCCACACAAATCTCCTCTGAGTCTTTTAGACAAACGCCATCCCTTCTACCCTGCACCGCCCCACTCCCTCTACCCGTTTCTCTTCCTCCTCTCTCACCTCCTCTTCCCCAGAAAAAGACTCTCCATCCTCTGGTTGGTTAGTCAGTGGCCCCGATGAGGCTGCCACCTGCATTGCCCAGGTCCTGGCACAGAGTTAACGTGGCTGATATTATGCTCGTCACCGTGTACAGCCCCGCTCTCCCTCCACCAGCCAGGGAACGAGCCTTTCAGCATTACTTTCCTGACTATTTAGTACTAATTAAAACCCCCAAGTAAAATGCGTCAGCAACAAAAAGCCCAACTGGCTGACATGAGCCAGGGACAGTGGTGTCGTGGGTACAGCTGAGCCCAGCATCCAGGATCGGGGGGGGGGGAGGCCTGAGCCCCACAGCTTCCTGCACGTTCCCAGCCTCCGTGGAGCCGGATGGAGCTGGGCTGCGACAGACACCTAACAGCCTCATTAACGCTCCCGCCAGCCCCGCTCCCGCTGGAAATTGTGTAGGTTGTTGTTATTAGGAAGTATTTATAAAAGACTCTATCACGGCAAAGTGCTTTACAGTCATTTCACGGGAGAGACCAGGGTGCCGGGAGAATCAGACTCCATGCTATCGCTGTCACCGTCTCTCGAGTCTTGCTGAGCACCTTCAAGGACCAGTCCTGTCATTCTGTGCTGTAACCCGAGATCCCGGCTGCCCTCCGCACACCCCCTATGCCGGCCTCGCTGGACCAAATCATTACAGAGAAGAGACAAGTTCACATCTAAAGAACTTTCATCCACAGTAAACTGTTTCATCCCTGCCACAAGCTTGAAAGGTAGGGCAGATCTGACTGCTCCCGTTTCATAAATGGGACAATTGAGGCTCAAGGAGGTTAGCTAACTCGTTCAAGGTCATAGAGCTAGTTAATCAGATAAATATTTATTGGTGCTGCACCTCATGCTGGGTCCTTTGACACATCATCTTTGCAACAGGAAATGGCAGAGCTAGGATGAGAGCCCAGGCCTTCCTCATGCGAATTCCAGGATTCTATTAGACCCAACATTTCCTCAGTTCCTGAGATGAGATCCCATCTACAGGTTCCCAAATCAGGCTTGCTCCTCTGTGTGCCCAGGTAGTTCATACACGCTTCTACTGCTGCACCTGCACTTCTACCACTGCACATTTACAGATCTAATCTCCTCGGAGCCCGAGAACTCCCCCAGGGCAGGGGCTGCTTCTTACTCCGCTTTCAAGCCCCAGCATCCACTACGATGCTCAGTGGGGCTCAATGGGTTCTGGTTGTTTGAATGAACGAATGAATGAAGAGCAAGGCAATGACTACCTGTTGACGTGAATGTGTGTGTGTGTGTGTGTGTGTGCACGTGTGGAGTGCATGCGTGAGCACACGTGCATATATAATGATACCCGTGGGAACAGAAGGAGGATTCTGTCTGACCTGAAAGGTTAAGCTCCCCTCTGTGGCATTCACATGAACAGAAATTCCCCCTAGGAGGGAAATCTGCATGTTTGTTCTTTGCAGAAAGGCAGGATGGCACCATGGTTAAGAGTACACAGCTGGTTCTACCACCTTTTAGCCATGAAACCTGGGGCCAGTTTCCCAACTTCTCTAAATCTCCCAATTCCTCAACTGTAAATGGGGGCGCTGTGACTGGTAGGTAAGTTAATGCACGCACACATTCTGAATGACCTCCTGCATCTGGTAAAGGCTCAATGCTGGCAATTGTACCAGGGAGGGGAGCACAGCAGTGGGGCTCTGGAGCACTTCCCAGAGCCCTGCCCAAGGGGATGTGTCTAGGCACGTGCCCCGCACACCACCTGTGGCCTCTGAGGCCACACCTCTGTCAGATGGTTAGGTCCCTGGCCCAGCTGGCAGGCCCAGAAATATGGGGTGGGACAGGGTTGGGCATCTCAGGGCAGTCCCAGCCCTTGAGTTCACATAAAACCAAAGGAAGATGCCATCTCCATGGAAAGGTGAGGGTGACATGAGACAGTCCACAATCAAAGCATTTAGCAGAGCACACGACCGGGAGAAGGGTGAGGGGTCCACTGCACTTTACAGATGCACTGAAGTTCTCACAGGGAAGGGGACTGACTGATGGGCAGGAGGGAAACTCACAGGGCTCCCATCCCTCACCTGTCGCTCAGCTCCTGACACAGTGGCTGAGATGATCTCCTCTGGACCCACCCAGGGAGGCCTTTTGGGCCAGGCAGATCCCAGAGATAACTACAGTGATCCCAGGTCACCAGGCAATGTTGGATCCCTTCCCTGGAAGGGCCCTTGCCCTCTCCCCGTGGGGGCTCCGTCGAGGTGCAGTGCATGGTAGGCTGAGTCCCAGCTGCGACGGGGCCACGGGGCAGCTGCAGACGACGGGGGGTCAGCACGTTCCTGGGGGGATGGCCCCGTCCCTGCCCTGACTCTAGCTGGAGGCTCAGCCACTCCTGTGTGTTGGGGGAAGGCAGGGCTCAGAGCTACTGCCATGGTGAGAGGCCAGCTGTGATTGTCCCGGGTGCCCTTGGTCTTCAAATCAAAAGCAGCTGTATGGACGGCATATGACTTTCCCAGGGGCCTAACGACAACCCACTCCTATGCTCAGGTATAAGAGGTTTAGATTCTAGAGTCGAGCCAGGCTCAGGTATTTTATTAAAATTCCCTGAGGCTAAGAGTGGGCTCAGAAAGGGGAGCAAAGGGCAAGCTACACCTACCAACCTGTGATGCCAGATATCGGGTTGAATCTGCACAAGTTCAGCCAATCATTCATGTAGTCCAGATCCCAAGCTGTTCAGTGTCATGCAAACCAGCCATCTGCATTTACCAACTGCAGACTTTGACCACCAGATGGGCTGTCCTGGTGGACAAGGCCGGAGCACACGTGAGGTAAGCTGGCTGGAGCACAGTCCTACGACACGGGTCCTGGGTCCAGCCCATGTGCGATCCTGTGAGTGTGATTCTGCTTATAGCCACAAAATTCACCTTCAGTTTAGGCCTGCCCCCTAGATATGAGACAGGCATGTGATTGGGCCAGTTCAGTGTAAATGCATCACAGATGCTAGAAAACGACCGCATACGCGTAACTGATGCTGAGCATTGTTACCTGAGGACAGAGGGATATTAACAGAGAGAGAGAGAGAGATGGATCCATTATCTTTTTCATCCTCCAAAATGCCCCGCAAAGCAATGTAGAAGTTTGGTTCCAACATATACTGAACACTTTGTCTCAGAGAAAAACAGAATGGAAGAGAAAACTCTAGAAGCAGTAGAATTTCTCCCTATGGGCTTCAGTTTTCTCATCTACAAGATCATCTCTGGGGTCCCTGGCATCTCACAACTCCCTGGGCGGCAACGGTCCTAATGTGCAGATTTGCAGGATATGGAGCAAGGCTGGGAGGAGGCCCAGGCTCAGTCTCGCAAAAATGTCTTAAACTCCCGACAGAGAAGGCAGTAAAGCCGCGGACCTACAGGAAGCTTAAGGGACCAGATCAGCTAAAACTGGCCCCACCTGGGTGGCAAGCCCAGCTATAAGCACTTTGAGGACACTAATCCATGCATTCTTTTTTTTTTTTTAATTTTTATTGGCATATAGTTGCTTTACAATGTTGTGTTAGTTTCTCTTGTACAGCAAAGTAAATCAGCTGTACGTATATATATATCCCCTCTTTTTTGGATTTCCTTCCCCTTTATGTCACCACAGAGCATTGAGTAGAGTTCCCTGTGCTATATAGTAGGTTCTCATTAGTTATCTATTTTATACATAGTAGTGTATATATGTCAATCCCAATCTCCCAATTCATCCCACCCCCCTTTTCCTCCCTTGGTGTCCATACGTTTGTTCTCTATGTCTGTGTCTCTATTTCTCCTTTGCAAATAGGTTCATCTGTATCATTTTTCTAGATTCCACAGCCAGGACATGGAAGCAACCTAAATGTCCATCAACAGAGGAATGGATAAAGAAGATGTGGTACGTATATAGAATGGAATATTACTCAGCCATAAAAAGGAGAGAAATTGTGCCATTTGCAGACGTGGATGGACCTAGAGACTGTCATACAGAGTGAAGTAAGTCAGAAAGAGAAAAACAAATATCGTATATTAACGCATATATGTGGAATCCAACCCATCGCATTCCTGCAGAAACTCTATGAGGTGGGCGCTATTACTACGTCCACATAGCTGAGGAACCCAAGTCTGGCTCTGCATCACTCTGCCGTCCTGCTAGGATACCTCTGCTCCTGGGCAAGGTGGGTGGCTACACAGTGGGGTCTCTAGCCTCAGTAAACAAACACGGGTGAGGTTGGGGGACCGGCAGGTGTAGATCCAAGGCTCCAAAGCTCCTTTCAAATTGCCAGGCTGCTCTGAAGAGGGCATCCAGCCTGCTCTAAAGCTACTCTGCTCCAACTTTTTGGCTCTGATCTTTGAATGAACAAAAGGGTCTCCTGTTCCTCTATGTCAGCAAGTCTGAGCCGGCTCCCCACTGGCTGTGTCTCCAACGTCCTGGCCTGTGCAGCGTCTGGGCCCTCCTGTCTCACCCAGATGAGAAAGGGCCAGCCGTGGCCGACCTTTGGAGGGAAGAATGGGGAGAATTTGTTCTCTTGGCTTTGCCAAAGCAGAGGGTGATGGAGATCAGCAGTCTTGGCTGATGGTGCTTTGATCTGACTGGCGTCCACTCAACAGCTGGCTGTTGTTGCCCACAAGCCTGGTGCCCCCCTGCCCTTCAGGCCCTGCTCACCCTGCATGCGAAACACAAAGCTGGCCACCATCAGCCTGGTCTCCTCAGCATCCTGCGCTGGCCGCAGCAGAGTGGGGGTTGAGGCTGGGGGGAGGGTGACGGATTTCAGCAGAAGAACAGGCCATGCAGCTCGTCTTCAGAACAGGGTGCCCGTGCCACGGGGCTGGGGAGGGTTGCCTTCCTGCCTGGCACTAAGACGGCTCAAGGGCTTTCCGGACCCATCCCTCAGCCCTGCCCCCTTTACACCTCTCCAGATCCCCCTGAAGCCGTTGTTTTTACTCCATCTCCATCCCACTTTCCATTCTCACCTTCACCCACCCCACTGGGCTGGGTTTCGTCCTCACCACTCCAAGGCGGCTTCCACTAAGCTCTTGGAGCTTCCACTCCAAAACAGCTTCCTCACCACTCCAAGACAGATGTAGGTCCCCAGTCACCTACATCTCATTGAAGCCCATGGATAATCTTCTATCTTCACGGTATTTAGTCTCTCAGAAGCATTGACCAGTGAACTCATTTACTCCACCTTCACATACTTTCTTCTCTAAGCTCCTGTCATATCTCACACACCTGTTTATTCATAGCTGTCGTTTTGTCTTCCTGCCTCAATGGCTCCTTCTCAAATGTCAGGTACCCCCAAGATTCAGTCCCGAGCCATCTTCCCATCTATACTCTCTCTCAGGTGACTTCCATCCTTCCCATGGCTTTAAATTCCACTTATATATTCATGACTTAAAAAAAATTTTTACCTGTTTATTGTAAAATAAACCATAGATGCAGAAAACCACACAAAACAAATAAAAAGCTTAGTGGGTGAACAACCTCATAATAACTACACAGGTTAAAATATACAACTTTGCCAGCCACCCAGAAGGCCTGCTGGTCCCCATCCTAACCAAAGCCCCATCCTCCCCTCCAAAAGTAACCACTTTCCTGACTTTTATAGGAATCACTTCTTGTGTGTGTTTTTTCCCCCTTTTGTGGTTTTATCACCCAAGTGCATTCCTAGACACTGTAGTTTAAGCCCTGCCCATTTTTGGAAACTTTATCTTTTAATTCTCTTTTAATTTACAAATTTCTCTTTCATCTCTTTCTTTTCCTTAAAATGCCTCTGTTCCTTTGCCCTGTGGGGTTCCCCACTGTCTGGATTCTGTTGCCTACACACTCCTGGTGCAGTTCAGCACACTCCTCTATCTCTTCATTCTTAAAAATCAGCCACTGGATCCAGCGGCTCGGTCAAGCTCAGGTTCAGACCTTCAGCTGAGACTGTAAGTGATGCTATGTTCTTTCATCAGAAGGCACATAAGGTCTGCCATTTACTCTTTTTTCAGTATTAGCAACTATTGGTGCTCTAACTAGTATCTAACATCTAAACCTTAGATCCATTCATTCATTTAAGTTTTCATACATCAACCTGAATAATTTTATACCGAGATGCTGCCCCTCATCTATTATTTGGTTACCCAGGAGCACAGTTCATATAGGAATGACAGGATAAATGCTAATTTCCTTTCATTTACATGGTTTTCAAGATAATTAGTTAGCCCCCTGTCATCCTCAGATGATGACCAATTAGTTAATTTTTTACATGTCATTTTGAACTCATGGATACAAAATTATTAAACCCATGTTTAAACATGGGTTTCAATCCATTGCAATTATTATGCTTATTAAAGCTCAAATTGTCATCTTTGACCAGTGGGAGTCTCTTCAAGTTGGCTCCTAAGTCCTTCTGACACGACTGGCCCAGGCGGTCATTTTGTACATTTCCTGCCTACACCTGGGATCAGCCATGTCTCCAAGAAGCCCTGGTTTCTTTCAGTGGGAAATGGTATAGCACGACCATAATCTGGTTGCACTTCTTGGTCATAGTTTCTAGGCCTTTTTCAGTGCACAGAGCTAAGGGGCAAAAAAAAAAAAAAAAAAATCTATCTATAGATAGATATATAGATAACAAATATTACATATATATAAAATAAAATACATAACATATAGATAGATGGATATAAAATATATATACAAAATTTATAAAATAAAAATTCAAGTTCAAGTCTACAGGGTTTTTACTCTGCCTCTTCTATAACTACATCTGTATTTCCATTCTTTTGCACTGAGAATCCTGGTTCTCAAGGACACAAAAAAGACAGAAATAGGGTGACCCATAATTACTTATTTGCTTTATCCCACATCATACATACAACAGTCTCAGAATAACCATACTTATTAGTAGCAATACTAACACCACTCCCAGCCATCATGATTATGTATTAAAAAGGTTTAAAATATCTTTGCATATGCCATCTCTGTTCCCCAATTCTTAACACTATACCTACATTGTCAGATGATATTGCCATTGCATCATGCAATGTAGCCCTGGAAACCCTCACTTAGTTTTGTTGCTATAAGTAACCGTATGTTTAATGCTCAACACTGGTCTTACACCCATGTCTCTCTGGCCATTGGGTTTTCTGAACTCATCTTCTAGTAGATTCCTGAGGAGGGACTCATAGGGACAATATTCTCTGAGTTCTTACATGCTATTTTAATGATAGTTTGTGTTCTTTATACTTGAAGGTCAATTTGGCTGAATGTACAATCTTAGGCTCATGTTCATATTTCCTGTTTTGAGTACCTTTAATATGTTACTCCATTTTCTTCTGTCATAACATGTGGCTGTAGAAAAGCCTGATGACAGTATCATTTTCCTTCTCATATAAATCACTTACTCTTTTGCTTAGATGCCCAAAGGATATTTTTCTTTTTCTTTAAAGCCTGGTAGTTTTACTAGAACAAGCCTCCATCCTTCTGGGTCAATATTCTCGGGTACAAAGAGTGTTCTTTCAATATGCAGTTTTAAATTTTCTTTTAATTTCAGGAGGTGTTTTTGAATTATATTTTTTGTGATTTGTTACCTTGCTTTAGTTTTCTTTTTGCCTTTCAAGGTTGCCTATTATCCATATGTTGAACCTTCTTTGCCTTTCTTAAATATTTGTCACTTTCTCTCAAACCATGTTTATCTCTTTCTTAATTTCTTTTTGGTTTTAAATTTTTCCTTCCTTTATGCCTTTTATTTCTCATAAGGTATTATTTATAGTGTTTATTTGCTCTTGTGTTCCTTCTAGTTCACACCTCACTTATAAAATTTTTTTTTCTTTTATTTCTAATTCTTTCTTGAATTCTATCACTACATTTCTGTTTTTCTAAATCTGATTTATATTATGTTTCATGTCTTGTACCATTTTTAAAAATTTTAGCTCATTGTGAAATAGTGTATTATAGGGTTTTTTTTTTTCTGGTTGTTGTTGCTTTTTTGGGGGTGTTTATTTACTTATTTATTTATTTATTTATTTACTTTTTGGTGTGATTCCACTGTCTGCAGGGAAGTTATTCTCATTTTGTCTTCCTTACAGTAACTTTTATGGGGTTTGGACACAATCATTTCATTTTTAACTGAAATGAGTTTTCCTGAACTTTTGGAAAAAGACTTTGTTCAGGTGTCTTTCCTAAATCCACAGAGCTCCCTCTTCCATTGTTTTATAGTGTTAAAAAATACAGTAGCTTGCTTTCTGAGATTTCTTGGTTCTGTTCTCCTCCCCAAATCTTTTCTGGACTTTCTCTGTTTTTCTTTTCCTTTTCTTTTTATTATCCCAACCTTCTGCAATTTTGATTCCACTCCCCACTATTCAGTGGGGACCCTGGCAGAAAGAAGCCCTGGCAGATTGGTTTTGAGAAAATGCGGGAACTATGCTGGTCTAGCCCCTTCAGTCCATCTGGTGGGCTCCCTGCACGTACCTGCTATTGCAGTGAGCAGAACCACAGCATCCCCCCAATTTCAGCTGCTACTCTCAAAGTGAAACCGTGCACCTCAGACTGGGACTTGAACCCATGCGGCCAGGACTCAAACCCAGCCAAAACCCTGATTGGGACTTGAACCCATGCATCTGGGACTTGAACCTGGCCAAAACCCACAGTCTTCCAACTGAGATCACACACCTGGTTTCAGGACTTAATGAAGCTCAGGTTCTTGATGTCTCATTGCAGAAAGAATTCAGTGAGAGACAAAGCGATGGGTAAGAAGTGGATTTATTTAGAGAGAAACACACTCCACAGAGTGTGGGCCATCCAGAAGGTGAGAAAGGCACCAGCGTATGGGGGTTGTCAGTTTTTATAGGGGTGGGTAATTTCATAGGCTAATGAGTGGGAGGAGTATTCCAGCTATTTAGGGAAGGGGCAGGGATTTCCAGGAATGGGGCCACTGCCCACTTTTTGATCCTTATGGTCGGTCTTGGAACTGTCATGGTGCCTGTAGGTATGTCATTTAACTTGCTGATGTGTTACAGTGAGTGTATACTGAGGCTCAAGGTCTAGTGGAAGTCGATTTGTCTGCCATCATGGACCCATTTGGTTCTAATCAGTTTATGTCATGTCCTTGGGCTATGTCATTCTTTCAAAGGTTGTGCCCTGCCCCCTTCCCTCCTGTTTGAAAAGTGTCCCACCATATTTTCTATTGAATATCTGTGTGTTTCTACTTTGAATTCTTCTATTCTCAGGTCCACCTCCCCTCTGTTTTCTCTCTGCTTTTCACATATGGACACTAACACAAGTCTTGTATTTTTTTAATGATTTCTCCCCATCTTATTGTAATTTAGAGGATAACTTGTCACTTAGTTTTATTGTAAATGTTGCCTATGTGGTTTTGCTATCCCATTGTTCTGTCTGTTGTTTCATGTGGGGATTTGAGATGATCCAAAACTATCTAAAAACTATGCTGCTACTATCTTTCCAAAATCTCTCCTGCTGATAACTTTCAATGTTATCTCCAGAGTGCATCTCTCATCTGACCTTATACACCCAAGTATTAATTGATATTTGATATCTCCACCTTTTTTTTTTTTTTTTTTTTTTTGGCTGCACCACGCAGCTTATGGGATCTTAGTTCCCCAACCAGGGATCAAACCCACAGCAGTGAAAGCATGGAGTCCTAACCATTGGACAGCTGGGGAATTCCCTCCAAATGGATGTCTAATAGGTGTCTCACACTTAAGTTGGCTGAAAGAAGTCAACTTTCCCCCTCAGTTCTACCATCTCTCTTAATCTTCCCCATCTCAATAAATGGCACCTCTTCCCTCCCAATTGCTCAGGCCAAAAACCTAGGAGTCAGTCTCTTTCCCTCACACTCCAAAATTAACCATATCCGTAGGCTCTGGCCGTTCTTCCTCCAAAACACATTTCTAATTCAATTACTACCTACCATCTCCATGCTTTTCCCCGATCTAGGCCTCTACCACCTCTCTTCTGGACTTCTGCACTAGTCTCCTGGTCCCTCTGCCTCCACTTTCCCTTCAGGGCAGCCAGAGTGGTCTTTCTAAAGCATAAGTCAGATCACATCATTCCCATGTTTAACACAACCCCAAGGCTTCCCACTGCAAACAATGAAATTCCACACATAACCATGACCTGTAAGACCTGCATCATTTGGAGAACTCTGGCTTCTTTGACGCCCTCTCCCTCCACTTCCCCCATATTCTCTATGTTCCAGATACCTGGTCTTCTTTTTGCTCCCAAAGCATCCCATATGCTTCCCATCTCAGGGCCTTTACCCCCGCTATTCCCTGTGGTTGGAATGCTTTCCTGCTAGATCTTTGCAACGCTGCCTCTTCTCATTTTCAGGTCCAAACTCAGAGAGGCCTTATTTAATTCCCCAGGTAAAGCGCTTATCTATTTTACCTTCTTCTTAGCACTTTCCAGTGCCAGCAATTATCTTTTTCATTCATTTGTATATATAAATATACTCTGTAAATATACCCTCCCACCCCTACCACTGTTAGAATTCTCCTTGTGGATAGTGATACCACCTGGCACATAATAGGTGCTCAATAAATATTTATCAGCTAATTATTTTTCCAAATGCCTCTGAATATAGCCAAGGGAACCGAGCCCTGCTACAGCAAGCAATGGAACATGAATATTTTCCTAAAATTGCCAGCTGCCAATGTAAACCGTTCTCTCAGGACATAGCCTTGTCTATACTGATGGATAAAGTGTCCTGACCACACAACTCTTGTGAAAAGGAGTAGTCCTCAACTCTATTACAATCAACACTCCCTTTCGTGAGCCAGTATTTTATAATATGCCTTTTCTATTCCAAAATAAAAATTCATATATAACTACATACCTAACTTTTTTTTAAATCCACCTCATTCCCCTAATTATAATACAAAGGAGTAATAAAAAGAAAGTAATTTATAATAAAATAATAAGTATTTCATTATGCAAAGGCTTGAGTATGATTAAACTAGAAGACAGAAGGAAGGAGTCAGATGTTTGCAGCTTTATGTAGCATCGCCATGAATACAGCAACTATAAATTCAAACTAATACAAAAAGTGTTGTGCTGGCAACTCAAATACCACAGCTAAGTTGGCAAGAGTGATGAAGTGTGATGTGATTTTCCAAAATGTTGACCAATTTTTGGTAAAATTCAGAACAAAACAAGGTATGGTCTTCCCAATTTTCTTAGTGAATTTTCATGGAAAATTCAACGCATACTAAATCTTTACAAAAATATACTGTGTTTACAAATACATAAGATGTATTTACAAAATGCCCCCTTGGTTTACATTATTGCAAAATAGCAGCCTTGTTCATGGTCTTCCAAAACTGGAAACAACCCAAAAGTCCTTCAACTGGTGAAGGAATAGACACACTTTAGCCCATCCATACAGTGGAATACTGCTTAATAATACAAAGGAATAAACTTCTGATATTGGCAACAACCTGGATGACTCTCAGATGCACCATGCTAAGTGGAAAAAGCCAGACTGAAATGGCTACATACTGTTATGTCTTAGAATACTACAGAAATTTATTTCTTATAGTTCTGAAAGCTGAGAAATCCGAGATCAAGGAACTGGTAGATTCAGTGCCTGGTGAGGGCCTGCCTCCCAGTTCATAGACAGCCATCTTCTCACTGTGTCCTCACATGGTGGAAGGGGCAAGAGAGCTCTCTGGGGCCTCTTTTTATAAGGGCACTAATCCCATTCATGAGGGCTCCACCCTCATGACCTAATTACCTCCCAAAGGTCCCACCTCCAGATACCATCACATTGAAGATTAGATTTCAACAAAGAATTTTGAAGGGGACACATTCAGTCTATAGCACTGTATCATTCCACTTATATGATCTTCCGAAAAAGGCAAAAGTAGGGCCAGAAAACAGATCAGTGTTTGCCAGGAGCTGGGGAGGGGAGAGGGGCTGACAACAAAATGACACAAGAGAATTTTCAGGGGGTGATGCAACTGTTCTTATATCTTGGTTGAGGTGGTGGTTACATGCTTGTACGTGTTTGTCAAAACTCACAGAACTGTACACTATAAAAAATGAATTTTACTGTATGTTATTATACCTCAAATTTTTTAAGTCTTTAAAAAAATACGTACCTCCCCACTGAGAACCACTGGTATAGAGCTTCACAGAGTATAAAGCACTTTCAGATGTCCTGTGCACTGTGAAGCAAGCTGGGCAAGGCTTACTGACCCAGTTCTGGGAACAAGTAGTGTGGTATGTGGGAAGCTTTATATGGGACTTTCTGTGGGAAAACCAACACTTAGGTTGAAGGTCTAGTTCCAGAGCCTGAAATTTACCAGTTGGGTACATTATGGTACCCAAGTAACTGCTCTGTTCTGAACCTCAGTTTCCTAGCTGTTGGTCCTAACCCTCTTTGAGTCAGCGATTTGCCTGAGGCCAGGGAGCAGGGGAATAGCTCGTTAGTGGCAGGCTTCTGGGTCCTGGCCATTACTCCTTATCCTCACTGTGCCGATAACTGGAATACTTCTCAGAGGGAGACCCACCCATCAGCTGTCCCCTCCTGCTCAGGGTCAGTGCAAAGGACAGGGGCTGGGAACGAGGCCCAGCAGAGCGGGAGGCGGGAATCACTGAGAACGGGCACTGGAGGGAAGTGCCCACAGCAGGTGGGTCAGGAATTCAGAAGGTGGAGAGTCTGGGCAAGACAACTCTGTGACAAATAGGAAATTAAGGCCATCTGGCTGCAAACTGTCGTGACCTTGACAAGATCCTCTTTCTAATGACCAGCAGCACAGGGGTTCCCAAGGCCTAATTTTTCCCTTCTTATTCTGCTGCCCCATTTACAGTACACCTAAGACTCAGTCATTCCTGAAGGCTCCCTGTCTAATCACCTACAAGGGGTAAAGGAAGATACTTTGCCCCACAGACTTCCAGAGGGTCTTCCCAGGCTGGGAGCTGAGCCCCAGCCTCCCGAGGAAACCCTTGTGGTACCTTTAAGAAGAGTTAATACTAACTGAAGCCTGTTACACACTGGAGCCTAAGCCACCCAAACAGAGCAGGGAAGGGCCAGTTAATCAGAAGTCGAGACACAAACCCCAAACTCAATATTTCACATCTCCCTCTCCAGCGCATGCAGTCTTTGGAACTTGAACCCTTCAAAATCTTTTGTTTATGATTCTGCTGTTGAAGCACCATTTACTGATGAGAAATGGCTGCTGTCTGAATAAAGCCCTGTTGGTTACCGCTTCCTTTAAACTTCGTTAAGGAAAACATAATTACCGAGCAAATCTCATTTGGATTCACTCAGTGCTCCAAAGGCTTCGGCACAGACTGTTCTTTGCCCCTTCTTTATAGAAAGAACAGTACACGGGCTTGCAAGAGATTCTTTGAAACCTAGAGACAATTCGTGCGCATGCAAATGAAGGAAGCAATGTTTTGGGGAAGCCTGCTCAGCTGCCCAGAGAGGCAAATGCCGGTTCCTTTCAGAGCAGCCGCAGCTGGGAGCCTGACTCCCCGCTGGAATCAAGATGTCTCTTTGGAAAAGCCTCAAAATCTTTCCGATCCTCAGTTAATCCTCCTGTAAAATGCCGTTACCCCCGTCATGGTGGAAGCAGTAGGATCTAATGGAGAATTTTGAAAAGAAAAATGCCACATAGAGCTACACGAACTTCTCAACTTTAATTAAAATGATCACTGCTGAACGAGCATTCTATAGCCTCTGCTGTGACTTGCCCGGCATCCACTAAAGAGGCAGCACAGCACAGTGATGGGGACCACCAGCCCAGGAGCCAGCCTCCAAGCCCAGTACTAGCTGTGTGATCTAGCGCAAGTTCCTTAACTTCTCTGAACTTTACTTTCCTCATCTGTAAACTAGTAGTACTTAACTCCTAAAGATGCCGTGAGAGTTGTGCTAAAATGTGTACATTACTAAGAAGAGTACCTAACATACAGGTACTGTCCAATAAATGTTATGTATGATCCCTTAACTGCCTGTATTAACCATGTCTTTGATTTTTCTGTATGCTGATGCTTTCACATCTGGAGCCTTGCTGACCCGGGACAGACCGCCCCTCTCAGGGTTACCCAATTCCTAGAAATATTAAACTAGCCCATAAGGGCACTTTTCAAATACAAACCGCCCATTCCACACCCCAGCCTCCTCCTTTATTGGGTACTCACAGGGCACTTAGACTCCAGGCTACTAGCTATCTGCCCTAATCACTCCCAGGACTAGGTACCAGGCAACGTGGGAGAGGCCCTGTGCCCCAGAACCCACTGAGATTATTCAAACTAGCCAATCCTAAGCCTATGCACGCTGCCTCACCTGGTCCTCCATGAAGAAACCACAACAAAGACTCTTGCCCACATTGCCCCAAGCTCCCGCAGCCTCCTGACAAACCCTGATGCTTCCCATGTGGTCTCCCTTGGCAAAGTGTGCCCCTTCCTCTTGGGAATGATGGCTTTTTCAATGGCAGTCATCTCCTGATCTGTTGGCCTTAGCAGACCTCAAATTTTCCATTAATACACTATATTTGAACACGCTGCCTTTGCCACAGCTTTAATCCTCCCCCAACTGCCCTCTCCCAGGTCATCAACGATGTCTCATTGCCAACCAGGGGACCTCACCCATGTCTATTTCTTTTCTTGGACTCACTATAGCATTTGCTTTATTTACTAGTTCATAGCTTAGAGGTTGCTTGTTTCACGTTTTTTTCCAAAAAGGCTTCCTGAACCACTTCCCCGATCCCCCAACCAGTGCCGCTCCTTTGTGCTCCCACAGCTATGGTAATTGCCCATTTTTGTAGCTATAAACCCTCCATTAGACAATCAACTCAGGAATGCTTGAGCCATGGCTTCCCTCCAGCGAGCAGCACAAAGCCTGGTACTGCTCAATAACTATTGGTCAAAAGAATGAGCGAGTAATGACAAGGAAAACATGATGACCCAAAACCTATGGGATTCAGCAAAAGCAGTTCTAAGAGGGAAGTTTATAGCAATACAATCCTACCTCAAGAAACAAGAAACATCTCAAATAAACAACCTAACCTTACACCTAAAGCAATTAGAGAAAGAAGAACAAAAAAAAACCCCCAAAGTTAGCAGAAGGAAAGAAATCATAAAGATCAGATCAGAAATAAATGAAAAAGAAATGAAGGAAACAATAGCAAAGATCCATAAAACTAAAAGCTGGTTCTTTGAGAAGATAAACAAAATTGATAAACCATTAGCCAGACTCATCAAGAAAAAAAGAGAAAAGACTCAAATCAACAGAATTAGAAATAAAAAAGCAGAAGCAACAACTGACACTGCAGAAATACAAAGGATCATGAGAGATTACTACAAGCAACTATATGCCAATAAAATGGACAACCTGGAAGAAATGGACAAATTCTTAGAAAAGCACAACCTTCTGAGACTGAACCAGGAAGAAATAGAAAATATAAACAGACCAATCACAAGCACTGAAATTGAGACTGTGATTAAAAATCTTCCAACAAACAAAAGCCCAGGACCAGATGGCTTCACAGGCAAATTCTATCAAACATTTGGAGAAGAGCTAACACCTATCCTTCTCAAACTCTTCCAAAATATAGCAGAGGGAGGAACACTCCCAAACTCATTCTACGAGGCCACCATCACCCTGATACCAAAACCAGACAAAGATGTCACAAAGAAAGAAAACTACAGGCCAATATCACTGATGAACATAGATGCAAAAATCCTCAACAAAATACTAGCAAACAGAATCCAACAGCACGTTAAAAGGATCATACACCATAATCAAGCGGGGTTTATCTCAGGAATGCAAGGATTCTTCAATATACGCAAGTCAATCAATGTGATACACCATATTAACAAACTGAAGGAGAAAAACCATATGATCATCTCAATAGATGCAGAAAAAGCTTTCAACAGAATTCAACACCCATTAATGATAAAAACCCTCCAGAAAGTAGGCATAGAGGGAACTTACCTCAACATAATAAAGGCCATATATGACAAACCCACAGCCAACATCGTTCTCAGTGGTGAAACACTGAAACCATTTCCTCTAAGATCAGGAACAAGACAAGGTTGCCCACTCTCACCACTATTATTCAACATACTTTTGGAAGTTTTAGCCACAGCAATCAGAGAAGAAAAAGAAATAAAAGGAATCCAAATCGGAAAAGAAGAAGTAAAACTGTCACTGTTTGTAGATGACATGATACTATACATAGAGAATCCTAAAGATGCTACCAGAAAACTACTAGAGCTAATCAATGAATTTGGTAAAGTAGCAGGGTACAAAATTAATGCACAGAAATCTCTTGCATTCCTATACACTAATGATGAAAAATCTGAAAGAGAAATTAAGGAAACACTCCCATTTACCACTGCAACAAAATGAATAAAATACCTAGGAATAAACCTACCTAAGGAGACAAAAGACCTGTATGCACAAAACTATAAGACACTTATGAAAGAAATTAAAGACGATAAAAACAGATGGAGAGATATACCCTGTTCTTGGATTGGAAGAATCAACATTGTGAAAATGATTATACTACCCAAAGCAATCTACAGATTCAATGCAATCCCTATCAAACTACCAATGGCATTTTCCACATAACTAGAATAAAAAATTTCACAATTTGTATGGAAACACAAAAGACCCGAATAGCCAAAGCAATCTTGAGAAAGAAAAACGGAGCTGGAGGAATCAGGCTCCCTGACTTCAGACTATACTACAAAGCTATGGTAATCAAGACAGTATGGTACTGGCACAAAAACAGAAATATAGATCAATGGAATAGGATAGAAAGCCCAGAGATAAACCCAGGCACATATAGTCAACTTATCTTTGATAAAGGATGCAAGAATATACAATGGAGAAAAGACAGCATCTTCAATAAGTGGTGCTGGGAAAACTGGACAGCTACATGTAAAAGAATGAAATTAGAACACTCCCTAACACCATACACAAAAATAAACTCAAAATGGATTAAAGACCTAAATGTAAGGCCAGACACTATAAAACTCTTAAAGGAAAACATAGGCAGAACACTCTATGACATAAATCACAGCAAGATCCTTTTTGACCCACCTCCTAGAGAAATGGAAATAAAAACAAAAATAAATAAATGGGATCTAATGAAACTTCAAATCTTTTGCACAGCAAAGGAAACCATAAACAAGACAAAAAGACAACCCTCAGAATGGGAGAAAATATTTGCCAATGAAGCAACTGATAAAGGATTAATCTCCAAAATTTACAAGCAGCTCATGCAGCTCAATATCAAAAAAACAAACAACCCAATCCAAAAATGGGCAGAAGACCTAAATAGACATTTCTCCAAAGAAGATATACAGGTTGCCAAAAAACACATGAAAGGATGCTCAACATCACTAATCATTAGAGAAATGCAAATCAAACTACAATGAGGTATCACCTCACACCAGTCAGAATGGCCATCATCAAAATATCTACAAACAATAAATGCTGGAGAGGGTGTGAAGAAAAGGGAACCCTCTTGCACTGTTGGTGGGAATGTAAAATTGATATAGCCCCTATGGAGAACAGTATGGAGGTTCCTTAGAAAACTAAAAATAGAACTACCATATGACCCAGCAATCCCACTACTGGGCATATACCCTGAGAAAACCATAATTCAAGAACAGTCATGTACCACAATGTTCACTGCAGCTCTATTTACAATAGCCAGGACATGGAAGCAACCTAAGTGTCCATCGACAGATGAATGGATAAAGAAGATGTGGCATATATATACAATGGAATATTACTCAGCCATAAAAAGAAACGAAATTGAGTTATTTGTAGTGAGGTGGGTGGACCTAGAGTCTGTCATACAGAGTGAAGTAATTCAGAAAGAGAAAAACAAATACCGTATGCTAACACAAATATATGCAATCTAAAAAAAAAGAAAAAAAGTGGTTCTGAAGAACCTAGAGGCAGGACAGGAATAAAGCCGCAGACATAGAGAATGGAATTGAGGACATGGGGAGGGGGAAGGGTAAGCTGGGGCGAAGTGAGAGACTGACATGGACTTATATATACTACCAAATGTAAAATAGATAGCTAGTGGGAAGCAGCTGCATAGCACAGGGAGATCAGCTCGGTGCTTTGTGACCACCTAGAGGGGTGGGACAGGGAGGGTGGGAGGGAGATGCAAGAGGGAGGAGATATGGGGATATATGTATATGCATAGCTGATTCACTTTGTTATAAAGCAGAAATAACATGCCATTATAATGCAATTATACTCCAATAAAAATGTTAAAGAAAAAAGAAATAACATCCTTTAAAAATTAGTGTTTATATATACTGTGGGCTTATGCTTATGACAAAGCAGGAATCTATTTAAACCACAAGAATAAAAGAGGCATCTTTCTCAGAAAAAAAAAAAAAAAAAAAGAATGAGAGAATAACTGCATGAACAAGTAAACTCATCCAGCGTTTACAACCAGGAAATGTCCTTAACTATGCGCCCCTCTCCCTCTGTTCCCCCATTCTTCCCTCTTCCTTTCCATCATCACCCAACTCCTGCATCCTTTCTATCACACGGTGAAACAGAGCAACAGCCTCTTAATTCATCTTCCCAATTCCAATATCTCCCCCTCCAACCCAGACTGCATGCCACCACATCAAACTTCTTAAAACGTGAAACATAAATCTTCCGTCGACCTCCCTCCCTGCCCCTCCCCAGCCTGAACCCTCATAGACTTAACATAACACCCCAATTGCTTCTCCTCGTGTCAGCAGCTCCTCCCTCCCTGCAATCTCCTCAGCCTCTTCTCCATCTGCCCATGGCTGTGCATCACCATCGCCCACCTGAAAGCTTATTTCCTTCCCAGTCTCGAGCTGTCCTGACCAAAGCAGGACACACGTCAACACCCTCAGCTCCCAACTCCCACACTGTCCAGGCCTGGGATCTGGGGGCCCAGCACCATCCCAAACAGCTTCTTACCCCCCATAGGCGTAGGACTGCTGGGGATGCAGCCTTGAGACCTGGAATGTGGTGGGAAGATCTATATTCATTTGCTCTCGGCCACAGACACCTCAGAGGATGTCTGGAGAAAACAGTCTACAATAAACCAGAGTCAAACACAAAATGCAGTGTTGATCGATTTCATAACCAGCCCTGCCTCGGCAGACCTTCATGTGCTGTGACTGTGTCCGGCAGAAGTAGTTTTAACAGCCATGCCAATAGAAGCCCTCGGCTCTCAATTTCATCCTCTCCTTTCCTCCCCCTCTCTCTTCCTTTTACACACACACACACACACACACACACACACACACTTGACGTGCTCTGCATTCTAGGTACAAGGTAGTGCAGTGCTCCACAATTCAGGTGTACTTTTGCTTTATGCAAAAGTTGTTTCCTGAAACAATTTGAATTTTTATAAGTCAAATCCCAGTTTCCCCAAATCTTACTTTTCTGATATCCCTTCCCCTTTTCTCTAATTGATCTTTAGGAAACAAAGGTTCCCAATAACTCCTAATATTTATTCCTGTAGTTTTCGGCCTCTCTTCTCAGCTTCTCTGTCAAATGATAGCATCTAACACAGACAAAAATGCTCTGTTAGCAGAAGAACCCTAGAAAATATCATTATGCAAAAGAAGGATCCTTCTGTGATAAGTCTAGCCATTGTCCCTTAATTTTCTGTTTTGTAAATTCCAATTTTGAATATTAGGTGGGAGAGAAGCTTATCTAACTCATTTCAGATAAATCTGAATCTGAAATGAAATACATTTTTAGTATGAAATGGAGTGTCTTCTATAACTCGGGACTCCTGAAGCCTAAAGGAAAAGAAGAGCTTCCCCAGGCCTCTGGAAGACTGACTGCACATACTGTATCTCAAGTTCATCTTCACAACTAAAAGGTAGGTATTATCATCAGTCTGTCTTTACCAAGAGAGACAGCACTCAAGATGCAAGGCATCAGGCAGCTGGCCCAAGATCACACAGGCAATGAGGGGCAGAGCTAGGGTTTAAATCTAGATCTGACTCTAAAACCTTCACCTTCTTCTAGGTTGTCTTTGGGAGGAGGGCCATCTGGTCGACCTCCTCCCCCACCTCTAGT
Organism: Balaenoptera borealis; assembly: GCF_965194805.1. Lineage (NCBI taxonomy): Eukaryota > Metazoa > Chordata > Mammalia > Artiodactyla > Balaenopteridae > Balaenoptera > Balaenoptera borealis. Next base: position 100,113,812 of record NC_138868.1, on the reverse strand, counting down.
TAAGCCGGACAGATTATCGGAAATACTGCTTTATGTGTGTGGACAGAACTTGCTCTAGTCTTCCTATATTGTAGAAACATTGTTTTACTTCTGTAAGCACCACATTCTTCTATAAAGGATTGGAGGAGGCCACCTGCTTTCTTAGCAAATCATCCCCATGACTAACAACTCGTATCAAAACTGGGGCTCAGCCAGTCGTGAAACTGTTCAAATCAGAGTCAGTGTGGAACCCAAACCAGGCAGGATGATGGGGAAGGAGTTGGGGAAAAGGTCCAAGCAGCTTGGGAAGCAGGCAGAAAACAGGGCGAGGAGGGTCCTGCAGCTGCCTGAGGTAGGGAATCAGGAACAGAGGCAAAGTCACAGCAGGACCAAGGTGGACGCTGCCAGCACCTGGGCTGGGAGAGACGCAACCGCAGCTGGGCTGATCCTCCCCAGGCAGCAGCCCGGGATACCCATCTGCCCAGCAAGGTGAGGATGAAAGCTCCCCGCTTAGCTGCAGCTTCAGCATAAAGACAGTGCTCAGTATGTAAGCCTCTCCCTCCTTCCTTCCATCTCGGGGACAAGACTAATCCCCTGCTGGGCAAGGCTGTACTTACAGCTGGAGCTTAAGTGTCCCCTGGCTTTTCAGAACGTTGGAGAGGAGCAGGAGCAAGGGGCCCAGCAAATCACTCGATTCAACGGCATCACACGCTTTCTTAGCCCAAGCCTAAATCTGGCTCGCTGCTGCCTATGTCTATTTCTCCTCAGTCTGTCCTCAGGGAAAACGGAAACTGGCAAGCATCCTCTCCTGAATATGGATGCTTTAGCATCTTAGAGACTTGGTCACATCACTCCTCAGTCTGCTGGGAGTCGGAGGTTTTTCTGCGGTTTCTGGAATGGCTGGGTAAAGACTGGAAGACGAGAAGGTGGCTGGGAGGTCCCCGACTGACTTACAGATGCGGCAGTGCAGAGCATAGGCACATCTGGTGTGCGCTGGCTTCCTTGGGAACTCCAGTGACAGTCACAGGACTGCCCAGTCTTTATTCTTGGTGAGGAGATGGAGGAAGGAAGGAGTCAGAAAAGAGGGGAGATGGCAGGAGAAAGACGCCAGGCTTCTCAGCACCCAAAGCAGCAAGCAGGTGACATCTGACCTTCCTTTCCAGGAATCAGGTGTGTGTCTAGACAGACACTGAAGTGGGGGGCAAAAAAACCGAACGGACTTAATCCTATTTGGAATTTCCTCAAACCCTCTTGCAAAGGCAACCGCCTTGGTTCAGAGGGCAGAGCTGGGGCTGGGGAGGCCACCTTGGTGATTTTCTGCCCCAAATCTATGTGGAGCGCCAGGCGGCTGGGCCCCCAGGAAGGATGGAGCCTGAGCGCTCCTGCCCACAGATTAATCTGGAACGTTGCACCTGGGCTGGGCTTCCCTGGTTAGACCCACACACACCCAGAGGGTGCTCCCCACTGATGCACTCTCTCTTTCACTACCTCACTTGGCCTCCCTGCATCATCTTGGTGAGACAGGATGCAGCGTTCTTAGTTCTCTTCTTATAAGCAAGAACACGGGGACCAAAGAGGTCTTCCGATACAGCCATGGTCACAAATCAAACCGTTTTGTGGCTTTTGGGGTTCAGATTTCCTGGTCCTGTGTGGTCCTTCTAAACAGGCTAGGAGGTGAGGAGGGTGGTGGCAAGAGAGAGGAGTGGGCCCCGTCTCTCGCCACCATCTCCGCATTGCCAGGTCCTTGGCGCGCCTGCTGTCCCTGTGAGCAGGCTCAGCAGACGGAAGGAAGGAAGAAACCCAACGGGCAGCCTGGTCCCCGCCCCGGTAACAGTGCAAACATTTCCAGCGGGGGCCTTTCTGGAAGCATCTGTTCCTGCAGCGTTGCCCACCACCCGGGTGTTTGCAGTCGCTTCCTATTTCTCATCCTTCAGTTACATTTGAATTAGTCCAGCCAGGCGACCCTAGCCCCTGGCTCGCATTAAGGCAACCAGGTATGCAACAGACGCATGGCATTCGGCCTCCATTTAAAGGTCATTCGGTCATCAGGGGGAAATCTCCTGGCTGGACCCGAAACTGCCCCTCCGAGCACTGGAGAGATGCTTCCTCGGCCTTTTCTCTCCTCTTGGGGATGAAGAGTTCCCCACAGCAAATATTTAGAGGGTTTAGATCCTAAGCCCTGCCCATGTCCTCTCTAACCCTCCAAGCTAAAAGCTCAGCCCAGGGCTGCGCAAATAGGGTTTTGTCCAGGACCCTGAGCCGCTACATGGAGCTCAGGGGACTACCACACCCTAGAATTACCCCCCACCTTGTGAATCCGGCATTAACTCTGGTCAGAGTGGCGGCTGCTTGGGAAGGCTTTCTCTCCCGGCAGCCTCTGGGAGAGAAGAATTCCTTTTCCTCCTCTCAGTGCTGGAAGGGTTCCTGCACAGGGCAGGAGAGTGGCTGGGGCGGAGGTGCCGAGGGCTTTGCTTCCTCGCATCTACTCATCACACTACGTTTCTGTTTCCCCAGCCAGGCCGCCAACCCTTTGAAGGCAGGGACTGCATCTTGTCTTTGCATCTCTTGGTTCAAGTTCTGAGCCTGCAAATAGCAGGCACTTGATTCATGTTGGGTAAATTAATGAGTTCTATAATTGTACAAATCCACGTTTGGGCTTCTGCAAATCAGGCTCTGGTTCCTTTACTTCAGATCTACATTGCCGTCTCAGAAACCATTGCCAGCTCCCCACTGCCTACAGAATAGTCCGAACTCCTCACCCTCCTTGCGTTTAGGACCACCACCACTGGGCTCCAATCCGCCCTGGAGCCTCATTCCCCGCCATGATGACATCCCATGTGCCCAGTTCTTGAGCAACCCTGAAGCCCTTTCCCTGCTCAGGGTGATCCCGCCTCTGTGCCTTTGCTTGGGTTATTTCCCTCACCTAGAATCCACACGAAGAACGGACTCAGGAAGAATATGTTTAATTCATTTGAATTAAATGAAAGTGGGAACCCAGAGGAGGCTGTGTCCTATTTTCTGCTTCAGCCTCCCCAGCTCTATCTCAAGGTGGGACTATCTGCCCGAGTCCATCGGCCCCACCAAAGGGAGCCAGTGAGGTACCCATGGAGCCTGGTGAGAGATGATGCTGTAAAAGCATGATGCTTCCTTTTGGTGGTTTGGGGACACCGGGACTTGAGGACCCCTGAGCCCTTGGCAAATGTCATTCTCCATACCTGACTGGGAAGTCACTGGTGGGGAAAACGAATGTCTAGCAAAGGAAACAGGAAGGGAGAGAAGGGGAGAGAGGGAGAGCAGGATCAGACGATTAGGCAAAGGAAGGGGTGGAGACCTGTCCTCCCTCCAGGGAGGCGCATGAGAGCAGGGGCTCTTCATCTGAGTTCACCGATCAGCCTCCAGGGGTGCGTAAGCTTCCAGTCTCTTTGTTTGTTTATTTGAAAGACGACTCACAGCTTTCATTGGATTCCACTGTGACTCCTAAAAGGGCCTCTGTTTTTGGAGTGTTTGCTTGCCTTCAGAGGTTGGTGCTCAGGATGCTGTCCTAGGTGCCCCTCCCTCTTGGTGGCAGAATCCATAACCATGGCTTCGATTACGGTTTGATAACTTGACTCCCGTCACCCGGCCAGGACTAGTGCTCAAGTGCTAGCAGAGACGTAGTAAATTCCTATTCCCAGACTACACCTCTCTTCTGAGCTCCAGAGCCACACATCGAGTTCCCTACAGGATACACAGCTCCACTGGGAAGCCCAGAGGCACTATCAGCAGGACCCAAACCGAACACCTTCCGTTCGTTCTCCTCACTGCAGCTGGAGGGATCTCTTGAAAACAGAAACTGCTGGGCTTCCCTGGTGGCGCAGTGGTTGAGAATCTGCCTGCTAATGCAGGGGACACGGGTTCGAGCCCTGGTCTGGGAAGATCCCACATGCCGTGGAGCAACTAGGCCCATGAGCCACAACTACTGAGCCTGCGCGTCTGGAGCCTGTGCTCCGCAACAAGAGAGGCCGTGATAGTGACAGGTCCACACACAGCGATGAAGAGTGGCCCCCGCTTTTGCCGCAACTAGAGGAAGCCCTCGCACAGAAACGAAGACCCAACACAGCCAAAAATGAATATATAAATAAAAATAAAGGCAGCTCTTCGTGGTCAGCGTGGCTACATTAAAAAAAACAGAAACCGCTCATGTTCCTCCCTGCTTAGAACTCTCCAGTAGCTTCCCCCTGTACTAGGCTGAAGCCCAGCCCTCCTCAACAGGACAGCTAAGACCCTTTATGATCTGGCCCCCGCCTACCTCTCCAGGCTCATCTCTTCCCACTTCCCTCTCTCTCTCTGCATTTCATTAAAGCATCATGTTTTCTCTTGCCCCCAGCCTTTGAACATACCTCTTCTTCTCAGTACACCACCCTTCCACATGCTCTTTACCAGGGCTAACTCCCACCTTTTATTGAAACTTCAGGTCTCAGTTTAAGTCATGATTTCCACTAGGAAAGTTTCCCTAACACCCAGATCAGGTCACAGGTCCTTGCTGAGTGACCCACACAACCGCACACTTCCCCTATGAGGACATATTTGACACTTTTAAATAAGGGCTTAGTCCTCTGTATCCACCACTAGATTCCAAGTTCCAAGAGGCCAGAAACTGCACCTGCCTGTTCACCACTGTATCATAGCACCCGGAGCAGTGCCTGGCACACAAAAGATCCTCCATAAATAACTGCTGATGGACAAAAATAAATGGGAGGATGAATGAACGGAAGGAGGGAGGAGGAGGGGAGAGATGGAAGGGAGGGAAGGATTGGTCTTTTCTAAGAGTCCCTTGCTTTTACTCTAGGGTGACTTCCTGACATTATTAAACACGGAAAAGCCAGGATAGCGGATCCCACACTTTGCATCCCGCGTGGTGCCCAGCACGGTGTCTTGCATACACCGAGTCCTGTCGTAACAACAGAAACTGTTGGTAGTCCTGCTAGGCTCCCCTTTACGACACACGCCACGCACATCATCTCACAAATAGCGCTAGAGCAGGCATGAGTGCTGAGCAGACACGAAGTCCCGGGAGTGACGCCGGAGGAGCAGTGTGTGAGTGGCAGGAACATCAGAGCCCAGGACCCGGATTCCCGCCCAGTTCTCATCCTGACTATTGGCGGGACCTTGAATCAGCCTCGACTCCACTCTCAACTCAATTTCCCCCTCTGTAAAATGGAGAATTGAGCCCTCCTTTCCCTATCTGCCAAGGCTGCTGTGAAGAAACAAGGCCAGAAAGGCACTGCTACTGCAGGGAACTGTGAGTGTTCACGCCCTACATCCCTTAGGGCGACCTTGGCAGCTGCCACTCATCCAGTCCCTGGCCACCACCCCTCCACCCTGCAGAGTTCCCAGTTCCAGCCCCACTTGCCTTTCTTCCTCCCCTAGACATCCTCAGCAGCCAGAGAGGATGAAAGAGACACATCTATCACCTCCTGCAGCGACGGTTATAAATCCCATCGCAATTAAACCCAGCCTGGGAAAGGGCTCGAAACACAGAACACGCTGCTATTTCACTTTTGCCAATTACAACATGACAATGATTGAATAGCCCAGTGGCAGTGATGCAAGGGGACCCACTTGGCCTTCCTCCTGCTCCCATATGGAGTTAGCAGCCAGGGTCTGGGGGCTGCAGGTGTCAGGGAAGACAACACATGGAGCACGCTGATCAAATCTGCAGGGGCCATGAAACTGGGAGGGCGAGCTCTTAGCATGTCGGGTGATAGAATCCAAACTCAAAATGACTGGCAGAATAGAAGACTGAGGGAAACAAATAAAATGAAATCTTGGATGGAAAATACAAAGCCTTACATTTGGATTCCAGAAATCAGTAGCAGACCTATAAACAGGGGGACACCTGGCTTGGCACATTTATTAAAAGAAAAAGATACGGCTTTGCTTGTTCATTTGTTTTTGCACCCCAAGCTTGACATGAGCCAACTGTGATAAACTGCCACTTGTAAAAATAAAAAAGTGCAATCCTGGGTTGTGTTAATGATAGCAGAGTGTCTGGGACAAAGGAGAAGAATTTCTCCCTCTGATAGCTGCTCTAAGCCAGACTAATGCCAAGCAACGGGACCATTTTGGTCACCACTTTCACAGGGACAATGACAAACCAGGAAAGGAGAGGGTCCGGGCTAGTGACACAAAGAGAAATCAAATCATATAGAAGTGGCTGAAGGGGCAGGAGGTATTCATCCCAGGGGAGACATCTAAAAGGGACATGATTGCTGATTTCAAGTGTGTAAAGGGCCATGAAGAAGAATTAGGGATGCACTTCCCTAGGCCCATGAGAGTCCAACCAGGGCCAGCAGAAAGAAGTGACGAGGCTTAGATTTGGACTCGGCATCAGGAAAAGCTAGCCACCAACCAGGGCTGCCGCCTCAGAGGCAGAGCACAACCTGTCCCTGGCAGGATCTAGGAAGAGGCTGAATTTGGGAGAAAACAAAAACAGCAGAGTCTGTGGCCTCGGCTGACACTGCCTCCGCAAAACACAGAAATGACTGAATTGGAGGAAATTTTCCTGACTGAGCAGAAAATGGTCACAGACTGATTTGGCTGAGCTGCTTCAGAAGACCAGCAGGCCTGCTTCCTTGTCCTCTCTTACATCCTGCCTCTCTGGGCTCATTTTCTGCCACTTTTGCCCCTCTGTGCCCAACCCCCAGCCCAGCCCAGCGCATGGCTGGACACCAGGACTCAGCTTCTCCATTATGTCTGCTGAGAAGTCTTCCATCAGCCCCAGGAGCAGGCTGGGTGCCCCTACACCCCGGCTCCCTTAGCACCCCATGCTCGTGGCATCAGAGAACTTTCCCCCTTTGCAGTTATTGCTTATTTACCTGTCAAATTTCCCCGCTGCGTGTAGGCTGGGTGAAGGCAGAGAGCGTGTCCAGGTTGCTCGTTACTGTACCCAGAGCGCCTGGCACAGAGCATGGCACACTGTGGGCACGAAATTAACATCTCTGAGTACATGAATGTATGAATGAACTGGATTCTAAATGGAGCTCCCAGACTAAAGGATGGGGAGATTCCGCTGCTAGGTCCTCCAGGCTTCCCATCCTCACAGAACCCACCTTCTATCTCCTCTGGGCTGCATGGCAGCTTTAAGGCTTTTCTGCCCTGGCCTCAGGTGCGGGGGAGGAAGCCCCTTCCCCCTTTAACCCCAATAGGCCTCCCGCAGCTTCTGGGTGCCTGAGCTACATCTTCTCATTCTGGCAATGGACATTTTGGGAAGTTCTTTCCTGAAAAACAGTAAGGATCGATCTGTTGGATATGGTTTTTCCAGATGGTTAGAGATTGCAGAAGGTGGTCTCTGAGACCCCTTTCTGCCCAGGGAATCTCTGCTCTAGGATTCTGGAAGGGTCTGTCCTCGTGCACTTGGGTTATCCTGACAGAGGCCCCTTGAATAGAAATACGCCCCCTTCCAGCGTTTCAAGATGGATCTACGGCAGCCCCAGGCCCAGAGGTAGGAGTCACCCAGGATGAGCTTCCTCCCTGACACGGCGGGCTGTGTGAGAGGCAGGGGAGGGGCCCCAGGACGCCTCTGACTTGGGAGAGCAGATGAAGCGTGCACTATTCACACCAACTCGGTCAGCCCGTTGAGAAAGTTAAGACCCAGGGAATTCAATGCCTTGGCCCTGCTCTGGAAATGCTCATTCTACTGTCAGGAGTTAACAGGGTTGCCCTTAAAATGAACATTTTCTAACTCACTTCTGTTTACCCTCTGCCTCTATGGCCTCTCTTGCTGCCGTTAGTATTTAATGTCTCTGGAGGAAGGCACGCTTCCCTGACGTGACAGCCCTGGTGTAGTATTCATCAGAGAGACTGACTGGGTTCTCACGGCCCCCTGCAGCTCAGCGGGGCCCACCCTGGGCCAGCATCGGGGAGCAGGGCCCTGCCATGGCTGGCTCGTCCTCCCCACCTCCTGCAGGCGTCCTGGCTATGGCTGGGAGGCTGGAGGCTCAGGTTCTGTGCTGTCCTCCAGGTAATGGCAGTCCTGGAATCTGCTGAAGGCTCCCGGTTTATTCACCGGCTTCCTTACTCACTGGCCTCTGGCAAAGAGGTTTCCAGGCACGCAGATTTTAAAATAATACAAATCATTAACATTTAAAATGGTAAAGTGGCAACGGTTCATTCTGCTCTGTGGGGGGCAAAGCAGCTCAGAGAGAGGACCCAGGAGTGGGCTGTGCAGGGCTCCGTCTTTACACATCAGACCCCCTGGGGACAGTCTGGAAGTGGGCTCACTTCTTTGGAGAAAGGCCACCTGCTCCTGGCTCCCCTTTGACCTCTGTACAGGGAAACCGCCCATATATTCCAGTCTGGGAAGAAAGACTATTGTGAGTCACCGTGCTCAGGAGAAAGGGGCCCAAACAGCTGGAATTGGGGACCAGTTTGTCCATACAGCGGCCCAGACTCAAAACCAATATTTGCTGGGTCAGTGAGGAGCCAGAGGGAGACAATGCTATCTATCAGAAGGAGGTAGGGTGGGGGGCAGAAGGCCCAGTTACATGTTGACTTTTGTCATTAATAAGCCCATGGTCTTAGCCAGGCCTCTTAAACTCCCCTCAGCTCAGTTCAACTCAGTTTTCGCATCTGACAAATAACAGAATTATTTCATTTTAGATCTGGAAGAGGCCCCAGAAAATATCGAGTCCAATCTCCTCTCTGTACAGATAACGTCTGTCCTCCCTACCTCTCAGCCTTGCTATAAGGATTAATTAGAATAGAGGGCACCTTCTGTATCTGTGAATTTGGGATTTAAGACTTGACATGGGGTCAGTCCTTTCATTTTGTTACTGCCTTGCCTCTTGCTGACCACTATTCAGCTGGGACCTGTAGGCAACTTAGAAACCAAGGCACAGAGTTCTCATTACTCATCATAATACTATGCATGTGTGTGGTTCCTGCTCAGTTTTCAAAGCACCACACGGGCTTTATCTGTTTGATCCCGATGAGGTGGGCGGGGAGGTATCAACATGGCAGATGGGAAAATGCAGACAGAAAGGCACACTCCCCGTCTCATGGGTCATAAGTGGTCAAGGGAGACTTGAATCCTGGTCATCTCACTCTCTGCCCAGGACTCTCTCTTCTACACCCTTCTGCGTTTTTTGTTACAGAAAACAGACTCTCTTTGGTATCATCAGAAAACCTTAAAGAGCCTCGGAAAAGAAGGGGCTTTGGGAAATGCGTGAACAGCTGCCCAAAGCATTCTGTGTACGGAACAAATACTTCTAGATTTGTCTCTTTGCAGGGATAGTCAAAGGTGCCATATACAAGTATGGTTATTATTAAAATCCCACATTGCCAAACCAGATGGCATCAATTCCCCAGAACTATCAAACTGACCTTTTATTTCCTATAAGCTAGTCAGCATTTGTAGAGAATCCCTTAGGAAGTAATTCTGAAACCCTGCCAGAAGGTGAGGAGAGGGGTCAGGGAAGTGAGTCCTCATTTTCAGATGATAACACTTAGTCCAAGAGTGTTTGGAAACAATTATCCCCTCCCCGTCAGATACCATGTCTTATTTATCCTCATATCTCCAGCCCCTAACAACCCATGGCACGGACAGAGGTGGGTGAACTGCTGTAATTGGCTGTCTAGATTGGGAGAAGGGATTACAACTGGGTCTCAAACTTTAGAATTCCTGTGAATCACTGCATGCTTGTTAAAATGCAGATGCCAGATTCAGAAACTCTAGATTTCAGTAGGTCTGAAATCTACAGGCTGTTTTTTGGGTTTCTTTTTTTTTTTTTTTTTTTTGAAATTTACATTCTTAATAAGCTTTCCCCGGTAAGATTCTAAATAGGTGATCCTTGGCCCTCCCTTTGAAAATTATGGCTCAGAAAGGATTCTGAATTCCCAAGCTGGCAGGTCCTCCTGAGGACTATTTATATATATCACAGACACACAGTCTGCCCCCAAGCTCTTGGGTTTTATAAATAACCCCAGGCCAGGCAGGTAAAGGTTACTGCCCTGACTTTGCCCGGGCTCGGGGCCATTAGCAAGGAGCCAGCTGGCTCGTTGGAATCCTACAAACACACAGACCAACCTCCCAGGGTGCGGGAGTGGGTGGGAGGTAAGAGACGGCAGAGGACTCCTTACACAGCAGTCCTGGGCCTCAGGGCAGCAGAGCTTGGGACTGGCTCAACGGAGAGACTCTGAGCCTGTGCAGCAGGACAGGTCTCAGCCACTGCCTTCTGGCCTAACACAGCTGAGGGCAATTACCCTTTAGCGGGGCAGCTTCATTTCGGAATCAAGCAGCTGCCTGCATCTTCTGGAGCCTGTCTGTGTTCCCACAAGGAGCACCGGGCCGGGGCATCTCCCTGGATGTGGCTCTGTTCCAGAACCCAGAGATTCAAAAGGAAAGAAAAACCCACACCGGCCAGTCTGCCAGCTGCTGGGGCCGCAATGCTGAACCCCACGCTCGTCCCCGCCTCTGCCTGGCTATTAAGTAGGAAGGTATTTCTGGTCTCTCCCTGATGAGGATGATTCATCAGGGATTTCTGTTGAACTGAGCTAGAGGTGGGAGGGGATGGGGAGACTCAACACACGCAAATCCCATTCGTGTTTTTCCCACAAAGGGTCTCTCACGTATATCAGAGAAGCAGATCAAAAGCTCCGTGCTTGGGCTTCCCTGGTGGCGCAATGGTTGAGAATCCGCCTGCCAATGCAGGGGACACGGGTTCGAGTCCTGGTCTGGGAAGATCCCACATGCCGCGGAGCAACTAGGCCCGTGAGCCACAACTACTGAGCCTGCGCGTCTGGAGCCTGTGCTCCGCAACAAGAGAGGCCGTGATAGTGAGAGGCCCGCGCACCGCGATGAAGAGTGGCCCCCGCTTGCCGCAACTAGAGAAAGCCCTCGCACAGAAACGAAGACCCAACATGGTAATCAATCAATCAATAAATCTTTAAAAAAAAATAAAAAGCCTGTGCCTTTAAAAACCATATTAAGATGGTTTTTTAAAAAAAGAAAAGCTCCGTGCTTCCCCACCTCCCCACTCCCCAGTCTCCCAGAGCAGAAACAAGGTTCCCTGTGCCAGTGGCAGGACTCAGGCCCTCAGCACCTTGCCTTTTACCCGTTCCCACGTCATCAAGTCCCTTAGGGTTCTAAGGATGTGGTAATGTTCAAATATGGCTATTCCTTCCCCCTCCATAGCTCATATGGAGATGGTACTTTCCAGAAATGGTCAACAATATCTGCCATCCCACAAGCTCTTCTAGTGATGTGACCCTGGAACACTGCCCCTTGAAGGTGGGGCCTATGGCCCCTCCTCTGGACTCTGGGTGGGCTTGTGACTACAGCGGACGCAACGCTATGTGACTTGTGCTGGGTCAGAAAAGGCAATATAGCTTCTGCACAGTTCTTCGGGGTTGCTCAGTCTTCGCACCCAGCCACCATGCTGTGAGGCACTCAAGCAGCCTGCACAGGAGCCCACGTGGAGAGGTCCACATAGAGAGCAAGAGAGGGCCCCTCCGGTCACTGCCAACTTGCCAGCCGTGTAAGTGAGGCGTCTTGAAGTAGAGCCTCCAATTTTACGTACGCGCTCCCAGCTGCCCCAGTGGATGCTACGTGGGGCAGAGACGAGCCTTCTGAACCCTCCCCATTGAGCCTCGCCCCAGGTGAAGATTTATGAGCTAAATAAACGACAGCTGTTGTGTTAAAGCACTATGGTTGCCAAGCCACTCAATCACTCCCCTTCACCTCTGTCAACCTGTCACCAAAACGGGGCTCTGCGATTACAGAGAGCCACACGCATTTATGCGGTGAGACAAATGTGTGGGGTCTGCGGGGGGCAGGGCTCAGAGTGGATTCAGCCCGCCCTGACAGGTCCCCCCTCGGCCTTCGTCTCGATGGTTCGCCCCGAGCAGAGTGGCTGTGTCTGGCAGGCCGGCAGCCAAGGCGTGGGTCTCAGCCAGTGAAACGATACACGGCAGAATCCGGCTGTGGCAGCGTGGTGTAGCTTTTGGCGCCTGGTGTGATAATATGGTGACTGTAGCAGACAGGAACGGCGCTTGTAGGAGACAAGGCTGCCGAGTAGGGGGCACCTGCAGACCAGGGGCCTGAAATCAGGAGGCAGCCACAGAGGGGGTGGGCCTAGTTGCCATCAATCCAGTCACAGGTTCCCAGGGGCTTGGTCATAAGCCCCCCTTTCTTAGCCTCCCCTGTTGCTCTGACACTGCATGGAAGAGACTCCCTGTATGTCTTATGCGATAAAGACCCCTGCAGGTTGAGTATTTCCTGGGCCAGAAATCGAGCCCAGACCTTTAAGGGGTCCCCTGTACTCCTAAAACCTCAGAGCCACACACACAGCCTATGGGCCTTGCAGTCCAGCCGTCCAGCGCCTTCCCCGTTGTGGCTTATCGGTGGCCTCCATGCTCTGGTGTCCTGCGGAAGCCAGGTGGAAGGCAAGGGCGGACTTGAGCAGAGGTTCACACACAGACACATGAGCACACCCACTCCTTCGGAGCCCCAGCAAGCCGTCACAGTCACGATGAGAGGTGTGGGAGCTGAGAAAGGAGAGCTGTGAACAAAACACTGGGGCCGGATCGATAAGGAGACCAGGCAAAATTGGATCTGAACAATGACAAGAAAACTACTCTACACAGAGCAGCTAAAGGAGTGGGGCTGGCAGCAAAAACACGTTAAAAGAATTACAGGCAGGGATCAGGGCCAGCTCTAGGGCCCTCAGTCCCTTCCCGGGACTTCAGGCTGGATCACCAACCTCTTGCAAATAAGCAGGAAGAGGTTCCTGTGTCTCCCCTAAGTGGATATCAAATGGACTTGGTCATGATGTCTGCCCAGTTCCATAGACCTCTGGAAAGCTCGGACCTGGCTGGACGCTGGGAAGCAGTTCTCTGGTGTTTAGGGTCCAGTGCTGGGAGTGGGATGTCCTGGCGGCCTCACTGTGGCTAAAGCAGGATGTCGGACAGTAGCCCGAGACATTGGGACCCTGGGGAAAATGAGCAGAAAATGTGGATTGGCTTTGGACTTTGGCACCGGACTTGACCCAAGAAAGAGGCCACAGAACTATGTAAAAAGTGGCTTTGAAGTTTTATTAACTGTGGTATTGTGATTTAAATATTTGGTCTTCATCCCCGCTTCTGGCACAGAGCTCTTAAAACCCTAGGAATTTCCTAAGTGATAAGAGCACAGGAGCATCTTTTGTTCTGTTACTTAGTCTTTGAGGTCACAGGGTTCCTGAAACCCTTGTGGTTGCCTGGGCGATAGGAGTGTCTTTTGTTCTAATGAGGCATCTCTGGGTGGGATCCTGAATGGGGGCTGGTCACCGGAAAGACCAAGCCAGGATTAGAAGCTTGGAATTTTCAGCTCTGTCCCCCATTCACTTGAGAAGGGAGAAGGGCTGGAAATGGAATTAATAATTGATCATGCTGATGTGGGGAAGCCCCCATAAAAATCCCCAAAATACAGGATTCAGAGAGCTTCCAGGTTGGCAAAAACATTCACACCCGGAGGATGAGGCACCCCAACTCTGCGGGGACAGAAGCTTCTGCGCTCAGGACCCTCCCACACCTCACCCTGTGTAACTCTTCATCTGGCTGTTCATCTGTATCCTTTATCATATCCTTTGATAAACTGGTAAATGTAAGTATTTCCCTGAGTTCTGTGAGCCGCTCTAACAAATTAATTGAACCTGAGGAGGGGGTCGTGGGACCCTCCGATTTGCAATTAAATCAGACAGAAGCTGTGGGTAACCTGGGGACCTACTACCTGCGATTGGCATCTGAAGTGGGGGCAGTCTTGTGGGACTGAGCCCTTAAGCTGTGGGAGCTGACACTATCTCCAGGTAGTTTTCAGAACTGAGTTGTAAAATTAAATTGTAAGACACCCAGTTTGTGGCAGAAAATTCCTTGGTGTGGGAAAAACCTCCACACATTTGGTGACCAGGAGTGAAGTGCTGTGTGTGAGCAGTAAAGGAGACACACAGGAGGAAAGACTGCTGGGTTTTTCTCATTCATTAACCATGGCCAATAAAAAGAAATATATACCACATCATTAACCAGGACCTACATGTATATATAAAACTGAAACAAACATCTCATGAAACAATAACTTTTTACTGTCTGTGACAACCTGATACGCTCTTTTCCATTCTTTTTCATTTTTCTAAAATTGCTGGTTGTGACCCATTAAATTGAGTTCCCAACTTACTAATGGGTCTTGACCTGCAGTTTGAAAAACAGTGCTCTAGAACAAAGGCTGGCAAACTATGGCCCACAGGCCAAATCCTGCCACCTGTTTGTTTTTTAATTAAGGTGAAATTCATACAGTTCATATAATTTCATACATATATTTTATAGTATACGATTCGATGGCATTTAGCGCATGGCTTCACAATACTGTACAACAATCACCTCTCTCTAGTTTCAAAAATGTTTCCTCACCCCAGAAGAACACCCAATACTCTTTAAGTAATAACCGCCCCCATTCTCTCCTTCTCCCATCCCCTGGCAACCACTGATCTTCTTTCTGTCTCTATGGATTTGCCTATTCTGGACATTTCACTTAAAGGAATCATAAATTATTTTTCCTTTTGTGTCTGGCTTCTTTCATTTAGCATAATGTTTCAAGGTTCAAGTTGTAGCTTGTATCAGTACTTCATTCCTTCTTATGGCTGAATAATATTCCATTGTATGTATATAACAATTTGTTTATGCATGCATCTGTTGATGGACTTTTGGGTTGTCTCCATCTTTTAATGATGCTATAAACATTCATATGCAAGTTTTTATGTGGATATACATTTTATTTCTTTGGGGTACACACCTATGAGAGGAATTGGTGGGCCATATCGTAGTTCTATGTTCAACATTTTGAAGAACTCCCAAACTGTTTTCCACAGTGGCTGCACCATTTTACATTCCCACCAGCAATATACAAAGGTTCCTATTTCTCCATATCCTTGCCAATACTAGTTATTTTCTGGGCATTTTTTGTTTTTATTTTTTATATAAAAAGCCATCCTAGTAGATGTAAAGTAGTATTTCATTGCGGTTTTGATTTGCATTTCCTTAAAAACCAAAGAAGTTTTACATCTTTTTCACATATTTGTTGAACATTTGGACTTTGGAGAAATGACTATTCAAGTCGATTGCTGATTTTTTTAATTGGGTTGTTTGTCTTTTTGCTATTGAGTTATAAGAGTTCTTATTATTTACTAACCCATATCAAATTTATGATTTGCAAATCTTTTCTCCCATTCTGTAGGTTGTCATTTTTTGATAATGTCCTTTGATTCACAAAAGTGAAGATTTACTGCTGTTTTCTTCTAATAGTTTTATAGTTTTAGTTATTATATTTAGGCTCTTGATCCATTTTGGATTAATTTTTACACAGGGATTGAGGTAGGGGCCCAACTTCATTCTTCTGCAGATGACATTTATCTACATATAGAAAATCTCAAACAATCCACCAAAAAACTAATAGAGCTAATATACAAATTCAGCAAAATTACCAGGTACAAGATCAACATACAAAAACTAGTTGTGTTTCAAGATACTAGCAATGAACAATTCAAAATGAAAATTAAGAAAACATTTCCATTTATAACAGCATTAAAAGCATAAAGTACTTAGGAATAAATTAAACTCAGGAGATGAAAGACTTAAGCACTGAGAACTACAAAACATTGCTGGAAGAAATGAAAGAAGACATAATTAAGTGGAAAGACAGCCCAGGTTCATCGGTTAGAAGACTTAATATTGTTAAGATGGCAATACTCCCCAATGTGGTTGGCAGATTCGATGCAATCCCTATCAAAATTCCAATGGTGTTTTTACAGAAATGGAAAAGCTGATCTTCCAATTCATATAGAATTCCAAGGGACTCTGAATAGCCAAGACAATACTAAAAAAGAAAAACAAAGTTGGAAGGCTCACACTTCCTGATTTCAAAGCTACTGTAAGCAAAACAGTGCGGTAGTGACATAAACACAGACATATAGACCAGTGGAATAGAATGGAGAGTTCAGAATAAACCCAAACATCTATGGCCAGTTGATTTTTGACAAGGGTGCAAAGACTATTCCATGAGGAAACAATAGTCTGTGCAAGAAACAGTGTTGGGACAGCCCGAAAACCACATGCTATCTGCTTATATAAATAAGTTTTATCAGAACATACCCTGCTCATTTGTCTGTGGCTGCTTTTGTGCAGAGGTGAGTAATCACAACAGAGACAGTATAGTCCCAAAGTCTAAAATATCTATTATTAGGTCCTTTACCAAAAAAAAATGTGAAGACCCTGTGTAACATATTACTTCTCATGCCCACCTGTGGACTTTCCTTCATTTAACAAACATTTATTGAGCACCTACCATGTACCAGGCATTGCTCTAGACAGTGAACAAAACAGACAAAAATATCTGTCCTCATGGAGCTTACACTCTAGCAGGGGAACTATCCAGGACAGCTCTGTAATCTAAAGAAATCCAATGATCCCTTGGGGAGGAGAAGCAGCGGGACTGTCTGTAAATTACGAGCAGACTTCTAAGCTGAGATAGAGGCTATGAGCCCTCTAGACCCGGGCTCATCCAGGTGCTGTCTGTTGGCCCCGGTCATGTCTCATTCAGCTGCATGTCCTGAGTCGGGGCCAGAGGTATCCAGCAAGCACTAAACACTGTGGCTCTTCCAGAGGACCTAATATGTTTAGAGGATTGTGTAAGTGCTACAGAGGACCATGGTCCCTACATTGCAGAAGATCACAGTCTAGTGAAGAATAAACTAAATACACATCATCATAAGAAAAATCAAGAAACAGTATCACTTAGGGGAGAGGGTTAAATTAGGAGTATGGGATTAATAGGTACATACCACTGTACATAAAATAGATAAAAAACAAGGATTTACTGTAGAGCATAGGGAACTGTATTCAATGTCTTGTAATAACCTATAATGGAAAAGAATCTGAAAAAAGAATATATACACACATATATATAAAACACTGAATCACTTTGCTGTACACCTGAAACTAACACAATATTGTAACTCAACTATAGTTCAATTAAAAAAAAGAAACACTATCACTTAATGAGCACTGTGTAAAAACTTCTATAGTTAGTATCTCATTTGATCCTCAAGAGAATGCCTGAAAGACTTGTATCACATTTCATAGACAAGGAAACAGTTTCAAAGAGCTTAGTGTTTCCCCTTTGACCACAAAGCTAGTGGGTGGACACACAGGAATCTGAACCAACACTATAATGAATCTAAGTTTAGCCATTAAATTATTAAACAGACATTTATGGAACTCCCACAAATTTCTAAGCATTACTCCAGGCTCTAGTGATACAAAGATGATCAAGACTAGTGTTCTTTACACCATACCACCCTATACCCACCATGAACAGGAGACAGGACATGGATAATTCACCTGCCTGCAGGGATTTATAGGTAATTCAGGAGGCAGGACATAAACATAAGTGAGATAGTGACAATAACAGCAGGTACATCCTAAGGTTCCAAAAAGACGTTTAAATAACAATATTTCAAAGCAATCTTAGGGATGGGATGGACAGGGAAAGCTTCACAGA
Organism: Balaenoptera borealis; assembly: GCF_965194805.1. Lineage (NCBI taxonomy): Eukaryota > Metazoa > Chordata > Mammalia > Artiodactyla > Balaenopteridae > Balaenoptera > Balaenoptera borealis. Next base: position 100,096,267 of record NC_138868.1, on the reverse strand, counting down.
GGAGAGGGAATGGACAGGTGGTAGGATTTATATAAATGGTCACATGTACTAGGTACACCCTGCCCTCAGGTACACCCAGCCCACAGAGCTGGTGCTGGGCTGAGCAGCAGAAGACAAGGGCTTCAGGACACCTTGGAGAACCTGTCAACTGGCTAATAAACCTGAGAACTTTGGAGGAGCCCCTAGGTCATATACACTGTCTTCTTCTCCAACTCTGCTCTCCCCAGAATGCACCAGCTCAGGCCAGCCTAGTTCTTTTTGGAACATTCTACCACCTTCTTGGGGAGCAGAGGATAGTTTGGGAAGATCCAAGGCTTTGGGTCAGAAGACCAGGGTTTACATCCAGGTTTGTCCACTTAGAACTGTACTGTCCATGAAGGTAGCCACTAGCCACAGGTGGCTCTTTAAATTTAAATTAATTTAAGTTAAATACAATTAAAAAGTCAGCTCAGTTGTACTAGCCACATTTCAAATGCTCAACAGCCAGCTGTAGCCCAGAGATCCAAAACTGGGCAAAGCAGGTATAGAATATTCCCATCACTGCAGAAAGTTCTATAAGCCAACACTGATTTCAAAGCCCATGACCTAAAGTTAGCTATGTTTTCTCTTTGCGCCTCACTTTCTCCATCAAAAACTGGGAATAACCCTACAAATACACCCCTACCAGGACTTCTTGTGGGTAAAATGAGATAATGAACTTGAAAGTGTGCTGGTATCTTCCTCTTTCCCTTTTGATACAATAAATCTTCCCTCCTGCTTTCTGCAGGACTGGGGCCTCCAGTTCCACTCAGACAGAAATGCCCCACCATGGGCTCAGCTACTCTTCCCCAGACCATGACCCATGGAACAACAACAAAAAATGTGGAGCACTAAAAAGAAAAGTGAAACAAAAGTCCCCCCCGGAAGTGGGCCCACCTCTCAGTTCTCACGCTACTGGGTCTCTCAGGAGCATTTGTCAAAGCAGATCACTCTTTCCTTGGCTTCCAGAAGACCATGCTCACCTGGCTTTCCTCCAATGCCTGGTGGCATCTCCTTATCTCTTTGATCTGTTAATTTGAAAGTGCCCCAGAGCTCTGTCCTTGGTCCTCTTCTCTATCTACACAAATCCAGTCTCATGGCTTTAAGTATCATCTATATGCTGATAACTTTCAAGTCTGTATCTCCAGCAGAATCCAGTCACTTGAACTCCAGACTCACATTCCAAATGTCACTGGATAGTCCTAACAGGCATCTCAGAATTATACCAAGACTGGACTCGGGTAGCTTCTACTCCCAAGCCAGCCCACTCTCCTTTCCTATCACTGCAAATGCCAACTCCATCCTTCCAGAGGCAAGCCAAAAACCTTGGAGCCACTCTTGATTCCCCTCTTGCTCTCACATCTCATATCTAAACCAACAGGAAAGTGTTGGCTTTACCTTCAAAATCTATCCAGACTCCACCACTTCTTACTACCTCTGCTGCTACACCTGGTGCAAGTCAGCATCATCTCTTGCCTGGATTCCTGCAAGAGTCCCCTAAACTGGTCTCCCTGCATCTTCCCCTGCAACCAGAGTGATCCCTTGAAAACTGAAGTCCGATTATGACCTTGTTTTATGCAAAACCTTCTGTTTCCCACAGCTCAATTAAAAAAAAAAAAGCAATCAAAAAATGGGCAGACGATCTAAGTAGACATTTCTCCAAGGAAGACATCCAGATGGCCAACAGGCACATGAAAAGATGCTCAACATCACTAATTATTAGAGAAATGCAAATCAAAATGAGGTATCACCTCACACCAGTCTGAATGGCCATCATCAAAAAGTCTACAAAAAATAAATGCTGGAGACGATGTGGGGAAAAGGGAACCCTCCTACACTGTTGGTGGGAATATAAATTGGTGCAGCCACTACAGGAAAGCAGTATGGAGATTCCTTAAAAACCTAAAAACAGAGTTGGCGTATGATCCTGCAATTCCACTCCTGGGCATATATCTGGAAAAGATGAAAACTCTAATTCAAAGAGATACATGCATCCCAATGTTCACAGCAGCACTATTTACAATAGCCAAGACATGGAAGAACCTACGTGTCCATTGACAGATGAATGGATAAAGAAGATGTGGCACATATATGCAATGGAATATTACTCAGCCACAAAGAAGAATGAAATAATGCCATTTGCAGCAACATGGATGGACCTAGAAATTATCATACTAAGTGAAGTAAGTGAAGTAAGTGAGTCAGACAGAGACTCACTTACATGTGGAATTTAAAAAATAATACAAATGAACTTCTTTACAAAACAGACTCACAAAGAAAACAAACTTATGGTTACCAAAGGGGAGGGATAAAGTAGGAGCTTAGGATTAACAGATACACAGTACTATATACAAAATAGATAACCAACAAGGACCTACTGTATAGCACAGGAATTCATATTCGGTATTTTGTAATAACCTATAATAGAAAAGAATCTGAAAAAGAACATATATATGTATAACTGAATCACTTTGCTGTACACCTGAACCTAACACAACATTGTAAATCAACTATACTTCAATTAAAAAAAAACAAAACGCCTTCTGTTTCCCACTTTACTCTAAAGAACCCACGTGGTCTGACCCTCACACCCACCTCTCTGACCTTGTCTCCTATTGCTCTGCCAGGTCAGCCCGTGGTTGTGTCCTGGACATGCCAGGCCCACTCCTGCCTCTGGTCTCTGCACGTCTTGCCCGTGCTGTTCCCTCTGTGACATGCTCTTCCCCTGACACCTGCCTGGCTCCTCTCTCACTTCCTTTATGTCTTTACTCAAGCATCACTTTCTCAGTGAGGCTTTCCCCAGCCACCCCATCTAAGATTCTAACATCCCTTCCCTTGGACCTTCCCTGTCCCTTTCCCTGCTTCACTTTTCTCCTTAATACTTATCCCTGACAGACACCCCCACCCACACACACACACACACGAGTTCTTGTTTATATTCTTCATGAGACAGGGATTCTTGTTTGTTTCAATTCACCACTTTATGTTCAGTGCCTAGAACGGTGCCTGGTCCATAGCAGGCATTCAATAAGTATTTGCTCAATGAATGAATGAACCAAGGCCTGGGGCTGCGGAGGGTGCATGGAGACCAGTGGTCACCAGCCCCTGACATCCATGGGCAGGACCCCGGAAGGAGCCAGCCTGATCTCTCCTCCCAGCACTTTGACCCAGGCTTTGGAGGAGTGGGCTGGGAGTGCGAGCCACTGAGACAGGGTCAGGCCAGCCGGGCAGTGGCTTGCCACCCGGGGTCCGAGGGTCACAGGCAGCTGTGTGGACTGAAGCGGCGGGTTCCAGTGGCAATGGGAACTGTAAACTGCGAGAGGCAGGATGTACTCGGGGCTGCCAATGAAGCAAACAGACTCAGGTGGGAAGTTTTCCCAGAGCCGGATAGGATTTCTCCCCATCGTGTACGGCAGGGAGGGTGATGAAGTATTTATTAAGGGCTCTTACCTGGAGCGAGTCCTCGCTGAGAGAGATGAAAGCCAAGAGACCATGTCTCATGAGGACTACAATGCACTGATAATACAGAAAAATGTGTGCACTCAGACTGGGAGTAAATGGACTCCTGAGAGCTCCACTCTGCTCTCCCACCCCAGCCAGGGTGGTGCAAATGAGCCTAAGGACCTTCAGAGGCTCAGGGAGGTCAGAGAGGATGGGGGGATTGGAGGGCATGGGGGTGGGGAGCAGGGGCCGGTCTGTTGAGCTGGTGGCACAGGGAGCCACAGAGGTGGGGACAGCGGAGCAGCAGCAGGCGGCCACAGCACGATGGAGGCAAAACTGCTTTCAAAGGTGAAGTACAGAACAAAGGTGAGCTGGAAGGATATTATGAATATTACCAGGGGATGGGTATCCAGAGCAAAAGATGCGGGAGGGGAAAAGTCAGCTCTGGGGAAAAAGCTTTAAAATACTGCATCTCATTAATCTCTCTCATCCACACAGGGGGCAGCCCTGGTTCTGTGGAATTTACAGATGGGGAGCCAGGAGCTCAAAGAGGCTAACTCACTTGCCCAAGGTCACACAGCTATTGGTGGCTGGATACAGAATTTGATCCAAGTTTCTCTAACTCCAAAGCCAGTGCTTCTTAACAGGAGCCCTATGAGGCTTTCTGGAAATCTGGGGGATATTTTTGCCCTCTAAGTGTAGCAATTTATATACAGGTGCACCTTGTAGATATTGCAGGTTCCGTTCCAGATCACCACAATAAAGCAAATACCACAATAAATCGAGTCACACGAACTTTTTGGTTTCCCGGTGTGTGTAAAAGTTATGTTTAAACTATACTGTAGTCTATTAACTGTGCGATAGCAGTACGTCTAAAAAACACAGTGTACATACCTTAATTAAAAAATACTTTATTCCTACAAAATGCAGACCATCATCTGAACCTTCAGCGAGTCATAATCTTTTAGCTGGTGGAGGGCCTCGCCTCAATGTTGATGGCTATTGGTCGGTCACAGTGGTCATTGCTGAAGGTTGGGCCAGCTGTGGCAATTTCTTAAAATAAAACAAGAATGACGTTTGCAACATCAACTGATCCTTCTTTACGAATGATTTCTCTGTAGCAGGCAATGATGTTTGACAGCGTTTTACCCGCAGCAGAACTTCTTTCAAAGTTGGAGTCAGTCCTCTCAAACCCTGCCACTGCTTTATCAACTAAGTTTATGGGATATTCTTAGGTCCTTTGTTGTCATTTCAACAATCTTCACAGCATCTTCACCAGGAGGAGATTCCATCTCAGAAAACCACTTTCCTTGCTCATCCATAAGAAGCAACTCCCCATGTGTGCAAGTTTTATCATGAGATTGCAGCATTCAGTCACATCTTCAGGCACCACTTCTAATTCTAGTTCTCTTGTTATTTCTACCACATCTGCTGGTACTTCCTCCACTGGAGTCTTGAACCTCTCAAAATTATCCATGAGGGTTGGAATCCACTTCTTCCAAACTCCTGTTAATGTGGATATTTTGACCTCTTCCCGTGAATCACAAATGTTCTTCATGGCATCTAGAAGGGTGAATTTTTTCCTTTCCAGAAGGTTTTCAACTGACTTTTCCCAGATCCATCAGAGGAATCACTATCTATGGCGGCTATAGTCTTATGAAATGTATTTCTTAAATAATAAGACTTGAAAGTTGAAATTGCTCCTTGATTCATGGGCCGCAGAATGGATGCTGTGTTACCAGCATGAAAACAACATTAATCTCATTGTACATCTCCATCAGAGCTTTGGCTAACCAGGTGCATTGTCAATGAGCAGTAATATTTTGAAAGGAATCTTTTTTTCTGAGCAGTAGGTCTCAAGAGGGGACTTAAAATATTCAGTTAACCATGTTGTAAACGGATGTGGTGTCATTCAGGCTTTGTTGTTCCATTTAGAGAGCACAGGCAGAGTAGATTTGGCATAGTTCTTAAAGGCCCTAGGATTTTCAGAATGATAAAGGAGCACTGGCTTCAACTTAAAGTCACCAGGTGCATTAGCCCCTAACAAGAGAGTCAGCCTGTCCTTTGAAGCTTTGAAGCCAGGCATTGACTTCTCCTCTTTAGCTATGAAAGTCCTAGATGGCGTCTTCTTCCAAGAGTAGGCTGTTTTGTCTACATCGAAAATCTTTTGTGTAGTGTAGCCACCTTCTTTAATTATCTTAGCTAGATCTTCTGGATAACTTGCTGCAGCTTCTATATTAGCACTTGCTGCTTCACCTTGCACTTTGATGTTACGAAGATGTCTTCTTTCCTTAAACGTCATGAACTAACCTCTGCTAGCTTCAGATTCTTCTTCTGCAGCTTCTTCACCTCTCTCAGCCTTCATAGAATTGAAAAGAGTTAGGACTTTGCCCTGGATGAGGCTTTGGCTTAAGGGGATGTGGCTGGTTTGATCGTCTATCCAGAACACTGAAACTTTCTCCATTTAGGAAATAAGGCTGTTTCACTTTCTTATCATCCATGTGCTCACTGGAGTAGCACTTTAATTTCCTTTAAGAACTTTTCCTTTGCATTCACAGCTTAGCTTACTGTTTGGTGCAAAGGCCTAGCTTTTGGCCCACCTCAGCTTTTGACAGGCTTCTCTCACTAAACTTAATCATTTCTAGATTTTTTGATTTAAAGTGAGAGATGTGTGACTCTTCCTTTCACTTCAACACTTAGGGGGCATTGCAGGGTTATTAACTGGCTTAATTTCAATATTGTTGTGTCTCAGGGAACAGGGAGGCCCAAGGAGAGGGAGAAAGATGGGTGAACAGCCAGTTGGTGGAGCAGACAGAACACATACATTTATTAAGTTCGCCGTCTTATTGCACGTGTTTCATGGCGCCTCAAAACAACTATAACAGTAACATCAACGATCACTGATGACAAATCACCATAACAATTATAATAATAATGAAAAAGTCTGAAATATTCTGAGAATTACCAAATGTGACACACAGACACAAAGTGAGCAAATGTTGTTGGAAAAATGGCTCCAACAGACTTGCTCCACGCAGGGCTGCCACAAACCTTCAATTTGTAAAAAAAAAAACAAAAAACAAAAAAAAAACACAACCCACTATCTGTGAAGTGCAATAAAGCAAAGCACAATAAAATGAGGTGTGTCTGTACTGAAATACCTTTTATTATGTTATTTTCTTTTAACTTACCCCTTACGTTATATTTAGGATATTATATGTTTTTAAATCATGTGTGCAGAAAGGTTATAGTACCTGTGAATTTCATTTTAGGAGAGTAAAGCGGGCTTTTTCAAATACTTGTAAAATACATTGGATCAAGTTGAGAAACATCACACTACACAAGGCCAGAATGGGCGAGTGATGTCACCTTAGCTCTGGCCAAACCGTCCCACCCCTAACCCCAGGACCTAGAAGGGGAGAGGGCGGCCCAAGCAGGAGAAGGCCAGGGGAGGGGTGTAGACTGATGCGGGAAGGTGGAAGGGGAGGTGCATGAGTGAGACCCTCTGTTCAGAGCACTGGTCTCGCATGCACTACTGCACTGCCAGCCCTTCCCAGGGGAACTGGGCCCAACCTGACAGCCCAACCCCGCACGCCTCCCCAGTATATTACACCAGGAGGGCTGGTGGTGGCCAGCACACCTGATGGTGCCACTGACACCTCCACAAAAGCCTTTCTGCTGAAGTAAACGTGCCCTTGTGTGCTCTGCGGCTCATTCCTAGCTCATCTGTAACCTCGGGGCTACCCTTCCCTTTGGCAGTCAGTGTCACACTCTTAAAGGTCAGACTTAGCGAGGCCGATTTGAGAACAGCATGCTGTCAGGCATTTAGGATCTGGGTTAGCTGATGCTTTGGACTGTTCGTCACTGTTCCCCTAGACCAGCACAACCAACAAGGGCTCTAACTGTCACACCTTCAAGAACAGAACTGGCTGCTTAATCCAGGTTGAAGCATCCTGGCCCTGGGTGGGTCTGGAGGGAGATGGTCAGGGAAGGAAACAAAAAGCGTTGGGAAGATGATGGGACTAAGGATGGGTGGAAGAGGCAGAAGGTAGATTCCCTCATAAGGGGAAACACAGACAGCAGTGAAGGGCACCAGGCGCTAGACACCAAGGTTCCCAAGGTGGGGCTGCCCCACCACGATCACATCTTCCCCCTGGGTCTCGGTCTTCTCTTTTGTAAATGACGGAGCTGGACCAGGAGATTTCCAAAGGCCTCTTCCAGCTCTGACAGCCTAGGAGCTGGGGAGTTCGTTGGAAGGAGGGTGCAGAGAGCAGAGCTTCGGCCCTGCAGCCGGCTCTGTCCAGCAGGCTCTCTGTGGTCGCTTGAGGCACCCAGGTGTGGGAGTCGCCTGGGGCTCCTCCCTCCCTCCTGGCCATCCTGCTGCTGCTGCCTCGGCCAAACCCTCATCATCTCTCCCACCACCCCCTTCTCCCCACCCCAAGCCCATCTGGCTGCCTCCAGTTCTCTTCCAAAAGAGAAATAACGAGGAAGCCACCACCTACGCCAGCTCGGCACTGCTCCCGGGACAACGTCTCGACTCCATGCTGGATGCAGGGCTCCAACCCCCTTTCCGACCTCAGCTCTCTCACCTCAGGACTCAGCCATTGCTGCTTCCTGGGCTCCTCTGCCCCATTTCCTCCCCTCACGTCTATCTAGAAACATCTTGCTCAAAACTTTTCTGATTTCGCCTCCCCGGGAAGCCTTCCCTGAATCCCCGGGCAGAGATGAGCAGCCACTACTCAGCTCAGACTGTTCCTCTAGGCCTCTGCACACTGGGTTATAATTACCTGTAGAGATCATCTCCCTTTCGAGACCCTGACCCCTCAGGACAGAGGGGGACCTTCACACCATACCAGACACAAGCCGGAAAGACTGGCCTTCCCGAACTCCAAGTTCACTCTTGTCTCCACACCAACCAGCTCTGTGGTCTTAGGGAAGCGCCACATCCTCCCTGGGCCTCAGTTTCCTCATCGGTAAATAAGTGCGTAGGATCTTAGTCTGAGGCTCCTTTCCAGCTCTGAGCTGAGGTGGGCCCTGCCCTTCCCGGCCCACCAAGAAGGATTCCGGGACTCCGTGTGGGTGGTATGAGGCTGGCAACCCAGGCGCATCTCCTTGCCCGGTCACCACCGGGGCAGATGCACTTTAGCACGGATGCGCTCACACGCAGCCCCTGCAGAGATCCATCCTCCCGCTCTGCACTCCCAGGGTTAATTAGCCTGCAGCATCTATAGGGCTGCTTTCTGCTTTAATAGCCAATTAGATCTTGTTAGCTCTATTGTCATTTATAGGACAAGTTACAGAGGCGCTCCCGAGGCTGCTGTCCCATCTTGCAGAAGCGGGCAGCCCAGACCCCTCTGCTGGCGAGGGAGAGCCGGAGGCCTGCCACTGGAATAAAGGCTCAGGGAAGAGCACCAAGGCAAGTCAGCTCAGGGAGCTGGAGTCTCCAGGCCCCTGGGGGGTGGTACATGAGAGCCTGGTACTTTGCTCCTCCCAGGCCACATAGCAGGGCTCTGTGTGCATGGTGGGAGGTCCCTCAGGCCTCTTCTGGTGTTGTCACCTCAAAACGCTCCCTCTGGGGGCGGCACACGGCTGGGCGGTGGTCTGCGTGGTAGCTCCAGCTGCCACCCCCCAGGCCTCTGCAGGGCGGATCAATATCCAGGCAGGCTGCCCTGCTAATGACACTGCATCCCAGCCCGGTCACAGGGCTCAAGACGAGGCCCGGGTTGTGCTAAGGAGGCAGGGACAGCTTTGCCCGGCCCTGCCTTCCGCCCGTGGCCGCCTTCCAGGCCAGGGAGGCGGTGGGCTGGCCAGACCCCGTAGGCTGACCTCTCTTCCTCTTCTGCATAAATGACATTTCTCACAAGCGTGGCCTCAAGCGCCCTTGGCGCTGAACAGCTGACGTCTTCATGTGGCCAAAGCAACCTCTCTCGCGCTTTGCAGTGAGAACAGAGTGAGTCTTTCTCACAGGGGCCTGGGTGAAATATGTTCCTTGGAAACGATCCCTTGGCGAGTCACAGAAGGCCCTTCATGGCAGGACAGAGCAGCCATACTGGCCAGAGGGAGAGCCAGGGCCTGGTTGGGGGAGGAGCCCGACACCCTGGAGGCTGGGAGGGAAGGGACAGGATGGCCCCAGGCATAAGCCCAGGGCCAGGGGAGCGGAAGATCCCTGGTCTATTTACAGCCCCTCTGGGGCTGTGCCGCAGCTGGCCAACTCACAGCTTGGAACACAGCTGAGCACGGCCTCCGTCTGCAGGTGCGGGCCAGCTTGCGGGAGGGTAAGCCACCCACACTCCTGGGCCTGGAGGGGCAGGGCTGGGGCGAGCGCTCTTAGCCAGGGCTCTCTGAGTCTCCTCTCTGGGGACTGCGAACCATAAACAGCACAGGCCTTTGAAAGGGGTGAGAAGCAGAGCTGGCTTCAGCTGAGGCTCAAGATCTTCTTTTTTTAACCCTCCTACACGCGCTGGAGGGGAAAAGGAAATAATAAAGTTCCTGTGATCAAGCCTCAGGATGATAAACTAGCAAGAATGGAAACGCAGGAGGGGATGGGGAAACATTACAGGAGGCTGCAGTGTTTTATGGCCTGTGCTGCTTTTCTTTCTCTCTCTCTTTTTTTTAAAGGAAAACAAATTAAAGGGCTTGGATTTTAATTAGGCTACTGAAAGACAAAAATTATCCTGGGCCTGTGCAGGTGGGGATGGGCTCCAGGCTGCCTTTTCCTCCCCCATCTCCCACTGGCCTTACTGCAACCTCCCGAAGGCCTAAGGCACAGTCTCTTCCTCTTGCACCCAAGCAGGCTATGAATCAGGTTCCAGGAAGCTGGCGTTGGAGGGAAGGGACCTCAGAAATCACACAGATTTCTGATTCTCAAACTATGCTCCCCAGAACACCCTCAGAGGCCACGGCTGGGTGTTGGGAGGTGGGTTGAGAAGGGAAGCCAACCTCCAAGCCCCCGACCTCCTGCTTTGACCCCGGCAGCTCAGTTTTTTTACCTATTGTGATTCTGCGTGTGAACAAAAGATGTACTGTAACCACTAAAAATAAGTTTGAAGACCACTGATCTGGTCTGATCACCTCATTTTACAGATCAGGGCCTCTGAGGCAGTCCAAGGGGGAAGAGCTGGCCTTAGGTTACACTGCAAATGAATGGCAAATCTGAGCCCCAAGCCGAAGCACTTTGATGTTCAGTCCACTGTTCTTTTCACAGCACCATTCTTCCGGCAATTATTTTGTCCGCTCTCACAGTTTCCTTTGCTGACAACGCCAAAGCTACGCTGCCAGTCCAGACCCCCACCTCTCATGCTTCAGACCTTTGTATCCAGCTGTTTACCGAAGGTCCTGGGCACCTGCAGCCCCCCGACATCTCCCTCTCACCCTCTGCCCCTGGGGGATGTCAGTCTCCCAGTCTCCCAGTGGCAGTTCCAGGATTTTTACAGGAGAGAATGAAAGGCAGTCAGGCTGAAAGGGGAAACGGTGCTAGTGAACTTGTCTTACAGCTGAGTCTGTGTGGCAAGAGCACTGCTTTTCTTAGGTTATATGCGTAATTGGGGTGCTAAGGATGCTAATGGAAGACCTCCTCCTGACTCAGCCACTGCAGTCATCCCGAGTGGAAATCGGGGGACATCCTTGCCTCCGTCTTCATGTTCCCCGCCCACCCCATTTGATCAATAACCAAATCCTACTAAATTGACCCCTGAAATAATTTTTTACTTCATCTTCTGTCTTCTATCTGCTCTACAAGAGAGGTCCGGGCCTCCTTGCCTCTCCTATGTCTGCTTTAGAGGCCAGGGCTCCGTCTTTCTTATCCACCTCTACAAACACACACTCACCAAGTACCAGATACATACTAGGTACTCAGTAAATATTTATGAAAAGGATGGATGGATAGATTGATGGACGGATGGATGAACAGATGGACAGACTACTACAACAGTCTCTTAATTGGTCTCTCCTTTTAAAGTTTTAGCCCCCCTCCAACATGCCCTCCATCTTACTGCTGGGATGATTCATCTAAGAGGTAAGTTGCCAAGGCACTCTCCTTACTTAAAACCCTTCTTAACAGTTCGCTGTTCCTCCCCAAGTTGAAGTTTCCTTCTCTGGCACACAGGGTCTCCACGATTTGGCCCAGGATTCCTCTCCAGGCTCATCTCCCCCGCTCCCTATCTGCCCTACTTACAATTTTCCTTTGGCATATCCTTCTTCATCTGGCCCACTTTCACTCTTCTTTTAAACCCAGTTCAGGGGACATCGCCCTTAAAAGCCATTCCTGCCGCTGCCACCCCTGTGCTAGGCTGGTGGGTGCCTTGCTTCTGGTGCCATAGTACCAATCTCCATCCCTGCAGTCGCCACCCTCAGCTGAATGATCTGTTATGTGTCGTCTTCCCCATTAGATTGCTCACTCCTTGAAAACAAGTCCCCTGTCTTATTCTTCTGTCTTCCCAGTACCCAGCACAAAGACCAGCGCAGTAACCACAGTTGCGTTCTGAAATGAGTAAATGTGCCTCCGTGCGGCTGATTCAGAGAAGCAAAGCCTCAGAAGTCTTCCCTAGAACTCAGTGTGCTCCAAAGGAAGGGGTTGAACCAGCTTTTTTCTGGCCTCCCCCCAGGTCGTCACAGGCATTGGTTACCTCCAGTATGGGAGAGCCAAGCCTTTCCCTTGATATTTTCTGATGGGACATTGCTCTCGTTTACTCTTACACAGGGGGCAGGAGAGGGGGTTGGAAAGGGTGTCAACAGCACAGCGGCAGACCTTTTCCTGGCTCCCCACTGAGTGGCAGGGAAAGCAACCATCATCCCCGGTACCACTGAAACTTGGTTAGTTTGCCATGAGGGGCTATCATGTCCTCCCCCTGCTGCTTGGCTGGGTTCGGAGAGGAATGGGATGAGAGCCACCCACAGTGGGGCCATGCTCAGCCCAATCCAATGCATAGGCATCACAGGAGGGTACCCTCACAGCAGCCCAATGGGAGCAGAAAAGGGCTGGGTACAGCATCAACCAGTGGGGAAAATTCCCAAGCTCTAGGAGTAACGTAGCTCCATCCAGCTCAGGAGTGAGGAGTAACGGTAACCCCAATATGCCCCTCCAGGCCAGTGGCAGGGTATCTGGGGACATATGGGTCCCACTGCACAAGAGGCAGGAAATAACCTGCATTCAGGATAAAGGGAGAGGCATTTGGACCAAAGCAGGTGAGGTGTTTTGTTTTGTTTTGTTTTTTTCTTTCAGGACATGCCAGAAGAAAGCCACCAGTCCCCAGGATCTGGGCTCACTGACAACAAAGGAAACAGAGTCCCCACCTTAATGCTGCTCTGGGTTCCACAGCTCCCTCTGCAAGACCCTCTCTTCCTACTTTCTTTAAAGGAGGCTGCAGAGAGTGGAAAGAAAAGACTTCTGGGGGGTCATCTCACAGCCTGTGTTCAAATCCTAGATGCGCCATTCATTAGCCCCACGCTCATGGGAAAGTTATTGCACAATTTTGAGCCTCAGTCTTTAACTGGGAAAAGGGGGCAATAATATATATCTCAGATGATTATGTGAGAATTCACGGAGATAATTTATGGGTGAAGAGTCTTGCAAGGTGTCTGTACATCATAGGCTCTCGGTACCTGCTGGTTCCCTCCTTCTACCCTAAACCTTCCTAGATGCCTCACCCCCACCTCAAGTCTGAGGACCGGACCATGGTAAGAATAAGCCCATTCCAGGGGAAGGTGAAGTTTAGGGTGGATGATTTGGTAGCAGTGAGGCCAAGGTAAAATAAGACGCACACAAGAGCTTCATGGCAGGCAGGAGCCAAGAGTCCCCAAAACGGGGTCCCTGACCGCCCGTACCCCTGTTCAGGCCATTCTTGGAACACATTCTGAAGTTCGGGCCTTCTTGCTCTTAAAAGGAGCCAAGAAGGGAGACTGAATACAAAGAAAGGTAATAAAAATGATTAAAGGAATTAGAAGGCTTGACCTATAAAGGGAGGTTGAAGGAACATAATATGTGGGACCCAGAGAACCAGGGCCTAGGAGGACATGATAACTTCCCATAAATATGCGAGACAGAGCCACATAAAAGAAGGGCAAGAATTATTTCAGGCAGCTTGGGACACCATTAAAAGAAAAAATGGCCTGAAACTAAAATAAGAGAAAGTTAAATCTGGGCCTTGGGAACACTGGCTGGTGGGGAGGGTGGGGGCCAAGACACCTGGCTTGTTGGTGCAAAGTCATCAGGAAATGAAAGCCAGAGGTCCCAGGGCTGTTGTCCCCGTTTGGGAGAAATGGCTGCTCTGGGACCCCTCTGGGCCACTCGGGAGGTGTTCTGACTCTCCACACTGAACTGCTGTTTCCAGGCACCCAATTCCTGACAGGCAGGGCCCTGGCGCTGGCTACCTGGCTGCCGCTGCTCATGCTCAACTTCATTTCTGAAATAAAGAGACAGGTGCATGGGCTTCCCTGGTGATGCAGTGGATAAGAATCTGCCTGCCAACGCGGGGGACACGAGTTCGAGCCCTGGTCCGGGAAGATCCCACATGCCGCGGAGCAACTAAGCCCATGTGCCACAACTACTGAGCCTGCGCTCTAGAGCTCGCGAGCCACAACTACTGAGCCCGTGTGCCACAACTACTGAAGCCCACGTGCCTAGAGCCCGTGCTCCACAACAAAGAGAAGCCACCGCAATGAGAAGCCCACGCACTGCAACGAAGAGTAGCCCCCGCTCGCCGCAACTAGAGAAAACCTGTGCGCAGCAATGAAGACCCAACAAAACCTCACGTAAAATTTATCTTGCTTTTTGCCTGAAATTGACTATAAAAAAAAAAACTTTAATTACAATAAGAGACAACTAGAACAAAACACAAGGAAAGCCCATTCAATACTCATGTATTCATTCAATCAATAAATATTTATAGAGCAGTGGGAACGCACCATGAGGTGTGATGGAGACCACAAGATGAATAAGGCCTTCTCCCTGCCTTCAAGGAGATTGCTCTGGGCGGCGGGGGGGGGGGGGGAGGGGGGGGCGGGGCAGCCACCAACAGATAGAGACACAAAAGCTCTAAGATGGGCAGAACGTGACTTATTTTAACAGAGGGGTAAACTATTAGGTAACTCAGAGGAGAAATGAACCATTCTGACAGAGAGGATCAGGAAAGCTTTCAGACAGGAGGTGACATGTGACAAGGGTCTTGAGTAAAGGGTAGAATTTCATCAGGCAAAGATGGCAGGGAAGGGCATTTCAGGCATAAGGAAGACCATAGATAAAGCCATGGGGGCAGGAAAACACTGGTTGTCTACAGGAACAGTAGTCCAGGAAAACTAGAGAACAGGGCCCCAGGATAGGGTTGGGGTGCTGAAGATGGTGAAAGGGCAGTAGGTTACAGTCAGATCACAGAAGGGCTGAATGCATCCCAAGGATTTTGTACTTTATTTTATAAATAAGAGAAACCCTAAGAAATTTTTGAGTGGTGAACAACAATGGCCAGGTCCGAATATTAGGGGAAAAACATGGGTTCAACGTGTAGGATAGACTCAAGAAGTGAGAGTCAGGAGGCAGGCAGAAGGCTTTTGCCAGGCAAGAGGTCATTGAAGACCTGGCCAGGGCAGTGGCAGAGGCAATGGAAACTCCCAGTTTCTGTAGGATCACGTGCGTGTTATCGCAATATTGTAGCAGCACATTTCCTCAACCTATGGCTTCTGCCTAGAATGTCCTCCACCCCACCCAACGGGTTCACTTGAGAGATCAGCTCAAGCATTTCCTGGCCCCCCATCCCCAAGCCCTGTCCCTATTCTGTGCTCCAATGCAGCAGGGACATTCCTACAGCGAGTGCCTAGTACTACAGTTATTAATCATCTGGCCACTTGTCAACCTTCACCACCAGACTGTGAGGTCCTGAAGGGTAGGACTTTGGTCTTCTTTATCTCTGTATTCGCAGGACCTGGTCCAGACTGGGTATTCAGAAAGGATTCTGTGATGGAAGGGATTACCCCTGAAGCCCTGTGCATACAATGTCTCTCCTCCTTTCATACCCACACACATAAGCACACTCCATCGTGGAACACATGCAGATCAGTCCCGTGGCCAGTGCTTCCCCATCCCACTCTCACTCTGAGCCCCGTCTCCCTATTTTCAGTGTTCGTTATCCTGACTAGCCTTTGTCAACCCCATTAAAATATGATGAATTTGTTTCAGCTTTCATGCAGGACTCCATAGTAGGTGATTTGGGCTGAAACACAAGCTGTTTGCTGATATCAAAAAGCTGCTGCTCACCCGGGGGATTAACACTGACAAAATCATTAGAAACCTGATGGAGTATCGAGGCCTCCTGAGCTTGCCGAACGCTCATTCCTCAGCCTAATGAATGCCTTCCTCCTGGGCCACGGAGCTACAACCCATCCATTTCCCTGTCTTCTTCCTGGCTGGGCAGCCCAGAGACTCTAGTAAATGCCTTGGGGAAGGTTCACCCCCAGTTAGCTAGGCCACCTCCCAAGACCCCCAGCTAAGAACTGCCCACATGAGCTGTGGTTTTTTTGTGTTGATAATAAACATCGGATTTCCACTTCCAGTTAGGAGGGGATAGTTTGAGGCAGATCAATAAACGCTTCCACTGAGAACAACTAGAAATGCCAGATAAAATACAACGTTCATCTGTTTTAAGGCCTCATAGACCCGCTGGAGCAAGAGGATTAGAGAGGATAAAATTACAGAGAGGGGAAAGTGAGGCGATGCGAACTCGTGTTCCACAGTGGCTTCTAACCCAGAAGAATTTGCCATTTCTGGGCGCAGGGCAAGAGGCTGAGGATGTAGGCTTTACACAGGCACAGGGCTGCTGCTAGGGTACAAAGAAGTCAGCAGAGCTTCTGGCAGTATTAGGACTGGAAAGAGAAAATTAGGGGCACGAGGGGCCTCAAATGCATGGCCAGTTTTCCCCTGAGGTCATTTACAAAATTCTGAAGCTGAATGTAACAGAAGCCCAAACAGACAAACATAAACAAACTAAGCAGAAAGCCTCCATGAAGCAGAGAGTTTTTCTGCAGTATTAAGGTACTGAAAAGACAAGACTAGAATCCAGGACCTAGCAAGGAAGGGACCCAGTGAACACACCAGACTCTCAATTAATGCTGGCTATGCCCTGGAAGAGGGGCAAATCAGACTGAACGTTATCAAAACACAACCTCACATGGACTCGATTCAGTCTTTAGTTGGATTAAGATCACTGGTTGCACTCTGTCTAGCAAAGAGTAAACCCTCTCTTGAAGATCAGAGCATCTTACAGCCTATACAATGTCTAGCATTCAATAAAAAAAAAATTGTTAGGTATACCCAGAGTTAGAACCATATGACCAAAATCCAAGAGGGGGAAAAAAACAGACAACAGAAACAGACCCACAGGTGATCTAGATATCAGAGTTCAAAGAAAAGGACTCTAAATGTGATATGTTTGTTCAAAAAACAGAAAGAAAATTTACAGAATAGATTAAAATAAAGAATTTAACCAGAAAATTGGAAACTATAAAAAGAATCACCTGGAAATCTTCCAAGTGAATCATAATAAACATCTTAAAGAACTGGAAGTTCCTTAAAGGAGCATGATAAAGTGGGAAAAGCACTGGGACCCAAGAGTAAAAAGACAAAGGCTGCGGTTCCTGGCTCTGTCTATATCTAATTAAGAGAGCCTGGGGAAGTCATTTAATTTTTCTGAGTCTTGGTTTCCACACTTGGCAAATAGGAAAATGAGACCTACTCTATGTACTTCAGGGCATCAAGAAGATAAAATTAAACAACAGATGAAAGCCCTTTATAAATCATTATACAAATGTAAGGCATCATTACTATAATAGGCTGGCATCAATTCAAAACACAGAGCTTCTGCTCCATCACCAGAAGTATTTTATGTCAATAAGTGATTAGCGTGCCCTTGACGAATGCCCATATTGTTATAAAGGGGTTTGACCAGAGAAAGCTGAGAGAAATAATAATAAAATAGCCATCTCTCAGTTACGCTGGGGTTGATTATTCACTTTGTGGATTATCCCTGGATAACTGAAATCCTAAATGAGCTTCTCCCACCGCTCCGTGCACTTTGGGATCATCCCCTTCAGTTTCCCAGATGGTGCATGCACAAGGAATGCAGAGTCATTTCGATGTGTGCCTGATGAGACATAATCAACAAGGTAAATCTGAAGCAGAAACATCACAGTGCCTTCCAAAGCCAACAGCAATAATGTTGGGACAGTCGGTTATCTTGATTCTCCACATCGCTGCTCTCTTCTATTAGCATATGTAATGGAGAGTAATGTGTTGGCTTTCACAGGTAAAGGTGATGCAGCCTACCCACTACCAGTAGGACATCTGAGCTTCCCTGGCATGAAAAGGACAGGCACTGTGCAGGTCTTTTGGGAAATAAAACTACTATAAGGTCAGAAGCCCAGCCTGAACAGAGCGTTTAGTCTTACAAGGAAGATGTCATATGCCTAAATAATTATAGTACCAGGTATAAGTGATGTAAGTACCATAAGAGTAACAGAAATACAGATATTTGTGCAAAAGCTCATTTGGTATTGAGTTGATCATAGACTTCAGGACCAAGGTGGCAACAGAGTTTAACCTTGAAAGACAGCAAAACTGGAAATGATCCAAGCAGAGGGAAGATTATGAGCAAAGACACAGAGCTGAAAAAAATGTAGCATGGGTACAAGGAATTCAGTTCGATGGAGGTGCCTATCAAGAAGAATTTTTTAAAAAGAAACTTAACATTTATGAAGCATTTCTTATGTGTCATGTATTTTATATACATTATCTCAACTGGTCTCGAAAATATTCCTCTGAAGTAGATATTATTCATCTCACTTTAGAGGTAAACAGACTCAAAAGCAAATTAATTTACTCAAGACCCATCAGCTGACAAGTGCACAGCAGGATTCAAGTCCAAGACTGTTTGGCTCTAAAGCCCACACACTTGCTGCCTCTGAGGGTAGCATTACTGACCCTCAGCCTGAATGGTTCTGTCACACATGGGGGACCTCCCACATACAACTGACGTGGAAGTTGTTCACATCGAGATGGTAGTCACAGCCACAGAGCGGACAAGACAGCCCAGAAAGGGTGAGGGAAGAGGAAAGGGCTCAGGGAGGAAGAATCAGAAAAAGAGATGAAGAAGTAGTTAGGAGTAGAAGAATGGGAAAGACTAATGGAAACGAAGGTCAAGAGAAAGCTTCGAAAAGGAAGAGGTCATCAAAACTATAACTGCTGCACAGAGGTAAAGGAGGTTGAGAGGATGAAGACGAAGAAAACGCCATTTGGTTGGTGGTCTTGAAAAGAATGATTTCAGTGGCAAGAAGAGTGCCTACATCCAGGTGTATGCATGGTGAATAGCTGGCCTGACCCAGGGACATGGGCCACAGCTGGAGTTGAGCTTTCAAAACTGCCCTGGGGGCTTCCCTGGTGGCGCAGTGGTTGAGAATCTGCCTGCCAATGCAGGGGACACGGGTTCGAGCCCTGGTCTGGGAAGATCTCACATGCTGCGGAGCAACTGGGCCCGTGAGCCACAATTACTGAGCCTGCGCATCTGGAGCCTGTGCTCCGCAACAGGAGGCCGTGACAGTGAGAGGCCCGCGCACCGCGATGAATGAAGAGTGGCCCCCACTTGCCACAACTAGAGAAAGCCCTCGCACAGAAACGAAGACCCAACACAGCCATAAATAAAATAAAAAAAACAAAACAAAAAAAACCCAACTGCCCTGATGGCAGGAAAGTCATCATCTGGGGGTACCTGTTAAAAATATGAATTTCCAGGTCTCAACCCAGCCCCACCAGTTGGAATCTCCAGGGAGGAGGGCCCGGGAAGTGGCCCAGAAGGTTCTTTTTTTTTTTTTTAATTTTTAAAATTTATTATTTATTTATAAGTTTATTTATTTTATTTATTTATTTTTGGCTGCGTTGGGTCTTCGTTGCTGGGGTCGGGCTTTCTCTGTTGCGGCGAGCGGGGGCTACTCTTCATTGCGGTGCGCGGGCTTCTCATGGCGGTGGCTTCTCTTGCTGTGGAGCACGGGCTCTAGGCGCGTGGGCTTCAGTAGTTGTGGCACGTGGGCTCTAGAGCGCAGGATTGGTAGTTGTGGCGCACGGGCTTAGTTGCTTCGCAGCGTGTGGGATCTTCCTGGACCAGGGCTTGAACCCATGTCCCCTGCATTGGCAGGCGGATTCTTGACCACTGCGCCACCAAGGAAGCCCCCAGAAGGTTCTTAAATCACCAGCGCTAGATTAGTGTTTCTCAAACTTTATTGAACAGGAGAATCACCTGGGTGGTTGGCTAAATTGTAGATACTGATTTTATAGGTCTGGGATAGGACTTGAGATGCGGCATTTTAACATACTCCCAGGTGATTTCAATGCTGCTGGTCTGAGGACCATATTTTTAATGACAAAGGGCTAAACCAAAACTTACTTGTCCCAGAGAGGTGGGTGCCAACACCTGTTCTTCTTGGCACCTTTTGTTTTTACCACCTGCAGACCGTGCTCCTGGCTCCTTTCCACACTCACCAACAGATGGCAGCAGATCTAAATGTCATCGTCCACAGAAGTACAGGCTCAGAGATTCCATTTGACTCCATCTGACTTCCTGTATACCCTAAAAAGTACCCTTCATTCACTTCCCCAAGACAGGCAATTGGATCAGATGAGCACAGAAAAGCTTCCCTTGATGACTTTGGTACAGAGAGAGTGAGTTCTCCCTTTACTAGGCTCCTATACCATATATTATCTGCACCTTTCATTGGGCACTTAAATATGTTTTGCCTTACTACAGTTATTAAATTGTCTTACACTGTCATTCAATTTTTCACATGTGTTAGTATTGTCTCCACAAGCCCTTGGAGGTCAGGAATCAAATGCTATCCTTCTTTTTCTTCTTAAGATTGAGTATGAATGAGAGAATGAATCCATCAGTCATCAATTAAATCAAATGCATATTCTATTTGGTGCATTCTGCTTTCTCCCAGAAAAAAAAAGAAAAAAAAAAAGGCTTACCAGAAAGTGTTAATGGTCTGGAAAAGTTTTGCACTTATTTGCAAGTCTGTGTTCATGATTTATCCCTTGAGAATCTTCCAACACATCACCAGGAAAAACTTTTCCTAGCCTGGACTGGACACTCCAGGGCTAGTGTTTGCTTTATCTAGGATGGAGTGTGAGGTCACACTGGACTAACATGGTGTCAGCCAGTCTACCAAGAGACATGCTGATCTTTCAAAACCATTCCCTATTTTTCTATAGCTAGTCTACCATCATTGGCCAATATGCCCCCCAGACATAAAATTCAGTTTTCCATTCTTACTTGCCAATTAAAATATTTTGGCTGGTTAAGTCTTGTAGATACTTCAATCTTGCCGTTTATTGTGGATTCACTAGACTATGTCTACTTTGCCAAATGGTGTCTTTCTTGACTAATGTTTTTGAGTAAACATTTTAGGTTGCTCAGTCCTAGACTCTCCACACCGTTCTCTCCCTAGAAGGCTGCCTGATCCCATGGCTCAGGATCCCACTTACATGCCAGTGACTCCCCTCTTTATCTATCCATCCAAGACCTCTCTTCTGAGGTCTACTGTCTTATAACCATTTGACTGCCTGACATCTCGACTTGGATATCTCATAATTCCTAAACTCCCCTTCCCCCAACCCCAAACCCAAGGCTGCTCCTCTTCCATTCTTCCCCTTTTTAATAAGTGACACCTCTGGCTACCTAGCTGGTCAAGCCAGAAACCTGGTCATTCTAACCTTCCTTCATCCTCCACAACCAATTTACTACCAAGACTGATCAATTCAACTTCAAAAAGATCTGTTTACTTCTCACCATCCCATTTTTTGAGTTTTCAAAAAATTTTTGAGCATTCATTTGTACCCTCAACAATTTAGAGTGCCCACTCTATAGTGATCAAAGCTCTCAGAAGAGCACAGCAAGTTCAGGAAAGACCCATAAGCAAACCTGCTACAATAAAGGTGTTGCTAAGACGTAACGACCCAAGAGAGTGTGAACAGGAAGAGGGAGGGGAAAACAGTGCCCGGGAACACTTCATGGGGAACAGGACATTTAAACTGGGTTTTAGAGAATGAGTAGGGATTCATCAGGCAGATGCATGGACAAAGTCCTTCTGGGTATGGTGACAGGTAAAGTATGACATGTTCAGGGAATCCAGCAGAGCAGAGTCGGGAGGGTAGGTGAAGATGTGACTGGTGAGATGGGCAGGGGCTAGATCACATGGGGTGCTGTTATGGGCCGAACTAGGTTTCCCTAAAATTTGTATGTTGAAACCTAACCCCCCTGTACCTCAGATTGTGACTATATTTGGAGATAATATCCTTTAAAGAGGTGACTGAGTTACAATGAAGTCATTAGGGCGGGTCTTAATCCAATCTGACCAGTGTCCTTACAAGAAAAGGAAATGTGGACCCACAGAGAGAACTCCAGGAGGGCATGTGCACAGAGAAAAGACCACGTGAGGAAATGGTGAGAAGGCGGCCGTCTGCAAGCCAAGGAGAGAGGGCTCAGGAGAAACCAAACCCACCAGCAGCTTGATGTTGGACTTCCAGCCTCCAGAACTGTGAGAAAATTAAGTTCTGTTGTTTAAGCCACACAGTATTTTGGTATGGAAGCCCTAGCAAATGAATACAGGCACTCTATGCAACTGAGTTTGAACCTGGAGGTTACAGGTGACTGGGGAAGGGTTTAAGCAGGGAAAAGACTCTTTATCCATCCATCCCTCACTCCACATATAATGTGGAAGCTGCGTCAGGCACTAGAAGTATAGGTCAAAGAAGCCTTATCTGCAGAAATGATACTTTAGCCCGGGATGAAAAAAAGGGGGCGGGGATGTCAAATTATGGTCTAGACAAAGTATGTGTGAGGCCCTAAGACAGGAAGGCTCTGGGCACATTCAAGAAACTGACATTAGGCCAGTGTGGGCAGAGCTGGGTGAGAGAGAAGAGCTCTAAGAGATGCAGACGGAGGGGTCAAGGCCAGATCATGCTGGGCTTCAAAGGCCTCATAAGCAAGCGTGTCCCTTCTCTGGAGAATTCTCCTGTGGGCCCAGGCCAACTCCCCGATGGGGGCAGAAGCTGAGGCCACGGCCGTCTTCCCTTCCACTGAGCAGCTGGGGAAGCCCTCCCCGCTTGCCCGTCTGGCTGCCCATCAGCTGCCAAGGTGACACCACCAAATGCATTTCTTCCCAGCCAGGGCTCTGAGAGACACAGGATTTGCATTTCAATTTGACTTCGTTCAGATGATTCCAGCCAAAGCTTGGAAATCACTCCCCTTGTCATTCTCTCACCAGTTGTGTTTTCCTTTTTTTCCTCCCTCCACCCCACAGAGGGCTCTTTTTTCCTTGACAACCTGCTCCTGGATGCAGAGAAAAGTCATCCTTAACAGCAGTTTTATTGCCGGGTCATATTAACACAATGAAGGAAATCACTGTTAATTTTTATGGATTATCTCATCATCTGCAACTAATTAACAGCTGCAGAAAGAGCAGGCATTCTGTCTCCCCTTGGACAGCCTTTACCTTGAGCACACTTCCCAGCCGCCCTACCCTTGCCGTCAAGGAGGGTCCTCTGCTGGAGAAGGGCACTTCCTCTCCAGCAGGCTGCCACCTCCACATCCCCCAGCCCCAATTCTGCGCTTTCTGGCCCGCCCCAGCCTGGGCAGGCAGCGGGGTGGGGGGGGGAGGCTGACCCTTTCCACTCAGCGGTCGCTGGGCCACCTGTGATGTAGATGATTTAGGTTAGCTGGAAACTTTATTAAAATCCAATCTAAGTGGGCCGCCGCTGCCCTGTTCTCATTACCCTCCCTCTGCAAAATCAGGCCTTGGCCCCTGTGCCTCGCCGAATGCGTCTATAAAACTGAGTGAACAGGCAGCCAACAGCTAAATGGCACTTAATCAGGGTATAATCTAAACCCAGGTGGACAGTAAATACTTAGGGGGGCAGAGGGAAGAGAGGGAGGGAAGAGGAAACCACGGAGGAGAAGGCCAGGAGGACGCGCAAACGCATCTGTTGCAGCCTCCCGAGAGAGGAACTGCCGGGAAACACAGAATCCCGGGCTGCACAGGGCCGGGAGGACCACAGCCGGAGAAACGGGGGCCCAGAGGGGTGACGTGGCCCCTGAACATTCAACAGCTCGCGCAGCCGGGGGCTCAGTCTCCTCCTGGGCTTCCCTCCCGAGCCCTGAGCTTCTCCGGTCCCGGTTCCTGCCCCCGCCGGCTTCTGCCCCCACTCCGTCTCTACTCTTCCTCCACCCAACCGCGTCCCTTCTTGCGGCTGTCTGAGGAGCCTCTCCTCACACACCCTGGCATGTGGCCAAACCCCAGGCGGCCGCTGGTTGCGTCTGCAGAGATGAAGGCAAGGGCACGGAGGCATGGGGGTGAAAGGGCGCGAGGCCGGCCCACCCCACCGCGGGGCAGTGCCTCCCCGGGTGGGAGTCAGGCATCAGATCCACATCGGGCAGGGGGTCCCTGTGATGCTGGCCCGAGCACGCAATCCTCCTTCTAAAGGTCAGATGCTCCAACGGTGTGTTTGCTAGAACTGAAAAGGCCAGAGGCTGTACGTCATGTTACAGGGAGGAGAGGGGCGCTGGGAGGACATCCTGGAAGTTTACTTTTTGCACCCGGCCTGCGTCTCTTTCTCCTCCTTTCTAAACTCTGAGACACACAGCCAGCTAACATCTTCCCTCCTTCCCCCGTCAGAATGTTCCAGGCCCCTTGCTGTTCTATTTCAGTATGTATAACTTAGCTCATGTAGTCCCTGTTTCCTGCCCCAGGGGCCCCATTTTCAAAGCCATTGGGTATATAGTCCTGAGGGGAACAAACATCTTCTCCATGGTAGCCCAAGGCAAGAACTGAGTCATTCATTCATTCATTCATTTATTCACCCCACCAATGTTCACTGAACACCTGCTATGAGCAAGGCGGGGGGAGTGACAGGTAGTAAGACGTGTTCTTGGCCCCCAGAGAAACCAGCGCCTGAACAACGCTCATCACTATGTCACGTGGGCCGAGGGCTGAGGTGGAGCCGGCCGCCCACACCGTGCCGTGGGAGCGGGAAAGGGCAGAGAGCCCTGTGAGTGGGGACGGAAAGGACAGTCAGGGAAGTTTTCTTAGAGGAACAGCGAGGCCTTGAATGATGAAGAAAATTCTACAGGGCAGGCAAGGTGAGGAGTATTCCAGGCGGATGGAGCAAAGGCCCAGAGACTGGAGAGGCAGGGGCGTTTCGGGGACTCCAGTGTGTCTGAAGGGCAGGATGCCCACTGGTGAGTGTTTACAGGGCAGGGATGGGAATGGGGACGTGATGATGAACGGTGGGGCTGTCTAGATGGTCTGCAGCCTGCCTGCAAAGGCTTCAGATGCCCTGGAAAGGAGCTTGAGCTTCCTTCTAGAAAGACGAGCTGGGCAAGAGGGAGGAAGTGAGAGGTGAAAGGGAGAGCGCCCAGGGGCTCCGAGGGGCTGTGGTGGGACAGGTCTCCCATGTGGCGGGACACGACTTCCGATCCTCGGGCACCAGGGCCCAGAAGTGCCCAGGCCTCTACCACCTCCACCTTCAGACGCCCTGGCTGCCCCACTCTGGGGCTTGGGCAGGGAGGTCCCATCGTCCGAGAAACCTTTACTCAACACCCTGAAACCCTCATTTCCCGCCCCACCCAGTGGCCTGCTCCAGGTGTGTCCCAGGTGGCCCTGGGGGGAGCATGCCCCGGGGTCTGCTGGCAGCTCATCCTGAGCAGGTCGTAAAGCACTCAGAAAGCACAAAGGAAGCCAAGAACTCCAGTCTCCACATGCTTTTCAGGCCTCAGGGACAAGTTTTCCATTCTTTTCCTGGCCTGTTTATTCAAAAAGTTAAGCTTAAGCAAAAGAGGAGAGGACACTGGTTTTGAAGTAGGCAGGACAGTATCATGGGCATATGGTTGCCAGAGGTTTTGACGCTGGCTCCGGACTCACACCAGCTGTGTGACCCTGGGTAACTTATCGAACTCTCTGAGCCTCAGCTTTCTCATCTGTAAAACAGACACGACGGCAGCATTCAACGACTTTGAACAGCGTGGTCCCTGGCACATAACAAATATTACTTAATAAATGTTGCTATTATTATAAGTCTAGATATTTCTGACCCCCAAAGCCCCAACTCTTACTTTATACTCTTCTTTCCCTTTTTTTTAGGGTGTCCTCTCCAA
Source organism: Balaenoptera borealis (assembly GCF_965194805.1). Classification (NCBI taxonomy): domain Eukaryota; kingdom Metazoa; phylum Chordata; class Mammalia; order Artiodactyla; family Balaenopteridae; genus Balaenoptera; species Balaenoptera borealis. The sequence goes on along the minus strand of NC_138868.1, from coordinate 100,070,627 downwards.
CTCCCATCCCCACTCCCTCTATACCAAAGGACTGCCCCTTTTTTAAAAAAAATACTCCTGGGACTTCCCTGGCGGTCCAGTGGTTAAGACTCCACGCTTCCACTGCATGGGGCGTGGGTTCGATCCCTGGTACGGGAACTAAGATCCCGCATGCTGCGGGGCACGGCCAAAAAATAATAATAATAAAAATTAAAAATACTCCTAGCAGAGCCTGTCACCTGGTCTTCAGGACCACCTGCCAAGCCCCCTTCTCTCTCAGTCCCCTGGGGCTTTGTGCTGATCTTACAATGCAGGGACTCTCCGGGTCCCTCTCCTTGGCACCTTCCTGGGAGAGAAGCACCCAGTACATTTAACAGGGCAGAATAAATAGCAATAATAATATATGTTCAGGCATTAGCCGCATAAGTAATCAAAGATCACTGCCATATGATTCCTGGTTAAACATCATTTGGAATCTAATAAATAAGCGGCTGTAAATACAGGCAGCGAGCAGATTCGTCCCCTCTGAGCGGCGCAGCCTCTGCTCTTATTTTTAGCCTAAAGGTGCCTTCAGCGCTACTCTTGTGGTTCAATTTTAAGTTAATTTCTCCGTCAAATGTCTGCAAAGGAAACCGGCAAGGGCAAGGGGCAATGAGCGGGGCTCAGGTGCGGCGTCTGCCTTCTGCTTCTCTAAAGAAATCAAGGCGTCCCGGGGGTCTTGGGTAGAACTCGTTCATACCCACCTTCTCCCCACTCCTCCGAGGGGCTCCGCGGAGGGGAGCACAGCAGGGGCAAGGATGGGAAGTGCCTAGTGTGGCGGACAGAGCATGGGCTTGGGGCCAAAGAAATCTGGGTTCAAATCCAGGGTCCTGGGGCTTCCCTGGTGACGCAGTGGTTAAGAATCCGCCTGCCAATGCAGGGGACAAGGGTTCGAGCCCTGGTCCGGGAAGATCCCACATGCCGCGGAGCAACTAAGCCCGTGTGCCACAACTACTGAGACTGCGCTCTAGAGCCACAAGCCACAACGACCGAGCCCACATGCCACAACTACTGAAGCCCGCACGCCTAGAGCCTGTGCTCCACAACAAGAGAAGCCACCGCAACGAGAAGCCCGCGCACCGCAACAAAGACCCAATGCAGCCAAAAATAAATAAATAAAATAAATATAAAAAAAAAAAATCCAGGGTCTTCCATGTTCTGCATGGGTGACCTCAGTCTCTCCAAGCCTCGGTTTCTGTACCTACAGACCAGACATTATCAAACCTACCTCTGAAGATCGTTGTAAAAATTAAATGATGTAATTTATAGACAGACAGTGATGGGCCCATATTAGGTGCTCAATACACATGAATATCATTCCATCCTCTGTGATACGGTCCTTGAAAGTGATGGTCCCCCGCCCTCTCAGTAGATGGAAACAGGCAACATATCAAGAAGGTAAAAGGAAGCCCAAAGTGCCCACGTGCCCATGGTCCCCGGACCATAGCCATCATTGCTTAACTCTGGAGCTGGTCGGTTAGCATTCAGTGCTTCCCTGCTTTGTGCTGTCCTGGAGTTCCTTCATGTCTGAGTTTTGCCTCTTCACATTAGAACATTAACAACAAAATATCCTGTTTCCAGTATTTCCCACAGACCCCAGCCCGCTGCAGGGCACTGTCAGCGTTAAATAAGGACCAAGGGACAGAGGAACAAAGTTGGACCAGCCCTAAAGCCCAGGTCTCCTAATTCCTTACTCATAGCAATACCTTCCTGTATCACATGCCCTCCTAAAACACGAGAGGATCTGTTCCTTTCTGGAAGGATGACAAGCAGGGTAGGAGACAGTTTGCTGGGACTCTGGGGGGACATTATTCTTTCTAGGCCCCATGGCAGGAAATAAACACATCACTCCAAGCCAAGCCCAGCAGAGCCCACGTGACATGGCTTCAGATAACATTCTGCTTGTAGGTTACTCCTTTAGAGCCATGGCATGTTAAATCAACGTGATGAAGTGCTTCCCGTTACACAGTCCCTTCCCAGCTCTCTCTCTCCTGTGGCACAGTCTCAGTCACAGTCATGTGGCCGTCCTGTCGGGGTCCCTCTACCCATCGAGGGAACGCATTGGCTTCAGGGCTCTGGGCTTGTCTGCTTCTCATGCAAAAGGGTTGACCTTAACAGGAGTCAGGCAATCAGATCAAGGGTTGGACTGGGGCCAGTTTGAAGTGCAAGCACAGTTCCCTGCACACAGCACTGCTCATGAGAATGATTTCAAGAGGCTCAGGCTCCTATCTTGGGAGCCATCCAAACAGAGGAACAGAATAATGGTCCCCAAAGATGTCCAGGTCCTAATCCCCGGAATCTGCCAATGTGTTACCTTCCATGGCAAAACGGACTTTGCAGAGGTCATTAAGGTTACAGACCTTGAGATGGGGGGATTATCCTGGATTATCCCGGCAGGCTCAATACAATCTCATGAGTTCTTAAAATCAGAAAACCTTTTGTGGCTGAGGTCAGGGAGCTGTGATCTGAGAATGACATGATCCTGAGCTTTGAGGATGGAAGAAGGGGGCCATGAGCCAAGGGATGCAGCAGACTCTAGAAGCTGGGAACAGCCTCAGCTGACAGCCAGTAGTAAAGTAAGAACCTTGATTTTATAACTGCAAGGAACTGAATCCTGCCAGCAACCAAAATGAGCAGGAAATGGATTCTCCCCTAGAGCCTCCAGAAAGGATCACAGCACTGCTGACATCTTAGTTTTAGCTCAACAAGACCCATGCTGGACTTCTGACTGTAAATTAATAAATTTATCTGGATTAAACCACTAAGTCTGTGGTAATTTGTTATGGCAGCAGTAGAACATTGTAGTAATAGTAATTATAATAGAACTACTGATAATAACTATTATTTATTGGCCTCCTGCTAACTAGCTGTTTTGCATACGTTATCGTACATAAACCTCAATAGACAGGGTGAGTATTATTACCCCCATTATATAGTAGAAAACAGAGGCCAAGTAATTTGCCCAAGGTCACATGCTGAAACTATAATTCATTTCCAAGTTTGTGTGTCAATAAAGCCCAATCCCACTCTACTACCCTACGATGCCACCCAGAATTATGCTTGCCACAATGTTGGGCAAACTACTATTTTTGCAAGAAACAAAAGAAAGGGAACTGATATTTATTAAATATTACTAGATGCTACACACCATGTATGGTACTTTACATATCTCCTTTCAATTAACACGATAACCTCCTGCATGCTAAAGTGTTATCTCCAGCTTACAGATGGGAAACTGAGCATGAGAAAGGTTGAATAATTTTCCTGAATGAACGTGGCTAAGAAGGGAGAGTCATACCCATGGATTTTGAATCCGAGGCTGCCTTGCCCATAATGCCTAGGATATGAAGACTTGAATGTGAAGTCCAAGCTCCCCCAGGTGACCATCCTCATGGCTTCATGGTAAGATAGGCACTGGATCGAGACCCAAAAGGGAGCCCCGCCCAGGCTGTAACCACAAGCCAAAGGCAACAGCTCCCGCCCATCCCGCAAGAGGGTGGCCCTGTCCAGCGGCCAGTACTGCTCTCTGAGAGATAATCCCTGGGCAGATGAGGAAGAAGTTGATTAAATAAAGGGAGAGCTCCAAGGGGGGCGATCCATAGATACTTACACGCTATTTCATCTCCACCAAGTCCACTCATTTCCACTTCACAACTAAATTCCTTTAGCTCTCGAGGTTTTCCCAACTGGCTCTAAAGGGGAAATTGGCATTCAACCACCGTTAGAGGTAAAGGTCCCTTTCGGTTCAGGAACTCCAAGGGCTCCGGGAAGAGCAGGGAGAATTCCCTACAGATGGCCATCAGAAAGCGCTCCCCTGCCCTGTCCGCTGGCCCGAGGCTGCCCGGTGGCTACCCAGAGGTGTGAGGCCAGCTACTGCCAATCTGTTCCCACCCAGGCCGTGGCCGGTGCCTCTTTGGAACGAGTCCTTAGCAGAGCTTCCTGCTGAGGCCCCCAGGGCTATCCACTTCCCTTTTCTGTCATCTCGGAGAAAATCCCTGTTCTTTCATCTGTGAGCTGAAAGCTCAGTCTCACGGGGTTAGATCCCTGCCACTGCGGGAAATTTATGAGTGTCGCCAGCCAAGTGGCATTCCCTCCCCTGCCAGTGTCTCTCCCTGCTTGAAAGACCACGTACTATAAAGGATGGGAGAGCACATCTCGGAAGAAGCCACAGGGGTGACACAACCTAGGGAACCTCCCAGCACCCGACTCCTTAACACAGGTACCTTCAGACATGGGGGCAACCTGCTGCCTGCTTTCAAAGAGTGGCATCAGGTCTGGGGTTGAGAGCAAAGTCAGCCTGAGAAGAGCCGGAGCTGGGGGTGTGAGGGCGCATTTCACAGGATGTAGATGGAGACCTAGATAGGCTTTCTTTAGCCAAAAGACGGGTCAGCCAGGGCTTGGTGGGCATGGGTCGGACCGGGGCCTCTGAACCTGGAGACCAGATCCCATCAGGCCGGAGCAGGTGCCTGGAAGCAGATGAGGGGAGTGCCTACCTCTGATGTGGGGACACATCCTACCTGGGAAGGAGAAAAGAGAAAACCTAGTCAGAGGAGAGTGACCAGGACGACAAGTGGAATCCAAATGCTGAGAAGGAAGGAACAGTCAGATGAATCTCTGAAAGAAAGAAGATGCTGGGGGCTGTGAAATGACAGTGCTTCAGATCTCGGGCATGCCGTGAGAGGCAAGAGCGCAAGGCCTGCTTTGCAGGCTCCTGGGGGACAGGCAGAGCTAGGACAGTAGGTGGGGAAGGCACAGAGAGACAGATGTGGCTCACCAGACAGGAAAACCGATGGTCGGAGCCCTTCAAAAGTGGACTGGGTTATACTGGGGACTCTTGCCACCATCAAGATCTTGTGAATCTAAGTATAAGCAGACAGGCCAGGTGAAGCACTGGGAGAGTCTGTGGCAGACAAGAAGCAGGGACCCCGGCTAACACTGGCGGCTTCAGGAAAGAGCTGGAAGCAGGGGGCAGGGTCCCAGCTGGGAGGCCGGGTCCACATTCAGGTCCCCAAGCTCTAGGAAGACTAAGACAAGCAAGGCCTGACCAGAGTCCCACGGGAGCTCAGAAACAGTCGGAATATGAAAGTGAGGTTTCAGACTTGATGACGAGACAGAAACGTGAGCACTGCAACGGCCGTACAGCTGGGGGAGGCGACTCTAAGTCAACAGCTCGGAGTTTGGATCTGAGGGACAAAGTAAGACCAGCAGCCAAGACTCATTTTGATGCTGAGTCATTAACCTGCTGGCTTGGACTTCCTCAGAATGGGATGGAGATTAGCCTTCGGACCCAGGGTTTGCCGCAGGGATCAGAGAACCTGGGAAAGGAAGCCAGCAGGGCCAGTGCACTGTCCTCAGCAAGGAACACTTGTTTAGAACTTCTTTTGTGTCGAGTGAGGGCATCATCATCTCTGCCTCCCAACAGCTTTCAAGTTTGAAGCTCCTTTGGGACCTCCGTTGGGTCTGCATCATTCACTCATTCAGTAGACATGTAGTGAGCACCTTCTGTATACCAGGCACTGTCTTACATGCTGGGAAAACAGCAGAGAACAAAACAAAGGGCTTTGCCTGATGGGAGGACTCAGATAATAAACGAATAGGACCCAGTTTGTCAGATGGTGACAAGTGCTATAGAAAAAACAAAGCAAGGAAGAGAGAGAGAGAGAGAGATGGTGAGCAGGGCATGACCTACAGTAAGTGAGAGAGTGAACCATGCAGACATCTAGGTGAAGACTGTTCTAGGCAGAGAGAACACCAAGGAAGCCAGGGGGAGGGGCTGGTGTGGAGCGAACAAGAGACAGAGGAGTAAGAGATAAGAACAAATAGTAATAGAACAGTGGGGCAGATCGTGGAGGGCCCTGTGGGAGGGACGCCATAAGGACTCTTTCTTTTCCTCTGACTTGAGATGAGATGAGATGAGAAGGCACTGGAAGAGTTGAGCAGAGGACTGACATGATTCAACTTACATTTTAAAAGAATCATCCTTGCTGCCATTTTGAGAAACAAAAGTGACAGTAAGAGAGAAGCACAGAAACTAGTAGGAAAGCTCTGCAGTGATCCAAGGGAGAGAGAGAGAATATTGTCTTGGAACGGGAAAGCCACAGCAGAGGTGGCCAGAAGTGGCTGGGTTCTGGATATACTTGGAAGGTACAGCAAACAGGATTTGCTGATGGGGAGGATATGGGATATCAGAGAAAGATGGGGTCAAGCGTGACTCCAAGGATTGGGACCTAAGTCCAAACAGATAGAATGGCATGACCATGTATGAAACAGGGGAGACGGTAGGAGAAGCAGGCTTGGAGGGGAACATCAACAGTTTGGACAAGTCAAATTTGAGTTTCTCTTAGACATCCAAAAGGGGATGAGGAGTAGGCGTATAAGTCTGGAGTTATGGGGAGAAGTCAGAGTTGGAGATGAGACTGGAGAGTCATCACATCGAAAGCTATGAAACTGAATGAGATCACTAGGGAGTGGGTGGAGAGAGAAGAGGTCTAAGGACAGAACCCTGGGGCACATCCGTATTCAGAGGTCAGACATACGAGGAGGAATCACCAAAGGAGACTGAGAGCCCAATGAGGGAGGGCAAGAACCAAGATGGAGTGCGACCCAGAAGCCAAGAGAGAGAAGCGTTTCAAGGAAGAACGAGAGAAAGACTATGCCAAATGCTGCCTGTGAAATGAGGCCTGGGGACAGATGATTGGATGAGGCCATGGGGGCGCCATGGATGGGGGTGAAAATCTGATGGGAGGGAGTCCTATTGATTGGGTAAGAGAGGAGAGGAAATGGAGATAGCTTTGCATAAGAATTCTTTTGCAGAGTGTCTCTGCAATGGGAAGGAGAGAAATAGGGGGTTAGCTGAAGAAGGATGTGGGGTTAAGGGAGGTTTTTAAGATGAGAGATCATTCAGATCCACTAGCCAGTAGCAGGGACCATTACCTCAGTGTGAAAAGCCCACGACACCGGAAAGGTAGAGAAGATAGAGCCCAGTCTCTCAGGATGCTGTTAGGCTGCTGGGATGGATGAAATTCAAATAAGGTTTTTTAAATGTTTGCAAAAATAGGCGGGTATGGACCAAAGAAGACAGTGCAACCCATGTGTGACTGAGTCAGCATGCGTACCTCTTGCGCTCTGAGAATTCTGGAAGTAAGAGCTTTCCAAACCGGGTGTGGATTCTTGGCTCTTAGAAAGAGGTGAATTTAAAGCAGGATTTAGAAAAAGGGGAGAGACAGCATTTGGTGGAGGAGTGGAGAAGTGTGCTCCAGGCAGGGGAAGGCTAAGAGATGCCAACAGTGCCATTCCCAATAACAGGTGTCACTTTCCCAGCACCTACTACACGCCTGACACTGTTCTAAGTGCTTTCTAGGTAATAACTCATTGAATCCTCATAAAAACATGAGGTAGCAACTACTGTCATCCATGTTACAGATGAAAAAATTGAAGCATTAAGAAATTAAGTTCTCACTCAAGGTCATATAACTAGTAAAGGGTGGCGCTCGGATTCAAACCCAGGCAGTCTGGTTAGAGCACAGGCTCTGGCGTCCACCTCTACACCATGATGGAGCCTTCCCGAGCCAACCCCAGGGCTACCCAGAGCACATCAGGCTCTGTGGTGTCCCCCTTGCTCTCCAGACCCCTATCAGCTTGGAATAGCCATGGAAGGCAACTGGGTGAGTCAGGACAGAAGGGGCTAAGGGAAGAGGGAAAGACATGAGGGACCCTCTCATGGGCTGCCCCAGGTGGTCACCCACCCCCAGTTACGTCGGTTTTCCTCCTGAGTCTAGCATGGTGGCACTACCTCCCGGTCAGGGGCTGGGCATGGCCCCGGCATGGCCCCACCAGCACCTGCTGAGCCCGGACTGGATGAGTTGACTCCGCCTTCTGCATCCCGCCCCTCATCGGTGTGGGCTTAAGAGGCAGCGGACCCCCCACAAGCTGATCGGCCCCTTACTCAGCTCGACGGGAAGAAACACACACCAAGACACAGAGGGGCTGCTGGCCAGCCCGACAGCTATCGGCAACCCCTGCCCAGCTTTCTGCCCCCGCATCCAGACTAATGAGAGCTAAGTGTGACCGCTGTCTTGACTGCAGCTGAGCTGCGAGGCTGTGAGTGGGACGCGCGGGCTCCGCCGAGGCACACACGTGTCTCCCGCCCACTTGGGCTCACACACACACGCAGGCGCTCGGCTGAGAGCAGGCAGCAGCCTCTGTGCTTCTCCGACACCTCAGCGCTGGCCACAGGGAGAAAGGAAACACCCAGACAGGTCTACACCAACAGAGTAAGGAGACTCAGGAGGGCTTCATGTCTTATCTGGCTTAAGCAACTGTGGCCGAATGGGGTCATGGCTTAAATCAGGCAGATGGCTGCCTCCACTCTAAGCTCCCATGAATGGTTGTTAATGAGAACACAGTGATAATAGGATGCTTCCCAAAGAGTATGAGAACAGACCAAAGGCTAAAGTATTCTAGCACAGGAGCCCAGCTTGGAAGGGGTCCTGGAGGTACCAGGTCCACCCTCCCACTGATGCTGAACTCTCTGTCCACCTCCAGCTGTGGGGACCTCCAGCTACGGCCACCTCCAGCTGTGGGGACCTCCAGCTACGGCCACCTCCAGCTACGGCCACCTCCAGCTACGGCCACCTCCAGCTATGGCCACCTCCAGCTATGGCCACCTCCAGCTGTGGGGACCTCAGTATCAGAACAGCCCATTCCACCCGTTGGGTAAACATTCTTTTACATCAAACCCAAATCTCCCTCCATAATTATCATCTCTCCCTACAACAAACCACCCTCCCAAAACTAGAGCTTGCTAATGACTCACTCCCCACCCCAAGACTCTTGTAAACCACTTCACAGAGTTGGACAGGCTTTTGAAATTCTGACAAAATATTATCATGCCAGTTCTCTCAAATCATGTGTGTCTCTGCCAGGCAGGGCTTCATCCAGCAGGATGGAAGATACTGTGGGTCAGCACATGTGTGGAGGGGGCAAAATGAGAGTCCGGGGAAACCAGGCCATTCTAGCACCAATGGACACAGGCAGCCACGTACCAGAATTAGTTGGAAATCAGCTCTATGATCTAGGGCTTTTAGCTAGGGAACAACAGCCGCCTCCCTTCTCTCCAATACCCCTGCTTCTGGGACCTTTCCCAGTTTCCTCCCGCAGACTCACCATGATATGCTTAAGAAAACATAATGTTTCCTACTGTCACCTGCCTGTTCTCTTTAGCTCAGCCTGATTTCATGAGGTCCTGGGCGTCGGCACTCTGGCCCATGGTGGCTTTCCCATCAAGAATGCACTGCTGGGGCTTCCCTGGTGGCGCAGTGGTTGAGAATCTGCCTGCTAATTCAGGGGACATGGATTCGAGCCCTGGTCTGGGAAGATCCCACACGCTGCGGAGCAAGTAAGCCCGTGTGCCACAACTACTGAGCCTGCGCTCTAGAGCCCGTGAGCCACAACTACTAAGCCCGCGTGCCACAACTACTGAAGCCCGCGTGCCTAGAGCCCGTGCTCCACAACAAAGAGAAGCCACCGCAGTGAGAAGCCCGCGCACCGCAACGAAGAGTAGCCCCCGCTCGCCGCAACTGGAGAAAGCCCATGCGCAGCGACGAAGACCCAGCACAGCCAGGAAGGAAGGAAGAAAGAAAAAGAAAGAATGAATGTACTGCTGGGACTTCCCTGGCGGTCCAGTAGTTAGGACTCCATGCTCCCACTGCAGGCGACATGGGTTCGATCCCTGGTCAAGGAACTAAGATCCCACAAGCTGCGCAGCCAAAAAAAAAAAAAAAAGAATGTACTGCCAACAGCCTAGGCTATTCAGGACTCCGCCACCTCAGCTGTCCTCTGGTCCTCTGACTGGACTCAATAGGCCAGGCCCCCTTTGTCCCTGCCTGGGAGATGTCCTATCCTCTTACTCCCCTCCACGCGAGCTTGGGCAAGCCGCAAACTCTGTGAAGCTCAGCCTCCTCTTCCATAAGATGTGTTTACTTCTACCGACCTTGCAGCTTGTTGGGGGAACTGAATTAACACATGTGTAAGAACATGTTATACACTGTAAACCATGGCACCAATGTCACCAGGCAGTTGGGAGTCAGGAATCCTGGCACTGCCACAGTGGCCTTTGCCACCTCACTTTGCCTACTGGGACCCCAGTTTTTCATATGTGTAAAATGGAGCACCTAGGCCTAATTCATCCCTCACTTCTCAGCAGAAGAGACTATGGCCGGAGGCTGTAGTTCACAAGTGGGTTCTGGAAAGGTTGAGAGAAGATAAACGTCCTCAAAGTATCCAGTGTGGTGCTCCTGGCAGAAGACCAAGCCGCAGGCGAAGACAGATGACTCCACACGGTACACTGGTCTGGATGCCTTTCTAACGGCAGCCAAGTCTCCCTCATCCCTCTGAAGATGTGGTGGCAGCAGGGGTGGGGCAGGAAGGAGAGGAGAGACAGCCTCGTGCAAGCACACATGCAGGCAGACACCCTCATGGACTGTCTTTGGCAAAATATTTACTCTTGCAAATACGTATTTTGTACACTTACTGTTAAATAAAACCAGTTGGCATTTTTGAGCACTGACCAACATCTGTGAGAAGAGAAATTTGAAAACTGACAGGTCAGTTCAAGATTCAAAACTTGCCATTAGATAATTCATCCTGCAAACATTTCCGAAGTACCCCTATGGGCCAGGCACTGTGCTAGACCCAGGAATACAGACATAATAAGAAAGACACAGATCTCCTAAGGTGTTCGTCAGGGGAGGGATCAGTGTCCCAGAAAGCTTTGTACATGGATTCCCTCTCTAGGTGACAGATGAAGGAGAAAGTCATCAATTTCTATTTGTCACTAATGTGAAAGACCAACTGATTGCTTATATGGGTGACTCAATTTGGAAAAGAGATCAAGAGTTACACCCTGATGAAAATCTCATAAATCACATCACGTGATCACATCACGTGGTCACAGTATGAAGGAGAGCCCACCACTCAAAAAACCCCACAGTGAGTCCTCGGCAAGGCACAGAATTCTGTTGGTATATTTGGATCTTGGTGTGTCCGATATATTTAATGCATAGCAGAACAGGATAAGAAAACCACTGCTTTTTATTCCTCCCCCTTGCCTCCCCCAATTCTCTTATTATCTTCATCTTCATAACATTTGAATGTTCTATGTTTAACATTCTCTCTGCAGGATTTGGAGCTCATTGAGGGAAACCACCTCAGTAAAAAATGGGAGTTGTAAAGTGCTTGGGGTCCTAGTAAGACAGAGTGTCAAATAAATCCAAGCTCTTGCTGCTTCACCTCACAGGGAAAACTTAAACAAGAAAGAGGTTCAATTGCTACAATAACCTGCTCCTGTCTAGTGCCACCCACACTGAGCAGGACTCTGTACCACCCTGAGCGAGGCTTTCAAATCCCCAGGCCTCAGTTTCCTCATCTGTCTGATGGACTTTGTCTGGGCCCTTAGGAAATTATTTGGGAGTGAAAGAATCAAAAAAGAGCAATAGACTATAAAAGCAATAATGATTCCATCTTTCAATTCCTTTGTCGGATAGAACACAATATATTTAATGTGACTGCTGTGATAATGGGATAGCCCAAATGTCTCCAGGGGTGTAAAGCTGCAGTACAGCAAAGCAGAAAGAGAAGCTTTGGAGACAAGTTCGAACTGCAGTCTCTGTGTGACCTTAGATGAGTTATTTAAACTCCCCAAGCCTCTGTTTCTTCATCTATAACATCTGATCATTAATTCTGGTGTGAAGATTGCCTGAAATATGTGAAACACCTAGCACAGTGCCTGGAGGAGAGTGAGGTCTTTCCAAGTGGTAATTATTAGGGGGATTATTATTATTTAGCACTGTGTCTTCAGTGTTGGCACATAGCACTCAATAAATACTTGTTGAGTGGATTAATAAATGAGTAGTTGAATCCCTGTTTTTACCATTATAGCCAAAACTTGCCTTAGAACCCAATCAGGATCTCCAGCCCATTCCTCTTTTCTCTTTTAACTAAGACAGATAGATGGACATTTTCTCTTTCTCCTCCTCCTCCTTTTTCTTCTACTTCTTTCAATAAGTCTACCTCTTTAAGTACAGGGAAGACCAGAAGAAACTTTAGAACAATGATGCTGAAGGTGTTCTTGGGAAACCACATCTTGCAAGGGCCGTGGACTCATCCACCCACCCATTCACTGAGTTTGTGTGATATGCTTGCATACGTCAAGTGTCAGGACCTGTGTTACTTGGTGATCTCCCTTGGAATTCAGAATCTGGTGGGAAAATGCCATAATAATCAGAGCACAACCCAGTAAGTGTGCTGGAACAGGGGAATGGGAGAATGGTCGGAAAAAGATGATCTGACTGCCACCAGCCCCGCCCCCTACTTGCTGTGTGACCTTGGCCAAATCACCACCCCCTCTGGGCCTCCCTCCTCATCTGTGAAATGAGCAGGTTGGAAAATGGAATCCATAGAATCCTTTACAGTTCTAAGATATAATGATGATCCCTTTAAGTCATGGAGGGCTGAAGAGATGGTGAGGGTGGTCTTTTCGGGGCATTTATTAACTTGCGGCTCTCAACAGTCATCACTCAGAGGACCCAGAGGGACAGAAGCAAAATCAAAAGACATTTTCAGAAGAAAGATGACTGAAACAGGTTGACATATGCGTGAGAGTTTGGGGCATTTATGCGGGCAGCCTTGCCATCATAAATAAAATCCCTTTCCCTTACCCAAAGCCTCATTCGTTGAGTAAACACCGGACACTGTAATAGACAATTTGGCTGCATCTCCCGCCCCGTGCCTCACTTGAATGAAAAGCAGCAGTCCCACGGCAGGGCAGTGGGCTCGCCACCTCTTTACAAACATCCACGTTGGCACCAGCTGACAAGCGGGGCGGGGGTTGGAGCAGGTGGGGCAATTTATCTCCGAGATTCCCGGTCCCTTCGTGCAGCCCCACTCTCACAGCCATCTACTCTGAGGCTGGAGGTTTGGGAGGAACCCCGGAAGAATCAAGTGTGGGGAGATGTGACCCGTGGGAAGTGGGGGAAGCAGCAGCAGCCCCTCCCCTTCCTGCGAGCCTCCGGAGGACTTGGGGGACCCGTCGCCATCAACGCTGGTCCAGCCCATCTGTGTGGAAGGCTGCCTGCCGCTAAGCACAGCTACTTGTGTTTTCTTGACCTACTTCTCCTCCCATCCCTGCCCTACTCCACATCCCCTCTGGAGTCCGTGTAATTAGCACCTTTCCATCCATAAAGCTCCTGGCTCCCAGGATAACCAAGGAGACAGCAAAACAAGCCCTGGCATTGCTGTTTTGGCTTTTCTTTACTTTCCTCTCTCTTTGTTGACTTCACTCTGCTTCCTGGCCTCTGTAGATTAGGCCCAGTCTGACCTTGCCAGCCAGCAGGGCCCCTGGCTGGAAATCAGCTGGACGTGGCCTGGCATGAACCAGAACGAGTGCCAGCAGAGAGGACAGAACTGGACAAGCATTGTTCCAAGTGTGGGGATGGGAGCTTGAGGGTCCCTTTGAAGCCCTCCACTGTCGCACAGCAGGCCAGACAGGGATCTGTCAGCTCCACTTTCTGCTTCTCTCCCAGGGAACAAGTGTCAGGAGAGCCGAGGCCGCGAGGAGCTGCCAATTCCGGCTCAATCCCTTTCCGCTTCCCATTAGGGACAAATGGAAATTGATGGGTTACCGCTTTAGCCACTCATTTAGAGGAGGAGAAAACCTCACAGCAAATGCTGAATAACTGGAGGCATCTTATAAATTAAGCATCTTAAGGATATGAACCGTTTTACATTGCTGCTAAGCACAATTATATTAGGTTTTGAAGTTTCAGTAGAAGTGAATGGGGAAGAGGGAGAGAAGATTTTGTTTTTAATTCCTTTTTTCAAGTATGCAGAGTGGTGAGCCAAAGGCAGGACGAGGGGAAGAACTGAGTCACTGGTCCTTGTTTCTGATTCCAATCAGCGGCCACTGCACATGCACAGAGAGACGTGCCCATGTACCCACGACGGAACACGGAGTAACTCGGGGACCTGCAGCTCAGCCTCTGGCCCACGATGCCTGGCCTTGCCAGGGCCTCCTGACCACCCACACCACGATCATGCCAATCTCTGGGACCTCAGAACCAGTCCTAATTGCAAGTAGAGGAATTCAGGAGCTTTAGGCCAAGTCCCTGGGATTCTGCATCATGATCTTCATTCTAAATCATCCTCTAACCCTTTCAGGTTCAAGTTTAGGATCCTGCCTCATTCACAGGATCCACTTTCCCCCCCCCTTCCCACCCCAGTCTGGGCAGAGGGGCTTCAGGTGGGCCCCCGTCTGGATAACTTGCCTGGTGTTTCGGTCCCTCTAGGGCTGTTACCTAGCCTTGCCCGGGGGTCCTGCCATTGGACTGATCTTCTTGTGACCAACACAACCTGCCTGGATTCCTCACTGCTGTGCCCCACCTGTCTGTCCACAATGACTCCCTTCCCTATACACATGTACACACCCCAATCCCCGACACCCCACGTCTATCCCAGGCCATCAGATGACCACACAGTGTCTGCTGGACTGGACTGTGTCTCCTTGTCTCTGCAGCTGGGGCCACATCCCCGGGACCCGGACCAGCGGGCAGTGGCCCAGCTGCAGTTAAGGAGCTGTGCTCAGCCTTGGAGGTGTTGGGGGGCAGGGGAGGCAGCTGATTTCTCAGGCGCTCCCGGACCCCGGAAAGAGCCATGTCTTCCGCCAGGCACGGGGACGCTGATGGGGCCAGTGGCGGCAGTGCCTGCCCACACCCAGAACGGGCACCCCCATGGCAGCAATGACAAGGGAGGGAGCTGGTGGACACATGCCATTGAAGTGCCCTGTCCTTCCTCTCCAGAACCAGGGTAGGGCGAGCAGACACCAAGGCAAAGGCCCTGCCAAGCAGCTGGGTCAGGGGCACCAAGAACACTTCATCGGAATGCACCCTCCAGGAAGCCTTCTTGGATTGATCAGAGGAGAGAAGAGATGATCTCTGCTCTGCTCTCTAGCCCCTGGATTTGGAAGCCCCATGGCCATTCCCACCCTCCTTCACCTACAGCTGTGACCAGCTGAGTCCATCACAGACTGCAACAGGCACTCAGCATCTTTATTCTCATCACAAGAGGAGCTGGGCAGCTTGAGCAGATTGTAGCTGTCAACCTGTCGGCTGCCCCACCACCACCACCCTTGCCCCAGCCAAACTCAGGGAGGGCAGAGCGCAGGGTCAGATGTCCCCTGCGGACACCTGGGGTGTGGAAGGGGCATCGCCCAGGGCTGGGCTGCCCCCAGGGTGCCGTAGGGGCAGCACTTACCGATCCTCAGGGAGTGCGGACTGCAGGCGACCATCACGAGCCACGTGGGAAGCAGCACCAAAGGCGCCGAGACGCGGGGCATCTTCTATAAATCCTCATGGAGCCCTCTGCTGGTCTGGGCATGACATAACTCTGCGGGAGAGCAAGGGAGCATGTGAGTAAGGAGTCCTACGCCCCTGCTGGGAGCCACCTCTCCGGCCCAGTGGCCCGAGCTACCACCCAGACAGCCTCTGAGGGGAGGACCAACACTCCCTCCACGAATCGCTGTGCCTGTAGGGGAGCTCCAGGCCGGCTCCAGGCCTCTGTCTTTCCTGCCTCTGCCCAGACTCACAGAAGCCTCAGGTTCTAAAGCCATCTCCCACCCTGACCGCCATCAAATCAGGGGCAGGCGGGTGTGACTGTGGTCGAATGATTCATAGGGCTCCGCTTTTTAAAAAGTGTCTAATTGGGGATGAAAACTTTCATCTGCTCTTAAGAACAGGAGCCACGGGTGAGCAGAAAAGGAGTGGGCGGGAAGGTTAGGCCATCGTCCCGGACATATCGCATGCCCTGCTCTCTGGGGAGTGATGTTGGGGAAGTGATGGGTTCCAGCCCAGCTCCTCCACTTGCCAGCTGGGTGGCTTTTCTCGGTCACTCAACTCCACTTCCCCTCAGGTAGACCTGGCATAACAACACGTGCCTGGATGGGTTGAATTGAGGCCGAGGAGAACACAGGAGAGGCCTGGCCTAGAGCAGAGGCTACACAAATGTCAGCTCCTCCCTGGCCCAGATGGGAGAGGTCGCTTCTCAGCAAATACTGAGGGCAGAAGCGCACATCCCAGGTCATCAGCTGGTTTCCACATCTGCAGAAAACTAACCCCTCCCCATCCTTCCTCCACCAGGCCCTCTCCCTCCTGAGGCTGGGGTCAAAGCCAGAACCTTGAAGGAGCTGCCTCCCTGCAAGGCAGCATGGGTATTGTCCCTCCCTGAGACCTCCTGGCACCCTGAGATCAGAGTCTGCAGGCTGCCAGCCCTGCCCCATCACTGGGGTGAGGGAGGGGCTGGTGAATACGCAAATATGCTAAACCCAGGTCACCTTTAGTTAGGAGACTAGTATTAAAGTGATTCATCCCCCCACCTCTAGACAGACAATCCAATAGAAAAATAGGCAAAAGACTAGAACAGACACTTCGGTAATGGTATATCAAAAGCTCTTGGAGCACACTTGAAAAGGTATTCAGGAAAATGCAATTTTAAACTGCAACGAGGTATTATTATACACCCACCAGAATGACTTAAAAAAAAAAAAGATACTATTAAGTGTTAGCAAAGATGTGGAGCAACTGGAACTCTTCTACTGTGTCAGTGGGAATGTAAGTCAATGTAACTGTTGTGGAAAACTGGTCTATTAGAGCTTTACACATACCTTAATGTCCAGCAACTCTACAATAGGCATTTCCAGTAGAAATGCATGTACACACTCACCAAAGACATACTAGAACGTTCACAGCAGCACTCTTTGGGTTTCCCCAAACTGGAAACTAGCCAGATGTCCAGCAGCAGAATGGAGAGAGACATTGTCCATTCATACAATGGAATCTTATATGGAAATGAAAATGAACAATCAACAACTCCATGCACCTGTGTGGATGAATCTCACAAACGTAATGTTGAGTGGAAGAAACCAGGCACAGAAGAGTATTTACAGTATGATTCTATCCATAAAAAGTACAAAAGCAGACAAAACCATTGTGTGCTGTACGAAGTCCAGCTAGTGATGACCCTTGCAGGCAGGTGGTGACTAGAAGGGGACACAGGGGGTCTTCTAGAGGTGCTGATGACATCCTGTTTCTTATTCCAGGTGCTGAGCAAAGTGTGCTCAGTTTGTGAAATCTCGTCGAGCTGTACATATCTGATGATAATGCTCACTTTTCCTTATGTGTGTTACACTTAGTAAAGGTTTTGTTTTATGACAATCCCCCCTCCCCACAGAAGCTCAGTGTTGCAGCCTGACCCCGTGCCTCGCAGCTTCCTGCACACAACTAGTTCCCTCTGCCTGGAGCGTGCTCCTCTCCCCCCGACCCTTGCCATGTGCCAGGATCGGGGGCCTCTCTATGCCATCCCAGCAGCCCCTAGTGCTGGGCTCAGTGCCAGCTTCTCAAGGGCCAGGACTGTTTCCAGTTTACTGCTGTATCCCCAGAAGTTACTTATACACAATAGGTGCACAGGAGATATTTGTTCAATGGATGGAGGGCCTCAAGCCACTGCCTGCTATAAGGAGACAGAGGAGAATAAAGGATAAAGGATTGGACTGCTGTACACCTGAAACTAACAGAACATTGTAAATCAACTATACTCCAATAAAAATTTTTTTTAAAAAAAGGATAAAGGATTGGAGCAAAGGCAACTCTGCTGTTGGCAAATCAGGCCCAGAATCTTTGCCCCTTAATCCACAGGTACCGATGCAGGAAGAGATGAAAGCAAACACAGTCTCAAGGGAAGCTTGGCATTCTTACTCGTTATGGGTAAAGTCGACTGTTCAGTGACTGTCTCCCCACTAGAATTCAAGCTCGATGCATGTGGGACAGGAACAGAAATCCTGTTTGTCTGTCTTCTCAGGGCCCAGAACAGTGCCTGGCATATATTACAGCTTCAATAACCATTTGTTGAGTGGCAAAATGAATGGACTGTCAAAGAGGAAAGAACTGTAAAAACCTGGCTAGGCTATATAAAAGTAATACAAAATATAATCATTTCTGTCAAATGCCTTCCATTTATGCCCAGTCAGCCCGCCGCACAATAATTATTATGCAGACCGCTAAATAGGTGTCAGATTAGCCTGTGTAAATTTTATTTGATGACAGAACTACACTTAATCCATGCAGGCCTGACAGCCATTGTTCATGGCCCTGAAGGCTGGCTGATCCTGGAGACCACATGTAAGGACAATGGCTGAGGTCTTGGGCTGCTCTTGGATACAAAGATGAGAAATAATCTCCCCCCAAACCTTACAGGAATAAAAAGAACCATCATGTCACATGTTTGTAAGGCTCAAGGGTTTGCAAAAGTCTTTCCATAGTCTTTATCTTATTTAATCCACAGAACAAGCTCTATTATTGACAAGGAAGCTGAGCTCAAGAAAGGTGCCTAGCTCAAGGTCAACAAAGCCGTTACGAGGCAAAGCCAGGGCTAGCCAGGGCTCTGACTTCGCTGGGTATTCTGTCACTTACCTATCTGCATATGAGAGCAGATCATGAAGCTTCCAGATTCTTTAACAAAAAACCCAAAGAAATTTGAGGTCTTATTTTCAGTTTAATGTTTAGATGAATCTGGTCTTAGAACCTAACTGTGCAGCCTTTATTAACTGAAAATAATTTAATAATTTAGGAATAAAAAAAGAAATTTTCTAGAAGTAGAGCACCTAGACCCTCTTCCCACTAACATCACCCCTGGTGAGTTTCACCTCCACCCACGAGTTATTTCCACCTGCATGGTGTGGCTTCTAAATCAGCATCTCAAGCCCAGAATCAAGCCCAGAACACCTGCACTGAGACGGCTTCCTCCTGAAATCTCCAGCTGGATTCCCCACAGCATTTCAGACACGCCTCATCCTAAGGAGGAGGTCTCCTCTCCCCGGCTCCCGCCATCTGCTTCTCCTCCTACGTCCTCCTTCTTAGTGGGTGGCACCACGATCCACTAGTCACCCAAGCCAGAAAGCTGAGAGGCACCCTAGAGCTCTCCTCCCCACATCTACTCAGTCAGCAAGTCCCAACAGCCCCGCCTCTATCACCACTGACCCGCCGCAGTCCAGACGTCCGCCAGCAGCAACCGGGACTCTGCAACAGCAGCCGTCTTGGTCTCCCTCCCTCTGGTCTTTCCCTCTCCGTTGGTTCTCTGCTGAGTGGCCAAGGGTTCTTACCCAAATGTGAACTTGATAATGACATACCCCCGCCCCAAAGTCTTCCATAGCTCTCCACTGCATTGGGATAAAAAGCAAATTCTTAACTCCAACAGATAAACCCTTCACGATCTGGCTCCTGCCTTCCTGTCTCTACCACCCACCCCACTGCACCGGACCTTCCGCAGAGCTCCCTCAGCACCCACCCTTTGCCTGTGCCCGGACTGCAGTCTCACCCCCTAATTGCCCGGAAACTGTGTCTTCCAGGCTCACCACATTACCTCCCCTCTGAGGCTTTTTGTGATCCCTTTCCGATCTGCTGCCACCACATTTGGAACATTTGACATTAGGGCACACACCCTGCTTATGACGATGTTGCCTGTCTCCCCACAGAACTGTCAGCTGTGATGCAGGGGCCGTGCCAAGCACCAACACACTATCCGGCACACAGTAGGTGCTCTACTAATATTGGCTGAATGAAATCAATGAACAGATGGTGTCAAAAAGGCATTTTCTGAGTTTACACCAAGATGAAGTAAATTCCCAGTCTGGGTTGTACCTTGTGTATATTCACTGTGGTTAATACAAACAATCTAAGCAGACAGAATGTTCTAGATCCAGGCAAAGGGTCATCACATCAATATATGTTGAAAAGGGGAGGGAAGCATTTACTGCCCTTTTCTTCTGTGCCTGGGGCTTGGACTGATGGTCACAGTTAAGGACATGGGTTTGAGTCCTGCACTGCCATGTAGTAGCTGTACACCATGGGCAAGTGAGTTAATTCTCTAAAGCTTGATCTCCTCATTTGTAACATGGGAGTGATAAAAGTACCCTCAAAGAATCATTATGAGGAATGAGGATAAAATGTGTATCCCGTGCTGCTCGAAGTAATTAACTGTTCGTGACTATTATTCTAACCCTATAAGATAACACTGCATGCCCACTTCACAGATGTGAAGGGTGAGGCTCAGGGAGGCTCGGTCATTTATCCAAGGTCATGCAACTAAAGCAGTAGTGCTGAAGTTCAAATTCAAGAATCTAACCGTATGCAATCACAAATCCCAGCCTCCTTCTTCAGCTAGAGTTGAATGTGGAGGCACTGACAGAATTGAAGTCCAAAGTGGGCATAAAAATATGGCTTCTGATTTCTGAGGGTCTCTGACAGTCCCCAGCTAAACAGAGCCGGTCTTCAGTCCTGTGCTTTAGGTAACTCAAAAGGCAGAGAGTCTAAAAACAGAACTTTGCCATGCAACTGAGGACGTTGTTCTTGACATCCTAGGGCAGCCACGACAATGCTAACAAGTGCAGATTAAGGCCCGACGTGGAGGGAGGCCAGGTCGGATCTGCTGTGGTCCTTATGGAGGGAACCTCCGGAGCAGCTCCACCCCTCAGGGCCCATTTCCTCATTGGTAACATGGGAAAATATCGATGCCTATCTCACAAAGTGATGAGCACCAGGAGAGCAGGGAACACATTAGAATTTTCCACCTGCGTCACCAGTGCCTAGCACAGGCTGGCCCATAGTACGCACTCAAAAAGTATCTGTTGAAATAATGAAAGAATCCAATCAGGTAATATATGTGGAAAAGGCTCTGTGGGCATGAACTATTTCCTCGTGAGTTACTTTCAGAGTCCTTGCCCATAAGGAACGTACAGTCCAGGTGCAATTCCTCCACCGAACAAGCTCATCTCTCCTGCTCTGAACCTCCAGCCTCCACCTGCACAGGCAGCACCTCACCGCACGCTGATCGCATGCTGCCCCGTGAGC
This sequence comes from Balaenoptera borealis, assembly GCF_965194805.1. Classification (NCBI taxonomy): domain Eukaryota; kingdom Metazoa; phylum Chordata; class Mammalia; order Artiodactyla; family Balaenopteridae; genus Balaenoptera; species Balaenoptera borealis. The sequence goes on along the minus strand of NC_138868.1, from coordinate 100,049,658 downwards.
GCTGGAAAGACGTGCTGCGGAATCAGACTGGGGGTCGAGGCTTCTCAGGTCTCATCTCTGCTTTAGCATTTACCTGCCTGGGATGTTTCTGGACCCAAACACCAGAAATCAGAGGTCCCCGCTTTCTCCAGAGGGGGAACCTAATTTCCATTTTTTCAGTATCTCAAGACTCCTCAGCTTCCTCAAACTAGAAGATCCGCTCACGTCTCTTTCAGACCTCAATGTCTCTGACTCTCTCTCTGGTGCTTGTGTTTTGAATGAAGCCCCATGAGGACAGGGCCTTCTCCCTCTTATTCACTGCTACACCCCCAGCACCTAGAACAGTGCCCGGTGCAATGCAGCTACGAACAAACATCGACAAATGCGTGAACGAACGAATGAATGAATGGCTATTTAACTTTGTACGTATTTATGCCCTCTCTCTACTCCAGACCATCCGCTCCTGGAAGGCCAGGGAGCATCTCTCTCAGGCATGCATCTTCCTGACACATTTGCTATGATGCTTATCCCGAGGAGAAGCTCCACGAATGCGTGCTGACTCCCGACCAGCACTGGTTAACAGGCACCTCCAGCAACAGCTCCCTGTGTTCCGCGGTGAACGGCGTCTGGACTCAGTTGTGCTAGATGGCCTCTCCTCTCCTGACTTGTCAACAGTCCCTCCGCTGGTCTCTCTCGCCGCCATAGGGCTATTACACCATTAATCGTGATTTTCCAGGGTGGCTCCGAGAGGAGGCTGACAGCCACCAGACAGTGCTTGGTGGCGGGAGGACAGAGGAAATCAGAGGGGCAGCCAGATTAATTACAGGTTTTCTCTCGGCTCTAGGCAACAAGATCTTGATTACTCCTCATGACGCTCCAGGCTCCTCAAGACAAATGGACGTGGGCTTCTCTGCTCTTCTGACTACTCTGACAGAGAGAAACTCGCAACAGCAGCCAGCAGCTTGAATGGCATATGCAGGCAGTGGGATGGCCAGGGCAGAGGAGCAGCACCCCAGGCCCTGTGGCTTCCTCGGGGAGAGTCATCCTCTGTGACCTGATACAGCCGGGCAGTAGGCATAAGCATCCTGTCTCCCTGGCAACAAGCATGCGATGCCCAGACTCAGATCCTGTCCTGGGAGTCAGGGGCCTAGGTGTTCACTAGCTCTGAGCTGCTCTGAGCCTCTCTGAGCCTCAGTTTCTCATTCTGTAAAATGAGGGAATCAGACCAATGATCTCCAAGGTTCTTTTAAGCTCTGAGATTCTGCATTTCTAGGAATTGTACTTTATGATAACAGATAACATTTACTAAATATTTACTTTCTATGTGCAAAGTACTATTTTAGACCCACTGCTCCTCAGAACGCTGTGAGGCAGACCCTCATTCTCCCCCTCAACCCTGGCAGACAAGGATCCCAAAGGTGGAGAGGTCAAGTGGGACTTGCCAAGGTCACATCGACAAATATGACCTTGAAGCACAGGGGCTGGTCCTGCCCAGGTCTGACTTTAGGGGAGGACATTCAGGGAGCAGGGCCACTGCAGGTATCTGCTAGCACTCAGGACATGCGACTAGGGAAGCTGTTCCCAATTCTCGGGCACTAATGAGTGAGCCATGGGGGATCCCCAGTCTGTCTTCCTCTCCAAACCACCTCCTGTGTATATTTCAGACCAAAGCCCTCAATCCACCTCTAAACAATGTTCCCCTTCCAGGGGCCAGAGCAGACGTCTCTGGTTTCCAATCCCGGCTGTCACTATGCATCTTTAAGTTGGTTACTTAACTTCTGAGAGCTTCACTTCCACAACTATAAACCATGGGTGATGAGGCTTCCCTTGAAAAGCTGTTGCAAGAGATTTCAGGTGTAATGCAATCAGTGAATGCAACTTCCTGTCGCTCTCTCATCCCATCCTAGGTACCCTAGACCGCATCCACATCTTCTCCCAATGAGACCACCTGCCACCCCTCTTGCTAATATTAATCCACAGCCCTCTCACCTCCAAAATGCTGCTCCAAGTCAGCCCCATCCAGAAGCTTTCCCCGAAGAGTCAGCCGTCCTTCCTCACTTAGACTCAGCATGGCACAGGAGCAAAGGCAGGGGCCGGACATGGAGAGCCGTGTGACCTGGGGCCCATCTCTTAACCTCTTGGGGCTTCCATTTCTTCTGTGAAATGGGGAAATTACACTCCCACCATCTACCTTACAGGGTTGCTAAGAGGCTCAAAGGAGACAATGGCTGGAGAATTACTTTGCAGGTGAGTGAAGTGCTTTCTAAGAAAAATGGTGTTTGTTGTTCCTTTACGCCAGACTGGCCAAAACATATAAATAGACTTAATACTGCTACATGATTTACACTTCATTCATTCAACAAATATTTCTATTGTCTACTGGGTGGCAGGCAGTGTCCAGGCCCTAGGATACAGTCCCTGCCCTGGTGGAGCTTATAGTCTAGGGAGGAGATATTAATCCATATCCAGGGAGCTAGATGCCATAATGACAAATGATAGAGGAAAAGTACAGGCTGCTATAGAGGGTGTGGCGGGGTCCTCATGTAGCCGGAGGGGAGGGCTTTGCTGAGGACGAAATGTTTGACTTGAGTCAGCCAGCTCCTTTGAAGGGGGCAGGGGGGAGCAGGGGGGAGCAGAGCCAGACAGAGGAAATAACACAGCACAGGAGACCAGAGGCTCTGGTGGGAGGCAGCGCCATTAGTGTCGGAAATGGCAGGAAGCCCACGAGGATGGAAAGCCGAGAGCATCTTCTCTACGTGTCTGTTGCGCTTATGTAAGTCTCTCTCATTAGGCGTCCCCAATCTCTCTCTGTCCCCAAGTCCAGGATAAGGCTCTGCATCTAAAGCCGATTACCATCCTGAAGCTCGTGCTGGACCCAGCATCCTTCACAGAAAAGGTGAGGAGGCCACAGCATCCAAATCTCCTCTCTGCCACAAAGGAGGTGGTTAGAGGTGAGAAGATAGAGAATTAATCACCAGTCGAGGTGAGCCAGGAGAGGTGGGAAGAGGACCACTGGGTCGGATGGGGAGGGCAAGACTGGCTCTGGACGATGAAAAATGTCCCTGGCATTTATCTGAGGCCACCGGGCTGGGCCCTGGGGAGCCAAACTCCTAGCAAAGACCATGTGAGTCGAGGCTTTGAAAGAAAACAGCCCAGTGCTGGAGCCATTTGTAACACATTTAGAGCAGAGAGACCTTGCAGGAGCGTCCACAGAGGAAGAGAGAGTGAGTGGGGAGAAAGATGCGGAGAGAAACTGCTTTTAAGGACAGCATTCTAATTACCTCCAGATAAATACAGCCCTCCCTCCCCTGCTCGGGATCTGTCTGGGTGTTTGGGAGGAAAGGGGCTGCCTGCAGAAGCCTTGGAATGAGGCTATGTACACTGCAACCTTCCATAAGGAGATGTGGGAAGAGCTGGGTTATGCAGCCTGGAGAAGACAAGGATGGGGGTGGGAGATGGATCTGAATTTAGCCATCTATAGCCGGAGATGCGGTTGTTGTAGACTCACAGATGATGGGATGCAGACAATCTCCAGCCTCACTGAGGTCAGAGCCAGAGGAAAGTGCCCTGTTATTGATAAGGAAGCAAGTCCTGGCCTGAGAGCATCTGGGTCACAGCCACGAGCTCCCTTCCCTTGGCCTGGCTCCATCTCGCCCACACGGTCACCTCATGTACACACGGGCCTTTTCGGTGGCTCAGACATCACTGGCAGAAAGTAAGGTCCTGTCCTTTTTTTTTTTTTTTTAACTTGATTTTGGTTGCACCGGCTCTTATGCATGCCGCAACTAAGAGTCCACATGCCGCAACTAAGAGGCCCTGTCTTTTTAAAGTCCCAGCCAGAGCAGGTGAGAAGGCAGCTATCCCAAGGTTCATGTATTCCTCAGGGAGGCCCAGGACTGGCCCCTCTCCCCCAGCACTCCCAGGGGTGGGAGAAGGGCGGGGGCAAAGAAGGTAGGAAAGCTAGATATTGCACAACAAAGATCCACAGCAAAATAAGTTGGTGTCCCCTTCAGATTGCAAAGTGATAGACTTATTCCACTGGTGTCACCCAAGCGCAACACAACCTCTGGGAACTGACTAAGAGCCCACACAGGGTCCCCTTCAGCCCTTGCCCGCACCCAGCTCCATCAACGCTGACAGCCATCTGCCTGCGAAAGGCCTGGCACCAGGTTCTGCGTGGGGCGGAGGACAGAAACTGCGGCTGGCCAGCTGCCCCCTGCAGAGAAGGTTCTAGAACTGCAGTTGGGGTAGGAGGCAGACTTGCTTTTCATTCTGAAGTGTTCTCTACTGTTTGCATTTTAAGCTAAGAGGTTGGATGGCTTTTTCAATTAAGAAATCTAGTTAATAATTTAAAAAACAATATAGAATCCCAGCTTTCTCAATGACTGGCTCCAAGACCTGGACCTGTTACTTAACCCCTGAGCCTGGGCCCCCTCCTCTATAGAGGGAGGCTAATCACACCTCGGGTTCAAGTGCTCAGTGACCGCTGGGCCTGCTCAGGTCCCTCACAGCCTCTCTGGACCACCCGTCACTGGTCCCGGTGCTCTGGCTCCCAGGAGAGCAAGAGCTGAGCCATTGCTCAGAGGGGATCCTGGAGAGTGTTCCCGAGCTGCAGTCCCCTCCCAGCTACAGTCTAACCCCAGCACCTCCTGTCCCGCTGCCTCCGCGGCTGCTGCCCCCAAGTCTACCTGCAGCTTCCATGCTTACCCACCCCGCCCCCCGACACATTCAAACACATTCACAGCTCTGGTTCTTAGCAGGATCCCAGGTCCTGGGTGAGAGGAGGGTCCTCCCTTGGAAGGAGAGATGGGGAGGAGGATGGGGGGCCCGTCTATGTTGAGCCGATCTCTGAGGGGGGGCAGGGATACAGACAGCACCCTCTCCAGGAGCGACCCTAGGCTTCTGCATTAGTCACAGGCCACAGAAGCTCTCACCCAGCCTGTCAAAGCCCCATCACCTTTCCTCTGTCGTGGCCTGGGGATGTCACGGAAACCAGAGGCAGAGCCAGCAGAGTCTTTGGGTTGAAGTCCGGAGGCTGAAGGCTTTTCACCTCCCTGTGCACATTCTCAGGGTGACTTTCAGGAAATCCTTGACTTCCTTAGCTTAGCAAAGGGGCTGTCCCTGCACTCAACACTTCCCCCGCCACAGGGCCCTTGGTGAAGGGGCACGTAAGCATGAAAGCCCAGCTCCAGCTGCCAGAAGGAGAGAGACAGGCTGTGAGTACCACTTGGGTGGGGCACACTTCCCAGATCCTGGCAGCCCTGCTGCACTGCGCCAGCATCTCTGCACACTCTGGGCCCACCCGGCTCTGTGCTGGGTACTAATGGGCTGTGAAAACTCTCAGATATGCTGACTGCCCTCAGGGAACTTACTGGAAAAGTCAGATGTCCTCGTGGGAAAAGTAAGTTAAGCAGCACACCTGTAAACTCATGATGCAAGAAAGCAATGGAGCAGCTGTTCCAGGGCCAGACAGCCTTTGTCACCAAATGGGAAGAAGTGCTGGGAAGACAGAGGCAGAAAGGCCTCCCGCGGCCCGGAAGGTTGTAGTAAGATTCTTGGAAGACGCTGGACACACGCTGAGCCCTGAGGCACGTGCTGCGCAGGAAGGGAGACCTTCCAGGCAGTCACTGCGGAAGGCAAGAGGTGTCCAAGGACAGTGACCCGACCAACTTGGCAGGAGCACATGGTGCCTGAGGGGCCCAGAGAGAGATAAGTGTTGGGGTCAGATTCTAGAAGGCTCTGAATGCCAAGGTTAAGGAGCTTGGACTTTATCCTCCAGGCAATAAAGTGCCACTGAAAGTTTCTGGGCAAAGGAGGGCCAGGACCGGAGCTGTGCCTAAGGAAATTGATGTGACCAGGGTGTGCCAGGTGGCCTGGAGAGCAGAGAGGCCAGTTAATGGGTACTTAGCTGCGTGTGAGGGGATGTGAACGCAGGGAAGCCGACCCTGAAGGGAGTGGACCCCACACGGCCTGAACATTAGGGCCCTAGATTTTCCCACAAACAGGAAAAGAGAGTCTCTGAGCAGCCAAGCGTTGGATCTGCAAGGAAAGCAGAGTCCCAGGCAGCTCCAGAAGCAGCCTCAGTAGGACGTGGGGCACCACATATAGCACCAAGCTTGGATGGGGCCCAGCCCACATGCTGGGCTCTAACGGGAGTGATTCTAGAAAAGTCTGGACTTGGAGTCAGAAGGCCGGTGTTCCAATCTGGGCTTACCACCCGTTCTTTGCACGACCACGGTCAGGTCCTAAAATCTCTCTGGGCTTCGGTTTCCCAGAAAATCGAAAACATGCTACTTGCTCTGTCTTCTCCACGGGGTTGTTCAAAGATCAAAGGGGACATTATATGCGACCCTTGTTTCACTAGATTTTGCCAACTGTCAATCATGTTTCAACAATCAGAAAGTAAGGAAGGTGTTTTTCCTAAATCAGACGTCTGCGGTTGTTTAATTCTACCCTCCTCCCCCCTCACCCACAACATTTCATTCCCTGTCTTCTGTTCTAGAACATATGTCTGACTCCCCAACTCTCAGATTTACTGAACGGATGAATGATTTACCTTTGTTTTCTGTAAAACTACTAGGACAATGTTTTCCACCTAGTTGGAGCTCAATAAACGTATGATTGATTAATTAATAAAAGTGAACCTAAGGAGGGTGTTTTAATCCTACTCATCATCCCCCCACTCAGTGATTCACCTGAATATCTTAAAGAAAATAATTAGGATGTCAAGTTGGAGATCTCTCCCCTGCCCCCACCTCCATTCACAAAACTTCACATCATTCATCCCAGAGGAGGGCAGGGTAAGGCAGTGGTTAGCAGCACAGGCTTTGGGCCTGCGTTAGACCGAGATCCCCGAGTCTGGGCTCTGCTACTTACTTAGCTATGACCTTGGGCAAGTGATTAACCTCTCCAAACCTCAGTTTCCCCATCCACAAAATGGAGGAAATGTTAGATATTCCTAAGGTTGCTTTCAAAGATTAGCTGCGATCTTAGCAGTACGCCTGCAAATAGCAAGTGCTCAGTGACGGTTCTGTTACTGAGACTATTGAGAGCTCTTATTATGATGATTGCTATTATTGTCCAGAGCCAAATCACCATGATTTGGGGGGGACTGTATTTGGGTACAGATTTCCCATTAGTGTGGATGATTGTGCGTACTCTGTGACTGCCAATAGTTCAGCCTCTTATCGCTTTCAACTGGAGAAAGCAGATCCGGACGAGCTTTGAAATGCCTCACCCCCCAAGCCAACCTAACATCCTGCTATCAACTGGCATCTGGGGCTGGGGGGCACTGAGCTGATCAGTCGCCCTTATGGTGCTAACCCAGCGTTAATGGTGCAAGTGAATTACAAACAAGGCCCACCTGCCATGCTCAGCAACGAAACCCGGCAGGAGGGTAATTGCCCGCAACTGGAGCACAGGGGGACACAGCAGGCGCGGAACACATTAAAATGTGGAAGAGCAACATCCTAACACTCCTTCTCCGCTCAGGCCCAAGGAGAAGCCAGCAGGCCAGGGGAAAGGAACGCAGGCGCCAGATGGGGAAGGTTCCAGAAGAACAGCTCTTCCAGACGACCACAGCTGGCCGCCCAGCCCAGCTGAGGGCAAGGGGAGAGCACCCGGGTCAGCTCCACGCAGCCTGGTGTGCCCACGGGAGCCTGGAGGCCAAGGAGGTCCAGCATCGCTCTGGGCCGTGGCCGGGCGTCCCACCCCACAGGAAGGCTCCCTCTTTGCTGTGAACCTCCCCACCCAGGAGTGACTGGGGTAGATAATGGCCTCGCCCAGGCTGGTGGCACGAAGACCAGTCACTTGTTCCTTCATTTGTTCATCTCCATGCTGAGTATGCATTCACTAGTCATCAGCTGCAAGCGGAAAGAAAGCTACTATGACACAAGACGTTCTTTCAAGGGGAAACAGGCACAGACATCAGTCGCCAGGCACAGGCTGGGAAGTGCAGTCACAGAGCCAAGGTATAAGGCAGGGCTGGCACGAGGCAGAGGGCTCTCAGTGCTGCCCAGGCATGGTCGGAAAGAGACCCTCACACTGGTCTTGAAGGATGGAGATACACACCCCATACATGCATATACTATATACCACATGTGCATATACATACACATACACATATTTCCTCAGGTTGTAGGCATCTAAATGGGAAACATGCGGCCCAGGGCTCACACAGCTCCACTAAGTTCTCAACACGCTCTGAGACCAAAAGGAAAAGGACAAACTCAGGTACACAGCAGACGGCAGTCCTTGTCTTTGACCATCTTCACTGTCTACTGCAGGCAAGAAAAAGGCTAACCCCTTCACCTTCTCCCTCACAACTGGGGAGGTTTGCCAATGACCTGGGAAGTGACTTTGTGGTCGGACTTTCCACCTGGCCTGCTTGAAAGAACAGCCTTCTTCCTCTTCCTCCTCCTCCTCCTCCCCGCCTCATGAAAGATCAGACCATGGAAAGGCGCAGTGACACTTCAGGAAGCCATCAGAGTAGCAGGCAAGTGCATTACCTCCGGAAGGCTGGGTTCCAATCCCATCTCCTTCATTTACGAGCCATGATCAAGACATTGACCTCTGAGCCTCAGGTGCCTCATCTACAAAATCCTGATAATCACTGTACCTACCTCACAGGGCTGTTGGCAGTTTTAAGTGAGAAATGCATGTAAAGTGCTTAGCACAGGGCCCGGTACATAGTTAAGTCCTCAATAAATATATTCTAAATATTCTTCATGATGGCACCCCATCCCTGCTACCTGGAAGCAAACAGCTCTGCTGAGTTCGACCCACACATTTCATCCAGCAGAGAGCATTTCATCACTATTTCATTCATTCGACAAGGATCGACTGAGCACCTCGTGTGTGGGAGGCATGAGGTCTTGTGTAAAAATACAGGGTCCTTGTCTTTGAAGCATCTATGAAGGATAAGAAACCCACTTGTGTCCTGCCGAACTGTATACACATGCAGTCGTACCCATGTATATTCACACACGTCTGTGCACACACAGAACCCCTGCCCTTGGAAACCCATCATCTATTGATACGTTTAAAGCACTATTATCCCCATTGTAGGACGTGATGGTTATTAAAGTCTAGGCAGCAGACAGCACAGGAATAATTATACTCTGTGTTCTGGAGGCGGAAACTGAGGCTCAGAGAAGATACATGTCTTGCCCAAAGACCAGGGGAAGGGCGTGCCGGGAGCCAACGTTACTGGGCTTGCACACGCCATGCGTGTGCGGGTGAGCCGGCCCCTCCACGTGGTTACTTCATCAAGTCCCACAACAACCCCATGAGGCCTGGGTCTGGGCCCTCCTGCAAAGATGAAGAAACAGAAACACAGCAAAGTAATTTGCCAAGGATCACAAAGCCAACATGCGATGGGCCAGGAGGCAAACGGTTTTGTCTGCCGCAGGCCCAGCAGCCTGTGCTCCGATCGCCAGCAAACACTGGTGGCGGGCCTGAGTGCACCAGGCATGGCGCCCTGCCAGGCAACGCCGGGTCCTCTCGGTGCCCCGCGCACCCCCTGCACGGTCCCACTTTGGGACCTAGAACGTTCTTCCCCCAGAAAAATTGACACACGCCCTCTCCTTCTTCAGGTCTTGACTCAAATCTCAGAGTCTCAGGAGCCTTTATCCTCCCTGCTCTACTTTCCCTTTCTTTACGCAGCACGCACTGCCTCCTAACGTATATAATTTACTTATCCATGATGTTTCTTATTTGCATGGGTTGCTCCTACACATGCTTGCGAAAATGTAAGCTCCCGAGAGCAGGGATTTTGTCTACTTTGTATTTATGTATTGGGTCTTCATTGCTGCCCACGGGCTTTCTCTAGTTGTGGAGAGCGGAGGCTACTCTTCATTGCGGTGCGCGAGCTTCTCAGAGCACAGGCTCAGTAGTTGTGGCTCACGGGCTCTAGAGCACAGGCTCAGTAGTTGTGGCACACGGACTTAGTTGCTCCGTGGCATGTGGGATCTTTCCGGACCAGGGATCGAACCTGTGTCCCCTGCATTGGCAGGCGGATTCTTAACCACTGCGCCACCAGGGAAGCCCCATCTACTTTGTTCTTTATGAATCCAAGCACCTAGAACAATGCCTGCCATGTAGTATGTGCTCGACAGATGTGCTGAATGACTATGAGAAACACGTGAACAGTAAGTGGGGACTGAGATTAAACACTCACAGTGCTGACTAAGGCTGCGGCCACCAGGAGTCTCCCAGGTCTGCTGGGGGAAGGGTGGCCTCAGGAACATGTAGATTCGACACCTTCCTATTGATCAGAGACAGGGGCAGCATTAGAAGCATCCTACTTACAGTGTTCTGACAGCAAACAAGATGAGGTGAGAAGGACATCAGAGAATTTCAAGGCATTCTTGTCCTGGATTCAAGGAGAACCCAAGGCCGCCACTGGCTGCGCCTGAGCCCAGCTGAAGGCGGGGAGCCAAGCTCTGCTTATCAGCACATCCTGAAGGAGGGGTGGGAAGGGTGGGTGCTCACAGCCTGGAAAGTTGAGGGAGGCTAGGAAAGCACAGCCATGATGCAGAAGATGCATCCAGAATCTCGGAGCCGCAAGGGACCTGGGAGGTCACCTAGCGCAGGCTCCCCCCCTCACAGATACCAAAATGAGGCTCAGAGACGGACAATGACTTCCTCGAGGTCAAGAATTTGTGCCAGAGCAGGTTCTAAAACCCGAGTCTCCTGGCTGCTGGATCAACGCCCTTTTCATGGTAGGTAGCACTTACTCATTAAAATGTTTCTGTTGGTTTTGTTTTGTTTAACTGTCTTCCACAAATCAGCTCTCTCCTTGGTAGTAGGGACACAAGACACTGTGCAAAACAGATAAACACACAGGTAGCCATCAAATAACACCAAGTGCGTGGTGTTATCATGGAGGAAGTGCTGCCTGGTTGCCATGGGAACGTTGGGAAGGGGTCCCCAAGCCAGGCCTCGGGGGGGGTGGGTCAGAGAGGACTCCTCAGAAGAAAGGACATCTAAGTAGGAACCTGAACAATCAGTTGGGATCAGCCAGAGGGAAGGGGAGGGGTGGGAGAGGAAGCAGCACATACATGGCCTAAAGGGATAGGAAATGGGGACCTTCAGGGATCGGAAAGCAGTGAGAGCTGACACCCATATGGAGGCAGGACCTTGTCATCCAAGGCTTTGGCAGCCATGCTAAGAAGTGTGAATTTTATTCTAAGAGCCATTGAACGGTTTTAAGTAAAGGGGTGACGTAATCAGAATTATAAAAAAAAACAGAAAGATTACTCTGAGTACAATTCAAAGATGGTTTTAGAGGGGTTGCCTCTGGAGTCTGGGAGATCAGTTGGATGGCTGATGTAGAAGTCCTGACAAGAGATAAGGTGACTTGAAAGAAGACAGAGGTGGTGGGGGGAGAGGGGTGTTTGCATGTGAGACCTTTTCAGGAGGTAGAGTTCACAGGACCTGGTGATCTGATGTGGATCATGAAAAAATGGGAAACCAGGATGACTTCCAAGGCTTCCAGACTGGGCAACTGTGCAGATGTTGGTGCCACCAGAGCAGAGACTGGTGTGGAGGACAGAGGAAGGAAAAACTAGAAGAAAAGGACAGTAAGCCCAGAGATGCCAGGAGCATCTGTGGTGTGGATGTCTAGCAAAATGAAGAGTATGAACACCAAGCCCCTGGAATCCTTCCATCCAGACCTGACCTTGCTGACCTGAACTCCAAGTTCCCCTTTGAGCCCCTGTCCATGGTGCTGCTTATTCAGCCAGGCCGTACTTCACAGACTGTGACTTCTTCCCCAGGGGCTGACCCTCTGCTCTTCAAGGTCAAGGGGTCACCTCTGAGAGGGAGGATGTTAAGAACGACACCGAGAGTTGTTTCTAATTCCTGAAAAAGGCAGGCCTCTGCTTTTCATGCCACTTCAGAAGACAAAATTGACAGGCAGCACAGCATGTTACTTAACTTCTCTGTGCCTTGGTTCACTTATCTGGCAAACGGGGTTTAAAAAAAAGTGCCTCTTCATAGAGTTGTGAAGGCTAAATGAGTTAATATTTGTTAAAGAAATTAGAAGAGTGCCTGGCACATAGTTAAGTGCTACCTAATTGGTAAATTAGTAAAAATGAATGCATAAGATGAAGATTTAGATGCCATCACAGGAAGCATGATAGACTGAGTTGGGGGAGGTGCACTTCTGTAGGCAAAGGGGAACCAGGAGAAAGAAGGAGCATTCTGCAGTTTAGGATTTAAGCACTCTGGCACACTTCACTAGGAGAAAACCTGGGCTGAGTCAAATGAATAGATTCAACCAGCTTTAGCCTCAGATCCTGCCAAAACATAATTATTCTGGGTGTGGATCTTCTTTAAGAAGTAATGTTTACTTCAAAACACAGCAACTGCACCCCAAATGGCTTTGATGTATGTGGAATTTGACCAGCCTCCATTATATTAGGGGAGGTAGTCCTGTTTTACGCATCAGGCTCTCTCTAAAGCACCGAAATTTACAGAACATTTATTATGTGGTTCAGCAAAAGGTGTATGAATAAAGAATAACCTGCTCAATCAACACTGCTCAGCCAGGGAGCCCAGGAAGCTACTCACTCTGCCTGTGATTTGCCAAGCGCCAATGGGGGGAAAAAAAAAAAAAAACAGAAAAGCCCATCCCATCAGGGCATCCTGACATTGCATTTAGACAGGCTCATGTTCCTGCTTCCACTTTTGTTACTTGCTGGTGAAAACAGTACAGCCCAAACACAAGGTCACTCATTTCCCTAGACAGCATGGGCTCCATGCCTATCTGGTTCTCCTCTGTGCCTTGCTTCTGGAAAGGAGAGGAAAAAGATTTGTTCATGTGTCTGGTCCCCCTCTTGCCTCCTGTCTTTCACCTCCCTCCCTTCCTGCATCTTCTCTTTCACTTCTATTTTTCATGACTCTTCCCTCCCAGCTGACCACCAAACACCTATGTCCAGGGAGGCCCGTGGCATCAGGGTCCTCAGATACAAAGGGGGCAGAAGCTCATTTTGCCTCAGCTTGGCGTCTGGTGTCTGTGAAATGCCAGGAAAAGTCTGATCCTGCCCAGCCAGACACCTCTGACCATGGGCCTGGACTCCAGTCCCATTCTCAGGGAGCCCATTCTCTGGGCTCAGGTGGAGCCCAGAGTCCAGAGAGCAATACTCTCTCTAGGGATGAATCCTAGTTGGTCCCCAAGGACCCCCAGCACAGCTTTCCTAAGCTGCTTTTCTTAGATGTCAAGACCAGCCCCAGGCAAAACTGTGATGTAGGCAAGATTTGTTCATTCATTCATTCAACCAATGCTTTTGAGAATCTACTCAGTGCCAGACACTGGCCTAGGGCTGAAAATATCATGGTTCAACCTTCCTGCCCTCACAAAACACTATAGAGTGCCATGGGGGGCAAACAGAGGGGCACCTAAGCTCCCCTGGGGATTGGAGGTCAGAGGAGGGTTCCCAGGAAAATACCATCTAACATAAAAGACAAAAAAGAGAAATAAAAACATGTCCAAGAATATTTAAGGCATCATTGTTCATGAGAGTCAAAAACTAAACATCCAAATGTCCACCAACCATAGAATCAGTAAGTGGTGGCATATTCAGACAATGGAACACAGCAATGAAAATGAACATTCAATGGATGAATCCCACAAAGAGAGTGTTGAACAAAAGAAAGCCAGATACAAAGACTCATGCTGTATGGTTCCATGTTCATCCAGTTCCAAAACAGGCACTGGGAGTCAGGACCGTGGTCAAAGCGACTAGTTGGGGGCCTGAGAAGGACAATGGGGTGCTGCTTCTCAATCCAGGTGCTGGATAGAAGGGTATGTCTACTTTGTAAAAAGTCAAAGCTGTATACTTATGATTTCTTCATTTTTGGGGTATATTTGATAGACTTCCGTGAAAAAGTTTACATTAAAAAATTTTTAAGAGATAACCTGGCACAGCAGGGGTCCTGCTTGTCCTCAGTGCCCTTGGCTCCCCTCCTTTGCTCTCTCCCCATTATCACCCAACCTTATGCCCCTCCCACCCTGCAGTCACATGGGACACCATCAGATTAGTTAATTCACACTAAACTGTCCATGACTAACAGCAGTTACCCCTCCCTGGGGATTTCTGCCTTAACTCAAAATAGTAACTACAACGAGACAGCAGAAGTTGGAGACGTTAAGTGATGGGGTGTGGGCACGGCCCTAATACACTTCAACGCACCCTATGCCACTGCTTAACCTGAAGCCCTATGACATGCTGAGCCTCTTGCCTCTTCCTGGAGAGTGAACAAAGGGGGTAAGGCAGCTGGCCTCCTGGGTCGCAGCGGGGAGGCAGCATTTGGGCATCTAGACCCTGAACTAGGACTCTCAGGGCAGGTCAGACCCAAGGTAAGGCTAGGTGGAGCGACAGAAATGTAAAAATGCTCGGGGCAGAGGGGAGCTGGCGGAAGACGTGGGTGTGACCGTACAAGGCTTGCCAGGGCATCTGCAGTTTTACAAACTGCCAAAGAACCAACAGGACTTTGACCTATGCCTCCCAATTTACAAAGCTGATTTACTGTGCTTTGGGCAGCTCTGTCATGTTTCCAAGAATTATGCAAATAGTTCTCCCATTCTGAGCAGGTGGGGAATTGCCAGGTTTGTAACTTCACAGGCAGATTACCTCTGAGAAAAATTCACAGCAGGCAGAGCAGGAACCAGACACATTGTAGGGACCATGACCTGAGGCTTTCGCAGGGATTCTTGGCCACACTGGCGGCCCCCTGCTGCCCTCCCATCTTCTTGGTCCCAGAGGGGAGAAGGGGGTAGGAAACTAATTCCTTGGCTACTCAAGGTCCCTTGGTCTCACTGGTCCATTTTCCCCTGGGCTTTGCTCCCGGCTGCTAAGGCTGAGCTCAAAGAGGCACGAGGGGTGGGGGGTGGGGGGGTGGAGTCCCCATTTCCCTTCCCCAGGGAGTCAGAGATGAGAGGTGACGCAGTCTGGCCACCTGCTCCACCCACCTGGTGGCTCCATGAGCTGGGCAGGGAGCCTGGCAGGGAGGAGGGAGAGATAAACCCCTGGCAGTGGGTCTCATGAGAGCTCCGGAGATGAACCTCTTTTCATTGTCCTGACTCTGCCCCCTCTCTCTTTTCAGTTCCCAACCCGCTGTCTCCAGATCAGTGGGTTTTCCAGATGTAGCAACAGGTCCTCCGCCTGACAGACTCAACCCTGAATGGTCCCCGGGTGGGGGACGAGGTGCCTCTGGGGAAAGGCTGGCAGGCTGGGAGAGCCTTGTGTCTGGAAAGGCTCTTTCCAGAAAAGCCAGGGCACGGCCCTGCAGACAGGCTGTGCAAAAGGCTAACCAGGGCGAGACCCTTTGGGAGGAGGAGGCTCTGTGTTAGAGGCAAGGCCCTTCCAGGCTGCCTCTGCTGCAAACGGCCAGAAGGAGGGGCTCTGGTTTGAATCCCAGCTCCACCCTCTATGAGCTGGGGGACCTCAGTATGGCCCCGGAATGTAGTAGGGGCTCAGGAAATGTTAATTGTCAAGTTCGATGACTCATATTCTAACCACCTTAGAGTGACAAAGAGAGAGAGTGCCACCAAACACGGGGCACCAGGGTCCACTTCCTGCCCTTTATCAGGTGGCTCACAATGTCTCAGGCACCACACCGGGCACTTTACATACATCATCACTCTTAATCCTCACACTAACTGAAAGGTGGGTCTCAAGAGCCCCCTTTTGGAGACGGGGTTCAGAAAGTTGCCGCTGCTGCTCTGACATCACACAGCCCCCGAGTGGAAGCAGCAGGATTTGAACCTACGTTTGGCCGCCTCCGAGGTCTGCACTGCAAACCACTGCACCATCCCACCCCAGCCCGCACTTGCTCAGAGACCCTCAGCTGCAAAGCAAAGAGGTTTGCAGTGACCTTTTTGCATTTCCCATGAGTAGATGTCCTGTAACTGAGGCTCTTTGCTCCAAAAAATCTCCAAGCCCAGCCATGCTTTCTCTCTGCCTCTGCCGGGCTCCCCCAGCAAGCACCGAGTCACCGGCAGAGAGAAAACAGAGGTTCACATAGCGGCTCTCAAGGCCCACTCCCAGGGGCCATCTATTACTGACACAGCCCACCCTCTCTCACCTAGGGAATGTATCATTTTCATTTCCCTCTTGAAAAAGAGCTAAATCAGTATGGTTTTAATGCTGAGAATTTAACTTTATTAATAAACAATAAAAGGTAAAAGCTTCTCAGGTCCCTGATTGAACACCATCAGTGACAGGTGCAGCAGCCTAACTCCAGACCAAGTGTGATGTGCTGAGACCTTCTAAGCCAAAGGATTTTAACACAGATACATGCAAGTGCACACATATGCTCATGTGTACAGAGGTCATTCTGGAGAGAGGGGCCCCTGTCTGCAGGGAGCCCCCTTTGTCCCAGGAAACAGTTCTCTCTGCTCCTTATACAGAAGGGCTGAGAGTCCTATGAGGCCTGGCCCTGGAGTAACTGCCTCCCTGATTTAGAGAGCTGTAAAAGCTTGATTTGGACTCAAATATTTAAGCACTTTAAATATGCCGATAATGATAATTACCCTGCTGATGGCATTTCATCTTAAATGAAGCTCCACGGCAAGAAGACTCTGAAATCACTGTCACCCAACAGACAATGCTCTTGGTCGACTCTAATCCTCAACCATTGTGCTGGTGGCCCTGTGGGCAGCTGTCACCCAGGGAAAAAGGCCCTGAACTTAGAGCCGGATGACAGGGGTGCCATCATCTGATTGTGTCCCTGGGTGAACCAGGTGACTTCTAAGTCTCCTCATCTGTAAAATGAGGATGGTACAGCCGGCCTGCCTCACAGGTTTGGTGTGAGGGTGAAGGAAACCATGTGTGACCTCCAAGGGGGTGACAGACAGGAACAATTAACAAGGCATCAGCATCAACTCCCCAGTAAACCCAGCAGATAAGCGCACTCCAGCGCCCCCATTCTCAGCCCACAGAATGAATGTGCCCAGGTCCCTCGGAGAAAGGCTTGTTCACCAAGAACACGGAGGCCTCTGGGGGCAGCTGGTGGTAGTGCAGGGGCTTCAGGGGACGCTCGGGATTCATCAGTTCAGTCGGTGCTTTCCCCCCAACCCCCAGGGCGACTTAAGTGCTATCCCCGAAAGAGCAAAGTTTTCAACAAGATAAACAGGCGGCAGGCAGCAGGGGGAGGGGAGGACTAGGAAAAGAGGGATGAGTCTTAGACCTTTATTTTTACAGCCCGGCGCTAACGTGGAGGTAGAACTGGCCAGCTAGTGAAGCCCTTGGGGATGAGCCCATAGTTCTAAGTGGACCCAGGATTCGAGGGGCGTGCTGTAGCTTGAGAATATGGGTGAAGCAAGGAGATGAGAAGGAGAGAAAGGGAGCAAATGGGCATTGAAGGCCCACTCTGAGCTGGGCCCTTGACATAGTTTATCTCAATTAGTCCTAATAAATCTCTGAGGTGAGTCCTGCCGTTCCTACTTTTCCGGATGAGGCTTGGGGGGGTTCAGGAGCTGTCCCGCCCGCTGCACAACAATATATGGTTGTGCTGGCCTGGAGCAGGGCCACCTGATTCCAAAGCCCCCGTCCTCATCCCACTCCCCACCAAGCCCCACGGTCAGGGCTCCGGGCAGATGTGTCCTGAGTGCCTCCTACAAGCCCAGCTCGACCCTAGGAGCTCGGGGGTAAAGACGACTATGAGACCAGACCCTTGTCTTCCAAGAGTTTTCAGCATAATTGGAGAGACAGGCCCGAGACTCGGGCAGTAATCGTAACAATCAGCCCTCAATTAGGAGAAAATGAGGAGTCTGAGGAGAGAATCATCTTCAAACTCCCTATCATGACATCAGCCGGGAAGAACTCTCCTGACTTCACAGTCCTCAGAGACCTCTGCTCTCTCTCTCTCTCTCTCTCTCTCTCTCTCTCTCTCTCTCTCTCTCCCTCCCTCCCTCCCTCTCCCTCCCTCCCTCTCTCTCTCTCTCTCTCTCTCTCTCTCCTCTGATGACGGGGCGGCTGAACTTACCAGGCTCCTCACACCCTTCTGGATCCCTAAGAGGCGCCCACCCGGCCTGGAGGCCCGGCCCCGGATGCCACATCCACCCACGCTGTGCACTGGCGTCCAGGGGGTGGCGGCCATCTGCAGCCTGGCCACCCAGAGCGCGGCCCACAGACGGCGGCAGCGGCATCACCGGGGAGCTTGTGAGAGACGAGGAAGCTCAGGCCCCACCTCAGACACCTCCTGAGTCAGACTCCGCCCTATGACAAGGTCTCCAAGTGACTCGTGTAAAGTCTGAGAGGCACTCTGGAACCCCCATCCAGCCACATGGCCAACGCGATCAGAACTGGCAGGAAATGACAACGACCATGACAATGGAAGTAAACGCGACCGCTAACGCGGTCTGAGGGCTGTGTGCGAGCTGGACACTGTGCTAAGGGCTCCATGTGCGTCTCTATCAATTCCCACAAAAGCCCTCGGAAGCCAATGCTGTGACCATTCCTGTCCTACACACAAGAGAGCTGAGGCTGAGAGGGGTCACCCAGCCTGCAAAGGGGACAAAGCTGGGACCCAGACCAGGACCATCCAACACTCTAGCCCACGCACGTCTTATTCAGTTGGCCAGAGTTCTTCTCCAAGAACCCACAGGTCACCTGGGCACACCTTCTCATTTTACAGAGGAAGCAACAACAGGTCCAGAGAGAAAAGGGGTGCTGCCAAGACCCCACAGCCAGGACTCCAGCCCCGCCCCCCTCAGCCCCCAGTGCTGTTGCACAGAAGTAGCTGGAGTAATTTTAAAGTCGGCGAAGCTAGTCAAATCATTAGCTCATTTTTGCTCAAAGCGATATGGACTCATGGTCCCTAACAAAACCTCTCTCCCCAGAGGGTTTCTTCCTTACCTGAAGTTCCTGAGACAGGGTCCCAGCCACCCAGAGCCCAGCCCAGCGCCCTTGGAAGAGGAGTCAGGAGCCAGCTTCTCTCCGGGGGCCACTTTTTCCTGGCGGCGCAGGGAAGGCTGGCGAAGGCTACTGGTTCAGAACCACGGGCAGGAGCGTGGCTTCCAAGCCAGGACCGTATCCTCTTCCCGGCGGGCTCCCAGGAGCACAGGCAACCTTAAGAGATTCTGGTTCACTGGTCTTCCTCAAGCATGTTGCGATTTGTTTCAGGAACACTCAGAACGACACCACAGAGTGGTCAGGCAGTCTTCTGTCTGAGCTAAAGAGCAGGCCACCGGAGGCCTGGCTGGTCCGCTCCGGCACCCGGGCCACCTCTGCTGACCCCAGAGGCCGAGAGGTGCGAGATGCCCGGGGCCCGAAGGCCCGTAAAGGGCAGTGACGGGGAACGGCTGCAGCCTGCAGCGGGGCGGGGAGAGAGGCAACCCTCCCAGCCGCGTCACTCACAGGCTGAGCTCAGTGGGGCTCCTAGGCCGCGGCTGGGAAGGGACACTCCCTGCTCTGGGCCCACGGTGGGCCTGCCACCAGCACAACTGCCAGGCGCCTTTCATCTCTGCGCTGGGCACTCGGCACCGAAGCTTTGCCAGTCCAACCGCAAGTTCGATGATATTGGATTAACACTAGGACAGACAGGACAGGCCCAATTAGCACAGAGGCCTCTAGCCTGGTGCAGACAAAATGTCAGGCCCCAGAGGGGGGTGGGCAGATATTGCCTCTGAGGGCACGGCATCCCCCCTCTCCTAGCAAAAGGCCAGCTCCCCAGCCGCGCAGCAGGGGGGACGCCGGGAGGAAAAGGTGGCTGGAGCTGTCAATACAAACAGCGGTGGCCTGGCAGGGAAACCTTCTGCCTCGGAGGACAATTGGAGGGAGCAGGAGGGAAGCTGGGCTTAATTCACACCTGCTGGAGGCGCTCTGGCCTTCTCTGCTTGGGGAGAGTCTATCGGCCAGAGGCCTGAGTACATAACCAGGTGCACACGTGGCCCAGAAGGGAGATGCAGGGAAGGTGAGAGGGCGTGAGGAGGGCAGCTGAGGAGCAGCTGCAAAGCGAAGAACGTAACACCGGCAATAGTAGGAATAACAAGGGCTACCATGTTTGGAAGGTATATGTATTCTGGAGCAACTGGGCCCTATATAGTTTTTCTTTTATTTCATTTAATCCTCAAACAACCCTATAGAGGTAGATACTGCTACTGTCCCCACTTTTCATATGAAGAAACAAAAGCTCAGATAGGAAGGTGACTTGTCCAAGGCCACATAGATATTCAGTGGTATAGACAGGATTCAAACTCAGATCATCAACCACTGCCCTGCACCAGTTTTGTTCTCACCACGTGTTTCCCTTCACCTTCCCCACCTCTCCAAAGCTTCCCGATCCTCCAAGGCCCAGCGCTAGGCCACCTCCTCCATGTTGCCCTCCTTGACTGCACCAGGCTTTCCCAAGCTCACCCAAGTCTAAATGGCTATGCCACTCCCATCGGTGCCTGCATGCCTGCTTTTACTGCCCAGTTCAATGGCTATGTCATCTTCCTGACTAGTTTGTGAGTTCTAAGAGGGCAGGAGACATGTTCTTCATCCTCAGTGTTCTAGCATATCGTAAGGCTTACACAGCTTGCTTAATAAATATTTAAGAAAGAAGGAAGGGATGGAGGGAAGAATAGATCTTTCCCTGAAACCCTCTTCACTTCACATTTATTTTTCATGGTCTAGAAAAAACAGAGAGAACTGAGCATTGGGTTCTCACCCTCTCTGGAGAAGTCTTCCACCCCAAGAGCTGATGAGACGGCCAAGGCCTCAGGACCCATCCAGGTGCCATGCGGTGGCCTTCCTCAGGCCTCCTTGAAGCCAATCACCTCTCTCTTCCTCTTCCATCCATTGGTGAAACGGACCAGAACACCTGAGAAGCAGCTGATGACCTTTATGTCATCCTGGGCTTCCGCCTTCACGAGCCCCTCTCTGCACGGCCACATGCTGTCAGGAGGACCCCTGGGAACACAGTTCCTGGCTTCAGAGAATCCGCAATCCCCAAAGGGTGCTCTTACCCAAAGGGGCATGTGGCTCAGAGAGGCCCCAGTGAACACCAAAGAAACCGATTTTCAAGAGTCAGATTCCTTATTTCTACCAGGAAAAGGCAGCTAAGAAGCAGTGGGTGGTTTTGGGGGTGGCCTGGTGCCATGGGCTGAAGATATATTTCTGGGGCAAAACTCAGAGCCTCCTCCAAGCAGGGAAGAGGTCAGCACCCAGAGATGTCGGATGAAGGGCTGGGCGATGAGGACAGAGCCCGCTCAGCCTCCCTCCACCCGCCAGCCGGCCAAGCCTCTGAGTCTCTCCCCACACTTTGCAGCACCCCTCCATGGAGCGTGCCCTCATTCCTAGCGCTCCTTTAGCACCCCTACCACAGGCCCCCAAGGCTACATGCTGATAATAGCCCTTTGCACTTTTCAAAGGACGCTCACGAACTTTGCCTCTGACCATCTCCATCGGGAGCACTCTCAGGCCCATTTTACAGATAAGGAGACTGAGGCCCAGGGGAATTAAGGGGCACCGCAAATTGTTGGCAGCACACAAGCTCAGGAGTTGTCTTTGGAGTGTGCCTCGGCATGCATTCTTCAAGGAATGTGTTATGACCTGAAGAATGATTCCACGCTGGAACTGGGCAGTGTGCGGCCAGATGGCGACGGCTCTCCAGGGACCCTCTCTGCTCGGCCAGGCCCTCATGCACAGCTCCAGCAGATGCCTCCAAGCTACAGGCTCATGCTGCCCGTGGCCCGGCAACCAAGGCCGCAGCAGCCGTGCTGACAGCTTTGCTTCAGCAGCGCCCGCCCCTGGGGACAGGTGGCCTTTCTCCCCAGGAGGTGACTCGGCCTTCGGGAGCTGCCAGGCAGCCCCGGGCTGCACGTGGTGAACCATTAAAGGATGAACAAGGCCTCGGTTACACAAGGGAAGCAGGAGGTAGAGACGGGAGGGAGGAGGCTCGCGCTGCTGGTCCTGCAGGCCCCATTCCGTCTCCCAGGCTGGCTCAGGAGGCTCTGGGAGGCACGGGATGGAGTAGGGAAGGGGAGGGGAGAAGAGGGAAGTCCAGGACCGGAAGGGACTGGCGGAGCCGCACCCGCCCCACTGCAGAGAGGCCCACGGAGACGCGGGGACAGCGACCGAGTTCATGCAGCCAGCGTCAGGCAGAGGCAGGATGAGAACCCAGGGTTAGGACTCCCCGCCTGGGCTCTCCCTGCACCATACTGTGCGGCTTCTCCTTCAGGGAACACCAGGCGAGTGAAGGCTCCCCTCAACATCCAGTTTGGGGACTCATGGTGAGTGTCGTAATTTCTTACGAATAAAGGACTGGATCAATTTGGGTTCCATGATATTCGTTCACCAACCAACTTCAGTGAATATCAGTGAAATACCTACTATGTGCTATCCCTGGAGATTCCACAGTAAAGTGAACACTGAACCACCCAAGCCCAGATGCACCCCCGGTACCGACCCAGGGACTCCCAAGGCAATTTCAGCACAGACAGGGCCAGACTTTACCTCCACCTGGCCCGTTTCTCCCAGGTGCCACCGACCAGTGTGCCCTGGGCCTTGGGCAGTGGAGGAGACCCTTGAGCCTCCAGGTGTCAGGTGGCACATCAGGAACCGTCATGGTCACCCTTGCTGGGGCTGGCTCTCTATCAATCATGTCAGGCAGATGCCTCTTCAGAGCAGACCGCAAGGCAAACGTTCTAGTTTCTTCGGCCCTACGAAGTTCTGGCTACGTGACTCTACCATCCTTCTGATGAGCCCTGGACAAGTAGGAACGGGCGAGAAGTGCAGCAAGAGGGTTTCCAGACCATGTGGGTCCAAAGCAATGAACGGGCAGCAGCTTTGGAGTCCTTGAGATTTGATCCAAATGGGGGTTCAGACAGAGGGATGGACTTAGTGAGCTCTGGGGGTCTCTAGGGGCCCAGTGTTCCCTGGGGAAAGCCTGGATCAACGTGAGCTTGAGAAGTGAGCGCACCTAGAAGTAGTGTTAGTCTGGCCATGGGAAGATGGTAAGGTCATAGGATACAGGGTCCTGGAAGCACCACCCCGTGTGGCCTTGAAACAGCACAGCTGCCCCACTCCCACCCCAACTCACAGAAGAGATGTCACTCTCTCTTCCAAGGGCAAGGGAAACTCATTAGCTTCCTTCCAAGAAAGTGTCTATGTCAAGTCAATGAAAGCAAGTAAAATGGCTTCAAGTTCTTCCCGGCGTCTACTCGGAGTACCTTAAACCCATTCTTCATTCCGTGGTCTCTGTTCCCCTGGTGGCAGCCTTGCTTCATCTGTCACCAGCACACAGGGGAGGGAACTAAAGTCCTCCTTTTGTGGGCTGCCAGTAGCCCTCTAGATCAATAACAGCTGTAATGACTCAAAGAGAAACACATCATGTTTTTATGTGATTCCCCAAATGAATTCTTTTTTTTAATTAATTAATTTGTTTATTTTTGGCTGCTTTGGGTCTTCGTTGCTGCGCGCGGGATTTCTCTAGTTGTGGTGAGCGGGGGCTACTTTTCCTTGCGGTGCACAGGCTTCTCATTGCAGTGGCTTCTCTTGTTGCGGAGCACGGGCTCTAGGCGTGTGGGCTTCAGTAGTTGTGGTGCATGGGCTTCAATAGCTGTGGCTCGCGGGCTCTAGAGTGCAGGCTCAGTAGTTGTGGTGCACGGGCGTAGTTCCTCCGCGGCATGTGGGCTCTTCTCGAACCCGTGTACCCTGCACTGGCAGGCGGATTCTTAACCACTGCAGCACCAGGGAAGCCCAATGAATTCTTTTTGAAAGCATCTTTTTTGGGGAGCACTTTGAAATAATTAAAGTCTTCCATCAAATGATCCTGGAGATCTCTTGCTATGAAAAGCCTTTAAATTCATCCTCCTTAATGTAATTCTATCCCAGCAGATGAACTTGGCTTTTTATATTTCTTCAAATACCGTGTCAGGGCCTTTAATCAGAGGTAGGATCTGAACGGAAGAGGGCTCAGGCAGTCCCTGTGCACTGGAGCCTGGGGTGGGGCAGCGGTGGCCACCATCCGTACCTCCTCCCACCCCCCCACAGGCCGCTGTCTCCACCGCCGACGAATCGGTTCCACCTGGAGGTGCTGATTCACCCATCCATCCACCCACCCTCCCACCAAACACACCGTTTCTTCCATATCCCTGGCTCTCTGTTTGCAACAGGGGGATGAGAAGATAAGGAAACACAAGCCAGATAGCACTTCTGTCCACTGAAACTCAGGCCAAAACGTGGCCTCTACCAGACAGATGGAGCTGTGTCTGTTAAAGGGGGAGATAGAAAGACCTAGAGAGAAAGAGCAGCTGAAGAGCTGAGCAGTCAGCATCGCCAGTGTTAGTGATAAGAGGCAATGATACTGGAACTTCCCTGGTGGTCCAGTGGGTAAGAATCCGCCTTCCAATGCAGGGGATGCAGGTTTGATCCGTGGTCGGGGAACTAAGATCCCACATGCCTCGGGGTAACTAAGCACACGTGCCCCAACGAAAGACCCCACGTGCCGCAACTAAGACCCGATGCAGCCTAAATAAATAAATAAATAAATACAAATTTAAAAGAAAAGAATACACCATTCACATGCAATTTATTAAAAAAAAAAATAGGCAATGTTACTGAATCCCTAACCTAAAATGAGGCACAGAGTCTGTTCATAATTTCCACACTGCTTCTGCAGGTCAGGGCCCTTTCTCGCTCAGCCTCCCCTGGCTCTTCTTCCCTCCCTGCCTTGGCTGACCACACTATGAAATTAAAATCTATTTTTAAATATTTGTTTAAAGTGCAGCTTCATGACTGCTAGTCTTTAATTTTAATACGAGCGTATCTCATCTTTTCCAGGTCTCTCTTCAATCCCTACCTACCCTTCCCCCTGGATAACCAGATACACGAAGTGGTCTTCATTTAGGTGTGGCTTCCTGAGCTTTCTCTCTGGGGCAGCAGGTGGGGAGGGGCTGGACGGGGGCAGGGAGGTGGGAGCTGGTTCACAGTCCTGGAAGGAAGAAACAAGGGTCTGCACTGATGGATAAGGAGGAAGGACTGAGCTGTGAGCAATTCCCAAGGCACCCCCAAAATGCAAACACTCTGGGGAGGGTAAGAGATCAAGGGTCCGTCAGTCTTAAATGATGTCCTGTGAAGGACTTCACCAAGGTTGCTTTCTCCCTCTGTGCCAGCTGGCTCCAGAGAGGGTTCCAAGAAGCTGGGGCGGCCAGCACTGTGAGATGGGCAGGACAAGCCCTCCAGAAGCACCTGTGGGCTCTTTAGCAGAGCCTTATAGGGTCTGTATCCTGGGTGTGAGGATGGAGATGGGGCAGCTGCCAAAGGCAAAGTCTGCTAGATCCTGGCCTGGAGCCCAGCTTGGCACGTGGTTACAGGTGAGGGGCTGCAGTGGAGGCAACCACGCTGCCCAAAGACTTCTGTCCCATAGGGTCCCAGGTTGAAGGCCACAGAAAGGACTGAGCAGCCAGTTCTTGGGCTCTCTGCTGGTGATGCCCCCTGAGAACCACCAAGGGGGCCTCAGGAGCCACTGATGAAAGGCTGAAGCAGCATATTGAGATGTTTGGATTTCAGCATAATTATTGCGTTAACAATTTAATCATTTAAAAACACTATCTTGTGTTGCTCTAATGAAGAGAGAGGCTCTTTTCCATATTGTTTGTGCCATCTGTGAACAATTTTCACATTAGCCTCTTAGAATGGCAAAGCAGAAGACTGACAGTGATGTAGAGGGGCAGAGCAGGGGCGGGGAGGGGAGGGAACATGGGATGGGGGAAGAGAGTGATCAAGCCCAGCGGGGAAGCAGGGCCCCAGGGCAGGGTGGGGGCTGAAGTGTGAAGTGCGACCCTCTGTAAGCAGACCCAGTCCTGGGGCCACGGGAGAGCGAGTGGATGGAGATGTGGCCCTGCTTTGAGGGTACTTCACATTCAGATGGGAAGAAAGTTCCTAAATTTGTGGGGATGGTAAGGAAAGGCAGAAGAGCCCAGCACAGTGGTTTTCAAACTGTGGGTGGCAATCCGTAAGCAGGTCCCTGGTATCAGTTAAGTAGATTGCAATCAGTAAATTTTTTTAATGAAATAGAATAGAATGGACAATATCAAAGAAATATCATTCCCTACTGAAAGAAACCAGGGATGAACTAAAGAAATTCCAGGTAAGGAGCAGGAATACACAAGGTAAGCCTGCAACATCTTGTGCTAAAGAGCAAGGAATTACCCCTAGACTAGTGGGGTCTAATGAACAAGGGGCTGCCTTAAAGGGGCTCCCACTTGGCCAATGATGGGACAATTTGAGTTTCAAAAGGAATAATGATGGTAACTGATGGAAATTCACTGAGAGTGTAAAAATTCACCAGTCTGTAATTGTAGTAGATTATGGTGGCTCCCCTCAAACATAGGTTCCTGTCCTAATCCTTGGAACCTATGAATATTACCTTATATGGCAACCTTATATGGCAAATGGTATGATTCAGTTAAAGATCTTGAGAGGAGGGCTTGTCCTGGACTATCAGGTGGGTCCTGAATGTAACCACATGTATCTCTATAAGATAGACACAAAGAGCAGAAGGGACACAGAGGGGCAATGTGACGATGGAGGCAGACACTGGACTGATGCAGCCAAAAGCCAAGGATGGCCTGAAGCCACTGGAAGAGGCATGGAACAGATTCTCCCCGAGAGCCTTCAAGGTAACTCTGCTCTGTCAGCTCCTCAATTTCAAACTTCTAGCCTCCATTCAGACAGTACTATAAAGCTACAGTAATCAAAACAGCATGATACTGGCACAAAAACAGACAAATCAATCAATGGACCAGAATAGACAGCCCAGAAATAAACCCACACACCTATGGTCAATTAATCTTCAACAAAGGAGGCAAGAATATACAATGGAGAAAAGACAGTCTCTTCAGCAATTGGTGCTGGGAAAGCTGAACAGCTGCATGTAAATCAGTCAAGTTAGAACACACCTTCACACTATACACAAAAATAAACTCAAAATGGCTTAAAGACTTAAATATAAGACATGACTCCATAAAACTCCTGGAAGAGAACATCGGCAAAACATTCTCTGACATAAATCCTACCAATGTTTTCTTAGGTCAGTCTCCCAAGGCAATAGAAGTAAAAGCAAAAATAAACACATGGGACCTAATCAAACTTACAAGCTTTTGTACAGCAAAGGAAACCATAAACAAAATGAAAAGACAATGTACAAACTGGGATAAAATATTTGTAAATGATCCAAACGACAAGGGATTAATTTCCAAAATATACAAATAGCTCATACACCTCAACAACAAAAAAACAAACAACCCAATCGAAAAATGGGCAGAAGACCTAAATAGACATTTCTCCAAAGAAGACATCCAGATGGCCAACAGGCACACAAAAAGGTGCTTAACATCACTAATTATTAGAGAAATGCAAATCAAAACTACAATGAGGTATCACCTCACACCAGTGAGAATGGCCATCATTAAAAAATCTACACTTAACAAATGCTGGAGAGGGTGTGGAGAAAAGGGAACCCTCCTACACTGTTGGTGGGAATGTAAATTGGTGCAGCCACTGTGGAAAACAGTATGGAGGTTCCTCAAAAAACTAAAAATGGAGTTGCCATATGATCCAGCAATCCCACTCCTGGGCATATATCCACAGAAAATAGTAATTCAAAAAGATACATGCACCCCTATGTTCATGGCAGCATTATTCACAATAGCCAAGACATGGAAACAACCTAAACATCCATCAAACAGATGAATGGATAAAGAAGATACAGTACGTATATACAATGGAATACTACTTAGCCATAAAAAAGATGAAATAATGCCACTTGCAGCAACATGGATGGACCTAGAGATGATCATACTAAGTGAAGTAAGTCAGACAGAGAAAGACAAATAGCATATCATATCACTTACATGTGGAATCTAAAATATGACACAAATGAACTTATCTACGAAACAGAAACAGACTCACAGACGTAGAGAACAGACCTGTGGTTGCCAAGGGGGAGGGGGTTGGGGGATGGATAGATTGGGAGTTTGGGATTAGCAGATGCAAACTATTATATATAGAACAGATAAACAACAAGGTCCTATCCTAATGTATAGCACAGGGAACTATATTCAATATCCTGTGATAAACCATAATGGAAAAGAATATGAAAAAGAAAGCATATATATGTATAACTGAATCACTTTGCTGTATACCAGAAATTAACACAACATTGTAAATCAACTATACTTCAATAAAACAAATTAAAAAACAAACAAACAAACAAAAAAACTGGCCTCCAGAACTGTGACAGAACAAGCTTCTGCTGTCTTAAGCCCCCGAGTTTGTGGTCCTTTATTACGGCAGCCAGAGGAAACTGATACAATAATGATACCCAAGAAAGAGAAAGCCAAAAGCAATGAAAATAGGAACTGTCAGAGCACAGAGCACACAGCATTTCAGTTTGTATACATATATCTCTGGGTAATCTGGGTTGGGCTCTGAAATGTATTTCTTGCTGTGCATCGTGGTCAAAAGATTGAAAAACTGGCCCAGTGCTTGAGCGCATGGGCTCTGGAATCAAGCAGCCCAGATAAGCAACTCACTTCTGCCCCCTTCAGACCATGTGGCCTGGGGCAAGTCACTCACCCTCTTGGAGCCTCCGGTCCTCATCTGTACAATGGGATTGCTGTGAGGAATACATGAAATAATGCACCTGCCATAGAACCTAACGTGCCCTGCATCCTCAAGAAATGTTAGCTGCTGCAGATTTGTTGTTATGGTTACTACTACTACTAAAAATAATAATAAAAGATATACATGAAGACAAGCACAAGCTCTACCCCATGCCCATGTAGACTATTACAAAGGCTCTCTGTCCTGACGCTCCAGCTGAGAAGCCTCTAGGAATGGCAGAATCGGAGTGTGTCAGAACTGACCAAAATCATGCAATCAAGTCCCTCCACTTCAGAGAGGAGGAAACTGAGGTCCAAGAAGAACACTGACTTTGCCCAGGTTACGTAGTTAGTAAATGACCAAGATGGGGCTAGAACTCAGTCTCTGAATTCCTGATCAGAGGCAGAGGCACGCTATCCCCGACTCCCCTGAACCTTTCATTTGCCCCTCAGCCACTCCTGCTGGCCTCCTTCCAGCCCAAGCCTTCCTGTCACCACCAGGGTCCCAGGGGAGGCTCCTCATGTCCACCCCACAGGAAATCCCTTAGATGCAATGTCCATTGATTATCCAGGAGAGGGTTTCTGTGCCATTTGAGCTTTCTTTGCACTGAACAAGCTCACAATATCCTATGATTACCTGTTGAAATGATTCCCATATTTCTCCCTGACAGCTCCAAGTGCCTGATGCCCTGACCCTGTTCTAGCAGGAGGGCCTACAGGCCTCCACGCAGCCAGCTGAACAGAGACAAGAAAACGGGACAGTGAGAAAGGCTTCACTGGGGAGAGGGTTCCCAGGATCTCCTGCCAGCCCTCCAGACTCCCCGTACCCTGAAGCTTTCCTGCCCTCACCCAGGACTCAGAGCAATCGAGTTCCTTTCCCAGTGGACAGGGGCTTTGGGCTGGGCAGCGTGTAGACTACTCCATGGCATTTCTCAGCCAAAGAGAATCCAGCTGATCTGGAGAAACAGGGCAAAGGTTAGAGGACTCCTTGTTCTCAGCACTGAGCCACCCAGCCCTGAAATAATGGCTGAGGATATACAGGTTTTAGAGTCAGGCAGACTTGGATTGGAATGGGAGCTTTTCCACTGACTGGCTGTGTGATCTCGGGCAAGTGACTAAGCTGTTCTCTGAGCCTCATCTGTAGAAAAGGGGTAATGATGTCGACCTCTTTGGACTGTTGTAAGGATTAAAAGAGATCATGTTTGTAAAGGGCTTAGCACAATGCCTGGCACATCACGTATGTCCCATAAATGGGGGCTGGGAGGAGTAGAAGACACAGTAGTGGTGGTGGCAGCAGTAAGCAGTAATAGTACCATAATATCTGGCACATGACTGGCGCTAAATAGATGTTTACTAAACAAACTAAACAAGAAATTTTCCACTGGGCTGTGAACATTGCGTTAAAAGCTTTCCCCATCTATGAACGTTTATTCCTTTTAATCACCTAGTCATCTAGCAATTATTTATCAAGCACTGCTATAAACTGAATGTTAGGATATGTTGGAATCCTGCCCCCCAATGTGAAGGTATTAGGAGGTGGGGGCCTTTGGGAGATGACTGGATCATGAGGGTGGAGCCCTCATGATGGGATTAGTTCCATAATAAAAGAGGCCCCAGAGAGCTCCCTTGCCCCTTCCACCATGTGGGGTTATACCAAAAAGATATACCAAATTTGCTGGTGCCTTGATCCTTTGACATCCTAGCCTCCAGAACTGAGAGAAATAAATTTCTGTTGTTTATAAGCCAGCCAATCTATGGTATTTTGTTAGAGCAGCCCAAATGGGCTAAGATAAGCCCTAGCACTGGGAATGCAATGGAGGGCAAGGCAGACAGAGCCCGGCTCTCACAGAGCTTATCGTGGTTCTAAACCTTAACCGCCTGGGGGGAAAAAGACTATTTTGAGAATCTGATTGAAAGTTTCAAACTCTTTCCCAGAAAAACACACGTGACTACATATACATAACATTTTGCCAACATTCAGGGGGCTCAGAGAAGGTTCTCATTGAGAATCTTGGTCCTAAGTGAACTTACTGCTCTAGCCACACTTACTCGCTACTGTTCCTGGACCCTCTTGGACCAATCCAGCAGAGGACAAGGAACCCAGAGCAAAAGCCCAGTATAAACTGTCTGCTACAGAGAGGGTCCTGGAATCACTTGCACAGGTAATCATAGTGTGTCATAGGCTCATTCAACACAAGGAAAACACAGTGGTTCATGGCCTGATGCAGAGGGGCATCTGATAAAATCTGAGCAGACCGATTCCATGTCTGAAAACTGCTTTCTTGAGGTCCTGACTTGGTTTCACATGCTGGCCTTAGGTTTTCTGACCACCTTGGGACGGGTCTGGTGCCTCTTGCGGGCCTGTCTCTAATCCTTCTACTGCCCACTTGAGGTTCTGCCTCTCTTCCTGCACAGGTGCCAGAGCTGCCCACTGTTCCTGGGTGCTTGTTACAGATCCCGCCTGACTCCCCCCAGCTCTTCCATGCTGGCCAGGGACATGATCCTGCCATCACACCTCTCCTTGTGCAGTTTCCCTAGAGAGGAACCCACTTTCACCCTCACCCTCACTCTTACCCAGTAAATCCTCTGGGGAATTTCCAACCATATCCCAGTCCGTGGTACTCCCTCCTCTTCTGCATTCATCTTCCACAGATGCTGGGAACATCTGACCATGGCCGGTCTCTGCCCATAGGATCTAAGCCCCTTGAGGGAAGGGTGTCTGTCTGATTCATCTGTGACTCCCCTGGAGCTGAGCACAGAGCCTGGCACATAGTAGATGCTTGGGCGATGCTGTTTTCTTCTTTGGGAAAACAGAGACTACGGCCAGAGAGGGCTGGGGCAAGGGCAGCCTGGGAGGCTGGTGAAGAGGGGGGCCCACGCTAGCTGAGCCCAGCGCTCTCAGGCTGAGGCAGTGTAGGGCTGTCCTCCTAATCTATCCACCCTGGCGGAGCAGCTTAGGGCCAAATCCTCTGGACCAAAGTAGCCAGCTTCGATCTGGTGAGAGAGAGACCTAAGCATGGCTCCTTGGGGGACATCTCTCTCACAGCCAATTTGAAAGAACAATCCAACAGGCTCTTCCTCAAGACCCCCTTATGAAAGCTCTGTTCTCCATTGCCGTCTTTATGACTGAGCTCCAGCTAAGCTGTTCCTAGGGATCCCTTAGTGACGGGGTTATTGGCCCAGAAGCCCAGCAGGTACAATCCATCACGGCATGGTCCATTCCACCGGCCCCTCTGCTCCTGGGGCTGGGCCAGACGCCAGCGGCTCAACTCTGGCTGTGTTCCCAGCCCTGTCTCCCACCCACCACACACAGATCTCCCCGTTCTTCCCTCTGCCCCTTATTCCCACAGAGATCCAAGGCCAGCCATGTTTTCAAGTTCCTAGGACAGGCAGGGTCCAAGGTCTCTAGGACTGTTCTAAGGATCCTGGGTGCTTGAACTGTCAGCTGGCAGACAGCTGGGACCCAAGGGAGACCAGCATCTGAAATCAGCCGTTAACCCTCTGCCCTCTCTGTAACCCAATTCCATCCTGCCTCTCCCTGACTCCTGGGATTTGGGGATTGGAAGGGACACTAGGTTCCATCCTCAGCACATGAGGAAACTAAGGCCCGGAAAAAAGAAGTACAAGGACACACAGCAATTAGCAGAACTTAAATCAAGATCTCCTATTCCTACTCTGGGCTCTTCGGCCATGTGATTAAAATGAAAGTGAGCACCCAGCTAAACAGGACCCTGGGGTCCCCTGCCCACAAGCTATGATCATGAAGCCAGACGGCAAAGTCACTGTTCCAGGCCCTGTGGGCAGGGAGAGCGCCAGCCAGGCCCAACAGGTGGAACGTGTTCCTGAAGGCCTCCGGGAGCTCCGTGGGACAAAGAGAGTGACAAGCAGGTGCTGGCACGAGTGGGCTTCCTGGAATCGAGGGGGGAGTTGGGCCCGGGCAGTTGTCAGGCCCTGCCAGGCAGAGACAAATTCATCAAAGGGCCAGAGGCTGGGATGTTCTTCAGAACTTGATTTAAAGGCAATTCCCACCCACCCAGGCCCAGGTCCCCCTCAATCCGTAATCCAGTTATGGAGTTATTTACGGACATTTAGACAGAGTCGATCTCATTCGGGTATCTCTACACAGAGGAGGCCCACAGGACTAGCCCACCCAACCTGTCAGCAGTTTGGGAAATGCCAGTTGGCATAAGCAAGCGCCCAGATCCTGAGATGAGGCAGAAGAGCTGGTACAGGGCAGAGTGAAGGAGCCCGGTCAGAGTTCCAAACTTGCCTCCTACCAGCTGTGTGACCTGCGGCGAATCACTTAGCCACTCTTCGCCTCCGTTGCCTCAACTGGAAGATAATTTCCATTTTTTTACCCTATTTTTTAAAAAACTTATCCTATTTCATGGGGTACAGAGAGAAGCAAGATGAGGCGTGCAGGAAAAGCACTGAGTACGGTGCTTGGCACCCTGGAAACCCTCCATAAATGACGATTTGTTTGTAGTTTTCATAAATCAGATCACTGCCGGGCTCTTCAGGAAATAAAAATTGTAGAAATGCTCCTAACCCTGGAGGGCAGCTGGCATCTCCGTGTGAGTGGGTTGTGGCCCCAGGAGCTGCCCGTACCCAGTGGGCCAAGCACGGGTCTGGTCTGCAGGGCAGTTCAGGGCGGCCAGGAGAAGCCGTGGGGCCCTGCCCACCTCCCCTCACACTCTCTGACTTGAGGGCTTCCAGCCTCGGGCACATGCAGCTCACCTGAGAACTTTCTGGTCCCTGGAGCCCACGCAGCCCACGCACACAGGCAGGCCCCAAGTGTCACATACTTCGGTCAGCGGCCAACAGGATACCTTGCCCTCGGATGCTCTGCACTCCCTCCATGGTCCCCAGTGGGGCTGGGTGCCGGTTGCCCATAGTGACAACCTACTTTATTGTCCTCTTTCCCTTTGCTGTCTCGCTTCTCAGGCAAATGAGTATTTCCTGAGATCCCCTTCCAAGTAACTTGCACTTACATCTTCATCCCAGGTTGGCTTCTGGGGGAGCGAGGCTGGCCAAACACAGGGTACAGGCCAGCCACTGCACCAGGCGCCTGCTCTCACCACCAGCAGAGGGAAGGAGGAACGAAGGAAGAAGGAAGCTAGCAAGGATGTGGGCGGAGCCTACTTATGAGGAGGAGGAGGGAACAGAGCGGAGGGCGCACTGACTGATAACTTAAGACCAAAACCCAACTCCTAGGAGAAAACAGATTGTCAGCCACTGAGTCAAAGCAGAACAGAGTGTCTCTGAGTTCACAGATTCCCCAATTCTGGGCTACAGCAGGGCTGGCAACTTTGCCAGAAGGATTCATCAGGCCAATTTTTAAATGTTACAGGCATCCTGAGACATTGAGCAGGGCAGCATGCAGAAAGCTCACCCTGCACCAGGCTCTTTTTCAAAGCTTCCCTTGGACCACACAGATGTACGTTCAGAACTGAGGTGCTTCTCGGCCCCAGAGCCCGGGGTCACCTTCTAACCAAGGAGAGAACCACAGAATCTCTGGGATAGACAGACATGGAGGGCATCTCCTCCAAGTCCCATCTGATACATTAATCTCTACCCATCGCTTCTACAGCACCCTCAAGGGGAGCATAAACAATGCATGTACATGCACAGACACACATACAAACCTGTGTGCACACACATGTACATACACACATTCATTCACTCTCTCTCTCTCTCTCTCTCTCTCTCTCTCTCTCTCTCTCTCTCTCTCTCTCTCTCTCGGTTGCCCTGCCCTCCTGGTCAATTCGCCCAATGCGAATCAGCCCTACACAGATTAAGAGGATTATTGCTTATCGAGAGCTTTATATCTCCAAAGCTCTTACCAACACCAGCTAATTAAACAGACACAGCCCCCTTTCCCTCCGCTGTAGTGTATACAAAGTGTAGGCCATGAATTGACAAGACCTGGGATCTAGTCCCAGGTGGGGAACATGTCACCTTGCACAAAAGACAGAGGAGTCACTATTATGATATCCCACGCAAGAGATGGAGAAGCGGAGGGTATAAGTGACTTGCCGGAGGTCAGTCAGCTAAGAAGTGGCTGAGCTCGGCTCTAAACTTAGGTCTCTGCAACTCCAGAACCCGCGTTCCCTTAGTCACGCCTCCGTACATACAGGTGTTAGTCATCACCCTCGTCATTGTCACCCTCCAAGATGACATGCAGAGACCAACCCTTCCAGCCTCGAAGGACTGTTTATCCTGCACCCCCAGCGCTCACAAATAGAGCTCTACTGACCAGGCGGGTAGCTGGTTTGAATGGTTTTCTTCTCACACAGACACTCAAGTTAACGTCATGTGCTCAGAACCCCTCTCCCCTCCCCGGACTCCAAGTTGTGGGCAGTCACTTCTCTTTCCCCTGGGTTCCCTGCCCCTGCCCTCCAGAGCCTCGAGTTCAGGACTCCACGTGGGGGGAAAGCTCAGAGCTGCCGGGGCCTCTGCCTGGCCCAGAACCAGAGCTGAGACCTTCTCCCTTGCTTTCCCGGATATCACAGGGAAAGCCCCAAAGCCAGTGACCATCCACCACAAGGAAACCCAATTAACCGAGCTGTTCATGAGGGCTACATTTACAACTTCTATTGTTCAGATCGAATAATTCTCTTTAACTGAGATCTTTGCCTTCATTAAGGTAATCAGTGCCTGGGAGGAAATGATCAGAAAACCTCTCAGGATTTCCACCCATCATATGGAATCCCACATGCCATATGTTTCATCACTGGGATGCAGGTTTAGTCAATTCTTTCAAACACTGTCACTCTTTAACAAGGCTAATATGACTTTTTTTTTTCTTTTTTTGGCTTCGAAAGTCTTAATAGGATAGAAAATTTGAGGAAATCAATCAGTAATTAATTACCCATTAAATGTGATTTACCCAGTACTGTGAGGACACAGAAATATTTAATAAGATCCTTGCTTTCTGGGAGCTTAGAACTCTGGATAAGCAGAAAAACTAGCACACCAAGTAATGAGGTAACAGCTGAGTAGGCTCCTGAACTAGAAATAGAGTTAGAAATCATTCATGCCTTCATTCACTAATATACCATGTAGACCCCAGGAGTAGCAGAATCTATACAGGTGGACACTGTGGTAGTTCCTAGGGGCAAGAGGTGTCCAGTAGGGAGAGCCATGGGGTATACCCTCAAAGAACTCAGAGAAAATAGGTTATGGAAGCAAGCGACCACAGGACAAGGTAAAATGACAAATATGTCCTAAGAAGAATGGACTAAGTATTCAGAAAAGACGGAATCAGCAGGACGCGAGTTGCAATTGGCCCTGTAAGGAGGGAAGCTGGGTCACAGGCTCCCCATCACTAGGAGGGGATGCCCTAAATACCAAAGTACAGTGTTCCCTGCACAGCATGAAAGAACTTATGATTAATCTTGGAAAATGAGAAGCTATGTTCATACGCACTGGCTTCATTCTACGCTGTGCTTACCGGGCCTGGAGTCAGGTCATTCATTCATTCAGTGACCATTTACCAAAGGCGGATGCTGAGGATACCAGGGAGAATGAGACACAGTCCCTGCTCACTGAGCGTACAGTCACATAGTGGAGAAAGACAAATTCTAGGGACAATACAGACGGATAAGTGCTTGTACTGCACCCGGGGGGGTGTGGAATCCAGACTACTGGGGTGGCGGGTGACGAGGCAATAGGCCCAGAGCAGGTGATGACTAAGCAGAATCCCGAAGGACAGGTAGGAGGGAGGAGCGCAGGCTGCAGCCAATGATGATGGTAACAGTAACGAGAATTCTCGTACACCATCATTACCATCATTTCCTGAGTGCTTACCTTGTTTTGTGACAGAAACTGTACTTGGCATTTCTCTCTCATACACACACACACACACACACACACACACGCACACATCAACTCAAATCATTTTTGAGTATGTGTGTTTAGGATGTGAGTGATCCTTAACAGTTGCACTACATGTTCAGTGTTATTATTCCTGTTTGATAAATGGGTTGACTGAGACCCAGAAAGGTGAAATGACTTCCTCATGGCCACAGAGCAAGTGCCAGAGCTGGGATTGGAATCTGTCTGCATTCTACCCATTATTCCAGACTTCAGAACTATGGGGTTGAGTGTGTAACTGAATTCCTCCTTGGCCTCTTGGACCACTGAACCATCCACAGGTCCATGCAGTCAGAGGAATGACCCCATCACCGGGCCTTGGGCCCCCAGTCTCACACTCCAGTCCCTATTCCCTGAGGAGGGAGCAACCCCGGAGGGCTGGCCCCTCTGATTCTGCCTCAAGCTGTGAGCCCAAAACAAAGTCTCTCCCCCTCACTTCCAACTGGAAACTGTTAAGACGTGGCCTAAAGGTTCTTTCAAGACTCCCTGCTCTGACAGTCTCAGACTCTGGTTCTAAAAGGACTGATGGAGCAAACAAGGTGGAACAAGAGACAAGTCGGAGTTTCCCACCCACACGCTTCACTTGGGCCCGGCCAAGTGACTTAGCAAGGATGCCCACTCCAGCAGAGCAGACCTCCCCAGAGCAGGGGTGCTAATCCCTGAGCTCCTGAAGCCCAGGACGCTGCGGGGAACTCCTCTCTTCCACGTTCTTCCCGCATTTCACCCCCTCTGAAGGGGGTGCCATCTAGAGATAGCCACCCTATCCTGAAGCTCCCTCGAAAACTTAAGAGTCAGCTCCTTGGGCCACGACGGACATGCCACCTTGTCTTCTGGGTGCGCTGCTGCTGAGGGATGGTGTCCTCCGTCCCGTGCCCCCGCTGGCCCCAAGTCCCCTGCCCGCCGTGCTCCTGCCCTCCACTCAGGTGAGAAAGCTCACTGGTAGGAACCGGGATGCCAGAAAGCTGTCCCTCCACCAACCCCACTGGCCACACACACAGCAACCCCACGTTTTCTCAGGCTTCAGGGGCCGGGAACCAGGAGTCTGCACACAAGAATAAACAATCTCATCTCCGAGTGTATGTTTTGTCTTCATTATGCCACCGCGAAGGTGTTAATATACAACTTACAACATATTAATCACCCCTCTAACTTCCAAATGCTAAATGCATCATTAACATTCATGTTTTCTTCAATTACTTGGCTGTTCTGAGGGAGGAGAGTGAGTCAGCTCTTCAGTAAATCCATCTCCTGTGGACGGCTCAGGGATCATAAAAGGCAGCCCGGGGCCTCCACCCTTACTGTGGAGAGGGGAAATTCCTGCTCCCAGCCTTCATCACTGCTACCTGGCCCAAATGCAGGCTGGCCATAAAAAAGCAATTGAAGCTGAGAAATGAAGGGGAGAAAACAAAAGAGGGAGAAGAAGGCAGGTGGGAGGGAAGAGGGCAGGACACGGGGAGGAATCATATCAGCACCCAAGGATCATAGAGACCAATTAGTCTAACCATCTCATTTTATAAATGAGAGGACTGTGGCTCAGAGAGGGTGAGTGACTTGCCCAAGATCACACAGTGCATTAGTGGCGAGAACAGAGGAAAAAGGGGAGAGGAAAACAGTACAGAAGAGGAAAGAGTGATAGAAGGAAAAGCTGGCAGAAAACTGGTCAGTAAAGATAGAAAGAGGGCGAGAAAGAAGAAGCAGAGAGGAGGGGACAAAAGATGTGTTACAAAGAGGAAAATCTGAAACAGATGCAAGTGCAGAGTCACCTTCAACTTCAACCCCAGCTGCTCAGCTCCCAGGTCCCTGAGGCAGGAGAGGGCTGAGCTATGGGTGTAACATTTTGGATAGCGGACAAACAGACTGGAGGTAAGGGGGAGGGAGGAACCGGGAAGCACTGGGGTTGGGTCTCTGCCCCAGGCCTCCAAAATTTAGCCAAACTAAATACACACCTAATTAAAATAACGTTATCCCATAGTGGCGCTATCCAAACTTCACTTGGAATTTGTTACAGACACTGGTGGATATAAAGTCAATTTGCTATTGTATTTCAGCAAAGCAGATTCAATCACCTCCCTGCAGCCAGTGGACTGCAGACCAGTCCTGAATTGAAGAGGAAAGAGAAAAAAAGGCTCCTGCTGGCCAGTCACTTTTTTGTCCACAGGCTGCCCCCCAGCCAGGCCTGTCCACCTTGAGGTGGAAGCATCCAAGGTCAGCACACACTGGCGCTTCCAGAAGGGTGAGCTGGGGGGCTCAAAGTCCAGCGAGCAGAGAAGTGGGGCCAGCTCTGGGGGCCACCGTCCTGGGCCCTCCAAAGACACAGGCCCTGATGGTTGTTCTGACCATAGCTGAAAACCCACACAGGTCAGCACAACCTATGCAGTGCTCTGAAACGACCAGCTGTTTGAGTCTCATGACTCAGGAGGTGGGCATGGTGGGCTGCCTCCACACTGAGGGGAAAGCCTCAGAAGGATTAGGAGCACGGCCAAGGTCACCCTCTCAGTAGGGGG
The DNA here is from genome assembly GCF_965194805.1 of Balaenoptera borealis. NCBI lineage: Eukaryota > Metazoa > Chordata > Mammalia > Artiodactyla > Balaenopteridae > Balaenoptera > Balaenoptera borealis. The sequence continues at coordinate 100,010,703 of NC_138868.1, read as the reverse complement.
GTCGGCAGAGACCATGTATGTTAGTGACGACGGCATTCAGCCCTGGAACACACAGACACACTCACGATATGGCCGAGTCTACAGACTCCCAGCAGAATGTGACCGGCGGGGCTGGCCCTGAGAGCCACTGCAGATGTGCCCCCGAGCTGAGCAATTTTGAGCTTTACCAAGTCTCCCCTGCAAGCTGCCGCCCATCTGTCTCTTCTTTCTATGCCCACGGCTATATTCTAGGCCGGGACCTGGGATGCCTGCAGCAGCCCCCTTGCTGCCTCTCCTCTCTCTGATCTTGCACACCAGTTCCAGAATAATCTCCTAAAATGCCACATTGACTTTGACACTTCCTTGCTCATAAACCTCACACAGCTGCCTCTGCTCTCTAGCTTCTGCTCCCACCACTCAACTGAAAATGCTCCCCAAATACCCATGACCTCCTCATTGCCCAGTGGACACTGTTTCGTCCTCACCTTCCTGGACCACTCTCTCGGTGCACCTGTCATCTCCAACCCCTTCCTTCCTGGAAACTGCCTCCCCGGGTTTCTGTGGTCTCAACTGCTTTTGTCTGTTCTTCTACCTCTGGTTACTCCTGAGTTGACTTTGAGCTTTCTTCCTTAGCTTGCTCCATAAATTCTCGTGTTTCCCAGCTCTTTCTTCCGTCATCTGTTCTTCTAACCCCTTATGTGACTACAAGTGACTTAATCTGAGCCCATGGCTTAGGCTCCATCTCTACCCAAATGAAGCTACATTCTGTGTCTGGAGCCCACACCCCTCTCCTGAGTTCCAGATCCCATCAGTCAGCTACTTGCTGGATGTTTCCATGTGGCGCCCCAAACGCAACATGTCCAAACTCAACACGGCGTCCCCCTTTCTGCCCCAGCTGACTACTCCTCCCAAATTCTCTCTTTCTGAATGGCATCACCACCTGACCAGTTGTCATCCTTGACTTCCCCCTCTCTCTTACCCACCGTATAGATGCCAACAGTGCCCCTGCCCGTATCCCCTTGGCAAGCGCCATTCCTGTACGGCAAGCACCTGTGACTCCCGGGCTGAGGACCTTCTCCTGCAGACCACATTGCTGGGTAATTAAGCATGGATGCAACCCTTAGCCAATGACATACGGGACCCAGATGATGATATCCCAGCTCCCTGGCCCTTCAGGTGGGACACCCTGAAGCCGTGTTCCCCACTGTCTCTGCAAGCCCCCAGCACGACTGAGCCCCGTGTGCCCACAGCACTAACCTGTCCTTTAAGATCCTTGCATTGAATTCCTTTCCTTCCCTGTCTTATTTTGCCATTGGTGTTTCCTGTGACCACCCCTCAAATAAACCTCTTACAACCTAAATCCTGTTCTCAGGGTCTACTTTTGGGGGAATCCAGCCTAAGCGCCCACCAATCCTGGATCAGTTACACTGTTGAGTTCACATCCTAAATGTCTCCTGAAGCGGCGTCCTCCTCCTCCTCCACCTGGATCCAGCCCTCATCATCCTCCCCTGGGTTACAGAACCAGCCAGGTGATTGGCTTCCTCGACCCTCCTCTTGTCCTGCTCCAAACCATCCCCAATTACACATTTGATCATGGCATTCCCTGCATTAAAACCCTTCAGTGGACCCCCACTGTCTATAAGATACAGCCAAATCCTTTTATCCTCATGGCTTCAAAGGCCCTCCGTGATCTGCCCTCATCTCCTGTCCACACTCAAGCCCATCAGGCTCCTCCCTGAACCCTACACTCCCAGCCACACTGAGTAGCTCCCAGGTCCTCCAAGGCACGCTCCACAATGTCCTTGTCCTGCCTCTGCCTTCTGCACACTTACTCTTAGCCAAAAACTAAATGCAAGGATCCCTCATGCTATGAAGTCTTTCTCTCTGCCCCATCCCCTCCCCATCCCCCCATGGGAGAACCCCGTGCTTTCCTCTCCATGCTCACGGTTCCTCTGACGTGCTTCTGCTTGGACACCTATGGCACTCTGGTGCCCTGAATGCCACATGCACCTTCCTCTTTGAAGGTGAGGCAATAGTTTATCATCTTAAAATCTCCGGGGTTTAGCTCAGTGCCTGCCACTTAGTAGGGGCTCATGAAATGTCAGTTGAAAGCATGAGAGCTAGAACGGATGGAAAGAATGAACATATTCACAGCCTCTTCCCCTCAGGCTCTGCCACTGGCTTGGCCACTGTCTGACATGGGATCTGGAGACGTCTGGCAGAGACCTTCCACAAATGTTTACGATGCTAAGCAGATAACTCTCCCCGGGGATGACACATGCGGCCTTTCTGCCCCGGGTGTACGATGTTCTGTGCCAAGTGGGCTGTCAGTGGGGACACTCAAGCGAGACACTGAGGAATGTGGGACTGCAGTGGAGGGGTGGGGTGAGGGAATATAATAAAACACTGTACGCGGACAAATCTGGGCCCCATGCCATGAAAAATGTGAGTCTGTCCTTGACTTCCGTGGCAAATGAGGCGTGAAAACATATCAAAATGTGATATTCAATATATGGATGTATTTAATATTTTAAGAGACTGGAAAGCGGTTACCGGAGGTTTGAATGATAAATCAACATCAAGCATGTGAACTTTTTCAAGTGTCTGCACCTGGTACGTACCATTCCCAGGAAGAAAGGAGGGAAGAAAGAGAGAAACAGAGGACAAGAACGAAGGGCCTAGAGACTCTGAAAGGCAAGATCCAGAGACCACCCACCCCGGCCCCCTGCCACCAACACATCTCTTTCAAACCTCCCCCAAGTTTGCACATTGAGTCCTGGCTGCCTGCATGCACCTTGCCCACCTAGAGAACTTCATTCATCCTGCAAAATCCAGTGCTTCCTTTGGAATTCTGTCTAAGCAGCTTCCCTGGCCCTTGTACCCCCTGGCCCCAGAATCACATAAAGCAGGACACGCGTTGCCTGTGCTCAGCCTGGCCTGGCGTTCTAGATGCTGAAGTGTTGGTGGTTTAACACAGTTGCCTCCCAACCACACTGTAAGTTCTCTGAGGACCGAGACGAGGTCCCCCTCACTTCAATATCCTCCAGAGCCTGGACCATCCCTGACACAGAGTAGATGATCAGTTCACATGGCACTTGAACCGAAAGAGAGGAAGGTCCAGCATCAAGAACTGTGGCCAGGAGACAGCTCTGGGGAACCTGCTGTGGCCCAGATGCTAAGCTAAGGAACTTGGTTTTCATGTTGCTCTTTCACATAAACTTCACCAAGACACTGGGCTCGAAGTAGTATTTGTCCCATTTAACTGACGAGTAAAGTGAGCCTCAGAGAGGTTTTGTCACCTGTGCTGAACACTATTCTGTGCGCTCCTAGAGGACAGGAGACCCATCTGCCTCCTGATGCAAGCCCACAGCAATGCCCGGCGGGTGCTAAGTCTTAGAACCTTTGTTACATGAGTGTTGATTCCTAGCCTCCCTTGAATATTCATTCTGATGTTGAATAACATGCTCATGTATCCCAGGTCCCCCGACTCGGTTGGTCATCAGTATCACCTGGGAGTTTTAAAAATTTCAGAGTTCTGGGCCCCTCTCCTGGCCATTCCAATTAAGTCCAGGGTAGGGACTGACCATAAATATTATTTTTTCTTATTAAGGCTCCCTGGCTGATTCTGACAATGAGGCAGATTTGGGGACCACCAATGTGGTCCTCATCTCAGAACCTCTCATCTGCATCTTGCCCACGTTCTCTCCAGCTCGGACGTTAGGGCTCACGGGGTCCAGCTCCCCCTTCCTGGGACAGGAGCTCTTTTTGTTTATTACCACCCCTCCCCACCCCCCAGTTGTTTTCCTTGTGAAATCCTCCCGTGTCCCCATTTGTCTTCAGGTCACAGCTCCCTCTGCTTGGGGATGACCGTGAGCCTCTCCTGCCCCAGGTCTGGGCATAAACTTGTCCGGGCTTAACCCAGCCACACTCTGAAACCCGCCTCAGCAGGACAGTCGGCTCTCCCCAGATGGTAACTCCCCTTCCTGACCAAGATCAAAGTTACCTTTATCTAGTTCATCTCTTCCTGAGACATGAAAAGAAGGGAAATATTCAAGGGGCACCACCGGCTCAGCCAGGGGTCCTCGACCTCAGCACTACCAGCATCGGGGCTGGAAAATTCCCTGTTGCTGCCCTGTACACTGCAGGATGTGTAGCGTCACCCCTGACCTCTGCCCACTCCATGCCAGCAGCACCTCCTCCACTTGTGACAACCAAAAACGTCTCCAGACATGACCAAATGTCCCCTGGGAAGCAAAGTGCCCCCAGTTGAGAACCAAGGAGTTAAGCCATGAAGGAACATTGAACTTGAAGGCAAAGGACTTGTCTCTGAATCCCAGCTTCTGGCCCTTCCCTCCCTGCGTGCATGTCTTTATCTTTGAGATGGGTCAACGACATCTCCATGCTGGGTTGTTGCAGGAAGTAAGTGAGATTGAATTAAATAAACTGAGTTGGGAGAATATGCCTAAAACAAACTGGAGAGACTTTTCGAGAAAGGGTTGAAAGCAAATACCATGACCAGCAGTGCACAGGTAAACGGGCTCTCAAACAAGAAACATCCATCTAGATAAAAAGCTCTGATGTGCAGTGTTTGCTGATTTCTACGGTGTGACTATGCCCAGTATAGCCAATTTCAAGCCACCAACCTGATGTCACTGAACGTGGAGTTGGGGACAAATGTGCAGACTCCCTCTCTCTATTGGCCAGCCAAGCCTATGAAATAAGTGTGACCCAGGCAGGCAGGAGGCTGTTGGGAAAGGTGGGCCTGTAGCCTCACCAGTAAATGCCCACCCTGCCCAAAGACGTCCAAAGTCATTTCAGAGCGACAACTTCTTTGGACAAACAAAGCCCGTCCGCCCGCAGGATGCAGCCCGCCCATCTGTGACCTCAGCTCTGGCGATTCCCCATCGGAAAGCACTCCTCAGCCCTCTTCCTCCTTCTCTCTGCCTTCCAGCCTCTGCTGTCAGAGCTGGCACTGAACAGGATACTAATATTGTTAGTATTAACAAGATACTAGTGAAAACGTAGTCAGGAAAATCAGGTAAGACAGAGCCCCTCACACCTAGTCAGGCCTTCAACAGGGACAATGGCATTGGGTTCAGACAGTTCTGTGTTCAAGTCTCCTTCTGCCAAGGTAGAAGCACACTCCTTCATGTCTCTGGGCCTTTATTTTCTCATCTGCAAAATGGGCTACCAATGCCTGCCCTCCCTCCCCAAGGGCTGTGATGATGCCAGCCTGAGAGAAAGTCTACAAGATGCCAAGCTAGCTCCTCACTCCCTCTTCAGGCAGGTGCCAGTAGGACCGTCCACCCACTCCTCGAAAGGACCTAGCAGTCCCTAAATGGGGCTGCCCGGCCTGCAAGGAACCTGTAGGGTGGTAATCAATTCCTATCAGGTTCTATTTTACCTACTAAATGGAGACTGGCCCCAGGAAGCAAAAATTCCCATCAGCTGAGAATAGCAAAAGGATGTTGTCATCATCCTCATCATGTCAGAGAAAACAGACATGGGGGATCCAGGGCTTGTCAAAGGCAACAAAGAAAGAGGAGGGGCCCATCTGAGTGGAGCTGGTCCCCAGGGGCCCCCGATCAATACTGAAAGTGAAGCAATCTGGAAATTTAATGAGCCGTGGGTTGAAAGGTAAGGATGAGAGCAAACAGAGGACAGCCCCAGGGTACCTGGCTGGTGACTGAGCTGGTGTCAGGAACCCTGGCAAAATCAAGGGCCAGGATCAAGGGCCTAGAAGATGAGAGTTCCCTTTCAGTCCTCCAGGCCTCCCAAAGTTGGGGGACACACCAAGCCCAGACCGGGCTCCTCACTTAAAGAGACTGGCAAGTCCTGAGCTCCATTGTTCCAGAAAAAACAAAATACAGAAACTCGCTCGGGCTGTTTATCATGTTTGCTGCTCTTTTTCCATCTCATTAACTCTGGCTTCAGATTTGCTCCCATTCAGCTCTTAGTCAGTTTCACCCCAAACTCACAGTCGCTTTTTACTTTCACTTCCTGCACATGTCGAGCCTGTTTATTCCTTATTTATTTTGCTCATCTCAGCCCCTTTACTTCTGGGAGTGATTCCAGCTACAAAAAAAAAAAAAACAAAAAAAAAAACCAAAAAACAAAAACCAAACCAAACCAAAAAACAAAAAAAACCCAAAAAATAAAAAAAAACCCACCACATACAATCAATTAAGAGACAAGCTGCTTGCAAATCTCCAGGAAGTGAGAAAAGGCCTCCCCTCCTCGCTATGGGCCCCCTCCCCTTAAACGTGGGGATTTGATCTTTAAACCAAAAGCCACTAATGTGCTGTGTGATTTGAATCAAGTCACTTGCCCACTTTGGGCCCAAGGTTCCTCTTGTCCACGGTGAAGAAGCTACACTAGTTCTCCCGAGTCCTTAATCTTTTTTAGGGTCACCGACCTCTTTAAGAATGTGAAGAAAGCTGCAGGTTTAGCCCTCCTTCACTTTCTATACATACACGAATGTGGCCTGTAACGGCGGGGGCTCCTGGAACCCCTGACCACCCTCGTGAGAGGGGTTCCTGGGCCCCCGAATGGGATCTCCTGCAGCCCAGACAGGAGGAGCAAAATGGAGACCGACATCTCTCCCCAGCCCTCTGTTCAAGGAACAGACAAGGGCCAGGCGGGCCTTCCTGGGAGCCCCTGAGAGTGGAAAACCAGTTTCCCTGGCTTAGCCTGAGGCGCTACTTCTGGAAGGCTGCCATTCAGGCAACCAAAGCTGATGTGACATTTGTTTAATTTTCAGGAAAACTCTTTACTTGTTTTTTTAAAGACAGAGAGGGGAAAAAGCCACCCTCATAAAACCTTTCACTCTCCTGCTCTAATAGGACACGTAAAGGCCGACAATGCACAAGAAGTCAGTCACGCTGAGAAGCCCGCAGGCCGTGTGGAGAGGGTGCCGGGGCACCCCCAGGGTGAGAAGGGCAGCCTCCGGAGCCTCTTCTTCCAGGGGCAGAGGATGCAGCCTTCGGTGTGGAGCTTTCAGGCTCCCACACTGGGGTCTCACCTCCCCCTTCTCCCCCTCCCACCTTGGCAACTGGAGCAACCAGTTCACTTCCAGCTGAACCAGAGCTGCCAGAACCACACCCCTGGAACCTTCCGCCAGGGGCTTCAGCCGCCTGCACAATGGTCGAGGGGCGAGCTCCCTTCCGGAGCATTTCTCCTGTGCCAGGCCCTATGCTAGGTATTCAAGCCAATGCAGGAAGAAATAAGACCAAAACCAGCCGATAATTTGAACCAGTCTTAGCTGCAAGAGACACCAAAGGCCTTTCACGTTTGGGTCCCAGGACTTGGGGCCTGGCTGTGTTCGACTCACTCCCAGAGTGATTCACCTGACAAGGCTGAGCTGGGGAAAGGCCCAAGGTGTTTACACCTCCTACGCCCCTGTTCTCTCCCTGTTGGAAGGTTTCAGGGAAACCTTGAACTGAGACCTGAGGGCCTAATAGTACCCAAGGCAGGCTGCCTTGAAACTGGTTCCCCTAAACCTCTGATTATAGCAGTTTCTACTCAGAGAAACAGGTCACCATGGCCTTGGAAGCACAAGAGAGAGGCTGGGGGTGCTGGGAAAACAGAATCTGAGATAAAGCTGTCAAGGTATACAGAGACTCTGTCACTGCTCGGGTTCTTCTGAACCTCTCCCTCCTCCAAAGAGCCTAAAATTCTCTGGGGTGCGTTTCCCAGATCATGGGGGGAAAACCATGTAAAGTTCAGATGGAGAAACTATGGGGCATGCTGTGAGCCCTAGAGAAGGGTGAGGCAGGGGACACAGAGCTGCCCCTCCTCCATCCTGCAGCTACAAGCCATGGGGCCAGGACGGTCCCTACCACCACTCCCAGGCAATCCGAAGCAGCTGGTCCAAAGAAATAAAAATAATGAAAGATAATGGCCAGTTATGAGAATGTGGATAAATTACCAAAGGGAGGTTTTGTTTTCTCATTCTCTGCATGTTAAAAGCAAAACAACAACAAAATGAAACATCTGTCTTGAAACAGCCTTGGTGATAGATATCCTGTCCAGATGTAGAGGATCAATAAGTCCCCTCTCCAACCCTCAGCTGACAGGACCAGGATTGTGAAATGGCCTTCTGAAGGACACTACCCTTTGCGGTAGAACAAAATGACCACAAAAGCTTCCCATCTCTGATTGCGACCCGTTGTACTGCAGCTTCCCAGTTGCTCCCACCAAGAGCTGGAGTCTATTCTCCACCCCTTGCATCTGGGCTTGAACACGTGGCTTCCTTGGCCAATTGGATGTTAGCAGGCATAAAGTAACAGAGGCTCTAAAAGTGCTTGTACGTTGGGGCTTCCCTCCTCTGCTGCAAAGAACCTTCCACCACCACGTGAATGAGTAAAGACAGACAGGATTCAGACCAGCAGAGTTATTTTCAAAGACGAAGGATGGATATCCATGGCTACATCTATGTCTACAGCTACATCTAGATATGAAACGCACGGAAGACGGGCCAGGCCGGGGCTAGCCTCCTGGAGGATGAGACCATCTGGCTCTGGCCCCGGTTGATATTGACGCAGGCCATCCCAGACTTTCCAGTCCTAGTCAAGCCAGCCCAGACCCTAGGAGCCATTTAGCTAACACAGAGCGGCAAAAAAACAATAAAGTCTGTTGTCTTAAGCCACTAAGTTTGGGGGAGGTTTGTTACACAGCAGAAGCTACACATTACACTCTCCCTGCCATTCACTCTCAAGGAAAAGAACTGGCCGGCCCCTCAGGGGTTGGGCTGACTGGACACAGCAGGCCAGGAGGGAAAAGACCACCCAGCACCAGAAGCCTGAATTCAAACCACCGTTCTGCTACATGCTAGCTGTGCGTGACCTTGACAAGATGCTGCAGGAGTCTGTGAGCCTCAGCTTCCCCATCTGCACAATGGGGACAGCAAGCCACTGCGTGAGGTCGTTGTGGGAAGGAAATTAGAGAACGTCTGGGAAAACTGCTACTCAAAAAGTGTTTGTCTCGCTTTGACTCAGCCAGACTAGATGGTCATGGTGTCTTCTGCCTTAAGTGCAGAAGAGCGGACAGTACAGGAAGGATGCCCAGAGGGACCCACTCTCCCTGACTCCAGACCTGCTCAAACGGGAGGACCTCGCAAGGGCATGAGGGAAAGTCTGTCGCTAAAACAGCCGCTCGGATCTGTCGCTGAGGCACTTGGTTTTTAATCTCTGAGAAAGAGACGCTTCATCCAACATTCACCGCATCAGCAACTCCATAAGTAAAATGCAGAAAACACAATGTCTTTATTCATTCCATCAAGCGGTAATTAGGGCCCGGAACAGGAATCTTCCACCAGCAGGCACTCTGGCTCCTAAAAGCCAGGCAGGTTTCTAATTGGGCTGGAGGATGTACTTTGGGGGGAATCTCAGAGTCTGCTGAAGAAGGCCTCATCCAGAGCCGCAATTTCTCTTTTCCGTTCACAGCCTTAGAGAAAAAATTAGAACGCTGAGCTGTATTAGGAAATGAGACAAAGTGGGAGCCGCTAGGCAAAACACACACAGCCCACAACCTGGAGGACCCCTGCAGGTCCCTTAAGGTAAACATGCTGGCAAAGAGCTCGACTCAGGCAGCCAAGTAAGATGGAGAGGCAATTTTATTTTTGTTGTTTAAAAAGAAGCAGCTAAGGAAACTACCTTTATGTTACACTGAGACTCTGCTGCCTGCCGCTGGACTCAGCTGAAGAGCCAGGGCTCGGGCAGGGAGCAGGGGCAGGTCAGCACCTGTTGGGTAGAGCAGCCAAGAAGGGGAAGAGGAAGGAAAGGGAATGGGCAGTTCTTGGGCTCCCGTGGTGGCAGGTCCTGGGAGAGGTGCTGTGCCCACATGGTCCCACTGAGTCCCCCTGAAAGCCCGGCAAGGGAAGCATCATCAGCCCAGTGGGAAGGGATGTGACCCCAGTCACCCAGCAGGTAGGGAGCAGAACCAGATTGGAGCCCAGGAGGAGAGGGGTCAACCATCAAGGTGAGTGGAGACACTTCTGACAACCAGGGCTCCCCGGGAACGAGGCTTTCTGCGGCCGGCCTGGCGAGAGGCTGGGGTGTTCCCAGTTCAGTGAGCAGCCGCGGACTAAGCCAGGGGTCCTGAGGGCCCCTGGTATTTACACACAAAGAAGCACCAGGTAAGGCGAGAACTGGGTGGGATACAAGTTTAGCTGCTGAAGCCCCTTCTCAGACCATAGCTCACCTTCCCTGCATATATACACCTTCCCTTACCTCGCCAATCTGGCCCCTTCTTCCATATATGTTATAGATACAGATATATAGTTATAGACACAACATCGATCTCCATCCTTCCTCTTTGGAAATAAATTTGCTAGTGTGAACCCCACTCTGCTTTCCTCCAACTTCCTCCCTGAAGCTCTCCCCAATACCCTATATCCTACTTCCCAGGCAGAACGTTTGTTCCTTCATGTGTGTTCACATAGCCTCTTTTCCCACACTCATCCCATTGTATTATATTTACTGGTTAATAGGCCTCTCTCCCTTCCTAGAGTATGAGAATAGAGGCAATTTCTTATTCATCTTTGTATCCCCAACAGTTAGCACAATGGTTGACACACAGTGGGCATTCAAAAATATCAGTCAAAGGAATCAATTAAACAACTAATTTTTGATCACCTGCTATGAGCTGGATGTTCAGGATACAGTGATTTTCAAAAGTGATAAAGAAGGCATTCCCTCAAGGAACTCAGAGACCAGGGGAGTCAGACAAGTGGGGACCCACAGTACAGGCTGGTAAGTGCTTTGGTGGGTGACTGGGGTCCTAAGGGTACATGGTCTGGGGAGGGAAGCTTCAGGAAGAGGAAGCATCTCAGCCAAGACTTATGGAAGCATGGGAGGTGCCTGGGTGAAGAAGAAAGAGCTGTTCCAGGCAGACTGACCTGCATATGCAAAGGTCCAGAGGTGAGAGAGACTAAGGAACATTCTAGAAACTATAATACCATAGGTCAGAACAGCTGGGGTACAAAGTGTAGATGTCACCGAGTAGCAGAGGAGATGGGAAGGAAGAAGAGCATGGATCAGATTGTTCCTCCATTCATGCAATCAGTCGGCAAACAGGAGGTGAGCACCTTCTCCCTGTGATGCACTGCATTACGTGATCGGGCCAAGGTGATGAACAAGATATACAGTCTCTGCCCTTATGGAGCTTACAGGAGGGGAGGAAAAAGTGCACATAAGAAATAATTTCAAAAGGTGCTAAGGGCTATGAATGAAACTAATAGGAAGTAGAGACAAAGAAATGATAGGGGCAGGAAAACCTCTATGTGAGAGCAATCTGAGCCTGAAGGAGGGACAAGCACCGGCCACGTGAAAAGCAGGCGGAGATGCTCCAAACAGAGGGAACAGAATGTGCAAACCTTCTGTGGCAGGAAAGAGCCTGGCGTGTCCACAGGCTGAAAGGCCAATGAGGATGGGACACAGCGAGTGAGAGAAAGGTTATCAGTTAGGATGGGTTCGGCTGCAAGCAACAGAAAACCTTAATGGTGACTGGAACCGTAAAGATTATGTATTATCCCACTGAAGACGAGGCTGTCAATTACAGGGTGGATTCTGCTGCTCAACCGCATCTACAAGGACCTGCCCCTCCTCTCTGCCATCCTCAGTGTGTGGCAGCAACCTCTCCCATCATGGTGCCCAAGCACCTACCACATCCTCGCCAACCAACATCGGAAAAGCAGGAAGGGTGCCTTATCTCCCCCTCGTGCCTAATTCTCTCATGAGGGCAGTGCATCTTTCCTAGAAGTCACCAGGATACATTCTTATCTTTTTTTCTTTTAATACATTTATTTATTTATTTTTGGCTGCGTTGGGTGTTCTTTGCTGCATGTGGGCTTTCTCTAGTTGTGGCGAGCAGGGGCTACTCTTCGTTGCAGTGCACGGGCTTCTCATTGTGGTGGCTTCTCTTATTGCAGAGCACGGGCTCTGGGCGTGTGGGCTTCAGTAGTTGTGGCACGCGGGCTCAGTAGTTGTGGAGCATGGGCTTAGTTGCTCTGCAGCATGTGGGATCTTTCCGAACCAGGGCTCGAACCCATGTCCCCTGCATTGGCAGGCAGATTCTCAACCACTGCACCACCAGGGAAGTCCACAGTCTTATCCTGAGTCCCATGGCACAGAACCAATCACATACCCACCCTTAAACTGACTGCTATAAGTGGAGTCATGACATTACCATGATTAGCTTAGATTAACCATGGTCACATCCTGTGCAAGGGAGAAGGGCTCACCTTCCCTGAAAATGTCACCACCTTTTTCGTGGAAAATCCCCCTTTCTGAACAAAATTGGGGTTCTATTACAATGGAAGATGGGAGGAAATGGCTGTTAGGAGGGCAACCGGTCAAGAGGGAGCAAGATGAGGATGGGGAATTAGATAGGTGGGCCAGATCACAGAGAGCCTGATAAGGCACAGCAAGGAGTCAGGATTTTGTTCTAAGGATAACGAATAACCACTACAGGGTTTAAGCAGAGGAATAACATGCAACAATTTATGTTTTTGAAATGTTGTGCTGTGTGAAAAACTGGGAGCTAGAGCGGCAGTAAAGAGACCAATTAGGAGGCTATGGTCCTAGGTCAGGAAAGAGCTGATGGTGGCCTGGACTGAAGGGTGGCAGGGCAGATGGAGAGAAGGGTGGCAGGGCAGATGGAGAGAAGGGTGTACATTTGAGACACATGTTGGACGTAAACCGGCACAACTTGGTGGGATATGGGATGCAGAAGGTGAGAGAAAGGAGAAATCAGGGAGGACTCCCACATTTCTGGCCTTGCAAATTGGAGGACATGGGTGCCATTTACTGAGACGGGGGAAGATGTAGGGAGAAACAGATTTGAGAAAAGAAATCAAGAGTTTGGTTTCTTTTTACGTGTTTGGGATATCTGTAGAACATGCAAATGAAAAATTCAAGCAGATAGAATTGCAGGACCTGAGCTCAAGAGAGGAATTGGGAAGTTATCACTATATAGATGGTATTTAAGCTTGGTAACAGGTGAGTGCACCTAGCGAGGGTGTACAGATGGAGAAACAGGCCAAGGGTCAAGACGTGGACATCTAGTATTTAGAAAAGAGAAAAGGAGGAATAAACGGAAAGGGGGGTGTGGGGATCCAGAGAAGCACAGCCTTCGGAGCCTAGAGAAAGTGTTTCCGAGAAGGAGAGGCTGTGGAATGCTCCTGAGAAGCCAAGATGAGGACAGCAAAGTGTACGTGGGAGTGGGCGACACGGAAGCTACCGGCGACCTCCAGGAGCTGTGAAGTGGGGTGGTGGGGACGGACGCCAGATTGAAGTGGGCGGGAGGGTGACCGGGAGGTGGAGAGTGGAGGCGGTGTGTGCCGACAGTACTTCTGAGTTGTTTGGCTGTGAAAGGGAACAGAGATGGAGCTGAAAGAGAAGGTACAATCGCAGGCAGCTTGTAGCTTTTTCAAAGATGACAGATAAGAGAACAGGTCCGGACACTGCTGGAAAGATCCCAGGTGAGGTCTTTGAGAAGGTGAGAGGCTGGGAGCCAGAGCACAGGTGGAAGGACCGGGCCTCGGAGTTTCAGGAGGGATGAATCCGAGCACAGCTGCAGTGGGCACGCAGACTTAGGGGCTGGAAGGATGAGGGGGCTCCAGTCTGAGGCCTCCGTCTCCTCCGACACGTCCGTGAAGCCTGAAGTGAGATGCTGAGCTCAGACTGAGGTGTGGGAGGGGAGGTGGGAGATCTAAAGGAAGAGAAGGGAAGAAATAGGAGCCCTGCAGAGTGAAAAGGGAGCCTACTAGAGAAACATCAGACAAAAAAATCTTAAAAGGCCATCGTCTTGAACTCCGATTTTCAGTTAGGCAATCTCCACCCAGCCTAAGGGAACACAGGGCTGAGCAGAACCGGGTTCAATTGGGAAAACGGTACAGAAAGCTTAGTTCCTGTTGTCAGGGCTCATCATTAAGGAGAAACAGGTACATTTCTATAGGGGTCTCTGGCGAGCATCTCTGAAAGGGTGAGTGCGGTCCTGTTTTGGTGAGTCAGCCCGCATTTCCCTACCAGCTTATATACAATTTCCGGGATGCTTCATCTTCATTTCTGAAGGATCTGTAATTGGCACTGGTTCTTAAGCGTGAACATAAAGTTTTCCTGTCCCTAAAGTCCCTCTGTCTAGTACTTAATGGCCTGTAAACTACTTAAATAAACCAAAGGAGCTCCAATTTTAAGGGACCTAGCAGCAAATCCTTCTGTCAAGTGACTTTTTGTAAAGCAAATAGCCTGGGCCTAGAGGTTTTCCTAAAGAGAGGGCCACTTGCATTCTGAGCTTTGTGGCCAAGAGCAAGCACAGGTGGTTTGTACTGACATCTTTTATTTCCTAGGACACTGACACACATCTGCTCAAATTAATTACTCTTCCAAGAGCTCTCCCCTGACTCATCTGATGGGAACAAGAGCTCCTGGGCTGATGCGAATACAGAAGGGAGGGGGGATGCTAGCAGAGTAGGCCTAGAACAGACAGTCTGCAACGTCTCACGATGGAAGCAACAGCACGTCACTTACAACCGAAATGTTTGTCTGTGAGCATCAATCCAGAGGCAAACAAATACCAGAGCCACCTGGGACAAAGACAGAGAGAGAAGAAAGCTATTGTGACAGTCCTGACCAGGGGAACTCCAATAAGAAGGAGGGGGGGAGAGGCAGGGAGAGGGAAGGAGGCAGAAGGAAGCTGGGGTGCATGCTGAGGGCATCCACGGGGAGCCCCGCCAACACGCTTTTCAGTTAAACTCCTGCCGTGATTAGCACTATGGCTACAATGAGCAGATATCAAGAGGTAGGGCATGAAAAGGTAATCAAGTTACACAGAGAGAAGGTGGCCATGGATGGATGATGCCCCCCAAGGCACCAGCTCCCCTGCTGACCAGTGGCACAGCCAGGCCCAGGCCCACCTGCCAGAGTCAAAGCCCGGCTTTGGGAGGACGGGAGGAGGGGAGACAGATGTGGCCGATCTCCCAGTAAGGTGACTGGCCTCAGTTTACCCCTCCAGTCGAGAAGGAAGCAGGTTAAGAAGCCAGATCTCCTGTGACTTAACCACTGAACAATAACCGTCACAATTGTGTCTCTTGGCCTTAGGTTAGGGTCAGCCCAGAGGAACCCAGGGAAGGGAGGGAGCCGAGGATTAGTTAAGTCACATCATCCCTAACCTCTCGACATCTTCATTTAACCCACCTTTAAAAGAGAGATAGTGATACCCAACCCAGGGGTTGCTGGGAGAATCCACAACGTGGGTAAATCACTTAGCGCGGTGCCTGGCATCAGTAAGTACTCCACAAATGAAGGCTACGTGGGGCCTGGCGGAAGGGACCCTGTGGCAGAGGCTGCCTCCAAAGTGCCATCAGATCCCACTGACATGGGTCACTGAGTCGTGCCTGTATCACCATATGGTCAGCCTTGGGGTTCCCAAGAAGTGGCCTGAGTCTAGATCAGGAGGTGAGTAGAGCATATTCACGCATCCCCTGACTCACTGTACAACTGAATCGAGTGCCAATTACATGTTAGGCACTGTGCACAGCCTAGAAATACAGCATGAGGGAGGCGGCAGGCCAGCAGAAGGGAGCACCTGGACATCAGGGAGCGGGGACGCATCACTAAAGGTTCACCTGGAGCCGCCGACCCCAGGCCACCAGGCTGATCTGCATGGTCAAGGGTTCCTTCTGGGTAGGAAAGCAGAGCCTGCCCGATTTCATTCTATTTCTCTGGGGAAGACAAAGCCAGAGGCTATGAGGAAATGTGCTGCCCAAGCAGGATGAACTGAGAAACCAGGGTGTGGGTAGCGGCCTCCTAGTGCCAGCTGAAAGGAAGCAGAGGCAGGGGTAAGTGACAGGTGCTGGGGAGGGGCTGAAACACTCAGGAGAAAGAAGAAAAAGCCAATGGGAATTAATCCTTCATGGATAAAAAAGGCATTGAGACCTCCCAGACCCAGACCTTGACCTTCGAGACAGGTTACTTCCTTGAATCAGCAGGATACATCAGTTAGAAAGAGCAGGGTCCACAGCTGACTCTGCCCCCTCCTTTGCCATGTGACCCTGCAACCCTTACCTCCCTCTCTGGCCTCAGGGGTTTGGGTAGAATAACCTTTGAGGGCCCTTCCTGCTCTGGTCTCTAGAAGTGATGGAGAGAGAAGCCTTTACGTGTGAAAATGCCAGCAGACCAAGCAGGGTTGTGTGTGCCGCCCTCTGGCCTTTTTGGCCATCAATACCTTTTAAATATATATTAAAAGAAACAAAAGCACTCTGCCCTGCTGAGGATGGTTGTTATTGCGGATGAGGGGCAGGACGGGCAGGGGGGTGGAAGGCTAGTGAGACGCCCTGGGGGACCCTCTGTGGGGAAGGTCATGTTTTGTTTTCCGAGGTCCCCCTGTGAGCCAGGGAGTGCAAACAGGGAGTGCTCCCAAAGCAAACTGTATTAGGCTCAATGTCTTTGTGCATTTTTCAAACCTTCTGAGCCCCGTCCTTCTGCAGCGGCTGCATCTAATTCTAAAGCTTGACTGGCAGCATGAGACACAGATAGCCAGCACCAAGGAAGCTCCTGGGCTGAGCCAAGAGGAGTTCCTGAGACTTTACCTTGGACCAAAAGCTTGCTCTCCAATCTGCCGAGCCCTCCTAGAAAGGTCTTTACCATTTAGATGGTGCCCAAGGTAGGATTTTGACCTCTGCTAGGAAGAGGCCAGGCACTGCACACCTACAGCCTGTAGACTGTTTCGATAAGCCTGGGCAATGAGTTAAATTTAGGTCAGTGTTTCTCCAAGTGTGGTCCCCAGACCAGCAGTATCAGCATCACCCAGGAACTTGCTAGAAATGCAAATTCTTGGGCCCCTACTGAATCGGAAACGCTGGGGAGTGGGACCCAGCAATCTGTGTTCTCACAAGCCCTCCAGGTGATATCGGTACCTGGTAAAGTTTGAGAACCACTGAGATAGTATAATAGGTAGGGGTCATTCTTGGGCCCAACACAAGCTGTTTTAACAACTACTGTCTTTAGGGACTTCCCTGGTGGTCCAGTGGCTAAGACTCCATGCTCCCAATGCAGGGGGCTTGGGTTCAATCCCTGGTTGGGGAATTAGATCCCACATGCCACAACCAAGAGTTCGTGTGCAGCAACTAAAGATCCCGCATGCCGCAACGAAGATCCCACACGCAGTGGCGAAGATCCTGCGTGCCGCAACTAAGACCCAGCGCGGCCAAGTAAATAAATAAATAAATAAATAAATAAATAAATATTTTTTTTAAAAAAACAAAAACTACTGCCTTCAGCTTGGCCTACTTGGTGCCTTTATGTTACCAGCCAGCTGGGCCTCACACTGCATCTGACTTTTTTGACCCTTGGCAGAGAAGGTAGTTCCATTCCAAGCAAAAGTTCCTGATGACCAAGTGTCACCAATAGGTGAACGGATAAACAAAATGTGGTATATACATATATACATACATCCACATACAATGAAGTATTATTCAGACTTAAGAAGGAAGGAGCAACAAATAATCCTAAAATTGATATGGAACCACAAAAGACCCAGAATTGCTAAAGCATTCCTGAGGGGAAAAAAAAGCTGGAGGCACAACCCTCCCAGACTTCAGACAATACTACAAAGCTATAGTAATCAAAACAGCATGATACTGGCACAAAAACAGACAAATCAATCAATGGACCAGAATAGACAGCCCAGAAATAAACCCACACACCTATGGTCAATTAATCATCAACAAAGGAGGCAAGAATATACAATGGAGAAAAGACAGTCTCTTCAGCAAGTGGTGCTGGGAAAGCTGGACAGCTGCATGTAAATCAATGAAGTTAGAACACCCCCCACACCATACACAAAAACAAAAACTCAAAATGGCTTAAAGACTTAAATATAAGACATGACTCCATAAAACTCCTGGAAGAGAACATCGGCAAAACATTCTCCGACATAAATCCTACCAATGTTTTCTTAGGTCAGTCTCCCAAGGCAATAGAAGTAAAAGCAAAAATAAATAAATGGGACCTAATTAACCTTATAAGCTTTTGCACAGCAAAAGAAACCATAAACAAAACAAAAAGACAACCAAGGGACTGAGAGAAAATATTTGTAAATGATGCAACCAACAAGGGATTAATTTCCAAAATATATAAACAGCTGGTACAGCTCAATAACAACAATAACAACAACAAAAACACAAATAACCCAATCAAAAAATGGGCAGAAGACCTAAATAGAAATTTCTCCAAAGAAGACATCCAGATGGCCAATAGGCACATGAAAAGATGTTCAACACTGCTAATTATTAGAGAAATGCAAATCAAAACTACAATGAGGTATCACCTCACACCAGTCAGAATGGCCATCATCAAAAAGTCTACAAATAATAAATGCTGGAGAGGGTGTGGAGAAAAGGGAACCCTCTTGCACTGCTGGTGGGAATGTAAATTGATACAGCCACTATGGAGAACAGTATGGAGGTTCCTCAAAAAACTAAAAATGGAGTTGCCATATGATCCAGCAATCCCACTCCTGGGCATATACCCAGAGAAAACTATAATTTGAAAAAATACATGCACCCCAATGTTCACAGCAGCACTATTTACAATAGCCAAGACATGAAAGGAAACTAAATGTCCACTGACAGGTGAATGGATAAAGCATATGTGCCCGCCCCCCCAACACACACACAATGGACTACTACTCAGCCATAAAACAGAATGAAATAATGCCATTTGCAGCAACATGGATGGACCTAGAGAACATCATACTGAGTGAAGTAAGTCAGACAAAGACAAATATCTTATGATGTCACTTATATGTGGAATCTAAAAAGTGATACAAATGAACTTATTTATGAAACAAAAACAGACTCTCGGACATAGAAAACAAACTTATGGTTACCAAAGGGGAAAGTGCGGGAGGATAAATAAGGAGTTTGGGATTAGCAGATACAAATTACTATACATAAAATAGATAAACAACAAGGTCCTACTCTGTAGCACAGTGAACTATATTCAATATCTTATAATAAACTATAATGGAAAAGAATCTGAAAAAGAATATATTTATATACATAGATACAAATACGTATATATGATATTTATATATAAATGAATCACTTTGCTGTACACCAGAAACTAACACACGTTGTAAATTAACTATACTTCAATAAAAAATAAAAATAAAAAATAAACTATATGGGGAGGCTAAAATATAAATCAATAAAATTTTAAAATAAAGTTGAAAAAGAAGATGGAAGGAGCTTAAGACATTATGCTAAGTGAAATAAGCCAGACACAAAAGGACAAATATTGTATGATTACACTTACATGAGGCAGTTAGAGTAGTCACATTCATAGAGACAGAAAGCAAAAATAGTCCCCAAGGGGCTGGGGGTGGAGGGTATGGGGAGTTAATATTTAATGGATACAGAGTTTCCATTTGGGAAGTTGCAAATGTTCCAGAGATGGATGGTGGTGATGGTTGCAGAGCATGTGAATACACTTAACGCTATTGAACAGCACACTTAAAAATGGTTAAAATGGAAAATGCTAAATTTTATGATATGCATAGTTTACTGCAATTTAAAAAACAAAAAACAAAGCTCCTTGTGAGAGTTTGCCGATGCCACAGCTTCTCTGAATCATCTGCTCATAAAAGGCTCCCCCTTATTTCCAGAATGAAGTCCTAACTTTCGTTTTCATCTTGCGAGACTGAAACTCTATACTCATTAAGCAATTCCCTTTTGCCCCCTCTCCCCAGGCCCTGGCAACCGTCATTCTACTTTCTAAATCTATGAACTTGACTGTAAACCTCATATAAGTGGAATCATACAATATTTATCCTTTGGTGACTGGCTTATTTCACTTAGCATAACGTCCTCAAGGTTCATTCATGCTGTAGCATATGACAGGATTTCCTTCTTTTCTAAGGTTGAAGAGTATTCCATTGTATGTATATATATACATAAATCACATTTTGTTCATCCATTCATCCATCAATAGACATTTGGGTTGCTTCCATCTCTTGGCTATTATGAACGGTGCTGCTGTGAACATGGGTGTGCAAATATCTCTTCAGACCCTGCTTTCAATTCTTTTTTGGATATATACCTAGAAGTGGGATTTCTGGATCATATGGCAGTTCTATTTTTAATTTTTTGAAGAACTGCCATACAGTTTTCCACAGTGGCTGTACCATTTTACATTCCCACCACCAGTGAACAAGGGTTCCAAATTCACATCCCTGCCAACACTTGTTGTTTCTATTTTTTGACAGTAGCCATCCTAATGGGTGTGAGGTGGTATCTCACTGTGGCTTTGACTTGCATTTCTCTGACGATTAATGATATCAAGCATCTTTTCAAACACTTACTGGCCCTTTGTACATCTTTGGAGGAATGTCTATTGCCCATTTCTTAATCAGGTTATTTGATTTTTTGTTGTTGAGTTGTATAGCCCCAATTTTCTTAACGTGGAACCCACCGCCCTTCCAGACTCGGCACAGCCAACCTTTCCACTCTAATCTCTGACCACCCCCTACGCCAGCCAGCGATTCTCAGTGGGAGTGACTTGGCACCCAGATGTTTGGCAAGTCTAGAGACATGTCTGGTTGTCACAACCTGGGGACTGGAAGAGATGTTACTGGTATCTAGTGGGTAGAGACCAGGCATGCTGCTAAATATCCTACAATGCCAGGCAGTCCCCACAGGAAAGAATTACCTGGCCCGAAATGTTAAGGACCCTACACTGTTCCCTGACACCACACTCCTCCACTCGTTATCCCAAAAACCTTACCCTTGGCTTACACCCCTGACCTCCTGGAATGCCTCCCGGGCCCCGACGCCTGACTGAATCCTCCTGCAAACCCCACTGCTGCTGTAAGGCTTTCCCAACCAGTCTCGTTCATAGTAACTCCCTGACTCCGAGAACCTAAAGATTAGCCAGTAAATACCTTGTATTATGCCTACTGCCTCCACCTCCCAGAATCCCAATCCTCCTCTGCTGGCACCCAGTGGGTACCAGATACACGCTCGTCCGTTAGTTGCCAGGCAGCAAGAAAGGGAGTTGACTGGCAGGGTACTCACCTCACTGTAATACTCCAACACCAGCAACACTCTACTCCAAGAAGCTTCTGCCGCAGCTGACCCCAAATCCAGGCACCGAGAAACCCGAGGACGGGAAGCATGCCAAGAGCGCCCGCCTAAGCGATCTCCTCCCCCTGGATTCGGTGTCCTCGAGAGCAGGTCAAGTCCGGCCACGCATCAGCAGAGACAGGCGCTCTGGACATCTGTGGTTTGCTCACCTCCGGCCGCCCGCCCTCCTGAGTCTGCCAGAGCTCACAATCCAGACCCACACACGGAATCCAGGAATACCGTTTGGCAAATCCTGGCAGCCAAGCGACTGACAGCGGTTTTCACCCTGAGCCCTGCAGGGCTGGAACAATTACGCGTATCAGTTTGGAATGAGAAAGGTCTCTTAATAATGCGGCCAGTGGCTCCGCAGCGGCAACCTTGTCCAACAAGGCCCCGCTCCTCTCACTCAATTCGAAAGGCAGCTCAGCAGCCTGCCTCCCTATGAAGACTTTCCCAGTACCCGGAGAGGTAATCCGGCAGGCCCGAGACACCACAACATGAGGCATATCCGCCCATCCGAGCCTTGGCCCGGCCAGTCCCAGGAAAAGACACTTTCCTCTACCCTTCTCGTTTCCTCTGGTTGGTCTAAGAATCAAATTGACGTGAGACATTAACAGGAGAAAAATCAAATCAAAGTTTAATAACATGTATACATGGGAGAGACCCAGAAAAACTGAGTGACTCACCAAAATGGCTGAAACCCTCACCTTAAATACCGTCTTCAGCTAAAGACAAAAGAGGATGTTGCGGGTAGTGGTTTGGGACTTCAAAGGGGAGGAAGGGAATTCACATCGACAGGGCAAAGCAAATGTTTGGTAAATGTTTGGCAGAGACAGTAGGACACAGAGAGGAATTTTAAGAAACAGACTTTGCTGGGTTCCCCCCTGTCTACACTATAGTTTATACTATAGTGATCTATACGGATAGCTCCTGTCCCAGAACAGGTCCGCTATCTACATTCTGTCAGGCAGTTGGGGGGAAGGTCCGAGATGTTTCCTGAGTCTCTTGGGCCTTAAAAATATTCAGCCTAAATGAATCCTCGTGCCAAAGAGACACTTTGGGGTGGCAAATTTGCTCCCTGACACTAGCAAAAAGGGTCTAGGATGAATGGGCTGGGCCTGAAGAGCTCTTGACTTGCTTGCTACACAAGTTCCCGGCCCAAGCACCTTAGCACACCCATTCCTAACTAGAACCCCCTTCTGGAGCGATCCAGATAATAATAACTACGTATGTCTGATACTGCGCTAGGCAATTCACATCTGCCATCTCATTGGGTGTCATTATCCCTATTTTGGGTGTCAGAGACTTGAAGTAATTTCTCCCAGGTGACACAGGCAATAAATGGCAGAGAGCTAGGATTCAAACCTTGAGCCATCTGATCCAAAGCCCAGGTTCTCCTCCCCTTAGAGTCTTATAATACAAATCACAAGCGACATTCTAAGAACCCTTTTTCCATGTCAAAACGGCTGCATGGTGGTTTCCTTCCAGCCACCCCCGCCTGGCCCGCGCTGCCTTCCCCGGGGGCCTCTCACCCCTGATTGCCAGTGTCGTTACATTAGGCTTCTTTTCAGTCCAATTCCCATTATATCATCTCAGCCTGGCAGTATAAAGCAGCCCCACCATAAACATCAGCTTGATTACAAGCAGAGACTGTTGCCTCCAATAAATAAGCATGCATAATGTATACAGAGGCAGAAAGAGACACCTCTATATTTTCAGTTTTGTAAAGACAAATCACCTCAATTGTTTAATCAATGAAAATGCCTCTCTAACTCCTACTGTTATTACGAAGCAATTTCAGACAGAGTGAGAAAGGAGCATCACATCTGTATTCCTGTCAGGACAGACGGGGTCTGATTAGGCCGACGGATGAAAGCTCAGACCTGATGCCAGTCCACTGAAGGCCTGTGTCTGGACCCTCATCACCCCCATGCCTGGGCAGAAGAGGAGCTGCAGGTTATCTCAAGAGCAACTGCACATCAGGTCTGGGGGAGGCCGAAGCACAGAGATATTCACCTAAATTGTGGGGTTTGATCTAATCAGGGGATCCCTGGAGACAAGCACACTCTACAGGTCACAGGAAGGGCAGCCTTGCTGGTGGCGCTGAGGGAGGGGAGACTAGGAGTAGACGGTACTCATCCTGAATGTCTCACCATCACCTCTAACTCTTCATCCCTCCAGCCACTGCCAAGTTCAGACACTCTGCATCTCGCAATGAACATGTGCCTCCTCACTGACCTTCCTGATTCCTGTTTCATGGCCTCTAATTCACCCTGTGGCCCTGGTCATTTACCTCAAATAAACATCTGAAGGAACAAGGGATGGCCCCTCCCTCACAGAAAGTTTGCCGTTGATTCCCCTGATATATACACGAGAAAGTCCAAGCTGCTCTCTCTATGTAAAGGCCCTTCCTGAACTGGCCGTGTCTTCTTCCAGACTCCCATCCATCCTCCTACCCCTGCACCTTTTTTCTCCAGCTGCTCCAAACTCGGAAGTTTCCTGAACACCCTACACTTCATGCCCTAAAGCCTGTGCACATTCTGATCCTTCCCCTGAAATTTCACTCCCCAGATCCTCTCTCGGCAAACTCCTGCTCACCTTTAAGACCCACTGACTTGATGTCCTCCAAGGCCTTTCCCTGCTCCACCCTATACTCCTGCCCCAGGGCTCTGCTGCACCTTACACACACCTCTACCTCTGAATTCAGCACATAGCACTCTTAAGTGCCAGCTTACCTGTCTGTTTCTACGTGCCAATGACTTGTAAAATGTTTGTCTCCAGCCCTTACCTCTGCCCTGAACTTCAGACTCATACGTCCAGCTGTCTCCTTGCCTAATGCTCTCAGGCCTCATGGGCACCTCCAAAACATAAGTCTAAACTTCCAATTCCCAAACTTGTTCTCTCCAAGGGTACCTCATCTTAGAAAGTGGCACCCTGATCCAACCAGTTAATTGAGCCAAAACTCACAGTCACACTTAGTTCCTCCTTCTCCCTCATGTTCCACATCCAAAGACAAGTCCTGTCAATCCTATCTCAAAAACATTTCTAATGCAATGAACTATCAGAAAGAGAAATTAAGGAAACAATCCCATTTAGAATTGCACCAAGAAGAATAAAATACCTAGGAATAAACCTACCTAAGGAGGTAAAAGACCTGTACTCAGAAAACTATGAGACACTGATGTAAGAAACTGAAGATGACACAAACCAATGGAAAGATATAATGTGTTCATGGATTGGAAGAATTAATATCGTTAAAATGACCATACTACCCAAGGCAATCTACAGATTCAATGCAATCCCTATCAAAGTACCAATGACATTTTTCAAAGAACTAGAAGAAATAATTTTAAAATTTGTACGGAAATACACACAAAAAACTGAATAGCCAAAACAATCTTGAAAAAGAAAAACAGAGCTAAAGGTATCATGCTCCCTAACTTCAGACTATAATACAAAGCTACAGTAATCAAAACAGTATATGGTACTGGCACAAAAACAGACACATAGATCAATGGAAGAGAATAGAGAGCTCAGAAATAAACCCATGCACTTATGGTCAATTAATCTATGGCAAGGGAGGTAAGAATATACAATGGAGGAAAGACACTCTCTCCAATAAGTGGTGCTGGGAAAACTGGACAGCTACATATAAAAGAATAAAATTAGAACATTTTCTCACACCATATACAAAAGTAAACTCAAAATGGATTAAAGGCCTAAATGTAAGACTAGAAACTATAAAACTCCTAGAAGAAAACATAGGCAGAACATTCTGATATAAATCGTAGCAATATTTTTTTGGCTCTGTCTCCTAAGGCAAAGTGAACAAAACCAAAAGTAAACAAGTGGACCTAATTAAACTTAAAAGCTTTTGCACAGCAAAGGAAACCATCAACAAAATGAAAAGACAACCTACTGAATGGGAGAAAATTTTTGCAAATGATATGACTGATAAGGAGTTAATATCCAAAATATACAAACAGCTCTTACAACTCAACATCAAAAAATTAAACAACCTGATTAAAAAATGGGTAGAAGACCTGAATAGGCATTTTTCCAAAGAAGACACACAGATGGAAAAGATGTTCAACATTGTTAATCATCAGAGAAATGCAAATCAAAATCACAATGAGATATCACCTCACACCTGCCAAAATGGCTATCATCAAAAAGACCACAAATAACAAGTGATGGTGAGGATGTGGTGAAAAAAGAACCCTGGTACACTGTTGGTGGGAAGGTAAATTCGTGCAGTCACTGTGGAAAACAGTACGGAGGTTCCTCAAAAAACTAAAAATAGAACTACCATATGATCCAGCAATTCCACCCCTGGGTATATACCCAAAGAAAATGAAAACATTTATTTAAAAACATATATACACCCCAATGTTCACAGCAGCATTATTTACAATAGCCAAGATATGGAAGCAACCTAAGTGTCCATCAACAGATGAATGGATAAAGAAGATGTGATATACATATGCAATGGAATATTACTCAGCCACAAAAAAAAGGAAATTTTGCCATTTGCAACAACATGCATGGATCTGGAGGGTATTATGCTGAGTAAAATAAGTCAGACAGAGAAAGAAAAATACTGTATGATATCACTTATATGGGGACTTTAAAAAATAAAACAAACTAGTGAATATAACAAAAAATAAACAGACTCACAGATATAGAGAACAAACTATGGTTACCAGTGGGGAGAGGAAAGTGGGGAGGGGCAAGATAGGGGTAGGGGATTAAGAGGTACAAACTACTACATATAAAATAAGCTACAAGCATACTTTGTATAGCACAGGGAATATAGCCAATATATCATAACAATTATAAATGGAGTATAACCTTTAAAAACTGTGAATCACTATGTTGTACACCTGAAGCTTATATTGTAAATCAACTATAGCTCATCAACAACAACAAAAGAATGATAAATAGCAAAACAGAAAGAAAGAAAGCGGTCTCTGCCACATAATAAAAATGCAACAAATCTAGGACCAAAAAATTTTTTTAATTAAAAAAAACCACATCTGTGCAAAAGTAATTCAATGGAAGAAGGATATCTTTTCAATAAGTGGTGCTGAAACAACTGTATATGCATTTGCAAAAAAAAACAAAAAACAAAACAGAACCGTAACTCAAACTTCTCACTATATTAAAAAATACCTCAAAATGGATCATAAACTGAACTTTGAGAGGAAAACATAGGAGAAACTATTTGTGACCTTGGATTAGGTGATGAGTACATAGATACAATACCAAGAGCACAAACCATAAAAGAAAAAATTGAGAAATTTTTTAATCAAAATTAAGAACTTCTGCTCTTCAAAAAGCACTGTCAACAGAATAAAAAGAATCCAAAAGAATTAAAAGCAGGGTCCCAAAGAGATATTTGGGATATCAGTTTTACAGCAGCATTATTCACAATAGCCAAAAGGTGGAAGCAATCCACGTATCCATGAAAGGATGAATGGATAAACAAAATGTGGTCTACACACACAATGGAATATTATTGTATTTTATATACAATATATAATATTTATATAATAAATATATAATATTTCCAGCCTTGAAAAGGCAGGAAATTCTGACACATACCACAAGATGGATGAACCTTGAGGGCACTATGCTAAGTGAAATAAGCCAGTTACAAAAGGATAAATACTGTATGATTCTACTCAATGAGTAGTCAAATTCATAAAGACAGAAAGTAGAATGATGGTTGCCAGGGGATGGGGAGCTGTTATTTAACTGGTACAGAATTTCAGTTTTCAAAGATGAAAAGGGTTCTAGAGATTGGTTGAACAATAAAGTGAATGTACTTAATGCTACCGTACTGTACACTTTAAAAAGTTTAAGATGGTAAAAATTATGTTACATGTATTTCACTACAATTTTAAAAAATAGAAACAACAAAATTTAGACCATCAAGATAAGATTCTCAGAGAATCTCAAGAAGAAGAAGCGATCTTCTGGAACTATTTCCTGAATGACAACAGAGACGTGGTCTCTGATTTTTAAAATTATATATTTAGTCTTTAGTCTTGGTTCTGTTTTCATAAATATATGTGGTTTTGTGATTTTATTTATTTATTTATTTATTTATTTATTTTTGGCTGCATTGGGTCTTCGTCACTTCACGTGGGCTTTCTCTAGTTGCAGCGAGCCGGGGCTACTCTTCATTGCAGTACACGGGCTTCTCACTGCGGTGGCTTCTCTTGTTGCGGAGCACGGGCTCTAGGTGCGCGGGTTTCAGTAGTTGTGGCATGCGGGCTTCAGTAGTTGTGGCTCACGGGCTCTAGAGTGCAGGCTCAGTAGTTGTGGCACACGGGCTTAGTTGCTCCGCGGCATGTGGGATCTTCCCAGACCAGGGCTCGAACCCTTTTCCCCTGCATTGGCAGGCGGATTCTTAACCAGTGTGCCACCAGGGAAGCCCCTGGTTTTGTGGTTTAAAAGAGAGAGAAAGTGAGAAAGACACAGACAGAGAGAGAGAGAGGGAAAGAGAAATCACAGACTGGGAGAAAATTCTTGCAAATCACGTATCTGAAAAAGGACTTGTATCCAGAATATATTAGGAACTCTCAAAATTCAAAAAAAAAAAAAAAAAAAAAAAAAGAATACAGGAATGTATGAAAGACTTAAACAGATATTTGACCCAAGAAGATATAGTGATTGCAAATAAACCAATGAAAAGATACTTACAGCTTTAATCATTAGGGAAATGCAAATTAAAACCACAATGAGATACCGCTATATATCTATCAGAGTGGAAAAAAGTTTAAGGACAATATCAAATGCTGGTTATCAAATGCTGGTGAGAATTCAGAGAAACTGGAACTCACATACATTGCCAGTGAGAACGCAAAATGGTACAGCCACTCTGAAAAACAGGTTGGCAGTTCCTTATAAAGTCAAACATACACTTAGCAGATGACCCAGCAATCCCACTCCTTGTATTTACCCAAGTGAAATGAAAATAGATTCACGTAAACATGTGTACGCCAATGTTCACATTCAGTTGAGCTTTACTTGAAATTGCCCAAAACTGAAAACAACCCAAATGTCCTTCAAGTGGTGAATGAATATAGAAACTGGTATTTCCATAGAATGGAATACTATCCATCCGTAAAAAGGAGAGTGAACTCTTTATATATATAGCAACATGGATGATTCTCGAATGCACGATGCTCAGTGAAAGAATGCATTATGCTAAGACTCCATCCGCTATATACCATATGATTTCATTTATGTGACTCTGTAGAAAAGGCAAACCTATGGGACAAAAAGAAGAGCAGCGATTGCCAGGGATGGAAGACAGAGGAATGGATGACCCAAGGGGCACAGGGGAGTTTGGCAGGTGATGCAATGTTCCATATCTTGACTGTGGTGGTGGTCACACAATGACGTTCGGTTGTCCAAACTCCCAGAACTTTACACTAAACAGGGCAAATTTTATTGTATGTAAAGTGTACCTTCATAAAAAAACGACAGCACACGTATCTGGAATGTGCCCAACAGGCATCTGCTGTTGCCAGGGCCACTCTGTTCAAGCCTCCATCAGCTCTCAGCCAGCCTACTGCTACCCATCGCTTCTTAACTTTTCCTCCCCTCTAATTTATTCTTAAAGAGCAGTCAGAATTACTTTTTTCAAGTATAAATCAGATTATGTCTCTTCCTTGCTTAAAACTCCTCCAGTGCCTTCCCATCTCTGTTTAGAATGCAATCTAAATTCCTCCCAGGCCCAAAGAGCCTGCTGGCACTCTGGCCTCCCCACACACCCTCCCCTTTGTCGGCCACGAGCCAGCCACTCTGCCATCCTCTGTCTCTCGAGGACACCAAGCATGACCCACCTAGGGGTCTCTGCTCCCGCCTAGTTCCCCTCCCCTGGAGGCTCTACCCTGACCTCTGTCTTACCTTTCAGGTCTGAGTGTAAATGTCACTCCCTCAGTTCGTCGCAGGTCATCATTCCGCACCCTCAACCCTCATCCATCCCAGGGCTGTCTTTTTTTTTTTTTATTGAACTATAGTTGATTTACAATGTTGTGTTAGATTCAGGTGTGCAGCAAAGTGATTCCGTTTCTCATATATATGTATTTTTTTTCAGATTCTTTTCCCTTATGGAGTATTACAAGATATTGAGTAGAGTTCTCTGTGCTATATGGTACATCCTTGTTGATTACCTATTTTATATATAGTAGTCTGTATCTGTTAATCCCAAACTCCTAATTTATCCCTCCCCCCTTTTCCCCTTTGGTAACTATAAGTTTGTTCTCTATGTCTGTGAGTCTATTTCTGTCTTGTAAATAAGTTCATTTGTACCATTTGTTTAGATTCCACATATAAGCGATATCATATGATATTTATCTTTCTCTGTCTGGCTTAACTTCACTTAGTATGATAATCTCTAGGTCCATCCATGTTGCTGCAAATGGCCTTATTTCATGCTTTTTAATGACTGAGTAGTATTCCAGTGTGTATATGTACCACATCTTCTTTCTTCATTCATCTGTGGATGGACCTTTAGGTTGCTTCCCTGTCTTGACTATTGTAAACAATGCTACATCGCGTTCTGATAATATTTATCTACCACTGGTCACCCCTGCTCCACAAGACCATCATCATGCTGACTTTATTCACTTCTAAATCCTCAGTGCCAGGACAGGTCATGGCACACAGTGGGTGCTCAATTAATGCTGCTTGGGCTGTTCTCTTCAGGGAGGGGTCTGCCTCTGAGCCCTCCTAGGCACTCACGGTGGGGTTGGGGTAGACAGGGTCACTCAGACGTGAGGAAAGACCAGCACTGCCCACAGGACCCCCTACCCCACTCTGGGTGGAGTACATAACCTGGAACTTCCACCAGCCGGTTAGTGACACGGCTCAAACCCAGCCACCCGTGGAACTGGTGGCATTAACAACCCTCTCCACCTCCCGCTCTGAGGCTCTACAGAGATGGGTCAAGCTGGAGTCACGCAAGAAAGGAAGGAATACACAGCAGGGCAGTACCAGGATCCTCTGGCCTCCTTGGCCCAGCCCACCCCTTAGCCCTGCCCACTCCCAGGAAGACAGGCTGGGACCTGGGACCCTTTGCTGCAATTCTTGCACCTGGACAAATGTCTCCTCAAGCAACAAAATACAAAGAAACTATAAGGGACTAAAAATAACTGTACGCATGCACAGTTGGGGCAAATTATGGACAAGATACAGAAAGACCACAAACCCAACTGCCACTTCTGAAGATCCGGGAGCAAAAGCAGGGTACTGCGCATGCCCCCTGCACACAGCACCACCAAAGGGGTGGGCAGACCACCTAAGCCGCCCCTGGACACACCCCTACCCTCACCTCATATAAGGAACCAGCTCACCAACCGTCCCCACCGTGGAAGCAAGCGAGTGAGCAAGGGAACCTGTTACTTGTTCTCGCTCCCTCCTGCTGCAGCAGGAGCCCCAGAAAAGCCTTGCCTGAATTTCTTGTCTAGCCGCCTATCAGTTTCTATTGATTAAGGAGGCCAAGAGCCCTGATGGTAACATTAGGTTCCAGGGCTGAGGGACAGCTGCTGAGCGGTTCTCGGATTAAGAATCTGATTAAAATAGCTGTACTGAGAGCCAGGCATGTGTCTGACACTGCGTTAGGCATCTTTCAGAGAAGGGAAGGTGGCTGGCGTGGCTTACTAGGTGTCTGTATGTCCTAGAAGCTCTAGCCACGTTGTCTCATTAACACCCAAGACAACCCTGTGAGGTTGGCAATAGCATCCTCATTTTTATGTGACCTCAGAGAGGTCATGCATGTTGTAAGTGGCAGAGCCTTTTGGACCTGTGAAAATAAATAAATGGAAACCTTATTTAAAATGGAGTCAGGAGGCCAGAAGGGGGCGCTCTCCAACACTGCTACTCAGGTCAACTGCAAGCTCCACAGGTCCCGTGCACTCCTAAACAGGAGATGCAACTACTTTACTCTCCAAAGGAAGAGTTTCTCCTTGCTCAGCAACAGCCCAGCCAATGAGAAGCCATCACTGCCCTGAACTCCTACTTCCATCCAATGACCTTTCATTTAGAACAGCCCCTCCCACCTCCCCCCTTTCCCTATAAAAGTAGGTTCCCTTCCTTTATTCTCTGGACATGCCTGTGGTTCCCCATAGGCTGCACGTTCTGGGTTGCAATTCTTTGCTGTTGCCAAATAAACCCATTTTGCTGGTAAAGTAACTTGCTGTTTCAATAATTTTTTTTTTTTTTTTTTTTTTTTTTTTGCCACCCAGCATGTGGGATCTTAGTTCCCCAGCCAGGGATCAAACCCATGCCCCCTTCAGTGGAAGTGCGGAGTCTTAACCACTGGCCTGCCAGGGAAGTCCCTGTTTTAATAATTTTAGATGAATAGAGTCCTTGTCTGGAGCTGGTTCCATCACATGCCTAGGGGCAACTCTACACCCATCCTCTCTCCAGCTTCGTGGGGAGTATTAATTCAGCACGTTCTCAGTCTAAGAGTGGGGGAGCAGACCAGAGAGCCCAGAGAATCCTGCTGCTGTTGTAACATCAGGCCTCTCCTTTGTTGCCCCTGGGCTGTGCCCACCTCTGTCCCTCCATGTTCTCATTTCCTGTCTCCTGTGAGAGCAGACTCACAGCTAATGGACCAAATGTCCCTGCCCTCGGGAAGATAACTGGTGCCCTTCTGTCTCCCTGCCTCCAGCCTTGTGGCTCCCCTTCTCCTGCCCCCATCTCCCTATCTGCCCCGTCTCTCTCCCTTTGTCTCTCTGTCTGTTTCTTTGCCCCGTGCATGCGCGCGCGCACACACACACACACACACACACACTCACATACTGCCACCACCCCTTTTCCAACTCACTTCCTTCAACTGTTGAATTCACTCTGCCCAGAGGACAGGACCATGAGAGATTAAGCCTCTGGATAACCTGCTGCAGGGACTCCAAGAGATCAAAAGAACGTCTGGGCCGCGGCTGTGGTCCCCTGGGCTGGAGCCGAGAAGTCTGTGCACCGCGCAGGGGCTCGTGGCCACCTGGACCCTGCTCCAGCATCACCCCTCCTCATGAAGCTCTCAGCCTTGCTAAGTACATACCAGTTCACCAGTTGGCCACGGCTGCACACCTGGTCACCAGCGGCGAAGGGCTCTGTCCAGCAGGTGCTCTGGGCCAGATCAGCTGCAGCCCAGTGGTGTGGTTGGGAAGGGCTAGAGAGAGGAAGGCAGGGATTGGCATAATTTCACATCTGGCCTTTCCTAGCCGACAGGCAAAATGACTCTGTGATCCCCTAGCTCTCTAAATTAGTTGTAGTTTACAATCCCCTTGTCTGGCAGGAAATGTCCCATTAAATCTTAATGATCTGCCTTCCGAGAAACTCCCCAGGCCCTCTGTCCCCTGGAGGACACCGAGCCCTGGAAAAACAGGGTGAGGTGCTGGTTGGGGAAAGGGGGAGATGAACACCCAAGAGATGGTGTCTGGAAGGGGTTCCCGACACCTTTCATCGGGCAGCTGTCTTCAGAACCGGAGGTAAGAAGGTCCTTCTGAACCAAGAGCTCTCCATCATTCCATTTTGTGCTTCACAGGACCCAACCCTCCCTCTCTCCTCTCAGGCCACAGCCTACCCACCTATCTGAAGCCCGCCTGGCCCCCTCCATCCCAGGCGCCTGCTTCTGTCTCTAGGCTACAGAAACCAACTGACTCCAGCTCCACAAGGTAGAGAATTCGGGACAGAGCTGCACCCTGCCCCACTTTCCATGCACACAGCCCCGGCCAGGGTAGAAATCTCTCTTTGAAAGAAAGACACCACATGACCTTCAGGATTATTCAAATATTAACTACCTGGATAAACAGTTTCTCCTATATTCTCATTACCACCTCTCTGGCTGAAGCTAAAGTGCAATATTTCTCTTTTATATCCAGAGTGAAGATGCTTCTGGTGGCTCCTGGGGAGAGGGGAAGGACGACGAGAAAGAGAAGGAGAGGGCAAGCTTAGGGGAGAGGGAGCAGGATCCTTCCAGGTCCCTCCTCCCCCAATACAGGCAGTCTGGACACCCAGCAGGAGTTAAGGGGAGACCTTTAGCGGGAGGCTAAAGGCCACCCAGGCCAAACAACAGCCAGCATTGTCACTGGTCCAGCACAGACCGGTGGTCACAGAGGGGTCTTGGGAACACAGGCTCATGAGGCTCCATCCATCCACCTCCAAGAGCTCCTTGCATGACCTTGACCTTGTCATCACTTGGGCCTGCTTCTCGGGAGGCACCGCCACTTGCCCCTGGCCAGAGGGGCTGTCCATGACCATCAGAGCTGTAAGCAGGGTTCCTCCTCAACGACCTTGAATTAAACACTGAACGTTCTTGGCTGGACCCTTTCTTTTCTCTCTTTATTCTCTTGTCTCTTGTAACCTTTGGTCTCTACCTGGCCAGGATATGAGAAAGCTAAGCACAGGTGTGTGATCCCTCCCTGCTTCCTCTACCACCCCTGGCCACTCAAAACTCTCCCCAGGTCAGGAGCACCTGCTTCTCCACACTCCCACCGCTCCCCAGAAGGGGAAGAGAAAAGGGAGGCCTCCGTCCTCCTGAAGTCCAGCCTCGCCCAGGAGAGAAGACAAATCCATTACCAACTCCCATTATCACAATCCATTTTAAAGTTATTATTGTGGATTCTTAAGATGTCAACAATGAGGAATCCTATCATCCCACTAATTAATTCAGCAATCTCCCTGAAATAATAGGAGTTGTAATTGTAATTCCAAACTCACCCCTCGACCGCTGGCATCAACTAACTAAACAACAATCAGCCAGTACCAGGCTTTCATGAGGAAGATGGACTACACCTTTTTATAGCTGCAATTAGGAGACACATTCAATAATCAGAATGAAATACAAAATTTACCCAGGAGCCCAGTGAATTATGGCCATTCATACTCTGTTTTCCTACGGTCGCCTCCCGGAAAATGAAAAGGGGGCTGCATCTTCCAGGGGCAGCAGGACACCACCTGGACCACCTCTGAGCTGCTCCCCAGGGCCCTCCTCGACAGCCTTCTGCTGCTCAGTTCAGAAGCGCCAGGCAAAGTGTGGAACGTGCTGGATGCCCATGCCGAGTTCTGCCAGCATCCCAGGGTACGCAGCAGGAGGTCAGAGTGGCTGGAGGCGAGAATCGGAGTTGTGCACACTGTCGTGCCTGGGTGGGTGTGTGACGCACACGCCCCAAACACACGCTGATGCTCCCAAGAGCGCAAGCCTTTCAGAAAACCCTTTGCATTGTCTGCAAAAATGCCCCAGGGCGGGAGAAAGGCTTGGAAGATGGGGGGAAGACCTACAGGCCAGAGGGAAGAGATGCAGATGAGTTTCAGGAGGAGCCACTGAATAAGGTGTGAAAATTAAATCAGGTAAAAGGCAGTGGCTGGGCAGGGAGAGGGGAGGAGAGTTGTGAGAAGATACACGGAGAGATACCAGCACCACCGAGGCGTCCTCGGCCCACCGCAGGCTGAGCGGAAAACTTGCAGTCTTCAGAATTTGCAGAAAACGCTCATGTCCTCAAACGGAGGGAGCAAAAGATCCCAGCATTAAAGCACATAATCGAAGCATCTCAGTTGGTCTACCTGAGCGATCCTGGGCATGGCAGGGCTCTCTGAAGTCGAGAAGGTTCCAGAGCACGGCGCCTGTTCGCCCCTTCCCAGAACTCGCAGAGGGCAAAGCAAGAGTGATTGACCAAAAGCACAGGAGAGCTTTAGGAGAAATTCAAATGAAGGGATTTCTTGGCAGAAGAAACTGGAAACTCTTTGAGGTCATGGGCTCCTTCCCTGTCACTTAGTAGAGACCTGGGCACATAGTAGGTGCTCAATAAATACACGTTAAATAGAGGGGCTGGTTTCCGGGACACCTCTCTGCTCAGTGGGCACTGCGGGGAGACGCAGAGGAAAGAGCCCCCCTCCCTGAATACTGATTGACAGAGTGCTTCATGGACCACAAGTGATGCTCTCAATGTGCTCGTTCATTCATCTAAAAACATTCATTGAGCGTCTACTCCATACCACCTGCGTGCCAGGCACCAAGGGCTCCATATGAGCAAGACAGGCAGAGCCCTGCCCTGACAGAGCCCACAGCCCCAGGGAACAAACGGCCAGGAAGAGCGAGAAATGCAGCAATAAGGAGGTAGAGGGTTACAGCCTCCCCCAGAGGAAGAGAATTCAAACTGAGACCTGAGGAATACATAGCAGGAAGCCAGGTGTCTCCATGTCCTCATCTGTAAAATGGAAGTAATAAGAATGCCTGCCTCATAGGGTCGTTGTGAGAATCAAGTAGATGACGTACGAAGGTGTTCTACTAGGTCTGGTGCCCGGCACACGTGGCTTAAGTGTTTGCTATTACTACTACTACTACTTCTACTACTACTCTTATTATTATTACTATCATCCTTCCATCATCCCCTCTTTGGGAGAAGGCCTCTAACTACAGAGGTCCATCCTTCCCAGCGGCTTAGTCTCAGATGCTGTTCCCGGCACCGTCCCCTGCCCATTTAGGCATAATCACACAGTGTGGCCCACTGTTCAGTTCAAGCAGCATTTACAGAGCCCCTACTGCACACCTGGCACAGGCTGGGGTGTGTTCTGGACTTGTTCATGAGAAGCTTATGATAAGGGTGGAGAGAAGACACACAAATTACTAAATCTCATATTTCCCAGACTCTCCCGGAGGCACTGGTATTGGCCTTGGAGGTGAGAGCATTTGTCAGGGGATGTTCTCAGGACTGGAAGGTCCTCCCAGGGCAGCAGCTCCCAGCCCGTGAGCCAGTGAAGATGAGTCAGCAGGAGCCCCAAGGCCTGGCCATCAGCCGCCTTCCGTCTGGGCCCCTAGGATGTAGAGGAGCCAGAGTGAGAGGCACCTCCAGATATAAGGGGCCGGGAGAGGGTCCTGAGCCCCAAGCCCTGGGCCTCGGTGGCTCCCTGGCTCCCAATTCAGGCCCATCCACAAACGGTGCATGGCGGCCAGGACCAGGGCCTGCTGAGTCCAAGTGCAGCCTCCCCTGCTCCTCCTTCCTTTCCTGGTCTGCCCTCTTATGTACTTGCTCATGACCATTCTGAGTCTCACATGCTCCAATTCAGACTTTCCGTCCCCATGTGCACCTCCTCCTCCACCCAGGGAGACAAGATCTGAGCTGGACACCCAAGGCCCGCCAGCGAGAGCTGAGGGACGCTGAGCTGGGGTCCAGGGTCCCCGATAGCTGTGGGGTGGCATGGGTGGGGCAGCGAGGCCTGGACTAATTCAGTGACTTCTTGTTTTCTGCTCAACTTCTCCTCGGCAATTTACTGCCTTTTTCATCATGCCCCAGCTCTTGGAAACCATAAAGAATCGGACTGAGCAGGTTTAACAGCACATTCAAGGGGACATTCTCACACATATGAGTACAGATTTACTCCCTGATGACAATGGCAGTATTAGCTTTACTGATCAAGCACCAGCGTCATCAACAACAAACATTTATGGGGCTCTGGCTCTGAGCAACTACCTGTCCTTCAACCCAAACCGTGGACCCTGAGGACCCCACACTGAATGGGCAAAACCAACCAGAGATTCACATCCTTGTGGAAAGGTTTTGTGGGTAAGAAAGATTGAAACTAATGGCTAAAGCTGGGCCTGGGAGTTATCTGTGGATTTTTATTTATGCAAGACTCCTGGCATGAATTGCCATCTTGCTTCCATTCGGCCTGGGAAACATCCCAAGAAAAGCAATGCTCTAGGCGGGGATTGAAAGAGGGACAGAAGGAAGCTGGTAAGGAGGAGGCAGCGTCCTTAAAGCAGGCCGGGCAAGTCCTCCCAGAGACAGCCCGCAAGGAAGGCAGGCCCTCCCGCTCCGTTCACCATCTCAACACGCTCTTACCCACTGAGTTACAAGGGGCTTCAGAGGAGTCTCACTCTCTCTCCCACGCTCTTCACTCCTTTACCTGCGGGATTCAGGCCTGAATTCTTCCAGGCAAAGGCTAGTAGGCCTGTTGTAGAGGGGATCCCTCCACTGACTTCCTGCCAATTCAAATGGGCATGAGCCAGGGGGAGGGATAAATTAGGAGTATGGGATTAACAGATACATCACTATATATAAAATATGTAAACAAGGATTTACTGTATAGCTCAGGGAACTATATATTCAATACCTTGTCATAACCTATAGTGAAAAAGAATCTGAAGCTGTACCTGAAAATAACACAATTTTGTAAATCGACTAGTTAATTTAAAAGGGGAGAGGGGCATGCGCAGAGCTGTAGGACAGGCAAAGCAAGCTGTAGGACAGTGATGGCCTTGATCCTTACAAGGATCCTGGATCCCTGAGCCAGTGGATCTGGGTCCAAGTCACAGTTCTTCTGCCACCTACTAGTGTGACATGTGCAAGGGCCCCACCACCAACCGGCCTCCCTAAAACTCAAAATCCTCCAGCAAGATGAAGGAATAAGAAAAAGGACAACGTGAGCTACAGTAAACAGGAGGGAGAGGGGACTGCTGAGCACCAGGTGCAGAGGGCACTGGTCCAGAGGGTACAGTGCCATCCCACAGACTGTTGTCACCACGCCCTCGGCCACTGCACATCTTTCGAACCCGAGAAAACTCCTGGAGAATGTGCTCCAACAAAACAATGGAGCAAACCAAAAAAGAAGAAGGTGCAAGATTCTAGAAATAGGGAACGTAAATCACAGAAGGGCAAAGGGAATTCCCAGGATCAGAGCAGAGGGAGGTCCCAGGATAACACAGCCGCAGGCCTGGGAACAAGCTATCCCAGACAAGACAGAACAGAGGTGTCTGGGAGCAAAGTTTCCGAGAAATCTGCTGGAACTGATTGATTGCCTGATGAGAGTGACCTTGAGGAAAATTATTCAGAGAGGCTATCAGGAGACACAAAGAAAATTAAAGCAAAACAAATTAAGCAAAACAAGGCAGCTATTAACAAAAACAGGAAGAAAACAAAAACAAAAGAAACATGACCATAATATAACAGTCAGTTGTGAATAATATTCAAATAGGCATAACAATGTAAATCCTGAATATTGATTTAACTAAAATTTGAATACACTATATAAGGGGTAAGAATCAGAGGGGAAGGCAGTGTGAGAGAACTAAATCCTCATTACCATAAATAGTCAATAAATAATATAACCAATGCATTAAACTATAACAATACATACATATTATTTAGAACTATGGAGATACCTAAATGTCAGAAGAAACAGCTGAAAAGTTGAAAGACATTGCTTCTAGGAAGGGAGGCTGTGGGACGAGAGGGGTTAGAGCAGAGAAATACTGTCTATTGTCATAAGCCTTTTAATACTGTTTGACTTTTTTTTTTTTGTATAACAAAGTGAATCAGCTATACATATACATACATCCCCATATCCCCTCCCTCTTGCGTCTCCCTCCCACCTCCCCCATCCCACTCCTCTAGGTGTCACAAAGCACCGAGCTGATCTCCCTGTGCTATGCGGCTGCTTCCCACTAGCTATCTATTTTACATTTGGTAGTGTATATATGTCCATGCCACTCTCTCACTTTGTCCCAGCTTACCCTTCCCCCTCCCCGTGTCCTCAAGTCCATTCTCTACGTCTGTGTCTTTATTCCTGTCCTGCCCCTAGCTTCTTCAGAACCAATTTTTTTTTTCTTTAGATTCCATATCTATGTGTTAGCATACGGTATTTGTTTTTCTCTTTCTGACTTCACTCTGTATGTTGTTTGACTTCTGAACTACGAGCAATTATTACAATTAGTTATTTTTCATTTTTTTATTGTGGTAAAATACACAAAACATAAAATTTACCATCTTAACCACTTTTAAGTGTACGGTTCAGTAGTGTTAAGTACACTCACACTGTTGTGCACAATTTAGCTTTAAAAATCCTCAAACCCTGACCCTCTGCTGAGGGCCGTGGAGGGAGGTTCTCCAGTGAGGCAAGGCAGCAGCCTCCTTCTCCCCTGACCTTTGTCACCTAAGCTTCATCTGGCCCTGGGGGGGTCTCACTCTCTCACCCATCATGCTGACACCAGCAGGGTGGTCTCAGAGGCAGTCACCGCCCCTTTCAAATAATGCTCTGCTGTGGACACAGGTCCTCTGCCTGCATGCCAAGAAACACAACTAATGAGACTGCAATGATTAAATAAGACTTTTCTAAGAGCCTGGAAACACAAAGGGGAAAGGAACAAGGAACCTGGCTTTCTGTGGGTAGTCAGACCCTCTTCGGGGTTCCCAGTTCACCCTTACGACCTAGACCCTGCCTGCCCATGCAGAGACAGCGCCTTTCCCTATGCCCAGCCTCCTCCAAGTCTGTATTCACAGGAGTGGGGCCCAGAGCTTCTCCCCTGCCACCCTGGGGTCCTCCTGGCCACTCCTGTTTCCTGGCTAACAACCCTCCTCTTCTCTCAGTGACTGACCCTCGGCAGCACTGCCCTTTAGGGACGCCCACACCTCCTCCCCCAAATCAGAAAGCAACACAAAATCCCTGACACTCACAAGGGGACACCCACATACAGAAATGGGAGGATGGGAGACGGGGAGCCTCTTAATCTTGGACAAAGTAGTAAACATATGAAAGCCTCAGTTTTTTCATCTGTAAAATGGGGACTATAGTACCTGTTCCAATCCTAGAGTGCTAATCAGGATCAAGATAGAGATGGCTAGAAGGCAGCATTGTAAACCCTTACAAATGTGAATTATTATTGTTAATACTAATTTTTTTAAATTAGCAGACTAGGAAGAGATCTTTGAGTGGCAGGAGACCAGGGCACTGAAGTTAAAAGTCACCACAGCGGGCAGCCCTGTCCCGCAGTAACCATGGGGTGCTTCTTGGTCTGTCTATTCTTCTCCTACCTGCAGTGGTGCCCGCTGCCCCGCCTGGAGCTGCAGATGCCCTGGGCACAGATCTTGATGCCTCCGGTCTCTAAACACCTGTGCCATTTCCCCTTAATAAAATAAAATCGCTCACGAATGTGCCTCTGCTCCTTTCATACAAATGGCAACAGCCGTTGCTCTTATTGGATTGTAGATGAATCACTTGGAAAATATTTTGGGGCACATTATATAGGCAATAACATAAAAGAACCTGGAAAATGGCTCTGTGTTGTTTCCCACTTTGCAAACCCAAACTGAAGCCTGGGGTTGTATTACATATTTTTGTCTCCTGTTTTTGAACAGAAGTGCTTTGCTCATTTCCTCTCCACAATGGGGAAAGGGACGCGTTAATCACTCCTGAGTGGGGTGTGAAACCCTCCGAAGGCCGAGCTCCGTCTTTGGCAGCAAGAACTTGAGTGAGAGGAGAGATGAGACTTAACATACCCGCCTTCAAATCTAGGAAGAGTGACTGGGAAGACGGCAGTGCACACCTGTGTCCTCTGAGGACAGAAGAAGGAGTAGCAGTAGCGAGAAGTCAGGCTGGACCCCAGGAGGACCAGCCTCACCGCCGGGAAGTGAGCCCCATGGCATCGCAGCCCCTGCAGAGGTTGCAAAGTTCTCGCTGGAGATTTGATGGGATGTTTTGGGTTTATACCTGCCATCTGTATGGGATGTTTTGGGTTTATCATCTGTATGGGATGTTTTGGGTTTATACCTGCCTTGTGGCAGGTATACCATCTGTATGGGATGTTTTGGGTTTATACCTGCCATCTGTATGGGATGTTTTGGGTTTATCATCTGTATGGGATGTTTTGGGTTTATACCTGCCTTGTGGCAGGTATACCATCTGTATGGGATGTTTTGGGTTTATACCTGCCATCTGTATGGGATGTTTTGGGTTTATACCTGCTTTGTGGCAGGTGAAGGGGCAGATGACTTGCGAAAAGCCCAACAGTGTGACACGCTAGTTACACAGGAAACTCCTCCTGTTGACATCAGGTGACACTAGGTACCTAGGGCCAGGCGTGAGGGTCTCGGAAGGGAATATGGGCTTCTCTCTCTGTCCTGGAGACCATCACTTCATCAGCCTCTTCCTCTGCTCAGGAAGGGCCAGCTGGCCACTCTGTGGCCTCTCTTGCAGCCCTGGCACCCAAGGCTTTCAATTAGGCGTCCACGAGTCCATTCTATACCCATAGTTCTGCTAACCTCCACAGAAATCCCTTCTCCAGCCCCTCCTCCCAACCTGCTGAGAGCTTTTTGAGTATTAATTCCAACATCAACACATCAAAAACATAGAAGTGGGTAAGAACAAGGACAAAGTCCTGATACATGCTCCTAGAAACTCCCTCCTAGTTGACATCAACTCTCTCCTAGTTGACATCAACCCAGTAACCGCTCAACCAATTATGAATCCACTTAACTCTACCATCTCCCGTTCAGAAAACTGAACCTAAAAAAGCAAAACTATGGAAATGATAAAAAGATCAGTGGTTTCCAGGTGTGGAGAGGGGGAAGAGTTGAATAGGCAGAGCACAGAGGATTTTTAGGGCAAAGTACTCTGTATGATACTACAGTGATGGATTTATGCCATTATACATTTGTCCAAACCCATTAATGTACAGCACCAAGAGTGAACCCTTAGGTAAACCATGGATCTATGGGTAATTACGACGTGTCAGTGTAGGTGCATCCTTGGTAACAAGTACCATTCTGTGATGCTGATGGTAGTGGTGTTGATAACGGAGGAGACTATACACGTGTGGGAGCAGGGGGTATGTGGGAAATCTCTGTACCTTCTCCTCAATTTTATTGTAAACCTAAAACTGCTCTTAAAAAATAAAGTCTTTTAAAAAAACTGAACCTAAAGTCAAAAACAAGTTTGCATGTTGTTAGAACAGTTTGTGATGTACATGCCAAGCACCTTCCTTATTCCAACTCTGGTAGGTCTAAAACCACATCATATGTTGGCCCAACTAGCCCACAGATTAGTTTGCAATTACCCCAAGTAGACCCTATTTTAATACAGCATGGATTTATCTGATGTCCGAGGCCTTAGTCGGAAGGGATGTGAGGTCTGGTCTCCTTTCTCAGTCACTTCTTGGCTGATCACCCTGGACAAGCTGCTTAACATTGCTGGGCCCCCATCACTTCCCTCTGAAAAGC
This sequence comes from Balaenoptera borealis, assembly GCF_965194805.1. Lineage (NCBI taxonomy): Eukaryota > Metazoa > Chordata > Mammalia > Artiodactyla > Balaenopteridae > Balaenoptera > Balaenoptera borealis. The sequence continues at coordinate 99,968,595 of NC_138868.1, read as the reverse complement.
AGAAGAAATAATATCTCACCTTGATCAGAAGATCTCTCGAAATCCCTTAGATTGTTGCTCAAGGGCTACAATTCCTCACGAAATGGCCTCTACAAATGAAAAATTTTTTCCTGTTTCATTTGTCAACTAAAATCTGAGGCCTAATAAAAAGGAACAAAATTGAGTTATTTGTAGTGAGGTGGATGTACTTAGAGTCTGTCATACAGAGTAAAGTAAGTCAGAACGAGAAAAACAAATACCGTATGCTAACACATATATATGGAATCTAAAAAAAAAGGTCATGAAGAACCTAGGGGCAAGACGGGAATAAAGACGCAGACCTACTAGAAAATGGACTTGAGGACACGGGGAGGGGGAAGGGTAAGCTGGGACAAAGTGAGAGGGTGGTAGTGTATATATGGACATATATACACTACCAAATGCAAAATAGATAGCTAGTGGGAAGCAGTCGCATAGCACAGGGAGGAGATCAGCTCGGTGCTTTGTGACCACCTAGAGGAGTGGGATAGGGAGGGTGGGAGGGAGGGAGATGCAAGAGGGAAGAAATATGGGAACATATGTATATGTATAACTGATTCACTTTGTTATAAAGCAGAAACTAACACACCATTGTAAAGCAATTATACTCCAATAAAAACCTTAAAAAAAAAAACAAAAAAACTGAGGCCTAGGGTAACAGGCAAAGATAGGCTTTGGAGTCTGAAGGACCAAAGTGCAGATCCAGGCTGCCATTTACTAGACCCTGGGATATATGACTTAACCTCTCCAGGCCTCGCTCAGATCTCTACCATCAAAATAATGACAGCTGCTGGCACCACAGTTAATGCACGGTAAACATACGATCACCCCCCTTCCGGCCTGAGTACCAAAGACCTCCCCAAGCCCAGAACAGCCACGTGGCTCAGCTCTGTCTCCTGGATTTCCTGTCTCACCTTTTCCTCCCTTTAGGAAAAGATGGCTTTGTCCATTCCCTACCAACTAATGTGCTATTAGTTAAGTTTTCTCTTGTGGCCAGATATTACCTCTGAATTATAAGTGGAAAGACTGAGACGTAGGGAAAAGGGGGGGGGGCGTAGTAATTAAGGAGACAAAGCCTTAGGCCAGACCCTGTATTTCTGCTCATTAACCAGTGAGCACTGCTCTGGGTTGGAGACCCTCTTCCCCTACCTGTCCCTCCGCATTTGGCTCTTCTGTTGTACCTCTTACAATACTGGATCTGTTAAATGCTGTATATTCCGTTTGTCAACGCAGGGATGATTCACAGCAAGATTGGGTTATTACAAATTCTGGAGGCATTACATACACGGCTGTCATGTTTCAGTTACCCTTTCTCTCGATTTAATAAAATTTGCCACACTAATACAAAGCCATCTTTTATCGTTTTCCCTGCAGTTGTAACAACTTGTCCAGCTCCCTCCTGCTAATTAAAGGAGGAGGGGATGCAGCAGCTCACTGGAAAGCGAGTTTCCAGGGAGGCTGTCATCTTTGCAGCCACTTAGCTCAGGTTCTTACGGACCTTTAAGGGCCGGCTCCTCCATGATAGGAGCCCTAATGAGGTCAGCAGCTGCTGGCGACACGGCAGGCAAAGCCCCGCTTGGCGGCAGCCCAGGCACCTCCACCCGCTGGCAGGAGAGCAGCACAGCACTCCCCCTGGGCTGGATGACGTGGGCTCCGCAGTCCGTCCTCCCACGCCTGCCCCAGCATCACTGCCTCGGCCCTGATATGTGTGACAGCCTCCCTGGCAAAGGGTCCCCAACAGAATAACGGGGATTGGGAGGTGGGCAGTTAGAGAGGACCTCCTCGCCCCATCCCCGCCCCCGGGTGAAGCAGATAACCGGAAAGGGGGAGGAGGTGGGAGAAAAGGAAATGGAAAGGGAAAGAGGAACTGTAAACAAAGAGCTGCCCTTGTGCGAAGTCCTGAGATGGGTCCAAAGCAGCCCGCTTCCGGAAGACCCACGCTTTGTTCGTCATCCCACTCGGGAGCCTTTAGGGAGCGAGGCAAGGAGAAGGGCGCCTGTCTTCACTGCGAACATCTACCTCCGCGCCGGTCCCCATCTGTCCAGCTAATTACCTGCTACGGCAGCCGGGGCCACTGCCCTTTAACAAAATAAGGAGGCGCGGGCGAGCGGGCGCATTATTATTCCGGGCGCGGGCGGCCTCCCCTGGCGGGGTGGGCAGGCGCCGGCAGACTGTGGCTGTAGGAAGCCCAGGGACGGGGGCTAGGGCGCCCTCAGGGCAGCGTGGGGAGCCGGCCCCGTCCTTCCCCAGGAGACATCTCCTCTCTGGGTCCTAAGACCCTTTCCATCCGTGCGCTTCGACCCCACTCCTAGCGCAAAGTCCGGGAATCAAAGCAGGTCAGGCCGAGGTCAACGCTAGGGCGGGGGCGCTTGGGGCCGGGCGGCCCCTGCCCGTCCCTCGGCTCTGCTCGCCCCTCTGATTAGCATTCGGCGGCTGTCGCCTCTGCCTTCCCCCGGCGGCGCCCCGGATTCCCCGGCCCTCTCGCCGCGAGCGCACACTAATAAGTTTCCAAATGGAAGCCGGTGGGGCTGGTTGCAATAAAAGGCAGAAGCTCCGCTCGGGCGCTTCAATGAGAGCATTTTCCCCCATAACAAGGGGCTGGATTCAGCTGCCTGCTGCCGTCTGAGCGGGGCCAGTTGCCAGAGTAACGAAAGCCTAGCGCACACTTCGGGAGAGGGAGCAGGCGGGGGCTCCTGCGCGCGCTGCCGCCATCCGGGCCCGGTGCCCTTCCTCAAACCCACAGTCCCTTCTTCCTGAGCATCGGCTGCCCCTCCCCAACTTTCCACTCTGCACGGGCTCTTACGATCCTGCCCACACCGCACACCCCCGCCCCCAGCCTTTGAAAGGTTCTCTGGGAGCTTGTATTACATTCATGAGACACACCTGGAGCACCTAGTCCGCGATGGATCATGTGCCAGGCCCCCCGGGAGTCAGCCGGGGGTCAATATGGACCATAGCTGTGCTCATGGCAGGCCTGGGCAGCAAAACTGACCCCAGGTATGGTAGGTGCCAGAACTGGCACAAACAGCCAGAGAGAAAGCCGATGGGGATTCATGTCTGTCTGAACACCAGGTGGGCTTTTCTGAAGGGTGGGGAGGAATTCAGAGCCAAATAATCCGGAGTGCCCCGTCTAATTTCCTTGGATGGAGGAGGACCAGAGGACAGAGTTCCAGAAATGCTGGGGTCTGCTAAACTGAGGGAGGAGGCCAGCTGGATGATGAACAAAGCCCACCCATGTGCCTCATAACCACAAGAGAGCTGCTGTTGCTCTCCCCCAGCCCTTAGCCTAAGCGTGGCCAAGACTGAACCTAGCTTTTGGTCCTCAGTTTTCAGAAGTTCACATTTTACTCCAGAAAGTCATGGTTGTCATCCACCCTGCTTTCCTCCCAGGGTCCTAAAAATATAAGGATTCTCTTATCTCCTTTTACAAGCTTCTCCTTGGGCACCAGGTTCACCCAGGCCCCAGAAGTTGTCCCCTAGAGCCCAGAGAAGCTGGAGTATGGGGGAACCTGGAAGCAACCCCCAGGATCTCACAGCTCCTGTCCCAAAGCTAGGCTGAGGGCTTCAGGGCAGCTGCCTTCCAAACGGCCATGTGCTGGTATCCTAGGAGAAACTAGGTCCAAAAGCAGTGCTTACTGGCCAAGCAATCCTTAAGCCACACGGGAAAAGAGGACAATAATAGACACTGTCCATATGTCCAATACACGGAAAGTCAACTTCCTTTGTAACCGACAAAGAAGAGGTTGTGCCTTCGGGGAGGGCGAGGCGGGGAGGCCCACTTCCCTAGCCCAGCTCCCGGGAGCTGGGCCAGCTGGGTCCCTGCCTGCATGACTGACATCTCAATAGTCCCATGCATCCCACAGCCCAGTGGTCATAATGCATCTACTTCATCCACATGAAGTCAGAACAGGGCCTGTGTCCACGGTGAGGATCGTCACCGCCAAAAAGCAGGCAGGCCACACATATTTGGGGACTGGCTGCCCATCCTGGTCCCCCAGACCTGGCTCCTCCCTTCTCCACAAATGACACTCCCCATGTCCAATCAGCACAGAGTCCTATCAATTCTCCCTTCTAGAAAATCTTTCAGATTTGTCCACTTCCAGACCTTAGTTTAAGCCACACACGTTTCACACTGATGTCTGCAGTGGCCTCATGGTTTTTCTGCCTTCTATTCAGCTACCCAGAGCAGCAGTCCCCAACCTTTTTGGCACCGGGACTGGTTTCGTGGAAGACAATTTTTCCACGGACCGACCGGGGGTGGAGGGGCGGGGAGGGGGTGTTTTCAGGCAGTAATGCGAGTGATGGGGAGCGATGAGGAGCAGCAGATGAAGCTTCGCTCGCCCGCCCACCCGCCGCTCACCTCCTGCTGTGCGGCCCGGTTCCTAACAGGCCGTGGACCAGTGGGTTGGGGACCCCTAGCCCAGAGGCTCTCAACCTGTTCCCTTTTGTATAAATCCCCACAGTGGCTTCCTGGTGCCTTTAGCCTGACGTACAAGGCCCTTCACGATTTGATTCCTGCCAACTTCCTAGCTTCTCCCCTTGCACCTTGGTTCCAGCTGCTTGCTGTGACCCAAACACAAGTCCTCACTCGCTTCTGTGTGTTTGTTGAAGCTCTTCCCCCAGCCTCATGATACCCTACCTCCCATTCTTCCCCCAGCTGGCTCCTATACATCCTGCTAGATTCAGCTTGGGCATCACCTCCTCCAGGAAACCCTCCCTGATTCCTTGCCATCCATCCTAGGCTGAGCTCCCCACTCAAATATATTCGTCTGCTCTCTAACTAGACTGCGAGCTTCTCAGGGGCAAGGCCTGGCTCCCTCGACTTTTCAGCAAGGCCTTATTGGCAAGTGATTCAACGTGACCGAAAGCCAGATGTGGGTTTCTTAGCTCTTCCATCTGGGAAGGTCACTTGATTTCTCTGAATCACAGTTCCCTTATTTAAGCGGATAACAATAATATCTTAAGGATCTTCGGGTTAAATGAATTCATGTGTTGAAAGGATTTAGCACAAGGTTTGACACAAGGTGAGACAGACTCTTTACTGTTTGTATCTCCCTGGCACCCAGCGCACTGGCACATTCTAGCCACCTACTCACAATGGCTGAGTGAATGAATGCCTGAAAGGAAGAACATGACATGGTTCTGAGTTCCCTCACCACCTGGCCAATCTCCCCTAGATAGGCTTTGGTTTGTTTGTAGCCCTTTCTGAGTGGGTCACAAAGAACTGGTGACCAGCTGACATGCCCATCATCAGTTGTCAAGAGTCAAACCCGGATACGTGCATGGGTGAGAAGGCAGGAGAAAGAAGCACAGACGGGGCTGCAGGTGGGTGCCTGTCTCTGGGTCATCTCATGGCTTGAGGGAGGAGAAAGGGAGCTGTGGGGATGGTCAAGGTCTATAGAAAGAGACTTCACCCAGATCTCCTCATCTGCTGTTTCCTGACCCCTGGAGATACATGTGCTGCCCGCTCTGTGTGGTCTGAGAGACCATTTCTATGCGTGAGACCCTCTCACAGCGTTTGCCATTGCTGCCAGCTTCCCAAGTGGCTCTCCAGCAATGCCAGGAACTATCAGAACTGATGCTTCCTCTGAGGTGGGGAACGGGGTGTTGCCTAGCCGGTGGGTGGGTGAGTAGGCAAGAAAGCCAGGTAGGAAGGCTAAAACAGGAGGGAAAGAAGAGACAGAAGGGCTTGAAGCCCGGTTCGGGGCAGCCTGGAAGCAGATCTAGAACACAGAGCGGGAAGCCTCCATCAAAACCTTCTGAACTTCAAAGTGGGCCGAGCTGATGACGTGCAGTAACCAGCCCTCTCCCGACTGCCCTCAGCCCAGGTTCTGCTCCTGTTCCTGCTCCAAAGCTACTGCTAAACTAACACACCATTGTAAAGCAATTATACTCCAATAAGGATGTTTTGAAAAAAAAAGTTGCTGCTGCCTGGAGCCCCTGCTCCACCCACCCTCACCCTGAGACCACACACCAGGGAGCTGGACAGGCTGCCTCCCTCCCTCGCTGGTTTGCAATTTTAATTCCTCACCTTCCTAAACAGCCAAGATTTATGGCACACTTGACAGAAATATTTAATTTTCCAAATGTCTATTATTCAAAGGCTGTGGAAATCTCCAGACCTAACATTTCTGCATTAATATCCATCTAGCACTGAGGCCAAATAAAGATCTTCCCAGAGGCATGGAAGGGGGAAAGGAGGAGTGTAATCCTGCGCAGAAAGGAAGGGCCCCTAGACAAACCCCCATGAAGCTCACACCACCCCTACCAGATGCACCAAATCAAACATCGAAGCTTTTTTTATTATCATTATTAACATGAGCAAATGCTTATTATGTGCCAGGTATTGCGCCAAGCAATTTTAACAGCCAGGACCTCATTTAATCCTTACAACCCTACGAGATAGCCACTATAATTATAATTATCCCATTTTTCAGATGAGGAAACTGAGGCATGGAGGAATCAAGATCACTCAACTAGTAGCCCAATTTCACTAACTCTTACCCACAATCAGACTCTCTCTTTTGTATACATGATAGAAATGCTCTCTTTCTTTCTAGTGGTGTAACTATTTCTATTTCCAGTGGAACTAACTATTCAATTTAATTCTCTATCTCATTAAGTAGATTCATTGATAAAGTCAATGTGTACATGTGTGTAAGGACCCTGCTATACATGGAGCACTGCTGTGGGCAAAACGAATGTAAAGTCAGGTCGCTTGTGGACCATGATCTGAAAATCTATCTAGAAAACTGGGCACATGTGCAAACAATGCAGCATCAACACAGGTAGGACCCTAATATCACCCAGCTAGGGGCCTCAACTCTACAGAGATAAAGAAGGAAACAAAAAGGACTCAGAACAAACAAGAGAGACCCTCCTGGCCGCCACGCTAAGCCTAAACCCAGGAGAGTTTATTCCCACCAAGTGCAGAACAGGGAAGAGGAAAAGGGAGGCCGACAAGCTGGCAAAAGTAAGAAGAGACAATCGATGAAGGAGGAGAAAAGAGAAAAATCGCAGAAAGTGGATAAGGAACCAAGAAGTTCAGCTGCCGGGGGGAAAACAGACTATCCCACCAGGCTCTGGAGTACTGGCTCATTAGCACACAGGGTAGTAGCTAACATTTACAATAACAGCCCTGAGTAACGAAAAAATGAACCAATTGTGTTCTGAGTGCACTGGTTAAGAAAGCATGCATACTTTTAGTCACACTTTGTTTATGTCCATTTGGATGGAAAGAGTTCATTAAAGTGGCCAAAATGTTTGTTTTTTTTTTTAAGTTTTGGTCCTTAAAGAAGTGAGTTACATTCTGTAACTGGTTCCATAATTAAGTACCACAGCCAGTCAGGACCGGGAGCTCCGGGCGGACGAGAAGATTGTCTGGCCCTCTCTGATCAGGGCCCAGCACAGGTAAGGACCCAACCAGGGATGACAGTCCTATGGCTGCTGGTGCCCACATGCCTCATTCACACTGAGAAGGTAAGGGAAGCCAGGGAGTCCGTGCCCCTCTCCCCCAAAGCCAGTCCTGGGAAGCCGGAGACCTCATTTCCCAGTTCCCAGGAGGCCAAGCTTAGAGCAGAATTGCCACCACCTAGCCCACGGGGGCCTTTGCTAACCCCTCCGCGTCAGCACTCCCAGACTTCTCTAGAAGGAGTCCTAATCAAAGTTGTCAGCAGATAATAGGGGAGGTTTCTCTATTTCCCTTTGCCTAGCCCTAAATGGCTCTAGTCACTTGCTGCCTGGAACGGTGAAAGAAAGATTAAACGAAGCAAGAAGATGAGGCCCCATCACCATCAGCATGGTGAGGCTTTACTGAGGATGTCAGAAATCTCTGTAAAACCAAATGCTCACAGTTAGTGAGCCAGAGCAAGACAAAAAGTACAACACAAAAGAGAGACCAATCTATGAAACCCATAGCACGTCTGGAAGGTGAAAACTTCTGCCCATTTTCTTTCTATGGTGAACCTAAAATATCCCCTGAATCTGTCTACCTCAATCAACTGAATTCATTCAACTGTTCCTTCTATATAATCTAATTGCCTGTTAATTTTCTATCATTTATGTTGTGTGTAAATGCCACTACATTAGTACGGCTGAACCAAAAACATCCACGGGGTTTTTAACTTACTTCGTATGGGGGAAAAGGCACTAACATTTATAGAACATTTACTATAATACAGACATTTTACATAGGTCTCTCTCATTTCACCTCATAACAGCCCTCCAAAAGGGATATCATTCCCATTTTACACATAAGAAAACTGAGGCTCAGAGGGGTTAAGTAAGTTGCTCAGAGTTGCACAGCTAGTAAAAGCAGAGACTGTTTCAGGAGCATCTGACCCTGACTCCGATACCACCAACGATGCCTTCTTAATGTTATCACCAGCGAAAGAGCAGAGAGAGGCCTCTCAGGTGGCAAATCCAGGAACAAGGAAGACTGCTTCTGACTTCAGACAAAAATGCTCTTCCTTTTTGCCCTAAGCCTGGCTGGCATTTCGGGGACTGACTCACATGATGAATGGGTTCAGGGCACACACGAGAAGTAATATGTCTTGATTTAGTGAAGCGCTTGATAGGTCGTCTGATTAAATTTTACTTGCAAAATTAATTCAGATTGTCTTGGCTGGATGCTCCCATCACCCAGACAGCTGAGAGGCTGGGAAACTGTAAACAAGTGGTCAAGAGAAGAGGCTGGTGATGGCAGGAGCACGGCGCCAGAGGCAGGCAACTTCGTCAGCAGGAGGTACTGTTTTCTCTACCCCAAGGCAGCAGAACTAGAGCCTGCGGCAAGAAGGGGGCAGGTAGATGGAAGGGCACCGCGATGAACAGAGTTCCGACGGGAAGAGGGCGCTTTCTCTGGTGGTGATGGTCGGAAGGTGCTAGCTGACGGCAGAGGCCAGGGAGGGGAAATGACCTCGTAGGCCTCTTTCCAGTCCCTGAATTCTCTGTGGTCATAACACACGGCCCTGAAACACACTGCTAAAGCCACAAGAGAAAAAGAGTCAGCCCTGGTCCCTGAATGCTGTTAGCAGGCAGTTCTGGACGGAGTGGGGGCTCCAGTGAGGATGTCAGCTCACACTGGGAAGGGGAGGTCCACCAGGAGGCTAGGGACCCAGGACAGGGTCCTTTGTGCCACTGGTGGGGAGGGAGAGTGATGACTGAGGAGGAATCAGAGGCCCGGTGCAGACTGGAGGGAAACTGACAGGGGGCGGGAATGTGTGACTGCAGGTCACCATTAATGGAGCAGCGGAGAAGAGATGAATTACCGTAATTATGAACCTATGGAGCACAGCTTTTTTTAAAGTGTCCTCTTATGTGTGTACGCAGTAGGTGATGGGGGGCGGGGTTTGTCCTCCTAAATCAAAGGGTAGGGGTTAAGCCCCAGATATTGAGGACTTTCGCAGAAACCTAGGGACTTTTAGAGAGAGTGGGTGGGCAGAAAGAAAACCAGGCAGATCCCCAAAGAAAGCAGGCGCCCAAGGAATCTTGATCCCCACCTCTTTGTGGAGTTGGCAGGAGAGAAGTGGAGTTGACTGGGGTCGGGGGTGGAGGGGAGGTAGGTGCTGCCTCCTGGATGTACTCTGCCTTAACCTTGTGAAATGACTTGATCTGACTCGCATTTTAAAGGTTTACTCTGGTGGTGATGTGAAGAACAGACTGTGGGGATGGGGAGAGGGGTGAACAGGAACGGAGAGTTGAAGAGAGGGTGGTAGTTCCATCACCCAGTCTAGGGTGATGGTCACTAGCAGAAGGTGAAAAGGGATCAGATTTGGGGTCTATTTTTCAGGTAGAACAAACAGGATTGTTGAAGAATTGAATCTGGGGTGGGAGATAAAGAAAGGAATCGTGAATGAATGAATATATGCATGCCCCAGCCTGGCTGCATTGTTATGCGGACCCAGTGGAATGACCTTTCCTTCTCCCAGGCTAACCCCCGTTCCCCATCGATCTCCCCTTCAATTTAAACCTTGACCTAGACTCACCCCTTCCAACTAGCTGATAATTTACTTTAATCCAAGTTAAACAGCCCTTTGTGTGCTGCTGGCAGAGAAACCTAACCATCACCTGAAAATGTATTTCTATGAGAAAAACTGTTTTCAAGTAGCCAACAGCCAATTTATAAACCAACTGCTAGGAATATGACCTGTACATAAGTGGGAAGTGCCTATATAAACATTGTCATTGCCTAAACCATCAAATCCAAGGCAAAGCAATTTCTGTGGCCTCCGAGACTAGTGGGCCCAGCCTGGCCGTGATTCTCGGTGGGCAGAGCCAGCGAAAGTGACAATGGTGGGAAGAAGCCCCAAGGCCTCTCACAATAACAGAACAGCTGGGGATGGAGGTAAAAGGGACTTGCAGACTTGATGCCACTCATAGCTTTCCCAGAGGTGCAAAGGGCCAGGGGTAAAGGGCAGATCTTCTCTCTGCCCACCCCCCAGCCAACACCCACCTCACCACCTAGACGCTGGGTGCTTCTCAACTCTATCAGTCAAATAAGAAACTGCCCGGAAGGGAAAGGCAGGTGGACCATGAGAGAGAAGGATGCCTGCTCTGTGCATCTGGCAGCAGCCTCAGCCCCAGTGTGAATTCTACTGAGGGCAGATGAGAAGATCTGGGAGCGTTGGCTGGGCGAATGGAGTACGTAAACAGACCCAGGTGGAAAGCTTTCTTAGCGACCTCGATGCAAATCAGAATTGGAGAAACACAAGCCAGCCCTGTGACTGCTGTGTCAGCTCCAGAAAAGCCTTCCTACCCTCATCTGGCCCCATGCCTCGCTGTGGCTTCTGGGTCACCACCCGGTAATGAGCGTGCACAGACCTAATGAATCAGCAGGAAGCTGCTGACTGGGCTCTGCATTCAGAATCCCCGCCAGCGAAAACCACCAGAAACGTGGGCTTTCTGGGGCTGGAGATGTCTCCATTTGCAGGAGGTAAGCGTGGAGTCACGGTGAAGACTGGTAGATAGCACAGCGACACCTGCGCTTTGACCCAAGCGTGCGTGACCTGCCCCGTCCAGCAGACCTCTGTGGACCACCCTTCCGGGACACCCGGTTGCAATGTGGCTGCGGTCTGCTCGCCACACCCTCAAGCCGAGCAGACATCCCTCACTTGAAAGGCAGGGGAAAGGGGCATGGGGGCATCTGAGCCCACTCACAGGAGACTGGAAAGGAAGAGGAAGCCAGGCCTCCCCTGTGACTTTATGCTACACACCAGTTTGGGGAGTGGGGAAGAGAAACTGGGAGAAAAACAAAACCAAAGTGAAGGTAGGAGTCCATGCAGGGGCTGCAAGGTTGGGAGATACTGTCGTCCAGCGCTGACACCTGACAGCAACCCTGACACTAAAAGAGATGGCAGGACATGCTGTGAGCCCACCGCAAAGGCTTTCACGGTGTAGAATAATGAGTTGCCCCTCCGACGATCCAGGGCTGTTTTAGAGCATAAACTGTCTCTGCCAAGACATCCTGGGCTCAAAACCTCACACAATCAACAGACCTTTTTGCCAGTCCCCTGGGGGCCCGACCCTAGGTTTTTTTAATGTCAGATATTCATTCACTTTTCTTTTGTTCGTGGAGCCTTATGGGTGCCTGTAACTCAGGACTATTCCAGGAACTGTGGCGGGTGTGAAACCCTTAACATTCTCCCCAATGTTAAGTGTCCCTCATGCATCCAGCCCAGTCCCGTCTGCACCCCCTCCAAAGTGGTTTCTCTGTGTGAAAGCTCGGCCTTGTCACCGCGGCCTGGACCTTCCTCAGCCCCCTCCTCCCGAGCCCCACTCTGCCAGTGTCGGGAGAGCACGATCTGCTTTACTACGGAGTGAGAAATCTCCAGGCACAAGTGACGCATGGGCAGGCAATTTACACTCACTCGCTTGTTCAGATTCCACAGGACACAGCCCTCACCCCGGCCTGGTCCCTGACCCCTTTTCACGCCTCCTTCCCTCTCCAGGCCCAACGCATCCTCTCACCCACAGCTCCGGGCCCAGAGGAAGCCAAGTGCCGTTTTCCGGTTCCAAATATAACCCCCAAGTTCAGGTCCTAACTTCCTTTCCCTGTAGCCTCTTGGAAAATTAATTAAACCCACTTCTCATCTCTCCAGACCCAGGTCAAGTTCCCTCGTTTCTAACACTGTTAATCCCCCTGAACCCACTCACTGTCTCCCCTCCCTCCCCCTCCCCTCTTCACCACTAGGTCACCAGTGCCATCTAAAGTAATAATTCCAGCCGCCCAGGATGGCTGGCCAGTCCTGCTCTTCCTTCCTTTGGTTTCCGTGACACCACCTCCCCTGCATTCCTCCCTCTCATTCACCCCCAAGGCTCCTCCACTCACCCCTTAAATGTTGAGTCCCAGGGTCTGATCACTGGCGCTCTTCCTTCTCACGCCGCACCCTCCCGGGGCAATCTTGTCTAAACCCTTCCCCAATTCCCCGTTAGCTGGTGACCCCACATCTTTATTTCCAACGTCTTTTCTATCTCAGAAGTTCTTGGATACGCATAATTATCGCTCCTTATAATCTCTCCCTTGCAAATGACCTCAGTCCCTTTGCCCCTTCCTCCCGCCTTCCACTCCCCAGGCTGAGCCCCAAGCCCACCTGAATCCAACTCTCCACCTTCTCCACGCCTGCACCTCAGCCACCGAACGTTTCTGGAGGAGACCACGGAGCCATGACTTCTTGCACTTTAATTTTATAGCCACAAGCTTCAAACAGGCACTCAGCATCGCCCGGTAATCCTCCTACAGATTCCCGGTAAAGTTACCCTCCAGGGCTCTCAGACTGCTGTTTTATGCCTTTCCTCCTTCCTCAACTGCCCCCAGCACTCTCAGCTCTTTGCCTTACTTTGTAGTCCACTGAGAAAACAAGGTAACAGAAACCCCCTTAATTTCCTACCACCAAATCGACAGCCTTACCTCCTCCTGATCTCATCTTCTCTGTCATCCCTCCACTTATGCAGAGGCCAAAGCAGCTGTTTTCCAACCCCTCACTTTCATTCAGGAAGGGATCCCCCTCTTTCCTGTATTATCAATGTATTCCCCCTCCACTAGATCATTCCCATCACCATTCACATGCTCTGCCATCTCCTGTCTTTAAAAATAAAATGCCCTCCTCAGAACCCACATTCCCCTCCAGCCACAGCTCCATATCTGCTCCTGGTCATGGCACACCTCAAAGAACCTTCTGCAATCACCCCCCTACTTCTCCCGTTCCCTCTTCAGTCACTCCATTCTGGCTTCTTACCGCAGTCACCAATGACCGCCATGTTGCCAAATCCTGTGGACACTTCTCTGTCCTTCTTTGTGTGACCCCCTCAGCACCCCTGGACACAGCTGACCTCTCTCTGCTGGGTGGTGTGGGCCCACAATGTCCTGGCTGGCCTCCTCTCTCTCTAGCCACCCTCTCTCCATTTCCATTACTGGCCTCTCCACCTCTACCTGATTCTAAGATTGGCAAACTTCAGGGCTCTGCCCTCAGCCCTGTATTCTCCTCAGTCTCTATATTTTCTCCCTATGTTACTTTTACTTTCTTCCTAATCACTGATGACGCCCAGATTAATCCTGACCTTTCGTCTGGGCAAGAGACTGATATCCAACTGCTGACTTGTTATCTCTGCTTAGTTGTCTCATCAGCATCTCCAATGGAACCTGCTCAAAAGAGAAATTCCAACCCATCCCACCCACCAACCCAACACTCCTCAAGCCCTGTTCTCAGTCAGCGTCACGAATGGCCCCACCCTCCTGCCAATCACTCCCATCCTATCAGTACTCCCACAGCAGTCTTGTTGACTCTACACCAGCTACCCCAAGACCTGGCTGACATCTGCCCCCTCCACTAAGACCATCCGAGTTTAAGCCACTCCTTCTCCCATCTAAAGGGCTGCAACGGCCTCTCGAGGGGTCCCCCGCTTCCACGCGTGCCGCTCTACTGCCCACTCTCCCCCGGCAGCCAGAGTGATTTTTTTCCATGTGTCAATTAGATCACGTGCTTCTCAGCTCAAAAACCTTTAATAGGTTTTCATTGCACTTGGAACCAAATCCATTGCGAGTGACAGAAAACCCAACTCAAACTGGCTTAAATGATAAAAACTAATTTATTGGGCTTTCCTGGTGGCGCAGTGGTTGAGAATCTGCCTGCTAATGCAGGGGACACGGGTTCGAGCCCTGGTCTGGGAAGATCCCACATGCCGCGGAGCAACTAGGCCCGTGAGCCACAATTACTGAGCCTGCATGTCTGGAGCCTGTGCTCCCAACAAGAGAGGCCGCGATAGTGAGAAGCCCGCGCACCGCGATGAAGAGTGGCCCCTGCTTGCCACAACTAGAGAAAGCCCTTGCACAGAAACGAAGACCCAACACAGCCAAAAGTAAATAAATAAAATAAATAAATAAAAATTAAAAAAAAAAAAAAAGATTTGGGGAGAATCCAGGAATTTCCGTCCCAGTACTAGTTCATTATCATCAAAAAAAAAAAAAAAAAACTAATTTATTGATAGCAAAATGTCTGAAGCTGTTGCAGACTGCATATCTTCGCACCTCAATATCCAGGGGAGCCTTTTCTAAATGCCACAGAGGGCCCCGGAGGCCAGGAGCGGCCCTGGCGTCCGGCTGGAGTCCTCAGCTACCAGGCGCTCTGGACGCTCACGATTTCCCTGGTCTCCCCTCATTCGCAGTGGCCGCCTCTCCCAGCTCCTCCTCGACACCCCGGGCTCCAGCCGCTGCCCAAGGCACCCTCCTCAGCCTCTGCACGTTCTGGTCCCAGGCTTCTGCTCTGCGCCCACCAGCATTTTGTGGCACGTAACCTTTCCAGGCTTGGGATGGCGGTGTTTGCTGCGCCTCTCCCATTTCCTCTCCCTCCCCATGTCCTTTTAAAGGATGGAGACCTTTAACCATGGGCTGCTGCAGTCCCCATGAAGGGTTCCCTCTTTCTTGCTTACAGTCTGTGTTTGTCCTCAACTACTGTCTAACAATATCCCCCGGGGGGTGGGGGGGTGCGGCATATTTCTTTGATAAGAAACAGCCAAGAAACAGAGTGTCCTTCAGAGCCCCCGGGGTCCCATGGCTGCCTGGGATGACAGACGGTGGCCAGGCCTGCCGGGGCTGTGTGCCCGCCCCAGCGTGTCCGACGGGCATCGTGTGGTCCCAGGTTCCCATGGGGCACACGTGCCCCGATACAGAGGTGCTCTCCCGTGCACAAGGCCCTTTCTCCCCTGCAAATCTGCCGCCCCCGGCCCGCTGAGGGACTTTCCATGAATCACTGAGCCTCTCAGGGTTCGGTGTACTGTCCATGAAACTTAGGGGCTGGGAGAGCGATCTCTGGACCTACTGTGGCTCTAATATGCGATGCTTCTCTGGCCTAGAATGTTGGTTTAGAGCTGTGTTTCCACACAAAAGGCCTGGCCCCAAACAAAAAAGTTTGCTGATGCAACACAAAGGGTCTTGGGGCTGGGGCAGGTGCCGAGGGCCGCGCCTCTGCTCCAGGGCGTCTATGCCGGGAGCCACACACAGGTGGTAAGACTCCTCCCACCCACACCTGTCCATCCTCCACCCTGCCATCAGAGAGCTCATCCCCAAACGTCAGCGGGATCACGTCGTTCTCTCTCTTAGAACCCATTGCTGAGAAGAGAAGGTCTGAATCCTGCAGCAAGGCAATCAGGAGCCAGCTCACCCCCAGCCTCCTCTCCTGCAAGCCTGCCATCCAGTCAAGCGAGGCCGCCTCCTCTGACCACCCCCTCCCTTTCCCACGCGGCCCCACCTTCGCTCAGCGCTCCCTCTGCCTGCAGCGCCCTCGACTTGGCGCCCCATGTCTCCACCTCGTGCAATTCTCGGCTCCAGTGTCCCCCACGCATCCTTGCCCACTCCCACGCCCATCAGAATTAGGGTCACCTGGACATCCACGTACCGAGGCCTCTTCTACACGCCTGCCACAGCCAGCGCTCACAACACGGCGCGATGCGTATTTTCACGCATCA
The DNA here is from genome assembly GCF_965194805.1 of Balaenoptera borealis. Classification (NCBI taxonomy): domain Eukaryota; kingdom Metazoa; phylum Chordata; class Mammalia; order Artiodactyla; family Balaenopteridae; genus Balaenoptera; species Balaenoptera borealis. The sequence goes on along the minus strand of NC_138868.1, from coordinate 99,952,620 downwards.
GGGAGCTCCTGGGTGCCAGGCAGGGTAAGGGAGAGAGCGTGGGCCTGGAAGTCTGGCAGCCTGAGCTAGCATCATGCTTCCAGCACCAGGTAACAGGTGATGACTCACACCGAGGCTTTCATCAGGACGCCTGTGCGTGCATTTCCCCAGCGTCTGTCCGTCACGTGTGCCCTTCCACGGAGACCCTCGGGACTCACCCTGATAAAAGGCCAAGCAGCCCCTCTCACCCTGGCAGGCGCCCAGTAGCGGTAGGTTACAGATTCCCTGCACATCCAGAGCATTTATCCCCCTAATGAGAAGTTTCTTAAAGCTCTAACCAGGCTCTCTCCATGGAGCAGGTTCAGGAACAGATTCTTATAAAAAATAAATTCAGCACATTAAACCCCGATTTCAGCACATTAGTGGACCCATGGGGAGGGGCCTGAATTTACCAAACATCAGGCAGTTGCTGTCTTTTAATTAAAAAATAATAATGATGAGCTCTTGTAATTTCTGGTCTCTCCCTAAGAAAGATTTTCTGGTTTTCCCACACAAGACATTTTGGTAGAAAAACTGCATGTTTATGTTGGGACAAAAACCACATCTGAGTGGCTGGAATCAGGGCTAAGTCTTCCCCGTTTGGTTTCACCAGCTCCAACCTTCTTTCTCCACTGATCTGATCACTGCCTTGTGCTGCTGCCTGAGCCCCACCCCATGTCATTGTAGCATTCATCGCTCTGTGTCCCTCCAGCCATCCAGCCACCTGCTGTGGTCACTGCTGCTGGGAGCTAGACATGCCCAAGGCAAGGTCTCTGACCTCGGGAGCTCACAGTCTAGCTTCAAAGAGAGAAGTCGAAACAAACGAGCACAGATGCTAAAGGAGGCCGCAGTGGACACAAGCCCAGGGTGTTCCAGGGGCAAGAGGAGGGGACTGTTTCTAGGAAAGGCTTCCAGGCGAGGCTTCACAGAGGAGAGGGCCACTGAGCTGGCTCCTGAGGATGAGTGGGGAGGCGAGGGGGGCGGGCACTTCGAGTAGATGGGACGGCCGTGCAAAGGGACAGGGGCACACCAGGCAAGAGCGCACAGAGGGAGTGGTGCCAGAGCCCAAGGGGCAGGCTGCCAGGGGAGGCACCCCGGGCTCTGCAGGCAAGAGGCTTAAGCTGGATGGTCAGGCAATGCCAAGACCCACCCCTCGCTGTTCTGAAGCTGGGCTCGGTCCCAGAATCTGGTGGGATTAGAGATCAAGGTCATATTTGGTTCCTCTAGCAAGATTTTGAATTGTCTTCTTTATATTTCCATTTCATACCCAGTTCATGGAGGCCTGAAACTCCCCGCAAATTCCATCCTTACACCTAATAGCCACATAGTGGGGAGGGGTCTCTGGGGAGGGGGTGGTATCGGTGACTCAGAAAAGGGAGTGACACAGTAGGTACTCAAGGTTAAGGGTTGAGCTGAGGCAGGGGACAGGTCCCAGGCCCCGCCCCATGCACTGCCACAGACTCCACCCTTCACCTTCTACACGCTCTGAGTGACAGGACACCCCGGGGGTCATGTTGCCCAGCCCCCCTCAAGGTGCTGGACTCCTGTCCAGATGCAGTCCCCTTCCTCTCAGTGATCTCTAGAGAGAAGGAATCAGGCTATTGGAACGGTAGGTGCAGAAGCCACACACCCTCAGCCTAGCAGGAAACAGGCAGGCACAGCCCCCCACAAAGTCCTCCGCCATTCCTGAAAGAACAACTGCAAACCGCTTGGTCTGTTCTCACATGGCTCCCCCTCTCCCCACCCCCTTGCCTTGCTTGGAAAATACCCCTGATCACTCCTCTGGACCAGCTCTAGTCCTGAGAAATGCACAAGCAAACCCACGTCTGCTGGGGATGCACCAACTGAACAGGAATGGCCGTGCCGATAACGTCAGGGGTGGTTTTCAGTGAGGGATGCTGTCTGCAAACACCTCCCTTCTCCTCCGCGCACTGGCTCCTTAGAAGCTCAGGACTGCCGTGCCCCGGGGCCAACACCTGGACCAACCCCTGAGGACCAAGGAAGGACTCTGGGCCATTGGCCACAGGGGCACCAAGGGGAGAAACCGAGGGCACCCAGGCCACACTGTGGGTACCAGACCACAAAGCAGAGCCCAGGGGAGCTCAGCCCAGAGCCACTCCCCTTGCCGAGGACGGAGGGAGACTCCGTCCCTGGCTCATCCCTGTGTGCACGCAGCCTCACCCAAGTGAAGGGCTCAGGATGGAGTTCACCTCAGTGGCTCTCAGTGACTCCTCTGTCTTCATAAAGCCTAAGTTAAAGAACCGCTAGGTGTTGTTATCTAAAGATTCCTGAAACTCACAGTCCCTACCTGACCACTATAATCATGATTTCTCAGGTCTCGAGTAGGCAAAACCCAGTCAACAGCTTCAACTCCTCCCTTTCCAAATCCGTGGCTATTGCTATTTCACGCAAGAAAGAGGGAATTAAGAGCCTGGGCCCTGGAGTCACATGTGTATAGTAAGATCTCATCATTTCCTGGCTGTGTGACCTTTGCCAAGTTACTTAACCTCCCTGAGTCTGTCTTCCTCACACATAAAAAAGGGTTAATAATAATAGTGCCTTAAAGCCCTTAGAATAGTGCTTACTACACAGCATTCAACACGTGTCAGTTATGATTATTAACATTATTATGCATGGTAGGATTATGGGCCATTCCCACTCTCTTACTGTATTTTTAAACTCTCTTCAATGAGCATATATCATTTTAAAATAAGAAAAAATTATCTCAGGGAAGAAACCTTCAATTAATTCAATATCGTTTCAGCCAAAAGAACATTCTAAAGACTAGAGATTAGGTGGTTTGGAGCGAGCAGAGCTCCATTTCTGGTGTGACTACATAACGCACAGAAGTGCTCTCGGCCCCGTTTTCAAAATGACTCCCATGTCTCCTCACAACCGTGGCTGAAGAATTATACCCCAAGGTGAAGCAAGGGCCACTGGTCCGGCCACCCCCAGGCCAGGCCCAGACCCTCTCTGGTTCGCTCAAGCCTCTCTGACTCTGAGATGTGTCCCCCAGCGCAGCCATGGGAGGCAGCAATGCCCTGCCTCGCAGCTGGACTTCTGCAGCCGAGTTCTGACCCCACCACAGACAAGCTGTGTGGCCTCAGGCCCACAGTGCAACCTCTCTGCCCTAGTTTCCCCATCTACGAACTAGAGAAAACAGGAATCTCCAGCACAGGGCTGTTGTGAAGATCCAGGGAGGCACCTCGGGCACCCCACCTGGCACCGGAAGGGAGCCTGGGTCGTGCTCAACACTCAGGTCCCCTTCCGCCTAGCGCTGCACGGTGTCCTCTCCTCAGCCCACCTGTGAAACAGGCCACACGTGGTTCCTTGATGACACCTCTGGTGACTCTCTCCAACCCCCCCTGTCCGGCCCTGACCCCTCTCCTACCTTAGGACCAGAGCTCTGATGACCCACAGGACACCCCCTTCCTTACTTGCCCTGGGAACCAAACTCAGCCTGTTCCAAACCCAAGGAAATATCACTGGGGAGGAACACAGCTTTCCCGTAACGGCAGTGCTGCAACTGTTCCAATTGCCAAGCTTAAAACAAAGGGTATTTTTCTTGATACCTACCTGGTGTGGCCATTTTGGTTGAAGGGGCTTATTCAAGTCAATTTAACACATTTTATTGAAGGTTTACTCAAAAGGCCCATCCAGAAATGAAGAGGACCACTCCTGCCCTCGAGAAATACTTAGTCTTCTGGTGAAATAAACACAGGAATAAATGATTTGAACACACTGAGTGGTAGGCGCTCTAGTAAACCTGTTTAAGGTTTGATGCTGGCTCAAAGAGGGGGCAGTCGGCGCTGCCCAAAGGGGAGGGGTTAGCAAGGCTTGAAATGGATTTTGAAGGATGAGTAGGAGTTTGGTAGGTGGGCAAGGAGGCAAAGACAGAGAGAGCAGCACTGGCAAAGCCCCTGAACTGTGAACTAGCACAGCACGTTCAGGGAAGCTGCGCCTAAATCCCCTGCCTGGTCCCCAGGCTTGGGGGGAGGTGATGTAATATGCTGGCGAGGGCCTTATGTAGCACACGAACAGGTGGTGCTTTGTATTTCTGAGGCCATAGCCCTCTGTGAGAACCTGATGGACACTATCGACCTCATACTTCAAAGGCACAGATTCACAACTTTGCATCCAACTCTGGAGGCTTCCCAGCCCTGAACCCTATTAATGACCCCTGCATGTTTATGACGCCCAGGTTATGAACCCTGGGCGAGCATCCTCAGGAAGAAACCTGGTAACACGTGCTCAGACCCTGCAGCCTGTGGTGTGGGTTATCCTTCCCTAAAAGCATCCTTACTTACACACTTACTCGCGTTAAAGCCACCCTGCTCTTTCCCGGCCGCCTGCCTAGGCCGGCAAGACCTTTAGTGATCTCTGCCCAGAGGCCAGGAAGCACCTCCGACAAACCCAGGGTTACCACCATTCCCACAGGTGCCACCAGGCCAGGAAACACCCCATTCTCTGCTCGTCCATCCCACCCTTCTCTTTCTGCTGCCAGCTTCTCCACCGGTGATCGAGTCATAGCCACAGCCCCACAGTAACGCAATTATTTAAAAATTGCCTTTGGGACTTCCCTGGTGGTCCAGTGGTTAAGACTCTGCACTTCCACTGCAGGGGGTGCAGGTTTGATCCCTAGTCGGGGAACTAAGATCCCACAGGCCACGTGGGCAGAGAAAAATAAATAAATAAAAATTGCCTTTGGCAGGCAACCTTGAGAAGGCCTTTGGAAGCCAAGCAGGTTGGAGCTGTTGGTTCCCCTTTACCTGGCTGCCTCTTTCCCCGTCAGGGACCCCACTCACACTCCCCGTGCAGAGACCCACCACTGGGCTGCCAGTGGAGGCGTCTGGATGATGTGTTTGGTGACCCTGTTCAGCTGGGAAAAGCTGACATGGCTTTAAATATTTAACCACTTTAAACACATAGGTAATGATAATAACTTTGCTGATGGCATCTCGAATTAAGCTCCAGATCAAGTAAGATTTGTTGAAGCCAAAATAGTGCCAATTAAGTCCCTGGCCAGCTTCCCTCACAGCAGACGGCCACAAGGGACAGCTGAGTATCCCAGACAGACCACTGGCCTTGGAGCCCACTTGCAAAGAGGGGCAGATAGTACTCTTTCTCACTGCGTCGTTGTGAAAAGCATGAGATCATGAGATCGTGTTTGCAAAACTGCTTCCTTTGGTGACCTGTTATTAAGTGGATACAAATGGAAGGGATTATTATCACGGAGAGTTTAAGATGCTCCCTACTCATCCGAAGGTTCCACGCTATGATCTGCCACACCTCTTACACAGGCTCAGGACTGTCCCACAGGCCCCCAGAAGCCACCCCAACTCTGGCAAAGGGGCTATACTCTCCTCCCACAGAGTGATTCTTCCTCTGAGGGTGCCGTCCCCTAGGTGCTACTTCCGACCTTAGGGAGCCCTCCCCCAGCTAGAACCTGGGCTGAACGCCTCTCACCTGCTCTGGACGTGGCTCTGGTCTTGACGTTACCAGCGCTGCTTTCCTGCCCTTGCACAGAGTTCCCCAGCCTGGGGAGTAAGGACAGAAGAAACCTCTCATCTGACCTCTGGACCAGTGAGGACACTGGCCTTCTCTCTGATATCTCCGTTGGGAGGACCCCAGCCCATCCTGGGATGCAGTCAGAGCCCTGAGCCCCGGCTGGCATCAGAAGAATCATCCTGCGGACTTAGTTGGATTGCCTTGACTTGCCAGTGGAGAAACTCAGCCCTTTTTTCTTTCTGACTTTCACCTTCTCTGGGGTGAGCCAGGTGGTTGAGCAGAAGAGCTGCTGGTTTACGGGTCTCAGACAAACAGCAACTCTAGCACCTGGCCCAACCCTGCACTTGAGGAGGAAGGCAGACCTGAGGCAGTCTGCCCACCCAGCCCTAAGCAGCAAGGAAGCCAACGATGATAGCTAATGCAATACACACAATTTCATTACTAATGTGAAAATTGATTCTAACTCATGTAGAAAGAAAAAGGAAATCTGCTTGGAACGTTAAGTCCCAAGGATTTGGAATGGTTGGACAGGCCTGTCCTGGGAGAGTGGGCCTTTTACAACGTAGACCTCACGGGGAGGTAATCAGATAGACACTTGTCTGGTGGACCGGGGTGGGGACAGCGTCAGAGGTGGAGGTGTCACCTGGACACTTTCTATTTCCCAGAATAAGTGCGCACCTGTAAGTAACTCCTATGCTCCACTGTTTCCTCCCAGGAGGAACAGCACCTCCAGAAACACGCCCCCTCCCCACTAGCCTGGTATCAAACCTGTCTGGGAAAACAGAGCCACCAGGAGACAGGCACATGTCTGGAGGGATGTGAGGAGCTTCTGAGACTATGAGTGATGTCGGATACCCACGCTTCCTCCTATTGTGAAAGGATAGGAAGACTTCTGCCCACGTTAGATCTATGTGATACATGGCTATGACATCAAAACACACTTTTGTTTCTTAGGGCTAAATAATTAAGACCAGGTTTTTATTTAAACATTGGCCTTGGCAATTAATCATGAACTTGCTCTGTGGTTTTCCTTGCTGTGTGATATACAGATATAGATCCCCGCCCTCCACCCTGGGTCCATCCCCTTAACAAGGAAAACTCATTCAAAGGTTTGTTTTCGTAAAGAACAAGCAAGTATGTGTTCCGACCTGTACAGAGAAGAACACATATTTATTCTACAGCAGACTCACTCATTCATTATTGAGAGAAGCAATGATTAATTCTGCCTCGGGGTTTGGGGAGAACTTCCAGGAGGCATCTGCATTAGCTCCCTTTACTGTGGGTTTCCAGGTGGGACTCCCCCGGGGCAGTACACAAGCTGCTCTGCTGAGATCTCAGACATCTCATTTGTACACACTCATCTGCCTTCTTTTCATGTCCAATAAAAAGCAAGGCAGCAGCCGTACTCAGGCCAGTGGCAGTTTATTTGGAAGCTGGCTGTATGGCTGGGACCTGTGAAGCATTTGGCCATCCCCACCTAGAAGCTCCCCACCTGACCACAACCCACACTTCCTCCTGCTTTCCATTCTCTCATTTCTAAAGAAACTGCTAGCCAGGTAAGGAGGGAATGCGGGAACTGTGGAAAAGAAAAGGAGGGGTCCCCTGTGTCTGCAGATGGGGCAAAGAATAAGGGACAGCGACACAGATAAGTAAGGTTCTCTGTCCTTGAACCACACGGCGGACCTCCCAACGTCTGAAGCAGTCACCCGGAGTCTTCTTTCCCACCTTCCTGCAGCCCCCTGGCCATCTTGCAGGCTGGCTCCCGGATCCACTGAGGTTTGGTTTGGTTTTGTTTTTATTGGGGTACAGTTGCTTTACAATGTGGTGTTAGTTTCTGCTGTACAGCAAAGTGAATCAGCTATATGTATACATATAATCCCCTCTTTTTTGGATTTCCTTCCCATTTAGGTCACCACAGGGCATTGAGTAGAGTTCCCTGTCATTGGTAGAGCAGTGGATCGACCTACAGACTGTCATACAGAGTGAAGTAAGTCAGAAAGAGAAAAACAAATAATATCGTATATTAACACATATATGTGGAATCTAGAAAAATGGTACAGATGAACCTATTTGCAAAGCAGAAATAGAGACACAGACGTAGAGAACAAACGTATGGACGCCAAGGGGGGAAAAGGGGGTGGGGTGAATTGGGAGATTGGGATTGACGTATATACACCTGCTGCACTGCGGTTTTAATCAACCTGTCTCAGAGTGAGGCACTGGGTCCTGGGCCCAGGGCGCCCCCCACCATGATCTAATCAGGGTGCGGAGTGGGGAACACGCCCTTCACCTGAACACACCGTCCTTTCCTCAGATCGCATTGGGGCCATATGGAGCTTGTGTCAGCCCCACCTCCAAGTCCTCTGCCCTGAATGAGGCCAAGTCAGGCCTTCCCGTTCTGTGTTCATGTAATCGATTTTTTCAAAAACCTGGATGTGAGACTTCTCATCTGCACATGGTTAATTCCATCGGGTTGGTTTTGGCCCATTGTTCTGCCCATCGATCATCCTACATACCGATTATGTCACCCAACGGAGTAGCTCCTCTCCCTCCCAGCCTGGTAGCATGTGTGCACTTAATAATCTGCCCTCTTTCTCTTCATCTAGGACATCCAAAGATATGTCACCCAGGATGAGCCCAAGGATGACGCCCTTGGCACTAGAGACCTACAGGAGGGGCTCAGTTAATATTTGTCACACAAATAAGTGAGCAACTGAATGAAAGCTCAGACAAAGGTGAGTTCTCTTTGGGTCCACCTTGATTCTTAATGAATGCTCTGGATCCAATTACTCAACCAGCTTTGAATCCACCTGTCTGTACATCAGGGCCATTTACATATTTTCATCTTATTCCTAAAACACAGTCAAGACTTGGCTTAAAGCTCCCTGAAATTAAGACCCCCGTGTCTAAGATATTTAGGCTCAGTAAGTTTTTGAAAAAAAACAGAAGGTGAGGCTGACCCGGCATGTTCTTTGTGAGCACTGCCGGCCCTGGTGAGCACCTCTGTTTTCCCAGAGCTCCAAAACTATCTGCTCCACTCACTCTTCCAAAATGTTGGAGGAAAATGGCCTAACACTTATTGCTTCATAATATTTTTTAATCTACCTTTTTCTTCTTTGTGAAAACATCCGCCTGTCTTCAGACTTCTGACACCTCTCATCCTCCCGGCAATTTCTCAGCACAGGGTCTCTAGAATCACGTTGATAATCTTCCACAGCTCCCCTAAGAATGACTTTATGGTTACCTTTGTTTGTCCTCATCTCAGATTGATCCCTAGCTTTGGTCCACGGAGGTATAAATGCAGCCCTGTGGTCAGGAGCAGCCAGTCAAGCTCACTAATACTGTATTCATGTGCATTCATGCCTACCACTGAGAAATAAAAATTATGCCCGCTGATTAGAGGCAGGTTATAGCAGCACTTTCATATCTTGAGGACTGCTCATTATGTGTGGTGATGCAAATGTGCGTGGATATGCGTACCAAAAACATTCAACATTCATTGGGCTCCTGCTTTAATAAGAATAGTTAATGTTCATGTCACTTACTATGCTCAGGTACTAAGTGCTTTGTATGTTTTACTCGTTTAATCCTCACTTCAGCTCTGTGCGGTGAGTACTCTCATTATCCCCACTTTACAGCAAACAGGAGCACACAGCTGGAAGCAGTACAGCTGGAATTGGAACCCAAACAGCCTGGTCCCCGAGTTTGGGGTCTCAACTACTGTTGTCTTAGGCATGTTTGTTTACATCAGCAAGACCCCATCCCAAGAGTTCCACTTCGTTTCCTTCAATCCACCAGCACACCTCACATTCTTTACATCTGGGCACTCCTCATTATTCCCTGAACATTCCATGTACTTTCACACCACTGTGCTTCTGTTCATGCTATTGGCTCTGTCTGGAATCCCCTTTCTCCTCTTCCCCACTCAGAAAACTCCTATTCATCCTTCAAAACCCAGTTCAATGTCATCTTTTCAGGGAAGCATGTCCCACTCCCATCCTGGATAGAATGATTTATTCCCTCCCTTCTGGTCCTATAGTAAGCTGTTTGCACTACACAATATCATAACTGGCTAGATCAGGCTTTATAAATAGTGCAAGATTCTGGAACAGGGGTGTAGGAGCCAGGCAGCTGACAAAAAGTAGCAAGAAAAAAGTTTGCAGATTATTTGGGGCTTTCACTTATTCATTCATTCCATATGCACTTATTTAATGCTAACTGTATACCAGGCACTATTCCAGATACTGGGGATTGAGCAGTGAACAGAACACAGAAATCCCTGCCCTCATGGAGCTTACATTCTAGTGAGGGGAGACAGACAATCAACAAAACAAATAAGTAAACATACTAGAAGGTAGTAAGGAAAAAAGAGGGGAAGGGGCAGAGAGCACAGGGGAAGGACAGGGATGTTTTGCCGCGGGATCCTGATCTCTGAGACTTACGCTCAGTTGCCACTAGAAGGTGCCAACCAGAATGGCAAAGAGGGTGTTCCTTTAACTGCTGGCGGAACTTGGCCAGGGTTTCAGAGAAAATGCGGGCCCCTCAGCTGCCTCACTCCTACCCCTAGCAGTGGTGATGGTGCGCCAAGACTATTCCATCAATTTGAGGAGGCAGATGCAGATTAGAAGGACCAGCCAGTGGCACAGCTGGAACTGACCCACAGCCGCAGTGATGATAGCTAACATTAACTACCCACACAGGTACGCTGCCCAACACTTTACGTGGATTATTCCTTTGAATCCTCCCAGGTTTATAAAGTGAGTGCTGTTATTATCCCGCTTGTAGAGATGAGAAAACGGAGGCTTGGAGAGGTTAAGCATCCTGGCCAAGGGCCCATGGCGTCTAAATGATGAGACTGGGACTCAAACACAGGTCTGTCTGACTCCGGGGCCACTAAACCCCACAAGTCATTAGTCTAGAGCTGCAGCAGCCAAGAGTTTTTTTCTCTGGGTCCCCAAAACATGCCCAAGAGCAGAGACAAAGTACACCAGGAAGGAGCAGAGAGGGACTCTCAAAGCCCAGCCCTGTTCCAAGGAGGGAGCCTGGATGGTCCTGGGGTGGCAGCGGGGCTCCTGGACTAGGCATTCAGTTCTGCAGCCAGGATGAGGGGCTTGGTTGAGGGGAGGGGCTCCCAAGCCAGGCCTGACCAGGTGCTTCCCTCCTGGGCTCCCACACGTCTCTCCTGCATCCCCAGACTCGGCCCAGTGCTGCCAAAACCGCGCCCCATCCTTCCCTGCTCTGGAAGAGAGTTTCTCCACGTCCCTCGCAGTAGAGCCAAGTTACAGCACAGACATATCTACCCAAATGTAGGTCACACGACTCCTGACCATTGTTTCATCTTTCCCCAAACCAGCACCGACTGCACAACTTTTACCCCCTCTCTCCTCAGCTGCCTACTGAGCCCCGTCACTCCCTAAATTTCTGTGCCTCGGAACACAGTGGGTCACTCACCCCTTCATTCTCCAGGCCCAGGCCCACTCCACACCCTCCAGCAGAGTCTCCCCTGCCCTGATTGGCCTGAAATTCATGGCCGATTGCCTCACTAACCGTAACCCTGAGCCCTCCTGCCCCCTTGGCCTTCGATCACCCCTGTCCTACCAAACCCCAACTGGCCAGCTTCTTCACCCCCCCATCTCCGCACCAGCTTCTCAAGGCTGTCAGAACAGTGTGGTGACCGTACGTGCCACCACCCACCCCGACCTTCAGTGCTGCTCCGTGACCCTTGGGACCCCGGTCTGCTCCCTCCCCCTTCTTCCACAGGCTTTCCCAAACTCCTCCAGCCTCTCCCCTACCACCTACCCCCTTCACACTCCAAAAGTGAGTTTGCCTTTCCTTCCTTGAGACCATCAAGGCCGTGGCAAGGCCCCGATGCCCCCTCCCTGCATTTGGTCCACCCTTCCCTCCTCCTTCTGGTTCCCACTGAGGGGAAGCCCCTCCTGCCTCCGGGGGCCCTTCCTGGGCTCTCTCTCTCCCTAACCCCTACCCCCTGTGTGCTGGAGCTGGCCCAGACCACCCACAGACTAGGCTGCGACACCTCTTCCCAACTCCGGATTCAGTGACGTCATGTTGGTAGCTTCCACGGACCACAGCAAGAGTATTCACACCATGAGAATCAGCAAACGCTGCACATCAGGCTTCCCCCACAAGACCCCTTGTCCAGCACCGACCAGCTCACCACGGGACTTAAGCTCTCCCGGGGTGACCGATCGTCCCAGTTTGCCTGGGACCATCCTGGGTTTTAGTCTTGAGTCCCAGGCATCCGGGACACTGGGTCACCCGCCCCTCTTCACAGTAAACCGTGCTCAGGTCTCCCTCAGGTTGGAGAGGCTTCCCGGGAACCTCCGCCCCTGCCCAGGGCTCCTCCTGGTCTCTCCTCCCCTCTCCTGCCAGGATACTGAGACCACCTATTACAAGTCCTCCCTTGTCCTGTCCGACACTCCTCCACTATTGTAATCACCTCCTTCCCATGCCCCGCCCAGTCTTCTCCCTGCAAGGTTCCCAAGGACCCCTGAGTTGCCAAATCCCTAAGCATGATTTGCCCTTGCCTTACTTACTGTACCTTTCTGTAGTGTTCCACACTGTGGACCATTCCCCCACTTCTACCTGGGTTTCTGTGATACCTTTCTCTCCGGGCTGTCCTACCTCTGGCTCCTTCTTCTGGTTCCTTTCGTGGACTCAGGCCCTCAGTGTGGGCAGGCTCCACCACCCCATCATCAGCCTTCCTCTCTTCTCACATTAAACATTCTTTCAAGGGGAGCTCATCCAAACCCGGGCGCCCCCTATTTGCCCCAGTTCCAAAATCTGCATCCCCAGCCCTTGCCTCTCTCCTGGGCTCTGGGTGTGTATATTCAGCTGCTTGCTGGACGTCTCCTTGTGGATGTCCCTTAGTCACTTCAAATCAGCTAGTCTAAAATGGAACTGAACCCATCACCTTCTACTGCAATCTAGTCCTCCCCTGTACACCCTGTCTAGTGAATGACTCCCAGCTGCCCCAAGTGAAGACACTGAGATTACAAATGCTGGTGAGGATGTGGAGAAAAGGGAACCTTGTGCACTGCTGGTGGAATTGTAAATTGGTGCAGCCACTATGGAAAACAGTATGGAGGTTCCTCAAAAAATTAAATATAGAACTACCATATGATCCAGCAATTTCACTTCTGGGAATACATCCAAAGGAAATGAAAACACTATGTCAAAGAGATATCTGCACTCCCATGTCCATAACAGCATTATTTACAATAACCAAGACATGGAAACAACCTAAGTGTCCATCGATGGATAAATGGATAAAGAAGATGTGGCATATATAACGTATAACTGAATCACTTTGCTGTACACCTGAAACTAACACAACATTGTAAATCAACTATAGTTCAATAAAAAAAAAAAAGATGTGGCATATATAAATAATGGAATATTATTCAGCCATTAAAAGAAAAATAAAAAACAGGGGAATCCTGCCATTTGTGACAACATCGATGGACCCTGAGGGCATTTTACTAAGTGAAATAAGCCAAACAGAAAAAAGCAAAAACTATATGATCTCACTTATATGTGGAATCTAAAAAACAAACAAACAAATCAAAATTATAGAAAAGGAGATCAGACTTGTGGTTACCAGAGGTGGGGAAGAGGGAGGGGGTATTGGAAGAAAATGGTCAAAAGGTACAAACTTCCAGTTATAAGATAAATAAGTACTGGGAATGTAACGTACAGCATGCTGACTATAGCTAACGCTGCTGTATGATACATAGGCAAGTTGTCAAGAGACTAAATCCTAAGAGTTCTGGATTTAAGGAAAGAAAAAATTTTTTTTTCTTTTTTTACTTTCTCCTTTTATTGTATCTATATGAGATTATGGATACTAACTAAACTTACTGCAGTAATCATCTCATAATATGTAAGCTAAACCATTATGCTGTACCCCTTAAACTAATACAGTGATGTATGTCAATTATATCTCAATAAAACTGGAAAAAACAGAAAAAAAAACTCTGTCCTATTAGAGTAACTCCTATTGAGAATTCTGTTAGCCAATAAGTCTTACAGTTACATTTAGAGGGCATGAAGTACCAGAATGCTTTTTTTTTATTAAATCATATTTAGTTAGTTTCAACTCGTATCTCGTCTGTGTTTTGGAAAACATGCTATCAACGAATTAATGCTAGTGAGTCAATGGTATATCAACTTACGGGCTTCAAGATTCGTGCCACAGCTGAGTCTTCTGGTCTGCAGAATCAGCATGTTGCAGCTAGAAGGGATTCCTTTCTCATTTTAGGGAACGTCAGTGTGAGGTCTTTATATGATAAAGATATTTTTATTGACTGGAGAACTGTGATATTGTGATTTATAATAAGAAATATTTATGTCTCCATTACTGGCACAGAGGTCCTAAAACCCCTGGAATTTCCTAAGTGATGAGAGTGAAAAAGTATCTTTTGTTATGTTAATGAGGTGACATTTGGACCCCACCTGAGGATGGGGGCTGGTTGCCAGGAGATCTGACCGGTAATCAGAGGGTTCCGGGAGAGGAGAGGGACTGGAGGTTGAATCCATTGCCAATGGCCAAGGATTTAATCAATCATGACTATGTAATGTAACCTCCATAAAAAGCCAAAAGGACAGGACTCGGAGAGCTGCCAGGTTGGTGAACACATGGAGACTTGGGGAGAGTAGCACCTCTGGAGCGGGCATGGAAGCCCCTCACCCTTTCCCGGTACCTTGTCCTCTGCATCTCTTCCATCTGGCTGCTCCTGAGTTACATTCTTTAACGGGTAATCTGGTAAGAAAAATGTTTCCTCAGTTCTGTGAGCTGCTCTAGCAAATTAATCAACCCCGAGGAGGAGGTGGTAGGGAGACTCTGATGTATAGCCCGTCAGTCATCCTGCGTTGGAGGGGGTCGTGGGAACCTCCATCCTTAGCCAGTGGGTCAGAAGCACAGGTAGCAGCCTGGGCTTGCCGCTGGCATCCGAAATGGAAGATGGTCTTGTGGGACTGAGCCCTTCACCTCTGATCTGATTCTGTCTCCCGGTAGATGGTGTCAGGATTGAGCTGAATTCTTGAACACCCTTTTGGTGTCTGAGAATTGCTTGGTGCTGTGAGGGAAAACCCCTCCTGCCCACATTGGAAATTACTCTCAGAACACCAAAAGAGGAACCGTAACAGGTAATAATTTGACTTTTGATGAGACTTTATTTTGATGAGACTTTATCCATGCACTTTAACAAAATACATTTTTGTAAACTTTTGGTTAAAAAAAAAATCTAAGCGTCATCTAAACACCTGCCTTCACCCACTGTCCCTCAGCCTCATCCAATCAACCCCTAGGTGTCCTGCAGATTCTGCCTGCTCCGTGTCTCTCGAGCCCGTGCCCGCCTCTGCGCCCGAATTCCCCCGCCTTAGCCAGCCCCCAGCCCTTCTCGCAGGATCACTGCCCCGCTCAGGAGCTGCTCTCTGTGCCTCCAGTCTGGGTCAAGTTCCACCCATCCTCCGCACTGCAGCTAGAGTGATTATTTCTAAAAACAAACCTGATCAAGTTATTCCTCTGTTTAAAATTTCTCAGTGGCTCTCTGTTGCTTTCAGGATAAAGTTAAAACTTTTCAATGTACACACATAAGACCCTCCATAATCTGGTTCAGCAAGGACACTCCAAGGTCACTGACCCGTCCCTTGGTGTAACATCCCTGGGACAGTCACAGCTACGAGGCAGCAAGATGCTGAAGGAGGTGGCACTCCTGAATCAGACACCTGAGGTTCACGTCTCTGGTCCCTCCACCAGGACAGGTGGGATACAGGCTCCGCCACCTCAGCCATTAAAGGAGATGCCAATGGCACCTGCATGTGGGGTTGTTATAAGGACTAAACTAGATAATCCAAGGAAAGCCCTTAGACACTGCCCGACTCTCAGTGAGCGTCCATACAGTATCATCGTTGTAACTATTATCAGTACCTGGCCTGCCTCTCGGCCACCTCTCCCTCCAGGAGCCCAGCCATCACTCGCTGCTCCCTCTGCCTGGGATGCCCTCTGCCAGGCTAACTCCTCCTTGTCCTCTGAAATGCAGCTCAAGCTGTTTTGCAGGCACTGCTCCTCCTCCAGGAAGCCTTTCCTGCTGCCCACATCTGATTTCAGTGTCCTCTGAATGTCCCCATGGCCCCCTGCCTTGACCATCATGCTGCACTGTATCAGCTGTTCACTCCTCCAGCTCTACTACAGAATGCTGAACTCAGGAATTTGTCCCCTGTGTGCTGATCACAGGGCCTGGCATAGAGCTAGTGCCTCGCTGAATGAATGAATGAATGAATGAATGAAGCAGCAAAACCAGGGCTCATCCCCTAGGTCTCCAGGCCACTTCCCTTTCCACTCCCTTCCAGAGAACATTTCAAAGCATTTAAATCCCCAAAAGAAACGCACCATGCAGACTCTGTCCTGGGTCTCCAGTCGAGGAAGGAGTCTTGGGAATCCACTTGGGAGGGACTAAGGGCCACAGGGAGGCCAAGGTTGGTGCCAGAAAACAGAAGATGCTTATTATGAAGCCAGTGAAATGAAACTCAGGTTGGGGTGCAGGGAAGGAGACCACATTAGAGAAAGAAAAACGAGGGCAAAGCAAGCAAACTATTTCAGCAGTCAACGGAGACTCAGAGGGGAAGGACAGAATAAATCAAACCTCTGACAGGCAATCAATGGATATTCAATTAACAGTTATCATATTACTACTTTACACAAAACGTCTAAGCAATACCCATTCCCCCCACTGCCAAGACCTTGGATTCAGTGCCTCCCAGCCGTTTGGACTTTCCCTGCTAACACTACAGGGCCACCAGGCCCCGGTGCCCACACCTGCGGCAGACCCCATGGCAGTGGGTCAGCGAGGTCAAAAGACGCTGGGGTGAAGGGGGGTCCTCCGCGAACACCCAGAGTTTGGCCTCAGGGCTGCGGAGAGGATGCTGGGGAAAGCGGCAGGGCCAGGCCACTTCTGGAACTTGTGGGGGGGCACCCGAGGATTCAAAGAGGCCAAAATCAGAATCAGGCAACCATCTCTGCATCTGCAGCCCAGGAGTCCGAGCAGCCACAGGCCCCAGCTTGGCCTTTGGATGTCCGGCTCCCCGCAGTCCATGGTGCTCGGAAGGTAAAATATTGGCCGGGTGCATTGAAGTCTTTCTTCCTGCTCAGAGCATCCGGAGATGGGGCAGGAGGAGGGTCTCCATGTGGGGGTAAAAGAGAGGAAGGGGGATGGTAGCCACTCCACAGGGACACCCCGAGGTCACTGACCCAACCCTTGGCATGGCAGTCGTGGGCCAGAACCTTGAGGCAGCAGGATGCTGGAGGAGCCAGGCAGAGCTCAGGTCTAACCATGGCCTTGGGCAGGCCCCTCACTGCTCTGAGCCTCAGTTTCCTGCTCCAGTAAAATGGGATAATACTGGTGCCCACCTCAAGGCTGGCTGAGAATTGGAGAACATGTGTGCGGAGTGCTGAGTCCACGGTGCTGGCGACTCTTGGTCTCTAAGCACTGATTTGGGCGGCGCTGCAGAGCTGGTGTCCATGGTGGGGGTGGGGAGGGCAAAGGGAGGGGGGAGGGGAGGCAATGCCGCTCCTCGTCCCTCACTGCTGATGGATGAAATCTGAAAGATGTTGCCGGTACTACCTAGACACGCAAATCCCAAACCCCCTCCCATTTTCTAAGCCCTGCAAAAGCCCAGCTTTAAGCAAAGCCATTTCTTGAGGGAAGCATGAGTGCTGTCTCCAAATATCTGAAAGGCTGTCATATCCCTTCAGCTTACACAGCCCTGTTTTCCCTCTTGATCCTATGAAGTGAGCCCAGTGGGTCTCATCACCCCCATTTTATAGATGAGGAAACTAAGTCACAAAGAGGCCAAATTACTTGCTCAAAGTCACACAGTAGCAGGTCTTATCTTTCTTAAATTACATTTTTTCCAGCCTGTGATGCCCCTGAGACACAGCAGGACCGATGAGTTACAGGGACAGAGGTGCTGTCTATCGCAGGGGAGAGGGGTGGCTCTGAGTCCCCTCCACTCCCCAGGGCCTGCTGTCTCTCTTCCTAATTCCCAGGCATCATGGAGCCTATGACATGTCCCTCCGTTTGTCTTAGAACCTTCTTAGGTCTCTGCCCTGCCTGGCAGAGCCCATCCTGCTCTATAACTCAGGTGTCAGAAACGGAGGCACGCATTGGATGGCGGGCATGGGACCTTGCAGGAAGCGGCTTTCCAAATTACAGATTTTAAGCACAGAAAACTGAAATAGACATTTGAGAGCTATTCCCCCAGCCAGCAGCTACCTCCTCAGCCTGGAGATGCTGCCACCGTTGGCAAATGTGCTTTCAACAAATTTTAACATGCAGATTAATGACTTCTCGAACTGGACCAGGAAAACGACCAGGTGTGGAGAACTGCCCCCCAAAATAAGCCCTCCCATCCCCCAGCCCAGTAAAGAACCTGCAATGGCTTAGCCCCCCTGTCACTCGTCTCCATGAAATATCCTTCCCGGCATCCTCTCCCCACAGGCCATTGACCGATTCATTTGCTCACCATTATTTTTAAAACTCAAATTTTATTAGCAGTGGAGCATGAGTAATAAATAATAATACGCTGTTTGCACTTGAGTTAGCCCTGCCCGTCCTGAGACCACAGGGCTATTTGTCAAAGCCAGACTTCCTCCCCACCCACACTTTGTGGTCGGGACACAGGCCTTCCAAGGTCACGGACTCTCAGGGGCCAAGCAAGGACAGGGGTGTGCTCTGAGGACTCACACTTTGGGGTTCCCTGACTCCTAAGCGGGGCATTGAGCTGCCTGGAAGGAAGAGCAGCTACAGTGGGGCTGTAATGCTAGAAAAAGAACTGGATCCTAGTTCTGCTGCTTACCAGCTGTGTGACCTGGGGCATGTCGACTTAACCACTCTGAACTTCCGTTTCCTCATCTGTAAAATGGGCCAATAACACCCACCTCTCAGGGTTGCTGGGGGAATTAGATGAGAAACTGGATGTGAAAGTGCCTAAAAGCAATTTGCACACAGTGGGGACAGAAGCTGGGGGGGGAAGACTTCTCTCCACCAGGAGCCTAGGCCACCTGAAACCACCTCCATCCAGTTCCATGGAAGGATAAAGGATGGGCAGCACCTTTCCTGGTTGCCCCCAACTCCCCACAGGGGGCTGACACATTTGAACTTCCAGGCACATTTGTGGGACACTCTGATGCAGCATCTGTGTGCAGATGTCAGGAACTCAGCACTGAGCAAAACAGATGTGGCCACTGGTGCCCACACTGGGCTCTAGACTCCTGCCTCTACAGCTGTTTGGGGGCTCAGACTCAGCTGGAGGGAGTCATGGCTAAGGGCATTCCTTCCAGGGCAGGTAGACACAGCAGCTGGGCTCCCAAACTGAAGCGCTGGAACCTCACCCCTCACTTTGGTGCTCAACGGCCTCACTTCTTTCAATAAACATTCAGCGAGATCCTCTGTGTTAGAGGCTGTGGCACAAAAGTGGATGTGACGGCCCAATCCAATCCCTGGCTTCTCAGAGCTCGGTGCCCAGCAGGGGGGACTGAACAATGAACAGGCCGTTACAGTGCAGTCTGGGGAGTGCTCCGAACGGAAGGAGCTCAGGAGCGGGTGGAGCTGCAAGAGGGGTCCCCTTAGGTTGCAGGAAGCAGCAGGAAAGGGCTTCCTGGAAGAGGAATGGAGAAGCAAAAGTAGGAGAGGAGGTGGAGGAAGGGGTTCCAAGCAGATGAACAGCATGTGCAAAGGTCCTGAGGCAGAGAGTCAACTCCACACTGGGGAACTAGAGCCAGCACTGCAGACTGGTACTTGCTACATGGATGGAATCCCTAAGGGAGGTCCAGAGGAAGGGTCCTCCTAGTCCCTGCCTTCAGCTAGCCTCCAGGCAAATAGGGGTGACAGGACCAACGTACTAGAGATAGACTTAAGATAAAAATCATCATAAACAACCAGAACGTGCTAGTGTGTTTACTCTATTCACAGTGTTTATGTACCTCCTTGCTGAGGGCTGGGATGTAACCATCAAGAGCTGAAGGGGTGGGCTTCCCTGGTGGTGCAGTGTTAAGAATCCGCCTGCCAATGCAGGGCACATGGGTTCGAGCCCTGGTCCGGGAAGATCCTATATACCACGGAGCAATTAAGCCCATGCACCACAACTACTGAGCCTGCGTGTCACAACTACTGAAGCCCGCGCACCTAGAGCCCATGCTCCACAACAAGAGAAGCCACCGCAATGAGAAGCCCACACACCACAACGAAGAGTAGCCCCCGCTCGCCACAACTAGAGAAAGCCCGCACGCAGCCATGAAGACCAAAAAAAAAAAAAAAAAAAGTATGTGAATTGTATCCCAATGAAGGTGTTTAAAAAAAAAAAAAAAAAAGAGCTGGAGGGGTTTATCAGGGCAGGCCTCCCAGAGGAGGTGAGCGGCTCTGCTGGCACAGAAGCTGTCTGCCCTCCAGCACCCTGAATGATGGTACCGGGCCCTCGTTTTCCCATGTGACTGGAAACCTTGGACAACAATAAGGCTTTATCTGCTTTGCCAGTTGCATTTAAACGCAAACACAATGGCATCTCTCTCCCACTAGACAAGGGCACAGGGCAGGGCTGCTTAGTCTGAGTTCCGCTGACTCGCTTCGCCAAAGAATAAAGGCAACGAAAAGTGCCTGACTTCCCATCTTCCTCCCAGCCCCAAGCCCACCCCGGGAAGAGGCAAGCGTGCCCCGGGCTCCTCCTGGCAGCAAGGCCTCTGTGAAGGTGCAAATCCCCAGGCACAGGCTCTGGGGGTCGGTGAAGAAACTCGCATTACGCAGAACAACTCCCTCTTGCCCTGGCTGCTGGGAGGAGAAATACTGCCATTGTCCCTCTTACCTGGCAGGGATCTGCCCTGGAAGGTTTAAATTGAGCAAGGCATCATTTGCTCTGGACCCCCGACACAGTCCCCTCCCCTCCCCACCCCGCCTGCATGATCTAGAGGCTCTCCAGACAAATGCGTTCGTCTGGTTCCTGCTTCCCACTTACTCCCATTCTGGAGGCATCTCCAGATTGGGACCAGCTCGGGAACAGCGCTGTTCTGCATCTTCCACCACAAGCTGCGGGCCAGCGGGGCCCTGGTACCTTGAAGTTAAAAGACAACACAGACCCAGGAACCACCCCCTCCCCCCACCCACCCCCAGTTAGCTGAGGAAGGGGTCAGGGCAACATCTATGTCCTTCATGCTCTACCGAGAGGGCCGCTCTGGAGTCAGACCTGGCCTGTGTCCACCTCTGCCCCAGGCTGGCTGACTTTGGGCGACTTATATAACCCCTCTAAGTCTCAGTTTCCCCACTTGTAAAATGGGGGCTGTGGAAGGATTAAATGAGAAAATGCATGTGAAGTGATTAGCACACTGCCTGAAATATTCCACAGAAACCCGCCATGATTTCTACTAACATCATTCCAGGTCTCCTCGTGGACATTCCGTCAAGTGTCTGGCCGTTATAACCTGGCCACTCTAAGCATTACAAGCACTTTTTTAAGAAAAAGTTTTTAAATTGAAGTATAATGTACGTACAGAAAAGTGCACATAAGTGTAGAGCTCAGTGAATTTCCCACAGAAACAGCTCTCAGATAAAGAAAGAGCATTATGAGCATTCTAGAACCCTCTCCATCCCCCTTGTCCTCTTCCAAAGGTGACTGCTATCCTGACTTCTATTACCATAGATTGCTCTGCCTGTTCTTGAATCTTATGTAAAGTCGTACAATATGTACTGAAAGCACCTGACTTAAGAAGTCCTTCCATAGATGTTATCCTATTTGCTCTTCCCCAAGCCCTAGATTATGTGTTTTATTATCCCCATTTTATTGCTGAGCAAACAGAGGCTTCAGACATAGTAACAGACTTGTCCAAGGCTGCAGAGTAAGTAAAGAGGTGGGAACTCCAACCCCAGGCTGGCCAAGGCCCCCTCCTGCTCCTGTCATCTTTCTACCACACCAGGCTACTTCCCACACATCACACCAGCCCACCCTCCACCCCAAGCTGCAGGGAAGTCCCCTCCTCCAGGAAGCTTCCTGGGATTGCTCAGAGGAGAGCCATCAGCCTGTCCCACTCTGCCCATTTCAGCCTGGACACTGGGTCTTAACACACGGCTAACTGGGCATGTCCCTGTCCCGTACGGGTGTGTGTTTACTGCCTGCTGTGGGTTTGCAAGACATCTCTGCCCGTCTCTTCTCCACATGGCTCTTGGGGTCACAACTCCCAGAGGGCAGGGCCTGCTCCCAGGCTCCTTCCCCGCCCTGCCCAGGACCGATGGGGCTGGCTAGCAGCTGGGGAGCATGGGGGCACCAGTGAATAGGGAGCAGTGGAGCAGGGCACTTGCTCCCCTGGTTTGATAAGAGACTCTTGGAGAGCCAATCTAGTGAGAGGCGTGAGACAAGGAAGAACCAGGGGCCAGGGCACCCCATTTCGAATCCTGATGTTGCAAGGGATGTGACCTCGGGCAAGTTACTGCCTCTCTCTGAGTCTTGTTTTCCTTACTTGTAAAATGAGCTGATTGGACTAAATCCGACTTGACAAATTTATTGCACCCTGTGCCCCTGGCAGACATCCCAAGTCAAACCCAGGCCCCATCCCAGGGAGCCAACGCTCAGACCCAGACCCTTTTCAACCCAGCACTGCAGGCACCGCCACCAATCAGCAGAAGTGGGCCAAGGAGGAAACCCAGCAGACACCGCTGACCACAGACAGCACCGGGCAGCAGGCGTCACTGGGATCCTGCATCCACGTGCAGCACCTGACTGTGCCCCAAGATCCAGGGGCTGAAAGGTCAGACAGGGCCTCGGCTCGCGCCCCAAATCCTGGGGCCCTCCATCCCCACGAAAGGCAGCCTTTTCCTAGGTCCTCTGCCCCGCAGTCCTTACGCCCACCCTGCCCGCGGCCCTTCCACCTTAACTCTACCGGGAAGAAGTGAATTCTGGAGGCATGCCGTCCCTGGCTCACACTGCGTGTGTAGGGGAGCTCCCCTGGCGCTCAGGCCTCTGCTCCCGGAGCCTCGTCCTGACTCACGGGAGCGGCAGTGTCCCCACCCTGATCTAAAAGTCAGAGCTCTCACTGCACATGCCACCCCCGCTCCCACTAGACACCCCCGTCCAGTCCCCCTCGGCCCCTGATGCCAGGCTCGGCTGGGTTTGAGGAGGTGTCGAAGTGCTTGGGGCCACGGTCCAGGAGGACCAGGGCTGCCCTTTGTACTGGTTCGGCTCCATCACGGGTTGTGTTAATCCCACTACCCATCGGGCAAATGTGCTTTGAGATCTACACAACTGACTCTTTGGTCCCACACGTTTGTGAGCTGAAGCAGCCCATCCAAGCTTTCCAGAGCCGAGGCTCACTGCTAGCCCTGGGCTCTACCATCCAGGGCCGCTGCACACAAGGGGCTCCCCGAAGAGGCCATTCATTCAACAGATACGTATTGAGCACCTACTATATGCTGGTACCATCCTAGCTGTTGGGGATGCAATTCTGAGAAACAGACACAGGCCCTGTGCCAGTGGAGCTCATGTCCTGGGGAGATAGACAATGATCTCTGCTGACCTCCTTGAAGCATCTGACTGTGGCCTGGCTGGCTTCATGGTCACCTGCCCTTGACCCTCCCCCAGGTGAGCCGTTTTAAGTGCCTCCCCTACGGGGACTGGAGGCTCAGGCAGAGACACCTACTGGCTCCTTGGAGAGGCACTGACCACCAGGAGAAGCCGCAGGTATAGAAAAAAGGGGCAATGCTGTGGTCCAGCTGTGTGACCTCCGATTACCCGGCTCTCAGAGCATCCGTCATCTCCTGGGTCAAATGGAACCAATAATCCCTATAGTGTAAGTTGCTGTGAGGATTTGCCAGGACATATGAGGATGGACACTTGAGACATGACAAGAGGGGTAGCATTCCTGGCCCAGGAACATGGGACAAAGGTGCACCCCAGTTCCTGAGGCCCAAGGTCAAGCCCTGAGCATCCCCCTCTGCTAACCCCCTCCCCAAAGGGGAGCTGAGGGGAAGAGCTAGCCCACGAGCCGCCAGCCTGGCTGGCCTCATGCGATGGAAGCGCACTTCCTCAGCTGACTTGCCACTACTCGCCTCATGCAATTGCCTTGTTTGCTGCCGATCTGCACCCTACCTGGCAGATCTCATGTTCCAGCCTATTTACTCTGGACTCTGGCAAGACTCTTGCTTTGCAAAGGAGAATGGTACAGTGCTACTTTCCATACTCACCCAAGCTGGGTGAGCTTTCTCCACCTAGTTGCCCACCCTTAGATTTGGGTCATCTGAACTTTTCGGCCCTCTGGTGGGGGGTCTGCAGCATCACCCGGCCTCACAGGAGCTCAAAGGAGCAGGTGGTCACCTTGGTCCTCAGTCCCCTGCCCCCAGGATCTGAGGCCCAACATCCATCATCTGACAGATTCAGAAGATACTTCTGCACACATTTAGTAAAGGCCCAGCCCTGGGGGGAGCCCACCCTGTGCCACTTTGTGTCCGTGCCTGGCACCTAAGAGGCACTCGGGCAACGTGTGCTATAAATGGACATGACCAAGGATCGGGCACCTACCTGCCCCTGAGGCCAGTCCCAGCCTTGCACATTTCACACCGCCCGCACGCCCCCCCAGCTCCAGGCCATCATCTTCCTGCTAGGGGACTCCATTTGGGAAAGAGTCTTGAACAGAAACCCAGGTAGAAGAAGGCTTTGCTTCTTGCTCATGAGGTATCTTCACATCCCCAGGACTGGAAGGGGAAGAAGGATAGAAGTGCCTCATGGGGCTCCAAGGAAGGGTGTAGAACAAGGACCCGTGGGAAGTAGATTTGGCTCGTATGAGGCAAAACCTTCTGATATCTTTGGAAGAGAATCACTAGCATTTCCTGAATACCTTCTACATGCCAGGCAATGTGCTGGGTGCTCTCACGTGCTCCCTCATTAACAGCTTCCCCGGGGAGGGATGGCCTGCCTCACGAGTGGTCAAAAGCACGGTCGAGACTGCTGAGTTTATACTCAGGCTCCACCGCTTACTGGTGAGTCACCTTGGGCAAGCTATGCAACTCTCTGAGCCCCAGTTTACTCATCTGTAAAATGAGATGATAGTCGCTACTTCATAGGGTTGTTGGAAGATCAACTCAATACATTTCAAACAACTAGAACACAGTAAGTGCTCAATAATGTTAGCTTTCAGAGGATGAGGAGGGACTTCCCTGGTGGCGCAGTGGTTAAGAATCCGCCTGCCAATGCAGGGGACATGGGTTCGAGCTCTGGTCCGGGAAGATCCCACATACCACAGAGCAACTAAGCCCATGCACCACAACTACTGAGCCTGCACTCTAGAGCCCGCGAGCCACAACTACTGAGCCCACGTGCCACAGCTACTGAAGCCTGAGTACCTAGAGCCCGTGCTCTGCAACAAGAGAAACCACTGCAATGAGAAACCCGCACACCGCAACGAAGAGTACCCCCGCTTGCCGCAACTAGAGAAAGCCCACGTGCAGCAACAAAGACCCAACGCAGCCAAAAATTAATTATTATTTTTTTAAAGCAAAATACTATTAACAATGTTTAAAAAAAAAAAGAAGATGGGGAGAAGGAGGAGGGGGAGGAGGGGGAGGAGGAGGAGGAGGGGGAGGAGAAGGAGGGAGGGGCAGCTGAGGCTAGATAACTAGCCAGTGGAGATTCTGTCTGTGGACACGAGGAAGGCATAGGTAGGATGCTGACTGAATGATCTAAAGTTCCTTCCAGGAATAAGATTCTGTGATTCATTTAATCTCCCTGGGTTTCAGTTTTCCCAGCAATAAAATAGGCATTATCATTCTTGGACAAATGTTGCCTTATTCTGTGCAACGTTCTCAACCTGGGGAAGAGCAGGTGTGCCCTAGGACCACTGCTTCCGCCATCTGCACAGTCAGCGGTGGCCTTCAGAAGGCCTCAGGTGTGTGGACAGAGCCCCGGGCAGGGAGCAGGAGTCCTGGATTCTGATCCAACCTCTCAACCGCTAACTCTTGTTTTTGGTTAGTTACTGAAATTCTGAGAGTCTGGAATGATAATTCCTCCCTGCCCCATCTACCTCTCAGGTTTGTGGCCCTGTGAGATCCTTGGGGGAGAAGAAGTCACCAAGACATCACAAGTCTCTGCATACGTGATACCCACCAGGAAGTGGCACTGAGAGCCTCAGCTCAAGGGCCAGTTGTGCTGATGGAGGTTTGCGGTGGGGTGGGGGCCCGGTGACAAGCTCCACCCATGACCTCCCCCCAGGAAATGACTCCATGGGGGCCTTCTGCCCCCCCAAACCTACTCTAGCTCTCTCTACTCCCGAAGAAGTCTTTGCTGCCTCTAGAAAGAGAGATGCCCAAACTCCCCCCGTCACCACCCTTGCTGGGGACGTTCTTCTGCTGTGATCTCATGAACCACACTTGGCCAGGGAGATGCTGTAAAGATCAATAATAACCACACCGTAACAGCAGGGTGCCTTCGGACTTTTTCCAGGTTCCACGATGCTTCTGAGAGTCCAAGACCCCAGGGAGACCCCCCCGATACTCTGGGAAGCCATGCAGAGCAGCCTGGACCGGGGTCCTGGGGGGATAGAGAGCACACTGACCCCGGCTGGTCTGGACAGGGTTGGGCCGAGGACCTCGCGGGGCCCCGTGTCACCTGAGCTCCATCACGCTCACATTTTTCGGCTCACGAGAGTCTTGTGAAGGCTTCACGTGGCTGCCTCCTCTGGCCTCCACCCCAGGCCCTCGCCTGGATGGCCTCCATGTTGGAAAAGACTGGCACACGATCAGGTACCACTGCAGAAGCTCTGTTGGGGGTGATCTTTAATCGTTCCCCCAGGGTTGCCAGTGCCCTCTTACTCAGGGGTCAAAGGAATCAGGCCAAGGGAAGACAAGCACCGGAGCAGCAAGAGGCCACTGCTCCCTTCCATGCCTGGCCTCCTGGCCTACAAGATGGGGAACAGGAGAAGTAGTGAGGGAGCCAGAGGGAGTCTAGGAAATTAGGGGAGAATCAGCACATATTTCACATACACGTGCATGTGTGCACACACGTGTATGCATCCACACACGCACACAGAAATTTTACCACCAGAGTGTGAAATCAGACCGCCTGGGTATAAATTCCAACTCTGCTTCTTACTAACTATGAGACTTTGGGCCAATTAATCACCTGCCCTGAATCTTAGCCTCCTCATCTGTAAAATGGGTGTAATAATAGTACCTTAAAGTTATTGAGAGGATGAACCAAGATCATATATGGAAAGCACTGTGCATCATACTTGGTACATAATAAGCAGTCGATAATTATTAGCTGTTATTGTTGTCATTGGTGGTGGTGTGGTGAACTAATTTGTCCATTTAACAAGTATATACTGAGTACCTACTATGTGTCAGCCAAGTGCTAGAGACAAAAACCCAAGGCTGTATCCCTGCCCCCAAGGAGTGCACAGTCTGGTGCCTTAAAGAATCAAGATCATTCTCCTTCTTAGTTCTAATCGGATTTTGTCTGGATGCCGGGATGGGACCAAATGATTTGTAGAAGTCTCTCTTTTCCAGCCTCTCATTTCTGTGTGGAGGGCCACGAAGCCCAGTGAAAAGGATGCCCCAGCTCTGCCACTCCCCGCCTTATAACCTGGACAAGTGACTTAAGCTCCCTGAACCTCAGGGCCTTCCTCTGTCTGGGGCTTGGACTGAACTCACTCTAGACTTCTCTGATGATTTCAAAAAATTGCCCCTGCTGCCTCCCAATAAGGCCTTCCCACCCTCTCACCGACCTTGCTAGGGATGGTATTCTGTAACATCTTAGGAACTGAACAGGGCTGGGAGAGACTCTGTAAAGATGAAAACGTAATCGTACTTCTAACAATAGCAACTGCAACCACTTCACAAGCACTTAGAGCACCTGCTGAGACTCACAGAGGTGGGTATGCCGCTCCTCAGCCCCTGGCCAACACCACACCCTATGGGACTGGAAGAGCTGAGATTGGATTCCCGTGCAATCTGATCCAGGAGTGGCCACCACCGCCCCACACAGCCTCTGGAGGAAGAACAGGGTGCCCTGCTCAGGCCACCCGACAGGCAGAGAGAAGCAGAGAGCTGTCCCCAAAAGGTGACAGCGGCACTTCATCCCTAAACCCAGCCTCCCCCCTCAGGGGCCCTGCCAGGCTGGACAGCAGAAACCCCCTCAGCGGCCCCGGCGCCTGGGATGTGTCCATCCTCCTCGGCTTCTTAAACTTCTCCTTCTTATTAAGTGTGCTTTGTAGCCAGCCTCTCACTTACACATCTTAACCTCCTCTGGGCTACTGACTTCTCATCTTCTTAAATCCTCCGCTTTAACTCTGGCCCTTAAACTCCAATTCTAAATACGTGTTCTCTCCACAGCCACTCTCCCTGTCCTGGGGGGTCACACCCTCCCTGCTCCCTCCTCCGGGAGCCTCGACTCCACGTGATTATCTCACTGCATCGGGAACCCATGATGTCGAGTTTTTCGTAGGCCCCAGATTGTAGAGAGAGGAACCTGAGGCAGCGAAAAGTAGCCTGGATTTCCCGTTTCCAAGCCAGTTCTCCCCCAGGGGTCCACAGCACAGCCCCTCCCCACCCAAAATGCCCCCCGAGACTGTGCACACCCAGCTTCCCTTTCAGCCTCTCCACGGCCAAAATACCCCCCCCGCACCCTGAAAAGAGATAACCACCGCCACCTGGTTTTCTCTGCTTCCTCTGAGCAAACTGCTCCCTGAGAAAAGCAGAAGAAGGAATGAGGAGGCAAGAACGGGACTTCAGGTGAAGGGCAGGGCTAACCCCCAGGTCGGGGGCAGAGCTAACCCCCAGGTGCGGGGCAGGGCTAACCCCCAGGTGAGTGGCAGGGCTAACCCCCAGGTGAGGGGCAGGGCTAACCCCCAGGTGAGGGGGCCAACCCCCAGGTGCGGGGCAGGGCTAACCCCCAGGTGAGGGGGCCAACCCCCAGGTGCGGGGCAGGGCTAATCCCCAGGTGAGGGGCAGGGCTAACCCCCAGGTGAGGGGCAGGGCTAACCCCCGGGGGGGGCAGGGCTAACCCCCAGGTGGGGGGCAGAGCTAACCCCCAGGTGCGGGGCAGGGCTAACCCCCAGGTGCGGGGCAGGGCTAACCCCCAGGTGCGGGGCAGGCCAGTCTCAAACCCAGGACTGAGTAACAAAGGGAGGCCTGCCGGCCTCTGGACCCTCGCTCCTTCCCCCACCACAGGGGCCCCAGCACCCTGGGGAACAGGCGGGTCCAGCACTGAGTGGGGGGCCATGGAGGGGAGGAGAGAGTCACAGAGATCAACGCCCCGTGTGACGGAGGAGCCTGGGAACCCTCACTCCCAGCGGCTGAAGGCCCACCCAGCCTTCCTCTCCCCTCCTCACCCACCGTGTTCTACAAACTTATCTCTGTAACAAACACTTACTAAACACGAGTTGAGGCCACTTAAATAAGACAAATATTTATTTAGCAGCCGCTCTGTGCAAGGCACGGTCCCCTGGAGATGACAGGTACAGTAAGTGCTGGGCACAAGGGTCCCAGCGCCAGGAGGAGAGGACAGAGGCGTCTCCCAGGAGGCTGGGGAGTGAGATTCAGGCATCAGGACCGCCTGGGACCAGCCCCCTGGGCAGCCCATGCCCCTAGGCACGCGCCCTCGCACAGACTGGTGGGCTGCTGTCCAGGACCCCATGGCCACCCAGGACGACCCCCAAACGCCCCATCGCCCCGCTCACAGCACGTCTGGGAACACACTTCCCAGCCTCCCTCAGACCCACATCCCCACCCTGGCCCCCGTGTTCCCGAAAGCGGCGTTACCATCCTCCAGACCGAGGCTGGAAATCTCGACGTTCCCTCCGACACTTCCTGCTCCCTCATCTGCGAGCCCAATCTGTCAGCACATTCTGCTGCTCCGTGGAAGTGCCGCTCAAGTGCACCCCCCTGCCGTCACCACCCTCCAGGCCCGCGCCCCGCTTCGGGCGCCGCTCTCCTCTGCCCAAGGATCCCCAACCCCTTTTCCTTGGCTCTCAAGGTCCTGCAGGCTCAAGCTAGTTCTGCCCCAGCCCTGCCCCGCTTCTTCCCCACAGACAGGACCCTGCCTCACCTGCCCCGTCCCTTCTGCCCATCACCCAATCCCTGGGACGCCCCCTGTCCCCACTTGACCTGTGCAGCCCCTCCTCACCGGGAAGTCCTTCCTCCCATCCCTGAGCTCCAGCCCTGTCTGAACACCTGCTCAGCCGGCGGCCACTGCGCATCCACACCCATGCCGCACGTGCCAACCGTGCCCTCCTGTGCTCGCCACTGCTCAGAACCCTGCTGAAGGAGGCCCTGCCTCCCGAGGTGCTGGTAACCACGCCCCCATCCCCGCTGGGCTGCATGGAGATGACAGAGGTGCTCAGCTGTTTAAAGAAAGCCTGGGAAGTATCTTTTTACAAAGAGCCTCTCCTTCCCTTTTTCAGGCCCAAGCCTAGGGGAAGAAAGTGGGGTTCTGGAGCCCTCCCTGGTCTGTGACATGGCACGGAGCGGGCTACACCTACACCACAGGGCCCCCTGTGAACCCCCTTCCTCACCTGTAAAAATGGAGATGATCACGTCTAACTCACAGGGTCTCGGGGGTGACTGAGTGAAATGAGCAGACTTCGCAGGCAGTATAACGTTAAATTGATTCTCTCCTTCCTTCCCATCATTTACCTCGGCTGGTACTGTGGTTTAAAATGTTTTTTCATATTGGAGTTGCTACCTGCAAGGCATACCCTATTTTATGTAACCAAATATTTTTATCAAGTATCAATTATTTCTTAGTTCCTACTACGAGCAGGGGCCGATTTATGGGATGCTGAAGGACAGGGCTTGCTCCATTGGAGCCAAGGATGTGAAAAGGCAGCAAGCAAAGGCCTTGCTCCTCACGGGACCTGCCGTCTAGGTGGGGAGACCAACAGGGACAGGGAATTCTCCAGAGCAGGCAGGAGCTGGGAGCTAAACCACAGAGGCAGTGTGGGAGGAGCCAGCCGGGGATGCCCCCGGACACCTCCTGGGCTGACAAACCACATTCCCATTCTGCTCCCATTCACGCCCACAACAACCCTTTCAGGCAGGTGAGATTATCCCCATTTTACAGGTGAGGCAAGTGAGAGGTTAGGCCATTTGTTCAAAGTCACTCAGGGAGTGACACCAAGAGAGGAACCCCAGGTCTACCCAGCACTTAGCAGCTGAAGCTGCCTCCACTTCCTGCTGGGACGGAAGGCCAGCATGGGGGCGGGTGGGGTCCTTCCCAGCCTGCACCTTGTGCGGCTCCAGCTGCACCTTGAAGGCTGGGAAAGGTGTAGTTGGGCAGAAAAGAGGAGGAAAGGAAAAGGCGAGGCATAGAGGGTGTGGGGTGAGGGGGGCAGAGGGTCACATCCAGAGGCATAAGGTCAGGGCCAGCATGTGGATGCCATAAACTCCAGGCCACAGTCTGGGAACTCTCTCCAGAAACCCAGGGCCACCAACGCACTGGAGACCTGGTCACATGTTACAAATACCATCCTTTGCAGGAAGGCAGGTGTGGCGGCCGGTTGCCTGCAGGCTGCCCAGAGAGAAGGCTGTGTTACCATAACACAGGGGTAAGCCACTGGAGCCCCAAGAGGGACAGTGGCCGGGGAAAAAGGTCAGGCTGGGCACCAGTGGGATGGGGGAGCCGAGGCTTCCAAGGTGACCAGGCCACGTGCCTGGGAGAACCTGGAACTCTCTGCAGGAGGGAGTCAAGAGGAAGCCATGGGCTGGGGTGAGGTGGGCAGAACAACCAGGGCACCGGAGCAGCCAGTCTACGGGCAGGGAGAGTGCAGAACCAAGGACCAGCCAGCTCCCAGAGCAGGGAGAGGTGCTGAGCTGACACTGGAGAACGTGAGGGCTCAAGCGCAGGATGTGGAGAGGAAGGGCTGAACAGCTGAGACTTTAAAAAGCAACAAGTAGTATCACAAGAGCCCTGGGCTGGGAGCCCAGAGGCCTCAGGTGTGGCTGCAGAACCTTGGACAAGTCACTTAACCTCTGTGAGCATCAGTTTCCGGGGGATCAATAACAGCTCCCCGCAGGGCAGTGGTACAGACAAAACGCTTGTCTGGTTCAGATCAAGTGAAGTAATTTTTCTAAAAAGCATTTGGAAAACTGCAGAACTCAATCCCCACATAAGGGATCCGTACTATGCAGAAGCAACAAGAGATGTTTCTTCCCACACATATTCCCTGCCACTACCCACTCGCACCAGCCACATGGCCAAAGGCTTCCTACTCGCTGTTCCTCCTGTTTTCCGCACAGTTTTTCCCTGTCACCCAGGACAGGTCATCCTGCCCTTCTTCCTTCCTTCCTTCCTTCCTTCCATCTCGGTCAGGCTGAGACCCACACTGGGGGCAGCTGAGGCCCACTGTCCAGGAGGCCTTGCACCCCAGCAGCTGGGACCTTCTCCCTGGAGTCTCCACTTCTCTCTCACCATGCAAAGTTCCCTTTCCATCCTCAGGGAAAACCACACTGGACAGCCAGACCAAGCAGCAGACCCAGTCTCTAGGAAGAACTTTGAGTGCTGGGGAAAATGCTAGCCAACGATCAAGATGCCTAGGGAGGTGGGTGACAGGGAAAACACAGAAAACCAGAACCTCCTTTCAACCCCCCTCCACTAACAAACCCAGACACTGTAATGTATGCAAATGAGATTAACTCTCCAAAGGGTCGTGACCTTGAGGAACACATCCAGCCAGTGAGGAACATAATAAACCTGATTAATGATGAGGCATGAGCTGCAGCTTCAGCAAATACGAGCCTGATGATGCCCAGTGGAGTTCCCGGGGCTTCCTTTCCGGGTGGGACTGGAGCACAGCTGACCTCTCCCCGGCCCTCGCCCCATCGCATGAGCACAGACACTCAGGGAGCAAACAGGACCAGATTTCTCTCTCAGGTGCCCACTGCCAACCCAGGCATCCTCTATCCTGGGGGATACCATGCCTGCCGTTGGCAGGTGCTCCTGGAAGCACCCCTGTCACCCAGGGAGCTTAGGTGAAGGTAGTTCTCTTCGTTCCTGGCAGGGCTCCGGGCTCTCGGCCAGTCCTGGGACCTCTCGGTCTCGTCTTGACTGGCACCCACTGCCTGGCACAGGGGCCCAGCCAAGCCCAGAGGGCCCCTCCCCTTTCCAGACAACCCAGGCCCTTGGGAGACATGCCCAGGAGAGCCACTGGAGGGAGGCAGGGAGGTGGCACCTTGTGGCATCACCAGACAACAGCACCAGGAGGAAGATGGCAGCACAAAGTAGAGACGCCAAGAGCTGTGCAGTCAGAGGTCCGGCGGGAGGGAAGCTCGGCCGCATTGCCCCGCCATGGCCAGGCCGGCGGCCCAGAGGGCCCAGGTCCTCCCCTGCCGCGGCCTCCCCAGCCCAAAGGCCAACTCTCCCCGGGCTCCAACTCCTCCCCTCTCACTTTCCTCAGCTCAACGGAGCCAGAGGAAGAGACACAGGTGCTCTCGGAGCCCCGAAACCCCTGTCCCAGCTGTCGCAAGCTGGCCACCAACCCTGGCCAGGTCTGAGCCTCTCACCGCTTTGCCGGTCCTCACTGGAGAGAATCTCAGGCAGCTCCCCTCCCCCTCTCCTCGCCAGCCCCCTCCCGCATCATACGCCCAAATGCAGGTCTCTAGAGTTTCTCCCTCACTTCCCACTCAGGTGAACTAGGGTGGGATAGGTAGGAGCCTCATTAGTCCAGGGAAAGAGGGTCATTTCTCATAGGACGCTATTCCCCCGAAGCGAGATGGCGTGTAGGGTGGGGAGGTGGTGACAGGAGTCCACGGAAGGCGCCGGGGGGGGGGCAGTCGAGGCAGATGGCAGTGAGGAAAGGGGGAGGGGGCTTCGTGGGCTCCGGGCTGGGATGGGGCACTGGAGCCGGGGACCGAGGCGACCGAAGAAGCGGAGGGTGACGAGGTGTGGGGAGAAGCGCCGGGGTGGGGAAGGGGCCGTCATCCCTGCAGGGGGCAGAGGCAGAGCTGGGAGTTGTACAGGGTAAGGGGGAGGACCAGAGGGGGAGGACGGCGAGCCCGGAGAAGGGATGCGGAGGGAGGGAGATGGGGATGGAGACTGGAGGAACTACGGGCGCAGAGCGATGGGGGTTCGGAGCCCGTTCGGGAGACGCAGGGACCGGAGTGCAGGGGACACGCTGGCTGAAGGCGGGAGAGGGAGGGAAGGGCGCAGGGAAGGGGGTGGGGGCGGGGGCAGGGGAAGGGTGCGGGGCCGCGGCCCCGGAGAGCAGGAGAGGCAGAGACGTCAGAAGTAGGGGATCCGGGCGCGCGCGGAGCTCCGCGCGGATGGGACGCGTGGGGCGCAGGGGTAGCGCGGGTGCGGGCCTGGGGCGCCGCGGCGGGCCCTGCCCTTACCTGGGCGGCTCCGCACTCCGGGGGCTGAGCTGGGGCTGGGCGCTGCTCCGCTGACCGCCGGGCTGTTGTTTCCCTTTTTTTTCTTCTTCCGCAGCAGCCGCGGCGGCTCCAGCGCGATCCGCTGGCAGCTGAAGGCAGTCTGTGTCCGGCTGCGAGCGAGCGTGGAGCCGGCAGCGCGGGAGGAGCGCGGTCGAGGCGCGGGGCGCCGCCCGGCGGGCAGCGCGGGAACTGCGACGGCCCGCGCACGCCAGCCGCGGGGGCGCCCCTTCGGGGCCCGCGCGCCGGGCCGCCCGCCCGCCCGCCGCCTCTCCCGGCGCGCCCGGGGCCCAGGCGCTGGAGGAGCGCAGCGGTGGCGGGGCCGAGCGGCCGGGGGCAAACTTGCCGCCGCCCCAGGCGGGGGACCGAGGGCGAGCGGGAGGCGCGGGGTCGGAGACGCGGCTCCGGGCAGGGGCGCGAGGGGCGCGCGCGACAGAACGGCCGCGGGACGAGGCGCGGGCGCTGCGGTTGATCGACCTCTGGGGGACCCGGGCGCAGCCCGCATCCTGCACTGCCCTGCGCAAAGAGCCGCCCACCCCGGCACCAAAGAGTTCGAGCCCGGCCTGCTTCGGCGGGCAAAGGACGCCTCCTGGTGGGGCTTTCGGGAACAGCTCGAGGGACGAGCGAGCTGGTTACTGGAGGCTGTGGCCTCAGGGGTAGCGAGGATGGAGAGCGCGAGGTCTCAGGGAGAGAAAAGACTAAATTGTTCCAGGTGGCTGCAGAGAGACGGCTTGTATTTAGTAGTTCCAGGGCACTATTTTATGAATACAAACATCTTTGGAGGAGGCGTCATCCTCATGTCACGGATGAGAACCCCGAGGCTCGGAGAGACGAAGGGACCAGCCCAGGAGCCCAGGGCTCCACGTGAACAACGCAGCGAGTGGCAGCACCAGGAGGGCAACCAAGCTTTCTGACACGCGGTCGTGGCTCATTTTACTATATCACAGCTGGCCTCAGGAGGAGCTGGGGAATCGGGGATCTTGAGGAGGGAGGTCCAAGGACACGTGACCTCCTCAGACGTGAGTTCCTCCTTTCCCACCCGCAGGGTCTCTGTCTGGGGCAAACACCGAACTGATCACAGAGCCCTCCCATCGTCAACGTCTTGGGCCGCCTCACGCAACTCTCTGCCTACCCACAACCTAGTCAAATTCTCAGTGAAGTGTTTGTTCCCAGACATCCTTGGTTTGGTCTTGGGCGTGAAAGGCTGACATCTGGACTAGAGGATATTCGATGACGCTGCGTTCCCCAGGGAAAGCTAACCACCCTGCTCTTCCCGCTTCTCTGCCACCCAGGCTGCAGGGAGGAACGTGGGTCACGAGAGTGCTGGCTTTCCATGCCCGCCTCCGCACAGTGGGCTCGGTGAAAGCTCACTAGGGAACACACCACGTACCCCTACTGGGCGCTAGGACTACAGCACTCACACGAGTGTGGTTTCCAGTAACCTTCACATCAACTTTGCAAGGTAGGTGTGAAGGTGACCCTAACCTCATTTCACAGATAAGGGAGCCCGCTAAAGTGTAAGATCCCCCTTAAGGCAGCCACACCTGGGGTGAATAGGCTACACAGGACTATCTAATTCCAGCTCTGTTTCCTCACACGGGGCCTCATTTGCAAAGAGGACAAACAGCAGCTTGGGCCAAGCAGACGGGAGGAGTGAGGGGCACCCCTGGGACCCCCGGCAAGCTACTTCACATCTCTCCCCTTCAGTGTCCACATCCCTAGATGCGAGGGAAGCACACTGAATAACCTCTGAAGTTACTTCAAACTCTGAAAGGCCAACCCTGCGTCCTGGGCCCTTTTTCCCGGAAAGATGCAAGATCAGCGAGACCATAGAGGCTTAAGTGCTTGGAAAGAAAAATACCATCTAGGTGAAACGCTTCATCTTATTCCTTTGCCTCCTGATAACCTGGGTGGGGGGGCGGGGTGGGAAGGAGCTGTCGGCAAGATCAGAGGGATTGCCGACGGGTCTGGAGGTAGCCTCGGCTGTGGCCTAACGAGGACCCCAGTTTCTCCCCTTCCTGCCAGGATGATTCTGACTTTCTTTCCCTTCTTTAAGGCCTCTGACCCTAGAAGCAAGGGGCCCACTAGCAGTCAGATGGTGGGCAGCAGTGCCAGAGAAGCCAGCCTCCAGCCCCACCCTGCTTGTCCCCCATCCACCTTGCTGTCTCTTCCTTCTGCTACTGACCTCGGAGTTCTTCTGAGTGATCACTGCTCTCTGTGCACTTTCTTTACTCCTGAAAGTCAGTGCCACTTGTCAATCAAAACTTAATTCCAGGCAAGCTAAGTTCCCAACTCGACTAGGGGTGGGGATGGGGTCGAGGAGGTTGGTCCAGATAAATTTTGGATCCCACAGCAGGGCTGGGTCGGAGGGGAATGAGGCCGGCCCAGCTGAACTACCTCGGAGGCTGCAGCCTTGAATGAAATAGCAGAAGGGTTGGAAATGGGGGTCCCTCCCCGAGAACCTCTCGTCTGAAGCATCTGCCACAGCCAGCTGCTGGGCTGGGCTAGACAGACAGGGTCCTGGGTGCTAGGGCATCATGGTTAAATCTAGTGGGTTCGAGCTCTTTGGTGGCTGGAGCCCACAGGAAGGAGTTTGTTCTTCTGGATTTATGTTAGCGACTTCCTTCTTTGTATTTGCTTCAGGTATATCCTCGAAGAATGCTTGATCTTAAATTTACCAACCTGTCTTTTCCAAAGGTCCATTTGAAGGTTCATCACAAGTTCATAATGAACCCATTGCATAAGTAGGGCCAACTCAGGCACACGGTGACTGGGTGATTTGTCCTCACTTGCTTAGGGGCACATGCCATCCTCATGTCACTGTCTCTTAGAAACTATTGCAACAGTCTTCTAACTGACCTCTCTGCCTTTAGACCGGCTCCCTGCAACACGTCCACAAATGGCTGCCGTTTAAGCTACTTCACGCCCTGGCTTAAAACCCTTTCACGACCCCAGATGGCCCCTAAGGTAAAACTGAGTCCCAAACTGCCTAGCACAGTCTAAAAGCTCCGCTCACTTCTCCTGTCCATCCGTCTTCCACCACCGCCCCTCTCACCCTCCATCAATACCAAACGCTTACGCTTAGTCCTCTGGTCCTCCTAGTTTATGCCTCTTTGCCTTTAACACATTGACTTCTGCCTGGAACCCATCCCCCCACTCCCACCCTGCAACCCTCAACACACAGATAGACAAGGTCATATTTACCTTTCCCAACTCAGTTTAGGAATCTCTTCCTCCTGGAAGTTTCTCCTGACCTGCCATCTGGTCCCTTCCCAACAGAATTAATCACTCTCTTCTCTAGACTTTGCTTGCGCTTATTAGAGCTTATGGCTACTCACTTGTTTCATGTCTGCTTTCACTAAGAGACTATGAATTTGGTCTCCTGGATTTATTTTTCTCTTCTTCTTCTTTGTATTTGCCTCAGGTATATCCACAAAGAATACTTGATCTTAGGTTTACCTACCATCTCTTTTCCAAAGATCCCTTTGAAGGCTCATCACAAGTTCATGGTGACATGTTGCTGTATTAACAGCACAATGCCTGGGATGGTAGAGGCGAGTAAATGTGTTCAGTGAATGAACGGCCGTGGAGTAAGAGTTACTGGGTCTACAAGTCTGGCAAATCAAGTTGGCTTCTGTGGTTGGACCAAACAAGTCAGATGAAATGACCTAACTGGCAATATGAAGCGTTGGTCCCCGCTAAGTTGAAGCCTTTACGGACCTAAGCTAAAGTTGGGGTTCATGTTTGAGGGAATGAGGTTGAAGGAAGCAAGAGCCTGATTGAATAGCCTTCTTGCCACACAGTATTAAAATGCAGCAATCCCGCCAGAGTACTGCACTCAAACTCCGGATTAAATGAAAATGATTCTCTGTGTTCTTCTTGCCACCTGTTTGGGGATGAATGGTTCCTTCCTAAAGGATGATATCTAACAGAACCAGTTTAGGAGCAGAATTGAAATTAGAAAGAGAACTGTTCTTTGACTTTGATTTTTACTCATGCCTTGAAGGATGAGACAAGCTGTGGTTTTGCCTAATGACATTGTGGCCAAGTGTTGGCAAAGAGCAAATATACACGCATGTGAGTTTAGACTTCTGTAGCCTCCGAGCCTCCTAGCAGCAGGTCGCTCAGCCTAGCTGGCTACAAAGACTCCGTCTAATGTTAAAAAGCCCCACCTCCACTTGACAACTACATTATCACGCAGTTCCCTTCCCCCAATGCCTCTTGTCTCCATTTTATAAGTCTAGGCATAAAGAATACTGCTCACATTGAAATTAAAATGAAAACTTGGATCATCCCTGATCAGAATACAACCTGCAGCCCTGCTCTCATCCCTGATGGGAGAACCTAACTCATCCCACCATGTATCTTGGTTTCCATTTACCACCCAGCAGAGGAGATAAGCCGCCATGGCAATTACTTCTTCTTCAAGAAATCGTTGGTGCCTATTATGTGCAAGCACTGGAGACAAAATAGAAAACAAGAAAAGAGACAAATCCAGGGCTTCCCTGGTGGCACAGTGGTTAAGAATCCGCCTGCCAGTGCAGGGGACATGGGTTTCCCTGGACATGGGTTCCCCTGGATAAGGAATTCCCGTATCCCTGGTCCGGGAAGATCCCACATGCCGCGGAGCAACTAAGCCCAGACGCCACAAGTACTGAGCCTGCGCTCTAGAGCCCACACGCCACAACTACTGAAGCCCGCGCGCCTAGAGCCCGTGCTCTGCAACAAGAGAAGCCACCGCAATAAGAAGCCCGCGCACCGCAACGAAGAGTAGCCCCCACTCGCCGCAACTAGAGAAAGCCGCGCGCAGCAGCGAAGACGCAGCGCAGCCCAAAATAAATAAATTTATTTTAAAAAAGAGAGAGAGACAAATCCAGGGCTTGGCCTCTAGGAGTTCACAGTCAAGTGAAAGATATGGGAGAGGTAGAACATTCTCCTTCTAACAGCTGTGGTCCGTTCTGACATCAGGTATCTTCTGTATGCTATTTCACATACAGTTAATTCAGTTACATGATCATAGTCTAGGTTGGCTGACTGGGTGTAGGTGGGGAGCAGACTGCAGGGGCGTGTGATTCATGGCAGTTCCGGAGTTGGGACTGAGGACCTTCAGCACACACTGGCTTGGGTCCACACCCAGAATTCTCAGCCTGGATCTTCTACGGACCTACGCTGTGGCTGGAGGCTGCACCTTGGTGGGAAAGAGGGACTGGATTCACCTGCACTAGTAAAGGCTTGTAACCAGTCCCAAGATAGTAAGGCTTCTATGCCCATGTCTAAAAGCAGCATTTTGCTTGTGATGGACTTTCCACATCCACCTTTCCTCTATGATCTCCCGGCTTTCATCATACCATGTGATAGGTATATATCACTCAGTAAGGAAGTAGCAAAGCTGGGTTAAAACCTGGGGCCTCTGGCTGCGGGGTGAGGGCGAGGGAGCATGCTGCTTGAAGGATGCTGGTCAAAGGTCATTGTGACAAGGGGTTAAACTCATTTAAGTCAAATTGGGTAAAATGTTAAGCAAGGACTAAAGAAGTTGCATTTTTGCTCACCCTCTCATTGTTTTCCTTCTCAGGCTCCAGTACCGAGAGCAGCTGAAGAAGCGACACAATTGAACAGGAGGAAGAGGCAGGAAGGTGAGGGATAGGATGGTGATATTCTATCTGGGAGCAAAGCAGAATCACTTTAGCAATGGAAGGTTCATAGAAAAGGGTCTGCTTTCTTCAGGCAACGACCTCGGGATGTAAAAATAAGATGACACTTTTCACATTACCCCACGTGTTTGGGATTTACAGTTTATCCAGAGAACAGTTTTGTCTGAACAGTGGCATTAAGTCTTCCTATGAGTT